>NC_136382.1:148410729-149691224 GCF_965140285.1 Lepidochelys kempii | reverse complement strand
TCCTCTTCTCCACGCCATGCAGCCCAGCTGCATCACCCTCTTCTCCCCTGCACAGTGCTCTCCTCCTGGTGGCTCTGGTCCCTGGGAGGGGCACCTCTTTCCTGGGTAGCAGCAGGCCCTGAAGAGGCAGCCAGACTGGCTCCTTGTTCTTTCCATCTGCTTTGACATGGTTTCCTTTGCAATGAAGAGTCTGGAGATCGGTAGAACCAGCTGGAGACAAGGAGGTGCTAGCCCCCAAGTGACCTGACAGCTCTGTACAAAGCAGAGGCTGGGACCCGCTGCTGTAAAAGAGCGATAATCTGTCCCGGGCACAGAGAGGGAACTACAGCTCACCCAGACACAGTGGGACCCCCACACCAGCTGATTTCTCCGCTGAACACACTATTGCTTTGCTGCAGCACCTCAGGCTCCCAACCGCTTTAGCCATGAGGGGCTGCTCCCCGGGCATTGGCAGCGCTTTGAACTGGTGATGTGGTCTGGAAGTGCCAAGAGTTGCCAGTGGGAGCATGCAGCCGTGGGCCTGGGGGTCCTTTGGGCAGCGCAGGGAGGGGAAGTGTCAGGGGATTCAGCAAGGTGAAACTGAAGAGCGGAGGGGATGGGTGGGGGTTGGTGTATGATTCAAATATTCCTAGAGATAAGGAAGCTTCAGCTGGGCCCTGCCTGCCAGGTGGGACTGTGTGGTGGGTTGCAAGAAGACCCACTCCCCCTTGCCAGACACCTGGCATGTGCATGCAGAAGCTGGGCCAGGTGCTGTCAAGCCTAAGGGGCAGCACAGACACTGGGCAGGGGGCTGAGGGAGCACAGAAAAGCAACAATAGCCACCCTTTCTCTATAGCCAGAGAGGGGACACTGGGCTGCTGAGAGCACACACACAGAGTGGGTAACACAGACACCAGCCATGCACACCACATTCCCCAGAGGCCTCAGTTCCCTTCTGTCTCCCTACAAAAAAGGGTGAGATATTGGAGCCAGCCCGTAGATAGCAGGGGAGGCCTAGGAGCTGAGGCTGGGAGGTGCCCCCACACCACTGGTTATTGGACTGTTACCCCACCAGCAAGCCCCCCCTAAACCCACTGCTCAGGCAGAAAGCGAGGACCCCCTTCCACACATGGCCGCCAAGGGGCTCTCGCTTCAGGCCCCACCTTGGGGCTGCTGAACCTTACAAGGACTGCTTCCAGCCTCTGCCACCGGGGGGGGAGGAGGGGCAAATGCCGCCCCACACCTGTCTTCTCTCGGGCAAAAGGCCCTGTGGGAGCTAACCCGTGGAGTGGGCTTGAGTGCAGCAGCAGGCAGCAGCTCAGGCGGGGCGGGCAGGACTCAGGGTGTGGCAACCAGGAGCCCAGGCTGGGTTCTGGGTGGGCGAGCCTGAGTCTATCCTGGAGGCAGAGAGGAAGATGGTTTGGGGGCCTGGAACATGTGTGGCTCCAGGCCTGCCTGGCCTTCCTACAGCCCTGTCAGCACACTAACCAGGGGGAAAGGGTCATAATTAAGGCTGGGCAGAGCCTCCCACCCCCAGTGGTGTCTGAGGTCCAGCTCCCAGCTCTAGGCGGAGCCTCCCAGCATGGTACTCATGGCTTTGGGTGCCAGCCCCAGGCAGAGCCTGCCCCCCTCCCCCCTGCCTGAGCCACTGGGTTCTGACTCCAGGCAGAGGTCCCCTCCCCACAGTACCTGTGGCTCTGGGGTTTGGCGCCAGGCATGGCCCACCTCACATGCAGTGCCCAAGGATCTGGGCAGTGCCCTCCGCACACATGGTACCTGAGGCTCTGGGCACCAGGTAGAACCCGCCACCCCACATTGGTGCCCGTGGCTCTGCATCCGCCAGTGCGAACCCATCGACACAGAGAGGCTGGCAATCTGATAAGTTCAATTTTTTTTTCTTTTTTACACAAATATATACAGGGTATTATACACAGCTCGACTCAGACACAGTGCCAGTTAGAAGACAGCTCCCCTTCCACCCCCCAGGCAGTGCCCAGGGACTGCGCCCAACAGCTGCACATACAGAGCAACTGCAGCCTGCCCGCCACACTGGGGTGAAGGGAGTGGTGCAGATGGGAATAGGCAGCCGTGGGACCAGCATCCCCCCTGTTCCCCTGTCTGGACACGGGCACTTAGAGCCCTGTGCTTCATTTCCCCCAGGCCAAGCTAGAAATCAATCAAAATAAAACAATGTGCATTTCAGCAGGGAGCTCTAGAGGGGAGGGGAAGTCTGCCTGAGGAACCCACTGGGCCCACCCTCTCACAGCCACTACCACAGAAGAACATGCTCCAGCCATCAGCTAGCTGCTAAGAATGAGCCAGGGTCTGAGCCCTTCATCCCTTTGTCTTCCCCCATCAAGGAGCAAGTCCTGCTATTGCCTCTGTCTCTGTCATTCCTATTAGAGGGGCAGGGTAAAGGAAGGACATCTGGTCTCTGTTCCAAACTGTCTTGGACTTGCTGTGTGACCTTGGGCAAGTCTCTTCCCTGCTGTGCCTCAGTTTGCCCCTCCGTACCATGGGGATGACAAGTCTGACTGCCCTCCTGGGAGCAGAGATGGGGAGGGCTGAGGCTTAACTCTTTAGTGTCTATAAAGTGCTTTGAGCTCCTGGCTGGAAGTTGCTAGCAAAGGACCAAGGCAGGTTATTACTGCCTTTCCTGGAGTCTGCTCCGACGCACCCACTGGGCTCCAAGCGCTGCTCCGGCTGAAGTTAATTGGAGCAGTGTCCACGTAGGGTGTGCAGTCAGGGCTGTGGCCAGCAATGGCCAGTGAACAGAGCAGCAGGGTGAGGGAGGCAAGGGAAAATAAATATAGCTTACCAGCAGGGAGGTTTATTTTGGGTTCCTGCTGCTCACTCTGCCTGGCATGCAGCCCCCTGTGCAAATCCAGCCTAGCGCGGGTTTGGTGCTAAGGGTCGGAGGGAGGTTTTTATGCCCAGCAGGCAGTGATGTCCCGGGAGAGTCCCACAGCAGCATGTTACACTCACCCATGGGACCAAGTTCACAAGAGGGATGCAACTCTCCCGGGGACTGGGATTCCAGAGCTGGGCAAGGCATGATGGCAGAGGCTGCTTCTCACGCTGCCTGAGCAATGGGGACAGGGAGCCACAGCCCTATGCTGGCAGGAACCAAACACACAGGAAGGGTCATCCAGGCTCTGTACCAGGGCCAGGGAATGACGGTCAGCCCCAGCGCCTGTTGGTAGCTGGGTTCAGTGCCCAGCTGCACTCCACAGCAGTCAGGGAAAGCTGACCCCAGTCCTCCCCCTTGCTGGCCCCGCTGCGCAGACACAGGACAGCATGGGGGGCGGCGGCAGCTGGGTGTCAGTTTTTTATTTTAAAGGGGGGGGGGGAAATGTACAAAATAACGCCACTTAAAACAATGCCACATGCCCCATGGTGAGTCCCCACCACGGCCCGACTGGGATCCAGCTACTGCAGATGTGAAAAGGCCGTGCTGGGGGAGGGGCTCCCTCTTCTCCTACAGGCTGGCTAGATACACACTCATGCTAGCCCCTACGCTCCCCTCGCCCTGCGAGGGGTCCTCCCACTATCCTCGCCACCCGGATGTGCTCTCCAGCCATTGCTGAGCCTGCGCGGTTTTCACTGGGTGACACCTGCTCCCCGCACTCGGCTGGGTGCTGCCACGGACACTGGGGTCCATGGGGAAGAAGAGCAGGAACAGGCCCAGGCTGTTACACTTCCCCCAAACCGGACCGTGGCCCTCACATGCCCACAGAGCCAGTGACTGGGGAGGGGCACCCACACTCCGATGCACATGCGTGTGGGAGACACAGCCGGGGGGCAAAGGGCAAAGCTCCTTCTGCGGCTAGGACCAGTGCTAGCTGCAGGGCTCCCAGCCGCCCGCTACTAGCTGGGGTTGCAATACCTTGATTAAAGCTTTTTCTTCTTTTAAATCTAATAAATTATTAGTGTTCAAGATTCCAGATGTGGGGGGCTGAGGGGAGGCCACTGGTGACCAGAGATCCCCTCAACACTTGCCACCTCAAAGCATCCAGGCTTTTGCTGCCCCTGGGTCCTCTTTCTCCCAGAATGGAAGCAGCATGGGTCAAAGTCATCTTCCTCCTCCTCTTTCTTCTCCCTTCCTGGGGTCTCGTGGTCTCAGTATGTGTTAGAGAAGGTAACTAGTAAGAGCAGGTCCCTTCTCACCCACCCAGACGGGAGTGAGAGGGAGCAGGGCAGGGGAAGCAAGGAATGGAGAATTTGATGCACAGCCCTTTCCCACCCTTGGAATGAGCATTAGGGCAGCAGCCAGGGCAGGTGGGAGGGGGCAGGGGCTGGCATCCTCCTTGCCACGCTCCCGGCTCCATTCGGTTCTCTCTCTGTTTGCAGCAGCCACCCCAGCTCCCGGGACTGCCCTGCCCCTCCTGCCCTCTGGGGTCGCTACTGGTGGATCTCGTTCTCTATCAGGCTGTCCTCACACGACTGGAAATCCGTGTCGTTTATGCCGTCCGGGTTGATGAGCTCTTCGTCCTGGGACCCCTGCTCCTCGGACTCGGCCGCGTCGCCCTCCGGAGACGAATCCTGCAGCACTTGTGCGATGTACTTTTGCTGCGGAGGGGAGGTGGGGGAGGGGGAAAAGACAACAGACCTGTTAGCTCTG
This sequence comes from Lepidochelys kempii, assembly GCF_965140285.1. Lineage (NCBI taxonomy): Eukaryota > Metazoa > Chordata > Testudines > Cheloniidae > Lepidochelys > Lepidochelys kempii. Next base: position 149,686,624 of record NC_136382.1, on the reverse strand, counting down.
TGCAGGCTGCTGGAAAGCCACAGCAGTGCAGTACGGCGGGTAAGCGCCATGCAGACAGGAGGCTGAGCTCAGGGCATGCTGGGGCTGAAAAGAACTCCTACTGCATGGAATGCACAGGTTTCAGCATGAGACGGGGGCAGGGAGAAGGGCTGGATGATTTCAGGGAGGCTGCTTGGATGGGAAATGCTAGCAGCACGGCCAGGGGTGCAGCTCTTGATGTCCCATTACAGGTAACCCCCCCATTTTCTGAAGACCTCGATGTAGATCTGAACCTTCCAAAGAGCCAGGGGTGGGAGCATTGGGAGTAGTGGGGGTCAGAGCTTCTACAAGACTGGAGGGCCTGATATTAAAGGGGTCTGATTTTCCCCACAGAAGACAGGTGCCCAGCACTTTCTGGCAATCTAAGATGGCTCAAGCTGGGCACTCGCATATCGAGGCCCTTTTGAAAGAAGCTTTCTTACTGTGGGGATGGGGCACAGCAGGGGATCTAACCGGGAGGGACAAAGCCACCCCCTCAGGAAGCTGGAGTTCAGCACAGACCTGGTTTACCTGTACGGACACCTGTCTGGCTGCATGGCAAATGGGAGCAGTCAGGACAGTTTGGGGAATTCTGCCCATCCCTGCCCTCCAAATCTGCAAATCAGCCATGTCACAGCAGAACTTTACCAAACAGGCCCTTGGGTAACTGGAAAGCGCATGGCAGCAGGACTGCATGGGCTTGGGAAATGGTGACAAGGCCAGGTTCGCCACAGCGGCCTCTACACATACACACAGCCATTCTGATGAGGCCTCATCAGGCCTCCCCCGTATGCTGGGGTGAATCAGGAGTCACGCTCCTGGAGGGGAATCCAGCCCTTCCTTTACTAGTCACACATTGTTTGCTCTCAGGACAAATCTTGATGTTGCAAAGGACTCACAGCCCCACTTCCTTGTCCCCTTTGTGCCACTCAGAGCACCCTGGCATGGGGGAGTCCCCAGTGGGATCAGGACTGGTGTAGCCAGCTCCTGTAGGAGGCCCAAAGAGCCCTGTTATAGGAGATAAGGGAATGAAGGGCCTGGCTGGGATGCGTTGCAGTCCAGCTATCCCCAGCTGGCAAATGGTCTCTTGGAGATCATTACCAGCTGTCACAGGCCAGAGCAGCCCCCAGGTGGCTCCAACTTACAATGGAGATGCGGGCAGAGTCCGGCAGTTGTAACCTGCTCCTTGAGGCTCCTTCCTCCCTCCCTCCACCACCCGCAGATCTTAGCTGCAGCAGAGTATCTGGCCTTGGAAGGAACTTGATTATACCAGAGCCGGTTTGCTCAGGAGAGATTTAAAGCGGCAACCTTAGGGACTCCAGACCCCAGAGAGCTGGGCGGCGGGGAGAGGTTACCCCAAAAATGTTTTCATTCCATCATGTCAGCTTGCAATGAAAACAGCTGGCGCTGGGATGGGGAGGTCCCAGCCCTGCGACATTTGCAGCGTGCCCTGATGGGCGAGAGCCAGAAAGTGAAACCAAAAGGGGAACTGACCCGTCTGGTTTCATTGTCCCAGCTGAGAGAGAGGCAAAAAGTGAACAAACAGCATCAGGGGCACGAGGGGGGGGAGAGAGGAGACGGACAGTACAATTCCTCATCTCAGCTGAGCGAAGGACATGCGGAAGGGCATTCTCTTCTGAGCCCTGCCTGCGCCCCACGGATGCTGGCTGGGCCAGGCCCGGAGTGAGGCCCTCAGACAGGAAGAGATGTGTGCAGCCCCCTTCCCCTGTCCCAAACCGAGAGACACACGGCAGCGGAGGAGCTGGCGACTCACAGCGGATTTGGGAGCTGGCGGCATGGCGGCAGGTTGCCCGTTCACCCTCCCGTCCACGGCGTCCACCTCCGTGTGGTCAATCTAGAAGGCAACAGAGTGAAATGGAGACATGGCACAGAGATGGTGGGGCAGCTGGTCCACTGACCCCGTCAAGCCTTCCCTGGGAGCCTTATCTGACCAGGGAACCTGGGCGCACAAGCAATGGCTGGGCTGCAGGGGGCTGAGTGCCCAGCTCAGGGGCAGCCCCATGAGGCTCCTGTTCCAGGAGGCTGGAGAGGGAACAGGCTTATGTGTCAGTGATGAGGCATGGCAAGGGGGTGTGCCTCCCAATAAGCTTTCCTGCCCCTCACAAGACCAGTGGCGGTGGTCCTGAGATGGGGGAAGGGCCCTGTCCCAACTACACCCACCTGCATGTGAGTGGGGAGGCAGGAGAGGTATTCGACCAGGGAGCCCATAATGAAGAGGAAAGGCCCTGTGAGGAGCTTCCCTAACAGCCCAACTTGAGGTAACCCCTCATCACCTCATCCACGGTTCCCTCCAACCGGACACCCCCCACCCCCAGTGCCTCCTGGGACCTCACCTTGTAGTTGTGAGCACTGAGGTATTTGAAGTGTCCAAAGCAGACATGACACAGGCAGATCACAATGGTGATCACGAGAACCACAAAGGTGAACATGGAGGTGGGGGCCAGGAACCCTGGGCAAGGCAAAGGGTCACAGTCAGGGTGGTCGCACACCCAGCATGCAGCTCCTCCGGCTTCACCACCCCCAGGGGCCTTTGCCCTGGCTCTTTGCCCACTACAAAGGCGGGACAGCCAGCACGTGGTGCTGGGGGGGACAGGAAGCCCAGCACTCTCAGCCAGGCTGAGTTCGGTGTTTATAATTCGGTGCCCGCCACGCACCCCCTTAGCTCCCTCCCCTCGCCCCGTGCTTACCTGTGCGCATGGTGGAGAAGAAGAGAAGCCAGAAGAGGCAGAGAATGGGGGCTGCCACCACCTGGTTCACGGCCCCCGAATGGATCTTCTTGTCCAGCTTGGCTGGCAGGTAAGCGTAGTACAGGTTGTACCTGTCAACCAGGTGCTTGAGTAGCATGTACATCAACCCTGAGAGAGAGAGCAAGAGAGAGACACACACACAGTGAGCAAGAGCAGTGAGGTGGCTGCTGGGCTCCAGGGTCAGCAGCAGGGGATAGTGGGAGATCAGGGACCGGCTCACAGGTGCCAGCATGCTCTCTCTGCAAGGCTGCTCAGGGCTGAGCTTTAGGAAGACGACTCCAGACTCAAGGTGGTGGGAAGCTGGAGTGAGTTAGCCAATACTCAGGTGAAGCCTCATAATTCTCCCTACCACGCCTGCTGGGAAGGCCCTTCTTCAGTGTCCACTTCACTGCTGAACAGAGGGGTCAGAGTGTTGGGGGAGTTGCACTCCACACAGAGCCCCACTTTCCATAAAGGAAAGGATTCATTCAACGGGGCTAAAGGAGGACTTTCCAGTGTTATCTGACCTATTCCACACTCCCAGTGCCCTCTCCGCCAGGCTGAGCTGCTGTGCTAGGGATCTGAGCGTCCACAGTGACACATGTACCCGCTGTAACACCCCCCACCCCAGGGAACCCCCGCTCTGGGATGCAAGCAGATTGCTCTGCACCTGCTGGAGAGGGGAATCCTCAGGCCAGGTGCGATACTCAGGGGGCTCATTTTCATGTCATTATTTGTGCCCCTTAGTGCCAGCAGAAGCCAGTGCCACCTATGCATGGCAAAGCATCGAGTGCCACACCAAAAATTCAACCTCCTGGAACACCAGCATCAGGCAGGGCATAAACACTGAACACTTCAGCAAGTGTCGAGAGGGAAGCACTTGCTTGGCTGAGAACCTCTGGCCTGGCTCACCCTTCTAGGCATGAGCTCTGCAAACATGGCCTCTCCAAGAAGATATTTCAGGGAACAGAAGACAAGGCCCATGATAATATTGGACAGAGAAGCTTCTCAACCAGCCACACATGGAGCATTATGTAGCTAGGTCACCGCTCTCCACCCTCATGCGGAGACTATGATCCACCAAACAGAGTGGTTCAGGGACTCCAGCATCAGCTGGACTGGGCAATAGGTCCATTCGCTGTCCCCACACATATGCACTTGTCACCCTGTAGGGACTGCTGTCAGGGCAGCAGAGGGGACATACTGCCAGCCAGGAAAGCGTTCTTTTGGGGCAAAAGGGGTCTTTGGGCAAGAGGCAGAGCAGAAACAGCTGTTATGCAAAGACTACCGAGGCCCTTTCTTTTCCAGCTGGGAAATCGACAGCTCACTGCCCAGCCTGGCAGATGTTCTCACTGCAGTTACAGGGGCAGCCATCCCCTGAAATGGGGGCAGCCAGAGAGCCTCCTAGTAGGGAGCAGGGGGATCATCTTTCTTACCTGGTCTGTGTAATACATGACCAGGTGAGAAACAGCAGCAGGCATGTGGGTGGAGCTTCCAGCTGGTAGCTCGCTTGTCCCTTAACTGGGAATGCTGGGCACCAAGGGAGTGCGAGAGCCATTGTGTGTCTATTTACAGCCTGGCTCTCTAAAGGGTCTAATTCGCACAAACGCTCAAATACCAGACCCAGGTGACAGAAACCATGCCACACAAGGGCTGTGGGGGTACCATCAACAACAACTAAATATCAAGGCCCTATATCTAAGACACCCCTCAAAATGTATTCAGAGGAACATTTCTAATGAAGTTTCTTTGTAAGGGTTCACAAACAAAACTGGGCTTGGAATGTAAACCCCGGTTAAAGAAGATAAGAAATTGTGCCATTAAAGAATCATAGCCATGCTTTCCAAACTCCCTTCCCCAAACAGATTAAGGAGATAACATCTACTTACTTATAACACTGAAATATAAGTATGCAGGATGGCTAAATTGTCAAATGAAAAGCTTTGCTAGTTCTAGGTTAAGGATTTGTAACTGTGGACAGCAAATGACCTCAGATGAGGTAACACTTAGGCCAAGACCTTGGTGGCATAAGTGTGGTTTTGCCAATTCTTCTTTTACATAAAATTGCTGATCTGCTTAAAACAGGGGTGGGCAAATTTTTTGGCCTGAGGGCCACATCGGGGAATAGAAATTGTATGCAGGCCATGAATGCTCACAAAACTGGGGTTGGAGTCTGGGAGGGGGTGTGGGCTCTGGGGTGGGGCTGTGGATGAGAAGTTTGGTGTGTAGGATGGTGATCAGGGCTGGGGCAGGGGTGCGGGAAGGGGTGCAGGTTCCAGCTGGGGGTGTGGGCTCTGGGGTGGGGCTGTGGATGAGAGGTTTGGGGTGCAGGAGGGTGCTCTAGGCTGGGATCAAGGTTTTGGGGAGCAGGAGGGGGATCAGGGCTGGGGTAGAGGGTTGGAGCATGGGGAGAGGCTCAGGGGTGCAGGCTCCGAGCGCCGCTTACCTCAAGCAGCTCCCGGAAGCAGTGGCATGTCCCTTCTCTGGCTCCTACGTGGAGGCGTGGCCAGGTGGCTCTGCACACTGCACCAGCCGCAGCCACCGCCCCTGCAGCTCCCATTGGAGCGCTGGGGGGGGAAGGGGGGGACACTGGAGCATGTAGGAGCCGGAGCGGGGCCATGCCGTGGCTTCCGGGAGTCATGTGGTGTGGCCCCCTACCCAGAATCCCGGCTGGAGTGGGGCTGATCCACGTGGCATGGCCCCTGACCCAGCGCCCTGGCTGGAGTGGGGCTGAGCCACTGGTGCAGCTCGCGGGCTGGATCCGGCCCATAGTTTGCCCACCCCGGCTTAAAACGATGTTATTGCTGACAGAACAAAGGTACGTATTGTGCTGGAAGTTTTGAGGTAAAAAGAGACAAACCTGTGACAACAAAAAATATGTCTTCATGGGAAGACCCAGGGCAGTGCAACATAAAATGACATGACCCACAAACTGCAAAATCAAACAGGAAAAATGGTGAAGCTGGGTAATTAAAGCTTGTGCAGGAGTAATGTACGGGTTATCCCAAACCCAAAGGGCTAATGTGTTAAAAGCTGACTGAATAAAGATTGAAGTGATCTGTAACTTAGAAATGTACGAAAGATCTAAGAGAACATGGGCTCACACTGGAGAAACACCGTGGCAGAAACTGAAGGAGGGAACTGAAGGACCCCACTGAGGGATCAGAGAAGACGATGACTACCATGGAAGGCGGCACGATTTCCCAGTGCCCCACAATGAGGTAACTTGGGCCCATTTACCAATTCTGTCTTATCTGTTATTAATTGTCTGGCATAAATGTATGGGGACACTATAAGTGACAATAATTGTCTGAAATTGTATAAACAAAGGTAAAAATTGATTAAGCCTAAATAGGGTGGACTCGTGACTCAGTTTCCCAACTTTTTATCCGCACCAAGATAATGCCTCCAATCGCACCCTGCAGATGGGGCTCCCCCACTGGAGGCAATGAAAGATACCACCTCCCTCCTGCCTTTGGCTGCAAGTCTTTCCAAGCACAGCAAGGCAGAGGGGCGCCGGGCCACCTACCAAAGGGGACGATGATGGGGCAGGTGATGCTGTAGGTCATGACCACGGTGAAGACGCACATCATCCAGGCATAGGCGGCTCCAAACTGGAACTCATACGCTTGGTGCTGTGGGAGGAAGCAGAGAGCACATCAGCATGGTACGCAGAGCTACCCAGCGCCCTGGGTAGCGGGAAGCACGCGTGAATGCACAGGAGCGCACGCACTGCTCTGTCCGTGTGCAACGGTTTGTTCAGGCTCTCTGCGGATGGGTCTGTCTGTGAGCACACACACGGCATGGACTTGCCTTAAGAGGAGCTGTGGGAATCCCCCCCACTCTCCCCAGGCTCTCTGGCTGCAGCTCTGATCTTCCTGACGCGATGCCTGTTAGCAGGCTGTTTCCTTAAACACTAGTCAACGTACACTTATGTGCGAGCATGCGTCTGGATGTGCACGGGTATGGCTGTGCAGCTTGCACAGGTTCAGACTCATGGGTGCACGCTTGCACAAGTCTACCACTACAGGAACACGCCCAGTTTGTTCACCAGGGGCCTAACGTGCATCGGGTGCTCGGGGCAGGTCTCCAAGGGTGGCCGCAAACGTGCCCAGCATCTGCTAGGGGAGATGGGGTCGGCTCCACCACGTACCCTCTTGACGTTCCTCCGCTCAGCGGCTGAGCGGGCCAGGCAGAGGCGGATCATGTACATGAGCAGGCCAGGGATGCGCAGCAGGTCCATGGCGTTCCCGATGAAGGCAGAAGCGATGACGTAGTTCACAAAGAAGGCCCCGTTATCAGGCAGGAAGACGCACCTGGGGGAGGGGAGGAGAGTGAGACAGGCAAGTAATGCTCCTTAACCTGACCATAGACATGGAGGGGCATATGGGCTGCAGGTCCGGCTGGGCAGAGAGGAAGCTGACCAGGGCTGGCACTGCCATGCAACGGTCACTGTTCCACCTCTTTCTCCTGACATTCTGCTTTCTAGGAAGCTGGTGTGTTTTACCACAAACAGGCCAGTCTCCCCACATGTCCCCCCAGGAATAAATCTGGCTAGGAAGAACCAGCTCAACAGCTCTAGAAGCAGCTTTGGCTTTGGAAGACCCCACAGAGACTCAGGCCCCCTCTTCCAGCAGGAGGCACTGGATGGGACGGGGCAGGAGCACTCGCTGTGTGGGGAACTCCCCAGCTACGCCAGTCCCAGGCTCTCCCAGCAAGGAGGCACTGGATGGGACGGGGCAGGAGTACTGGCTGTGTGGGGAACTCTCCAGCTCCCAGCAGGAGGTGTGGTAAGGAATGGGGCAGGAGCTCAGGCTGTGAGGCGAGTTCCCCCCAAACTCCAGTCCCAGCAGGAGTCACAATTACAAAGAGAGGCTTTCCCCGCCCCCTGGTTTCAGATACCACTTACTCAAATCGCACTGCGGCCTCAGCCAGGAATTTTTTGTCAAACAGCCAGCGGAAAAACACATCCAGACTAGGGAGAACAATTAAAAACAAAGAGTCTTGTGTGAGTATATAAACGTTTGGAGATCAAGGAGCACAAGCTGTACGCACACGTGGTCACGACCCATCTCAGGAGCTGGAACAACAGCTACTGCGAAAACACAGTAATCTTGGAACACGGATGCTCTCAGACACGTGTATATGTGAGAGCGTGCTGCTGTCCTCCCCTTTCTAGTCTTTAGGACAGAATGTATAGAGGAGGAAATCTTTAGTATATGGTGCGACTACTGGGAAAGAGGGCTCAGACTGTGCTGGGCTGTCTGTCTCTGCCGTCCATCCCATGCACATCGTTGTACCTGTACTTCCTCACTCAATTCTGCAGGGGAGTTAGCAGCAACATCTGCTGCAATTCTCTGCTGACCCGGTGGGGAGTTATGCTGGGGCCTTAAATGGCTGCTTTAAAGGAAAACGGCACTACAATAGGAAGTAGTTTCCACTCACTTGAACCAATATAAAAAAAAAGACTAAAACATTTGACATTATATTATATACATGAAAATTAAAGATGAAATAAGGACGCAGTGATATTGTCAGTCTGAGGATTCATATCAAGACTGGAAGATCAGAACGGCAGACAATTTCTACAGCTCTTTTTAGTGCAAATATTTACACCCCGACCCCCAGAAAAGAAAACATACAGAACTTGCCCTAACAATAGCTGTGGGAATGGTTTGCTGTCTCTGGCTGCAGCTCTGATCTTCCTGCCTCCTGACACGTCAGTGGCTTGTGTATCCAAATCTAATTAATTAAAATACCTTTGATTTCAAGGTAGTCTCAGGCTCCCCGCCCCTCTCCCTGCATCATATTTTTCCTGTTTTTTAAAACATTTTTCTCTCTGCTGGATGAAAGAGCCACACAAACAAACAGGTGAACCCTGCCTATGCAAGGCAAACAGTGAAACTGACCAACTCCAAAGGCCCAGATCCTAAGATCAGTGGAAGTTAGGTGCCTTAATCCCTTTGAGGATCTGAACCAACCTGCCCTCAAACACACAGAATAAACAAGCCGAAAGAAATCCTTGTTCTCTCTTTTAATTCTGTTAGGTTTAGGCCCAAATTCTGCAGCCTACGGACTTGCATGTGCTCATTTGCGGAGCGCAGTTTGACCCTGAAGCATTGCTTGTGCAAATAGCCAGTAAAAGATTCTCAGTCAGAAGTGTGCTTATTTTTAAACCAAGGGGATCCTTTTAAAGTGGGAGCCAAATATAATTAATGGGGTCACACAGCTACTCAGCCCATATCAGTGGAGATTCAGATACAGCATCAGCTATTTTCAAGATACTCCTGGAGAATTTCCCTTACTCTTGTAGCACTTTGCACTCTCCCCCATTCCCTCTTCACGTCAGTGCAGCCTGGGCTCTGAGGCCTCCAGAGCAGAGGACCTGTCCTAGCAGCAGACAGCTGGTTGGAAACCATTTGTGGTGGCTTTGTGAGTGTTGCCATGGAACATTGGCCTGAGGATTTGGGAAGTGGGTCCAGGAGGAAGGCTGAATGGGTGACACTTCATTACAACATGTGGGGAGGCTGGCTGCATCCTGCCCCCACCTGGCTACAATGGGGAATTGGCTGGTTTCGTACAAATGGGCTTATTTAATAGGTTTGTTGGAAGGGGTCAACTGAGCAGGATCTAAGCCCTGTGCAAGTGGAGAGAAATTAACCAGCTTGCACAGAGCTAAAAGGGCCAACCCTGTAGCTCTCGGGCAACTGCCACCATCCCAAGCTCAAGGGGAACAATTCCCTGTTTGCAGTTATAGAGGTGCCAAATGGGCGCGAGGGCAGTCTCTCCTCCATTATACAGGACAAGGCACTGGGCTAAGGGCATCCGCAGCCCAGTGCATCATGTGGCGCTGGGTCTCCAGACCTGCCTTCGCTTCCCACCTGCTCAGGCCCAGCGAAGGCAGCAGCAAGACCATGAAGATGAGGAAGGTGTAGCACTTGTGCATGGTAGTCCTGTTCTCTCCAGACCTGTGGGCACAGAGGAGGCCATTAGCAAGTGGACGGGGAGCCCCACAGTGGGCGACCACACTCATCTATCGATCCATCGTAATGACTTACAATGCACCCTCTAGGCCCCTTTGGTACCGATCTGTCCATTGTACTTGTCTATTATTATTGTTAGATATTTGTATTCTGGTAGCATCTAGGAGCCCATCATGGACCAGCCCCCGGCTGCGCTAGGCACTGTATAAAAAGACTGTCCCAGGACGTGTGAAGGACAAATGAGTACAACAGATAGATAAATGGGGGATTGTTGGAATATTTGAGGGCTCACAATCTGCAATGTCTTTATCCTCGGCAGTGCTCTTATCCCCATGCTATAGATGGGGACAGACTTGCCCAAGGTCACACAGGAAATCTGTAACAGAACAGGGAATTGATCATGGTCCCCTAAACCCCAGACAGGCACTCTAACCACTGAATCATCCTTCCCCTCACCTAGTATACTCCTTTCAGCCCCAGCACTCCCAACCCTCCAGGGGCTCCTCCTGAATCAGCCACAGGAGTGAATGCAGACAGCATCATGCCTGGTGCTTTACAGTCACTGAGGCCTAGAAAAGATTTGCTGGACTGGTAAAGCTCTCCCCTATGGCAGAAAAGATTTGCTGGTATAGCTGGAATGGTAAAGCTCTCCCCTATGGCAGACACATCTTATGCTGGCTAAAAAGTCCTTTTGTTTGTATAGCTTATAACTGTTCATCTTATTTCACACTTTTGTTGGTACAGAATCATCACCCCCAGCCAACACTGGACTACTGGCACACACTTCTAGTGTAGACCCAGGCCTAACTCACCATCACAGATCTCCAGCATGGGGGCTGGGCTCATTCTCTGATTTGGAGAGATGAGGAAAGTGAGGCCCAGGGAAGGGATAGGACTTGCCCAAGGTCACACCCAGCTGGGATTAGAACTCTGGATTTCCAGGGTGCCAGCTCTATGCTCAGACCACTAGACATACTGATTGCAGGCCTGCCGCAATCTCAGCTCAAACAGGCTGAGCCATGTGACCTAACAACATGCGATCAGAGCAGCAGGGTCCGACACAGCAAATATCTTGGCTCATAAATACATAATAACAATCATACACATACAAACGTAATGCCTGCCAGCCATCTGGAGCCCATAGAGCTTAACAGACTGTGCATATTGCAATCAGTTCATCCAGTCACTGAAGTGCAGCCACCTCTGAGATGGGGTCCAGCACCTGATTAACAGCTGCAAAGCACACTACCCCCACAGTTTACGCCAGGAAATGAAATTACAGGCAGATCTTAGATGGGAGGAATAGGACAAGCAGGCCTTGCTCTTGTGCAAGGTGCTGAGCGCACACAGCTGGCAGTGGTGCTCAGGCTGAGAGCAGGCGCTGGCTGTCCTCACCTGGTCCAGTGAGCTTCGAAGAAGGCGGAGTAATACACGATGGTTGGCAGCAGAGCAGAGAAGCACCACAGCAGCAGGGTGGGGAAGAATTGGGTGATGATGGGGTTCTGGGAAGGCAAAGAACACACTGTTCATTGCAGTCAATGCAAATCCAGAGGCTGGGCACGTGCGGGAGGGCAGCAAGCTAACCTGCTGCATCGCCAGTGGCAGAGGACAAGAGCTGCCAGCAGAGCTGAGCGTGTCTCTGCCCCTTTGGGGGCTGTATCCATAGGGGCACTTTCCTCAACTTGGGAATCCTGGATGGGAACCCGCAGCACCTCTGCCTTATCCCCTGGTGAGAAGGAGAGTCTGGGAGTTGTATAGGGCGGGGAATGAGGCACCAGCCCAGGCCCTGCCCTGGGACTCATTGGTCTCCATGCAAGGGTGCAGCTACTCCAATTGTCGGGCTGGGGTTTTTCCCAAGTGTAGAGGCAGCCTAATGCAGTCAGTGTATCCCCTATAGCTCTCCTTTGCTCTCATAACACTTTGGTCCCTCAGCACGTCAGTGGAGTGTTTGCTTGGTCTCTGTTATGGTAGGGAGAGCCAGGATTTCCTCCCACTTGCCATGCATACAAAACTGAGTGCTGGCTGCTGGCCGAAGAGCCCGGCAGTCCCTTGGGAGAGTGCAGATTGCCTGTTTGCCCAGGTTCTGACAAGAGAGGGATCCTCAAGGCCTCTCATATGGTCGCAGGCAGAATCCTTGGCCGCTCTCATCTCCTCTGCAAATGCAGCCACCTTGGATGCTCTGGCTCCAACAGCACATGCTCTCTGTTCTACTCCAACAGGCTCTGTGGTGCCGCAGCTCAGGAAAGGGCAGGGAGTCTGGCTGCTTTCTGCCCTCACAGAGCAGAGCGGTGCCCACACAGCAATGATGTAGACAAGGCCCTCCCCTCCCCCCACAGGAGCACTTGAGACCAGTAGGGACCTTGCTCGGCCTGATGGGGTCAGGCCTAGTCTGTCTGGATACGTGAGGTGGAGGGACCAGTGCACATTCGTGACCCACCCCCACCTCCCCAGGGCTGTTCCATGGGACGGGAGGAAGGGGAGGGCTCCTCATTCCTGCCCCTGTCCCCCTGGCAGGCCTTACGTTCAGATACTCCACGGGCTTGGTGACGTTGAACTTATCCATGGTGGTGATGATGATGGCGGGAGTGGTGAGGAAGAAGAGGAGGAGGAAGAGGACGACGTTGATAACCAGGCAGCGGATCCACCAGATGAAACCCCGGATGGAGAGGTGTTCCCTGGGGGGAGACAGGGTGCAGAAGCCAGTCAGGAGAGGATCACAGGGGGAGGCAGAGAGGCGCCAGAGACATTGGTCTGTGCTGGGCAGAGTCTAGGATGTTACTCTTCAAGTGCCTGAACCCCCTTTAGAGGCACCCAGATCCCACTGCTCCCCATACAGAGTCAGACCCATGGCCCAGCCAGGCTGTGACCCTGCACCCAGATGTTTCAGTGGAAGCTAACCCCTCCAGCCAGCTGTGTGGGCCTGTCGATGGGGATACTCCCTCTTCTGAGCTCCTGAGCTGCCAAGGGCACTCCTGGGCTAGGCCCATGGCCCTGATGGTTCCTTCCCTTTACCAGGCTGTCTGTGCCCCCATATCCCTGCTGCTGCCCAGACCGGCCCGGCAGGAGATGCGGCCTGCTCACCAGTAAATGTTCTGTGGGTCGGGGGCATAGGTGACGGTCCAGTTGGAGATATGGAGGGACTCGCTGCAGGAGGAGGCCCGAGGCTCCCCGCGGCACGCGCAGCCCTGGCACTTGCATACGTTGAAGTCTTTGAGGATGCTGGAGGCAAGAGGAAGAGGGGGAGAGTGTGAGGCATCCCCAGAAGGGGAGATCATGGAGGCTGAGCCCGCAGCTATCGGGAGGGGCACCTGGGCATTATTTTCTAGCCACTCACACGCCTGCCTGGAAATGACAGCGACTCTCCCTCCCGTCCCCTCCCTAGTCCCATGGCGGGCCCCTTGCACTCACATGGCCGTAATAGTCTCGTTGTGGAAAGTGACGAAGGCCATCCCCAGAGGCTTCTCGTTCACCTTCTCCTTCTCCCGCTTGTAGTCATCCTTGAGCTTCTCCTCCAGCTTGGTGTAATACTCGATGGCCTCCACCTGGACACACGGATGCGGGTCAAAGCCAAGAGCCACGCAACCCCACCATGCTGCTGCCCCCTCGGGCCCCAGGCCGGGCATGCCTCCAGAGGGCACAGTGACACTCTCCTCCCCGTGCGCTACAGCCAGCGGTGGGGGGCACAGCCAGGCTAATCCAGACCAGCCGCTTGGTGCATCAGTGCCACTTGGTGTTAGGATTGAAAGAATCAGAGTTAACGAGGCAAATGGGTGGGAGCTGGGGCAGGGGGCTGTTTAGTGGGGGGCAGCAGGGACAGTAACAACAACGGAGAAAAACGAGCTCTCTCTCCTTGGAGGGCCCCGGAGACGCTAAGGACAGACAAAGGGACAGCAACAGGCTGGTGTGCCAGGATTTGGGCTGAGCCCTCCTCTACGTGGGGGCTGGCAGGAGCTGGGAGCGGCATGGCGGCGGTCTCCCAGCGCCCCCCACGCCACCCATGCTACTGCCTAGTGCCCTTCCGCCCCCTGCCCCCGCACCTCCTCACAGCCCTTGATGACGCAGCAGCACAGGTGGCCGCAGGGCTTGGGGTTGATCATCGACGAGGCGTTCTCCTTGGTCTTCAGGTTGGTGAAATAGATTTTCCCACGTTCTGCTTTCTTCCTGCAAGCGGAGGCGGCGGGAAGGGAAGAAGAGGCTCAGACAGGCCCTTCCCCTGGCTGCGACCACCACAGGGGCAGCAAGCAGGGAGAGCGGGTGAGAATGTAGGGAGGGTGGTGGTAGAGAGCACGGGGGCTCGATCTGCGCATGTGAATCTCAAATATGTACTTTTTTTAAGAAGGTTCCCACTCAGCTGAAGCGGAGGCTACTGGGATTTCGTTACCCCAGGGTGAGTAACCAGGGCCCCTAGGAGCGTGTAACTAACTCTCCTCCCACGCCGGGTGGAAGCACAGCTCAAAGGTGGCACCACAGACGCTTAAGGCTCCACGCCAGGGCGTGGGAGAATCCCAGGCTCACTGCATGACTGCAGCAAGTCACTGCCCCTGTGCCTCAGTTCTGATCCTTCCCGGGCTCACAGCGGGGCTAAGCATCAAATCCGTTATGATCTGCAGAGTTCAGACACTGTGGTTGTGGTGGGGGCCATACAAGCAGATTGATAACCCCAGAGCAGCCCAGATAATTCAACTCTGCCCTACTCCACTCTGCCATGTACCCAACACCAATGCTTAATGTCTCCTCAAAGTCTGAGGCTCCCCACACACAGCTCTGCCCATACCCCCCTTGCCATGACCTGCACCCCCTGCTATCCCAGCCCTGGGCTCCCCTCACCCTGACCTGCAGCCCCCCTGCTATCCCAGCCGTGGGCTCCCCTCACACAGCTCTGCCAGTGCCCCTCTAACCCTGACCTGCACTCCCCCTGCTATCCCAGCCCTGGGCCCCTCAAGCAGACCCTATCTCCTGAGCTAAATAGTCCCCAATTCCTTTGCTGTTTAGTGGTGCAGACAGGGCCTACATAAAGGACTAGCCCGAGACCATCCCATGCATTTTTTTGGTGACCTGTTCTCTGTAACCCTCCTGTTGCTGAGTCTCACCCCAGCTGCATCTCTTGTGCTCTGTGCAACACTCCTGGCCTAGGCTTGTTGGGGGCCCTCCATCCATACCTGCCCCAGACTTTACCTCTCTGTATCAAGGAACATCAGCCTGGCCACGTTGTAGCAGGGACGCGCCTCCAGCACAGTGCAGTTGGCATATGCCTCCCTGTGGATAGGAAACAACCCCCGGCTCATTAGCGATGAGGTGGAAAGCAGCAGCTCGAACAAACCCTCCAGCAGCCAGTGGGATTGCTGCGGGTGGGTGGGAACCCAGACTCCATCCTCAGGCCTAGTCCCAATCATCAGGAAATTCTGCTAAAGCTGTGCTGGGTGCGGGGGGAGGATATCGCCCATGCACTCTGCTCTTATGGGGGAACATGGTGGGGAGGAGAGTGCCTGCTTGGAAAGCAGTGTTCTTGGGCTCCTCTTCAGTCCTTTCCCCCTGGAAGAACCAGGGTCTCATTATGGGGCTTCTAAAAACAGGTGGTGGAGGGGAGAGTCCTCTACTGTTGGAGAGGGTCTGGGTGTACCTCGGCCACCGCCCCCCCACACTCCGTCCCCCCTGACATCCCTTGGTTTGGTCGTGTCCAGGGAGATTTCTATAGGGACAGGGTTGGCGCTGAAGGGTTCAGCATTCCCCCTCCCCTGAGGGCTGGGACTAGAGCTGCTTTCTATATTGATTTTTTGACAAAAAACCCCAAACATCTGAAAACCAATACCACTCAATTCAGAAATGCCACCATAGTGCCTCATGGGAGTTGTAGTTT
Organism: Lepidochelys kempii; assembly: GCF_965140285.1. Lineage (NCBI taxonomy): Eukaryota > Metazoa > Chordata > Testudines > Cheloniidae > Lepidochelys > Lepidochelys kempii. The sequence continues at coordinate 149,671,019 of NC_136382.1, read as the reverse complement.
TGGTGCCTTATGTCCACATCCTCCTCTACAAACCAGGCTCCCCTGCTGGACTACATCACTCATGATGCACTGTGGCACTTGGTGCATCATGGGAGATGTAGTCCAGCCCACAGAATAGACTGTAGGCATGAGGCACTTGAACTACAACTCCGATGAAACAGTGTGGTGACAATACTTGTTTTAAAATTTATTAAATTTTTATAGTTTTCAATTTTTTGCCAAAAAGTTGAAATTTTCTGCAGAGGAAAAAAGGTAGCTGAAGCTGGGACCCAGCATGCATGCACAGACTCACTCAAAATGCTTCTTGATCTTCTCCGACTCAGCATATTTTGAGATCCCATTAATGAAGAGAGTTCGCTTCACCTGGAAGAGACAAAGGGGCAGGGGGAAGTGAGGGCAGTATGGGAACCCAAACTAGGGCAGCACAGGACACCACGCTGTGGCCAAGGGGTGACGCCAGGTTAGGGTTAATGTCAGGGGAGTGGCTCACATTTTCCCGGCGGTGCCCAGGGCTACACATTTAGCAGGTTGTCTCCCATCCCCCACCAGCTGGCATGGGGGCAACCCGCCACGCAGCCAACATTTGCTCCAGCTCCAGTTGTGTCCTGGCGAGACGGTGATACAACAGCTGCCTGAGCAGAGATGGGGTGGGGGCATTAACCATAGGCGGCGAGGTGGCTTTCAGTGGGGGAACCTAGAATGTACCTAGCAGAGGCGGTGCCTAGTGGGAAGGGACAGGAGATCGCACACTCACTGCTGCAGCTCAACTCACCCAGTGGGGGCCCTGGAGACCCTGGGACTGTTACAGTTGCATCAGGGGTGAGGTGCGGGCAAGAACCCTGCACGGGGAGTCACCCCCAGCATGAACGGGAGGCATGGCTGGGGCAGCAGAGAGAGGGAGGCTGGAAGAGCCGAGAAAGGGAGGCTGGAGGAGCCAGCCTTACCAGGTCATCCTCTTTGTAGCGCATCTTGGAGGTGTGCCGACGCATGCTGTACACCGTCAGCAACAGGTACAGGAAGGCAAAGGACGTGTGCAACCACAGCAGGTTATTTCTGTCATCAGAGAGACACCACTCAGCTGAGGCCACCCGGTCGGTGCCATGAACCCACCCCCACCTGGTGCATGGCCAGTCAGCCAATGTGGGCTACCCCACTCCCTCCAGGGCCAGGCTAGCAGCCAAGGGCACTGCACCTGGGGACAGTCCAACTGGCTGGCATGGTGCATGCATGCTGAAGGGCTGCTACCCAGCACAGGGCTCAGTGGTGGCATCCCAGAGGCTGCTCCCAGGTTTTTGTTCTGGAGACCACGGCTGGGACCTGGCTCTGCAGAGCGAATGAGCTGGGACAGCAGCAGCAGGGGACAGAGGAGGCAGCAAAGCAGCCTCCCAGGCCTTCCTGGGGTAGCACCCCCTGTGGCTCCACCTGATGCTCTCCAAGGGCCCCACTCCGCCCCCTCCTCAACGTACCCAGAATTCAGGTTAGCGATCGTTGTTCTCCCAAAGCTGTAGGGGTTGTTCTCTGGGGAGAGAGCGACAGACAGACACCTTTAATTCAATCCAGAGGGTTGTGGTTTGGGCTGTCTGGGCTGGGACGTCATGGAGCAGGACAGGGTTGCTCTGGGAGTCATCCCTGCAATGCCTCTGAAAATAGAATCACCCTGCAATCCACGTGAAACACTGAAGGGTCAAAGGTTAAGTTTCTGAGCTCCAGTTTTCCTGGCTGAGTTGCAAGGCGGTGAGGGCTCAGCAGAACTCCCCTCCCCACTGAGAGTGAAGCCCCCGCCAGCAACAGCTTCCCTGCCAGCGGGCGCTCCCAGCTGCCACTGCAGCGCCAGGGCAGGAAGGGATGCTCCCTCACCTCAAGAGCCCATGTCCTGACTGGCCCCCCTCTGCAAGGACTCTTGCTAGGCTGCTGTGAGCAGGGCTGGCTAATTCCTTTCAAAAGGTGGGAATGCAACAGGGCCAGCAATAGCCCCCCCGCCACTCACCTAGCAGGTCCCCTGAGAAGTTCACAGGCAGCACGATGCCAACGGAGAGCACGCCCACGGCCACCAGCAGCCCTATGATGTGCCGCTGGAAGGAGAGATAATGGACTGCATCGGCCCCGCACTTATCCCGGATCTCATCGTCCCTGGCAAGGACACAAAGGCGGTGAGGCATCACCTAATAAGGGTACGGGGCCAAATCCCAAGAGCCCTTCGGCGCCCAGCGCCCAGCACCTTAAGCACCCAGAGCACTAGGCCCTAACGCCAGGGCTAAAGGAGTTCTAATAACGCCATCGCTTAGAGGAGCTGCAGAGCCCTCAGTCCTAGCCCAGGGAGTGGCCAGTTAGGGACCTCAGCACCTTGCAGTCTGGCCTTGCACTAGCCCAAATACGAATCCACTAGCCAACATCCATCTGCTGCAACTGCACCCCAGTGCTCCCAGCCCCTGCAGGATAGGGATGCTCACTCGTGGCAGCCTGTCAGGCAACTGTGCCCATGCAATCCACTGTCACTGTAACCCCCGTGGGTTCCCCATCTGCCAGAGGGGGTAATGGCGCCGACCGCACAGACTTTAAGAGCTAAGGATGGAAAACACTAGAGAAGAGCTTTGGGGCACCCTCTTCTTGAGGCCCTGGTAGGTCCTCCTGACCTTCACTGGCACTGGACCCCGCTTTGAGAGCAACGGGCGCAGCAGGGACCAGAATGAAGCAAGAAAGGGGGTATCGCCTCCGAGCAGGAGCTCGGTGGGCGGAGGGAAAGGGTTTGTGCTTGGGCACTGGGAGATCTGGGCTGAATCCCCTGCTGCGCCACAGGCTCACTGGGCAACCTGGGCAAGTCACTCAGGCCCATCGAGACAGCCGTTGGCAGGCGTAACCCTCAGCGCAGGTCCCAGAGGGGTGCTAGCTCGGCTCCGGCGAGCGTGTTACGAACCAGCAGGGCGACCGCAGCGGGCTAGCGGCACGGGTACGTTCCCAGGGGCCCGGTGGGCTTGCACTGGGGTGGCAGGCCCAAGCCGCTGCCAGTGCGGTTGCAGCTACACCGCTGTTTTTAGGCACTAGCTCAACCAGAGCTCGTGCATCCATCTAGCCGCAGTGGGAAGCATGCCTGCACAGACCTTCCCTTAGTCTCTTTGTCTCCCAGTTCCTCAGCTGTAAAACAGAGCAGTCCGTCCTTTGTCTGCCTTTTCTAGCTGGCCCATAAGCTCTGTGGGGCAGGGGCCGTCTCCTACTGCATGCTCGTACAGCACCTACCGCAAGGGGGGTTTGAGCCCGCGTGGGGCTTCCAGGTGCTACAACGAGCAACAACCAACCACCCTAGAGCGCCACAGCGCCAGGTCCCCCACTGCCCCCACTGGCCTCTGGGCCCTGGAAGTGGCTAAGCTCTAGAACCAACACTTGGATTCAAGGGCCACTTACTTTATCCTGAAGATGGCGGTCAGCCAGGAGCAGAAGCCCTGTGCAAAGAGACAATGGGAGCCCCAGGTTAATGAGGGTTCTCTCAGCCATACTCCCCCTTGGTAGGCCCCAAGTAGACTAGCCCCACTGCTCTCCTCTCCCCAGGCAATATAAGGCTCCTCTTCCCTGGTTTCCCCAGGACAAGTGGTTCCCCCTGCCACGAAAGCGAAGCTGAAAGGGCACACAGACCACAAATGCCCAGGCATGTAGGATCCCAGATATGCCCTTCTGTGATAGGTCACAGGTTCTCCTGACACATCAGTCACTCGCCTGCATATGACATGGGCCAGGCTCAACACCACGACCAACTGGCTGGTCACCCTCCCAGTTGAGTCATGAGGTCAAAGCAGCCATTTTGCTACATTACAGTGAGCGATGGGGACAGTGCAGACCCCAAGGGCCGCCAGTTAGCACAGGAGCTCGGTCAGGAGTCAGCTGTCCCAGTGCAGGGTCACATCCCCAGGGGACACCTCAGCAATCAAACAGGAGAGGAGGAACACAAGATAGACTGGAGAGGGAGCGGGAACTAGGCCAGGGCTCCTCATGGCATGACACACACCTAGACAGAGAGCATGTCTCCTGGGAACCACCCTCCTATTTGTCAGCCTACCCAGACCCATCCCATTTCACCAAAGCTGCTTCTGACGGGAAAAGGGGGCAGTAGGGAAACATTGCTCCTCTGATGCTAAACTACGGAAGGGGTTTTTCCACTGGATTAGATTTTGCTCCTACTCACGTTGTCCCTCTGGTCGAAGTCCACGGAGCTGGAGACTGAGGTGAGGCGCTCATAGCGGTCGTGGCTGTCAGAGTGCAGAGCGGATGCCACACTGAAATTACAGGGTGGGTGGGGGGAAAACAATCAAAGGGTTAACAAAGGGGAAGAGAGAAGCTCAGCCAGGAAGCAGCACCCAGGAGGTCAGAGGTTAATTCAGGTCAGTTTGCCCCAGGCGAGATGGAGAGAGAAGAGCCGCAGAGAGAGGACAGCAGTTAGTGGAAAGCCCCTGCTCAGACAGCACTGTTCACACTGGAGTACTGGGGGTGTGCTGCAGTGCACAGGGCCAGCCTCACAGACACCCAGCTCTGCTGGCCTTCACAGGGACTGACAGAAGGGGAGTAGGTGTGAGCAGCTTCCCTGTCCTTCCACTCTCCCTGCTAACTCCTCACTCCCAGGCCTGGCTGGAGACACCTGCATCAGCCCAGGCACATTATCAGAGAACATGAAGAGTCTGTGCACGTGCACAGGAGAGAGTGAGGACATAGTAGATTACAGCCATACCCACCAGTGAAGAGGGGCCTGCAGAGGCTGCCACAGGAGGAGAGGTTAGGACTCTAGTTTAGTTTAGAGAGGCGATGAATAAGAGGGGACCCAATAAAGGGACACACAATAACCAATGGTTGCACGTAGGTCAGTTGGGATCTCCCGTTTTCCCTTTTATAACCCAACAGCAAGGAGGTGCCCCATGAAATTAAGAGGCAAACTTTAAAACTGATGAAAGGAAGAGATACCCCCACACAATGTGAACAGTACCCTGTGGCACGCCACAGGATATTATTGAGGCCAAGAGCCAAGCAAGGTTAAAAGACAGTAAGAAAGGACATTTATAGGAATAAATATAAATCACAGTTACTAGCTAGGATAGAAATGTCTGAGGTTTGACACACTTCAGCTGATCATCAATTGCCAGGGCTTCCCATACTGGGAGGTTAGTCTAAAATTATCCCCTAGATTCGAGGGGTTCTTGGTCCTTCTTCGGAGGCATTTGGTGTTAGTGAACGATGTCAGAGATAGGATCCTGGAAAAGATGGACCATTGGGATGGTTCAATTCCTATGTCCTTCTGGATGACTAAGCGGGTTGGTGGGAGAGTGAATTAACATACATACTTTTTTCTTTTCTTTTTTTGTAAAAAACACACACCATGTAGCAAATATATTAATGCAAATTATAATAAAGTATTTCATTTCCAGGATCGTTCCAAATGGCAGATGAAATTCAATGTTGATAAGTGCAAAGTAACACTCAGTAGAAAAAAAATCCCAACTTTGCATATGTAGTGATGGGTTCTAAGTTACCTGTTACTCCCCCAGAAAGAGATTGTCTCTACGGGAGTCACCGTAGACAGTTCTCTGAAAACCACTGCTCAGTGCACAGCAGCAGTCAAGAAGGCTAATAGTATGTTAGGAACTATTAGGAAAAAGACAGATAATAAGACAGAAAATATCATAGTGCCACTATATCAATCCATGGTATGCCCACACCTTGAATACTGTGTTCAGTTCTGGTCACCCCATCTCAAAAAGCTCTGGAACTGGAAAAGGTTCAGAAAAAGGCACTGAGGTCCCTAACGGGGCACTCTCGGGGCTACCCTAAACCTCTACGAGAAGCTGGGAATGGAAGACTGCATGCGTCACTCCATAATTGTTCCTCCATGATTTCCCCATCTCCTTACCCGGAGTGTTTCCTCCCTTGTTCTCTGATCCTGCCTGCACACCTCCACCATGACTCCCTCTCATGCTCTGCAAGCTGGTTCAAGAGCAGGGGGGCTTGTGCACAGTGGGAGTAGCAGCTTGCCCCCCATTCAAATCGGAAACCCTAGAGCTGGGAAACACAGGGGGAGGCGAAAGGAGAGGTCTGGCTGAGGTTCCTTTCCTGCTCCTCAAAGCCAGGCCCAGCAGAGATTGCTCCATAGCCTCAGCTGGGTCCGTACTGCAGAGTCTGGCTGGAAATCCCTTCTCAAAGGGCTAGGAAAACAGAGGGAAGACGGTGTGTGTAGGGGGCTGGGTTAATAAGAACATAAGAGTGGCAATACTAGGTCAGACCAATGGTCCATCTAGTCCAGTATCCTATCTCTGACAATGGCCCTTGCCAGATGCTTCTGGAAGTTGGAGATTTAGGGACACCCAGGGAATGGGGTTGTGTCCCTAATCATCTTTGGCTAATAGCCATTGATGTACCTACACTCCATGAACTTATCTAATTCTTTTTTGAACCAGTTATTGGTTTGGCCTTCACAACATCCCCTGGCAAGGAGTTCCATAGGTTGACTGTGTGCTGTGTGAAGAAATACTTCCTTTTGTTTGTTTTAAACCTGCTGTCTATTAATTTCATTGGGTGATTCTTTGTTCTCGTGTTATGTGAAGGGGTAAACAACACTTTTTTAGTCACTTTTCCCACACCAGTCATCATTTTATAGACCTCCATCATATCCCCCCATAGTCATCTCCAAGCTGAAGCATGCCAGTCTTTTTAATCTCTCCTCATGTGGAAGCTGTTCTATACCCCTAATTGTTTTTTTGCCCTTCTCAGTACCATTTCAAATTCTAATGTATCTTTTTTGAGATACAGATCTGCATGCAGTATTCAAGATGTGGGTGTACCATGGATTTATATAGTGACATTATTATATTATTATAGTTTCTATCTTATTATCTATCCCTTTCCTAATGGTTCCTAACACTTAACTTTTTTTGACTCAGCTGCACATTGAGTGTATGTTTTCAGAAAACTATCCGCAATGACTCCAAGATCTCTTTCTTGAGTGGTAGCAGCTAATTTAGACCCCATCGTTTTATATGTATAGTTGGAATTAGGTTTTCCAATGTGCTTCACTTTGCATTTAGCAACACTGAATTTCATCTGCTATTTGCCCCCCTCCCTGAGTTTAGTGAGATCACTTTGCCACTTTGCAGTCAGCTTTGGACTAAACTATTTTGAGTAATTTTGTATAGTTGGCAAACGTTGGCACCTCTCTGTTCACCCCTTTTCCACATCATTTATCTGGGTTAAGCAAATTGTTCATGGAGCAATAGTAGGGGAGGAGGTAATTTCTGCCCAGAGGAGGTGATGATGGAGGTCAGGATCCTGGAACATTTTGCATTAGTAGCATCACAGCTGAGAAGGAAACGAGGCCAGAGAACATAGTGCGGGACCTGAACATGCACTTGGAGCTTGAGAAAGTGGGAGTTAGGCTGCTGAGGAAGCAAAGGGGAAGCGTGTGATTACCTGAGGTGGGAGTTATAAATGGCAGGACACTCAGAGAGTTCTAGCAGTGAAGAGGGGAGACCTGGAGATGGCTAAGCCCCGAAAGCCTCCAGTAGGCAGAGACCTGCTTCAAGGAGCACACAACAGCTGGGATACAGCGTACGCTGTGGCAGCTGGGCCTCAGCTCTGCGGCACGGGCCCTGAATCACATAGCAGTTGGCTATGGCAGATTCTGGGGCAGCTTGCTGCCTAAGCGTTCAAAGCTGGCTGATGTGGGACATACAGAAGGCCTCTCTTTATGAGCAAAGACCAAGATGGCTGTCCACAGATGGGCCACAAGCTGGTTGCTGTTCTGGACAAGGTTGGAGCCGTGGGGCAAAGGAGCAGCTGAAGTCACCGAGAAGAGAAACAGTGGGAGAGCCCCAGCAGGCTAAAATCCTGGAAGGGGAAAGGAGGGATGAATTGAAGGAAGTGGGAAAACCTGACAGCAATAGGAACAGAGGGAAATGTGGAGCCATTCAAACTGGATCCTCATAACAGGCACTACCAGGCAGAGGATCAGATGGAGAAGAGCCCAAGGGAGGTTAGGGGCCCAGCAAGTGACCAAGAAGCAAACGGTCCTCATTACTGATTCCATGGTAAGGCCTATGGCCAGAGACACCTGTGACCCAGTTAAAGGAATTAGGATGATACATGCTGCCTGCCAAGTGTCCTGAGAGGAGACTGGAGAAGAGCAGAGCAGCTCCTGAAGAACTTGGCTCTCCCTCCATCCCAGCTGATACCTACATAGGAATTAATGCCATGAGTGAAGGGTGATTAGAAAGGCTTCAAGGGGTGTGGAAAGAAATGAGAGCGAAGAACTGATGAGACAGATGCTTGCAGGTCTGAGGCTGCATATGCAGACACACCTCTCCACAGGAGAGAGCCACTCTCTGCACTGCCCTGGGAGACTCAAACTGGGATCCTGCGCTGAGCTCTGGGCCCCTCAATTCCACATGCCTTATGGCCTGGAGCAGGGAGGGGCTAGCTCCTTTCTCTGGCTCCGTAGCTGGGTGACTGTTCTGTTCCGACTCCTCGGTACCAGAAAGACAACAAACTGAGGATGTGCAGAAAAGGGCAGCGAGGGACCAATGTGGAGAAAAGAGTAAGGAGGGCTATATCTGACAAGCTTGGCTTGGCAATGAGAGAGTGTGTGAATTGAGTGGGAGGAGGAGGAGAGGGTCTGTTTAGGGAGATGCAGGAGGGCATAACTAGGAGTAACGCCACAACATTAACAAAAGGATTATTCGAATGACACTCGGGATACACTTCCCGACAGTGAGATACGCTGGGCTCCCACGGAGCGTTGGCAGCCCCAGCAACTAGGACATTTAACGCCAGGCTGGGCAAAGCTCTAGCAAAACTTGCTGTTGGGCCTGATCCTGCCTGGTCCCCAAGAGCCGGTCAAGATGGGACCAGGCAGGCCTTCCCTCCATCTGCATCGTCCAGGATTCGATTTCTGCGCAACTATGACTCACTGGAGAAGTTAATAATCCTGCGCACAGGGAAACAAACACATACAGCACCCACCAGGGGGAGCCAGCGGGCAACGTGTTGCCAGGCAGATGACGGGGAAGGTTTGCAGCGGTGTGATGTCGCCATGATGCAGGCAGCTGCGTGGGTGGGGAGCCCTGCAGGGCTGTGAGCTCCCCACTCCTACCTGAGAGATGCGGGCTGGTCTCCTCCTTATGGCATGCAGCCAGCCTTCTCCTTCGCTTCAGCTGACACCCGCTGGCTGACTCACTGATTGCGCCGGGGGGAGGGCGCTCTCCGGTGGCCAGATGATCAGACTGGTGTGTGCAGGGACAGACTGACACAAACACACACCACATGAAGCCGCCAGATATTTGCTAGCAAGGAGCAACGTTACAGCGGGAACCTACCAGGCTCACTGTGGTGCTGCTGCCAGCCATGGAGGAGGAGGGGTCTGGCCGGGGTTTCCTCCCTCAGCTCCATGAATTGGAGGTGAGCCTCACATCAAGGTTCAAACAGCAGGTTGGGGAGACCCCCCCCCCGGAGATCTCCCATGAGGCCTGTGCCTGCTGCTGGCTGAGAAAGAAGGAGGAAGAACTGGAAGAGGTGGGAGAAGCCGTGGGGTCTCTCTGGACGGGTTTGCTCTAGGACCCGGTAGCGGGTGGTGTGAAAGGTCTGCCCCATCTCTGCTGCCTTGCTCACACTGAGTGGACTCAAAGAGCGACCAGTACCTGCCTGCATCTCCCTGGGCAGCACCCACAGCTGGGTCTGTGCCTCCCCACAGCCAGCACCTTGGCCAGGAAAGATGGGGCCTCTTTCTGGGTGGGGCCCAGCACCCACATTGTTAGCAAAAAGGCAGATAAATTAATCTGGGAACAGCTCACCCCACAGCCTCACCAAATGCAAGATTCAAACACAAGAAAAGCCGCAGGATTTGGCACAAGCACAAGATGCCCTCTCCCTGCATAGGTGCACTTAGCTACAGGCAGCAGCCCTCCTCCTGTAGTCCCCACACCGACAGCACAGCATTAGCCGGAGTCACACCAGCCAGCCAGGGCACACATGCAGGAGGATGAGCAACTGGGCACTGGAGCTTCCTGGATCATCCCAAGTGAGCCAGACACACACAACGAGGGCCAGACGCTTTCTCAAGACAAAGGCTGCAGACGGTGGCTCTGCACCAAGGACCAAGAGTGCCAGACTGGGGGAAAACAGCAGGACGGTCCTCCGTTACCTCATGTGCCATGCCCACAGCCCCTACCAGCTGGCTCCAGCAGCAAGCAGAGCAGCAGTGGGAACTTGACAAGCACAGAGCACTCCCGAGATGTGGTCAGTTTCTGTTGCTGCCCTGCTCGCCCCTGGCGCTGAGCAGAACTAAGAAGACAGGCGCCAGTTTGCTGTGCCACTGTGTACTGCCTCCCACCCTGGTCCTGCGTGACGGTGAGAGCCAATCACCCCCCAGCCAGGGTAGACTGCCTAGCCAGTTAAAGCAGCACAAGAAAGACTCAACAATCAGACCTAAGCCTCTGACTGCCGGGTGCTGGGGTTGGATGACGGGATGGATCACTTGATGATTGCCTATTCTGTTCATTCCCTCTGAAGCATCTGCTACCAGCCACTGTTGGAAGACAGGATATGGGGCTAGATGGACCTTTGGTCTGACCCAGTGTGGCCATTCTTATGTTCTAGACTGCGGCTCTGTGGGAGATGGAGCATTTTAAAGAAGAAGTCAAAATGCAAAGGAACATCCCCAGCGGGGAAACAAGAACATGCGGCTGTACAAGGGGCTATTCAGTCTATCTGACCGGCCCACACACTTGCTGCTGCGGTCTACAAGGGGCAGTGCCAAGCCAAGGTACCAGATGGTGCTGGCAATGGTTCTGTAATAGGAAGCTCATGTCTGCATCACTGGCTGAGCTGGAGGGAGGGATTGGGAAGATGGGACAGTGCACCAGTGCATTATTCACAGCTGCTTATTCTCCGGGTTTGGTAGCTGAATTCTGGCTCCCCTAGGGCTTATCTGATCAAATCCTAGCTCTGAACAGGGGGTGAGAAAAACCCCTTTCCCTACTCACCCCAATAGAACAGCAATAATGAAAGGTAGTCTGTATCTAGGGTTCCCTGTTGCCTCACTATCCATAGACACACGGGAAGGGTGGAAGAAAAGATCTAGGGGTAAGTAGTGTGGGGACACAGCCAGCCTTTGGAAACGGTCATGATTTGGTCCCTGTCCCAGTCCCAGCACACACATGAATTTGTGGTGAAGCAGGGTGAGTGCTGTGGTACCCTCCCAGGATCACTGTGGCGTTACTGTTGTTTGAGAGGGACCAGAACAAGCCCCGTCCCCTTCGCAGCTGTGATGTATGGCTGAAGAGTCTGCATTGATCAGGAGACATTAATCCCAGCCCTGAACCCCCTAGCCATTTCCAAAGGAAAAAAAACAGGAGAGAGGGGGAAGGAAAAATACCCTGAAAAAACAACAACATACTATTCCCGCTCCTCTCGCTCTGTCTGCCAGTGCCGCCGCCTGGGGGCAGAGAAACAAAAAGGGAGGGTTAAAACAATGGGAACTTTGCAGCACCCGCAGGGAGCCTCCTCGGCCCCAGTAGACACAGCGCCGGGCTGCTCCTCACCATCCTGGGGAGAAACCTGTCAACGATCAGATCAGAGAGAGAAAATAAAAGGAAAAACTTCCTTGCAGCACTCAGTTTCCCAGCACACTGCAGGCTCCTCAGGGCAGGGCCCTGTCATGTTTGTCTGGAAATCTCATGCACACCTCTGGTGCTGGCTCCGTCCATAACACACACACACAGATCAGATCTGCACTGCAGTGGAGGCTGTCACAAGAAGGGTCTTTAGTTTGGAGTGGGAGACCCTAAGATGTGCTGGGCTCTGAGAAACCTCTCGGATTCTACTTGGGTATGCATCTAAATCTGGGGTTTTGCAGAACATTTGCCCCATCACTTAAACTATTGCTTCCTCAAACGAAATGAAACAAATGTTGTTTTTCCCTCCTGAGCCAGTGCAAACTGTGTCTTCAAGGACAGATTAGCTTGCTCAGCCTCAGGGAATTAAATAAGGAAATACACAGCAGCCCAGAACTCAGGGAACCCCCAAAACTCCAGGTTCTGTCCCAAATCTAAAACCCACTGTTTCCAAGTGGCTCCTAAATCTAGGACCCACAATATACAAGAGGCTCCTAAATCTGGTGAAATGAGTTCTCCACTCCCTAGTCTTAGTGCAAAAAGAGTATAAGGCCCAGGGAACTCATGCGTACCCATGAGGCGTGGCTCTTTACAAACATGCTGAGTAATCTGTCTGGACATTCCAATAGAGCCCCCCAAACCAGGAGGGACACTCCTATGACAGCTGCAAAAGAAAGGGAAAACACCAGCTGATCTTCAGGAACTGCCTTCCCTGGGAATGTCAGCCCAACTCCAGACCAGACTGGGCCAGCTGCTGAAGAATCGAGCCTGGTGAGCTGAGAGAACTGCACTGACTGGGGCTGCTGATCTGGTGCAGCTGTTCTAGGCTAGGCCAAGATCCCTGCAGGGCAAAGTTAGAAAAACCTGCTGGTCCAGCTTCCCTTCCCGTCTCTCTTTTGTTCCTTCTCTTGAGCAGTTCTTGCGCATGGAGGCCTCTCCCTGCAGTGCTGTCCAGCCAGCTCAGACTGACAGAGAGGGAAGGAGGCCCTATGTTTTATGTTAGGAGAGGGGACAGTTTAGGACAAGCAGCTCCGCCTTTCCTAGAGGCGAAGACCACTGAAGATGATGGCAAAACCCCACTGATTTGACTCGTGTTCCATTGTCTGGTGCATCCTGAATGGGCTACATGAAAGCGTCAAACCGCAGAACTCCCTCCCCGCTGGCAGGGACCAAAGAGTCAGCAGCGACGTGAGGGAAGACCAGGAGCCCTGGCGCCAGGGAAGCACCTATCTAGGAGAGCCTCAGATTGAGGGTGCTGCCCTGTGGCCCTCAATGCAGCCTTCCCCGCCACACACTTATGCAGCTGACCCAGCTTCCACCAGCAGTAGTGGAAACAGATCAGGGCCACCCACACACAGTGTGCAAGCCTATAGGATGGTTTAGATTAAGAAATTAGTGGTAGTTACATTTGGGGCCTAAATTAGCCGAAGTGTAGAGGAGTCAGGGGAATGGAGGTTGCGAGTTAGAGAGAAGCTGGAGACAGTAAGATGGAAAACTGCATTTAGCAAGGACGTGAGCCAGGGTTACGGCGCCGTTATGTTTTGGTTATAACTGCTTCAAGCAGGGTTTTTAAATGAGTGTTTTTGAGAATTGTGAATGTTTTTTATATTTCTGTCTGTATTGATAGTATGGGAAGGACATTGGGTCAGACGTTCATTTACACAACGTGTAATGTAAAGAGCCAATAAGGAGGAGGAGAAAATACAATTATGGTAAGGGGAAGTGTAATGTTAGGTAGTATGATGATGGATTATAAAAGGAGCCATTTTGTTAATTTGTTAATAAGGAGTTCCAACTAACGTCCAAAGGGTCCTCTTAGGTTCCAGGATCATCAGGCTGTTGTCAGTGGACTGATCACTCATTGATTAAGTAGTAACTGCATGCCTGTTTGCTTAGCTAAGCATTTTGCTTTTGAATAAAGTTTGGTTTTATCACTTTAAATGATGCCTAGTGGTCCTCTACTAAATGCATTTTCTGTATCCCACCTAGAAGCTCACACCTGAAGACTATGTTGGGCTTTGTTGCACCCTTGTCTTTAACAACTTCACGTTAACTGGAAACATTTCAGCCTAAGGTTCCCAAGGAACCAGCTGCAGAGATCTCCCATCCCCACTCCTGCCGATAGACAAATCGGCACTATGGGTCCATTTATTGATGAGGCAGAGCAATTTGCATTCCCTTGTGGTGTGACAGAACTCTGGCTGCCTCCTCTCAGCCCCCTTTCCAACTCCAGATTCCTCCTTTGACCTGGGGCATGTAATCTCTTCCCATCCACGTCAGAAGCAAACATAGGATCTGAAAGAATGGCCCTGGCCTCTGCACCAGCTCCCCACTATTACCTGCACAAGACTGGAAGAGGCATTCTCACCATCTCCCTGCCCCGGTCAGGAACGGGAGGCAGCCAGGAAAACCCTCTCAGATATTTTTGTTGTTCCAGCTCCTATCTGTCCTGCATGGAGTGTGTCCCTGCCATGGGTTACCCAAGGGGGAAAAGGTTTGTTTGTCTAATTGAGACTGCAGGCCCCCTGTGGCAGGGGTCGTGTCTCTGTACATGGGCTGTACATCAGTGCACAGATACAGAGTGTGTTTGGGCTCTGGCCAGCTGTCACCTTTGGGATCCCGGTTTCTTGTCCCAACCCAAAACTAGCAGCACTTGGGCACCACATTTCATGGTAAAATCCAAAGTGTTCCCTAGGGAAGAAGCACCCCAGTCACCTTTGCCCTGCTGCCTGCCCCGGGATGGATAGGAGAACCTGCTTGTCTGCTAGAAGCCCAGCGTGAAGCAGCTGGAACCTGGCACAGTTCTCAAACTAGTGCCCCCCTCGACTCCCTCGCCGGGATCATGGCTTCCTGCAAACACTCCCACGTAGCCCTTCCCTTCCAGTTCACACCAGCCCCCACAAATGGCTGTGCTACTGAGGCTTAGGGCACACAGATGGGGATGCTTTGCTGCCAATACCTGCTGCTGTCTCAGCGACTCTCCTCTGGGCCTCCTAGTGCCCTAACTTGCCAGCTGGGCATTATCTGTTCCAGGTTAGCTGCGGCTCTCCTTCCAGTTGGCAGCACCCAGACATAATGCGGTGACTCACAGATAGGTGCTAGCAAGGGTAGCAGGCCATCTGAGCACAGGGCGAGGATCCAACCGCTAGCCAAGCTGTGCCAGTGTAACGCCAACAGACCCCGGTCAGTGGCGGGCAGGATCGAACTTGGGACCTCTGAAGCTTAATGCATGAGCTGCTACTGCATGGCTCTTAGCTGAGGCTGCTGCAGACTCATTAATTTCTAAGTGGTCTAGGTGTCACTAGAAGGGGACAGAGCACCACACCCAGCAGGCATGGGTTGTACCAGGACTAAATTGGACCTCATGGAGCATGCGAGTTGGGGCCCATCCCACACAGGAGGCGGCTCTGAAGGTTCCGGAGGGCACCAATATTCCCAGGTCTGAGGGAGCAAAGTTTGGAGGAAAGGTGTGTTGGTGGGTGGGTGGGAGGAGAGGACCAGGCAGGGAGATTTGAAGTTTGCATAGTTCTCAAAGGGACTGAGCGAGTCAATAGAGAAAAAATGTCCCCCTGGGTACATGGCCTAAAGCTGCAGAACAAAAGAGGTTCCCGAGCAGAGCCACCTCTCAAAAGGAGAAGAGCAGACCGGGCCAGTTACAAGGGCAGGCAGTTGGCGCTGGGTATATGAGACAGGCAGTATGGCCCAGGCCAGTGTCTCTCACCTTTTCAGGCTGGTGACCCCTCATTCTATGTCAAACAATGTCACGATCCCCCTCAATAAAAAGGGAGAGTAGGAGATACATCAATGAGAACGGCGCAAAGCCTGGACAGTTCATTTGTGGGTGTGGTTAGCCAGGTGGGTAGAGAATACTGGACCTTGAAACATAAGGGCATGTGAGATTTCCTTTGCTTTAGAGTGTAATAACTCTTGCAACTCCTTGCCACGACCCCGACTGCCTTTGGTGACCCCCCTGGGGTTCTGACACCCTGGTTGAGAAACGCTACTCTAGAGGACTGAGATTGGCACTGGGAGCCAGAAGCCCTCAGGCATGGAGGCAGCTTGAAGTGAAGCTACTTGCCAAAAACACAGCGCCAGTTACTTTCTCCCTGGGGACGGTATCCCCTCCCTGCTCTAAAACAATGTCTCTTACCCTGCCACCCATGCTGCCCTGGCCTCACTGCAGCCACATCACACGGCAGGCTCATTAGCTGCGTGTTCTCGCCCTGGGTCTCACACACCATTGCTGCTGACCGGGTTCCTCCGTCCCATTGAGATCTAGTTGTGGATTACTTTCCCCACAAGGGATCAGCTACGTTTCCTCATGTGGCTACCTCCTGCCTGCTTTCCCCTCATCTCTCTGGGTCCCCTTGTGCTGTTTTCTCTAGCTTCAGTAGCACTCACAGCTCCACCTAAGTAAGGAGGAGACAGAGTAGCTCTGGAGATATAGCTTATTCGAATAAAGGTCCTTGTTCAGTGTTAGAAGAAAACGTCTCTGTCATTCTTTCCCTTGTCATGTAAAAAGAGGTGCAAACCAGATTAATTTGAATGCTTAACACACAGAGCAGCGAAGCAAAGGTCAGCCTGGTAGCTTGTGCAACGGAAAGTGAAACTGAAAATAAGTAGAACTCCTTTTCCTCCATTGTGGAAGGCAGTGCAAATACCCGGGACTTGGTTCTTCCGAGATTCTCTGAGCACTTCGTTCCCCAATGGAACTAACGTACCTGGGTGCAATGGCTCAGAGAGCACAGAACCCTTTCTAAAGGCTGTCTCTGACGGAGCTGAGCAGCGTTTGAACACAAGATCATCTAGCAGCTGGGATTTGAAACAAAGAATGTCATGGAATAAGGAGACCAGCGCAGCCCCTGAAACTACTCTGCCTCTTGTTGCTTCACTGTTGAGCTGGCATCCTGCGACAGGCTCAACAACATTCACATACTCTTCTTCCATTTCAGTAAAGAAAGTCATACACAGCAGGGATCTTTAGACACCTCCTCCAGCTGGTACATTGCACTTTATCATCAGAACCCTTGGCTCAGTCTTTCAGCCAGTTTTCAGTCCACACGGCAGTTTCTTAGCCAAGCCACGTTCAATTATATTTTAAGACTAAGATTCCATTAGCAGTTAGGGAAAAAGCTTTCCCTTCAGCCACCAACACAGCCATCAATAACTTCACTTGGATCCCTTCTCCAGACTCGCTTTGCTCATGCTTCCAGCTCAGAGCCCTGCTCCTGAGCCATCCACACTTGGCTACCTTTGCTTCCTCAGATTTAGTGCCATGACCTGTACAGCTAAGAACTATAGTACCTGAAAAGCCAGTCCATGACTCCCAATCTACTTAAAAAGAAATCAGTCAGTACAATCACCTCCAGCTGCATTGCTAACAAAGCAGGTAGTGTGTGAGACCTTGCTCTCCCAGAACCTCTTCCCCATCCCACCCTTTTCCTTGCCCATCCCTGGCTGGGCCATTGCTGGGCCTTTCCACGAGGCAGGGAGCTGTCTTGTTTTGTAGAGCCTGCAAAGCATCATGCACACAGTAGCTGTAGGAATCATAAATCATACATTGCAATCTTATCTCCAGAGCCACCAGAGGTTTGCTCCTGCACAGAGATGAAGTCAGAATGACAAAGGGCTGGCATGTTGGGCTGCAGGGACTCCCCCTGTTCCTGGGATGTATGGGGTTAAACCAACCTGAGCACTACTCCTTCCCCACCCACCCCGGCCATCTGGGCACACAGCAGAGGGTTTAACCCTGTACCCCGTTTGCTTCAAGCCCACCCCCATCCTGACCTTACCTGTCAGCATCAGTCACCAGGGCCAGACGTCCATAGTCCCAGGCTACTTTACGCAAGATCGAAAAGACAAACAACAGTGCCTGTAAAAGTGCCAAGAAGAAGCTATGAGACAAGGCCCCCTCTGGCTGGGGGAGCAGCCCTCCCTGACTCCTGTCCTCCCAGCCATCTGCCTGGCATGGAGAGAACAATGGCAGGGGAAGCAGCTGGATCTGTGCTTGGCTTGCTTGTGTGGCATAAGAAATTGGACCCTTGTCACTCAGGTGTGGCAGCAAGGCCTGGGAAGAGAGGAGCAGACGGGGAAGCGGGATCCAACATCACAAGCACGAGATCCCCCCAGCGACCACGTTCACGCTATCACAGCTTGACCTGCTGTCAGAGGTGGTAGCACTACAGAGCGGGCGTCTGGCTCTGCTTGGGTGCCTCATCTACTGCAGCTGAATGAACGAATGGCAGCGTCCTGCAGGGGAGTAAAAGCTTCCCGGAGGCCTGCTCTTCGTGGGGGTGGGGAAAAGATACAGCGTGATGTGGGGGTGGCCACAGCTCGACCTGCAGAGCTCTGCAGGGTGGATCTCCCATCTGGTGGGCAGAGGGGTGGCCCACAGGAAATACAGTCCCCGCATGCAATGCGCTATGACCTGAGTGAGCGGGTCGCGCTGCGTATTGGGCCTGGAGTCTCTGCAGGTAGCACCATCCCTGAATCAGAAGGGAGAAGGGTGCACTGCAGAACTCCTGGACTCCAAGGGGGCTCCAATCTGCTCTGTTCTGTCTGTGCTGGGTGCAGCCCTGCAGTTCCTGACAAGGCACCAACATGGCTCTTTTTTGGGCCCCTTGGCATCCACACCCAGAAAACGGGACTCTGTTCCCTGGAGCGAGTCTGTAGCATTCTCCCACGACAGCCCAGAGCTCCCGTACCTGCCCCAGCTGCCATCCCACTCCAAGAGTGGCTGGGAACTTCACTGATTGCATATTACAGCTCCTTCCACTGAAAGAACCCCACAGCAGGGCTTGGTAGCATTCACCCTCAGCTGATCCCATCCCAGCCCAGAAATGCATCTGAGCAGGACAGGGGCTGTGAGGAGACAAGCCAGCCACGAGCAGCGTGTGCCCACAGCTTACGACGGAAGCCTGCCACACCAGAGAGGTGGATCCAATGCAGAGACCCCAGATGAAGGAGCTCTGTGAATTGGGTCGTGGGGTGGGGGGCATGGGGCACTGTTAGCGTTGGGGCCTAGCCCTGGCTGGAGGTCCCACAGGAGCGGCTGCTGGCTGATGCACAGGCAGAGTGAAAGCATGCTGGGTCATCCATCCTGCCAGCCACGCACACAGATCAAGGCTGTGTTTGTCCAACACCTAGCACAATAATGTTGGATCCATGACTAGGGCTCCGAGGCACTATGGTAATACAAATCAATAATAATAACAACAGGTGGTGACCTGCCCTGTTCTCCGGAGCACAAACAGATGAAACCTTGCCGCCTCCCAAGCCCCGATATCACTAGCGGAGGTCGAGCCATCTGTTCTCAGACTACGCAGGAAGCGGCAGAAGAATCAGAGAGGGGCTTAGGGCTGGCAAGGCAGGAAAGCCCAGTGTCTTGGCATTAGGTTGGCCCTAGTCAGATACATAGCCCTAGTGGCCACCCCAAACCTCCACATTCCTGACCCTGACCCTCTCCCCATCCCAGTCTTCCTGCCTGTCAAGTTCAGGCCGTTCCTTAGCGCGACATGAGCTAGGGCTGGAGGAAGGCGGCACGAGGCTGGGCTGGGGAGGCCTGAATCAGAGTCTGCTCATCAGATCGTCCCAGCTGGCCCTAACTGGCCTCCTCGTTGGCAGCCCCGCCAGAGAAGCCAAAGGACTGAATGGACCACGGAGAGTGAGCTCCCTGGCGCTGTTCCTTCTGCTGGGGCTGCCGGGCAAGCTCGACCTGCCTGCACTGCGCCTCGCCATTTCAGCAGGGACACAGTCACGGCATTTTTTTCTTAAAGCTATTGAAAAAAAAAACCATTGTGCTTTGATGACGGAGAACCAGGGTTCTCCAGCTAGCCAGCCTACCGCTGCCAGGGGAGGGGGCTGCGTTAGAGCAGCACATGGGTGGGTAAGGAGAAGCAGGAGGAACAATACTGTGCTTTTCTAGAGATTGGGTTGTCAAAGCACTTGGCAGATGCAATAATTGAGCTTCAGAACCACACCGCCTCTGGGAGGTCAGT
Source organism: Lepidochelys kempii (assembly GCF_965140285.1). Taxonomy (NCBI): domain Eukaryota; kingdom Metazoa; phylum Chordata; order Testudines; family Cheloniidae; genus Lepidochelys; species Lepidochelys kempii. The sequence goes on along the minus strand of NC_136382.1, from coordinate 149,651,386 downwards.
GTCACTAACCTTATCTCACCAAGGGGAAACTGAGGCACAGGGCAGTCAAGTGACCTGCCCACGGTCACAGAGAAGCCAACAGCAAAAGCGGAGAGGAGAATTCAGGAGTCCTAGCTCTAACCACTCCTTGGCAACCAGGGCCAGGAGTCCTGACTCTCATGCGTCCCAGCTCCAATCAGTAGATTACACTCCTCCTCCCACACCTGGGGATAGAACCCCGGAGTTCTGAATAGTTATGTCCATCCTTCATCCTCACAGCCGTGCCCTCCCCTCCCCCAGCAAACGGCAGCCGCACAATGGTGTAGGAGACTTACCAGAAAGCACATGAAGTCGAGGGCTAGGACTGTGGGCACTCCCCCAAAGGGCAAGCCCTGCAGCACAGTGCTGCGGATGCGGGCACTGTAGCAGTAATCCTTGGTGCTGTTGTTACAGCCGGCGACCTTGCAGGTGGCTCCTGCCGAGCCCAGGGTGGCAAACAGGAAGGGAAGCATCTCTACTGCCTCATCGTCTTACCTGGAGGGGGGGGGGGGAACAGGCACAGTTAGAAACACACCTGACCAACTAGTCAGCAGCCTGCTTAACAGGAGGTAGCGGCAGATGAGGAGCAATCAGGGCCAGCTCACCCATTGCCATCTCCTGCATCCTCCAGCCTCCTCTGCGCAGCAGCCTCTTGCGTTACAGTCTCCAAGGGAGCTGGCTAATGAAGTTACTAACTGGCCAGCGATCACATGTGGGAAGTCCTGGAGAATCAGGGAGGTACCAAAGGACTGGGGAAGAGGAGACCTACTTTGCTTCAGTCTTCTCTCAAAAAACAACATGTGACCAGACAACTAGCGAAGTTACCACAGACAATATAGGGGAAGGGATGCAGCTCAGGATAAGTAAAGAACACATCAGAGATCTTCTGACCAATCTGAATGAATTCAGATCAGCGAGGCCTGATGCTATTCACCCCAGGGTGCTGAAAGAATTAGCTGAAGAAATCTCAGAGCCATTGGCAATAACATTTGCCAACTCATGGATGAGAGAAGAGGTCCCGGAAGACAGGAGAAGGGCTAACATGGTGCCCATCTTTTAAAAGGGGGAAAAAGAGGAGCCGGGGAGCTCTAGACCAGTCAGCCGGACTTTGATACCTGCAAAGCTACTAGAGCTATGTAAGAAACATTCAATTTGCAAATACCTGGAGGATGAAGGGGTAATCACGAGCAACCAGCATGGATTCACCAAGAACAAATCACGTCAGACCTGCTTGATTTCCTTCTCTGACAGGGTAACTGGTTTGAGGGATAGGGGGAATGCAGAGGACATATTGTACCTGGGCTTCAGCAAGGCTTTTGACACAGTCCCACGTGACATTTGATAAGCGTGCTGGAGAAACGCAGGCTTGGCGGAGCTACCATTCAGTGGATACATAGTTGGTTAAACAACCACAACAAAGAGTAACTATTAATGGAATGATGTCAGACTGGAGAGAGGTCTCAAGTGGGGTTCCACAGGGATCTGTTCTGGGCCCCGTGTTGTTTAACATCTTTATTAATGACCCGGATGCAGGAAGAGAGAGCACAGTGATCAAATTTGCAGATGACACAAAGCTGATGAGGGCTTGCCCATACTTGGGAGGATAGAGCTAAAATATAGAGGGATCTTGATAAACTGGAGAACTGCGCTACAGACAACAAAATGAAATTCAACAAAGACACATATACGGTGCTACACATAGTGAAGAAAAACCAAATGCACAAATACAACATGGAGGAGAACAGGCGTGGCAGCAGCACTGTTGAGAAGGATTTGGAGTTGTGGTGGATCACAACCTCAACATGAGTCAGCAATGCAATGCTGCTGCAAAAAAAGCAAATGCAGTTTTGGGCTGCATTAACAGAGGCATCGTATGCCAGTCATGGGAGGCGATAGTACTGCTCTACTCGGCACTGGTTAGGCCTCAGCTGGAGAACTCTGTCCAAGTTTGGTCACCAATGTATAGAGACTGGACAGGATCCAGAGGTGAGCAACAAAGGTGATCAAAGGGTTTGAACTCAAGCCATATGTGCAAAAGCTGAAGGAACTGGGTACGTTTAGTTCGGAGAAGAGACTGAGGGGCGACATGATACTTGAAAGGCTGCCATAAAAAAGATGGGGAAAAGTTGTTCTCTCTTGCCATACAGGGCAGGACATGAGGCGATGGGTTCAAACTACAGCATAGCAGATTTAGATTAAATCTCAGGAAAAACTTCCTAGCTGTGAGAACAGTAGGAGAATGGAACAGACTGCCCAGGGAGGCTGTGGACGCTCCTTCACTGGAGGTTTTCAAAAGGAGGCTGGATCCATCTGTCTGGGATGGTTTAGACACAACAAATCCTGCAGCTTGGTAGGGGGTTAGACTAGACGACCCTTGCGGTCCCTTCTAACCCTATGATTCTATGATGTTATACTGGGAGCAGAGCAATCCCGGCAATTGCTGCCCTGGGAGCCCAAGCTTGTAATGCTATAGAAACAAGAGAACTGCAGCAGGGCCCCTTGAATACAGTAATGCAGCACTTAAGAGCCTCTCGCATTTGGACTCCTCCCTCTCCCAGTGTAATCACCAGCAATCTGGTAACTTCAGTCCCCTTCTTTATGGCAGCTAGAAACGGCCAACCAAGGAACACCTGACACACCCATACAGGAGACCAAGGGGCAGAAAATGGCTTGGGATTTTTAGTTCAGTTGGTCAGAAAAACTCCTGGAAACCCTAAAAGTGTCCTGGACTGTGCAACGGTCAGCAGGAGACAGACAGACACTTCTTCACTGGCCTGGAAGCAGCTCTGTGGACCACATGGAAACGGGCAGTGGATCACAGTTTCAGAGGCAGTGACTAGAACAGAAGCAGCATTAGGGTGGTTTATAAAGGACCTCACCACACTGGGATCTTGGCTCATCACTGACCAAGAGGAAAAAAAGTTCCACTTGCTGAATGGCCAAACACTACTTCCTTGAATGCTCGGGTTTTTCGGGAACATCTCCCATCCAAGTCCTAAGCCAGCCCCACCCTGTTTAGCTTGAGCGTTTGATCATCATCACAGCACAAGGCTGTCTGGATGCTGGTCCATGGGAAGGAAGATTTGCTGCTGTGTCCCACGAGATCTTGCTTGAGAAATGAATCCCCCATTGATTCATTGAGCCATAGTCCCATGGATTTGAGCTGGCAGAAGAACAGTAAACAAAAGGCCATGACAAACAGCAGCGTACTGATTGGTTAGAGGTGTCCGGTGGGAACTGGGAGGAGGCTGGGATTTTATTTAAGAGCATCACTTATGATCTGGAAAAGAAGCCAAACATCACCTTAAATTAAATTCACAGATAAGCATAAGAGAGAGGGGGTGCTGACATCATCAGAGAGGAGAGGGAAAAGCAGGACAGCAGGGGCAAGCTGCGACAAAGTGATCAGGGACTAATAACACGAGAGCCAGCCAGCTTTATTCATCCTGGCAAAATGAATGAGAAACAGATACTAGGTGGGAGGGAGAGACCTGGGCAGCTCACAGCAACCTGGGTGAATAAAGCAGGCAGCAAGTGACACAGGAGCCTGCAATGGAGCCCAGCAGCAAAATTAAATAAGGACCCCTGCGATTTTGGGCTTCATGCAGATCAGAGAGCGGAGGCCCTGTCCGATATAGCGCTGGAGAAACCCCACCTCAAATGCTGCAGCCGGCTCTGAGCAAGACCCTCACAACGGGGTATCAACAAACCTGGAAGGCCTAGAGGGCCCAATTCAACAGCCATTGGAGTCAATGGGAATCTTTCCACCAACTTCAATGGGCTCTAAATAGGACCCTTACGGATCATCTAAAAATGGTAAGAAGCTGGAGGGAAATATGAAAATGACAATTAAAGGGGAAAATGGTAACACTCTGCTAGAAATCAGAGCTATGAACATCAGGAGGGGGAAAGCGACCAGAGAGGGAGTCAAGGAGAAGCGATAGAGTGAAATGGCAGAAGAGGAGTATCAAAAACCTTCTTGGCTAAGATCTAGGAGGCCACAGGGCAGTGTCGCAAGGGAAGGGCTAAAACTCCATCAGTCGAGACATTCAAAACTAGACTGGATAAAGGACCAGGAAAAGTGCTGGAGGGAGCAATGCATGAGTAAGCAGGCATCAGCCTACACTCCAGGGGATCAGGAACGGGCAGAGATTAGTAATTTATAGACAGACCCAAGTCAAAAGAGAGAAAGAATAGCCCCATCACCCTCACACACAACACCATCAGCAGGAACTAACTCAATTAGCATCGATTAGCCCTCTTGTAGGTAGCTTCACTCTAAGGACTGCATGGGCAATGGAGATCCAACTCCTCTCTAGAGGTAGGTCCCTCCAGGGCAGGGCATGGGGGAAGCTTGCTTTGTCCTATGGCTGCCCAGGCTCTGTGTATCATTTTCTTCAGCTGTGTCCATCAGATCCATGCATGGGCAGAGGTGAGGATGGGAACAGTGCCTGGTCAGAAGGGGGCAGGGAGGGGTAGAGGGAGGGACCCTGAGGAGCTGTAAGGGCAAAACCCTTAAAAAGCAAACCCTGGTTAGGCTCCAGAGATGGTTAGCTTGAAAGAGCCTTGCTCTGAGGGTCTAGGTAGGTAAACCAGACTGCTCAGGGGTCAGCCATGTAGCCTGCAGAGATGGGCCTAAGCTTCCTCGCAGCTCAGAGCATGGTTTCCCCTGAGACTCACTCCTCACCTCTTCATGCAACATCCGCATCTGCATAGTAATTAGCCTTGCTTAGCTCAGCCCCAGCCACAGTAACAGGGCTGAACGGCTGTCATTACTGCCAATTAGATACAGGTCAGGCAAGAAAGGACCATGACAGTAAGAAGGAAGAGGTGCTTGGGGCACCTGGCAGGCAGGTGTATGTGAATGCCTGGGCCAGGGGAGCCCTGGACATGCCATCTGTGCATTCGTGCCTCCCAAGGGTCAGTTCCATGTGGCCCAGCAGCCCTTCACGCAGTTTGGTTCTGTCTGCGGCTCCCAATGACCGACAGGGGCAATCACAAAGGCGCCTGGGTGCTCATGCCAAAGACCAATTAGAGTAGCCCGTGGCTTTGCCAGTGCCAGCAGACTTGCTCAGCTGCAGCACGCCGCTCTCAGGGAACTGGAGCATGCAGCCCATCTGAATCCCCAGGAAATCACTCACAGGATTTCCGAGGAGAAACGTATCGAGGTGGGGAGGAGACTCCAGGCAAAGCTGCCTGAACCCGGGAGCCAAACACAGGCTCAGAAGCTGGAGGTGAGGTTAGAAGCTGTCTCTGAGGATCTTGCAGTGAGAGTGGGAGCCTTAACCTCTGAGACTCCTTGCCCCAGGCTGCAAATGATTGACAATGGCAGGATGGCTGGTCAACGGCCCCTGTGTGAGATGAGTTGGGGACATTGGAACAGACTCACAAAAGGTATTTAGGCTCCTAACTTCCATTGAATTCAATTGTCATTTGCAGTGAAGAAGAAGAGCTCTCTTAAGCTTGTCTCTTCCACCAACAGATGTTGGTCCAATAAAAGATATTACCTCTCCCACCGTGTCTCTCTCATTGAATACAATGGAAGTTAGGAGCCAAAATACCTTTGTGATTTGGACCATAGCAATTGCCATTCTGGATCAGCCCAGAGGTCCATCTAGCCCTGTATCCTCTCTGTGACAGGACCAGATGCTTCAGAGGAAAGCGTAATGATCCCTGTAGCAGGCAATTGTGGAAAAATCCATCTGTAGGGAAGTGTCTTCCTAGCCTCATCAGGTGAAGGCTGGCACATGCCCTGAAACGGGAGGGTTTCTGTCCTCTCCATTGTACCTCTGGATGGCCTCATTAACAACAGAAAGGTCAACACTTTTTTTTTGAATCCTGCTACACTCTTGGCCTCAATGACTTCTTGTGACCGTGAGTTCCGCAGGCTAATTATGCCAAATCAGACCATATTCTTTTATCCATATTAAAATCTATTCCCTTTCAATTTTCCTTACACCCGCATTATAAGAAAGCGTAAATGAGGCCATGTCTACACTGGAGACCTTACAGCAGCACCACTTCACCGACGTGACTGCACCAGTGCCAGGTTTCCCGTGTAGTCACTCTATGCTTACAGGAGAGAGCTCTCCCACTGGCATAATTAAGCCACCCCAATGAGCAGCGGTAGCTATGTCGGTGGGAGAGCTTCTGCTGCTGACATACTGCTATACCCAGTGCTTCTCTTGGTATAACTTGTGTCAGTCGGGGTGTGTTTTTTTCATACCCCAACTAACAAAAGTGCTAGCGTAGACATAGCCTAAGAGCATCCACTCTCCCTTCCCTAGGCCATTCTTTGTTTTATACACCATTATGCCCACATATATGTGCTTCCTCTCTGAACTAAACAGTCCCAGTTGTTTTGATCTCCCTTCATGCAAAGTTTCTCCCAGCCTCTGCTCATTCTTCTTGCCCATCTCTGAATACCTCCTCTGCCTGCAAGGTTTTTTCTGACCTACCAGATGAGGCTGTGCCACTGATTTACATAATGGCATCATAATATTTTCAGTACTTTTCTCTACCCTATTCCTCATGCATCTGAGGATCATGAGCAGAAGTCGTTAATGAACCATCCTAGTCTTTCCCCCGAGTAATACAGTTAATTTAAAACCCTGCGATGGCTGAGCAATATACAAATTACTCCTTTCAATGTGCATTCCCTTGCATTTCTCAATATTGAGTTTCATCTACCATTATTTTGCCCATTCACTTAGCTGTATGTCATGTCACTCTAGAGTTCCTTAGGCTTCTCTGGTCCTGACTAACCTAAATAATTCCATGCCATGTGCTGATTTGGCTACTTCTTTGCTCACCCCCCTGCCCAGAGCATTAATAAATATATTTAATAACACAGTCCTAGTACAGAACCTTGTGGTACCCTGCGTTCAACCTTTTGCTATGTTGAAAATTTGATCATTTATTCCAATTTTTTGTTACTGGTCCCTTAGCCAGTTTCTGATCCATGACAGTACGTCTCCTCCCATCACTAGTTTCCTTAATAGCCTTTTGTGAGAGACTTTATTGGAGACTTTTTGGATGTTTCAGTAAATTAGGATGACCAGAGATCCATTAACCACAATTTTACTGACATGCTCAAAGAATCCCAATTGATTAAGGAGACATGTTTTTCCTTTGTGGAAGCTACACTGGTTAGTCCATAGTTAAGGGTTTTATAATACCATTTTTAAATTATTCCAACCAGCTAGGCTCACTGGTCTACGGTTCCCAGGGTCTTTAAAAAAAAACCAAAACAAAAACAACCATGCACAGCTCTTGTTTTCTTTGACTCCACTGATATAGAAGTTGATTGAATTAGTGCGGAGCATTAGTATTAATTGGCAGCACATTTTGAAAGCATGTGTTTCTTAAAGACACAGCCCAAGTTCTGGTGCATGGCTGGAAGCAGAAAGCTCCACCTCTCACATGGGATAAATTGAGGTGTCCTTTGGTGCCAGCAATGCACGTTCAGACAGGCTTTGCTTGGACGCACTGAGTCTTTCTTGCATAGTCTCTAGATACCAGTGTGGAGAGGTACTGGCCAAGGAAAGAAGTAAAACTGCCATGTCAGGTATGCCTTGTTGTGGTTCACATCAGCTACAAAACAGACATGAGTGCAGAAGGGAAGCATTGGTTCAGACACCAGAGGGCTTCCAGCTGCCTAAGTGGTCTGGAGAGTCTGCAATGACTCCAGAAGGACTTCTCCCCTCCTTTCCATCTCCAAGCTCTCTGCCTCCTAATGGGCACGTCTCAGGTGGTACACAGACCAGACATGATGGACCCCAACACAGTGGCAACACTGAGTACCTACCTAGTGCTTTTCAGCTTCAGAACCTTTCACCACTAGCTGATTAGCTCAGCCGGACACCCCCTGGTCTTGTGGCTCGAAACGAGGTCTGGGAACCAGGAGGGGCCAGGTTGTAGCCTCCTGACTCACTGGGCATTAACAACTGGGAAATCAGGTAATATCAGGGAGCTCAGTGACTAAATAATGCTGAGTCTGCTCTGAGTTTCCTGAGGGGCAGAGGAAAGGAGAGCCCAGCCCAAGAAGCAGCAAAATTCCCAGCGCCTTCTCAGCAGTGGGACACATCGTGCACGTTTGGCCTGTGTGTTAAATAGCTAGTTCAAGGGAGGAAGCTCTGGCTGGGTTCTTGGAGAGATGGGAGAGGAGAGGTTTATCTCTTGTCCTTTCTCATCTATCCCTGGGCTGCAGTGTAGAATTAGTCCCTGCTATTTCATTGTACTGGTACACCTGTCTCTCGTGACAATTCCCGACTCCTTCACTGACACCAGCTGATGCTACCATGCCCATTGTCAGCTTTCTCCCAGCCTGGCTGAGGTGGGGGATTTCCTTCTCACCCCCTCCCCCGCCCTGAAGCAACTCCTGAAAAGTGTGGTGGGTGGTCAAGGAGGACAGAGGGGGAGCTGCCCTCAAGCCTAAGCCACAGGGCAAAAGATGGAAGATAGGGCAGATGCTCAGTTAAAAGCTGTCCCCTGCCCCACCCCAACCCAGTTGTGGCACTGAAGTGCCAGGCACAACATAGTCCGTGCTGATGCAGCAGGAGGACCCAGCCCTGGCACAGCAATGGGCAGTGAGATTTATCCCCGTCCAACGACCGGGGGTGAGAGAAGAGTCCCAAGAAGGGCCCAAGCCGTTATGGCTGGGCGGGAGCAAGGTCCCTCAGTCTGTGAATGCCCGTGGAACCAGGAGGGAAAGCACTGGGTCCATTCTGGGCGTACCTCATGGGGGAAGGATTCCCTGGGCCCTCTGAAATAGACTCTGGGTACAGGCCTGGGAGTGGGCCGGAGAAATGCCACTTGCCATTTCTGTCCCAGCACCACCCATATCAGCCTTTCACTTGGAAGGTGAAAGCCAGGTCTTAGGCTGGATCAACAGTTTAACGCAACCTGCCTGAGCAGACAGCTTAACATACACCCACTGTCCACGTCTGCTCCTGGATACAGCCTCAACAGCTGGCTAGCCAGAGCATTAGCCATAGGCATGGCTCTCCCAGATAGCTGAATCGACAGGAATTGCTCCAGCCGGCTATGCTCTCCCTGGGCACCAGACATCTCACGCTGTTCCTGCTGGAGACGGGACCACGAGAAAACACGCCTCTGCCCCAGTAGGGTGTGCGGGCAAAGATATCGGTCTTCCTCACAGCTCCGGTGGGGGTGCCTCAGTAACCAGTGTCATTCCCCAGGAAGCTCCCAAACCCATAAATGTCCAGTCAGCAGGCTCTGAAAACCATAATTAGACCCACCAGCACCACCCACATGCTGGCAGCTACAGATCAGCCTCCCTGAGGGGTTCTCCTCCATCTAAGAGTCTTGGGAGTCTCAGTTCAGGAGGCTGATGGGCAAATTAGATCCTACTTCTCTACCCAGCTCCGTGACTGTCAATTATTCTGCTTCTCCCAAGGTACGCTGGGTACAACACAACACACCCACCCCCGGACTTGCACCAGGACACCTTTGTGCTCCAGGTATCCCACCTGTATTGACTGGGTCTGAACTGGACTACGTGGCCGGGATTGTGCCTCATGTGTCTGCTGAGCAGGTGCTCGGGTCCCGCCAGAGGAAGGGTCTCTTCACCTCTCCTAGGCTTGCCCAGAGTTTGATGATTCAGCAAGAATGAGGAAGTAAGGGAAAGAGAGGGAGTGCAGGCTTCCTGGATGGGAATCCGGGTCAGACCTTGCATGAGGCTCCTGGCAATCAGCTGCTGTGACAGAGACGTGCCACAGACATGAGGAGCTGCTCCACTAACCGGGATACAGACCCTGCCCCAAACAGACCGGTTCTACCGATTTCGGGCAGCTCCCCCAACACTGCTGCTACCTCTCCCCTCCCTGCTGTGCTTGGCTATTGCAGAGCAGCAGAGTACCTGCTACTGGCCTGGGACTGTGCAGCTGACAGATCGTCATACCCGGCAGCTCCAGGGACACCAGGAACAACACCGTGGCCTGTGACACTTCACAGCTGCTTCTGGGTGCCTTCCCTACTTATCAGCGTGACGAGGACAGGGTCAGTCCCAAGGGCATTGGTTAGGGCTTAATGCATACCACATGCCTTCAAGAGGGGGACCCATAGATCAGATGGATTGTTTCAGGTGAGGCAAAGGTGCGTGTGTGAGTAAACGTGGGGGGCTTGTCAGGGATGCAGCGCTGGGGTTTGGGGGCATGCCTCCTAGTATGAAAAATAAAACAACCCATGTTGCAACAAGAGAGGCCCATCCCTGCACCCAAACTCGCCACCCCCCCCCGGATGTCTGACTCTTCCCCAAGGTGCAGCTCCGCCCTGGAACACAGAACCATTCGCCAAGGGAACTCCCCCCTCAGTCCCGCCTCCCCCCGCCGGCTGCCAGGCTCAGCCCAGGAAGTACATATGTCCACAGCAACACAGCACAGGGGAAAGCACCCAGCATCACACGCTGCAGCCTGGAATCCAGCCCATTGAGGCCTGTCTGCAGGGGGAGTGGGGGGTGGGAAGAGGGCCCAGCATGTGGAGGGAAAGGGGACAGGACAGGGCAGTGAAGCGGCAACAGTAAGGATGGGAATGCTCAAGGCTGCACAGGCATTAATGGCACAATTCATTTGTCTGTGTCACAATTCACGGCCCTTATCCAGAGTATATTTCACTCTCCCATCCAGTGGGGGATGATGACCCAGCCTCTAGAAATTCCCTGTAGAAACCTCACTGGAAACTCCAGGAGTGGGGAGAGACTCACTCCCCTACCTACATTTTAGAACCTGCAATAGCTGCCTGGCCAGGGGCTCTCCTAGCCACAGTTCAGCCACTTCCAGGGAACACCTCCTGGGTCGTTCTTGCTTGTAGGGAAGCATGGAGCTCAGACAATGGGGGTACTATGGGCTTCAGGCTCCCACAAGAGGAGAGGGAAGGTCGGAGGAGAAGGTAATGTGCGCGTTAGCCTACCCTCATTGTTGTAGTGGAGGCCCAACTCCACCCACACTGCGTCACTGCAGCCGATTATATTTCTGTAGTCACATAACACTCAGGAGCCAACTGAAGGGCAGAGGGGCGGCTGCTGGTGGTAGCACTTTAGAGTCGCTCCTCCTCCAACCCCAGACCCCAAAGTGCTGCCTAGACAATGAATTTAGCTTTCCAGCAGGATACGTAGGGCAGGATCATTACCCCCATTTCACAGAGCAGAAAACTGAGGACTTTGTGACAGAGCCAGGAATCGAACCAAGTTTTCCCCAGTCTCCATCCTGCGCTCCGGCCCCATGACCACCCTGCTCCTTCTGCACTCCGTATATGCCTTTCTCATATAGACTTGTTTACAGCTGTAATAGCCCCTTACATGCCAAGTGGATTGTCAAATACATATAATCCATTCATCAAAACATACCCTTTCATAATGAACAACACTGACCCCACACCGGGCACAAAAGGGCCAAGACCCTGGGGTAGCATTGCAGAGAGGGCATGTAACGGTCTCAGCATGCCCGGTATTCCACAGCAGTTCATGGCTTGAGTTCCCCAGACCAGCAGCCTCTGTTAGAAGTCTCTCTGTATTGGGAATGCACCCTCACTGGGGCCTTTAAAGCTTTCACACCTCCCCAGGCATCCATCTGCAGGCAACAAGAACAAAGAGTGAATCCCAGAGCCAGAGCCATTCACAGATCTCAGGCCAGGCCACTAATCTGAGGTGCTCCGGAACATACCCAGATCTAAGGGTGCAGCTCTAACTCCAACCCTAGGCTGGAGAAATTAACCAGCACAGGTCTCCCCTACCCAGAGCATCAAATAGTTTCTAGCATCACTGGCTATGCTCTAGAGACTCCATCTGAGCACTGAGCAGCTCTACAAAGGCAAGGTGAATGGGGATGGGGAGGGAGGAGGAGAGGTTGGAGAGGATTGGGTGAAATTCCTCAGCTCAGCACCTTACGGTCTGAGAGACAGTGGCAAAAGAGGCTGACTCCCATTCAGTGAGATGCACATCAAGTCATTGGCATTCTGGGCAGCAGGGACCGACACTAGGCAGGCACCAGATGGCCCCTGGCAGGGCAGCTGACAATGAGCTACTTGTTGAGGAGACAGTCTACCCCAGGACTGAACTCCACTGTGGCAGAGAGCAACCCGGGCGCACAATAAAAAGAAGAGCCTTGTCCCTCCAGACTCGAGCATCTCACAGATCTGCTTTGCTCCTCAGCTGACCTTAGAATCCCGGCCCTTGCTCCTGCTGGGATTCTGTGAGCGAGAGACAGACACACACTCTGGAAAGTGTGGGGCTCAGGCACTTAGGATAAAGGCGATCATGGCTGCTGTTCCCAACATCTCTGTATGGCGGGCCTTGCTGAAGTGCCCGAGCACTGGAATAGCAAGTCCAGAAGCCACTGCATAGTCAGCCAGCCAGTCGGGGGGGGGGGGGGGGGGGGTGGTTAGGGGGTGGGGGGGAGGGGCTGCAGGCACAGGTGGGGAACTCTCTCCCCGCCTATCCAGCAGCCCTATGGTCGCACAGGCTCATCTCCTGAGCTGAGCAGTGCATGTCCCAACCACAGCGCTTCTTGACACTGAAACCAACTGGGTTTGGAGAGGCCGCCGCCTCAACCAAAGCACTGAAGGCAAAAAGTCAGTCAAACCCCAACCCTGTCCTCCCCCACGGGCCTGGGCCTGACCTCGCTAGGGAGCCAGTGACTGTGGGTCACCAAAATGGAGATCACAGGGCCCGGCCCCAGGGGACAGCAGCAAAGAGAGCCTTCGTCTGTGTGTGAGAGGATGCTGCTGACAGGTCAAGGCCCACGGCACCAAGGTCCCCTCTGCCTCTCCGTGGGCCCCACAGCCCAGGCTCCCTCTCAATAAAACTGCTGTTGCTGTCGGCACGGAACAGTTAAGTATGGAAGGTCTTGCACGCATGCTCAGCAGCAGCCTCCCATCCTAGCTACTCCTGTAGCATTCTGCAATACCCACCACGAGCTTCACCATGCTGTTCCCAGTCCGAGACCAGGCGCTCACCTGGCCACCCAGCAAGCAATGAGAACCCAGCCCATCCTTCTGGTGGTAGCCACTAGACTAAACAACTCCCCATGCCAACTAGGTACACTAATACTCAGGCACGTCAACACTGCAATTAACAACCCGTGGCTGGCCCCGCAGGGCTCAGGCTAGGGGGTTGTTTAACTGCAGTGTAGACATTTGGGCTTGGGCTGAAGCCTGGGGTCAAGGATGCTGGGAGAGTCCCAGAGCTCGGGCTGCAGCCTGAGCCCAAACATCTACACAACAGTTAAACAGCCCTGCATCCTGACCCCCAACGAGTCTGAGTCAGCTGGCACAGGCCAGCTGCGGGTGTCTGATTGCAGTGCAGACGTACCTAGAAAGCACTGAACTGCTGCACAGCTGTGGCAATGTAGCTGATGATGATCGGTGCATTTTGGGAGCCTTTTCACTCTTAGCAGTGGGCCTGGGGAACTCACTCAACGGAACTTTGCATAGAATGTATAATCTGCAAGTCACACAGAGCAGAAAGATACTGCCCATTAAGAATAACCCTTGGGGAGAACAGTATGGCTGTGTCTTGAGTAGCTGGTTTGGAGGCTTGCAAATGGCTGAGCTTGCTAATTAGCCAGGAGCCTCTAATGCAAGACAGCAGCAAGAAGAAAGAGCAAGTATCATTTTGGCTGCACGCAAGGAGGCATTGCAGGATGGCTGGAGCTGCCCAAAACAATATGGCTTAGCTGTGACCGGACCCCACACACAGCATTCACTGCCAGGCAATTCAGTACTAGAAAAGTATTGACAGCTGGAGGGAGTAGGGAGAAATACAGTCTGCTAGGCTGAGGAGTAATCTGCTGAAGGGAGCAGCAGAAACCCCATCACTTGGGATATTTAAAACTAGATTGGACAAAACACTTGACAGTACACAGGAGGGAACAACCCTATGGTGGCTGGAAAGGGGGTAGGACTAGGCAGAACCTAGTAAAGCACCACACAAGAACTAAGCATTACTTCCATAGGAATCTCTCAATGAACTGAGTGGGCTCTGGGTCAGGTCCCAGCACAGCTACAAGTCCTGGGCGGGCTGTGGTACAGCCCAGTGGTGCTGTGGCTTCGCTGCTATTATTAGTATTTTTTTAAAATAGACAGCTAGATCCAAGCTAGCTCAGGAGTGTTTACACGTGCTGCAGTCACACCTCTGATTGCAGTCTGTAGACCTATCCACAGACGCGGAGAAGAGCTTTGAGAAATCTAACCCATCGCTAGTACCCAGAACAGGACTGTGCCCTACAGTACAAGTTCAAGAGCTCCGGCACCCTTCAGACTGCTCTGGCCAAGCAATGGGCTTCTCTCCCCTGCCTTTGGGAGATTATTTCCCAGCCCGAGAGATTTCACTGTCAGGAAGTTTTTTTTTTTGGGGGGAGATTCGACCTAAAATAACAATTTCCCTTTCTTAATTTCATCCCAGTTCTTCCATGTTAAATCCCCTGGTGCCAGACTAATTCCTCTCCCTCCTTCGTGTCTGCACAGTTCAGCCAAGATTTTCACAAGCGACTCGTGATTTTGGGTGCTCAGCTTGAGACCCCTAAAGGGGCCGGGTTGCTAGAGGCAGGTGCTTGACTCACTGTGAAATCAAGTTGGGCACCCAAAAATCACGCGTCACTTGTGAAAAGCGTGAGCTTCATATAATTAGTAAAACATTTAATTTCCTCTTCTCCCTCTTATAATTGTTGCCTAGCTGAGCTACATATTTTTAGCTCTTTTCAGGTCCTCCAGACCACTAGTCATTCTAATTCCTCTTTGCAGAACTCCCATCAATCTCTCAACAGCTTTCTGCTCAAGGTTCCCAGAATGCAATGCAGGATTCCAGGTGAGGGGGCATCCAATCTGTACTGTGGCTTAAAGCCTCTGCATGCAGAGGTCTTCTTCTCTACCATCTCTCATTGTAGACTATCAATCTGCTGTCAGCCTGAAGTCTTTCAGCCATTACTGTTCTGGATTCTCCTCAGATGTATTAGGGCCATTTTCTCTCCATGGTCAATCTCAATTATTTCTTGCCTATTTTTCAGTTTTCTCCAAATCCTCTGGATTTCCTGTCCTCACTGGCGTTCTCAGCTCCTCCCAGTTTAATATCCCTTATGAATGTCATTTATGTGTTGTTTCCTCCTCCCTCTAGATCATCAGTGAAGATATTCAACATGACCAGAAATAACACTGCTCCCTTCAGTCTTTACACGGCACCTCCCACTTCGGCTATGTCTTCACGGCCAAAAAGATGGGGTTCTTTACAGCGAGATAGCTAATGTGATATTCTCTCGCTGTTAAAGCTTAGTGGACACAAAGGCACTTGTAGCTTTTACCACGATGTAGCTAGGCAAGATCAACACTATTCTCTGGGCCATGGTTAACCACATCTAGTTCACGTTACAGTAAAAACTAGAGGTGCCTTGTCTCTACTAGGATTTTACTGCAGGATAGCTAATGTGTATTATCCTTCAGTAAAAATACCTTTTTTTAAAAAAAAAAAAGCAGTGAAGACATAGCCTTGCCATCCAACTACTTCCTTTGGTTTGTGATCCTTCAGCCACTTTTCAGTCCACACAACAGCGTCATAGCTGAGCTGATTTGCATTAAATCTGGAGCGTTCAGTTTCATGAGTCACTGAATCAAACACTTTACTCAATTCCAAATACATCCACCTGTTGCTTTCCCGTCAGCCATGCCATTTGTCGTTCTACCAGAAAGCCACCAAGTTCATCTGACTAGCTGCGCTTTATCACATCCCCCCTTGCAAATACTGTTAATTGCTCAGGTTCCCATTACCCTGTAAGGTGCTCAATGACTTTTTCTTCTAAAGCCAGTAGGATTTCTGAACAAAGAAGTCAGACTTAAGGGGCAGTAATTGTACTTAGATTGCACACTCTTTGGGGGCAGGGTTGGTCTTTTCCCCTCCTGTGTTTATACAGTACCTAGCACAAAGGAGTCGTGGTCCATGACCGGGGATCCCAGGTGCTATGGAAATGCAATCAAAATAAATAATAGTTGCTTGGGTTACTTTTTCCTGTTTTACAAAGATCACTACTAGGCAAGTTTTGCTTCAGTTTTCCAGGAATCCATTTACAGTACAGATTTGAGAGTTTCCTGCCCCCCCATCTCTAAATCAGATTTTTGATTTCCTCCATCAAGGTCACATTGGCTGCCTGTTCTTCCTTGCATCTTCAGAAGAACCCTAGCCTGTTGCACCTTAGGCCTTGTCCATACTGGGATTTCAGCTGCTGGCATAGTTGCATCACTGCTAACTCCTCCAGTAGACCTAATTCGTGCTGCTGCAGTGCGATTTGCATTGTACACCAAGGCAAGCTGTATGAATGCAAATCCTGAAGCACTGGTTGATGAAATCCCAGTGTAGGCAATGCCTTAATTCTGGTGCTTTTTAGGATCCCACAGCCCTCTCCCATATGCATGGGCCTTAAAACTTCATCTCACTGGGCCTTATTCACTGGATTCTCAGAGTTTGCTTTTCTGAAATCTGGGTGCTGGTGAATTATGAGGGTCCCCAATTCCTCACTGGGCTGGGTTCAAGCAGACTCAAGTTCACTAATACTGAGTTTCCCAACTATCATCACATCTTCAGCAGGAAGAAAGATCCCAGATGGCTTCTCTCTGCCTTTTTACATCACACTCATTGGTGCAGGATCTCAACTGGAGTTTCCATTCTCGGAATCATACGGGTATCTTCTGCCCAACACAGCAGAATTCCTTTGAGGATGCCCTTTTTGCTGTCGCTGTCACCCCACAGATATCCAGGGCGCAGGAAACCCCACATGAGCCCGGTGTCTTGTGGTTCTGAGCACCTTGAAAACAAAGAGCAGTAGCTCTCTTAACAGGCCACCCAATTAATATCATGATTTGTATTTCCAGAGAGCCTAGGGGCTCCAGTTTTGGCCAGGACCCCGTTGCACCCCTGTGCAAACACAGAACAAAAAGGCAATCCCTGCCCCCCAGGGGATTACAGTCTCTCTTCATTTAACTGGAACGTTGCACGTGGCAATTCCGAACACAAGAAGCTGGGGCTTCATTTCCAGGATTGTGGCCAGAAAATATTTAACATCCTCCATGAATCAGAGGGAGGTGGTTTACAGTTCCCAGTTATCCCCTCATGCCCCCGAATGGTTCAGTCCTCCAGCTGGAAAATTGAAGAGGCAAAGGAAAAAGGAAGGGGAAATAAAAAGTTTCCTGAACTGGCTGGAGGCAGATGGTTACTAGCAGCTAGTGCAGGCAGCAGTTTGGAGCAGAGTCAAGGACACTGACTTGCCTCCAGCTCTAAATATTTCTCAGGTCTGCTGGCAGGGACCAGGTACCTGATTCCCTACAGATGCTTTTTAGTTTCTGCAGTTAAAGAGACTGTTTGCAGATTGCAGACCTTTTTATCTACTTAGAAACCAAGAGAAATACCCTACACAGCACGCTGTAGTTCAAAGTGTTGGCAGACGGGAGATGCTCACACTCCTTTACCCCATCCCTGCTGCTCCTGGGAGGGGCTCACTCAGGGACTCTCACCTGCACGGAACTGTCTGGTAGGTTGCAGTGGCTCAAGAGAGGAATGCAGAGAAGTGAGGTCAGGCAAGGTCTTAGAGTCAGGGATCTTTGTAGGACTAACTATCTAGCCAGTGTCAGATACTAGCTTGTGAAGCCAAACAGGAACCAGTTAGCAGACGGATCCGCTGCACAGGGACGGCGCAGAGGAAAGGTGAGCACAGCCACTGCCCAGCAGTGGGTAGGGTCTGGCTCCCCCAGCAACCCCTCCATGAAAAGAGATTTGGCAGCTAAAGCACAGGAAGGAATGAGATCAAGTGCTCCTGACTGACAGCTGACATCCACAAAGGGCCCTCAGTGCCAGAGATGACTCAGCAGGCCAGGAGGATTACAGGCAACAGGAGAGCAGCTCGGGACAGGTGTGCCGCATCAGCTGAGGAAGATTAACAGGAGTGAGAGCATCCAATATGCCCCTCAGCTACCTCCACGATTCAAACAGACAGACAGACACACTGATCGGCGTCCAAGAGAGACTGACAGCAATGACAGCACGGACCAGCCTGGGGCAGAGCATAAAGAAAAGCATGCAGGCAAGGCACAGGTCCCCAGGTATGTCCGGGACCAGGAGTGGAATCTAAGCCCTGCCACTGGACAAGGATCTCTGAGGTAACAAAGATCACAATGAAGGGATGTGTCAACGTGGTATGCAGGCTGCGTCCCTACCCCTTCAGTTCCGGCAGGGCCAGCCCAGCTGCTGCCACGGATCTATCCATCAGTGGCTGGAGAGGCTCACCAGCCACATGAAGTATGTTAGGGGTCTCAGGCTAGGCAACACTCACCCCAATCAGCACTAACTCAGGGGCCCCCTGGGCTGCCCGTGTCAGCAGTGACATACCAAGGACTGACAGGAACACACAGAGCGTGAATGCCCTGAGGGAGGATGCTGCCAGGGCAGGGGTGAGGGTGGGAGGAGGAAGCTTGCCCTGACTTGCCTGTGCTGTATCTGCTCCGGGGGTAGCCAGAGAGCTACAGCCCAACCCCTTTCGCTGGCTGTAAGGAAAGTGGGAGAGAGCTGTACCTGCCAGCTGGTGTCATGGTGGGACTCTGCCACGTGGTGTGAAGGAGTCAGTCGCATGTCCCAGGAAAGAAGTTCAGTGGCTTCAGATAGCCACCAACACTTAGGAGACAATGATGGGTCCTTGCTGGTCTCCCTCCATGCCGGTGTGCTCACCAGAGCCATTTGGCAAGGGGAAGGGGACAACAGAGAACAAAGGAGCCTGCCTGGTGTTAAAGAGAGACACCCCCCGAAGCTCAGTGGGAGACGGGGGACTCAGAGGTGGCGTGTTCAGGGAAGCAGCCTGAACCCCAGTCCCCAGCAAGCCTAAGCTTTGAGGGAATGCTAAGCTTTAGGTAAGACCCAGGCGTGCTGGCCGATGGTTGTGTTAACCCTTTGCTCCCTGAGTGCTATGGTCACATGGATCAATGAATGACCCTTTGTTTTGAAGAGGCTGTTCTGTGTCACTGCACTGAAGACTGGTTACGGCTCCCGAAGGGAAGTCTCTTGCAGGTGCCACACCCAGCTGGTGCTGCTAAGGACTGGGGCATTAGAGAAAGCAGAACAGTTTGACAGTCTGGTGAGAAAGTCACTCCCTCCTCATAATCCTACTCACCTCTGCCAGGCTTCCTGACACAGCCCTGCTGGGTCTTACGTTACTTGTAGTGGGGTGGGGAAAGGGGATCTCCTGGCAACCTGGGCATTTCATGGCACCATAAAATGCTAAGGGCTGAATATCCCATCCATTCCTTCCTAAAGCCATGAATGGAGCAATGCATCATGACCTCTAGGGCAGGGAGGCAAGATATGCCAAATGTCGCTCAGGAACTGGCAGAAGGATCAGTACACCTGGTCAAAACAAGAGCCAGCAGCCCCCCCAAGACAGCAGCCAAGCCTAGTGACAGGCAGCAAATTTCCTGGGAACTGAGGCAAATCTACTCCCTGTGCATGCACATTGGAGTTTCAGATGCCACATCCTCGCTCTGAGATTTTACCCACGGCCAAACGTGAAGCTGGATCAGGAGACGCGCCATGCACAGTATAGGAAATAACTGTGTGGGAAAGTGAGAGACGGGCCTTTCTAGCCTAAGACATCACGGCCAAGTACAATTCCTCCTGTGGTCTCACTACTGAAGTGACGTTCATATTAATGGAAGCTGTACCCAGGGAAGCCATCGCTGGCTTGTAGCATGCTGAGAGATTAATTACTGCCGGGAAATAAAGCATACGCGATTACTGCCTATTACAAGAGATTCCACCTATTAGCTCTCTTGGTGAGCGGTAAACTGTTGCCATTATCCAACGGTTGCCAATGAGCGAAAGGCAGTTTCGCAGGACTGCAGCCAGGAAAGGAAGTGCTGGGACGTGTTGAGACTCATCCACAGGCGGGTTCAAGGGGCTGCAGCCCTGTAAGGAAGAGCTGGGGCAGCACAGTACCTCTCCCAGTGTTCTCTGGGCTGTGTCCTGCCCTGGCACATCCCAGTACCCTTGCTCCCCATGGAAAGCCCCAGCCATGATGCTAGGGCAGGCCACGGCCTGGAGAGCACAGAGAGAGGCACTGTACAGCCCCATGGTCCCCTAGGCCACCAGCTCCGTGCTGTCATCTGGGCAGCACCTCCCACCCCAGGGTCCCAAATTAAGGAAAGCATCCCCATCCAGGAATGCTCTTAAGTACATGCTTAACCTTACGCATGGCCCATTCAAGTGATTGGGACTTAAAGCACATGCGTAAAGTTAAATGCTCATCTGACTCAAGATGGACTTGAGCACGTGCTAAGGTGCTTTCCTGAATTGGGGCCCTACCTTTTGTGAGGCCATTAACCAAGCAGCACTATACACACACCTGGGATGCTGGGAAAAAAACAAGTCCTACGCAAGCAAGGATTGGCTAGATCACCCAGGTCAGTGGTCGGCATGATTTTCACTGGCATGCCGCCGGGCTGAGTCGCTCAGCCGATCCACTACTTACGGTCCACTACTCACGGCTGCCGCTCCTGGTGCTCCACAAGGGGAGAAATTTAATACACTACACTGGGGTAGGGAAGGCTGTGGCTCCCCAAGCAGCTGGCCCCCTTCCCGCTCCCTGACAGCCCCCCTCATAACACCTGACCCATCCAAGCCCCCCTGCTCCTTGTCTCCTGACCCCCCCTGTCCCAACCACCCCCCAGGACCCCACTCCCCCATCCAAGCTCTCCTGCTCCCTGTGCCCTGACTGCCCCGACCCCTATCCACACCCCCGACCCTTGACAGGCCCTTCAGGACTCCCACGACTATCCAACCACCCCTGTTCCCTGTCCCCTTACCATGCTGCTCAGAGCACTAGCCGTAATAGTACACCGTAAGTAGCGCATTCCTATGGGGAGCAATTTAATACACTACACCTGGCCCCGCTCAGCCTGCTGATGGTCTGGAGTTCTCAAAATATGTTCTCTCGCCCCTTATCAAAAATTACACTACAATTAGCTTAAAAAAAAAACTTGAAAACTTAAAAACTTGGTTTGTATATTACAGTAATCGTTAAAAAAATGTATAATGTTAATAAATATAGATTTGATGAAACAAAGTAGTTGTACGGATGTGCCTATGCTTAATTTGTGTTTGATGATTTACCTTCTAAAAAAAAAAATAAAGAAAACCTGGCATGTCTTGCACCCCCAGAAAGCACATCTCGCAGCCCCAGGGGGTGCGTGCACCCCAGGTTAAGAACCACTGCACTAAACTGATAAGAGCTGAATTTTAATTTAAATTTTAAATGACGCTTCTGAAACATTTTAAAAACCTTGTTTACTTTACATACAATAGTTTAGTTACATAACAGACTTATAGCGAGAGACCCTCTAAAAACGTTAAGATGTATTACTGGCACACAAAACCTTAAATTAGAGTGCATCGACAAAGACGCGGCACACCGCTTCTGAAAGGTTGCCGACCCCTGACCCAGGTCTTCCTGCCAATGCAGGATTGGTCCCTATAGGATCATGTGTAGTGGCTAGTGTAAACAAAATCCCAGTCCATGACGCTTTCACCCCTTCTCCAGGGCAATGGTTCTCTTAGATCAGGAAATGTCTCCCAACCACATACATTTTTCTTTTCTTAATTTCATCCCATTACTGATAGTTCTAGCCCCATGTCCCATGCTTAAATAATGCTTTCCCCTCCTTAGCATTTACAGCCTTCTAACCAAGGTGGATAAAATCAATGATTAAGAAATAAATAAATAAAATAAAAATCTGATTTTTTTTTTTGATAAAACGCTTTTTGAGGGAAAAACCCCATCTAAAGATAGTTTTAATTAAGATACTATAGAATTAGAATTTATAATCCCTATTCCATGATGAGATATCTTTGAGCTATAATGTATGAGACAATATATTCATGTAATGTTTGAGAAAAGTTTTGTAAATGAGTTCCAATAGTTCATGGATCAGGGACCCAATCTTATGGGGATCCAGGGGCTTCTGGATAGATTATTTAGGTTAATCTTTCTATCTACCCAATGGGACTCAGTACTCAGTCAAGAAGATACCATCACAGATGCTTAGTTTTGCAGTTCTCAAACTGTGGATTTGTGTCTCCAAAGATAGCATGCTTGTTAACAACAAAAATGTTTTAAAAAAAATATAAAGAGGTGAGAAACAACAAACAGACCTCAACCCTATTATCCCTCTGCAAATTTGTGTACACAGAGTCCATCCCTTACCTCTCTCTAAAAGTGCAAAGTTTCAAAAAGTTCAATGAATAGAAGATTGTTGGGGGCGGGATAGATATGGACAAGGAGAATAAGTCTGGAGATAAATGTGAGAAGGGAGGGACAGGCAGTAGAAACAAAAAAGTGAAACTGTTTGAGCAGCATATTCCAGAAGTCTTGAGGTCTTTCGGAGTGTAGCCTTCATTGATTTGAGATCTACCAGACCAGTCTCTCACTAGAAGGGAAAACCTATAATGGCAGCAGGCCGTAAAAGAGACCCTGTTTGGGCATAAGAACCATTCAAGAAATATTCGTTTGTTGATGATGTTTTAAAGAAAGTCACACTAGTGAACTGGTGGAAGTCACTTAAGCACTTGGATTCTGAGACTGTTGAAGTGATAATCTCACTTTTAACAGCAGTAGCTTCTTCTGCCAGTGTAGAAAGAATATTTTCTTCCTTTGGACTAATTCATTC
This sequence comes from Lepidochelys kempii, assembly GCF_965140285.1. Classification (NCBI taxonomy): domain Eukaryota; kingdom Metazoa; phylum Chordata; order Testudines; family Cheloniidae; genus Lepidochelys; species Lepidochelys kempii. The sequence goes on along the minus strand of NC_136382.1, from coordinate 149,628,664 downwards.
CAAATTGACAGGTTTCAGAGTAACAGCCGTGTTAGTCTGTATTCGCAAAAAGAAAAGGAGTACTTGTGGCACCTTAGAGACTCTAAGGTTAGTCTCTAAGGTGCCACAAGTACTCCTTTTCTTATTCCAAATTGAGAACTCGTTTGGGACCTGAAAAAGCTTGTTTTTCTTTTCCAGATTATGAACAAACAGGAAAATGAAGGTGAAGACGACTGAGTTAGCTGCAGAAGCCAATATTTTAAGTTTCTCATGTTGACCTGGCTGATATAGTCGATTTAATTTTTGTTTTTGTTTTTTTTAAATATTTCATTCAACTATTTTAGATAACAATTTTAACAAAAACAAACCTGATATTAAAAACTTGAAGGTTTAAATTCAAAAATTCATGCTCTTGTTTTGTTAAAATATTATAAGTTTGCTGGTGAAGAAAAAAATCCAGAATGCATAATTTTGTTGTTTTAGTTAAATAAAACAATTTAAATGTCTGTCTGGTGATGTTCTCCTCCTAATACAGCATGGCAAGAAAATCCTCCAAATATTAATGATTAACCTGTTGAATTGGAGATATTTATGAAGTCATTGGGAGGTGAACTATCTGCTTCAATTTACCTTTGGTAAATGAAATGACCAAACATTCATTTTCTGATATAGCTGTAAAACTAATCTGAAAAGTTTTCAAAATAAATCACTTAAAAATGTATCTTCTAACAATGAAACCTACATCTATCTGAGTTGTAAAGAATATGTATTAAGGCTATAACAACCAACAAGAACGCACTTTTATTTAGAAATTCATGATTAAATCAAGTCTTCCTGACTAGTGATTTAAATCAAATCCACCTTGCTTCCAACATCTGTAGACTTATCCCATCCCCCTTTGCTGTCCCCGAGCCAAGCTGCACACATTTAGCTTTTCTAACTGTTGTGGTAAGCAAGTCCCTCCAGCCCCCTGATCATTTTCCCTGCCCTTCTCTGAACTTCTTCCAATAAGTCAATATCTTTATGGTAAGGAGGTGCCAAGAATGAATACAATATCCCAGAGCCATACAGAGATGGACTGTCACCTCCTTGATATGTGACATGACAGCTTTACACTCGGGGCCCAAAATGTCATAGGCTTTCTTTCATTCAGATCACATTGCAAATATTAGTCTAATTTTCCATCCACTATCACATCTAGGTCTCTTTAGGCACTGCAGCTTCCCTGATCTCTCTGGCTTGTCCAACCTAGGAAAAAAGTAGGGCTATCAAGTGATTAAAAAAACTAACTGCGTGATCGAACGCACCGTTAAACAATAATAAAATACCATTTATTTAAATATTTTTGGATGTTTTCTACATTTTCAAATATATTGATTTTAATTACAACACAGAATACAAAGTGGACAGTGCTCACTTTATTTTTATTTTTGATTAAAAATATTCGCACTGTAAAAAAAACAAACAAACAATATTTTTCAATTCACCTAATACAAGTACTGCAGTGCAATGGTTTCTAACCATCAGAGGAGTGAAGTTCTGGAATAGCGTTCCAAGGGAAGCAGTGGGGGAAAAAGGCCTATCTGGCTTCAAGATTAAACTTATTGAGTTTATGGAGGAGATGGTATGATGGGAGAACATGATTTTGGCAATTAATTGATCTTTAAATATTCATGGTAAATAGGCCCAATGACCTGTGATGGGATGGGATCCGAGTTATTACAGAGAATTCTTTCCTGGGTATCTGGCCATTCTTTCCTGGGTATCTTGCCCATATGCTCAGTGTTCAGCTGATAGCCATATTTGGGGTTGGGAAGGAATTTTCCTCCAGGGCAGATTGGAAGAGGCCCTGGGGGTTTTTCGCCTTCCTCTGTAGCATGGGGCACAGGTCACTTGCTGGAGGATTCTCTGCACCTTGAAGTCTTTAAACCATGATTTGAGGACTTCAATAGCTCAGACATAGGTGAGAGGTTTATCGCAGGAGTGGGTGGGTGAGATTCTGTGGCCTGCATTGTGCAGGCGGTCTGACTAGATGATCATAGTGGTCCCTTCTGACCTTAATATCTATGAATCTCTTTATCATGAGACAGGTTTCAGAGTAACAGCTGTGTTAGTCTGTATTCGCAAAAAGAAAAGGAGTACTTGTGGCACCTTAGAGACTAACCAATTTATTTGAGCAGATGCTTATGCTCAAATAAATTGGTTAGTCGCTAAGGTGCCACAAGTACTCCTTTTCTTTTTATCATGAGAGTTGAACTTACAAATGTAGAATTATGTACAAAAACTAACCGCATTCAAAAATAAAACAATCTAAAACTTTAGAGCCTACAAGTCCACTCAGTTCTAGTTCAGCCAATTGCTCAGACAAACAAGTTTGGTTTCAATTTGCAGGCAATAATGCTGCCCGCTTCTTGTTTATGTCACCTGAAAGTGAGAACAGACGTTCGCATGGCACTGTGGTAGCCAGCATCGCAAGATACTTAGGTGCCAGATGCACTAAAGATTCATATGTCCCTTCATCTGTCAACCACCATTCCAGAGGACGTGCGTCCATGCTAATGATGGGTTCTGCTCGATAACGATCCAAAGCAGAGCGGACCGATGCTTGTTCATTTTCATCATCTGAGTCAGATGCCAACAGCAGAAGGTTGATTTTCTTTTTTGGTGGTTCAGGTTCTGTAGTTTTTGCATCTGAGTGTTGCTCTTTTAAGACATCTGAAAGCATGCTCTACACCTTGTCCCTCTCAGATTTTGGACGGCACTTCAGATTCTTAAACCTTGGGTCGAGTGCTGTAGCAGTCTTTAGAAATCTCACATTAGTACCTTCTTTGCGTTTTGTCAAATCTGCTGTGAAAGTGTTCTTAAAACAAACAACGTGTGCTGGGTCATCATCCGAGACTGCTATAACATGAAATATATGGCAGAATGTGGGTAAAACAGAACAGGAGACATACAATTCTCCCCCAAGGAGTTCAGTCACAAAATTTAATTAACACATTTTTTAACGAGCATCATCAGCATGGAAGCATGTCCTCTGGAATGCTGGCCGAAGCATGAAGGGACATTTGAACATTTAGCATATCTGGCATGTAAATGCCTTGCAACACCGGCTACAAAAGTGCCATACGAACGTCTGTTCTCACTTTCAGGTGACATTGTAAATAAGAAGCCGGCAACAGTATCTCCTGTAAATGTGTTTGTCTTAGTGATTGGCTGAACAAGAAGTAGGACTGAGTGGACTTGTAGGCTCCAAAGTTTTATATTATTTTGTTTTTGAGTGCAGTTATGTAACAAAAAAACCCCACCTACATTTGTAAGTTACACTTTCATGATAGAGATTGCACTACAGTACTTGTATGAGGTGAACTAAAAAATACTATTTCTTTTATCATTTTTACTGTGCAAATATTTGTAATGAAAATAACTAAAACTGAGTACTATACACTTTATATTCTGTGTTGTAATAGAAATCAATATATTTGAAAATGTAGATGAACATCCACAAATATTTAATAAATTTCAATTGGCATTCTATTAACAGTGTGATTAATCACAATTTTTTAAAATCATGATTTATATTTCAAATTGCGATTAATTTTTTTTTAGTTAATCGCGATTAAATGGACAGTCCTAGAAAAGAGGTGTTTCTTTAAAACAGAATAGCTTAACGCATTAGTTGTTACATGATGAACTACGCCTTGTCCTGGCTACATTATGATTGTTTGCAATGTTGTAGCCATGTTGGTCCCACCACATGAGAGACGAGGTGTGTGGAGTAATATCTTTTATCAGACCAACGACTGTTTGTGAAAGAGTCAAGCTTTAGAGTGCCCCAGAACCTGAAGAGCTCTGTGGTGCTTGAAAGCTTGTCTCATTCACTAGTAGAAGCTGGGTCAATAAAAGATATTACCTTAGCCACCTTGTCTCCCTACACTAGGAGTGTTAGCTACCACAATTTTAAACAACACAACCATTTACCCCTAGTATGGGCAAGCCCCCACTGAGTGCTCTGTGTCAGCTCTCAAACGTTAGCACGTAATACATCAGATCCCCAGAGACAATATCCCACTTCCAACAGGTGCTTTGCTTTCTATGCAACTGTTACTGGTGTGGCAAATTGCCAGCCCTACTATGATGGGTCTTGTGCTTTCTCTTTGGGGGGGAGGGGGGGAGGGTTTCAGGGCACCCTTTCTTGCTCCTGAACTGGGTATTAACTGCCTCACTAGTGTCCTAGAGGAGGGGAGTGGAGAGGGAGGGACCCGGGCCTGCCCTCTACTCCAGGTCCCAGTCCAGGGGCCCTGGGGATAGCGGTAAACCACTAGAACTAGCGGTTCCTTCCCCTGGGCTACTTCCCTCTCCTGCCCCAGCTTGTGGGACTTCCTGTCCTCCCTCTGCAGGACCAGGTGTCCCTTTACCTAGGGTCTTGGTCTTCTTAGCCCACCACAGCACTTCTCCAAACTCTCCTCTGTTTCCCTCCAAACTGCTCTCTGCTCCAACACCAATCCACTGTTTCAACTCCTCCTCTTGTCTGATTGAAGCAGGGGGTTTTTATCATGTGACTGGCTTCAGGTGCTGTAATTGGCTTCAGGTGCTTTAATTTATAGCAAACTTTCTTCCCTCTACAGGGAATAAGGCTCCCTTCTAACACTCTCCTGCTGCCCTCTGGCCATGCTGTATCACACTGGGTATTCTGAAAGGAAGTAACTCCAAAATCTAAATAAATCTGTCTGCCCTGAAGCTTCAAGAGTGAGGGACAAAGCCTCCCGTGGTGTTTTGAGCCATGTCTGATCATTCTACCCAACAGCTGCAATAATCAGAAAAGCTGTCTGCAGTCTCTCTAGAAGAGGATACCTGCAGATACCCAGCGTCAATGAGGACTTCATTACTATGCAACAGAAAAGCAGCTTCCTGACATCTTTATCTGGGTTTCCAATAACAGAGCAGAAAAATATACCCTGCAAGCAAGAGGTAAACCGAGAATCTCTTATGAAAGTGCTTTGCCTTTTACTGCTGGTGGGGGAGGGTGAAGGAATGGGGATGAGCTGGCAGGGCAGTGTCCCCTACGCTCACTCAGGTCAGTCCAATCTTCTCCAAACAGAGTTTTTGCTGCTCAGCTTTTCCTCCGTGTCTTGCCCTCAGCTTGGAGGAACCAATCCGATTTCTTACACACTGAACACTCCCTGCTAGGAGCATAGCCTGGAAGACACCGATGACGCTGTCTGCCCAGGAGAGGGAGGATTCAGTGCCAGAGCTCCTCGGGTTCAGGAGCTTTCGGACAATAAATCCTGTTAGAAAGCCACTGCTGGACTCCAAAAAGCTGCTAAAACTACAACCTAGTTCACATGCCCCAGGAGCTTCCAGCCGGCTACCTGCCTTTCCTAGCATGGCCAGCTCCTGAGCCATGCATGTGCAAAAGAACAAATGCTTTGTCTCTCTCTAGCGCATCCTCTCTCTCTCTGAGTGCCTTGTGGGGCCCTCCGACCCTTAGTGAAGCATCACCCCCCGCATGTGGCAGTACCCCCCCCCCCTTTTTTAGAGATGAAGAGTCTAAGGCACAGCAAAGGCATCCCAGGTATCTTGACTCGCAGCCTTCTGTGCTAAGCGCTATTCCAAGGGGTTATTTTCCATACCATGAGCTGCTATTCCATACCAAGACGACACCCACGCTAAGCAAGAGCTAGCGGAGATTCTCGTCCCACGTGGTAATAAGGAAAGGGAAGCGGGGGAGGCTTTCAGCCCCCAGGCTGAGAACCCATGTGCTGGGCCATGCCCCAAGCTCTCTCCTTTCTGCTCCTGTCTGATTCATTCAGCAGCACCACTCAGCTCCTTCGCCTCCCCCATGAGCTCTCTGGATGGCTCAAGGAGCAAAAGGAACTGATGACACTGGTGAGTGCCTCAACACTTGCACACCAAGGTGACCAGCAGTAACGGGGCAGGAAATACTGCCCTGGTCCAGGCCGCATAACATGGGGTTTGGATGGACATCATTGAAATGTTGGAGGGAACATTCCTCTGATTGCAATGAGATCACTGCTGCTGTTCCCTGGCCACATTAAGCCAAGCGAGTAGGGAGCTGTACACCCCTAACAGGCCAGCTTGTGAGAGAGACAAGCCCAGATATCAGCAGGGCCAGAGCCCACAAGGCGAGCCCATCCCCCTCCAACCAGCTCCTGGGTTATATATAGTCCGCCACAGTCTGAAATGGAGAAGTACAAGGATCCAGAGGTGAGGGCAACACCACCTCCAGCCTGCTGGCTTGTTTATGCTCTATTCCTGTCACTTTAATCTTGCCACAGACCTATGAACAAGCAGGAGGGATGGAATTTCATCCCTGGCAGCCTGCCTTCTTTTACGTCATCCCATCGGCATCCCAAGGAATCCCAGAGCACAGAAACAAGTCTGCGCTCCACCAGCCCTCCAAAGACCAGTGGGCCAAAGCTCCAAAGACCACTGGCCCTCCAAAGACCAGTTGGCTGCCACTCCTGGATGGCACAGGGGCAGAGCATTGCAGCCCCGCTGGTGAATGCCTTGAGCCAGGCGCAGGCCTGGTGTGAGTAAATCCACTGGACTGAGACTTCACTGAAGTCAAGTGGGACAAACTACAGTGAGCCAGATCCAGCCCTGGTGTCTGCATCATGAGAGGTAGGGTATGTGGATGTGAGGGGTAGAATCAGAGACACCTGTTTCGTCCTTCTAGCAAATACCCCTATGCCCAGGGTAGGAGGGCTACTTAGTCTGTTCCTCCATTCAGTTTTAAGAAACAAACAAAAGGGTTTCCACCCTTTCCGGGCTCAGATTGCTACACAGATGCCAAGATGTCAGCATTAGGAATGCTACGGGCATCCAGCCTACACTTCCTTCCGCTCGGTTTTATTCCATTACTCCTAGTTCTGCCTTCCTGGCCCTCTAAACAAACCTGCTGCCCCTTGGGCACAGCTGGCATTGAGCCAAACTGTTTGTACTCTGTTCTTTCCTCCCGAGGAGCAAAGCCCTTATCACCTTCTTCTAACTCCCTCCCACATTCTACACCTGGCATTTTTCTCGCTCTAGGGGCCCAGAAATGATCTCACTAGGGCAGAACAGAGAGAAGCTAGTGCCTCTCCAGCCTGGGATAACACTAAGCGCAGTATCCCATGGGTGCCTGCACCAGAACCACAAAGAGATGGAGCATCACCTCCTGGCATTACCAGCCAAGCTGCAGCTCTGTGCACTGGGGCACGTGGCTCCCCGTCCCATTACACAATAGTGTCCGTCATCAGCAGTGTTCCAAGCTCCTCCTAATTGAGGATCAGCTGCTCCTTTAATAGACATTTACTGCCTCCCAGATCTCTAGCTTGAAAGAAAAGCACAGTGGCCTCTAGATCAAGGCACAGCACTGGGAGCCAGGAACTGCTGAATCCGTCTGCCACTGAAGCACTGTGGCACCTTGGGCAAGTCACGTGGGGACTGATTTTTCAGAGGTGCTAATCACCTGCAGCTCCCATTGATCGCCTCTGGAGCTGTGGGTGCTCAGCACTTCCGAAAGCCAGGCCCTTAACCTCTTTGTGGATCAATTTCCCTACCTCTAAGAGCAAGAGAACACCACTTATCATTCCTGTCTTTCAGGAGGCGACGAGCGTTCATTTTGGTGCCTACAGTGCTTTGGAGATGAAAAGTCTACATGAAAAGTTAAATAAGAACAGACTCAACACTGATCTCTGTGGCCCCCACGAGACACCTCCTCACAACTCCAGTCAGCTTAGTTTGGGGACTGACTCTGGCTTCTAGGGGTACATCTACACTGCAATTAAACAGCAGTGGCTGGCCCGTGTCAGGGCCCAAGCCACCTTCTCAATGGGGGAGGGTCCCAGAGCCCAGGCTCCTGCCCGAGCCTGAATGTCTACACTGCAGATGTACAGCCCCGCAGCCTGAGCTCTGCAAGCCCAAGCCAGCCAATGTGGGTCAGCTGCAGGTGTTTTATTGCAGTGTAGACATACCCTCAGGGCCCTGAGCTTAGTGCCATGCTGGGTGCTTGGAAGTGGTCCCTCGTGTTTCAGAGCACACAGCGTTTTTGAGCTGGATGCCTAGATCACAGCCTCAAAGGCCATCCAGGTGAACTCATCAAGGCTTACTCCTGGCTCTTCCCAGACCATCTGATTATCTGCTCTCTCTCCCTTGGATGAGTCCCATGGTCCCATCATGCTGGGCCCATCTTTACGACCCTGCACTTAGCTGTTCCTCTTAGCGAAAGCTAATGCCTTCCTGCTTGACAACAGCCAGAAATGTTCCACTCTGTTATTATTCTGTAATGGATCCCCTGGCTCCGTTCCCCCTCTGTGCTTCCCAGATTCATTTCCCCCCATGTTGTTAGGCTGCTGGCTCAGAATCCTTGCAAGAAAGAGGACATGCTTCAAAGCGGGATAGTTCAAATCAATTTCTGGCCCTCATACCTCTGCCTGCAGGCGCCATGACAGTGGGGTGAGCGACTGTGTGACCTTGGGCAAGTCACTGCCCCCTCTCTGTTCCTCAGTTTCCCCAATCTGTCAAATAGGGAGGATATTTAGCCCCCCTTCCAGGAGTGTTATGAGGTTAATGTGTTAGTAGAACACCCTGTGATTCTCAGATGGAAGGTGCTAAATAATGATAATAGCAGGTTTCATCAGCAGATATCAAAGCGCTTCCCAGTCTTTTAATGCATTTATCTTCACACCATCCCCGTGAGAAGGGCAGTGCTATTATCCCCATTATACAGATGGGGAGCTGAGGCACTGAGACACAGTGAAGTGACATCCCCAAGGTCACACAGGAAGTCTGTGGCAAAGCAGGGAGTTGAACCCTGGTCTCCAAGATCTATGCTAGTGCCCTAGCCCCTGAGCCATCCTTCCACTAAAGACAGACAAAGGGTTATTATTGCAGACAGTGGTAAACCAGGGCATGGCAAATCACCAGGAACCTGTCCTAAAGTGTCCTGACAGCTCTGCAAGTGGTGGGAATGAGGCTTGTGTCTGCTGCCTATGCTCCCAGATGCCATGAGTAGGGAGTCTCTGACAGTCGAAGGGTGTGTCTACACTACAGTGCGGTAGCTCTTGCTGCAGAAAGCGCCTATGCCACAACATCTACGGAAGGGGTTTTTCCATTGCTGTAGCTAATCCACCTCTCTGAGAGATGGTAGCGAGGCTGATGGAAGAAGTCTTCCCTGGACCTAGCTGCATCTACAGCGAGGAGGTTAGATGGACCAAACTACATCGCACAGGGTGTGCAATTTTTCACAATCCTGAGCACTGTAACTAGGTTGATCTAATTTGCAGGTGTAGACCAGGCCCTATCCTCTCCCACCCTCCACATTTTTGGATCCTCCTCCCTTATGAATAGCTCCTGCCTCTGCTGCTGCTCAGAGCTTGACAAGCTGCAGCATTACAATGAACATGGTTCTGATCAGTTTCACAGCAGCCTGAAAGATTCGGAATGACGACCGTGAAATTGGCCAGAGTGTACTTCCTGCTCTTGCCCCAGAGGTTTAGCTCTGACAGCAGGGAGACTCTGGAATGGCCTGTCTGCAGGCAACATGGCACCTTTGGAATGTTTTCTTTGTAACCATGAGGACTGAAAGTTTTTGAAGAGACAAATGCTTAGCTTAGGTACTCCCCACCCAGACTTTCACTCGCTAGGGGAAGTTGGCAAGTGGCGTTTTCAAGCCCTGAGGTGAGCATTATTCCCTACCACTACATCTCAGGTCGATATAACTTATGTCACTCAGGGGTGCAAATAAGCCACCCCCCTGTGTGACGTAGGTTACACTGACTTAAGCGCTGTGTGGACAGTGCTATGTTGGCGGGAGAGCGTCCGCACTAGAAGCACTACAGTGGCACAGCTGCATCGGTGCCGCTGTGTAGCCATAGCCTAAGTGAATTTAAGTGGTAGCTTGAATGGGTTGGCGCATGTGCAAACACACACACACAGATGTGTCTGTGGGAAGCTAGCTTGACTGTTTTGGGGACTGTAAATTTTCCTTGCAGCGCTAATGTGGCTGAGAAGCAGATCTCACTCAAAAGCAACAAAGTCCTGCCCTACACATGAGATAGCATGTTACAATAAAGGTTCATTTCCCGCAGGCTGAGCTACAGTATATACTGCCTGGCTCCCCCCAGATCCCTCCCCCAGGTATTCCTATAGCCTTCCTAATAGGTCAGCTTCTACTAGAATGGTAGATGTCACCCACTTGTAGCAAGACAGCTACAGTGCTGCAGGAAGCGACTTTGCCCAATAGGAATTTGCTTGAGATGGCCAATTAAGAATCCTCATCAGTCTGTGCTCCAACACCACCTCCTCTTCTTTCCTGCTGCTGCCTCCCTCCTCTTCCTCTCTCCCCCACACCCCTATTTAAGAGACAGACAGGTCACAGAGGGGCTTCCCATTCAGCTCTATGAGTTCTACTGGCTGCATTATTCACTTAGGAGACCCAAGCAGATCCACCCAGGATGACAACACACCAACTTCATAAACAACTATTTGATTGGCTTCATGGGAGGGGAGGGTGTGGGAAGTACCTTCACAGTGCGATCAGGGCAAAGAACTGGCAGCTGGCTGAGGATATACAAATGATAGGGATACTTCTTCTGCAATGCAGGCTGCATGGGCATATTTCTCCCCTCATGATGAAGGAAGAACTATTCATGGTGAGTGGAATTCAGACACATGATGAGCCCAAACCAAAATCCACTAAAGTCAATGGGAGCTGTATGTACATGGCCTTTGTGTCATATTTCCTTCTTATCTGGGACTGTATGTGATGTTTAACGGTTCATTCAAATAAGTCAGGTGCAAAGTATGCTTAGAATCAGGAAAGCAACTGACACACCTCATGGAAGTGCTACCTTTGTTATTTCTCAGCAACATCTCGTACACCTTGCTGGCACATCTTGCTGCTGCTTTACCAGGCAAAAGAGTCAGGCTTGCTCTCCCACCGCTGTACCGGTTCCCCAGGAGTAAAACCTGTTTGTGTCAGCAAAGCAAGCGGCTGTGACTCAAAGGCCTGTGAGGTGCAGAGATGTTGAATAAGAAGGGGCCAACTGCTTCTCTAGCCATAAATGCCCTGTCAACAGCGATGTTAGTGTAGGGGGTCTCAGTCCTGGGCTTCTCTCCTGCTGGGATTACTCAGGGGTGGGGGGAATTTTGCAGAACAAATGCTGGCAGCAGATGACTCTGAAATGCCACTTGTAAGGGAGGGGGAAAAATACCAAGCAAAACTTCCCAAACTCACTTCAAACCCAACCAGCAGTTAAGTCATAGTGGATAAGATTCACCCCATGTAGCGGCCCAGCACTGTACAACCAAGTGAAGCATAGATCTTGTGGTGGCCCTCTGCAAAGGGGTGAATTTCATGCACTAAAAATTGCTTCTTGGCATGGGAACTCGTTCCAAGCCCACGGGGACAGCAGTTCTGTGATCATACAAAGGTGGAGGATAACAATGCAGGTGTACGCAAGCTGTACACTTACGTACACGCCTCTAGGGGAGGCTAACATCAGGTACAGGGTATGTGCACGCGTGTTTGAGTGGGAGAACTGCAGTGAAACTTCCCCAGTCTGCCCCAAAACTAAATCAAATCCTTACTTGTCCCAATATAAAAGGGGTAATAAGAGATCAGTTCTGGATTCAACCCGGTACAACTCACCATGAAAAAAAAAAATTAAAAAAATCCAGCTTTTATAAAACAGGTAGGCAGGGAGAAGTCATCAGGAGTAATCTGCACTCTATAAATAATCCATGAACAGCAGCTAGGGAGGTACAAGGTCAGGTTGCTCTGAAACACTAGGGCTGCGTGGGAGGTAATTATAGCTGTTTGGGGGACTGTTAATGCCGACGGGAGGGGTTAAGTGGCGGTAGACAAAAGAATCCTTCTGTCCACCTAGCGCTATCTACCAAAGGTTAAAGGTGGTGTTACTATGAGTAGTGTGGATTTTTGAGCTGGGTCAACCAAGTCTGGGTGTTTCCAGCACATGTTTACATTCATCCAGGCCAACATTCCTTTTCTTTATTATTAGATGATCATCACCACTGATTACATAGATGGGTATAAAACCAACCCAGTTAATTCCTCTATCCCTTTTCCCAGCTGCAACACTGCATAGACAACACTGCATACAAAACATGCATGGCATTTTGCAGAACACAGAAAAGATATTGAGCTGCCTATAAAATTGTATTACTTCTCCATCGATAACAGTGCACTTCCAATCCTCCTTTTATACCTATGGAGCAGCCTTTCCTAGAGATCTTTAAAACGGCCTCCGTAGAACTGCACATATCCTACCATTTTTGGTAACCCATCTTTACCAGACCCAGTCTGGCTTGTGCACCGCTAAACAAGGCAGCACTGCCGTAACTGCCAGGGATCTGTGAACAGCTGCATTCACCTGCCATCCCACACCGTCTCACTTCTTTGTCTCAGCCACCTGTAGTGTCTTGCCTTTTAAACTGTAAGCTGTACAGCAGGGACGGTCATTCATTATACAGTTTGTACAATGCCAAGCAAACGAGGCCCAAACCTAGTTGAGGCCTCTAGACACAACCTAATTTAAATGTCAGATAATGCATAGTGAGTTACACCTAGCAAGGTACAAATATGGCAGTAAGAAGAAGAGGTTCTATAAATACATTAGGAGCAAAAGAAAGACAAAGGAAAGTGTAGGTCCTCTACTTAGTGGGGAAGGGGAGCTAACAACAGATGACATGAAGAAGGCTGAAGTGTTCAATGTACATTTTGCTTCAGTCTACTCTTCACTAAAAAGGTTCATTGTATTTAAGCATCTGGTCACAATTAACATTAACAACCGGGGGAAGCAACACAAGCCAGAATAGGGGAAGAACAGGTTAAAGAATATTTGGATAAGTTAAATGTATTCAAGTCAGTAGGGCCTAATGAAGGTCACCCTAAGGTACTTCAGGGGAACTAGCTGAAGCAATCTCCGAACCATTAGCGATTATGGGAACACAGAGGATCTGGGGAATTATAAGCCAGTCAACCTAACTTTAATACCTGGAAAGATGCTAGAACAAATTATTAAACAATCAATTTGTAAGCATCTAAAGGATAATAGGGTAATAAGTATTGGCCGACATGGATGTGTTAAGAACAAATCATGCCAAACTAACCTAATCTATTTCTTTGACAGCATTACTGACCTCGTGGACCGAGAGGAGAAGCAGTAGATGGGATAGAACTTGATGTTAGTAAGGTTTCTTACACATTCTCATAAGCAAAACTAGGGAAATCTGGTCTAGATGAAAGTACTAGAAGGTGGGTCCACAACTGGTTGAAAGGCCATATTCAAAGAGTAGTTATCAGTGCTCTGCTGTCAAACTGGGGGCGGGAGGGGGGAAATGTACCTAGTGGGGTCCTGCAGGTCTATTCTGGGTCTGTACTATACAATATTTTTTATTAATGACTAAGGTAATGGAGTGGAGAGTATGCTTATAAAATGTGTGTGTCACTCCAACCTAGGAGAGGTTGCAAGTACTTTGGAGGGCAGGATTAGAACTCAAAATGACCTGGACAAATTTGAGACCTGATCTAAAAATCAACAAGATGAAATTCAATAAAGACAAGTGAAAAGTAATTAGGAAGGAAAAGATCAAATGCAAAAAATACAAAATGGAGAAAAACTGGTTAGGTGGTAGTGCTGCTAAAGAGATCTGGGGTTTATAGTGGATCACAAATTGAATATGAGAGTCAACAGTGAGATGCAGTTGCAAAAAAGGCTAGTATTCTGGAATGTATTAACGGGAAGGTCACTTGTCAGACATGGGAGATAACTGTCCTACTCTACTCAGCACTGGTGAGGCTTCAGCTGGAATATTGTGCTCAGTTCTGGGTGCCACACTTCAAGAAAGATGTGGACAAATTGGAGAGAGTCCAGGGGAGAGCATCAAAAATGATAAAAGGTTTAGAAAACTTGATCTAGGAGGAAAAGCTAAAGAAACTGGGCATGTTTAGTCTTGAGAAGAGACATCTGACGGGGGACCTAAGAACAATCTTCAAATAAGTCAAGGGCTGTTATGAAGAGGACAGTGATCAATTGTCCTCCATGCCCCCTGAAGGTAGAACAAGTAGTAATAGGCTTAATCTGGAGCAAGGGAGATGTAGGTTAGATATTAGGAGAAACTTTCTAACTAAAAGGGTAGTTAAGCACTGGACTAGGTTACTAAGGGAGGTTGCAGAATCCCCATCTTTGGACATTTTAAAGAACAGGTTAGCAAACACCTATCAGGAACAGTCTAGGATTTAGGTATAGTTGATTCTGCCTCAGCATGTGATGGGGATAAGGAGGTGTCTGTGTGGAGTAAATGACCTCTCAAGATCCCTTCTTTTCTAGGATTCTATTCTGATATCTTCTGAGTTGCAAAGCTGGTTCAAGGACACCCTTGCTTTATCCTGACGCGATCATAGGATTAATTTGTTATCACTGTGCTTGGAGAGATCCACATTGCTATTTCATAAGACGCTCCCTTTGGACACACTCACTCTACCCCTGACAATTACGTCTGATACCTCCTGGCAAACTGATCTTCCAAAAAGGACACAAGAACGATCTTTGCAGTTATTGCCCAAACGTCAAAATTCTATTCCCACTAAAATAATGGAACAAAGATTCAAAGGAAAGAAAGAAACAATTAACCACTGGGGGAAAGTGTGCGTGTGGGGGGGCGGGATTTCAGAAGTATAAATACATACCCAACTCCTACTGACTTTCAAAACAGAAGTCAAGAGCCGAACTGGACTTCGTAAATCCCCTCCCTTCCCACAGAAGATAATGAAACATGCCTCGATACTACAGCACACCATGAGCAACAAGCAGCATGGATTTATCAATGATAGATCTTGCCAGACAAACGGGATCACGTTTTATTTTGAATAGTATTCAAGTGTTCGTGGACAAAGGGAAAGTTGTACCTGTAATATAGATGGAGTTTAGTAGAGCATTTGTGGCAGTGTTTCAACAGCTCTCACTCTCAATATTAATTCAAACAGGCTTGAGTAGGAAATCTGTTGCGTACACTAGAAACTGGACCCTAAACAAAGGGGAGCTTTAAATGACGAGATACTGAATTGAGGAGTGTGGTCTAGCGGGGGTTGCAGGAATCCGCCGTAAATTTGGTTTCATCTGACTTCACCAGTGATCTAGAAGACTAGCTTGGTGTGTGTTGGGAAGGTGGTACGTGCAGTACTGGGATCTGTGTTGACTGCTCTCCATGGCATCTGGGAGATGGGCACACTACAGAAACCTAGAGAGATGGAATGTAGATGGGCAAGGCTGCATACATGGCGAGGTATGGAGAAGCGGTGTGTGTAAAAGAGGGAACGTTGCAGAACAATTCTGGATGGACAGACAGCAGAGCTGACTCGATTGAAGGAGCCACCATGCCTGTATCTCCCATCTGATGACTCACCAGTAGCAACAGGCAAGGGAATTTGGCTGAGAGGGAAGCAGACAGTGAGGCAGCTGCCTCAGGAAGAGCAGAGGGACTCTTGCTGGAGCTGGAGGGACTTCCTGACCAATAGCTCTTCCCCCTCCTCTCGCTGCCTGTTGCTGTGAGAACAAGGAAGTTCAATGGCTACCAGAGAGGGGAATTAGAGGACATGCTCCCTCCGCCTGCTAGCCTAGGAGCTCAGTCATGTGCCCCAGTACATTGGGCCCAGTGGGGAGGTGTCCAGCAGATGACAGAAACTGGGCTACATTCTGGGTGGTGGGGTGCCACTTCCTGTGCAGGACCAAGCAGCCCTGATTCAGAATGGGGCTCAGCATGGGGAAGCAAACCCACCCCCCAGCCTTTGCTCCCGCAGGCTTCATTGTCTTATACGCACGCATAGAATCATAGAATCATAGAATATCAGGGTTGGAAGGGACCCCAGAAGGTCATCTAGTCCAACCCCCTGCTCAAAGCAGGACCAATTCCCAGTTAAATCATCCCAGCCAGGGCTTTGTCAAGCCTGACCTTAAAAACCTCTAAGGAAGGAGATTCTACCACCTCCCTAGGTAACGCATTCCAGTGTTTCACCACCCTCTTAGTGAAAAAGTTTTTCCTAATATCCAATCTAAACCTCCCCCACTGCAACTTGAGACCATTACTCCTCGTTCTGTCATCTGCTACCATTGAGAACAGTCTAGAGCCATCCTCTTTGGAACCCCCTTTCAGGTAGTTGAAAGCAGCTATCAAATCCCCCCTCATTCTTCTCTTCTGCAGGCTAAACAATCCCAGCTCCCTCAGCCTCTCCTCATAACTCATGTGTTCCAGTCCCCTAATCATTTTTGTTGCCCTTCGCTGGACTCTCTCCAATTTATCCACATCCTTCTTGAAGTGTGGGGCCCAAAACTGGACACAATACTCCAGATGAGGCCTCACCAATGTCGAATAG
Source organism: Lepidochelys kempii (assembly GCF_965140285.1). Lineage (NCBI taxonomy): Eukaryota > Metazoa > Chordata > Testudines > Cheloniidae > Lepidochelys > Lepidochelys kempii. Next base: position 149,612,289 of record NC_136382.1, on the reverse strand, counting down.
AGGGGAACGATCACGTCCCTCGATCTGCTCGCTATGCCCCTACTTATACATCCCAAAATGCCATTGGCCTTCTTGGCAACAAGGGCACACTGCTGACTCATATCCAGCTTCTCGTCCACTGTCACCCCTAGGTCCTTTTCTGCAGAACTGCTGCCTAGCCATTCGGTCCCTAGTCTGTAGCTGTGCATTGGGTTCTTCCGTCCTAAGTGCAGGACCCTGCACTTATCCTTATTGAACCTCATCAGATTCCTTTTGGCCCAATCTTCCAATTGGTCTAGGTCCTTCTGTATCCTATCCCTCCCCTCCAGCGTATCTACCACTCCTCCCAGTTTAGTATCATCCGCAAATTTGCTGAGAGTGCAATCCACACCATCCTCCAGATCATTTATGAAGATATTGAATAAAACCGGCCCCAGGACCGACCCTTGGGGCACTCCACTTGATACCGGCTGCCAACTAGACATGGAGCCATTGATCACTACCCGTTGAGCCCGACAATTTAGCCAGCTTTCTACCCACCTTATAGTGCATTCATCCAGCCCATACTTCCTTAACTTGCTGACAAGAATACTATGGGAGACCGTGTCAAAAGCTTTGCTAAAGTCAAGAAACAATACATCCACTGCTTTCCCTTCATCCACAGAACCAGTAATCTCATCATAAAAGGCGATTAGATTAGTCAGGCATGACCTTCCCTTGGTGAATCCATGCTGGCTGTTCCTGATCACTTTCCTCTCATGTAAGTACTTCAGGATTGATTCTTTGAGGACCTGCTCCATGATTTTTCCAGGGACTGAGGTGAGGCTGACTGGCCTGTAGTTCCCAGGATCTTCCTTCTTCCCTTTTTTAAAGATTGGCACTACATTAGCCTTTTTCCAGTCATCCGGGACTTCCCCGGTTCGCCACGAGTTTTCAAAGATAATGGCCAGTGGCTCTGCAATCACAGCCGCCAATTCCTTCAGCACTCTCGGATGCAACTCGTCCGGCCCCATGGACTTGTGCACGTCCAGCTTTTCTAAATAGTCCCTAACCGCCTCTATCTCCACAGAGGGCTGGCCATCTCTTCCGCATTTTGTGATGCCCAGCGCAGCAGTCTGGGAGCTGACCTTGTTAGTGAAAACAGAGGCAAAAAAAGCATTGAGTACATTAGCTTTTTCCACATCCTCTGTCACTAGGTTGCCTCCCTCATTCAGTAAGGGGCCCACACATTCCTTGGCTTTCTTCTTGTTGCCAACATACCTGAAGAAACCCTTCTTGTTACTCTTGACATCTCTGGCTAGCTGCAGCTCCAGGTGCGATTTGGCCCTCCTGATAACATTCCTACATGCCCGAGCAATATTTTTATACTCTTCCCTGGTCATATGTCCAACCTTCCACTTCTTGTAAGCTTCTTTTTTATGTTTAAGATCCGCTAGGATTTCACCATTAAGCCAAGTTGGTCGCCTGCCATATTTACTATTCTTTCGACTCATCGGGATGGTTTGTCCCTGTAACCTCAACAGGGATTCCTTGAAATACAGCCAGCTCTCCTGGACTCCTTTCCCCTTCAAGTTAGTCCCCCAGGGGATCCTGGCCATCCGTTCCCTGAGGGAGTCGAAGTCTGCTTTCCTGAAGTCCAGGGTCCGTATCCTGCTGCTTACCTTTGTTCCCTGCGTCAGGATCCTGAACTCAACCAACTCATGGTCACTGCCTCCCAGATTCCCATCCACTTTTGCTTCCCCCACTAATTCTACCCGGTTTGTGAGCAGCAGGTCAAGAAAAGCACCCCCCCTAGTTGGCTCCTCTAGCACTTGCGCCAGGAAATTGTCCCCTACGCTTTCCAAAAACTTCCTGGATTGTCTATGCACCGCTGTATTGCTCTCCCTAACAGCATAAAGCTGTTAGGTGTATAGAAAGGAATGTAACTCAGTCCTGGCCCTTTGGCACGTGAGTCTTACCCGCTTACTCCCCTTTGACTCAGGGGCAATGTGTTAATTACATGTCAGTAAGTGGGTCTTAGGGCTTGTCACTTGTTTCGCTTAAGGGGTGAATTTACACCAATATTGTTTAAACAGTGCAATCCCCTGTGTGAACACGCTCATTTTAGTTTGAGAAGGGCTTTTGGGGACTAAGCAAACTCTGAATAAACCACTCTTACTAAGAAATAAGAATGTCCACACAGGGGATTGCACCAGTTTAACCAAACCAATGCAAGTCTGTGTGTAACTGAGGCCATAGTCTTAGGGAGTCCAAAAGATCCTCAACAAGCATAAGTTACACATGGGGCGAGGGGTGTGTGTGTCTGGGGCGGATGTTAGTTACACAAACTTCAGCGCACCTTTGAATCTCCATAGTCCAACAGCTTTGCATGGAAGGAGACAATGAGTCTCAGATAAATGGATGCCCAGATACTGTGGACAGAGTCAGAGTCAGCAGAGCCCTTTGGGATCTGAAAATACCTGCACCTTTGGTGAAATAGCCTGAGACGAAAGCAGGAGGATTTCCAAAGTCAGATGTTGTAACATTTCAGTGGGAGTTTCCATCAGGTTCTAGCCCCAGCCAATCAATACAATTCCTTGGTGACTATTTCACACTGCAATAAACATTGGCCTGTTGCCACCTGAGTTTCCCCTCTGCAAGGGAGTCCTGTGATGAGCCGAGAGTTCCCATTTTGCTCACTGACTTTGAGAGGCTGCTGCGGTGATTCAAGGACAGTGACTGCTAAAGAGCTCTATTTAATTAACAAATTCAGGATGGACCAGCACATGACCCTCTCCTCTGTTGGCACTGGAGTTTTCAAACTTCACCCAACCTGGAGCTGCAGCAGGAGATGAGCAAATTGGAGCTGCCTTCCTTCTCAACACATAGTTGGTCATCAGAGACTAGAGTGCAGCATGCAATGCTCTCTCTCGATCCAAGCAGCCTGGCTGTATTGCATGCTGGGACACATGGTCTTCAGAGATCACATCTCAGACAGGCCACCATGTGCCACATTGCTTGTGAGTCACAGTCCACCCTCTGCTGGCACAGCCAGCAAACCTGCAACTGGGACGGCAGGTGAACGCAGCTATTCACAGATCCCTTGCAATCATGGTGGGGCTGCTTTGTTCAGCACGAGTCAGAACCGTGGCTGATAAAGAGTCTGTAAGTTCCCAGCTCCTCCACCTCCAATAAAAGATCCCTAGAGATCCTCACTTCTGCAGACTCCTTTCAGGGAAGAGGAGGGGTTCACACATCACAGAGAATCAGAGGAATCAAGGGGGAAAAGAAGAGGCTGAAACACAACAAACAGAGCACATCCAATACGAGAGCATGTGGGGCTAGCCTGCGGAGGGTGGTTGTTTCAGGGAGAGGTCAGATCAGTAGCATTGAGCTTGAACAGACAGAGAACATGAATCTCGCTATCCAAGGGCTCAATGCAGGAGCAGAGAGGTCCACACAGGTCACTTCTCTAGGAGGAGAACAGAGGGGAGGACAGCATGAAGAAGAGACTTGATGGAGATCATTGTATTGAATGATCACAGAGCAGCTGCTCTGGTACCTGGAGCTTTCAGAAATAAATAGTGGCTGTTCTCTGGTGCTGACGCAACAAGACTTTGGGATCATGGCCATGCACAGTGCCTGAGGAAGAGCATCCCCTTCCCCTAAAGTATTAACACTCACAAGTGAGGCTCCTCTAAACTCATTCATACATTAGAAAGACGTTGGTGGGGGGAGAAGGGGGAGGAGGAAGGCAGGGTTATCTCTGCGTATCTGGGGAAGGGCAGGAATAAATCTTCAAGCACCGCTGCTAGGTTTGTGTGAGGCTGTATGATGGGGTGCATGTGAAGAGGAATTAACATGGTACGTTACAGGATGGAGAACAAAATTCTGCACTTTACACTGTGGGTCATGGATTCCCTGCTGCTAATTTGCATTGAAACAAGTAGCGGATGCCCAGACTAACTCTGGGACAGGAGCAAGTTGAAAGGGGGGCAGGACTATGGCTGGGGGGTATGGGCTCTGGGGTGGGGCCAGGGCTGAGGGGTTTGGGGTGCAGGAGGGGGCTCAGGGCTGAGGCAGGGTGCGGGATCCCAGCGGTGCTTACCGCAGTTCCCAGGAAGCGGTCATCAGGTCCCTGCGGCACCTGGTGCATGGGCAGCCAGGGAGGCGCCGCATGCTGCCCTCATGCCCGCAGGTGCTGCCTCCGCAGCTCCCATTGGTCACGCACCATAACCAATGGGAGCAGCGGAGCTGGCACTCGGGGCGGGGGCAGCATGTGGAGCTTCCCTGGCCGCCCATGTGCCTAGGTGCTGCAGGGACCTGATGGCTGCTTCTGGGAGCTGCGTGAAGCCGGGGCAGGCAGGGAGCCTGCCTTAGCCTGGGGCCCCCGCCGTGCTGTTTACTGGACTTTTAACAGCCCAGCCAGAGCCACCAGGGTCCCTTTTTGACTGGCCGTTCTGGTCGAAAACAGAACCCCTGGCAACCCTAAGCTTAATTGACTCAGTCACTCCCGTTCTTTAGAGGGGAAAAGGATGCTTCCATGGGGCAAAGTTAGCACCTTGTCCCCTGGTAAAGCTCTCTATACCGCATTCGCACTTCTACTCACACTCAGCGCTGCGCTACAGGGAAGTTTCAGGTCTCCTTCCTGCAAGTGTGCACAAGCCTGAAAGGGAAAGCTTTTCTTGAAGATGCACCATCAGCCAGTCCAGTTCCCTGAGCTGCAGTATCTCCTTTGTCTCAGATCAGAGCTCTCCGAGGTGGGGACAGGTGGGCCCATTCAGCCGTTGCACTGGAATGCATTTCTCCTGCTGCCCATCCCATCCACAAGCCTTTCAGACACCGCAGAAGGCAGGAGATTCAGCTCTGCACTGTCCAGACCTGCTGAGTTTCACGTGGCATCTCACAGAAAGTGCAGTGGCACCATTAAGAATTGCAACCTTCCCCCTTCCGCCCTCCGAGTCCATTATGCACAATCTGGGACTCTGCAGAGCCCGTTCAGGGGGTAGAAATCCTGTCCTTTCACTTCCAGCTTTCCACAGGCCTTCAGTTTCCTTCCTGTGGTCAGCAAGTCATGTGAAAAATACAGAGCAGAAAATATGCATCAAGAATTGGATCCTATTTGTGCTTTTCTCTCCTTGCCCTGGCTATGCCAGTCAGCAGATCACAGGAGTGGGCCGAGGGCAAGAAGACCTCCTGCATTGCACGCATTGGGAGCGCCAGCCTCCTGCCTCCTCCTAGGCGCCCTCAGAAATTCCAGCTGCCATCTGTTCTAACAGCGTCCTGTGAACAGCCTCACCGAAATCTAGATCAGAAACTGGCTGGTTTTGGGATTTTCCATCATTTAGTTCCCCACTCCTGATCAGAGTTTCCAGTTCCCTTTTCCCAGTTAGAAGCTCAACACTGGAGTTTGCTTCCTTAGCAAAGCTCTTTGGGGCAGACACTGCCTGGATTTGTATGCACCATGCAGTGCTAAGCAAACTGGTGGTAACAAGGAAATAACAAACCATCCTTCACAAAATGGGCTTGGCTGCACACCAGTTTGTTATAGGGTCTGCTTGTGAGCGCAGAGCCAAGCAGGATCGTTTGGGACAACTGGACAAGGGGGGGGGGCGGGGCGGCGTTCACTGCTGTCAAGACAGCACAGGGAACCAGGGCTGTATTTGCTGGGGCTTGTTACCATAGGGACAGAGATGCAGGCTGGCATGGTTGGCACACATTTTAAAATAAAACATCCAAGCTCTTCGGCTGAAACAAGAACAAAGTTACACGGGCCCAGGCGGAAAAGTAGGGCAGATTCTGGCCTCTGGCCAGCCTGTTTATTATTTGTCTAATGCCATGTTGCCCGAGGCACTTCACAGGCAGGAATATGCAAGGCCTTGAAGGGTTAGCAATCAAATGACACAGCTTCCAGATGAGTTAGGGGAAAGGGCTGCAGCAGGATCCCAGGGAGCGACTCTTCCTGCTTAAAGGGGTAGTGCCAAGGACTTATGTTTAGATTTGCTCTCATCTGTTTTGTTCCCATGTTTTGGAAGGCAGCTTTACAGTGGATAGGCTTTGACAACACATTTGGTTAAAGGCCACAGATGCAGTTCAGGGGGTTGTGTTCTCCCAGGACTGCCAACCAGAAAAAGCTGGGGGCAGATTTACCCCAAACTCCAGTAAGCCATGGTGTGGGAGGGGAGGCATCAGATTCCAGAGCTCACAGATCCTTTGATATGCAAACTGGCTTTTGGAGCCACAATCACTGCTTGCCTGCAATTAACTCAGTGGGGGGAAGGGACTCCCAAACAGAGGCTGGTAACTAAACAGGGGTTGGTAATTAAACAGAAGCCCCAGGGCCAGACATGGTTACATCCAACAGAGCAGATCCCAGTGGTCTTAGCTTTAACGTGGAGGTGCCTCCTGCAGAGACTAAGGGATCTACAGAGCTCATGGGGCTCAGGCTGTGGGGCTTTAAAACTGCTCTAATAAATTGGTTAGTCTCTAAGGTGCCACAAGTACTCCTTTTCTTTTTGCGAATACAGACTAACACGGCTGTTACTCTAAAACTGCAGTGTAGATTGTTTGGGCTCAGGCTGGACTCTGGGATCCTCCCCACTTGCAGGGTTCCAGAGACCAGGCTCCAGCCCCAAGCCTCAATGTCCACACTGACATTTTACAGCCCCGGAGCCCCATGAGCCCAAGTCAGCGGACAAGGGCCAGCTGCAGGTGTTAATTTCCTTGCAGCGTAGACATACCATATGGGCCCCAGCATGCAAGGTGCCATCCGGGCTGTTTGGATGAAGACTGAGCACTGCATGCTGTGATGTGCACTCTTCCCAGGCTGCATCTCAGCAAAGGTGAGGGTAGCACTATGGTCTGTGGGAGAATTCCATGAGGCTACCTGCAGCCAGAGGCACTTCAGCCTGGCTCCATGAAAGCATAATTAGCACTGGAGAAAACTCAGTGCTGCCAATGTTAGGGCTTAATCACAAATCTCATGATATTTGGTGTTTTTCTTAAAGCCCCAGCTCCTGGAGGCAAGTGTTAAGCGGGGAATCTCAGCTCCCTCTTTTTGTAAAAGTCTTCTAGTCTCATGGCTGCAGAGAAAAGCTGGGAAACGTAAACTGAGGGCCCCATGAAGGCTCAGAATCCAACATTTTTTTAAAATCCCATGATTTTTGTATCTGATTCATGATTTTTAGATGTTTGAAGTTGGCAATATTGTGTCAAAGGGGAAAGAGGTACCAGCGTGCACAGCCCAGGAGAGATCTCCTGACTACAGCGCTAACAGCCAAAATACTCAGAAAATCCTGTAATCACAGTTCTTTCCAAGGTTACTTACTACAACACAAACAAAATACACAGAGCATTGCGTAACACAATCTACTCACCAGCCCCCACTGGGGTCTCTCCCCTACCCTCTTTGGTGCTTCATTTCCACATAACTCCCACCAGTGCTAACTGGATGGCTAAGGCAAAATAGACTCCCTCCCTCAGTGACAAGAGCATATTCTTCAGGCTAAAAGGTTCTGGAGAGGAAAAGGCATTTTCTAGGTAAGACACGAGCTAATTGCCATCATTAGAAGTAATATCCTTAATGCTTTGCTATTTCTGGTTTGCACTGAGTCCTCCTGGAGTTACTTACTAGCTGAATGCTTGCTCTCTGCACAGATTCTGAAGCGTTAGAGGGATAAAAAGCTATTAAACCCCACCCTGTGACCTGTAGCTAGACTAGATGGGCTTTATCCCTGCAATGTGGTCTCAAAGGTTTTCTCCAGTCATGGGGTGAGGCACCTGCAGAAGTCAGGATACACTGTCCTAAAGGGGACCAGATCTAACACAAACCACTTGGTCACTATGAGCTATTACTGGAAATGGACATTCCTCCCCAACAGCCAATGACCATCCACCCAGATTAAGGTGTGAAATAGACTGCCTCATCAACCAGAACAGGCGGGGAGGGAGGGAAGGGTTCCTGGTACAGCATGTACTGTACATCTAGATCAGTGTTTCCTAGGCACAGACATACATATCAGCGTTGGGCTTCAGGTCTGTGTAACGGGCACTCTAAGCTCCTCTTTCCCCCCCATATATGACCCCAGTACATTCCTCACAACTTGTCCTCCATTCAGTTGGGAGCTCTGTAACCAGCAATGGACTGTGGGCTGCCCACAGTCATATTCCAGATTCTCTGTGTGGCATTTACATCCCCCAGTGGACATGCTTTTAGGAAGAAGCAACATGCAGTGACACTCAGACCTTAGTGGGTCAGAAACCAAATTAGCGATCAACATTACCCATAAGAGCCACGGTAGTGTGAATTTATTGTTTCATTTACTATAACACATATATTCATATTTAAATAGTGTAATGGGAAATATTTCTTATATATTATTCTTACAGCAAAAAGACTGACCAAGTATTATTATTTTAACAACTATAGTTGGTTAATAACATAGTAAAAGTATCCTGTTTGGTTAATAATTAAATCACACCGTGTTTTATTATCATGCTGCAGAGAGCCGCAGGAGACACATTAAAGAGCCACTTGCAGCTCGTGAGCCTCTGTCCGAGTATCACTGGCTTAGTGGTTGGAGCAGGGGACTGAAGGACAGCAGAGAGAGTCCTAGCCCTGGCTCTGTCTTGGTGTACAATGGTGGGCAAGTCCTTTACTCCCCATGCCTTAGTTTCCCCACTTGCAAGACAGGAATAATACTTAACTACCTTTGCAAAGTGCTTCAAGACTCTTGGAGGCTCTAGAAGTGTTGTTATCCTCCCCCTACCCTGCCCCTGTTGTTATCCTACCTCTACATATCTGCCTGACCCCAATCTTGGCTTGTCCCCAGCTGCTGTCAGTTGTCACAATGCTACATGTGGGGAGAGGCAGGTCTCCCAGGTGGCCAGGACCCATTCCACACACAAGCTTTATAGAGCAATATCAACATCTCAAATTGTACTTGAAGTGGAAGAGGAAGCCAATGTCATATTCGGGGAAACTGGTGTAATGTCCCCTCTAGCGAATACAGCCACATTCTGTGCAACCAGTCCTTTCAAGGCCAGCCCCATGCACAGCATAGTAGAACAATCCCATCCACAAAGCCAGAGGCAAGGATAAACAAACTAGGGAATGGATGCTACTATAGATGGAGATATTATAGGTTGATGCATAACTGGTTGGAAAAACGTTCCCAGAGATTAGTTATCAGTGGTTCACAGTCAAGCTGGAAGGGCATATCGGGGGGGGGGGGGGGCGGAGTGTCTCACAGGGATCAGTTCTGGATCTGGCTCTGTTCAATATCTTCATCAATGATTTAGATAATGGCATAGAGAGTACATGTATAAAGTCTGGTTTCAGAGTAACAGCCGTGTCTGAGGACGATACCAAGCTGGAAGGGATTTCAAGTGCTTTGGAGGATAGGATTAAAATTCAAAGTGATCTGGACAAACTGAAGAAATGGTCTGAAGCAAATAAGATGAAATTCAATAAGGACAAATGCAAAATACTCCACTTAGGAAGGAACAATCAGTTGCACACATACAAAATGGGAAATGACTGCCTAGGAAGGAGCACTGTGGAAAGGGATCTGGGGGTCATAATGGACCACAAGCTAAATATGAGACAACAGGGTAACATTGTTGCAAAAAAGCAAACATCATTACAGAATGTATTAGCAGCAGTGTTGTAAGCAAGACGTGAGAAGTAATTCTTCCGCTCTACTCCAGTTGAGGCCGTATCGGCACAGAGTAATGTGTCCAGTTCTGGGCACCACATTTCAGGAAAGATGTGGACAAATTGCAAAAAGTCCAGGGAAGAGCAACAAAAATGATGAAACATTGAGAAACATGACCTATGAGGAAACATTGAAAAATTGGGGCTGTTTAGTCTGGAGAAGAGAAGACTGAGAGGGGTAATGATAATTTTCAAGTACATAAAAGGTTGTTACAAGGAGGAGGGAGAGAAATTGTTCTCCTTAACCTCTGAAGCTAGGACAAGAAGAAATGGGCTTAAGTTGCAGCAAAGGCAGTTTAGATTGGACATTAGGAAAAACTTCCTATCTGTCAGGGTTGTTAAGCACTGAAAAATTGCTGAGGGAGGTTGTGGAATCTCTCTCATTAGAGATTTTTAAGAGCAGGTTAGACAATCACCTGTCATGGATGGTCTAGATAATATTTAGTCCTGCCATGAGTGCAAGGAACTGGACTAGATGGTCTCTGAAGGTCCCTTCCAGTCCTACAATTCTATAACTGTGGCGAGTACTCAGAGAGACAGAGATACATGAAAAAAGGTGTTTTTATCCTGCAGCCATGGTGGTCAGTCAGGGACCCAAAAGCACCCACAGACTGAAAACCTCCCTCAGTGAAGGGGCAAAGCTACTTTCACTATAGCCTCCACACTACTGACACATCAGCATCATCTGTCCTACCAGGGCTGAGCTTCAGCCCACTCACTTTCATTCAAGTCTAGGGTACTGAGACAGCAAGGACACTGCACTGTACAGGTCTTTTGTCTGTCACTAGGAGGAGGTCACCAGCCAATGAGACCAAGCCTGACAGCTGTTCCTTCAAGGGAAGCAGACACCTTGCCCTCCTGCAGGGAAATGTCAACTATCACAACTAACAAATGGTCCAACCCACCTCTTTTTCATTTTACTAGCTGTCAGGGGCATAGATACATCATCACTCCATTAGACAGCATGAAATACTCCTCCTAGTCACAACCGGGTTCGGCCCTCCAAGTGATATGGATCTACATCATGCTAAATGCAAAGGATAAGATGCTATGACCGTCACTTGTGTAATTTATCATTGAGAGGGGGGTCATACGGGATAGCTATAGGCATCAGCTTTTCATCAGGAATATGGTTTTATGTTACAATATTTCTGCAGCTACAAAAGTAAGATTCCACTGATTACATACATACATACATATTTATGCATTCTAACCCCACTAAGTATAGTCCTGAAACTGTAACCCATGGCATGTCATGCAGGTGCAACTGTATCCCAATTTGGATCTGACTGTAAAAAGAGGGCTTTAAATTATAAGCTCTTTGAGGCCAGGGTTACGTTTATTATTTTTCTGTTTAAATGGAGCTAGGGAACTAGTGAATAATACATACTTGACTGTTAGAATCTCCACACAGAAGGGACTGGTACTTAGATAAATGGGAATACCATGCGATTTACATTTTTAAATGCTAATGGCAATAAAATCAAAGAGGCAATTTAAGCCAAAGCTCTAACACTTCTTGTACAGTTCAGCCTGTTAGTGGGATGGAGACACACTGTTGTTAAGAAAGCACTAACTTCAGAACCAATGCCATCGGTATGAAAACTGCCAGCCAATCACATCAAAGTTTCAAGAGCTCTTGGGTGTGTCATTCATGCCCCTCAGAGTCTTCATCAGCTCCCCCTTACCTTTCAAAAAGGCCATACACATGTAAGTTATGTTATAATTCAGCATCAAAAATGTCATTTTAAAAATATTAAGCGATTTTCCAATACAGTGTGGTCAGAAGGGCCATGAGATGTCCCCTAAATACTTTTATTTTATTGCTCACTAAAAATTCAAGTCTTTTAGCATTTTGTTTACAATGTCAAAAGAATAAATTGCATCCAGAATGACAAATCTGAACAAAGCTGGGTTTCAACTCCAAGCCAGTTAATAATACATAATACTGTGCACATATCTGGTACTGTACATGGCTCAACATTAGCTAATTCATCCCTGGGGAGGGGAGGGGAGCAGGGCAACACCATGAGATGATGACCCACATTAGCACACCATGACTTGGAATAAAATTAGACAATGTTACTATCATTAATGGAAGGAGGGAGGTCAAAATGCACAATTCTCAAGTCACAACAAACAGGAATGGCAGCAGCTCAGGATTCACACCCCAGCTCTGCTGGTTGCCTCCTTTGCTTTTAAGACACCTTTTTATTTATAGCAGAGCAGCAGGAGAAAGACACCCTGGAAGAAAGTGAGGAGGAGGAAGAGGAGGTGGTGAAGCATTAGTGAAAGGGGTGGGGAGACAAAGTAAGCAAGTAAATAGCTGAGGTCAGTATGCAGCAGATAAAGGGTTTAGCAGGTGTAATCTAGCTTAAGATAAAATAATTTTCTTGCACCCTTGCTTGGGCTGAGAAGAATAGTTGCCCCATAGAGTCCAAACCAGACAGAGGAAAGCATCTCCAGTGCCTCGGAGTTAGGTCTCTGACAGAGATCCCAGCTGACCCAGCTGTTTGTTAGCTGCACTCACATTGCCTCAGAGCCTTTTCAGTCCAGCCAGGCACCATTAAAAGGATCAGACTGATTGACAGACAATGAGCCACTGGACAGAAGCAAGGAAGTCCTTTAGCTCCCTGAAGAGGCAGGGTGGATTCAACTTTGACTGAGGAGGATGATGGTGGATTTTGCCTCCAGAGCCTGGATCTTCCAGGCCTCTCTCCCAGGAATACTGTTGCAGTTTGAAGGGCTGCTGCAGAGCCATCTACAAAGAAGAGCCGCTCTGGAGTGGGACTGTAGCATGAAGTAACTCCCCTCAACTACACCTTCCTTCAGGGAGAAGGAGACTGCAGCACCATGAACCAACATCACATCACGCTACCCAACCCCACCAAAAGGGGAGAACAATAAAGAAGCACTCAGCCTCCTCTTGCCATCTTGATACACACACACACCCTGTCAGTGAAACCTGGATCAATCCTAACATCCAGCGTCAGTAGCATGAAAATACAACGTTTCCTCCTTGGCGATTTGCTTTTGACATTGGGGGAGAGTCAGGGAACTGCAAGGAGACAGAGCTGGGCCAGGTAAAATAAATAAATAAAAAATTTCGCTACAGAAATGGTGAATGAGTCATTGTGTTTATTGCGATGAGGCTAGCATGTGTCGGCGGGCAGCCCTGGATACCCTGTAACCTAGCCTCTGAGCCCGCTGCCGGGCTCCGCAAAGGACGGGGCGGGGCGGGGGAGAAATCACACAAGAGGCAAACAGGGCATTTGCAGGAGCCACCTCCCTAGCGATCCCGCTTCTATTGTTCCGGAGGCGGGCAGGCAGGCTGAGCGACACGCACCCCCACGGATCTATTGGAAACCGATCCTGGAGCGGGGAAGGAGAGAGCCGTTCCCACGGGCGGGGAGAGGTGCACACACAGAGGGAGACATTCATATTTCCAGGCTGCCTTGGAGACAGGTTCTTGGAGCTGCTGCTGCAAAGGGAAGAAAAGCGAGGGGCGGAGGGAGGGGAAAGGAACGAGCCATTGCAATGCAGCGTCTGCCGGGCTGCTCACTTACCCCAGTGTCAGACACGGACCGGCTCCCCACTCCTTCTGCTGGACTCCCCAAGGGCTCCAGCTGGCCCCTCCGAAGCAGGGAGGGCGGCACGGCACCGCACCGCACCGCACCGCACTCGCTCACGGGAGGCACCCCGGCCCCACACCAGCTAAACCTCCTGCTCCAGCCTCCGCCCGGCTCAGCTGGAAGAGCGAGGAGGAGACAAGGAGCGAGAGGGCGTGGCCTCTCCCTGCGTAGGAGGAGGTGGCGGCGCTGGTGGGAGGAGCTATTCCGGCGCCGCTCGCCAGTGGCTGATGCGCATGCGCCTCCCTCCCCTCAGCCGATCGGATCGTTCCTCTGTTTGCTCGCACAGGCTCCCCCTTTTGCGCATGCGCGCTGGGGGATCGAGCCGGGGAGCCTGCGGCCTGTGAGTGATTGGGGGGCGCGGGGCGCCATGCGCGGAGGGCGGGGTAGGGGGAGACCCGGACTCCTGGGTTCCTCGAGTGACCTTGGGCCGGTGCCCGCCCCGGGAGGGGCCCGTTCCCTGCGCCACGCGGGGCAGCCAGAGCCCGCCCGCCCGCCCCGGCCGGGACCCCGCCGCGGGCCGCTCTCCGGTGCGGGGCGCTGCCCGGCCGCGTGTGGCCTGGGGCGGGCCATGGCCCGCTGCTGCTGCCGCCACCCCGGGCGGCTGCCGGCGTGGTGCACAGCAGGGGGCTGGGAGGGGGAGACGGGTCTCGACATATGTCCTAAAACCTTCCTCATTCCCCAGCCGAGGCCACCCCCGAGTCTTGCTGCATCTTCCTCTGCCCACCGCCCTGTGCACCCTCGTTTCCTGTAGGTGCAGCGTCGCTGTAGATCGGGGTAGTCGGTTTTTTTTTTGGTCCTTGTCCAAATTTCCAGACTCCAGGGAAAAGGAGAACGATAAAAAAAAAGTCAATGACAAGAGTGTTCAAAAGCGTCCGGTGGTCTGGATTTGGCCAGCGGTCCACCTATTGACTGTCCCTGCATGGTCTTCTAGCCTGTCCCCTGTAAGCACAAAGTCTCTGTTTTCCTTTCCTGTCTCAAGTATACATTCACAAAAGGAAACTGTACTAAACTCTGCAGCCTCTCTAAAAAGAAAAGGAGTACTAGTGGCACCTTAGAGACTAACCAATTTATTTGAGCATAAGCTTTCCTGAGCTACAGCTCACTTCATTGGATGCATGCTCACGAAAGCTCATGCTCAAATAAATTGGTTAGTCTCTAAGGTGCCACTAGTACTCCTTTTCTTTTTGCGAATACAGACTAACACAGCTGCTACTTTGAAACCTGCAGCCTCTCTGTTACACCTGTCATGGCCTGCCCTTGTAACCTTTCTGGAGCTCAAGGGACACTTAACTCAGGTTTAGATAGGGCTTGGTGAGGCCATCCTGGTTATTCTTTTGTATTATACTAGTGCCTCCAGTCCCCAACCAAAACTGGGGGCCATTATTTTAGTACTGTACAGACATAATAATAGCCAATCCCTGCCTCAATGAGCTTACAGCATAACTAGAAAAGTCAGCCAATGGGTATGTCTAGGCTAGACCCTTTCAGTAGTCTAGCTCGGATACACCACATGTGTATTACAACTTACAAAATTTGTTCTTGAGAACATAAGAATGGCCATACTGGGTCAGACCAATGGTCCATCTGGCCCAGTGAAGTGAGCTGTAGCTCACGAAAGCTCATGCTCAAATAAATTGGTTAGTCTCTAAGGTGCCACAAGTACTCCTTTTCTTTTTGTCTTCTGACAGTGGCCAGTGCCAAATGTTTCGGAGGGAATGAACAGAAGAGGGAATCATCAAGTAATCCATCCCTGGTCTCCCATTCCCAGCCTCTGGCAAACAAAGGCTAGGGACTTTACTCTAGGATCAACAAAGGGCAATGTTTCTCAACCGATGCGACCTTTGGGAAAGTTGTTGAAAACGTTATTGCAGTCTAATACAAAGAAAATCTTGCTCCCTCATTCCTGGCACACCTTTCAGGGTCCAGTATACCTCCCTCCCCAAATATTATTTATGTTTAGTCTTCTTAGTATCAATGCATTTTTACTCTTACAGTAAATGAATAGGAGTTCTAAACACCCCCCCCCCCCCGGATCTAGACCATCCCTGACAGGTGTTTGTTTAAACTGCTCTTAAAAATTGACAATGATGGAGGTTCCACAACCTCCCTAGACAATTTATTTCTTTGCTTAACCACTCTCACAGGAAGTTCTTCCTAATGTGCAACCTAAACCTCCCGAAGCCCATTGCTTCTTGTCTTAGCCTCACAAGTTAAGGAGAACATTTTTTTCTTCCTCCTCCTTGTAACAACCTTTGGGATATGCAGAGTTAATTAGGTTGAGAAACTTCTGTGCCTAAACTCTGTACAGTTTTCTTTTTTACTTCAACATTATCTTAATAAAATTATTAAATCCGTTCTGGTTAGCTTAACCTGGGTGTGAGCAGCCACAGTGCAAAGCCATACCCAAGTTACTGTGCCCTCCCTAGAGCTGCACTCATCTGGGTGTATCACTAGGACTTCTGGGGCCATGCCACATGGTTCTTTGTGCTGTAGTATGCTGAGCCTGTCCGATTCCATCCCAGTGAATTGTGGAAGAATTTTTCTGCCCTTTGGAGGGAATTATGAGAAGGCATCAGAGGACTATCAGTGCTCAAATGATTTAGTCCTCCCTGCACTGTGTGTGATCTATCAGCCTGAATGAAGATGGAACCCAAATTCTTATTCATACCTCCAGCTGTGCCAGCTAGCCTGTGTTGAAAGCACCACCAAACTTTGGGAGACAGGATTCTGTATGTTGATAGGAGGGGATTGGGGCAGCACCCATGTAAATGCCTGGGCCAACTGCAGTGAAGACATACCCGCAGGCAGTTAATGCAAGGTGGTAAATGTCTGGTGAAGACAAGCACAAAGAAGCTAAGGTGAAATGGACGAAGACAGTTTTACATCAAGATAGCTATTTCTCAGTAAAATCCCAGTGGAGACAAAGCACAGATAACGTTTACCTTGATAGGTTTCAGAGTAACAGCCGTGTTAGTCTGTATTCACAAAAAAAAAAAAGGAAATCTGCATCCAATGAAGTGAGCTGTAGCTCACGAAAGCTTATGCTCAAATAAATTGGTTAGTCTCTAAGGTGCCACAAGTACTCCCTTTTTTTTTTGCATTTACCTTGATGTAGCCAGTAGAGGTCAGCCCTATACCCCGACCTGGGATTGGCCTCAACTAGCTACCTTAGGGTAAAAACTAGGTTGGTCTGCACCAAGATTTTACATTGAGACAGCTGACTCAGTTAGCTATCTCAGGGTAAACAACCTCCACGCCCTTTTGCTATGAAGACAGCCATGGTTGGATAACAGGTCAGTGGTAGAACTGGGAATAGACCCAGTCTTCTGACTTCCTGTTTGTCCTGTCCACTAGATCTCACTAATCTTTAAAAGAGATAAGTTTGTTTTGAGATTTGAGGTGTATATATGTGCATGTGCACACTCTGTGGGGACTAGAAAGCAAAATCCAGTTATGCAGGTTAATGTTTGGATTAGTTTGCACTCCCAAAAGATTTTAGTGGGAATTTTACTATGAAAAGGTTTTCAGGCATCTATAGCACTAAAAAGAAAGGCCTGAATTTCAATTTGGAACACTTCAGTGTCTTTATTTTTTTCTCTGGTTAATTATGATCCTGAGAACCAATTCCAAATTCTTGTGATTCTCTTGGAAACTATGCAAAAGTAGAATTGTTCCTTCTTAAAACACAGGTATAATGAGTTTCTGTTATTGCCTTGAACCAATAAATACTCTGGTTAGTAACCAGTCCTATTAATAAAACTTGAATTTTAGAAGAATTAAGTCCCTCTGTGTGAGTTTTGGCCTCTATAGTGTGTCATAAATGTAAAACCAATTATGCCTTTGTAATGAATATCTCCTGTGTTTTTAACACACACGAGCTCTTAATCACATCTCTTTCTTTCTGAAGAAAAATCTGAATCGGTTGAGCCCCTGTAGCTCACAGTTGGCTCTTGTAGAGCAGGTTGGCAGACATTCTATAAATAAACCCATACACTGCTGCTGCAGGTTTGGACATTTGCATAGTGCATATCATCTTGAGTTCATTGCCTTCATTTTAATGATGAATGAAGAACTCATTTCAAATCTGTACGTGCTAGTGCCCAGAATTTGACTTTTTTTCAGTCTCAGTTTGAAAGAATGGTCAGGCTAGACCCTGCTAAACTGACTATTAAGATAATATTGCTACAGTTAAGAGTGAGAAAGATGTTTTCCCCTGTTGTGTTTTGTGAATTTAACAGCAATTTTGTATTTAGTTGGTTTCAGTGTTTGCCCTTTCACCTAGTAACAGGGGACAGGAAAAAAAGTTATAAATAGGAAAATGTGACTGTGAAACTACAAACATTCCCAGGGGACTTGGAAGCAGGTGGTTAACTCATTTTTAAAACTGACTAGATTTCAAGTTAATTGTGTCCCTTAAAAGTGGATGTTCTGGCCTTTTGTTTTAAAATTTCTTTTAATCCTATAGTGACCTAATGTGCCATTAGTAAACAGTTTTGCAGAGTGCATTTCCAATTTGTCTCTGGGTGCTTTTATTACTTGAATTGAGCTATAGAAATGTATGTAGTAATCATGGTGACTGTCTATACAAAGTACCCCTGGAATGGGCATTAAGGTTTTATCACCCAAAATGGAGTTGACAGGGGAGATGGTCTTGCAAAATGTTGCTAAAGTGTGTGTGTGGGGGGAAGCCACCTTTCCTATTGGCAGACTCACAAATAAAATAAAGAGAATTTGAAGACTCAAGTCTTGTTTCCCATGTGGTTTGAGTGCTGAAGAAGGTACTCAGCAACTTGTGGATTGTTTGGCTCCCTTTGGGAGTAAACACGCATGGTCACTGCTATTATTTTAGTGGTAAGATGTCCTCTGATCATACTAGTTAATGAGGCAGCCCGTGTGTGTTAGATAAAATATTCTGGGTTGGCTACTTTCTGTTCGGTGGAGTGGAATATTCCAGAACTGCAGTGTATTTGCTTCTGTTGGAAAACACTTACATTTGCAAGATTAATAAAACACATCTTTATTGCCTAGTGGAGAGGTGGTAAGGTAAGCTGGGAGTTTTAATACGACACTTGAAAATGGTACAGTGCATAAATAACCTTCAGTGGTTTGTGACCAATGAACGGTTCCTCTTCCTGTGCAGTGTTTGAGCTTTGTGTAAGTCCGCTGAAGGCCTGTTGAAGTGGGGAGAATGCTGCAATACACTTGAGAATGGAATGTTTACTGCAGTGGGTTATTGCACATTCAGACTTAATCAGGAGACTAGGAATTATCACTTTGGTGAGCGAATATTTGATTAACTTTTTTTTTTCCCCTAAAACTTATTCCGAAAAAAAATTGGTCAGATTGGGGGAAGATGGGTAAAAGAGCTTCAAGGTCTTGGATTTACAGAGTTGGACCCTCTCAATATGAAATAAAAGTAATTGCTAGAGTTTAGCTGCAGCCATGTGACCTAAATTAGGACAGATTTAACGTGTAGTCATCATTTAAGTGCTCTAGATATGTTACTGTGTTGCAGTGCCGTGATCATTTCTGTGACAAGAAGCACCTCTTGTCATATAAACTCTATACTGCATGAAATTGGCTTTTGGATTGGTGGCTATCTCAAGTCTTAGTTTTGGGCAGTGGCCATGACAAAGATGGTACAAATGTTAGTCTACATGAAAACTGGCCTCTTCTGTACTAGCACGAATGAGTCAACAATCAGAAGAATGTTAATATTTAAATATTAAACAGTAATATTCTCTTTCCTTTCTCCAATATTATAAGGCACCCTCATGTGCTGATTGGGCAATCGCAACTACAGATGAGTGGCTCTTGGAAGTGCCCAAAGGAACAATGATTGCATTGTATAAGGCTTGAGAGAAGCTGGGAAGAGCCTCTTACAAATGCACCACAAAGCACCGAAACATGTCCAGAAATGACACTGGAAAGCAAACTTAAGAAGAAAACTAAGTTAATTTGTTGTTCACACATTTGCGGTTACTGCTCTAATAGAATGTGCCAGATGCTGTCGTCTCCTCTCTGGTCCACTTTGAAGATTTGCCAGCATGTGGTAACAGCTCTCTGGAGTGTTGAAGTGTTCTTTGCTGCCACTGGTGGGATGGATTTTAGTGCTTTATAATGACTGTTAAACCAGCATTAAACCAGGCTTTTAATACTTAGCATTCACATACCACCATACAGACAGTAAAAAATTAATCTGCCCCTTGGAGTTAAGATGGAGACACTAAGGCAGAGAGGATAAATGACTTCTTAAAGGCTACACAGAGTATATTGGAGCTGGGTCTAAACTTGGGAGTGTCTGGCACCCAATACAATAGATCAAAAAACGGCTTACCTGCTGGGCTCTTGCTGCCAGTGGTCTAAATTTTCATTTCCTTGGGAAGTTTGGAAATGCTGATGTTAGTCAAACAAATTGAAGATCTGATTTACTGTTCATACAGTATTAAGTGCAAAGTGTGTTTCACTGCATGAGCTGAATTGTGGGGCTATTTCAGCTCAAAGGGAAAGTTAAGACTAGCAGAATGTGAAGGGGATGAGGGGATGGAAGAGTTTCTCAGCATTGCTATAAAGATGGAATACTGATCACACATAGTTCTTGAACACTGTCCACTTTAACAGAGCAGAAGCTATCTTGTGTCAGTGACTGTAATCTCATTCCACACAGAGGATTTGGGGTTAGAAATATCCAAGGGCTTTTTATGAGCCAATGAAATGCTCAGTGTTTTCCAGGAGTTCACCACCGATGACAATTTGTGGGAGAAGGGGGGCAACTTGTGCTAGGGCAGGCTAGTGGAGAACTTTAGTCTTCCCAATGTTGAGGGAAAATCCCAGGCTATGATAGGCACCTGAGAAAAGATCTGGACTGCAAGTCACCCTCAGTGTGCATGAGGATAGCACTATCGTCAGCATACTGAAGGTCAGTAATAACAGTCCTGGTGACCTTAGTTTTAGAATGAAGACACCACAGTTGAAGAGCTTGTCGTCCATGCAGTACTCCATCCTAATTCCAGAAGAAAGGTATCGAGTAAGAATCAAGATCACAGCAAGATAGATGAAAAAAGGTTTTGGGCAATAACAGCCCTGCTTAACACCAGTCATGGTAGGAGGACCGAGGAAAAGCTACAAGGACACCTTGGAAGTATATCTTCAGAAGAGAGGCATTGACCCCACAAATTGGGAAGAGCTGGCTGCCAATAGACTGCTATGGCTTGCATCATACAGCAAGCTGCAGCCCGTTTGAAGAGAATCGCCTTGCTCAAGAGGCTGAGAAACGGCAGAGGAGGAAGGAAAGGGTACAGCATCCCGGCCAGCAGTTGTGCTGTCTCCAAGCAACCACCTGCCGTATATATGGAAAAACCTGTAGAGCACTGATTGGACTCCTCAGCCATCTGAAGTCTCATCAATGACTTTTTTCCCCTGGCAGACATCATCCTCGTATGGAAGGATAGCTGTTGCTGACGAATAGCAAATTTAGAGTTTAAGTAGACAGCATGGTACAGGAAAGGGGCAGACAAGCACTGGTATTTCTCATTGATGCCATCTGTTGGAAAGATCCATGGCTTGCCTTAGACACAGGCTCTGGAGGTAGTGAGAGTAACATGTAAACACTCATGTATGTGCTTAGTTTTGCTTCCATTAGTAAAATAAAGCATATATAGGAGTGTTAGCAAAACTGAGGACAAAGTCTGTCTCTTCACTGCCAGGAACGTTTTGTGTGTTTAGGGTGAGGTAACTGAAGCTACCTTGCTGTAAAATCCTAATGGAGTCAAGGCATAGGTAGTCTTAACCTTCATGTTGCTAGGGAAAGTTACTATATCTCCCTGCCATAGTTGAGCTTGCCTAGCTACATAAAAGTAAAAGTACATTTCACAGTGAGATTGCTAATATGTATGAGCGCTCTTGCTATAAAAACACACCTTTTTTGGCAGTGAAGATGGTCACCCTAGGAACAGTGGAGGGGAAATCGGGCAAAATGTTAAGAAATATTGCTAATTTATTCCAGGTTCTGTTCTCTTCCCCCCCTCCCTCCCCCCGGGCGCAGTTTTCTTTTGTTTTTTTCTTTACCACAAAAAATACCGCACTTCCAATGTGGTAAGCCTCTTATTCAAAATCTGCCCACGTGAGGCCACTTGCAGCACAGTTAAGAATACATGCTATATTGTGTGAGTTTCGGTGCAGAAGTGCTGCGGCAGGTTTTTTCAGATGGTCCTTAAAATGTGCCAGTATGTAAAACGTGGCCCCAAGGTTATCAGAATTGGCTAAAAGATAAGTGGCAACTGTATTTTAATGGTTACTTCCGGAAGGAGAGAGGCAGAAGGGAGTGTTGTTGGAAAGAGTTCAGTTAATCTGTATGGTCATAGGTACAAAGAAATAGAAGCACCTAAAATATAGGCCCTGGAGAAAGTCAGGGAATCTAGTTTAGATAACATTTTGGTATCTGATAAATTCCTGCCCAAGTCTTTACAAAAGGCTATAATGAGGTTGGAATGCTGCAAGGAGTTAAGAATAGCAATACTACTCAAAGCTGTGGCTCCAGAAAGAACTTCTTAGATTACAGGAGATTGTTTCCTGTGGGCACCGCAGGCGGGGAAATATTGCCTGAAATAGTATTGGGGTCTAGAAACAAGCTGAGGAATGCCTGCTGCTTGCTAAGATTTGGAACACCACTGATCAGTGGCATTTGGAGCTTCTTCATTGCTTTCATGTTCTGTGGTGACTTGCCTCCTGCAATCCACAAACCCAAAGAATTTATATTGAAACCTGCGTTAAAGGAAACAGAATTTTGTTTGACCGTTTTTTGGAGAGAATTTTAGTAGCTGTTAATGGTCGAATAAAGTCTTACATAGTGACTATGTTCTCGCCATGCATGCCCACAATTCCCAAAATAATGGTTACATGGCTTGCATTAAGAGGGAAAAGGCACTAAAATGGTAAATTTCCCCTGAAGTAGAAAACTGCACTGCAGTGATATTGAACATGCTGCCTGTGCTTTACGTCTGAGTTGTACTGACTGTCAGATTCAAACAAGGACTGTTGCTCTGGTTTGTACAATGCTGAGGATGCTGTCAGCACTCAAGTAATGTATGCCCAGCAGTGCAATGTACTATACATCCCAGATGTGTCTTTTGGGGTCCCGCCTATGATTTACCTTTTTTAAAAAACTGAAATCAGCACTATCCAATTTCCAGAATCCATATTTCTCTTGTTTCTCCTGCAGGGCTTGTTACCAGAATCTCAATGGCTTTCTTGAGTAGGCGGCTGGGCTTGCTGTTAACACAAGTAAACAGAGTGGTCGAGCAGCGGCACTTCAGGTACTTTTCAAATACTGCGAGCAGCCTTTAGTGAACGCCTGTTGTTGTTGTTGTTTTTAAACGGACTGATTTTGTAGGTCAAACACAAAAGCTCATGATTCTAATTCTGTAAAAATGGTGTAAGAGAAAAATTGTCATTACAGTCCATGAAAAGCCATTTGTTACTGTTGCCAGCTGAGTGAAATGCAGAAAAGATAACAAAAAGCCCCATGTGGTGAAAAGTCAGTTACATGCTTAGAATTCTTCTAGTGTTAATAGTCTGGTGTTTAGACCAAAAAATAATTTTGAAAATTCTTTTCTTGTATCTTGACAGTGTCCTTTACGTTGTTTTCTTTTAATTTAAAATGCCTGTCCCTGCCTCTAGGCATTTATTGATTAGCTTCACATATGCAATGCATTGACTAACCTTTAGGACCCTGATCCTGCAATATTCTCTGTGAGGGTATGTGGAGCCACCAACACAGGTCTCATTGCAGGATTGATTAGAACCTTAGTTTGCAGGGGGGATTAGTGTTTTAAATTGACTCGCTTATTAGTCATTCACGTCACACCCATCACTGTAGTATCTGGGCTCAGTGTATATGAGGCAAATAAAGACAATTTCCTTATAAAAGGAGCTTCGTTCCTCCCGTCCTTAGTGCCATGGGCTACATTTATATGGACATCCAGAATAAGGACCACTGACTCCCACTTACACTGGGGTAAATGAGAGCAGAATTTGTCCCCAAGACTTTTAAAAGGATTGTGACAAAAAGGTGTTGATGGTAGATAACTGGGAAACTGAGAGGCTCTGGAGCCATGCGGTGCTAACAATATGAGGCTGTACCCATTCTATGGGGACTGTCATCTTGTTCTGTGTTTGTGCAGCACTGCTCTTTGAAATGCCAATTTCTGTTTAAATCAGTACAAGTGTGTGCTGCACTTGATAAGCCAGGGAGTTTGTGTGTCACTTCTTGTGGAGGCCTGGAGGGGGGCAAAGTTGTGTGCACATACTCTCCATCTTCAAGAGGGAGTGAGGAATCTAGATGCTGTGATTTAGTTACTATACAATTTATACTCTGGTTTCAGAGTAACAGCCGTGTTAGTCTGTATTCGCAAAAAGAAAAGGAGGACTTGTGGCACCTTAGAGACTAATTGGTTAGTCTCTAAGGTGCCACAAGTCCTCCTTTTCTTTTTGCGAATTTATACTCTATAAAACTAGAAAGAACCTGAGTGGATAGGCTGGCCTTTCATCCTGAACTTCTTTGAGTGGTCATTGTGTAATTCAGAAACAAACTACTGGGTTGATGTTTACCAGCAATCAGATCAGTATGGGCCTAAGGGGTCTGGTGAAGTGAATTTGAACAGGGCCCTTGTAGTGGTGAGAGACTTTCCTAGATTTTGGCCAGGTGTCTTCTTTGAATGGGGCCAATAAACCATTCAAATTTGATGTTTTAAAAACTAATTTAAAAAAATGTATTTTAAAGTGAGGTTCTACTCTGAAAAGTGAACATGTAAAAATGACCCCTTACTGTACAGATCTGCCCTCCTCTCTCTGAGTGTATTCAGAATCAGATCTGCTGATTTAACAAACACATTTGTACTTCTTTTTATTCTTGTTAGTCCCATGGAGCCAGTATAGCTAAGAGAATCCAGCTCACGCTCTGTTCCTTTTGAATCATGAAGAGAATTTTTGACTAAGTGACACCTGTGCACATTCGCGGAAGGCAGTGGGACTTCACAGGTGTCTCTGAAGGGAGAATTTATTCTGCAGAACCTTTATTACTAATGAGGACATGCAAGAAACAAAGAGCCCAGCTTGATTCTCAGGGCATGGCTAGACTTGCAGATGTAGAGTGCTGGGAGTTAAACCACCCTTCGGAGAGTGCAGCAGGGAAAACGCTGCCCTGTGTTTACAGTGTCAGCTGCAAATGCACTGGTGTGGCCACATTAGCAGCTCTTGCAATGCCACAGAGAGCAGTGCATTGTGGTAGCTATCCCAGTGTGCAAGTGGCTGCAACGTGCTTTTCAAGTGGGGTGGGGTGGAGTGTGACAGGGAGTATGTTGTGTGTATGTGGTGGTGGGGGGGAGAGAGAGTGGGTTTTTGGGGCTGAGAGCGTGTCAGCATGCTATCTTGTAAATTCAGACAGCAGCAGGCCCCCCTGCCTCTCTCTCACTCTCCGCAAGCAGCATTCCACAGTAATGGTTGCCGTGTCCTGGAGCAGATAAGCATACTGGCTATCAGAAATGGAGCTTGGAAAGGGGATATCCGCATTCTTGCAGCTGATTCCAAAATAATGACCAGAGTGGCCACTTGACTTCAGGAGATTATGGGACGTTTTCCCGGAGGCCAGTCACAGCTCAGTAACGCAACACCTTGTTCACACTGATGCTGGGGCGTTTCAGCCTGGGTTCAGCAAGCTTTATGCTTCTCATGGAGGTGGATTACCAGGAGCGCTCCAGCTGCAGAGTCCAGACGCTCTATGTGCCTTGCCAGTGTGGACACGTCGGGAGTTAGAGCGTCCAGGGCTGCTTTAGTGCGCTCTAACTTGCAAGTGTAGCCAAGTCCTCAGATCCCTGGTGCTGTTTGTGGCACTGACAAAAAACCAAAACAAAATCATTTCACTTGTAAACTGAACACATTGCATCTGGAGGTTTTAAAGGGTGCAATCAACGGGAGGCTCCACAACATCATGTTTTAAAGTCACATTTCAGAGTAGAGTGGCCCTTTTGACTCCCTGTTCGCATGAATAATTTATTTACATTTAGTAAATTGTATGTGAAACCCAAAGTAGCACCTGACTTTCAAAGAACACTTTGCACGCAGTAGATGTGTCATCAGTATGGTATGTATTTCTCACTGACTCCTTATCACTGGCTTATATAACAGCTTGATTCTGTGCTGAGCTTTGCCCTTGATCCCCAAGGATTGTTTGAGAAGCTCTGTCTAGCATTCTTACTTCTCTTTTGCCAGCATCTCTGGAGCATGCAGTGCGATACAGAAACTGACCCGCGTGCGAGTGGTGGACAACAGTGCCTTGGGGAACACACCGTACCATCGGCCGCCCAAATGCATCCATGTGTATAACAAGACTGGAGTTGGGAAAGTGGGGGATAAAATTCTACTGGCTATCAAAGGAGAAAAGAAAAAGGCTTTAATTGTAGGTCACAGGATGCCTGGCCCTTGCATGATGCCTAGATTTGATTCCAACAATGTGGTGCTCATCGAAGACAATGGAAACCCAACGGGGACTAGAATAAAAACCCCAATACCCTTGATACTGCGGAAGCGCGAAGGAGAGTTCTCTAAAGTGTTGGCCATTGCCCAGCACTTAGTGTGAAGACTAAGAAAGGTCTCAGGCTGTCCTGCGTCATGGACTTTGAAACAGTAAGTGTTCCACATGGTTCCACTTAACCTAGGAGAGGATCCAAGGAGAATTGAGGTTCATCAGGAGACTTGTCTTCTACTCATGAATTAAGATCTACAGCTGAATAAAAGATTTTTAAGACACTGAGTATTTTTTTTTTAGATTGCTTTGGCAAAACCATCTAAAAGGATGTGATGCAGTTAGAAAATCAAACTGTTTTAGATGAACCCTTCCCTGCCTGTGGTATTAACCTGCCCCAAGATCATTAACACTTAGTATGTTAAAACTCTAACTTGCTTTGCCCGTTTATGCTGGTTTTTTTTACTTTTTTGCATTTTTCAGTTCTGGCGACTTGCCTGTTGAAACTATGATTTGTGATGAGTAACACACAAATAAGTGCAGTTCCTGCCCCCAAGAACTTGCAAGTCTAAATGACCCAGATAAGACACTGGGGGAGACCCAGAGAAAAGTATACGATCGAAATGAAATGTTGGAGTGCTACAGGCATTTGAGTGATGGGCTAGTCTCTGTGGACCTTGCAGAAAAAAGCAGGTCTTCAGGAGGGATTGTAGTGAGGACAGTGTTAGGGGACTGCTCACATTGGTAGTGAGAAGTTGCTCCATGTTTGTGGGCACCCCAGAATAAGGTGAAGAGGTGAGAACTGGAGAGGAAACAAATGGGGACATGAGGCAATGTGATAAGATCTGAGATGCAAGCCAGGACTCAGGTGAGTAGGATCTTGTAGGGAAAGATGAGAAATGTATGTGTGAGCCAGTGGAAGGCTTTGGAAATAACTGGTTTCGTTTTCTGGTTCTCTTCACTAGTTCCTGGGTTCGAGTTGCAAACACCGCTGGGGAAGGCTTATATTCAGTCTGCGTTCAACCTAATTTTTCATTTTTAAAAAAACACAACACAAAGGTTGGGTTTAAACTAGACCCAGTCTCTTTTAGAAAACTTCCCTTTAAATCCTTTCAAGTTCCTTTTTGCATCTCCACACTTTCTGCTCTCCAGGTCCTCAGCTTTGTGGCGAAAGGGAAGAGAAGACTCTAGCTTTAGCTTAAACTGAGGGCAGTTTCTCCAGCTCATTTGATAGCAATCGCCTTCCAAACAAACCCTTCCCTGCTTTGAGGGGACGTTTATGTCACTCTTCTATGCAAGACCTGTTGTGTCTTTGATAGAGGGAAGGGCCTCTTTTCTAACTCTAAGGACAGTTAAGCTCTGGAGTACGCTTCCACGGGAGGTTGTGGAATCCATGTTGTTGGAGGTTTTTAAGACCAGGTTGGACAACCACCTGTTAGTGATGGTCTAGTTATACTTGGTCCTCCTCAGTGCAGAGGGCTGGACTAGATGATCTCTCAAGGTCCGTTCCAGTTCTACATTTCTGTGATTCTCTGGTGAATAGGAACTCCACTTCTGATGGTTTACAGTGATAAGTGCAGCTAGATTAGATGCCTGAACCTGCACTTGCTATTGCTCCACCATAACGTAAGGAGTTGCAAACATGTAGGCATTGTATAAAGTCCTTTTTGGTTGAATGTGAGCCCAGAACTACATGGGATACTTTAAGGGAGTCTCAGCTGCTGTGAATGTTGTTCTAAAAGCAGCTTTGAAATGTTCCACAGAGTGGCATAGGCATCTGCTACCATGGGAAGCAAACACCTGTCCTGTGATGTTGCATCAAGGCTTAGGAAGTGTGGGCTAAGGACTGGGGGAGATTGCATAAAGCTGATGCAATACAATCAAGGCTCTGGTTGGAAAAAGAGGTGGTTATCTGAAAAGCCCATGCGTTAAGTTAAATCACACCTATAACCCTTTTAAAATGTTCCCCCTAGAGAAGTAGCAATGTGTTTTTTATTTGTTATAACAATACTACTGAGCGTTTTAGCCATGGGCAGAGGAAATGTCCCTATTGGTTCCTAAAAAAGAATTTCAAGATCCTATTTAAAGGGAGTGAAGACTGAAGCATTCACTATTTTTGCATGCCTGGTGCCCTCTAGTGGCTCCCTACAGCATGAATGAGTCTTGCAGCTGGGGTTTTATAAAGCTGAAAGCCATCATCTTTCATCTGAATTACCTATTTATAAACCATATGTGGAGGCAGTCCAGACATTAAGCGTTGCTTCTCTTGTTGGGGTAGGGCAAGCTTTGCCATCTTTAGCAGGTACTTGCTGTTGCTTGTTGCAGGTTTGTTCATGCCGTCAACTGAAGTAAAATACACTAAAGTTGGAAAGAGAAAAGTAACCCAAAATTACTTAATTCCACTGGCCCAAACCAAAAGGCAGGTCCAGCTACCCAGTAGTAGTAGTAAATACCAGAAGTACCTAGAAGGTGCATTTGCTTAAAGTACTAGCTTTTCATCATAGGTGATTATGAGCTGAAGCTTGCATGTCTGTCTCTCTCCCTATCCTATTTTACTGCCTGCGTGCATTGCAAAGCCTTGTTTTACTACTAAGCATTTGCTGCTTTGTATGAAGGCCATTCTGGAAACATAAACTTGAACAATGATCTGCTGCCTGTTTAACCCAGATTCCATTCCCTGAAATTAAATGTTACTCAAAGCGAGCCATGAACTAAAATGCATTGTTCAGTGTGTAACTTGTGTGGTGGTTGTCACTGATTTACAGAAGTAACTTTAAAGGATTACTGGTTCCGAGACACATTTTTTCCTGTTTTAAAGTTGTTTAGAATCCCAGGAGGTCCTTGCACAGATCATAAATATGTTAGTCTGCTGTGACTGAGTATATTTACGTTTAGGAACTCGGAGCAAAGAGTTACCTGGAAAATAGAATTCTTGGTGTGCAAAAGATGTCAGCGCTGAGGGATTGGATTAGCAAGGTTCCTCTGATAAACATTCACTTGGTTCAGGGAGTGTCAGGCTTGCAGGGCTGAATCCCTGCTCCTGTACAGGCTTCTGCCAGTGCAATTGCAGGTAAAATGACTCGAGTTAAACCAGCCAAGGTTTATAAAAATCAGTGTACCGTGGTATAGTTTGCTAATAGATCATTAAAGTTAAAGTGCTTTAGAGTACAGCTGTCTGAGTGCTCATCTACTGTGCTACTGACTAAAGCTTTTCAAGTAAAAACTCACTGAACTGAGTATATGTATTGGTAACTATCCCTCCATGCTACTTTTAGGAAACCTTCCTCTGATCTCAACAGCAACCCTCATCTCCAGGAAGCTGTATTTCCTATCAAGTCCCATCAGCTCAGCTGTCCTATCCGTCCTTCCTGAAGACATGGAGAAGTCCGACTTCCTCCTAATGTAAATACTGTTTGAAAGGGAGACTGAAGTAGGGGAAAATGAGGCATGTGGGTTGGAAAACTGCTATACAGGCGCTTTCACTGGGTCCAGAACTTGCAAGGATGAAAATATGTTTCCACAAGTGTCCCTTGCCACTTCTTTAGGCTTCTGCAAGGAGTCCATCCTTACCATTATGATCATGAGTATAAGATCCACTATGAGCAGGAACTTGGGACAGCCAAGTTGTCTGATTACTTTGTAAATCATTTAAACATCCATTCCATTATATGTTTCTCTTGCATAAGCAGCCACTCAGGTCTTGCAATCATCTTAGAAAGGCTTGGAGTCTCTAACAATTTGCAAACATCCTCCAGTTTTTAACCTTTGAACATCAGGCTTATTCATTTCTTCTGGGATAAGTGGACCCTGCTGTTAGGATATTAAATATTTCACAGGGGAGTCTCAAAACTCTCTAGCGTTTTGCCGTGGGGAGGGGGAAGTGGACAAGATAATGGAATGTATTTAGGATTAAACAGTAAAAAAGACATTTTTATTTGCAAGCAAATAAATATGTGGAACTAAATCCTTAACTGATGAGATTAGTAAGCAGACATGCCAGACAACTAAGCTAATATCCTGTATAGAACCTACTGCTGTTTTTTACCAGTCTTGTCCCAACAAGGAATGAGTTGCTGGAGAGTGGCCCACCAGAAATAAATGTGGCCCTGGTGTTATGCGCTCTGGCTCCAGTCCCTTTGCTTGTAGTGATTTCTTGCCAGGTAACAGTTCTTCCATCTGGGCTGGTACAGGAGGAAAAAAAAACTGTGGCTTGCAGAGAGACAATATTAAGTAATTTCTTTGTGTCCTCCAGAATTCTCTTCCGCTCATGGAATTGTAGGATCCCCAATAACTCTGGGTTGGGGTAGCTATAGAATTAATGTAGTGAGGTAGGCTGCTTCCCCCTGTTTTCTGGCTGGCTCAGAGGTCTTTCATGCTCCTCCCTTGATCAGTACAAACTTTCTATTTTCTTTGTTCCTGGTTTTCATTCAGGACAATATGGGCTTCTTGTTTTACATTTTCTTCCCCCATCTTCACTTTTTCTTCCAACGTTCTTCTCTTGCCACCTATGCTCTCTCTACGTGTGTTTGCCTCTGCTATGTGCAGGGGAGCCTAGTGGGAGTCCTTCAGAGGGAGACAGAGACTACCAGCCATTTAGTAGATAACCGCAGTGGGGAACTCAAGGCCGTGTGTCTAGTTCAGGGCTGCCTGTTAACTTTGCGACAAGCATCCTCCACTTAGTTATACTTCAGGGAAAACATTGTCACCTGTTTGGGACATGTCTTTTTTAGTGTCCAGTCTCCAAAGCAGCTGCCCCGTAGGAAATGCAACTAAGGGCCCCAGAGATGGAGACAGAACTCTCCAAACTAGAGTTCTACTGTGCATCTGCACTGCTCATGGCTTAGTCCTGCCTTCTCCCCTACTACTAGTCTCTCAAATCCTTTCCCTGCTAAGGTGTCTGTCACCTGATGGAATGATGGATCAGGAAAATACAGCTCTGTCTCTTTCCTCCATCCCCCGTTCATGTTCATACCTAAGCAGCCAAGTGATGTACATACAAAACAGAAAATCTGACCAGTGTGGGTGGAGTCCTGCCCAGTCCTATGAAGCTGGCATGGAGCCTAATTTTACCAAAGGCATTCTCTTCATTGTGTCTCCCAAGCAGCCACTCCTGGAGCCCTGCCACTGAGCCCCTGTGCAAAGGGGGGTGGGCAGAGTTACAAGGAGACCAAACACTGCCCCAGTCCTAGTGACTAGTAATAGATAGTTTGCACCCCAAACCCTGGTTGTGGGGAGTGCTGCCTCTAAGGGGCTCTGCAGTCCTGCTGGCCTGGGGATTGCCAAATAAACCTGTTTTCTTGTCGTGAAAGGCCAGAGCACTAACCACTGGGGTGGCCCATGTATGGTTTGTTATCAGATGATCTGCTGGGATGTGGAGCTTGCATAGGATTAAAAGCCCCAAACATTGAACTACTATCATGGGGTGGGCTGGTCCTTTAAAGGGAGTTGGGGCCCAGTCCCATCTGGCCTGCTCTGGTGGTGGGTTTGGGGTTCAGGTACCCAGAAATAATATGAGGTGGGGTGAAACTTTCCTAGAAGAGGCAGCGTGCTTGATTAGAGGGGAAGAGACTTCTAGGAGATGTTTGGCTAGGAAAGACGTGGGGGAGGTCTCTCCCAAGGCCCAGCTTATGCTCCGGTTATGCTCCCCTACCCCAAGGAGACTGGGAGCTGAGAGAGAGTCAGGGCCTGGAGTTCTGTACAAGGGGACTAGGAGTATCTGAGGAAGGAAGTAGCCTGGACAGGATAGTGCTGAGGGATGCTGAAGGGAGAAGACACTCACCCTTGCTTAGGAGTCAAGGCTGGGACTTCCAGTGAGAGTGGGAGGACGTCCCCATTTTGTGACACTGCTGAGCCCAGGAAGGGAACTAAAGCCCAGTGTCAGTGAAAAGCGTGTCTGAGGGTGCACCCCGATCAAATGGAAAGATCCAGCGTGAGGTTGCTGGACATCTGCTTTGTTGAATTTTAATTGCTCCCCAACCCAGAGGCGGGCCAGGGATTCTATGATGTAGCTGGAGGGCTAAATCACTGAGAAGCATGAGAACTGGTGCATCGAAGAGTGGGAGAGTGAAGGGCCAGGAGACAGAGGTCCACTGGGGGAAGCATGAGCGTTGACCGGAGCAGGGAAACTGACGCAGTGATGGGGGTCTGATGCTGAATGAGGTAAGACCCTGTTATGATATCACTCAGCAAAGCCCAGCCTGAGCCCCTACCACCAGCACCATAGAAGCAAGAGACTGAAAAGCAAGACCTTTGCTGTCCTTATCTCTACCAGTTGCGTCCAGACAGTGCACCTCCCGTTGTCTATTAGGGAGAGCCTTCCCAGAACTTACAGCCACAGCAGGTCTCCGCACAAAGACCCTCTTTCAGCCACTAGAGGGCAGCATGGGTGTGAAAATGCAGCCTAGGAGGCTGCGAAGATGAGCTCCCAGGGACTGTGCAATCTCTAAGCCTGATTGACATGAAATAGCTGAAATCTCTCTCTGTCAGCGCGTTCCCAAGCCACAGGCAACCGCAGCAGGACAAAGGAGTGGCAGCCTGGGGGGAGGCAGCTTGGCCTCATTCTGGGAGGCCTCCCCTGCCCTGGGGGAATTTGCTGTGGTGAATTTGAGGGCTGTGAGCTAGGTTGCACTGGCAAACAGGCCTGGTCCCAGCCAGGGGGAAGGATCCTACCTGCGAAGTATGTGCTGGGGGAGAGCCTACTTCAGCCTGGGCCCAGCTAAGGAACAGGGCAGGGGAGCTGTAATCACGGTGGCTCAGGGATCCCTCCTATGCTGTGAGCGTCTGCGTGCCCCTGTTCTAACCCGCTCCCCATGCTGGGCTGTGCCATGTCTCTGTAGCTGAGAGGTGCTGGCACAGGTAAAGCCAGGACCATGCTCTGGGCCCATGAAGTCTGTAGCCATTGGCTTCTCCTAGCGTTCTGGGGGTTAAGTGTCAAAGCTAATCCCTGCTTCCACTGAAATAAGACACATTCTGGCCTTTTTCATTACACAGGGCCTGCGAAATGGAAACCCAGCCCTGGGCTGAAAGCTTTTCCTGGTGATTCCCTGGTTTCACACCCACACTACAGCTGAGCATAAACCCACAGCACGGACACCGCCATGATGATGGGGAGTCGAGGGGGGACTGCTGCACAAATGGTGGCTATCGGAGACTACTGCTGAGAGCACTCGGGTTGCCACAAGCTGCCTCCCAGCTGTTAAGAACTGAACCAGCGACTTTACTGAGCAGGACAGGCTGCCTGCTGGAGTGGAGTGAGCACAGGCCTGATGGCAAGGATCTCCTGCCTCTGCCCTTGCCTCCGCAGCTTTGATGGGGGGACACAGAATTTCTCAGTGCTTCTAGATTTCAACCCTGTGATTTTGGGCCTCTGAGTGCTGCTGCTTCCCTGTGAGATACGACAGTGAGGGCCACTCTAAAATAACAGAGTCAGTGGGATGGACAGAACCGAGCTAACAATATGGACCTACCATGCAGCAAGGTGGCTGTGGATAGTCTGTAGTACAGGGAGGAGGGGCGGCACAGGAGAAAGATGTGGTGGTGGTGGTTGGGGGGGAGAGAAGTCGAGAATGAAAGGAGAGGAGCAAGGTGGGGGAAATCGGGAATGACAGGGAAGAAGCAACAGCCTAGTGCTGGGGAGGATGGAGGGGTAAGGGTGGGGTGAACGGTGGGTATGTGGAAGAGAGGAAAAGAGCTGGCAAGGGAGAGAGAAAAGTGATGGAGAGTGGAGGGAAACCTGCAAAAAGACACCCCCCCCCCCGGTTTTGATGGTAGGGCACTGAATTTCTGTGTGCTCTTAAAGATTTCTGCCTGGAGGGCCACAGGAACACTGCTCTTATACGTGTGGTACTGGCTACCCTGGATCCCCGAGTTCCAGACCTGGGGTAAGAACCTCCTCTTGCCCAGAGTGCTCCCAACACCCTGCAGTGGCTGGGGTCCAAAGTGTCCGTTAGCTCCCTATCCATGGGATCCCAAGCCTGGTGCTGTCCATAGTGGTGATCGCAGGGCACTAGAATTAGTTAGGTTTGGGGGGCAGGAGGGCAGTCGCAAATGGGTTCCCTGGGCCCAGTGGGAGAGGCAAAGGCCAGGTGTGTCTTGGGAAGCCCCAAACTGGGCACCCAAGCTGGAGCAATCTCCCTATGTGAAATGTCTCCCTGAAAAATCCTCCCTGGCAAGAGCCTTGAAAAATGGGCTGGTGCTTAATCCCAGTGAGTGAGGCTTGGCAGGTCTGCTGAGGGGACGATTTGCAGTCTGAGCAGCGTCTTTGCACTCCGATCATTCCCCTTTGCAGCAGGAGGAGGCAATTCCACCTAGCAGAATCCACTGCTGGGGCAGGGAGTCCATGTGCCAGGCGGAGGGCATGCTGCCTGAGACGAATGGAGCTGCCCTAAATGTGACTCTGGTGACGCAGCCCCACCAACTAATGGGAAAGGGACCTTTGAAACACTCCTCCTTCCCTTCTCCAGTGATGACCACTTGACAGCTCATCAGCCACCACCTTCCCTCTCCCCCTCTGCCCTCTGCACCCCACTCCCTAGCAAGGACATGGTAGGCCCAGGAGGACGGCTGGTAGTGGAGTGGCAATGGGGTTTGCCCAGGAAACCCTTATGTCCCCTCCCACCCACGTGGCCCCCTCACTACTGCTTCAAAAAGAAGGGAAATTCAATGACCCAAAACATCCCCAGCGCAGAGGGAAGGTTGCCTGGCGCTGCCGTGTGCTCTCCCAGGACAGGGAGGGTGTGACTCTAGGCATGGCTGAGTTAAGGTACCATCCCACACCCAGTCTACCTTTGTCTGCCCCTTTCCACACCCCCCCACCCCCGGCCACAGAGTTGACTATGCACTGGGACCAAACCAAACCTGATCCATCCCCCCCGAAGCCTGGGGGTCTGAGGGCGCATGTCGCAGTGCTCCACAAGCCTGAGTCAGGGCCGACTGAAGCCAGTGCCCTAGATGGAGTCTTTGGGAGAAGGACAAACAGGTGTTACCATTGGGCAAGTCTTCCGAGATTTGTCAGGAGCAGGTGAAGTGCCGGAGTGTAGTTTGAGTTCAGCGAGCTCATGTTGGCTAAGACTACCCTTAATCCTAGCAGAGACAAGAGCTAATTCCCCCTGCCTCTCATTACTCTCTGGTACTTTAATGGGGAAGGATACCATCAAATGATCTGACAGGGTCATTGCTGAAAGGGGGCAGAGTTAAGGTTGTACAGGGGTGTTGTATAGACGATGTTAACTCTCTATTTCCTAGTATTCAGAGGTTTAAGTTTAGTGACCCTCCAGGTTTAGGGAGGACATGAGGCAGCACTAGGCCACCTTCAATGAAGGTGGCCTAATGAAGGTTTGGGGCAGTTAATAGTGTTAAGTGTGTGGCTTACATAGGGTCCTGCTCTGGCAGGTCACCGTGAGCTGATAATAACGTCTCCTGCTCCTGTCCTGTTACCCAAACTTGGATTCAGGTTCTTTTCAGAGGCCCTCGGGCAGGGGGCGTTCTCAGTGAGTGGTGACTCCCCTGTACTGGAGAAGCCTGATATCCAACGTGTGGGGGTGGGCCCTGTGCTGGACAATTTAGCTGTGGCCAGTAATGTTCCCATTCTGAAGGCTGAGTCTGTTGGCCAAGTGTCTGTGGTGTCAGGTGCCTGCCCTGCTGTGCTATCAGAGCTGGATTCTCTGAGGTCAGCAGGGGCTTGTGTAAGAAACTCAGCCCTGGCCCAGAGCCGAACAGCCTGTCCTGAGCCTTTATACAGAACTAATCATTGCAGCTCACGTTTTCATGGTGCCTTTGTCTCAAAGCACGGCGCAGACTGCCTCAACAGGAATTGCTTCCCGCCCCTCTTGAAATGCAGCCACCTCTGGGGTGGAATAAGCAGGAGTGCCATTTAGGTAGGGCGGTGGGGAGGGGCAGATGTCCCTCTCATGCTTCATATCATGTGTTAATTTTAGGAACAATACATATATTGTGTCGTGATACCACCGAGGCTAGAGCTCAGTCGGGGTGAGAGAGGGAAGAGGTCTGGGACCCAATGGCCTGAGGAAGAGGGGGAGGAAGATGGGAGCTCATGGATACTGCAGAGATGGACTGGGTACTGCAGCCCCTTGAGGAGAAGGTTGATGGGGAGGGGTTGGGACCCCAGCAGCCCCTGAGGCAGCTCCGCTCTGCATGAACATACCTCTCCCTCAGTTATCTGAGTCTGCAGCAATGCACGCTCACCCACTACTGCTGCCGACTCGCCCTGGGACACCCCATCTGCAACCCGCCCACAACATAAACCCTAGCATTGCCCCAGAATGGCTGGGGTCAGTGCAGGCGTCTGGTTAACACATTCTCCGTTCCCTGCCAGCGTGCCTCAGCCGCAAGCATAGGTGCTGGAAGTAGGGGTGCTGAGGGTGCTGCTGCACCCCCTCCCTTGAAGTGGTTTCCATCCTATCCAGGGTTTACAGTTTGGTTCCATGGCTCTCAGCATCCCCCTTATGCAAATTGTTCCAGCACCCTCGGCCCTGAGGGGGCACTGTCAGATTCACAGGCCTCCTCGCAGAGCGGCACCCCTTAGTACGGTGCTGGAGCTGTGAGGGCAGCACAGGCCGTGATGGGAGAGCACCCCTACAGACTCACCCATCCTGCTCCCTGGCGTGTAAAGAACATGACACCCCTCCTCCCAGCTGGGAACAAGATCTTCCCTTGCGCCCTGTTAATTGGAGTGCCCTCTTAACGAAAACATTTTCTCTCGGGGTGGGTGTTCGAATGGGTGTTTCTCTTAGTTACCAAACACTAATGAGACCAGGGTGCAATGGGGTACAGCTGCACTGACAGGCACCATAGCGGGGCTGAAAGCCTTAGGTGCTGCTGAGAAGGGTTAACAGTCTGGCCTCCACTCTCTCCAGCGTGCTTGGGGAAGCTTTGTTCATTGGAGTATTAAATTCCACAGCTGTAAATAATCTGCCACGGGAGAGATTATCAAGGCCATGGGAAGAAGCAGCTTTTATTAATAAGATCAGGTCTGCCTGAGAAGGATCACGTAGCCTCTCCCTACCCTTTCCTAGCTGTTCTGTTCCTGCCGTCCCCATGCCGTCTCCCGGCCGTCACTCCTCTCGGGGATCTTCAAGTCTTGGCCTGTTTGCAGACGATCCCCGTGTGACCAGGAGACGTCTCCCTTGCCCAGCATGCGGGCCTGGCAGCTGAATCCTTGTCTTGGGTTCTTCTGGTTCCTGAAAGGCGGAGTGAGTCTTGCCGGCGCTGGTCAGCAAATAAGGCTCATTATTGTGATTGGCCGTGCAGCCCAGTAACCTCTGGCTGCCAGCATTCCATGGGCGGCTCTCCACCTTGTCTGAAAAGTCATCGTGGTTTAACATGGCTGGCTCCCATGAACGGGGACGGGGAATGGAACCTCCCCCAGTGCCTGTTTGAATCCAGCCCAACTAGGGGGCTGTTCAGCAGACTAGGAATGAGACACCAAAGGCTTCACCGCTAAGACTGCCAGTTTTCCTGAGCTTGCCCAAAAAGCTGTCCTCATCTGCTGGATTTTCAGTGGCCCTGTGTAGCATGAGACATTGGTCTCTGTCCAGGGCTGTGGATTTCTGGTTCTCATCTATCCAATTATTTCAGTGTCGGAAATAGCGGTGACTGGCAATAGTGCAAAGACTCCATGGGACCCAATTCTCCCCTGCCCACGGAGACTTACGCCTATCGAAAGAGTTGGGCAAGAGCTCCCAAATCAGAATTGTCCACTCACTCAAACCAGTCCAGTAATGGCCTTTTCTCCCTACTTTGCACCCATGGGAATTTCTCAATGCAGAGAGGGCGAATCTGGCCCAACTTGCTGATGTTCATGGATAACGCAGAGAGGGATTCCAGGGAACAGGTAAAGGCATTTCTGGCAATTCAAAGCCAGACAGTATCTGTGTCCAGGGGGGATTTTCCAAGAATTGTCATAGGGAATCAAGGTTGATGTAGGAGAATCACAGTGATTTGAGATTGGATTCGGTGACCCAGCCAGCCTATACCCTCGGGATCAATGCATTTTCCCAAGTCCTGGGGCTCTCCACCTCATCTCTGTGGAGAAAATTCTACAGCCTAATTCCATCTCCCAGCAAGGACATTTCTCTTCAGTCTATCTTCTCCTTTGTTCATTTTTACCCTGTTCCTCCTCGACCCACCCCCATCAGTAACTGGAGGCAAGCACAACCTCTACAAATGTAGAGCACAGATGACTTTAAGGTTCCTGCTCAGAGGATAGATGGATCAGGATCCATTGATCATTCTCACCTCATGAAGATGGTGTTTGTTGCTTCCATCCCCAGTGGGTTTGCAGGAACGTCCCACTGGTGTAGGACCTCCTTAGCTTTTGGTCTGACTTTCCTCTCATTCATTGTTCTTTCCACTTAGATGGCGCATAGGCTTGCTCCTTCCCCTTCTCCATAGGGGTGAATTTCACTGCACAAACAGAAATTTCTTCTGCTCTTGAGGTGTGTCCCTCCTGCTATTCTGTACAAGAGTCCCATAGTCCTGATTTTTGGGGGGCTGCGTCAGAGTATTAGATAGTTCCCTAATCACAATTCAGTAGCTTTCTTAGCTTGGACTTTGGACTTTTGGACACACTTCCTAGCAATCTGGCTCTGTGCCATCCAGTTGTACAACCCCCCTGGGAGTTCATTTTTTTCCCTCAGATGTCAGTTACAAATATAACACCATCTTCTCCCCCAGCATCCCCAAACAAGCCCCACACTGCCGATTGCAACACATGTTAATTTGAATGGTCCCACTGCCATGTGCTGCTCGAATGGCTCATGCTCCCCCCTGCTGGGCTTGGGACAGAGAGACTTGCTGGGGCTGAACAATCTGAGATCTCTCTGAACTCCAGCCAGTTCCCAGCAGGGAAAGCAGTTTAAACTGTCCAGTACCTTTGCCAATTACTTCTAGAGAGGGGG
This sequence comes from Lepidochelys kempii, assembly GCF_965140285.1. Taxonomy (NCBI): domain Eukaryota; kingdom Metazoa; phylum Chordata; order Testudines; family Cheloniidae; genus Lepidochelys; species Lepidochelys kempii. Next base: position 149,573,547 of record NC_136382.1, on the reverse strand, counting down.
GCAAACCCTGCCCAAGGCTCTGGGAAACCGGGGCCCACTGGATGCCTGGTGGTAGTGGTTGTTATTGAGCCTGCACAGGCCTGAGCTCCAGGGAGCATTTGAGAAAGTGCTGAGCAGGATGACAGAGTTACGACCCCTCCAGGGACACCTGGTGTGCCGGGCGGCCACAACAGGCCCAGCCCTGGAAGGTGACTGCGGTAGCAGCTGAGTGTTTGGTACCTCATGGGAGAGAGTTTGTAGATGTCCTTAGAGAAGAGGAGTCTGCCTTCCCCTGTTGTCTAACTAGCTGGGGAGGAAGTGGGGAGGTGGGTCATGTGAAAGGATCAAGGGTGTCCGAGGGGCAGGCACCTTCATAAATGGAGACAAATGTCTCCCTGCGCTCAGAGGTGTCTGGAGTCCCCCTGGCATGTCACAGGAGGGGATTCCAGGACAAAGACCTCTCCTGTCTCATCCCATCCCCAGAAGTCAATGCTTCCTGGGGTGAATGGCTCACGAAGCATGAACTGATTTGCAAGAAACAGCTCCCTTCCTAGGCCACCCACCCCTCCGGTGCTCGGGTCGCAGAATGGCGCCGTCCTGCAGGAAGATGGCTCTGGGATCCATGCATGAGAGCTATTGACCTAGGTGGCACAAAGTGGGTGTTACAGCACCCCCAAGTGGTGATCAAAAGGTCCCCATGGTTTTCTGAAGTGAGGGGAAGGGCACCTTCCCATGAGTTTTTCTGGGGAAGGGGAGTGTTCCTCTTGGTGGGAAGCAGTTCTGCGGAGAGGAGCACTCCTTTATAGGTCAGTGTCTCCTGACTCAGTGCTGTTCTCCCTGGCAAAGAGAGCTGTTATGGAGTTCCTCTCCAGGGAAGTGTTTGGAGAAACCCTGGATGACTCCTAAGCAGGTGGATGGTACTGGGGGAGGATTGTCCATGTGTTTGGGGGAGGGCAGGGGGCTGTGTGCTCACCTGCTGCTGAATTTTCCTCTAGCTCTAGTGTTTCTGAGGGTAGAACCTCTTCATGCCAATTGACAAAGGGGTGTGGAGGGGTAACAGAAATCTCATGCGTCTGATGTGTATATTCTGATTTACCAAAGACTGTTATGTGAGGCCCCAAATGAAAGCCAGGGTCACACTGGTTGTCAGTAGCATTGTGAGGTGTGTGTACAGACAGTACAGAAGGAGATAAGTATGTACATTGAAAATATGGTTTTAAAGTCTGTGTCGAGGTATCAGTCACAAGCAAAGGTGCAAAACAGGTTTTCCTCCAGACAGGAGATAAGAAATTCCCTCTCTCTGTCAGATGTAAGCATTGTAAGCTAACACAAGAGATGCCCGTTTGCATAGGGCAGATGGTAACAAAGGGATGTGAAGGCAACAGGAATGGAGCAGACAGGACAAAAGAAGCCACAAAGTGGAGGGGCAGTTATCCTGGCTAGGAGCAATGGCAGTTGACGCTGTGGGGTGTTTCTAGAAAGCAAAGAAGATGCCCCAGTTCCTGGACCCAGGAAATAAACAGCCAGTGCATGTGCATTCATGAAAGCAGGGTCTCAGCCAGCCTTGGTTGAAAACACTGTAGAGGATGTTGGGTGAGAGAAACACCTTTAGGCAGGAGGATAACCTGTTAAGTTTAGTCTCTAGAAAGCGTGTTTTGATTTTGTTTTATTTGTAACCATTTGTTTCTCACATCATTCCCCCATCTCTTGAATCTCTGTTCTTTGATAATAAACTCATTCATGTTGTCGCTGTCAATATATCTCAGTGCTGTGGTGGTTGGACCTGAGCTGACTCTTCCAAGCTGGCGTGGCCTGTTCCTTCGGGGACAGCAGGCCTGGTATGTCTGGGAGTGTTCAGTGGCAAAGGGGCTGGCTGCTGCGGGGAACATTTGGAGAAGGCACAGGGGTTGGTGTGGGCCATTCACTAACCTGGGCAGTGGGAGTGAGGCCTGCAGAGGCCCAGAAGGTGCTTGCACTGCCTGAGGCTTATGGTTTCAGGGCGCTGTCACAGCAGGCAGAGCCCGGGCTAAGGGCAGGTGCTGAGGAGATGCCTCACAATCCTGGGTACCCCTTAGGAGCGTCACAGGGGAGGATAGCCCGTATGCTTGGGGGTGGGTAAGGAGCTGTGCTGCTGCTGAATTTCCGTCTGGCTGTAGTGTTTCTGAGTTAAACAACCCCCGCTCAGCCATACTTGGCACGCTAAACCTGCCACAGGGGTTTTGGCACCAAGCAAGGGGTTTTTCCGGCTGCTTTCAGTCTCACTGGAAACAGCCTCCCAGTCCCATCTTGGAGCTGGTGTTTGCATTGCTAGGGATTGGCTGGCAGAGGGCACTTTACCCGCATCGTAGGCAGAAGTAGCAAATGGAGAGTCCTATGGGCTCCATTGCACCTTGCAGAGCGGAGCAGAGGGAAGACTTGGTTTCATACCTGCATTGTTGTGAATGGCTGCAAAGTTCCAGCTAGCACATCCTTAGCCACCCAACTCAGCACTCTGAATTGCAAGTCAGTGTCTTCCCCATTCAAGCTCTGACTGGGTGCCTCAGAAAAGCAGGGGTGAAAGCTTCAGAGATCACAAGTGACATGGCCCCTGGCTCTGATGGGTTTCTCTCTACTCCCCAGTGAACTTTGGCTCACAGCACAAGACCACCACACACTTCGGAATGATGGTTTTCTCAGGAGCAGAACAGAAGGGGGTGCAGATCAGGAGTGAGGGACGTGCGGAGCTGTGGAAGAGGAGGTTGCACTTAGCCTCTCAGAACTTCCTGTCCCATGTTTTAAAGAGAAATAGCCCACTTCTGACCTGCAGCCTCCTGCTATTCCAGTCTTGGGCTCCCCCACCCAGCTCTGCCAGTGCCCCTCACTCCTGATCTGCAGCCCCCCAGCTATCCCAGCCCTGGGCTCCCCCCCACAGCTCTGTTGGTGACCCCTCCTCACTCCTGACCTGCAGCCCCTCCTGCTGTCCCACCCCTGGGCTCCCCACACACAGCTCTGTTGGTGCCCCCTCCTCACCCCTGACCTGCAGTCTCCCCTTTTAGTGTAAGAATCTGATCATTTTTCATGCTTTCTGTCTCTCATCTCCTGTCCCACACATATGACATATGCAGCCTGAGTGCTCTCTGTTTGGTAAAGTTCACCAGGGAGCAGGGACCTGATGAGGCCCCAGTGATTCAGGATGTGGAAATTCAGCTTTGTGCCAGGGAGAAGGCCAACTTATATAACTGGCAGAAATCTCCAAGGGAGTGTGCTTGCAGCACGATTGGCTGTGTGTGAACGCTGCACTTTTGCTCACACTTGCCTCACACATTACTTGTGTGCTCACAGTGGTCTCTGCATGCAGCCCCATGCTTACTGTGTGTGCGTAAGAGAACGTGACATCAGTTAACGTTAACTGAAATTCCTTTGCTTCCAGACATGCATTGGCACTTGCAGGAAGTACCTGGACACAGGCATGCTGCTTTATTAAAGCATTTGTTATTTTTTCCCTGGCTGATGGGCAGCAGGACTGCCAGCCACGTGCTCTGTGCTCAGGCCCAGTTTGTGGCCCCATCCCAGGAGTGTTAGTTTTGCTCTGCTAATGTGCTGATACTCGGGTTTGCATGAGGGGCTGGCCTACTCCTTCCCAGGCCATTCTCCCTGCTGGCTTCACTGTCTCAATCCCTGTGCAGAAGGCTCTGGGCATCTTTTGTGATGGGCACAGCGTCAGGTCTCCAGTGGGTGTGTGCGATTCAGGGACTTGGCCCATATGTTGGCACCATTCAGTCTGCGCTTGGTGACACAGCTTTCTCACCCAAAGAGATTCCTTCTGGGCTTCAGGGTTATCCCCCAATTGATACCCAGGAACACAAACAGAATTTTGCTCAGGAGGGGGCCCAGGTTACCTGCTGGCTTCTTCAAATTTGAGTAGCGTTGTGACCCCATGCGCCAGGTTGCAACACCACTCACTGGGATTTGACCCAGGCTCCCATCCGTCATGGCAGCAGTGAAGGGGCTCTACCATTACGCCCCCCAGCCCTGGTCAGGGGCCAAAGGAGGGGGTGCATGGGCCTCCTGCCTCCCCCCCCGCATTGCATCCCTGCTGATACCCAATTCTCCCTCCTCGCAGTGGCAGTGCTAGAACTTGGAGATCAGACAACTCTTCCTGTTGTCTGACCTATCTCCGCCTGGGTTTTTATACCACGCCCATCACCGTGGCATCTGAGCACCTTCCAGAGATCACTGCCCCAAGCAGCCCGTGGGCTAAGTCCCTCCCTCCTTTCCTCAAGGCAGTCAGCTCCACGCAGTATCCACCTGCAGCTCACTTTGTCCCCACTTGAGCCCAAACTTGCTGCTCTGTGGGGAACGCAGGTCACTTTCTGGGGGCCAGGCTGGAGATGTCACCATGTGTGGGAATGCTGGGTTGTGTTCTGTACAGCGCAGAGATGCAGTCTTGGAAAGCGATGGCTCTGTCTCAGGGTGGGATCACAGAATGGGCATAGCTCAGCTCACAGGATCTGCAGACGCACCAGGCAGAGAATGCATGGACCTCTCCCATCAACTGAATCTTTCACTATTTACTGTCCGTCCCGCTTGGTTTCTGAACCAGCAGCCAGTTATTGTGATGATAGTGAAGCAGAGGAGCAATGCAGGATCAATGGTATATTTAAGGAAACAGATTAAAGTGGGGAAGGAATCCTAGAAACAGCAGCAAGGAGGGAAATTGGGTGAAGATAGCCATAAAAAACTCGATTGTCTGTTGTGTCTGCAGAGAAGCCTGTAAAACAGACAGTGGCCACACGGTGTCACTCAGGGGCTGGGATTCTTGTGGAGGCAGCATTTAATAGCTGGCCACTGAAACAGGCCAGGGACAGAGATGCAGTGATGAGGGTGGGTGAGACAGAAATGGGGAGGGGAGGGAGAACCAGAGAGGCTGGGACAGGCGTGAAGGGCAGAAGCTATTGATCTGTCCCCCAGGATCAGTCTTGGCCTGGAAAATTCTACTCCCTCAGCTGTCTCCAGTTGCCCTCCCGGGGCCCTGATTCTGGCCGGCCTCCCTCTAATGTTTAACGTGCTTGGCCTAAGCGAGTGGCCAGCAGCCTCCTCTTAGCATGCTCGTGCTGCACGACACTGTGATCTCCCTGGCTCCACACCGACAGCTGCTGAGCTTTGTTACAAGGCGAGAGCTACGGGGCAGCCACAGGTGTCTAGGAAAAGCGGCACTTTGACAGCACGCTCCATGTGCGGGATTCCCAGCGTGCAAGTGGGCACCACATCTGGTGTCAGTCGGCATGGCTGACAGGGGGAGTGAAGGCAGTTAGGAACCTCAGTGTAATGAAAGGACGTGGACCTGGGGCGGGGCCATTTGAAATGACACCTCATTGGCTACTATTAGTGTTTGTATTGCTGTAGGCCAACTCTTCCTGCAGGAATGGGTGTGGGTGTGTGTGTGTGGGGGGCATCTGTGCCTCTTTCTATGGGATGGAGGGATGCTTAGTGAGCCAGATATCCCGTGGGTAAGTGACATGAGTTCTGTTAGGTCTTTCTCAGCTGAGTGGCTAGGGTCCTGCCTGGGTCACCCATGTGGAATGAGTTCTGCTTGGCCTCAGCCTCTCTGAGTAACTGGCTGGCATGAGAACAAAGAGATTTCAGCACAGTGATGCAGACGGAACGAAATCAGCCGGGTGTGTTGGCGCCAAGCCTGCTCTTCCTCAGGGGAAAGCCTGTGAAGGGGGCGGAAGCAACTGTGAGTACAGAGCAGGAAAATGGGTTAGCAGGCAAGTGTCATAGATTGAATATCCCTGCCCACAGAGCCTGGCATCAGACAGCCCCTAAAACAAGCCCCATTGTGCTCTCTGCCTGCTATCTCCTTTGTGTCCAGCACTGGGTATTAGGGACCCTTTTAGCATTGCATTCTCCTGGAGGAAGTGGAGGGGGGCACGGATGCACAGGGACAGCTGGCTGGCACGGATGCAGCAGTAAATGATGTCTCCATTATGATGCTGAAGTGAGCAGCACCCGTGCCTACCTCAGGTGCAGTGCTCCGTGCTCTGCCTCACGTACAGAGACGCTGTCTGTCCTCCAGCTATTTACTGCTAGCTCATTCTGCACACACTGCCCTCACCAGTGGGTGGTTTCTGTTCCCTGGAGAAAGTCAGGAAGTGTGTTCCATTCAGCTTTAGTAACCAGCAGACTGCAGACCTGCACACGCTTCAGACACATATGCACACACTGACATGTGTGTGCATGCGCAAGGAGTTCTGCGAGATTTACCACCCACTCCTGCTTTGCTAGGCTATTAGGTCTGCTGGCTGAGTGGACCTCGCCGACATGGAAGAGGTCTAGAGAACAGACAGCTTGCAAGACAGGAGAGGCCTGAGCTGATAAGCTTCCATTATCTTAACTCAGACCACTACACCTCGCTGCTCTGAACACAGGCCTGGGAACTCTTGGGCTCTATTCCTGACTCTGGCACTGAATCGCTGTATGACCTTGGGCAAGTAACTCCCCTCCACTGTGCCTCAATTTCACACTCTGTTCCATGGGGATAATGGTCTGGAGAAGGGGTGTTATAATGAAGAACTGGGAAATCCAAGGTGTAAACAGAAGAGGGAGGACTGCTCTGCTGCCATGGAGAAGCAGCTGGATGATGGGAATCAAGGGTTTTGGTTTGTTTCTTCCTACCCACTGAGATGGGCTGTTGAGGTTGCGATGCTGATAGGTCTCTAACTTTACACATACTGGTCAGCTCAGGGAGATGGGGCTTGTAACTGAGCCAAGTCACTGCACAGAGACTGCAAGGGCTCCAAACCAAACGGCCCACAAGCCACTGTCTCCTGCTCCTCATGGTAAGGAGCATCTGCCCTACCAACGTGGGAGCACAGCACTGTATGTTTTCCCCATGCCTAAGAGAAAGTGAAAGCCTGGGGAGATGGGAAAGGGCCCTGAAGCTGTCACCACTGTCCACTTGTCAGTGGGAAAAGGACTGAGTTTGTACCTGCCCCTTCCACCCTTCCCTGCAAAAATGCTCCTTGGCCGTGTGTAGAATTTGATGGAGCACGGGGAACATGCCAGGCTGCTGCATGGGGCTTGGGAGGCAAAGAACTGAAGTGTTGCCAGCTCTCACAATTTTATTGCGAGTCACCTGCTGGTTGGTGTTCTTCGTAAAGGCCCAATTCCTGGAGTCATGTGATAGGGGAGAATCTCAGCTGTCACTTAAAAATAAAAAGTGTCTAGCCCTCATGGTTGCAGAGAAACACTTGACACGGTGACCTGGGGTGCCCTGAAGGCACAGAAGCCAAAGAAAGATCCCAGTTTTTGTTTCTTTAAACTCTCATGATTTTTAAGCCAGTCTCGGGATTTGCAAACACCCTGGGAAGGCTGTACTGGGTCACCTGGCCCATCCAACAAGTGCTTCTGTGGGCCTGAAGTGAGTAACATTTGGAGGGCAATTCCGGGAGAAAGGCTATGAAACCCCAGGCCAGGGCTGGCGCCTGGCCATGCAGCGGGGCTCCATGTTGTCACTGGGAGACTGGGTCCCTGCTCCTAGGAACCGAAAAGCAACCCCAGACCATGCAGCTCAAACGCAAAGAGTGACAAAGACTCTGCCCACCACAGTACTGGGAGACCTGGAACCAGAGGAGGAGGCTGGGGCGGGGCTGTATGTGGTGGATGGGGACAGGGGAGTGCTAAGGAGGTGTGTGTGGAGGGGTGAAGGGCAGGGGAAAGGGGCGCGGGGGGTCCATGGGGTTGGATTGTCTGGCGGGGTGGCATAGCACCCCCGCAACAGGCAGGTCCCTGGGTGGGGGGCGGGGGTCCCTGCGCCCTGGAGCAAGCAGCCACCCCGCGGAAGGGGACCGGGCGGGAGGCGAGTTCGCGTTTGCAAACTAGGGGGCAGTGGCCGCCCGATTTTATGAATGGAGAAGCCGCTGGGGGAGGGAGGGAGCCCGCGCCTCTTCCCTCCCCCGCCTATTAGCATAGGCCGGCCCGCCGTTTACATGTCAGGCTGCACGTTGCAGCTCAATGATCCAACAGTCACCAGCCCTGGCGGCCGCCCAGCGAGTCAGCTGCTTCCGAGCGGCGCGGGAGGCAGGGCACGGGGCGAGCGCCGCTTTAAGGTGCCCTAGCGCAGTTCCCAGCCGCGGGTGCTGGGGACAGATTTTACCCCATGCTGCCCAGGGGAGGGTAGAAAGGGCTCAAATTGCCCTGCACGGGGGTAAAGCTGCGGGGGGCGGGCAGACTGGGAGCCAGGACTCCTGGGGTCTAGACCAGGGGCGTGTGTCCTAGTGGTTAGAGCTGGGGGCTTGGCGCCAGGACTCCTGGGTTCTATTCCAGGCTCTGTAAGGGGAGTGTGTCCTAGTGGTTAGAGTCGGGGGGGGGGGCTGGGAGCTAAGACCTGTGGGTTCTATTCCTGACTTTGGGACCAAGTCCCTTATCCTGTTGGAGTCACAGTTTCCCCCTCCAAAAACTGGAGATCAGGCTGCTGAGCCACCTTTGTCAAGTGCTTTGAATGTGTTATACTAACCTCGAGGACAAGACAGACTCTGCCCTGTGGACCTTCCACCTGCGTTTTGGCCCTAAGCCACTTTGACAGTCAGGCCTCATTGTGTGGTTTTTGTGTGTGAGATTTGAAGAGATTTGGGACAAAGTGTGCATGGCTGCCATTTTCCTCTGATGTAAGAAGGCAAAAACACCTAGCTTGCTCCCCCACTTCTATGTTATGCCTCCCCTGGATTGTATCAGAACCCCCAGAAACCTCTTCCCCGCTGCTTTTGGGGAGCTACACATGCAAAGGCTGGAACCCCCTGTCCCACTTCCAGGAGTTTCAAATCACCCTTTGGGCTGAAAAATGCATTTTGCTGTGGGTGGAGAATAAATAGTTCAGCACTTTGGAATAATTTTGGAGATTCCAGATTCAGTCATCGCATAGGGCCATACACGTGGCAGTAGCTTCCAGTTACTGATGGGATTTTGGGTGGGATGGGGGCATGAAGTTCAACATTAGCTGTCCCACAAGAGAAAAAGGTTGTGTGAGTTATGGAAGGGGTTTTATGTCTGATTCAAAGCTCATTGAAGTCAATGGGAAGCTTTGGATTGATTTCACTGTGGTTTGGATCAGGCCCACAATCCTGGCAGAGTCAGTCTCTCTCCTTTCCCAGCAGGAAGAAAACCGACAGTCACTGGTTTTCCCCCACTTGATTCACGGTGTCATGTGGGGGGTAATAACATTTCTCAGGAGGCAGCTGGCTGAGTTGGCAGTTTCAGTTTATGAGGCTTGGTTTTCCATGTCTGGGAGGTCCTGGGGTAAAGAGGCTCTGAGGGGGACTTTCAAGAAGACCCCCAAGAGCAGGACTCTTTGCAGGAGGAAGAGTTTATTTATTTTATCTTTATTTTCCGTAAGAGCCTTTGTTCTTATTCTTGGACTGCAGCCAGATCACCTTGTGCTGCGATCATGTCAGATGGCGTGAGATGGGGCTGAGTCAATGGCGCAGATGCCTTGGAGTGACCCAGGCTGCTATGAAAAGTGGTGGCTAGATTGCACAAACTGTCCGCAGCAGGTGATTTTTGTAGTGGAGCCGAAGCACCTGTTCTGAGCGCTGAGCTGATTTCCCAGCATGCTAACAGTAGGGGCGGTGTTGTCCCGCAGAAAGTGGTGTTTGGGCCTCAGCTGGTATTCTGCCCTCTGCCTCTGAGTGAGGCCCCGTCGCAATGGCCCAGTATGGGTGTTGGTGAGGAAGGAATTGTCTTGGATGAAACATAAAACTCAGCCCCTGACCACGTGTGGTAATTAAAGGTCCCATTGTACCTTCAGTATAATTTGGACACTATTCTGGGCTTCTGGTTTTAGTCCAACCTGGGTAATTCTAGCTGCCTGACCTAAATTCCACCTGAAGAAGACCTGAAGAAGAGCTCTGGGTAAGCTTGAAAGCTTGTGTCTCTCATCAACAGAAATAAGTCTAATAAAAGATACCACCTCACCCACCTTGTCTCTCTAAATTCCACTGAAGTTTCAACTGAAGCAGTTGTGGAGCGTTGCTGTGGGCTGTTAAGCAGCTGCTGCATCCCACCCTAGAGGTGGCTGCATTTCAGGGGTGACTTTAGTGATTTATATGTCTGGTTTCTAAAATGCTGTGGGATCCTTCAGTCAGAGCAATGCTTGAACAAAGCAAAGTGGCATTATTTTTAACAGTGACATTCGATATACCTGAAGCCTGAAGGATGAGGCAGGAAAAGCAAAACAAGACCCAATAGTGCCGGAGTTGCCTGGATAAATCCCCTTATTGCACTACAGTACCAGCCTGGTGGGGCACATGTCTGGCTAACGCCTTCGCCCGGCCTATCAACAATGAAATCCTGACTGGCAAGTTAAAATGAGCTTTTCACTCTGCTACAAGCCCACTGAGCATAACACAAAGTTCTGGAGAGTGCATGGAACAATCCTGGCTGGTCTAGTGGGCCTTTGCCACCTGTAGTTTCTGTTACACTCTTCTCAGAATGGAAGTACCAGTTATTTGGGAGGATTATTATTATTGATTTGCGATAGGGCCTCCTTACATGCTATGTGCTTTCCAAACACGTGGCTGGTTCCTACTCAGAGGAGGAGCTGAAGCTATTTGGTCTCCATGGATCAGCTCCGGTCACCAGCACTAGGAAAGTGACTCCAAAATACACAGCTCATTGCCAGACATGTCACTGCTCCCTGCAGTGCAGTTCCGCATTACCATCCAGTGCTGAAGGGAATACGCTCATGGTGTGACTCTGAGCCACCGAATGGCATGCGTGACGGGGTTTATGGGAAAAGGGTCGCTGCGTAGTGCTGCGCTCAGGGAATTCGGCAGGGCCATGCTAATGATCAGTAGCTTTGTTCAAATAGCCCACAGCTTTTGGCCTCTCTTCACAAAATTCTGAGAAATGAATGAATAATAATAAAATTCAGGGGAGTGGAAACTGGCAGGAGAGGGCCCAAAATATTTCTGCCCGTTTGTCAAGCCATAAAAATACTTCAGGCTGCAAACATCCTCAGTTCTCTTGTACCTCAAACTGCGTGTCTGAAGGCAACAGAGCCTTCTCAGGAGGCCTGTACGGCTCATGTATACTGTGCTATGCTACGCTGCTCACATGCATGCGTGTATTGCTCAACACGCGTGACCTCTTTGGGAGACACATGCTACTCTATGCCATAAGTGACAGGAAAAAGAGTTCAGAGTAACAGCCGCGTTAGTCTGTATTCGCAAAAAGAAAAGGAGTACTTGTGGCACCTTAGAGACTAACCAATTTATTAGAGCTTGAGCTTTCGTGAGCTACAGCTCACTTCCTCAGATGCATATCGTGGAAACTGCAGCAGGCTTTATATATACACAGAGAATATGAAACAATACCTCCTCCCACCCCACTGTCAGGTGAATGGCCAGCAGCATTTCCAAGCCATGGGGTAAGGAAATCAGTCGGGGCTTGTTAGCCGTGTTATTGGAATCTTGATCATTTGCTAAAGGTCATGAGTTTGGTGAGTGCAAATTGTCCACTTTACGTCCCCTCAAAAACTCAGAGGCCCAGGACCAAAGAAACCAGTGGGAGAGCATGGAAGCAGGACATTCTGAGTAGAGGACCCTCTACACTGGACTTTGTTTTCCCAAACGGTCCTATAGAGCCTGAGTTTGTTGGCCTTCAGGCATCTCCTAGCATCTCCCCCCACCCCCATTTTGGAGAGCAGCTGACAGGGATGGAATGCCCAGACCTGCACGTAGGACACCCCTGTGTAATAATTATGAGCGCCCAGCCTTTCTAATCCAACGAACTAATTAGGAGTTGGCTGTCACCGCGGCTGGATTCACCTGGCTTGAATTCGGCAATCAGGTGCTTTTTGTTTCATGTGACAAAATCCTTCAGCTTCCCCAGAACCTAGGAATAGCTGTGAGGGATCACATGGCCGCCTTGTGTGCACTCTCATTGCACCGTACTGTCCCGTGGCAGGCATACTGTGTCATGAAATGGATTCAGCGTTCTGGGAGGCAGCTGAGGGAATGGATCTCTATGGACAGACAGGTGATTCAGTCTCATGATGTGGCAGTAGCAGAGATGCGCTCGGATAAGAACCGTGGCAGTGACTCCAGGCCCCTCTAAGGGTGATATGGCCCCTCTCCAGGGAGATAGGAGCTGAATTAGAATATCAGGGAGTTTGAGTGATCTGCTCTGTCACCACACTGAATGGGGAGGTTGGGGTGATTCCCTTGCCTCTGATAGAGCCCCCCACCTCACCCCTCAGATTTTGCTAAAGCCTCCCTGTCAGAGAGGGCTAATCTCTGGGGCAAATACTTCAAAAGCCCCAGTGTCTTGCCTTTGGAATAGACCAAGTGTTTTCTAAGATTTTTCTGGAGGACAGTCCTGCTGAATGGTCTTCACTCCTAACCCACCCCCATTTCAGATGGCACAAGCTGGCCACTGGGCTGTGCCCCCGCTCACCTGGATTGATCGGTCCATCAGCCCTCACAGAGAGAGCGCCCATCACAACACCTCATTCATGTTGTTCTAGCCATTCCTTCAGCCACCCGCTGGCCAGGCTGTCAGTGGCACCAGACACCCAATGGGCATGGTGCACAGCAGCCCAGAACCCCGGAGCTCAAGCGATCCGCCAGCCTCAGCCTCCCAAGTAGCTGGGATTACAGGTGCGTGCCACTGTGCCCGGTTGTGCCACCGGTACAGGAACAAACTCCAGTGCCCCTAGCATCAGTTGGTTTGCCCTCTGGTGCTGCCTCCCTCCTTGGTTAACAGCTCTGAGGAAGCACTTTTATTCCAATAGGAAAACCAAATGAATGGAGGCCCCCATCCCTCCACCCTGGGGCGGAGGCTTCATCACAGGCTATGGGGAAAAGTTGTTGTGGCGGCATCGTGTAAAAATGCTCCCACAGCACACGGCAGCTTCATCCCGTCCCGTTCACTGGGGCTTGTTCTTCATCAGCACAGAGTTTAATGCTAAGCGGGCTGCTAAGAACCACGCCATGCGTTTGGTGACAAGGGTGGAGGAGATGGTGACTCAGGGCTGTCTGTGAGGATGGGGATGTGGCTGTGCTGTATTCCCAGTGTGCCCTCGGTGGTGGAGGATCCTGGGGGAGGCTACGGTCAGGGAGGAAACCCTCTCCAGGAGGTTGCGACGACCTGTCATGGCCGTGGTGACCAGGAGGGAGAAGAGCTGAGTAGAGAGATGAGGGCAACGGGCCACAGCTGCTGCAAAAGCGTCTAAGGGAAACTGTGCAGCCCACGGGAAAAGCATTAGTGCTCACGTTTACAGAGCATTCGTTTAGATTAAACAAGACGGCTAAGAGCTCCTCAGCTGCCTGGCGTTGGTCACCATGGTATTAACTGCCTTTCTAGGGCACTGCTGATGGAACCAGTGCAGCCGCTGGGTTGGTGTGGGAAGACCTGGCACCCGAAGGGAGGAGGGTGCAGCTGGATGGAGCAGAGGTGCCTGCAGAAAGGCCTTCTGTGCATCAGACACATTCCTGATAGTTCCTCCTCCTCTCCTGCTTTGCCCATTGCTAAATCTGCTCACACAAACCAGGGCAGAGCTCCCAGCCCTCTATGTACATTTAGGGTGGCCAGTTGCAATGAGATACTAGGTTGTCTTCCATTCAGACATTATTAGGAGAGCTGGTATAGGAGGTGGGGGGGCTAGGTGGCTCAGGAGAGGGTGGGTCAGGAATGGGATAAAGAGCTTTTGCCTTTCTATTTGCTGGTTCTTATTTGGCTGAGGTTGGTAATGACTCAGTTCCCAGCTGAGGGCTGTTCCATGGCCTGGGTCTGAAAAGAGTTGGCCGGGTCTCAGACCCATGTGTCTGCACCCCCAAATCTGCCATCACCACCACCGGCCAAATGGGTCTGTGGCTGATCCACAGACTATAGCTGCCTGCCACAGCTCCTAGCTAATGAGTCCTGCCCTCTAGCTCAACTGGTGCTTTGGAGCTAAAATTCGGGGATTTAGCCAAGGGATTGTTACAATTGGCTCTGTACAATTGCCTCCTCCATTGGCAGGATCAACTGGGAAGCAAATAATGTCGTGGTGCCTAGATATATATATTTAAAAAACCATCACTGACCAAGACTTGCTCTGTGCAACTGGCAAATATGCTTCCTGACCAGCTTCGGCACACAGCTTTGCCTTGTCAGGAAGGCCATGTATAAATTACAGCTGACATATGAGAAAACGTATGTATTTATTTCCATGAGGCCTATATAAATTGGAACCATCTTCCGACAAGAAGTGCTGAGTTCAGCTTCCTGATGCAAAGTGGCAGTTACAGTAAAAAAAGACGGGACCACCCACCATCTAGAGAGAGACTGATCCAATCCTCGGAGTCTGGGGTGCACCAGCAGGGAATAACCAGGAACTGGGGGTCCCTTCAGGAGGGAAGTTTGCCCAATGCAACAGCCAAAAAAAAAAAAAGAAAAAAAAAAGAGAGAGAGAACCCGGGGAGCCACCTTAAGAGCTTTCACTCCCTATGACAAATAGGATACATGAGGCGGCTCATATACCATATTCTATAGCCAAGGAAACCTTAACAAAGAGCCACACGCTCTCACGTTTCGCTTCAGGCTTCTCCCTGCTGCAGCTGGTGCTGAGTTTTTAAAAATCTTTGTGTCATTATTTCATCCCTCTTTTGATTCAGCCACAGAGGCGAGGTGATGCCAAACCAAAAGAATGGGTGTTTAAACAGAACTCGAGATTGACGCGGCAGTGTGCGTGCAGAACAACAAGTCTTTTGACATTTCATATGATCGTCTACATGGCTCCATTCAGTATATTTCCTCTCTGTTTTATTTGGATGTACAGAATTAGCCATTCACACCCCCTGGAATTACGTCTCTTAACACTTCCATTCTGAATTCCCTCCATATTTGTTTAGTGTGGGGCTTATTAACTCAGCTATGAAAGCGCAGGCTGGGGTCAGGTTTTGTGTTGAAGGCTGGAAATGGTCTTTTTATTACTTCTTTGTGAGTGCAAAATTTGATTCTGCTGATTATTGTCAGAAGAAATTATCTATCTATTGATCTGTCGATATAGATATACAATTGTTTCAGGTGGGGAGAAAGAAAAGGAGGACTTGTGGCACCTTAGAGACTAACAAATTTATTTGAGCATAAGCTTTCGTGGGCTAAAACCCACTTCATCATGGTGCATCCGATGAAGTGAGCTGTAGCTCACGAAAGCTTATGCTCAAATAAATTTGTTAGTCTCTAAGGTGCCACAAGTACTCCTTTTCTTTTTGCGAATACAGACTAACACAGCTGCTACTCTGAAACCTTTCAGGTGGGAGTAATTTTTGGTAAGCCTAGTGAAAAAGGATTTTTTTGTAATGGAAATGTGGCAGGGCTTTAGCCTTAACATTTGACTAGTTTGTGTGTGTGTTTGTGTCTCTATGTGTACACATGTCTGTGTGAGACATAGCATGTCTCTGTGCGTGTATCTCGGTGTCTTTTTGTCATGGGCTTAGTGGAAACAAATATTTACTGTATTATTTTCCAAAGCACCCTAGGCATTTGTGCAAAGTTAGAAAATTAACTAAATCAAAACTAGCTTAGAAAAACCAGACAAATGACACTGGACAAAAAGAGAAAGAAGTCCAGATAAAGTAACTGCCTCAGAAATCATGAGCCAACATCACCATCCTGAGCAAATGTGGGAACTTCTTGGCCCAAGTTCCAGACTAGATGGGTGTTGCTACCATGACAGTTGGCATGCTCTAGGAAGTGGTTGTGTGTGTTGGACGCTGCACTGGGTTATGCGTAATAGCCTGGGAGGCTCCCTAGAGATACTATCCATGACACCATTTCCCTTCGGGCCTGGGGTGGCTTTGATGGAAATACTTGGTCGATGGATTTCCCCTGTATGTGTCTTCGTCACCTTCCCTACTGCCTCCTGAAATAATCAATCAAACATAACAATCAAAACTGCCCTATTTCACCGCTGCCCAGTGTTGATTGGCAGACACACGATAAGCAGCAAGGGATTTGTGAGTGATAATAATCCATATGGAGAGCTCTTCACCCACATGGGCAGTAGAACAGGGACCTCCAGCATCTCCTGGGGTGCTTAGCAACACCTCCATATTGGAAAGAGGTATCTTGGGATGCTGTGCTGCCCTCAAAGAACCCCATAGGCCTTGGGGAGCATTCTCTTGGGACAGGAATCTCTTTAAATGCAATAAAGAACAAGAGGGACAAGAGAAACCGCGTCTTGTCCCTTACTCGCTCTTGCATCAGAATCTTCTGTTCGTGACATCTCAGCTGGTTGTCTTGGAAATGAGGACAAGGTCGCAAACAGAAAATATGCCCTCAGACGGAGAGCAAGGGTGGGTGAGACTCTGAAGGAGCAATTCTTTGCTTTTTTCCTTCTAATGTCCTTAGACAGGATGCAGACCTCCCTTCTATGGAAGGAATATACGGGATTGGGAGTCAGGGGATGCTGTTGTCTTGTCGTGTGACCTTGGTTGGGCGAGTTGCTTCATGTCACTGTGAGGTTCTCATTACACATGCCTAGTATGGCAGCTTACCGGGTACAGATGCCTACAGTCAGACCCTGTCCTCCAACTCATGAAACGGTGACACACAATCAAGCAGCAGACTTCACTGGAGATGCCTTCAATCACAGCCCCCAGTGTTAACTTATCGTGCTTGTTTATACCTTTTTCTTTTGTGTGCATTTAGTTATAGGAGAACCTAGAAATGCTGCTGTGCTTAACGGTCTGTTGGTATTTCCATTAGGAGCCCAGACTGGAGGGGATTATGGAGCTGGAGTGTTTGCAATGAGCCTTAGACAGAGACTTGGCATAGAGTTTCGGAGCAAATACAAAGGTCTTCAAATGGCTAATGGTAGTTTTGAAAAAGGGAACATTTTTCACATGCTTAGTCCCTTCCATGGACTTAAGCTGCCTTCCTCTGCTTTAACAGCAGCAAAAAAATGGAGCAATTCACCCGAGCTATAGCGATGACCCGCGATAATTGCACTGTGATGGTACCATAAACTAAGGCGTGTCCTTTTGCCTTAAGTGAAGTCATGGTCAGAAATGTGACTAGGTAAAACAGCCCCCTTCACTCACCAGGTCTGCTCCTTCTGGGCTTTTGGGTCGTATCTGTGGCTTTACTGACACTATTACCATATATTAGATAAACCCAGGACCCCATTATGGTCGATGTGGTAAGAGACAATCCTTGCCCCGAGTAGCTTACAGGGCAGGGGAAAGGAAGGGTTATTATTCTGTTTTACAGCTGGGGAACTTGGGTGCAAAGAGATTAAGTGACTTTCCCAAGGTCATACAACAAGGTCAGTGGCACAGCTGGGAACTGAATGAGGTGTTCTGAGTGTCAGGGCAGTGCCTCAGTCACAAGACCCTCTTGACAGAAACAAGTTCACACAATAAGCAAGTTGACAAGCAAGGGAATATCAAGCAGGAGTATGGAGGTGATATTACCACTCTATACAGTACAAGTGAGATCATTATTGGAATACTGTGTCCATAGGGATGTTGATAGCTTGGAGAGAATTCAGAAAAGAGTGATTCGAGAATGATTCAAGGTCCAGAAAACCTGCCTTATAGTGAGAGTCTTAAGGAGCTCAGGCTATTTAGTTTATTGAAGAGAAGGTTAAGAGGTGATTTGATCTCAATCTACAAGTATAAGAACAGCCATACTGGGTCAGACCAATGGTCCATCTAGCCCAGTATCCTGTCTCTGGCAGTAGCTGGTGTGAGAGAGAATGAACAGAGCAGGGCAATTTCAAATGATCCATCCCCTGTTGTCCAGTCCCAGTTTCTGCCATTTGGAAGTAGTAGGGACACCCAGAGCATGGGATTGCAGCCCTGACCATCTTGGCTAATAGCCATTAATGGCCCCATCCTCCATGAATTTATCTAATTCTTTTTTGAACCCAGTTAACTTTTGGCCTTCACAACATCCCCTGGCAAGGAGTTCCACGGGTTGACTGTGCATTGTGTGAAGTAGTACTTCCTTTTGTTTGTTTTAAGCCTACATGGGGAAGAGATTCCTGATTGTAGATGTTTTTTTAATCTAGCAGAAAAAAGGCGTAACAAGCTCCAAAGGCTGGAAGTTGAAGCCTGACAAATTCACACTAAGGTGGACATTTTTAACAGTGAAAATAATTAACCATTGGAAGAACTTCCCTAAGGATGTTGTAGATTCTCCAGCACTTAAAGCCAAGACTGGAGATTGTTTGAATAGCTCTGCTGTAGCTCAAACAGAAATCATAGCCTTGGTACAGAGATTACAGAGGGTGAGGTTCTATGGGCTGTGTGTTATATAAGCGGTCAGCCTAGATGAGCCTAATGGTCCTTTCTGGCTTTATGATCTGTGACGTTTGTTACCCTTGCAGGAGCTATGGGAGAGTAAGCCAGATTTTAATTCCGCCTCATGTGTCACAGAGAAGGAATCGTTGTTCCGGGAAATGAGACAGAGGGAACCCCAGCTAGGTTTTCAGATCCTCGGAGGAATCTGCAAAACCAGCAGCTAGACCTTAATAAAGATCTTTTGAGTTGCAAGCGGAACTGAAAGCTCCTCAGAGGCAAAGTCCAGTGTGGGAGGACCACCACCCAGTCTAGAAACGTGCTGGCCTTGCTGATGGCACAGGTTGGCGTCTGTGCTGTCACCACCTCTCTGCTCACTGCTCAGTTCACTCAGGGTGGCCGCTGCATTTAACTGTAAGAGGATACAACTCCCCGTTTAAGCGGTGCAGAGGCCTTGTGTTGTTGCTCTGTGGAGGGGTGAGTTTCATGTACCAGACAGAACTCTTCTGCGTCAGTGTGTCATAGGGGTTTCCTCCTACCCTTGGGTGTGTGTACAGCCCTGTTTGTGTAACGCAGCACTGCCGTGCCCAGAGGGAGGTGCTAGGAAACAGCGTTGCCTATAGAACGTAAGGTTCTACGCTGGCACAAAATCTTGTTGGTCCCCAAAATTCCCATGGATGGATGGGAACAGAGTCTTTGCTCAGCTCCTCCCTGCTCTGAGAGGCCCAGCACAGAGATCACACAGCTGTGAGGCTTCCAGTCCTGTTTTGGGGCTTCCCAACTGACCTTGAGGACATGTTCAACATTCTGGGGCAGATATGGCCCTGCACCTTGTTAAATGGGTGTGCAAAATATGCACCACCAGGCAGGGGCTGTGCATGTCAGGAGCAAGCCAGAACCTCAGAGATAGTGGCACAACTTATGCTTGGATAAAAAGAGCAGTGATACCCTTTCTGCAGCCAATAGGAACTTGGAGGCAAAGGACTCCGTGTAGATGGTATTCTAAGGAGAGAAGGCAGAGGATAATGTTCCCTAGCAACTGCAATGAGCATTGGGTCTGACAAGGAACCTGCTCCACTTGGCTAAGTAAAGACGGAGAGCATAATCTTGCCATGTGCCCCAGGGAATCATGCTTCCCCAGGAATATTCCCTCTGACACCACGTTGGCCTCATTGGCTGGGATTCTCTTGTCAGGCAATTCAGGAATCACAGAAAGAATGTGAGGGGAAAACAGCTGGGAAACCCCGATGGGATCATATGTCTGCAAATGACGCGATATTTCTGACAGTGAGATGCCCACAGGGGTCCCGGGGAGGAGAACAGCCCTGTGGAATGTCACAGCACTGTTCAGGTAGGGTGACCAGATGTCCCAATTTTATAAGGACAGTCCTGATATTCATTGTCTTATATAGGCGCCTATCACCACCGACCACCGTCCCAATTTTTCACACTTGCTATCTGGTCACTTGCTAGCTGGTGCAGGGGACAGACTGGCCTCCAGCTCAGTCCCACACTGCAGCACAGTAGGGGTTAGGAATCATGCCACTGACAACAGGATTCTCACTCCTCGGGCACTCAGGGAATGGGTCCTGGGGCCGGAGAGGTGCTGTGGTCCATCCCCGGGAAGACGGTGAACCTCACATAACTCAGCATTGACCCAGCCACGCAGCTGAAGGAGAAATGTTGATGGATCCTGTGGAGGGTTCTGGCTGGTTGATGTAGCTGAGATGTGAGGCTCTGCCAGGAGCGGAGGGAATAAGATGGAAGGAGGCTTGGCGCTCAGTCTACTTTGGCCCTGGAGAGATCCTGCAGGCGAAGAACAAATAAGTTACCATTCAGTGCTTCTCAGTGTGCCTGCTGCATGTTGCACTGTCCTTAAACAGGACAGGTCCCCAGGAAATAACCACTGGGCAAACCCAGGCATAGTGCAAACACACAGCCAAAATGGCTTCTCATTGCCATGCATCAGCGGGCATGAGGGAGAGTGAATTATAACAGCCAGGCTCTCTGCTCCCTCCCATGTCACTTCCCATCAGGGGCCCTAGGCTAGCCTCTCTTATTCAGTAATAGCCAGAAAGGAAACAGCTGGACTACCCCAGCCAGAACAGTTCTGCATCCTTCTCCTATCCACAGAGCTGGGCAATGCCAGTCCAGCCAATACTGGAAGAGTCTTCCTCCTAACGCTTCTCTCGGATGTCATAAGGAGGGGCCTAGCTATTCTATGCACTGACCAAGACTAATGACCTTATCCCGGGATGGTCTCAGGCAGGTACCACAACAGAAACCAGCTCACCACTTGGCACAGCCAACTCTGTAAATGCTGAGATGAGGAGAATAGTGAGAACTGCCAGCAAAAATATGCCCACTGATTCATGGCAGCGAGAGGCTATTTTGCCTGAGGATTTGGGACTATGCCTGGGTTTGCCCAGTGCTCATTTCCTGGTGTACTACTGCCAAAGCTGGCGGTGCTTTGGTAGTCTCTCTTGTCAAAACACCCTCAGCATCCGAGCCCTGAAGAGTTGAACCTCATCCGATGAAGTGAGCTGTAGCTCACGAAAGCTCATGCTCAAATAAATTGGTTAGTCTCTAAGGTGCCACAAGTCCTCCTTTTCTTTTTTCTCATCTCCAACACTCCTGCTTTGCAAAAAGAAAAGGAGGACTTGTGGCACCTTAGAGACTAACCAATTTATTAGAGCATAAGCTTTCGTGAGCTACAGTGAGCTCACAAGTACTCCTTTTCTTTTTGCGAATACAGACTAACACGGCTGTTACTCTGAAATCTGACTCCTGCTTTGCTGTTTTCTTAGATTGCCAGAATCCAGCTGCCCTCCCATTAAGGTGACCATTAGATCGCTCTTGTGATAAATGAAGCGGGGGTAGCTTCGTTCTATGGACAACTGGCCAGCCAGTTAGCTGTAAAATCCCTCTTGGTGTCTGTTCTCTGCTTGCTTTACCTGTAAAGGGTTAACAAGCCCACAGGTAAAAGAAAAGGAGTGGCCACCTGTCCAAAAGAGCCAATGGGAAGGCTAGAACTTTTTAAAATTGGGAAAGAAGCTTTCCCTATGTGTCTGTTGTGTCTCTCTGGGAAAGAGGGGAACAGAGGACAGCAGGAATGCTGTGTAAAGCTTTAAGCCAGGTATGAGAAATCATCAGATCATTCTTAAAATTAATTATTTAAAACCCCCCAAATATGTAAGTAAATTAGGAATGTTTAGATAGGCACAATCAGGTTTATTTCTTTATTTTGGCTTCTGGATCTCCTCTGTGCTAACACCAGATGCTTTTGTTTGCTTGTAACCTTTAAGCTGAACCCCCAAGAAAGCTATTTTGGGTTCTTAATTTTTGGAATTGCTCTTTTAAAATCTAGCAAAAGCCTAAGTTCCAGATGTATTTTCTTCCCTTTTATTTGTAATAAAATTTATCTTTTTTAAGAACAGGATTGGATTTTTGGTGTCCGAAGAGGTTTGTGAATGTTGTTTGATTAGCTGGTAGCAACAGTTAATTTCCTTTGTTTTCTTTCTCAGCTCTTCCCTGGAGGCAGGGAGGGGGTGAAAGGGCTTGAGGGTACCCCAGAGGGAGGAATTCCCAAGTGCTCCTTCCTGGGTCCAAGGAGTTTTTTTTGCATTTGGGTGGTGGCAGCATTTACCAAGCCAAGGTCAAAGAAAAGCTGTAACCTTGGGAGTTTAATACAAGCCTGAAGTGGCCAGTATTAATTTTTTAAATCCTTGCAGGCCCCCACCTTCTGCACTCGAAGTGCTAGAGTGGGGATTCAGCCTTGACAGCTCTACTCTGTGACTTGGAGAGGGAGGGAGAATGTGCACCTTGCCTGTCTCACCCCTTTTGTTTCTGCCAGGGTTGGTTCCAGGCACCAGCTTTCCAAGCAGGTGCCTGGGGCGGCATTGAGAATGGGGCAGCAGTCCATGTTCCGCGGCGGCAATTCGGCGGCAGCCCCGCTGCTCTTTCGGGTGCGGTGGCAATTCGGCGGTGATTGCTTGGGGCGGCAAAATTGGTAGAGCTGCCACTGGTTTCTGCTATGATATATGGCTCTACACAGAGTCCTTCCTCAAGAGGAGTAGAGCTGGTGAGATAACAGGTTTCCCCCCCTGCAGAAAATGTCAAGTTTTCGGCAAAATATTTAAGCCTAAATATTTTGATTCTGTGCTGCCTCATGGGAGTTGTAGTTCCACGTTTCTTGTGCTCCAATTCTCCTCTATAAGCCAGGCTCCCTGTCTCCCATGATGCACCTTGGTCTTACTGTTGGTGAGGCTGGCTGTTGCCTAACTGCAGCGCATGATAGAAGATGAAAAAGTCCAGTTGGGGAGCTAAGCCCATAGAGGAGAATGGGAGCTTGAGACTCCTGAACCATAACTCCTGTGTGATATCACAGTGGCATTTTGGATTCAAGGTATTTTGGTTGCCAGATGAAATTTGATTTTTGTTTTCAGGCATTCACTTTTTCAACAAAACATCAACATTTTCCACAGAAAGATACTGTTTGTGAAAAATGTAATTTAATAAAAAAAAAATCTAATTTTCAGGTGCAAAACAGTTTTAATGGAAAATTTATGCCCCGACCTAGAGGTGGCATTTAATAAAGAAAATGGTTATTAATACAGATGGCAAAAAGAAAAGAAAAGAAAGACTTCCCCACAATTCAAGTTCCAGCTTTGTCTGATTTTGTTTGCCAGGGTCTACTCTATACCCTCTCTGGAATGCTGTGCACAGAGACATCTAGTGGCTGAGTGAGGTACTGCAAATAAACATTTCTGCAGTTCCCTTTCTTTTCGCAGTTCTGAGTCTTTTATTTCCTTTGGAGAGGAGTCACACTCTGGCACACTGGCTGAAAGACGGGTCACTGACCTCAGTATGGCAGACAACACTAGACCATGAACTTTGTGCTCTCATGGTTTTGTTTGTTATTTTTGCCCCCAAAAAAGCTGCAAAGCTTTGCGCCGGGCTTCATTTGTGGCTCTCGTTGAAAAATGGAGATGTATTGCTACTTCGTGACTTGGAGTCATTTCCAGAAAACAAGGGGGGAAAAGTTGCCTCACGGAAAAAAGAAAAGCAGGAGGTAGAGCCCAGCCTAGAGGTGCTGGCTGCTCATCTGCAGAGAGCATGAGCCCCACAAAGGGCTAACTAACTTCCTTGAAAGACTGTTTGCATTGATACCTAGCGCTAACGCAGCAGGATCATGAGGGAGACTCTTGGTGCTACTGCAAAGAAAGACTCACAAGGTTCAAATATTTCTCTGAACTTTCTCCAAACCCTCTGCACTTCAATAGCCTGGAAATGGAGCTGGAGTCCTCCCAGCTGGTGATATTTCAGTGCTTCTGCTTCCAAGCAAAACCAGGACATCACACTGAAAATAAGGACCTGCCTCCGGTCTCCTCACCAGTAAACAAAACTAACCAAGCTCTTTTGAAGCCCAAAAACATTTCAGGGGTTTGGTCTTACTGTATCTGGCAAGGTTTCTCCCCCCTCGCTTGGCAGTGATACTTTGATTTACTGTTTGATTACTTTCTGATTAATATGTTCATGTCTGTACACCACTTTGGACACACATATATGCCTTATACTAAGCTGGAGTCCAAGGAGCTGCCCTGATATACATCAGCTGGGGATCTGACCCTGAATCTATATTACAAATACATGCATACCCACAAAGCTACATTCCAAAAACATTATTTAAGTTGCAAAGTCAAGTACTCAAAAAATAGGAATGCCAGAGTGAGTGCTGTCTGGGCAACCTTAAGTCACCCCCCTTGCATATATGCATTATGATACAGCCTTTAATTACATGATCACCTACTACTTTTCCCCAGGACCCCTCCTGCCTCACTGAGTGCACTGGCTGGACCGTCTCTTGGGAGGGATCAGGGTTGGGTAGTGCAGGAAGCTGCTTTTTAGGGCCCTCCTTCTTAGTCTGATGCAGACATTGGAGGGTGGGGAGTGAATAAGGCAAGGAATTGCCATTTCCCGGCTCCTCATCTGATTTGTCTCTTTCCTTTCATGGCCTCCGTTTCCTCCCCTCCCCCCACATTCCCATGCCCACTGGCTCCCAGTTCATCTCCAGCTCACAGACCCAATAGCTTTGCCCAGCCAGTCCCAATTCTCCCCCTGTACCTGGGCTCCTCATCAGATCTGTCTCCCTTCCTCTTGCCCTATGGGTTCTTAGTCCCAGTCTCCTTGCCTGGCCAGTCACCCTTAATCCAAACCCTCATCTTATCTCCATCTTTGCCCACCTACTGGCTCCCAGTCCCCTTGCCCTGTTTCCCCCCAGCTCCCAGTCTCCTTGCCCAGTCAGTCCCAGTCTCTCCCGAACCCAAATCCCAGTGCCTTTCCCTATCTCTCCCCTGCTAGTTCTCCCCCACAGACTCCTTGTCCCAGTCTATTCCCTCCCTTTGCAGCTCCAACTCTGGTCCCTTCGGCATTTGAATCAGGCAGCTTCCTTCGCCACACTTCCTGGGACCAGCAAAGAGGTCACTGAAAGCACAAGAGACACAATCTCCCTGCTCTCAGGTCAGGTGCCCGGACTCAGACCCAACACAGCCCAGAGCTGCAATTGCAGGGAAGTCCTGCTCAACCCCAGGCTGAGCATGCCCAGTGTGGATGGAATCTTCAGGGAATTTAGGCGCTAAAAAAGCCTTTACTGAGCATTTGCTAACTGATTTTTCAGGGATTTATAATTTGGCCAAATTCTCTACACCTCCCTGACACAAAGACCCACCTGCCAAATTTCAAGTCCCTGCTCCAAAGCACGGCGGGAGGGGGAGAAACAGGCGGGAGAAGGGAGTGGGCGTGGGCGTGCACCAGAGCTGTTCAAAGAAAAGGTCATCAGAATTTTTTAACCTGGGCAAAACAAACATATTTTTCCCTACCCTCATTCTCAGGAGAGACCCTAGCTATTTTGCTGGCTGGGATGGAAAACATTTTTTGGTGCCCTCCCTGAGTGGCTGAGCAAAAAAAAAAAAAAAAAAAGCTGAAGTTGGCTGCTCAGGTCTGCTTGCCCACCCTAGAACTGCCCTTCTTATTTTCAGAAATGGCTAAACGGTTTTGGCTGACATTTTCCAAAGAAATTCTGCCTCAGGAAGATACCCCGCCTGGAAAATTTCTGCTCAAACGGTTAAAGTCTGGAAAATTATAAGCAACTGAGACCAGGTCTGATATCGGGAAGTGTTGGGCCAGCCACACCTATAAAAGCTATTAATGGTGTCCGCTGGTAAAGTGGTGGTCATGTTTTGCCAAACCTAAGACGATAAGAAGGAGAAAACTCTTCACGTCACTTTCTTCCTTTGCGTCCCTCCTTCTTTGAATCTCGAGTAATTAATTGGAAACACACTCACCCACGCAGCTTACCAGCTGCAGTGGAGATCAGGGGAACAAGGGTAGCCTAACCCATGTGATTCAGTGCCAATGCTCATATCCTTACAATAGCTTCTAAGCATTTTTCACAACTTGATGAAATAGTAATTCCACTGCCTTTTTTTTTTCTGATTCCTATTGTGTCTGGGTTCCATCATGCTAAGGGATGCATGACACCAAGAGAACATGAAACTGCCCAGAGTAGGAGGGGAACCACTCAAGTGGATCGGGTAAATGCAGAGAGACGGGGTGAGATTTCCAGGCAAGAAGCAATTTTGCCTCCTTTAAGGCAATGCCATAAATACGGAGAGATCAGTCAGCTACATATCCCCTCCTTGTCAAGCGTGGACAGTCTGGCTCCCCAGTGTCTCAGAACGGTAGGTCAGATCAAAGGATCTGGCTCAGGCTCAATCTCACTCAGACAGAGGTGATGTTGATTGGAAGGCCTGGTTGGCAAATTTTGGCAGGAGTGGTAAACTCAACCCAACTGGAATCCATCTGTCCCCATCTTGTCCAGATAGTGCACGGTCCCAGGGTTGCTGGAATCACAGGAGGCAGCAGTGTCAGACTAAATCATTTTGGGGTCAAAAATTGGGCCCCACCAACCTTCACTCAAACTTGGCCTGGCCACTCCCCCCCTGAGTGACATTGCAACATTGTGCACCAGGTTGTAACACCACTTACCCAAGCCCGGTGGTTGGGTTTCCCCTGAGATGCGGGCCCTATGCAAGTGTATCGAGTGTACATTGGTTAACCCGGGCCTGTGTCTGGAAATGCCTTTTCCCCATCTTCAACTGCTCTTTCCTCTTGGGCTGGGACCTAACTATGGAGATCCAGGCTTCGGTCACTGCCTGGGTGAATAATTGCAGCTTGCTGGGACTAGGGCTGACTTTGAAGGCCACATGGAAACTTCAGCTAGTGACAAGCCACTGAGCTGTCATTTAAATAGGGCAGAGTGGCAACAGCATAACCCGCCAATGCTCTGCTCCTTGCACTGGCTGCTGATCCTGCATCTGGCCCAATCCAGGGTCTTGAATTTCATCATGAATGGGCTAGGCCTCAGTTACCATCCTCTGACCTACCCACTGCGTTAAGGCTGATAAGATGCTGACGTATTAATTGACAGAATCCGTGTTCAGACACCGTGCTATGGTGTGG
This sequence comes from Lepidochelys kempii, assembly GCF_965140285.1. Classification (NCBI taxonomy): domain Eukaryota; kingdom Metazoa; phylum Chordata; order Testudines; family Cheloniidae; genus Lepidochelys; species Lepidochelys kempii. Next base: position 149,546,785 of record NC_136382.1, on the reverse strand, counting down.
AACCACTCAGAAATACTGGCAAATGTTAAACAAACAAATAGCCACTGAGTGCTGGAGATACATTCGCAGGCTCAATTAGTCATCACAGGCCCCTGCTGCTTGCTATTTCGGGGCTAATAGAGAGTGACCAGTGAGCTATAGTTCTTGCTAGGCAAGCTGTGATTTTAATATTACCAACTCCTCTTTAAATTGTAAGCCATTGGCAGGGAGTGGCCTTTATGGTCTGAACGGCACTGGGCACATTGTCGGTGCTCAACAAATAGCACTACTTGTTCTTGTTTTCATGTACCTCTTTTGATTTTGCAGCACCAATCTCTAACTCTCAGCAGTTCACACAACTGAGGCTAAGGACAACCATTATTAATATTACAATAGCATCGGTGGCCTGCGCTGGGATCAAGGCCCGCTTGTGCGAGGTGCTGTACAAACATAAAGTAAGAGATGGTCCCTGCCCTGAAAATCTTACAACCTACATTGACAAGGCAGACTGAGGAAGCATCACATTCTCTGTTTCACAGCTGGGGAAGCAAAGCACAACTAAGTGATTTACACAGGACCACACGGCCAGTCTATGAACCTACATTTCCAGGGTCCTTAGCAATTGATTTAAGCCACAGGACTGTTCTTTCTCCTAAAGCAATTGTCTTAATTGACAAGCCTCGTCAAAGCCCAGCTCAGCTTTCCACATTTACAGCACCTTTCACTGGAGGATCCCAAAGTATTATACAGACAGGAACGAATTCATCATCTCGGTCAGTATTGTTATTCCCATGTTATGGAGGTTCAAACTGAGACACGAAGAGATGGCAATGACTTGCATAAAATTTCACAGTGAATCTGTGGCAGAGCCAGGGGAAAAGAACCCAGGTGTCTTGATACCGTAAATACAAAAAAAGACCATTCGTCCTGCCCCCCATGAGATCTGACAGGGAACATTGGAGTCTCCTACCCTTTCACACTGACAAAAGTTAACCCTCATCCTAGCCTGTTTGCCCATTCTCCTTTACAAAGCTGGGTGGCTGCTCAGCCCTGGGAGCTGCAGGCAGTGCCTCACACCAGTCTCAACCATCTGCCGATGCTTCTAGTTCTTAAACTCCTCATCAAGGTCTGGGTATGTGACTCTCCGGCCCACACTAGCCTTCTTCCATCTGTTCCATTTGGTACCGATTTGTGTCGAGGAAAGAGCGCTCTCAGCTGTGCAGGCATTCCTGCCAGGAGAGGATTGATTCAATTTGCAGCTGTGCTTTTCTCTTCCTGCTCTTAGACTCTTGTTCTTGGACAAGGGGAGGAGGAGGAAGGGAAGGTCAGAAAACAGCAGAAAGAGAGAGATGCCTAGTGAAAGGAGATGTCTGTACTGAGTGTTACTCTTTTGTAGCAAATGATTGCACCATCCTCCTCACCTTCTCTTCACCATCCGCTAGCTGAGGACATCCTTCCCTCTGGAAGATGAACGAGAGACCTTGTCGGAAATCCTTTGCTTATGTGGCAATAGCTCATCCAGGCACCAGACTGATACCCAGGAGAACTAGCCACCATCTCATGGCACTGCGGTTATTTCATCTACATCCCGGGCTGCTTCTGGTCCCCTCACATGGTGGGGGATACAAAGTGTGGGGAGAGCAGCTTACCAGCAGATACACGGAATGGACCCTTCTCAGAGGGCAGCTTCAACCCTTGAATACAATGTGCAGTCCTTAGAGCTGAACTGGGGTAGGATATATGGAAAGAAGTGAGGTAGATACCGAAGTTGTGGTGCATTATAAATACTTAGATAGAGATAAGTCTTCACAATGGGAGGCTAATTGGAGATGACTTTGATAGTAACACTCCCTGTTAGGAGCCAATTGACAATATTGAATGGCAGTGATCATTAGGCCACACCATCTGGCTCTTCTGTCCCCATCTGACTCCTTCACTGCAGTAGGTCTGACTCCAGAAACTTTGTCCCAGGGAAGTTTTGAGCCAAAGCTTGTTGCCGGCAAGCTATGAAGTTGGTGCAGCAAGATCCACAGGTGGCTGGAGATGACTGGAGTGGAGGTAAGTTCTGTTCCCATTTGGCAATTGTAAAAGGCAGGGGGAGAACCTGGTAGCAGATTGTTTCATAGCCTTGCATCACCCGTTGTCCAGTGGAGAGCACCCCAATGGAAATTTCGTATGTATATGAGTTGAGTTAAAAGCCATCCTTATGGGCTTGATGGCATCTCATCTCTGACTGCGGAGAGGGCGGGGCAGTAAAGATTAGTTTTGCTGACGCTAATGCTAACTTTCCATAGAAGACTCTGCTAAATGATCTGGCATGCATTGTCCCTGGCAAAGGATGCCAGAGGAAGAGGCAGGCTAATGAAAAAGAGGTTCTACTGAATTCTAAGCCCTCAGAAATGATATGGGGCTTACTGCAACCTGGTTTGTTCCCCTGGGGCTGATGGCTACTGGACATGATGGAGAACCCAAACACGTCAAAATATTTCCCTATTGGCCATTCCCTATTGCAGCCCCTGCCTCTTAAAGGGGCCATTTTGAATATTAATTGTAAGGCCCTTGCTAACATTGTTTCTTCCAAGCAAACATGAAGAACCACAGGCTTGGTTCTGCTCTTGCTAGAACTGGTATCACTTCAATGACTTCCAGGGAGTCACACTTGTACAGTAGTGTAAGCACGAGCAGAGTGGAGCCCCAAGGACTTGGGTCATACTGGGACAGTGCAATGGATTCCCAATCAGTCCCTGACAGAGACATAACTTCCTTAGCAGCTGGGAGCCTGGAGATAGGATGAAAAATGAGCACTATAAAATGAGCATATAACCACACTGGAGCATAATCAGACTGACTTACATTTTACAGCCTAGACATATGCTATGAAGAGTTATTTTCCCAGTCTCCCTGGCAGTCCTGACTTGCAGCTGGAGAAATGCTTAGGATCCCAGTATCTCATCATGGTGGAATTTCAGCTTATGTGCTTCCCATGAATCCTACAGACAGGGATGACGGGGATGTGTGAAAGGTGCATCCATAGAGACCCCACTAAATACCTTTTAATAGCAGGAGACATGTAACACCCAGCGAGGGGAAAGTTCTCCCATGAGCTTGTCCCCAGTTGCCCCACAAGGTGTTAACGGACTTTCCCCAGCTGGCAGGGGGGAGATGGTTGTTATGTCAGATCTCCTAACCAGGGACCTTTGCCTCCTTTCTCACTCTTGGTGTGGGAGTGAGCGTGCACATATGTGGAGATGCATCTCTTACAGCCCAAGGTGATGGCCACACACGGGGGAGGGAGGGTTGTTCCACATTTTGGGCACAATGAAGAGTAAGAAAGAGCCTACAGGTGGCAAGCCTGATCTTGTAGGGTACAGAGGACCTGGGTGTGGAGAACACTCAGCATCTCACAGATAGGGCTATGCAGTCTCAGCTGGGTTTAACTGAGCTCATACTGTAGCCCCTGCTTTACTTTCATGGGAGGTAGGAGCTTGGGGGCTGCTTTGATGACTCAGGAGACCCCAGTGGTGCTCCTTGAACAGACGGGTTGCATCTCTCAGCCTCCGGCAGTGCAGAAGGGAATATTCCATCCCTTTCCTTTCCCATCTAAGACTACAGCACAGAGACGGTCCTGAAACTCAAGGGTCACTGCAGAGTGAGAGGGACTCAGTCATGAGCAAGCAGAGGTGGGTAGGTGGCACTGGCTGGTCACTACGAGATTACAGGTGCAGCCCCAGTTTCTCTACCATAGGCAGCTGCGTCAGGAGCAAGAGGCGGAGAAGCGGCCCGCCGGGGAGTGGAGCGGGTGCCAGCCATTACTGACCCAGGATGCTGCCCCCAGGGCAGGCAGGAAGCTGAGGAAGGGGCTAGGGAGGAAAGTCTCTCTCCTTTCCCTCTGCAGTGCTATAGCAGCCAGCCTGTGCTGACGCCCTGCCCCCCGCTCCCAACGCGTGACACCCTCCAGACTCCCCGGCGACTCAGGGTCCCCCAGCGCTCGGCCTGCCGGGGTGTGGGAGATGGAAACACACAGAGAGGGAGACAATGGCCGCCTCTTGCTGGGGCAGGCAGGGCTCCTCCGCAGCCCGTCCCGCTGCCGGGGAGCACAGAGCCGAGCGCAGCAGGCAGCCGCCCACAGACAGCGCTTGGAAAACCTTCCCCCTGGGCGGGCGCGGATCCAGGGGGAAAACAGCAGAGCCGAGGGATCCCTGCAAGGCTCGCTCACGTGCGCCCGGCCCCCCGCGAGCCCCCAGCGGCTGCAGATGCTCCTGCGGCAGCCCCGCCCGCGGGCACAGCCCGCCTGGCTCTCGCTCTCTCCCCAGCGGGCGGTGCGGACGGCCGGCTCTGCACGTAGCGCATGGCGGCGGCTCCCCACCTCCGCGGCGCGGCGGCGGCGGCGGCAGCAGCAGCAGCACGTGGAAAGCCTGGGGCGGCGCGCGCGGGCGCGCGGTTTTTGGCCCCGCCCCCTCGCTGCCGCTGCCGCTGCCGCTGCAGCTGCTGCCGGCCCCGCGCGCCGGCGCTTCCCCCTGGCCATTGCGCCCGGCTGGGGCCGGCGGGGGATGACTTCACCGTGGGGAGCGGAGCCAGAGGGGCAGGGGGGAGCCACCGCCTGTGCAGCAGCCAGGGCTGCTCCCCCGACCCCCGCGTGCCTGCAATGTGCGGGAAGCGCCCTGCTGGAGGCCGCCCGGCCCGGGCACAGAGGCTGGGCTGAAGGGCAGTAATGCATGGGGCGGCCAGGCCTGGGGCAGACCCATAGCTGGTAGTGCGGACCTGCCACGATCCGGGTCTGTATTGGCACTAGAGGCGCCCCTCCCGGTGCAGGCTGGGTCCCTGGCGTTTGCTTGCTCACGGTGGGGGGAGGGCAAAGGGGGAGATGGGGAAATCTGTTCGTTCTCCTGCCAACATTTCCCATCAACGAGGAAGGAGGGGGACCCCCCGGGCAAACCCCTGGAGCGGGCTTTGTCGGAAGCGGGATACTTTGGGGCCACACAAATACACTGAGCGGATTGATTGTCTTGGTACTGGGTCAGCTTGTGTTATTTGAGGACTTTGCAGCCCCCCAGAGATCTCCCGTGGTGTGCGGGAAGATTTCTTTTTCTTGGTGCAATTTAGTATATTCAAAAGGAGAAACTTATTAAGGACCCATTGAGCATCAGGTCCCGCAGGTATAGATTTGTTTCTAGCAACCTGCTTAGCATCAGAATCAACTCAGAGTATTAACAGATCCATCTGTGAATGAGTCTCCCAGTGATCCAGCTGAAAGGAAGAAGCCATGTACTGTGAAAAGCTTTGCAAGGGGCTGGGGCTCCCACCATAATTTCCACCTTTAGCTTGTGATAAAGCCCCTGTCCCAGGGGTGTGGGTGCTGCAGAGAGAAAGGGGTGATGAAGGAAAAAGAAAAGAATTGATTCCTCAGGCTCTCCCTTAATACAGTTATGCTTTCACAGAGCCAAGGAAGCAGCCCCAGGGAACAATCTGATAGGAAAAGCAATGGAGTTTGTTCTTGAAATAGTTTATTACTGGTGCACTCAGGTGTCCAGCTTGTGTCCTCTGAAATGGACCTCTACTGGAGGGGCTTGCCCCTCGGGAAGTTCTTTGGCATTTAGTGTGAGCTGATCCATCCCAAAGGCAATATATTTGCTGTTGGGAAAAATGTTATGAATAAACCCCAAGAATAAGTCCTCATTAGCAATACCGGGGTGTGTGTGTGTGTGTGCGAGAAAGAGAGATTCCATCAAAGTCAAGGGAATCACCCCAACCTCCCCTTTAGATATGGTGACAGAATTTTAACATGTGAGACTTCTCCAGCACATGACTGGTCCCTGTGCTGACTATCTGTACCAAACTAAAATGCATCTCTTGGGCTGTCACTAATTTATAACATACAGTGCTAATGCACATACATTGTAAGTGCACTGGGAGGGGGAGATGTGGCCAGATGTTTTAAGGCAAGGAGTGGTTTACACAGACAAAAACCACCTGTGTCCATGATGGTGCTGGGATAGCAGTGTCAGTTTACTGATTGCAGAGCCATTGCAGCATGTCATCCCTTCCATTCGTAAGGCATCCGTGGACATGCACGCACACACACACAAACTTTGCATGGATGAGGCCCTGGGCAGGTCCGTTGCTACTGTATTTTAAATAGTACATGAGCTTTGGATCTCACCTATTTCCATTGATCCCAGTTGGGCAGGTGAAGTGACCCAGTATGACACTTTGGTCTGTTGCTTTATTAGTAATCTACCTTACCTGAGTGCCCAAGCAGCATTTTGGAAGAGGAGGAGGAGGTGGTGCAGTTTGGCTTGCTTTCTCCACCTGTCTGCCTGGCATTTGTCTTCTGGGTGGTTTCCTTCCTCTCTGTAAGTGCCTGTCTGACTCACGGTTGAATCCTTTCCTGGACACTGCTCTGGGAGTTCATTCTGCACACGAATTTGTGTGTGTGTGTGTGTGTGTGTGTGTGCACGCCTGCTCCTCTGTCAGCTCTGTGTTTGCTCGTTCCTGAGCCGCTTTCCCCAACAGTAGTGACATGTCTTCCCTCTTCTTTGGGACCTTCAGAAGGTTACGTACCGAAGTCATGCCACCTCTTTCCTAAGGATCAGAAACTTCATTCTTCCAACCTCCGAGAGCTGGAGCCTGGGGGAGCCTTTTGCATTCCTCAGGGGCATTGGTCCCTTTGGCTCAATGCTGAACTGATGCCCCAGTGCGGTGCTAGGGATGCTGTGCTGCAGGTAATGCTATCTTTTAGATGAGATCTAAAAGGGACATCTTTACCATGTCAGGTCACCATAGATCTTAGGGTGTTTTTGCAAGATTTAGAGGTGCTAGTCCTGGTCAGATTCCAACATGGCTATTTTCATCCTGCCCCTTTCTAAATTCCCACTGCATTTTCAGTTGGATACTTTATTCACTTCCTGTCGCACACAACTGTAGCTTGCGTAGGTTAGGCACGTGCTGTTAAATAGCTATTGTGTTCTGCCCTAGTGGTGGCTGCATTTCAGCTGTGGGCAAGGTGAGTCTTGTGTTTATATAGTTCACAAAGTATTTGGGGATCCTTTGGGACAACAGGCATCACAGAATGCTATTTTCCTCTGTTTCCACTTCTTCAGCGTCATCCCAGTATCAAGGTACTCTGTGCTCCAGCCAAGGCCTCCCATTGGCATGAGAACAAAAGAAAGGAACAAAGAACATGCATGTTATAGCATTGAGAACTTAAAAGGCTCAGGCATTCAGCCACAGAATTATCCATTACTCTAGCAGCCTGGAATGGACTGAGCTGAATGACCCTGATGGAATCAGCTCTCAGTGACCAATGGAGTCAAAGGCTAATGTGGGGTGATCACAGACTGGGCCCATCAGAAGCAGAGGGAGGGCCCATGAGGCCAGAACTTATGGTGGATGCCCCGTGGATTCAGCTAGGTAGTGGGAGATGCTGTGTGTGCGGAAAGACCTAGGCTACACTTTACCTCACATGTGGCTAATTTAACTATTGCCCTCCTAAATGAGTTATTTTGCTTAGCATCCCGATTGATATTCCAGTCTCTGTGCCCAATCAATTCAAACCGCAGGCTGGATTTTGATAGGAGATGTCACAATTTCAGGGTAACTGCACCTGCGTTTCCCCTCCGTGGTCTACCATGGAGCCATCTCCTCTCTCGGGTGGTGACCTGACCGGGGGTTGTATGTCTTCACAGCTCTCTGAATTTAAGCTGTACTATCCCCAGCAAGCCTGACTGCCTAAACAGGCCGTTGCCGGTGCGTTGGTTTCTCCCCAAAGGCTGTGACCAGTGTACTGCTTGCAGTTACAAGTTACCACACTGCTCCTGCTAAGCAAGCACATTTATTCTTAAGGTGAAAGCGTTACAGAGAAAACACATTACAAAAACAAAAGAACCAACAGGCATGCTAAAAGCTTACCCAAAGTCACCCGTCAGTCTTATGGGGCCCCGTAGGTCAAGCCCTTCCAACCCTTCCACAAGGATTGAGGGTCCCTCTTGGACTGAGGGGCCTGTCCCTTTGCTGGATCAGGAATATGATCCTGAATCATTTAAAATTCAGGCCATTTATCCAAATGTCCTTTATTTGCCTGTTGGTCTGTGGAGAATCCAGTTTGAACTAGTATTTAGCTAGTCCTACCTCTTGAGGGGGTGGGGGGTTACAACCTGGCTGATTTGCCTTAATCCCCACCCACTGTTGTTAGTTCCTGGAGGAGCTGTGGCAGCCTTCCCACACGGAGGAGAACACAAACCGTACACAAGCCAGTCATTTAAAACAATGGATCCCCGAGGATACTGCATGGGGATGCAATGTCTGTCACAGATTATAGCTCCGTTAAACTTTCAGTCCTATGGTGCATACGCTGCTCTAGTGTGCCTGGCGATTGCCCCAGATAGTCTGAGGCTATTTCTATACTGCATAATTGCCTGGGATCCTGGGCAGATGGACATGTGCTATCTCTGCTTGAGCTAGTGCTCCAGAAATAGCTAGGAGGCTGTTGTGTCACAGGTGGTGGGCACAGGCAGCGGCATGGGCTAGCCACCCAAGTTCAGACTCAGGGGGTCCTGCAGGCTTGCGCTTGCGTGGCTAACCCATGCCACCGCCCGCGCTGCAATGTCTGTGCTGCTATTTTTAGCATGCTAGCTGGAGCAGAGCTAGTGTGCGTCTGTCTACCTGGGCTGGGAGGGGAGGCTTGGTCCCAGCTGCAGTGTAGATATACCCAGTGAGGGACCCTACCATGCTTCTCCAGTGCCTGTCTACAACACTCCCCCAGAGATTCCCAGGGCTGCTTGGCTCTCCATTACTGGCCCATTGCTCCTGGAAGCTGGCTCATCTCTCCCCAGTGCTGTCTCGGTGTGTTGGGCATGCAATAATGCCCCAGTCAGCAGTGGGCATAGGGGACATTCAGCCCCTGCTATTCGTGACTAGCTGGAAGAGGCTGGCACTGACAATGTGATGTGCCATCTGGCCACAGAGATGCAAACTCCTGGGATTTCCCTCCCATCACCTCACACATGCTGCACTCTGAGGCACACAGCCAGCTTGGGGCCAGGGGTGAGGAGTGGGGAGAGGATCTGGCTCAGCAGGCATTGGGCATGCTGCAGCAGCACTAAGAAGGCTGAAGAAACCCTTAGCAACTCTTAGTCAGAACCTAGCTTGGGAGCTCCTACTGTACGTGCAGCCTGGCACTGAGACAGGGTGTGAGCATGTGTTCGTTTGCAAGGGAGAGCGGTGATAAATGAACTCAGGTAATTAATTCCCATTCCTGATTGTATGTTTGCTTTTCAAAGTGTGCGCCAGCATGAAACAACTCCGATTCTGATTTATGGAGTTCCTTGGACATGGCCCAGGCCTGCCTCTACCGGACATATTCTTTTATCTCAGTTATTTAACCAGATCTGTTAATGGAACCTATCGGAAGGCCTGAACTCAGGAGAGCATTCATAGCAAACAGATTATTCATAAAGTATCTCTGAGTTGGAAGTGTCTTCCGTTAACATAGCTGCATCCACACCAGGGGTTATGCAGACCTAGCTGTGATGCTCAGAGGGTGAAATTGTTCACAGCCCTGAGTGATGTGGCTGGGTTGATTTAATTTGTAAATGCAGACCAGGCCTTAGTACCTCTGCTGTATGAGCTGGATTCCTTGCTTGGGGAGGCTGGTTCTCCAAAGGCTCCCATCCTGTCTCTGCATATGTCCTGCAGACAGCTCTGAATCTCTATTTCACGTCACATCTCTTCTTCCTCTGACGTGGTTACTTAACACAGCTTCATGGCTCTCAAGGCATGTCACCCCAGGCTTGCTTCCTTCTTCACACCCATAGTCCTCTCTCTCCAGGTAACCTCAAGAATACACCTTTCTAAGCCTCCCTCTCAAGCTTTCAGAGTGGTTCAGTGGTGGCGGCCCAAAGAGAACAATTAAAATGGCTGGAGGCGGGGGGTGGGACTGAGATGGCCCACCTCGTCTGTGCTGGAAAGGCACAAACTCCCTGTGGAAGCCAGAGTCACATCAGGCGTCTCACTGACAGGCTGGGCAACCTCCTGCAGGCTCAGAAACCCTGCACATGGGTGGGACCACCCTGATGTGAGCTGAGCCTGAGCAGGTGCTGTGTCTGGAAGTTACCAGGAAAGAGTCTGATTGACGTGGGCAGGCAACCAAGCTGAAGGGTCCAGAGAGCCTGCACATGGCTGGGACCGTCCAACCTGTGAGCTGGGGCTGAGCCTGAGCGGGGACAGGGATAGTGGGAGAGCGCTGGCTGCAGGGTGTCAGCTTACAGCTGCTGGTGGAGAAGCCACCCTGGAGTTGCTCCCTGCAGTAGAAGGGAAGACCCTGTTTTTCTCTAAGGTCACTGGGCTTGAGACTAACCTGGAGCCCCGAGCTCCACAAAGACGAGACTGAGCCCTCAGGCTCAGCTGCACTGGTGAGGACTGCCAGCTGAGCCTGGGAGGGCTCACTGCACTGGAAGCAAGGAATGACCAGGCCTTGAGGTCACCCGAGGCCCACTCCACCCAGAAGGGGGTGAGATTGGCTTCTTAGTGAAGGGCACCATCCTTCTCCTTGACCTTACCAATCAGCTAAGTCACAGTGCCTAGCGCAATGGGGTCCTGGTCCATGACAAGAGCGCCTATGTGCTATGGGAATACTAATACTAACAACAATTCCTGTTGTTATTTCCTCGTTGTGAGCTTTGGAGTACTTACAGGAAGGAGTTACCTTTTCACCTGCCTTATTTTACCCCTATCGTTTCCTGGAATAAAACATTTGCTTAACCTTATCTCTTCGTCCTTGGTTTCTTGAACTGACACATTTTGTAATGTTCTAGAGGTTGTAGGGGTTATCTGGTAGTGTACACACCTGGCCTCTAGGAGGAGGTATTGAACACAAAGAACCCAGGGCTCATGGGTCCCAAGGTGGGTTGCTGAGACACTGAGGAGGGGGAATAAGGGGCTCCACCACTCTTGGGGATTGGGATGCCCCAGGAGGGAGCTACATATGCCGGTACATTAAAAAGCAGTTGAGCAGATAATGATGCTTCCACACTGATATCAAGGGAAGCCTTAGGAGTGAACTGCTCGACAGGAGGTGACGAAGGCCTGGGTGTCTCTGGTAAGGGTTGAGCTAGAGTGTTTCCAAATACCTTTGGGAAGGTAACAGCCTCTCTGGGACACTGCTCACAAACCCACCGGCCCTGTCTTTGCTTCTCCTCTGGAGGAGGCCAGACATCAAATCCTTTGGTCAGTATAAATCTTTGCACCTCCCTGCCAAATGCATATCTGGACTGACGGATCTCTCACTGCTGCAGGAGGCAATGATTCTATTCTGAACTCTCAGGAGTTGTGCTGAGGTAGCGCCCAGGAGCTGAGTCAGGGATCACGGCCCCGTTGTTTTAGGTGCTGTTCAGCCTCATAACAAAAAGGCAGTTCCTGCCCCGAAGACCTCACAGTCTAAATAGAAGGCAGTGATAATGCTGTGATTATGAACAGTGAGATCAGTGGCAGGCACAGCATACCAACTGCCTCACCAGTGTCAAGTTTTTTCCTAGGCATCATGGTAGAGGAGAGCCATAAGGAGAGATGTGGAGGAGGACAATGAAGTGGTTTTGGAGATATTTATGGGCAGCCGCTCCTCGGTACAGAGGCCGGGACTCCACTTCTCAATACGCTGCATTTGAGCCACTTTGGCAGGGCAACATCTATTCTTTGCATCTTATTCTCTTTCACTTAAGGGCAGAGTTACTCCGCTGAAGTCAAGGGGAGTTACAGCAGTGTAAGCAAAATGAGAATCTGGCCCTTTAATTCCTACTGTGAGTTCTGGAAATGATTAGTAGACCAGTCACCAGACACAGACACTGGTCATTCCCAGGTCATTTCTGTCTCGTATAAGTAACAGTTAAGCCACTCAGCTAAAGCGTCAGGGCTGCCCTGCTCTTCATAGAGTCATTGGCACTTGTGCAAAGTTAGTGAGTATAAAATGCTCAGACTTGAACATGCCCACACACTCTCTTTGCATGAGTGACCATGTCTCCTCAAGGTGCAGGGTACGGGGAGAATAAGACCCAAGCATTCACATAATAATTCCTTAAAGCAAACAGAGAAACAGAACAGAAACAAACAAAGAAATTACATGCCACAGAGAGACAAGGTAATGTGTGTTCCAGGAGAACCAGCCCTTACATGACTGAGAGCAATCTCATAAAAGTCTGTACGGGCCAGGTGGCAAAATAAAATAAAAAAGCCAGAGAGGTTAGTGCTGGTGAAACATGCTGGCTTGACAGCCCTGGCAACCGACAGTCTTGGTAGCGCCAGCACAATTTTACTGCTCCACCAAGGGGCTCCAGTGTTGTGAATGCCCCAGAATGGTCTCAACTCTCTTGCTGGTCATTCATTCTCCGTGTCTTTCCCTCTGCCCACACACAACTGCCCTATTCCTTCCTTGGTAAAGGGATGATACCCAAACTATCCTGCTTGATGTCTGGCTAGCAGAATCTCCATCAGGGAACTTTTTCACACATCAGCATTGTTTCTCTCTGTCCCAGTCCCTCTCCCAGGGTAAGCGCTGCAGCTCCCTCCAGTAACTGCCTATTGGCCATCTGCACATTGATACTTGGCATCTGGCCTGTGTGGATGGTCCCCATCCATCCAGTCAGATTTCAGGAATTTTCCAAGTCATCCACTATGATCTTACAACTGAAATACATCACTGTGCAGCTGGGAAGAGTATGTGACTGACGGCACATAGTAGGTTTTGCTTTGAAACTCTGTTCCTTTTGAGTCAAGCTATGTGGTGCAATTGTAAAATTTCCCTAGTTTACCAATGACAACAAAAATCTCTGCTGTATGAGCAAGCCATATAGTGTGGAATGCTAGTTGCTTGAAAACGTATCTTCCCCTGCCATTTAATTAAAGATCTGTATTGTATGTTGGAACAGCTCCCAAGGGCAGAATTAGCCATGTAGAGGGTTTTCTTTTGGAGGGGACTTTTACTGTATGATGGATAATCTGGGAAGAAGTTCTTAGTCACACATCCTTAGATCTGCAGATTTGACCAAGTGGTTCCAGTAAGCAAACTGATCTTTGCAGGCCTGTAAGAAGGATGTCTTTGAAAGCAGAATCAACACTAGTTCTACCCTACCTGCTGCATTTCTAGTCACTGTACTCTACTCTGCTTCATATAGGTGCATCAGCCTTCACTGGCAAAAAATGTGACACATGAACACCCTGCTGTCACTGGGCAAAATAACTCACATACGAACATAAAAATTGCCATACTGGGTCAGACCAATGATCCATCTAGCCCTGTATCCTGTCTTCCAACAGTGGCCAATGCCAGATGCGTCAAAGGCAATGAACAGAAAGCAATTATCAAGTGATCCAGCCTATGTCGTCCAGTCCCAGCATCTGGCAGTCAAAGGCTTAGGGACACCCAGAGCATGGGCTTGCATTCATGACCATCTTGGCTAATAGCTATTGTTGGACATATCTTCCATGAACTTATCTAATTCTTTTTTGAATTTTGTTATAGTTTTGGCCTTCACAACATCCCTTGGCAATGAGTTCCACAGGTTGACTTTGCATTCTGTGATAAAGTATTTTTTATTTTTGTTTTAAATCTCTGCCTGTTAATTTCATTGGGTGACCCCTAGTTCTTGTGTTATGTGTAGGGGTAAATAACATTTCTCTATTCACTTTCTCCACACCATTCCTGATTTTATGGACCTCTGTCATAACCCCTCTTAGTCGTCTCTTTTCCAAGTTGAACAGTCCCAAATTTATTAATCTCTCCTCCTATGAAAGCTTTTGCATACCATTAATCATTTTTGTTGCTCTTTTTTATACCCTTTTCAATTCTAATGTATCTTTTTTGAGACGGGGCAAACAGAACTGCATGCGGTATTCAAGGTGTGGGCATACCATGGATTTATACAGTGCCATTATATTTACTGTCTTATTATCTGTTCCATTCCTAATTGTTCCTAACATTGAGTGGATGTTTTCAGAGAACTATCCACAATGATTCCTTTAAGATCTCTTGCATGAGCGGTAACAGTTACTTTAGACCCCATCATTTTGTATGTACAGTTGGGATTATGTTTTCCAATGTGCACTACTTTGCCTTTATCAACATTGAATTTCATCTGCGGCTTTGTTGTCCAGTCACCCAGTTTTGTGAGATCCCTTTGTAATTCTTCCCAGTCTGCTTGGACTTAACTCTCTTGAATAATTTTGTATCATCTGCAAACTTCACATCACTCTTTGCTCCCTTTTCCAAGTCATTTATGAATATGTTGAACAGCACTAGTCCCAGTACAGATCCTCTCCATTCTGAAAACTGACCATTTATTCCTAACCTTTGTTTCCTCTCTTTTAATCAGTTACTGATCCTTGAGAGGACCTTCCCTCTTATCCCAGGACAGCTTACTTTGCTTCAGGGCCTTTGGTGAGGGGCCATGTCAAAGGCTTTCTGAAAGTCCAAGTACACTATATCCATCGGACCACCTTTGTCCTCGTGTTTGTTGATCCCCTCTAAGAATTCTAATAGCTTGGTGAGGCATGATTTCCCTTACAAAAGCCATGTTGATTCTTCCCCAACAAATTGTGTTCATCTATGTGCCTGGTAATTCTGTTTTTTACTGTAGTTTCAACCAGTTTGCCTGCTACTGAAGTTAGGCTAACTGGCCTGTAATTGCCAGAATAGCCTCTGGAGCCTTTTTTAAAAAGTGGTGTCATATTAGCTATCCTCCAGTCATCAGTGCTCTTCAGTGAGTATTACCCTCTGTGCCTGATCCAGAGGGTGAGAGTCAGCTAGAGATGCCACACAAGAAGTGCTTTAGCTTGAGCTGTAGAAGCGCTTAGCTTCGGAGGTCCCAGGTTCACTCCCTATTGATGACCATGAGAATGGTCATTACATCACATGTTTCTAGGAGAGCCAGAAGAGAGTGCTTCCTGAATGTCCCAGCCTAATGATGGGTAGATGCTAAACAAACGACGTCTTAGATAAGAAGTGAGGAATAAAGATAAACAAAACTTTATGGCTGAAATTAAAACACCAATCCAAGATGGATAGTGGATAGGGTGCAAATATTTCTCCCTGTAACTAGCAACAGGAACCTTCCTGAAGGCAAGGAAAACACAGCATGGAAAACAGCTGCAGAAATCTCCAGGGTACCATCTTCATCAGATCTTATGAGTTCTTCAGGAAAAAACTGAGAGGTAAGCGTGTCATGTCTCCTAAGGACTCAACCAACCAACCAACCCAAAAGAGATCCTAAAATATGTCCCACAGTTCTATAGAAAGTTCTTCAGAGACAGCCTGAGTTTCACATCCTGGCTTTTATTCATGCTCATGCAATCTTTGGTGCCTCGCTCTAGTATTTATGCCTGCAGGTGATGACATTTGCATGCGAAAATGCTGTCACATGTGCACTGATGCTGCAAAGCACTTCGGCACATGAAGAGTACCACTGAAATCAGGGCTGAATGCTTCAGTGCTTTGCTGGATTGGGGAGGTAGTGCCCAGGAAAATATATGTTCATGGAAAATTGCAAGTGTGCCGGCAGAGGCTGGGCTAAAAAAACCAACAAACTACAGGAACTGCTAAGTAATGGGTTGGCAACTTTCACTTAACTGTCCTCTCTGGAGGGTGAGCCACCATTGCTCAGACAGTGACCACAATTGGCCACTGACTTGCACACAGAGACTAGTGTGGCGTGGAATGGAGACTGACCTCACATGTTTATAAAGCTTTCAAGGACCTGATGGCCAATGACCTTTTCTGTTCCTTAATGATTTTCCAGGATCAGTGAACCCTATAGTCACAGGGACATTTTTTCCATTGGGAAGGTGGGAGAAGGGTTCTACCAAAATCCTTATCAGAGTCGCCCCAATTGTGATGGCACAGAGCAGATCTGAGTGGAAAAACTGGAGACCAATATGGCTGTGAAGGAAACCTGAAAAAATGTGAACCAAGTGTAAGTGATGGAGAGCTGAATGACTCTGCAGAGAGCCTGGAATAATAACTCTGAGAGGTGTGAACTGCCCCATTCATCTCACCGTGAGGTAAACTCAAATGCTCAGTCATGATCATTTAAATGTCAACATCATTAACGATTTCTTTCCTCGTGTATAAGAGAGGAGAGGGAGTAGATCCACAGAACTGACTGAGAGTGACCTTTCATTTTGGCGTCACAAATGTGTGGCGTTTTGTGAGATACCATTATTGGTTTCTGTCCCCAGTCAAGAAGGAATCAAGGAGTCTAGCAGAGCCCATGGGGATATTCAGGACCTCTTCAGGGCAAAGGCCAAGAAGCCTAATGGATTCAAGGAGCACGTGCCAATGTATTTTGAACATCTCCCATCTATTGTGAATAGCACTTCCTTTCTGGTGAGTCACCTGGGCAGAGCCCATTTTGTGGGTGGAGCTTGGAAGAGGACCTCTGCTTTTTTCTCCCCCTCCTCGCTCCAACCTGACCCCTGTGTTTGAGAGACCGAGTGACTCAGCAGTTCTCATTTGGAACACTATAGAGTTCTGAGCGACATAGCTGAGCTTCGTGAGTCCCTTGGCACGTGGAATTCCATAGGTCAATGGAGGATGGTTAGGGACTGCATTTCCCAGCTGGTAAGGACAAAATGGCTTCTCACTAACTCCTCTGCTATCAGCGCATTCAATATGCTTCTACTAAACCGCAAAGAACCACCCAACCCTTTGGGATTAGCTCAGCCCGTAAGGGGATTGAGGACGGGCTGGAGTAATGTGACCTGCTTTATTCTGGAGGCACAAGCAGGGGTAAACCTCTTCCTGTAAAAACAGTACCTAATAGCAGAGCCAGGGCTAGCAGTCCCAGAAGCCCAGTGACCTCTCCCCAGGGACTAAGAGAGGATGACTTTCAAAAAGCATTCCCCTGTTGCACACGCACAGTTCTGGCTGTTCAAAGAATTGTACCCACCCTGTACCTGACTGTGCACCTGCTAATCAGCAGAGCTTGCCAGGGTCAGTCCTTGGAAAGTGTGTGCGGAGGTGCCTTCACATATAAAGTTGTGCACCCATTCTAATGTCAATCATGCAAGCAGTGGGCTTTCGGGGTGGTTCTGTATATTCTGTCCCTTCTGTGTGCAGATGCTGGAATCCATTAATCCTGCACACAAGTGCGAGTGCTCGAACAGGACATGGTCAGTTGTTTGTGTCTGTGCAAGTGGAGGCCAGTGTGCAAATCAGGCTTTGGAGGTGAAAATCCCAGCCCTGGGAGGGGGGTTTCTGGGGTGTTAGGAACCAGCCTGGAGAATGTGGGAGGAAAGACTGAAAGAGGGAGTTCAGTGGCCTTCCCAAATGGAAATACAAGAACCCCCTCTGAGTCCTCAAGACCCTAGGCCTGAGTCACCACTGCCCTGCAGCTTGTGGGGCAATGTACAGCAGCGCAGAGTGGGTGGAAAACAAGAAAGGGAGCGTTGCATACCTGCTTTGTATTGGCTCACGAGGTGCTGGACAGCAGTGAATCAGGTCCTCTGTTGGCCTGCTGGGTTTTATTTAGCCATGAGAGGGCATGGTCAGGTTTGCCTCATGTGCACAGTGGGCCCTGTCTCCAGCCAACAAGGAGCACAGATCCATAGCAGCTGGTAAACAAGTGTTATTATTAAGGGACCCTCAGGAAGAGGTTAAGAAATACAGTGTCGCCTGTGGAGAACAACTGGCAAATAAACAGTTGTCCCTGGTCTCCAAGGACAGCCATGCACTAAGGAATCTCCTGTGTCCTCTGTGGGAAAGGCAAACCAAAGTCCTCAGGGTGGTAATAAGATGGTTCCCTTGCCTCACAGGAGCAAATAAACAAGTCCCTTCTTGCCAGGGTTAGATTTCCAGGATGGCTTCTCCTTGGCTGGGCCATGAAAGCTCCCCTTTCTCACTGACGGGAGTAAACAAACACTAGACTTCATCCCTTGGCTTCAGGACAGGCCCATGTAAATCCCCTGATCAGTGTAGGAGGAAGTGCCTCCACCCTCTTTATGGCTGCCTCTTCATGAGCCCAAGATGAAAGCCCCTCCCTTCAGTGCCTGGAAGCTCAGGCAGTCTTTATGGGGTGTGGCAGGTACTTAGCGAAGGAGTTTAACCCCTTCACTGTCCAGCTAGGCACATATATCCCATTTCAAGCCCCCATATATCTCCTGCCACCAGAATGTGTCGCTATGGAAGCTAAACCCATTAAAATGCCTAAGAGGTTATTCAAAGGAGGAGAAGGTACACAAAGTCAGGGGAAGAAGAGCACCTTCCTGCGCAGATGCATGGGGGGAATGGAGATGGTTTATTCGCTCCAATTTGTAGGGATTGTCTATATTACATTGTGAACTGAACTTCTTGAATTTCAAGGAGACTCAGTGGCTGCAGAGTTTGCCCAATGGGCATTGCCCCGACGCCTCCTGTGTAGTCACCTCAGTGAGCATGAAGGGAGGCTGCTCCAGCAGTACTCCAGGGCCAACACAGAGCAGAGGTCTGGTGAATGGAGGAGACAGACAAGGAATCCCAGACTGCTCTGAGGATGGCCATCGTATAAGCACCTGGCCTCCTGTGGTGTCCCAGAACCTCCTTTTCCATTATACCAGCCAAACTGAAGGATACAAGACTTCCCAGCTGCACATGGGACTTTATGTGGTTCATTTTAAAAGCAAATTGTCTATAAGAGAGAACCTGGGAGCTTGCAGAGAGAAATTGCTGAAGGCTCCCTTTCACAGCCAGATAGAGGCAACTAGTTAACTGTTGGTGCGATGTCCATATAGTACCACATCACAGGGCTAGGACAGTAGACTCTGGAAGCAATAGTGCTGAAGCACTGTAGTGAGATTGTACTGGGTGTTGAGAGACTATCAATATTAATACACCTAATGGACTCTAGCTGGTAAGAAGCTTGATACTTGGCTGCATTTGTTGTCAAATTCAGCCCACTTTACAAGCTACATTAACTAGGTGATTCCCTTTCTGAATATAGCATAAGTATTCTGCTTTT
Source organism: Lepidochelys kempii (assembly GCF_965140285.1). Lineage (NCBI taxonomy): Eukaryota > Metazoa > Chordata > Testudines > Cheloniidae > Lepidochelys > Lepidochelys kempii. The sequence goes on along the minus strand of NC_136382.1, from coordinate 149,527,829 downwards.
CTGTGGTTTTATAGGGGATTTTTAATTTAGTAATCAATATAGGGTGTACAGCTGTAGCAACAGTAAGATCAGGATTAAGGGACATCAGCAGAGCGATTGGGGTGACCTTAAACTAGAACTGCAGGGGGGAATAGAAGACAAGATTGAGGGACATAGGCAGAGCTGTGTGCGTGATGAATCCAGGGTAGGAATAGCAATGGTTGCCACAGATCAGGATTAGGTTGCGTCTGCAGAACTATTGGGGCAATAAGATGGGGGTGTTGTAGGGGAGGAGTGAAGTGGATTGGCAGAGCTGTACAGGATGCATTTCCTAGCTGAAAGTCCAACTCTTTTGCTGTTTGCCCACCACTAATTAAGATGCTGCTGTTTAACGATGCCTTTGAAAATATTCTCCTTTCAAGGGAGACAAACGTTCACATATGCAAGAGACTGAGAGTGCTGGCGGGACCCTGGCAGAGTGTGGGGAGAGGGTGGGCAAGCTTCCCTGGCTGAGCTCTGCCAATGCAAATCTCCACATGCAGCTGAGATGAGGCCAGAGGAAACCAGGAGCGTTTCCGCTGGGTTCCCACAAGAGCAGGAGCTGTGGCTGTGCCTCCCATCACGTCTGCCCACATGCAGCAGAGTTTGTATAAGGCATGGATAATAGTTACTCATTGATGGCTGGCACAAATCCTAATGGCGCAGCCAGGTGTGGAAACTGGCTTCTCTCTCTGTCTTTGTCCTGATAATGACAGACCCTATTTTAAGTGTAAGCTCCTACCTGTGGTTCACAGGGGGCAGGCAGAGCATTAGTGACCCTGACCGCCAAATAGGGGGTAGCAGTCTGAGTGGGGCCCTTTGTGTGTCCGTGGCAGCACTAGCCACCTTGAGGCTCAAACAGCTGGCAGTGGGAAAAGGTTATGCCATCACCGTGGAGACTGTGAAAGACCAGGGAGCCATTTCAGCTGTCCATTTGCTGATAACCCAGCAGAGCCTTGGCCGGGGCTGGGGGGAGGAAAGCACATGCTGGCCCCCAAGTGGCAGGGCTGGATCTGGTCTTCCACACAGAGTGGGAACATAGCATATACTGGGGAAGCACCCTTCAATCCTTCCTCTCCAGCCACTCAGAGAAGATTTCCCCCTCTGCCTAAGCCTCCATGCTGGCTGCTCATTCCCTTCCACGCTGCTCTCCTCCTAAGCACCGTGAAACAGCCCTCCGGGCCAAGTTCTCCACCTTCACCTTCTCCCACACGCCCTCCCGAGACTTTGTTCCTCCCAAGTTCTCTCCTGGTTGCCACACCCTTAATCTTATTTTCCCACTCCAGGCTCCGTGACTTCTTCCATGTCACCCCACCCCCTGGGAGCAGCCTTCCTGCCTCCTCCCTCTCCTTCAGGTGCCTGCGGGTAAGCCACGCCTGTCTGGGCACCCACAGCTTGCCCTGCCTGGGCTTCCCCACTGGCAGGGCTTCAGGACAGCTACAGTTCACCTGTTGCAAAGTGCTGTGTGCACTCAGGGCACAGCACAAATGACAACGAATCCTAATCACCTTGTGGGGAAAACAAATCTGCCCTGGAAAATATAGCACTGAAAGAGGAGGAGGAAGGAAGCAGCAGCATCCCAAAGAAAAGGGGTAGGGAAGAACTAATGGAGAGGGGGTCCCCCCATATATATTTGGGGTTGAGGGAGCATTCGGGACTTGCGGGTTTCCTGCTGTTTTTCCTGGGCTTCCCTTCCCAGTTAGCTAACTCTGCCCTCCTGTCATCTCTTTGCACGGCCAGTCACTCGGGTATGTCCCCATGGCAAGCCGAATCTGGTGGCAGCGAGTCTCTGAGACCAGGTCTACAGACCTGCTCAACATAGCTGTGTAGATATTGGGGCTCAGGCTGGAGCTTGTGCTCTGAAGCCTGGGGAGGGGGAGTCCCACAGCTGGCAGGGTGGCTCCAGAAGCCCGTCGCTACGCTAAGCGATAATAGCACGGGTTTCTTGCTGACTGTATTGACACACTGAGATACCGGAGAGATGCCTGCAAGCCTGGCTGTCTGCTTAAGCACCTCGGCATGCCAAGGAGCGGGTATATGGTGACCTTCACCATGCATGTAAACATTGCCTCAGCCAAACAAAGTGCATCCTCCTTAGAGCAACTTGCAGCTATTGTGGGACTCACAGCCACAGCACTCCTCCCACAGAAACATTGCGAGCCATGCCAAACACCTTGGACATGACCTACACTCTGCCCAGCCATGCCCCACTCTATGGGTAAGTCTGCCCTGCAAGGGAAGGTGTGGGTGTAGCATGGTCAGGCATGCCCAGGCTAGCTTTAATCTAGCCAGAGTGCAAGCCTGCCAGGAACCCAGGGTACATACTTGGGCTGCTAGCCCATGATGCCACATCTGCACTACTAGTTACCCATACTAACTACATTAAAGATAGCAGGTGTATACAGCCCCATAATGAGGGACACTTACCTGCAGCACTGCCTAATATCCCAATGTTCAGCCACCACACCTGCTTGGAGTGACAATCATCACCACCCACATTCAGCTGATTTCTGATGAATGCTTATGGAAAAGAAAAACCCAGCATAAGGCAGGCCATAGTGCAGGGTGGAATGTGGACACCAAGCATACAGAACAGCTCATCTCTTAAGCATGGGTCAGTGGGAATCACCTATGAAAATGAAAATTAAGCATTTATTTCATCCTTTTGTGTTGTTGGCTGTTATCCAGAAGTTGATTCAAAATTGTCCAATGAGCTTTTCATGCAAACTTGTTTTAGCCAACTAGTTGCTTCAGCTATTTGCTGTAAATATGGAGTGTAATTAGCCATCCAAGTCTTGTGGTATTTTGTCTGTTCCCTGATGGGAAGACTGTAATTTTTACAATGATAAAAAATAAAAAATAAAATCAAAAGAGCTCTCAGGATAGTTGCACAAACCCGGGAGGTGCTCCACCTCAACACCAAGGATCTCAGGACCCAAAATACCTGGCTCTCAGGGTCAACATTTTCCATGATCAGCAGCTAGCAGTATGGAAAATAAGTGTGTGGACAGGGCCAGACTTCCCAGCTGTGAAGAATGAATGAACTCACTGTGGAATGAGCTGTTTTCAGAGTGGAGTTTCCAGAATAAATTACGCTGGGCATTCCAGTAGTACCACTGGAGGTGTGTAACAGTGCCCAGGGGTTTCCCACCATGCCTCCTGCCCTCCATACTTTGGCCCATTGTCTTTTTCCCGTTTGAGTTGCATCTGATTGTGTCTTGGCTTTCCCTTCTGTGCCTGGAATTCTTCTCTTTTCAATGTCCATGTTTTCCACCCATGGAACCCTCCCTAAAATTTCATCATTTTAAAATGTTTCCATTTGTCTCCCCCAGTTTTTTTGATTTAATCTTATATTACAGCCATGCTCCAAGGCTGTATACCGGGGGCCAGACAGACATAGGAAGAGAGAAGCCCTGCTTCAGAAAACTGACACTATAACCCTCACCCCCTTTCCCCAAACCTCTCTCTCTCTTCTAGCCCATTCTGTTCTGTCACTTAGCCTTTCTCCCCTTTCTATTTTTGTTTTCCCTGTTTCACGCGCCCATCCTTTCCCCTCTGTGTCCCAGTCTCTCCCTCTCTTTCTACTCACCTGTGCTCCTCTCCCATCCCCTTAGTCCTCTGGTCCTTCCCTTCCTCACCACCAATCCCCACTCATTTTCTAGAGTGGGCGGGAGGAGCTTCCCACCTTCCCATGGCAGCTGGGCAATGTTTCAGCAGGTGAACAAGTGGCAAAGTGATGTTTGTGTGGGACCAGTGGGACGGTATTTGCTCAGACCTAGCTGATTTAACAAGAATCATAGGCATGGGGGGAGACACTCCTACTTATCCCTGATTTATGGCCTTTGTCTGTTCAGACAGCAAGCTCTTCGGGGTAGGGGCTGTCACTACGTGTATGTACAGAACCGGGCACAATGGGGCCTTGATCTCTACTTGCTCTGTAACACAAATAAATAAACAAATCGGAATCAGGTTTGGCGGGGAGAGAGCAGTCTCACCTCCCTCTCTCTCGGCTGCTGGGAATGAGATGATGCCCAGCATGCATGGGGGAAACCCCAGCTGACAATCAATCCAGACAGATATGAATTGCATCAACCCAGTAAAAGCTGCCATTCCTGTTGGCAGTTCTGTCATCACGGTTTTGTTTAGAAAGGTAAAGAGAACACGCAGAGAGGTGACAGCTGCACAAAGCTTCCCTCTGTGTGACTCAGTCATCCCTACCTTTGCACAGGGCACTCCTGCATCACAAGTGACGATGTCATCTGAGCAGCTTTCAGGAGCACCGTGGAGTTACTAGCAAAACAACCGAGGAGATGATAAGGACAAAGTTCAATGCACTGAGCTTGGCCTCCCCGTGCGAGTGAATGGAGGGGAAGGGAAGAGGGGAGATAAAAGACCAGGCCCTTTTTCATTCCCCTGGGGAAGATCCCACACAAGCAGTCAAAAGCACAACGGGGAAACCAGCCTTTATAATGCTTCCATGCCTTAGCCCCCTACAGCAAGACTGAACACGGCAAACCACCTCCCACTGGCCAGCCATGACATCCTGGGGCATCTCCCCAGTTGATGTCAAGTGTCCTAGCACCACGGACTCAAATGTGGTTATGACAATTGATACCAGCTGAGGATCTGCCCTCACTTTTTTGTTGGACCAGACAACCCCAATTTCTTTTGCACCAAACCCTTCTTGTTTCCTGTGATGCTGGCAAACCCCTTTGGCCAAACTCTTCTCTCACATCCACTTGCGTAAAACTGGTGTCACACCATTGATCTCATTTGAGTTACATCTGATTGACACTGGTGTAAGTGAGAAGAGAAGCAGGCCTCTTGTGTCCTGGCAAGGTCCCCACTTTGTGTGTTTGCTCCTATGAAAATTGCCTTCCACTGGCTAAAATGGCTGCAAAACAGAACTGAATGAATGCAGTTACCCCAGAGATGAAGAGCAGGTACTGGCAATATTCAATATTTTCATTAATGACTTGGATAATGGAGTGGAGAGTAGGCTTATAAAATCTGCGGATGGCACCAAGCTGGGAGGGGTTTGGAAGCACTTTGGAAGACAGGATTAGAATTCAAAACGATCTGGACAAATTGGATAATCGGACTGAAATCAACAAGATGAAATTCAATCAAGGTAAGTGTAAAGTACTATGCTTAGGAAGGAAAAAATCAAATGCACAACTACAGAATGGGGAATAACTGGCTAGGTGCTAGCAGTGCTGGAAAGGATCTGAAGGTTACAGTGGATCACACATTGAACGAGTCAACAATGTGATGCAGTTGTGAAAAAGGCTAATAACATTTTGGGGTGTATTAACAGAAGTGTTGTATGCAAGACACAGAAGGTAATTGTCCCACTCTACTTGGCACTGGTGAGGCCTCAGCTGAAGTGCTGTGTCCAGTTCTGGGTGCCGCACTTTAGGAAAGAGGTGGTTAAACTGGAGAGAGTCCAGGGAAAGCAACACAAATGATAAAAGGTTTAGAAAACCTGACCTATGAGGAAAGGTTAAAGAAACTGGGCATGTTTAGTCTTGAGAAAAGATGACTGAGTGGAGACCTGAGAACAGACTTCAAATCAGTTAAAAGCTGTTATAAAGAGGACAGTGACCAATTATTCTCCATGTCCACTGAAGGCAGGACAAGAACTAATGGGTTTAATCTGCATCAAAGGAGATGTAGGTTAGATATTAGGATAAACTTTCTAACTATAAGGGTAGCTAAACTCTAAAATAGGCTTCCAAGGGAGGTTGTGGAATCCCCGTCGCTGGAGGTTTTTAAGAACAGGTTAGACACACATCTATCAGGGATGGTCTAGGTATACTTGGTCCTGCCTCAGTGCAGGGGGCTGGAGAAGATGACTTCTCAAGATCCTTCCAGCCCTACATTTCTATGATTCTATCTCTGGGTTGTTCAACTTCTTGATGATGTACTGGCTGAATTTGCTCACATATAGCCTTGCCCATTTAGCTTCGTCTCTGGAAATCTCGCTGTGTTCTTGCTCCCTAACAAAGACTGTGAGCATAGCCAGCTGATGATGGGAAAGGCAGAATGAAATAGGTTGCTTTTCCCTAGCTACATTAGCTCTGCTGTCTGGCTGGCAATATGTGACTGTGTTTGTAAAGTGAGCAGATGTGACCAGGCAGACCCATGGTAAGCAGAGTTGCCATGAGCAGTGCTTTATGGTACCAGCACCTAGCACATTTACAGGGACTCAAAGGATCTGACATTATTTAATAGGGCCCCACGTCCCCGGTGAACTGTTGGACTCATAGCACTGAACAGTAAAGGTCTCAGTTTATCCACAGAATGGCAGAGAAGGGGCTAATTTCCCACACGCGCTGTCTCCTGCTGAGGTCCATCAATCTGAGATCCTCGACTGGTGTTAATGGGCATAGCCCCACAGTCAATGGAGCTATCCCCATCTGTGGATCTGACTCATAACCGATAAGGATCATCTCTGGAGGCCAAGAGAAGGCTCTGTAGCCTATTCAGCCCTTGGCTTTTCTGCAGACTGCCTGCAAAGATGCCAACTAGTGCCAATGGCAATAGTGGGCTTTTGTGACATAGATGCCTGTCCACTAGGAGCACAACAGAGTTTGTTCAATGGCCATCAGATGGGAACAACTTTTGGTTGCTACCAATTTGGGGTCAGATTAGACCCAGTGACTGAGGCTCTGTTTGCCATTTCTGGTTTCCTGAGACATCTACCCTCCCTGAGTCACAGTTCAGCTTGGTGTCAGGTTTGCTTTTCTCAGTGTAATACTTCAGAATGATGTGTATGGGAAAAGTTGCTTAAGAACGTGCTGGGGCTCCGTGTCACTCATCCCCTTTGGTAATGAAGCCATGAGGGGAACCTGCTGCCATTCTAGAGCTCAGGATTTTTACTAGTTATTCAACTGCTTCTGGGGAGCTGGTGGCATCGTCTCCAAGCAAGACGAGAGCTTCGGTTTCACTGTGAGTGCACATAATAAAACCACTGTGTAATTAATTCATGCTACACAATTCAGGGGCTGCAGGTCAGGAGTGAGGGGCCTGAGCAGAGCTGTGTGTGGGGATCCCTGGGCTGGGATAGTGGGGGGCAGTGACAGGACTGCATAGGGGGATGTTGCACAGCGCTTCCCTGCCTAGATCCAGGTGCCGCTTGCAGCCCCCTTTCCTCATTTTCAAGCACATACAAAAAGCAAGCCCTAGTCAGATTTGACTCTCTGCTCCTCCCCTAGTGGTGCAAGGCTGGGGTGAATCCAGGCTGCTTTCAGATGACTGTTGGCATGATAGTGTGGGGAATCCCAGACTCCAGATTTGTTAGACACCATTGCCCATTTACAGCAGCCAGCATAACTTGTCTGTGTCCCAGCCTGCCTCCTTCTGCCTTAACTTCACCCGGCCCCTCTCCCAAGATGTGCACAATGGAACTCAGTCTCTCTGAAAAGCCCCATTTGCATGTGGGGGCCAATAACTATGCCCTATGACTCATAGATGAGATGGCAAAAGCCTCTTAGACCCTGCCCCGGGCTGGGCTGCTGCCCTTGGGACCTGATGGAGTGAGCCCAGAGGAACGTGCATGGCCCTGCTCTCTCTTCTTATTTAAAGGGATGGGCTCCCTTAAAACTAACGTTAAAACAATCCTGCTAATCCTCAGGCTATACCGTCAGATAAAGCAGAAGGTCAGTCTGGACCCTATGAAACCCTGCTAGGAATTCACACATCCAGGCTGTAGCTCTGTCACTCAGGTCTGGCCCGCAGCTCCCCCGATACCACACACACTGGCAATCATGCCAGTATCTGATGGGCCCAAATAAGGACTCAGATGAGACCAAACTCATATTCCCTCCACTCTGAGGCAAGATTTAAACCTAAAGGGGGTTAGGCCTGGTCATTGCTTGGAGGAGAGGCTTACGATCAAGATGCAGGCGCTGCAGGAAGAAATGGCATGCATGATTCATTAGGGGGCGCTCGTCACCTTGAGCCAGCTCTGAGCCGGTGCCCCATGGTGCTTGGGAACTCACCCTAGTTAGAGAGGCCTTATTTCAGATGAGATGCCAAACCTGCTTTCTTTGCTGCATTAAAGATCCTGTAGCATTTGTGCAATATATGTGGGGTTAATCCTGGCATCCTGACTAAATTCTATCCACCTGAGTTTCTCCTGTGTAAGGGATTCTTCACTTTTGGCCCCGGGGTGCTGCTGTGCACTATTGAACAGCTCGCATGTTCCACTCCAGATTTGGCTGCATTTCAATGTGGATGGAAGAGCTCTCAGTACAGTATATAATTTGAAGTGTAAAGTTTGTTGAGAGCTTTGGAACCTTTGGATCGCAGCAACTAGAGCTAGCAAACTGACCTACTAGGTCCTGCAACAGCATGGAGATGCAAAAAGCTGTCCAAATGCAATAGCTAGTGGATGGAATGCATCACGTATTTAACAGCTGTTAATGGTTTTGCTGCCTAGTGGCTGGAGGCCTGGAAGTAGAAGCTCCGCTACAGTGAATAACTGAGAAATGAACGAGAAGTTTACAAGCATAAATTCTGTAAATGCCAAACCTGCTGTCTCTGCCCCAAGTGACGTCTGCCTCTCTTTGCCTGTGGCATTTTTCACAGTGCCATCACAGAATCTTGGTGCCCTGTGACCATTCCATACCAGGCCATCATACAGATACAACACCTAGCTAAGGAATTAACCCCCTGACCTGCTATTATTCATTCAGAGTGAAGTTCAGCCCCATGACAAGCACCCACAACAGGTCTTTTAGCCCCTTTAATCCCCCTTAAGCCCCCTGGGTTTGTGCAGGCTCTCTGAATCTCACCCTCAAGCATTTCAGTGCCTCAGTCTTTCGGAGCATGGGTTTGGATAGCCAAGTGACTACGTGTCCGTGGTCCAGTGTATGAAACTGCTGGAACTTTCCTATCACAGCAGTGTCACCTGAACGCCCTTAGCAGTTACACTACTGAGAGGTGACTCACGGCTTCCGTTCATCTTGTTTAAGAAGCTGCAAGTCAGGGTGTTTCTCCAAACCCCTTCATTCGGGTAAATTGGGCTGGAAGCCTCATGAGAGGAGCATCTCTCATGAGATTCCAGAGGCGGGGTCTGGTTCCAGCCAGCACAGGAAATACAGCGCAGAGGTGCATAATACTGTATGAAAATTCTTAACAAATCTCCATGATTTTTTTTTAAAAAGCACAAAAATCTCTGGCCTAGGAGATTAGGGTCAAGGTGGGAGGTTGGGTGTGAGATGATGGGGCGAGGGGGCAGATTTGGAGAGTGGGTTTAAAATTTGAGGTGAAGTTGGTTTTGGAGGAGGACTGAATTTGAGATTTGGGCTGTCGGCCTGGGGGGTTTGATTCTTTTTATCTTAACCCCTTTGCCCAGCCTTAATTAGCAATGATAATGTGAGAGCCAGGATCCTTGCAGGGAGGGAGCCAGACCTGGACTGCAGCGTAGAATTGAGGGGAGTCTCGGTACTTTGTTAACTCTGCAAGGGCACTCAGACCTGCACACTGCTGAGAAGGGCTGCGATGAATAGAATGAAAGTGGCAAAAGCATGATTTGTACAGGAGAGGCTCCGTTAGGTCAGTGTGGGAGGCTTGTGTCCTTGATTGAAAGGTCATGATTTCTTTTCCTTAAGCCACAGGGACGCAGGTTAGCTGGTGGCTGGAGCCACGGCTCAATAGAATTTGGGCCAACCCAAGATTAAAATTTGACCAGAGTGCTTGGAAAAGAGTGGGCATCTGGATCCCACAGTGAACCACCACAGGGTCTGTGGTGCTAACCCAGAGGCGCTGGTCGATGAGCTGTCTGAGAAGGCTAACGTGCCGGAAGGCACATGCTGCTCTTGTGTTTTCTGAGCACCAAGCCATAGGAACCAGGTGCAAGCCCTGTGAAGGGAGGGCAGGGGCTAAGCAGTTACCATCCTCTGTTTTATTCCCTACCAGCTGATCTGGACTGTATTCAGAGCCCTCAGCTGACGTTTGCTCAGCCTGCCAGCAGAGCCGTGCGTGTCACTCAGCACCGGCACATGCTGGCTCGCACGCTGCTAGCCGCACGTACGTGCCCTACAGCCCAGAAGGACCTGGCAGCTGTTAGTGTCCCGGTGTTTCTCCCACTCTTGTTGTCTGGCTGCCAGTCCACATGCAGTTTGGGTTTTTTCCCAATTTCACGACCGGCTCAAGGCAAGAGAAAGAGGACGCAAGGGGGAAAGAGTAACCCATCTGTCTGTCTGGAGAGAGATGCCCTGGCTACCACGACTCTGGAATTGCCTCCAAGGAGTCACTTCCCCACTGTCTGGATCATTGTCTTAGTTTATAAAGGGGAAGAGGATGGAATCTACATTTCAGCCACCCGCAAGATCCTAGTGCCGAAGCAGCATTAACTTACCGATTGAAAACTCTTTCCCTTGGTAGAGGCAGCTGGGGTTTTCAGTGCCCTCTTGTTCCACAATTCAACTCCGAGGATGATTCCAACAGGAATTATCCCAAGACATGCACAATACCCCATCCCATTCCCCCAGCTTCCTAACCGGAATGCAGTGCACCTTGGGACCCTGCCGCCAGTGCAGAATTCTGAAGCCAGTGCAGAATTCTGCCTATTAAGCAGATCAGCCCATTGGAGGCACTTTCAGCCAACGCTCTGGGATCCGGACGAACTCCCTACAAGCTTCTGGGTGGAATTTAAGGTGTTGGTTTTAAACCTATCAAACCCTAAATGCTTTGGGCCCCGCTTGCCCGAGAGATCGCCTCTCTCCCCATGACGCACCACCCTGAGATCGGCAGATGCACTCTAGCCAGAGTCCTCTTGTAAAGCACGCGGGTTTGCTGCCCCGGCGTTCTCCCAGAAGGCTCTGGAGCTCATTTCCCCACTTGGTTTGCCAGGGCTCAGATTTGTAAGCCTTCTGGCCAGGCAGTTTTTTTCTTGGGCTATTGGAGACAGGGTGGGGGTTGTGGGGTTTGGTGGATGCTTAGGGACACCAATAACACAGTGAGTTTAATAAATGGGACTGCCCCTTTCGCAGTTCTGGAGTCTGGCCTACACAGACCCCAGTGATGTGCCGTAAGCGTTATTATTTGTATCACACGTATTTATATGTGTTTGTATTTGCCTCTCCTTCCAAGCTGTTGTATGTTTCAGTTTCACTTCAGATATGTGGCCCATTTCCATGGCCACGTCTAGGGCAGAGTCTCTAGTTCTGCCTCCTCTCTTTCCATTTCTAGTGCAGAGATTTTCTAACCTGAGGTCTGGGTACTAGCTCCCTGGAAGTCTGTGCTGGTCGTGGCTTGTTCCTTGCATTCTTCTCTGATAGAAAGATAGTCTGCTGTGTCTTTGTGATGGTGTTTTTTAGGGCACTGTGATGGATCTCAATGCTTTCTCCTGTGGCTCCTTCTTCACTAGGAGTAAAAGTGCGTAGAGCGACCATAAGGCCAATGCCTCAGGACTCAAGAGTGGCATAAATGGAGAATAAGTGTGTGCTTAAAATCCACCCTGGCTCACAAAATGCTGTTCCTGCACTGGATCATGGCTGTTTGTACCCCAGATGTGGGCATGCCCTCCTGTTTCTCCTCTGGTTTTGTGCTTTGTATCTCTAACCCAGGAACTTTACCAGCACTTTCTTTGTTGTTGAACCGTAGCTCCCAGACACGCATTATCCCCTCTCCAATGATCTTTCCCATGTCGACTGGACCCATTGGTATTGAAATTATGATTAGAAGAGTCACTCCACCAGATTACAATTACAACCCGTAGTTCAGAGTGCGTCTTGCTTGTTTCCATAATGCACGTAGAGACAATAATTCTTTTGTTTCAGAAAGCTCTGTCGTCCTCCATTATATTTGCTGGCTGGAAGTACATTCCAGCCTCCTGCATAGCGTGAAGTCCGTTGTACTGGGGCGGCCGCTCACTGAGCGCTCCTTCGTGGACAGGGGTAGCTCTGCAGGCACCCTGACCCTGATAGCTCCCTCTTGTGGGCCCCTTAAGCACTCCACGCAGTCTCTGTTGTGGCTCACAGGACAACCTACCCAGTTCACCTAGTCCTCAGAGCCCTTCCTCACAAAATAATCCAAATTAAGCTCAGTGAGTCCCCAGCATAAAGCTCATAATCATAATTCAACAGTTCATACTGATTTCTGGTTCTTCTGCCACACCCAGAGCTCTTCCTCTTGCAGTGTGCTCCGCCAGTCCCAACCCTTTCTGGAGGAACTCAGCCCTCTGGCCCTGGCTTCCTTCAATTTCAGTGTCTCCCCTGTTCCGAGGGAGGAAGACAGTCTACATACTGCCCTCCTCCAGAAAGCTCCTCCTAATGGGCTGGAAGAGAGGGAAGCCCGGCGCCACCCTATGCTGTAGGACTCCTGATCTCAGGCCCTTAAAGGAACAATGTCCTGGGCTTCCCCGGAAGTCCAACTCCTAATTCCTTGGGACTGCTTCCTCAGTGCTGCTACCAGGCCATTTTCTGGGCGTTTATGCAATTCGATACCTGAAACAGGGTCTTCTGCCCCCCCTTGATTCTTAAGGGGTCGATACACCCCATTACACCCACCTCGTGAGCCCTGCCAGTTTTGAAACTAGGAAGTTGGCACCTCTTCTTGCATGAGTGGAGACTGTTAAGTTCAAGCAATCACCTCTGAGAGTAAGAAGCATATTTTTGCTCTCTGAACTCAAAGTCTCTGCACCCTTCAGTGAATCCATGAGTTGCTCTCCAGTACCATCCTTCTTCTATGGTCTCTCATGTAGGACATTGAAAGAGATTCTCCTGTGGTGGCCAAGTCTTCATTTCTCTTCTCAGGTCTCTGAGGTCATGCTTATCTTCCTATAGAGGTATCATTTGTTCCCATGTGGTTGATAATGAGATGGAAATCCCCAGCATTCCTCAGGACACCTGGCCACCTTATGGTGATACCCTTTGTCCCGGCACCCAGCAAGGCAGCATGTATAATCCTATTTTCCTTATCTGTGTCATGGGCCGTGTAAACCAGGTGCCTGGCTATGGAATCGTCACGGAGGACCACTTGCCCCTTCTTTCTTCTTTGGCTTTTTTAGGTGGCTGCCTCTTGGTCATTGGTTGGGCCATTGACCTCCCTTCAGAGTTTGATCCTCTTCTATCTTGCCAATGGCAGACTTCCTCTTACTGATATTGCAACTAAATGGCTTCATATGCATTTCCCTGTTACTCCTCTTACAGTTTCCAATCGTCATTGATTCCACATCCCTCCACCTGCCTCTCTGCCCCAACCCTGTCCCTTTTGTCTCTGTCGCGTCTGACTTCCTTCGAGTCTCCGAGACTCCAGTGGCCAAGCAAACCTTCCCACCTTTTCCTTCAGTTTGGATTTCAGCCCTATGTACCCAGCATGGTCTTCATGCACAAACAGGAACATTACACACGCTCCATGTTGAGATGCCTGGGGTTGTTCAGTAGCTGTGCTTAAAGGTGGCGGTTGCTTCTAATGCCAAGGCGCATTGCTGCTCATTGGAACCTGTAAGCATGGAGGTCTCTCCTCCATTGCCCACCTCCCGCTTTCAGAGAGTTTGCCATTTATTAACTCCCGCTTCCGCCAACTCTCTCCTTGTATGACTCCTCAGAAACATACATTAATGAAGTTTCACAATACCCTGGTGCGGTAGGAACTGCCAATATCCCCGAGAGATACAGAGCGACTATGGCTTTTGCCCAAGATCCCACTGCAAGGCTGTGGCAGAGACAGGAATTGAAGGCTGATCTCCAGAGTCCCAGTCCTGTGCCTTAACCACAAGATACTTCCTCCTCTCGTCAGGATGGGTGCCTCCATCACCAGCAGGAGAAACTGGTGGTGGCGGGGGGGGATGGGGGGGAAGATTCTGTAGACACAGAAATAGCTGGGTCATCAGTGGTGATGGAAAAGGACAAGGAGGTTTGCTGATTGGGATTAATTATGAGAATGTGCCTGGGTGTAGAGATTTTGTTTCAAAAGCATGTGTGTAAATAGACAAATATAATCGCCTGGAAGGTCTGCATCAGAGACCTAGGGAGGGTGGATAGCGTAAGGGAGAAAAGGAGACAGGCCAGTGCTAGCTCATCTCTGCAGAGAGCTGCAACATCTGCCCAAAAATAGCCTGCTGCCCATGATGCCAAGAGCAGCAAACCTTTGATAAACAGTTTATAAATAACCCCGGTGGGAAAGATGTCCCATCTCCCTCCACGGGACTCTTGTTTGTGTTGGAGTCAGTGTTTGCCTTCCAGTGACCCTGCCAGCTTTCCGACCAGCCCTATCGCTCATGTGACTCTCACTGTCAACACACAGGCCGGTCCCAAGGGAGGGAGAAAGATGCTCTCTAATTTTTGCTGCACTATGAGGCAAAGGTTTGGAATGGGCAGAAGCAGAGCTGGGGAGGAAGCCAGGTGGGGCACAAGACGTCATTTAGCTCTGCGGTTTCACACCCTCCGGGTGGCACAAGGGCACTGATTGTGTAAGAGGACAGTGCAAGCTGGTTTCCTGCAGGAAACAGAAGTCAGACCCATAGAAAACTGGCACGTCCCAGAGAGCCACAATGGTCCGTCTGCCAGGGGCAGCCAGCTCTGGAGGCTAGCTAGTTTTGGGAGGCAGCGTGTGCCAGTGGCCCGGGCACTGGGCTGGGAGCCAAAAGGATTAGATTCTGGTCCAGGCTCTGCTACTGATGTGCCATGAGTCAGCGTCCCCATCTGTAAAATGGGGATGAGACCGACACCCCTCCATCCCCCCTTTGTAAAGTGCTTTGGGATCTAAAGACAAGAACTGAGACCCCTTTCCCAGCAGGAGGCTGCCCCTTAGCACTAGGTTACTAGTAAATCTCTAAGTGAAAGTGTGTGTTTGGGGGTTCCCCGCTCAGGGGGCACAGATCTAGCCATGTACCATCCATTTTCTGTGCAGGCTTCTCACGTGTACTCACACACACCACGCCCACCAAGCTATATATAGCAGCTATGCTTATCTCCTCGATGGCCCAGTGGCTCTCAACCTTTCCAGACTACTAGACCCCTTGCAGGAGGCTGATTTATCTTATGTACCCCCAAGTTTCACCTAATTTAAAAACTACTTGCTTACAGAATCAGACATAAAATAGAAAAGTGTTGCAGCACACTATGACTGAAACATGGCTTACTTTCTCATTTTGACCATATCATTACAAAAAATAAATCTACTGGAATATAAATATTGTACTTACATTTCAGTATATAGTATATAGAGCAGTATAAACAAGTCATCGCCTGTATGAAATTTTAGTTTGTACTGACTTCACTGGTGCTTTTTCTGTAGCCTGTTGTAAAACTAGGCAAATATCTAGATAAGTTGACGTACCCCCTGGAAGACCTCTGCGTACCCCTGGGGTATGTGTACCCCTGGTTGAGAACCACTGCCCTGGCTCATGCATGTCCCTTCTTGTTCAGGACAGACGTGCTGGGCTGCTCACCATCCAGGCCCACCATACCAAGCCACCTCAGGGGGCTGGAAAACAACTCATGTTCTCCAAGACTGCGCAGCAAGGGGATGGGGTGAGATGAAGGCGGTCCTTCTGTGAGCACAGTCGCTCCGACATGGCGATCCTTGGAGAGCATTGGCTGTTCTGCTGCCAGGTGCTGGAGCCAACTAAGGTGATTAGGGGGGAAGCGAAGAAGGTGCCCTCTTTAATGGTCACCAAACTAGCTGCTCAGAGGAGCTGGCAGGGCTCCACGCTGCAAGGATATTAGAATTCTCCTTCCTCTTGTTGAAGAGACTCCTGAGTTGTCTGCTCAGAGCACAGAGATGAAAGAGAGACCTTCTTTGATGTGTTCAGTGACAGCCTCTCTACTGCTGAGGATATAATAATACTTAGCACCTCTCCAGCGCCTCCCGATGCTATTATTACTAATACGCTTTACTTGTGTCACTGTAGCACTGAGCTACCCCATTTGGACTCAGGCTCCATTGGGCTGGGGAGCTGCAGAGACCTGGCTCCTGCATCCAAGAACACTCTTTCTTAACACAAGAGGCAACCTGGTGAAATAGGGAGGAAAGGGCCTCTCAGGTAGGTCATTATTATTTATTGTCCCCTGTTAGAGATGGGGAAACCGAGGCACACATGCAGAGTAAGGAGCTAGCTCATGGGCACATCAGGCTGTGTAGAATTCACAACTTCTCCTCCAAGGCCCACACACTTAACAACTAGACATGGATGATTCTGATACTCTCCTTCTGCCTTCATCTAGTGTCTGTGAGGGTGCTGGTTGGCCTGATAAAGCACTTCATCTGAAAACTAGATTATTTGCTGCCCTGGGCTCCTATCTCACACAGCCCCCTCCTCCGCTACCCTCTGCCCCCAGGCACCACTGGGAGTCACAGAACTCAGACACTGAAGACAGAGTAGCCCCATTCAGTTCCATTTACTCTCCCTCTGGAGGGCCCGTGGAGGATTGCTCTCTACCGTCTGTTCTTTGCACCATCAAGGTTTAAACCCCTAAGCGATGGGTTCCCACCATCTCCTGGCTCCCATCTCACAGAGTGTTTCCTGATATTCAGTCTGCATTTCCCATGGTAGTTTCATCCCTGACTCCTAGTTCTACCCCTTGGCCTGTTCTAGATAAAGTCCTCTCCCTACATGGAGGTCACACCTCTCAGTCTTCTGCCTTTGCTACGTCCTTCTCCCCTCTCCTTTCGATCACTCCATGCCCACCTTGTTCTGACTGCCTCCCCCAGCCAGAGCTTGGAGAGTGACCCTGCCGTCAGATGTCCTGACAGGACTAGATTTACCGCCTTCAGCTTGGGAGGCAGTGGGAGAAGAGGGAGGTGGAGATTGTACCGTGTGCCCAGATCCATGGAGCACGAAGAGAGGCTGATGGAACTCACTGTCTTTGAAGGGTTTGGGGAGCAAGTGAGTCCAGAGAGCTGCTATTGAGAAGTCCTCATGCTATTTGTTGGCATGGGAAGGGCAGGAGCAGCCTGGATGTGTGACATTGATCAATTCAGGCATCAGTGGCCACAGAGTTTGGGAGCTCCCCTCTGGGCAGTAACCCCCAGGATCCTTTGCAAACCAGGTGGCCCTTTTCAGGCTTTCTTCTGGACAGTCAGATGGACCTGCTACCCCATACTCTCAACTTATCCTTCTGCTGCTCATGCTGTTTCCCAGCTACCTGTGTCTGCTCATCAATGCTGCCACCTGCAGTGTCCTATGCAGTACTGCGCTGGGCCCCGGGGGGGCTCCGAGGGAAGTGTATCAGGCAAAGGAGCATTTCTCCACGAGTTTGCCATCTGAGAGGGCCACATGCACAGCACAAGGGGAAGCAGCTGGTTTGACTCTGAGTTCACATCTGGTGTCCCTTCATTCAGCTTCTTTGGGCTGCATTGACCCCAGCCTGAACCCATGCAAGTCTGTCTGTCGCCTCAGCATGGTGTGGAAACATCACAGCACCTGGGGCTCAGAGGGACAGGACTAGCTAAATAACGATATACAGCCATACAGTTCTACCGTAATGCCTGGCATATTCCCACTGGAAGGATCTGACAATCTGGTCACTAGTTCCTGTGAATGCTGGCTCTTTGCATTTCACTCATCTTGGACAACTCAAACAGACGCGTTAGTTTCACGTCCTGCTTTGCCTATCCTGAGATGCCACTGAATTCAGGTTACAAACCCTGCAGGGGTTAAGTGCAATCAAAGGCTAGAATATTTTGCGAGAATGTTTCTGTTGCTACTAGGTTCTGTAAAACCCTTTTATTAACAAAACCTAAATGTTGCCGGTAAAGTATCTGACAATTTGAAGCTTTTGCCAGTATCACTGATGTTTTTGTGTAGGAAAATGTTCTTGGAAAAGCTCCTAGAAGCTCAGAAATGGGTCACCGAGAGCTCAAAGAATAAACCTAACCCCGAGCTGAGAAAAGCTCTTTCCAGCTTCATTAATCTCTCCAGTGCAAATGATGGAATCCCAGGGCCAGGAGGAGAGAATGGATGCCACCATGTGGCAGCAAAGTCCCAAATATGAAGCTCATGAGCACTGATGGAGAAGTTCAAGGACACCTGGCGTAGTGCCCAGGGCAGAGGAGAGACTAAAGTCCATTCTAATGTATCACTCACTGAACACGCAGAAACTCCACTGGGAACTATGCCCTGATGTTAACATGATGATGATCTGTAATACTAGCACCTTGTGCCTATCACCACACACAACTCTCAATCATCTCAGATCAATCATCTGCTCTGTGTAGGCAATATTGATCCTACGAGTTTGCAGCCCAAGGAATTTGCCACAGAAACCACTGTTTGCCACAGAATTATGCCCCAGAACCCAGTATCTCATTATCCAGAATTACAATATGAGGGATTAAAAACAAGCAAATTAAAAAAATAACAGGAGTTCTGGAAGGGCTAGAAACGCCATGGCTTCAAGGCATAAGACAACTTCTAACTAATGAGGATTGGAGAGAGACTTTCTTGGCGAGCAGATTATTCCATAACTGCCTGCTGTGGGGCCACATGCATCTTTCTCTGAAGCAGTTGTTGTTGGACACGGTGGGAGACAGGATACTGGACTAGATGGGCCCCATGGCTGATCCAGTCTGGCGATCCCTATCTCCCTATGTTCCAAGTTTTCATTGTAAAAAAGTGTCTAGCCTCAAGGTTATGAAGAAAAGCTTAAAAGTGTGAAACTGATATTAACAGTTAATGCAGCCACATCTTCCTGAATCCGCAGAATGCCTGCAACAAAAGTGGCAAGAGGTGTGTACTGTCCTTATTCACCCCAATAAGATATTAACTCTGAAACCTAGTGATGACAATGCAAATGTCAGAGTTGTTTACTATTTCTTTGCTGGTAATTTTAGCAGAATCTTTCCGCTAATGTGTTTTTAATCCCACAATCCCTATCTGCCTTCCAGACCAAACCCTAATGCTCCAACTCTCTGACAGCTGCCCAAACTTCCACATTATCGATACAAAAATCACTGGCATATGGAAAACTGCAAATGTGTGAACAACTTAAGATACATTGAATTTAATATAAAAAAGCATAGTGTGGGGAAAACTGTCCTGAATGGATTATTTACTTGCATATCGGATTCAGTAAATATTTTTGTCTAAAAAAGTAAATGAAGCTGCTCCAGAATTTCCAGTCTGCTGCATCAGATTGCTGCAGAATCTTAGGTCTAACTCAGCTTGGAGCACATGTGGCCTTACTGTCTTTCTGAATTTCAAAGTGATGATCTGGTGGTCCTGTCTGGCCTTAAACTCAATGACTATTAGATTTAAAAGCCCTTGGTTAACAGAGAACTGGGCCACATTCACCCTTGGTGTATCATCTTCACTGAGGTGAATGGAGTGACACCAGGGATTCATTTGGCCCATCATCTTTAGAGCACTGGGACAGGTCCTCAGAGGACATAAATTGACTTCATTGGAGCTACGCCGATTTATGCCAGCTGAGAAGTCAGTCTATTATCCTGACATGGGACGAGCAGGCCCATCCCGGCACATACAGGATAAACGCGTGAGTGTATGATAAGTGCATTTTGGGTCAGAATAACTGCCTCTAACTGTCTCCAGATGGAGGCCATATTGAAGACAACACCACAGTGCCCTAGAGAACAAGGTGGTAGTGCAAAGCAATGTCAAATGAAGCAAGATCGTTCAGTAGAAAGTGAGTCAGGCCTGGGGTGGAGAGGAGACAGATGGGCAAAGCCACAGTAGGAGAGAAAGGGCTTGCGGGGAGTGGACACCAGGCAGAGTTGGGAGTGATTGGGTTTGTGTCGCAGAAAAGCAGCTATATCCAGATGCGAGTCCCAAAAGGAGAAGGAGATCATGATCTATACCAGGAGCGCACATGGCTGGCGTGGGAAGTGAATATTAAAGAGCTGTCCCACGATTTCTGAGGTATCCACCGCTTCCACCATATTTCCCTGTCGCCGCTTGGGCATGGAGCTTGTCCCCATGGCTCAGGGTCACCACGGACAGGAGCCTCAGCCAGCTTAAACCAGAGCAGCAGCATTGTTGACTCAGACCCCCCCCGGCTGCGAGCCCAGGGGAGTGTCGCCGCAATGCAGAGTGGCTGCTGTGCACATTCCTCCTGTGGTTGCCCCAACCAACCCGTGGCTCAGTTTGGAATGGCACAGGGACAGCTGTAAGTGGCATGTAAGAGCAGTGTCCATGTCAGTATCCACCCAGCTCAGAGCTCGGGGGATGAGTCATGTGTCTGAGGGTTTGTGTTGTTTTGTTAGAGACATTTCTGCAAAATTACTAACCAGTTAATTGCTAATGTCGCCAGTGCAACATGAACCTAACCCGCTGCCCCAGACCAGGAGATATTGCCTCAGAGCTGGACAGGGGAGAGCATCACGTTTCCAATGGAGGAAGCCGCACCCCCAGGTTGAGGAGTGGCCCTGAGGCTGCTCGGTGAGGGAAGGAGTATTATTTGCATTAGATCTGGCCCTCACTGTGCCAAGCACTGTGCGAGCACAGAGTAAGCCAGTCCCTGCCCTGAAGGACTTACAGTCTAAAGAGACAGACAAAGGCTGGGATGGGAAACAGAGGGAGGGGTCAGTAAATAAAACCCAGGTCTCCTGATTCTCAGCCCAGGGCCCTGGCTGCTGGACTGCGCTGTCTCTCATGCTGGATCATGGAGTGGTGAATTCGCCAGATCTCACTGAGTCCCACCCTTCTCTCAGACTTCACCTCCCATGGCTCCGCAGCCCGCCTTCCCTGTCAAACCTCAGAAGGGCTCCACTGTCCTCAGGGCCCTCCACACCTGTAGCAAGGGGGTAACAATGTATTCAGACTCGAAAACCCACTGTCAATGCCTTGGTTTTAGAAAGGGCGGATGCCCTTCATCCACGCAGCCAGTCAGAGGAAGCCAAAAGCTACATACTTACTCTCCTGATGTTTCTTTTGCTGGGTCCAGGTTTGCAAAGGCCCTTTCCCCCATGCCTGTCATCTCCCAGACATGGCAGGACCAAAGGGATGTGGCGAGGGACTCACTTCTTCAGTCGGCCCATGCTGGGCTGGCTCAAGGTAGAAGCAGCAGCTCACCTGAGAGCAGGGGTGCTAGAACAATTTGTACAAAGGCGATGCTGAGAGCCATGGAACCAAACTGTAAACCCTGGATAGGATGGAAACCGCTTCAAGCCAGGGGGTGGGGCAGCCCCCCTCGTTCCAGCACCTATGCTTAGGAGGACTTACCTCCTACCCTCAACCATTCCTCCAAGGTGTCCCTATCCCTGCAGGTCCTAGTGAACCCACAGGGTGCTCTCCCTGCTGATAATCGACAACACAGGCCCTGCTCCCCCTCTTCACACTTCTGTTCAGGAAAGAAGGAAGAGGCAAGTGAGTGAATCCTAAAGGCCAGACAGGTGAGGCAAACAGGCATCATCTTGGGGTTGGGGTGGAAGATAGAGGGGGAGAAGCCTGGCTTTTTTACTGCCTTGCCACCAGCCCCAATACTTTCCACACTCCAACAATCAAAGGGCAGCCTGTGTAATTAATACTATTTAGGCCAGGTTAATGACAGAGGGAAATGTCTTTTGTCAGCCCGGCTTTGCCCACTGGCCCTGATTTAGCAACATGAAAGCATTTTTTCTGATTAACTGTTCAGTGAAGGAGATAAAAGAGATGGCCATGAAATGTTTTCTTTAATGTGATGAATGTAAAGGGACTGTTAGACCCGGGGAAGGGAAAGAGAGAAAGGGAGAGAATGAAGGACAGAGAAAAAGGAGGAGAGGGCTGGGAAAGCAGGGGGGCTGCAGGTCAGGGGCAAGGGGCATTGGCAGAGCTGTGTGTGGGGAGCCCAGGGCTGGGATAGCTGGGGGTCTGCGGTCAGGATTGGGGTGCATCAGTAGAATGGGGGGTGGGTGGGACGACAGCAGTGGAATACTTTGAAAGAGGTCGCAAAGCAGCAAATAAAAGAGAAGCAGGCACTGTAATTGATTTTGATTTTTGAAAGGTTTTTGGTAAAGCCCCTCACAAAAGGTGAAAGGGATTACAGAATTTTACATCTCACCCTGGGTTGTGAATTAAAAGTTAGTTGGGAGAGAGGCAGCAAAGAGAAGTAATAAACGGATAGTTCTCAGCGTGACAAGAGGTTAACAGTAGGATGTCCAAGGAATCAATGGTGTTCAATATATTTATTGAAGGGACACTGGCAAGTTAAAGGTTTTATTTAAAACAAACTACATTGTCTTATCTGTGCCTCATAAGGACTCCAGTGGACTCCCTTAGGATCATTCAACTGGCCTCTATTGGTTTTGAATGTGCTATTTATGCTGATTGCTTAGATTTTTTGTATCTCTCAGTTTTGTCAATGAAAATAGGCTAATCAATTTAACTTGTGTAGAATCAGTTACTAGTAAGCGCTTGACTATATTAAGAAATTGGCTGAAATAGCTATTCTGGAATAGTTCCCTTTGTGGACACTCTCTTATTCCAGAGCAAGTGTGCTTTTCTCCAGGTTAGAATCATAGAATCACAGAAGATTAGGGTTGGAAGAGATCTCAGGAGGTCATCTAGTCCAATTCCCTGCTCAAAGCAGGACCAACCCCAACTAAATCATCCCAGCCAAGGCTTTGTCAAGCTAGGCCTTAAAAACCTCTAAGGATGGAGATTCCACCACCTCCCTAGGTAACCTATCACAGTGCTTCACCACCCTCCTAGTGAGGTTAGCTTAATCTACTTCCCTACCTTATTCCAGAATAACTGCCCGCTGTGGACACCCTCAATTTTCTCTCCCTGTCTTACATGTATTATCAAACTGCAGCAATGGTTGGGGAGAAGGATGGGCTAATATCTGAATGAAAAATGTAATAACTCAGAGGAGGAAGGTGGGGATCCTGGAAGCTTTCCCACTGAGGCTACGCTTTTTAAAACTGTGTTTTTAAGAAAATGTAAATGTAGGAATGAAATCAGCCAGTTCTGTTCCTTTGACTGGGGAAGAAGGAGGGAACATACAATACTAAATTATGTTGGTTTGAATACTCTAATGAAGGGAAATTGGGTAACAAGATAAAAGATGAAATTCACAATATACAGATGCAAAGTAATGGCCATTGACAGGAACAGAATAAAATTCATGTACAAACTGCTCATTCAGAGTGAGTTGTAGCCATAGAGGTAAACAACCTAGTTGTCCTCTAAGTCAACTCAGTATAGGGTGGTGGTGAAAAAAACAAAGACAAATGAAATGTTAGGCTATACTCAATATTATATTGGCAATTCTATGAGCAGATAGTAACGTCCTGTCTTGTAATCCTGCCTTTGGGTCTGGCCACCTCCTCTCCAAAGGGACAGAACAGAAATAGAAAAGGTCTGAAAAAGGCAATGGATACACTGAAAGGGAGCTGAGGCTTCAATACAGATGAGAGAAATGAGGACTAGTTGCTGCAGAAAAGAGATGTGACAGTGGGATATAAAATAATGAATGGTAAAAGGGCAAGTCAGGCCCTTGATTTACCCTATCACAATAAGATAAAAGGACACTCAGTGAACGTAAAAGGGCAATACGTTTGGGTTCTTTAACCTGTAGACAAAGTCATAACAAGACCTAATAGCGGGAAGCTAAAGCCAAATAAATACAAATTAGAAATGAAGGCACAGATTGTTAACATTAAGGACACAAATGATCAAGGGATATAGTGGATTCTCCATCTCTTGGAGTCTTCATATCAAGACTAGGTGCCTTTCTGGAAGACATGCTTTAGTGAAATGGAAATTGTGGGGATCAATACTGGAGTAACTGGAGGAAAGTCTATGACCTGCGCTATATAGGAGGTCAGATTACATGATCTAATGGTCCCTTCTGGCCTTAAAATCTATGAATATCAGAATAAATGGTGAAAAGGCAATCTAAAAAATGTAGTGTGTAATTAACCTGTGCAAATCTCTGCCACAGGATAATAGCCAGGTCCAAAACAGGATTTGATAGTTATATGAATGAGAACAGCATGCATAGTTCCATTAGCAAGGATGAAAATGATGAGGTCTAACAATCTTCCAGCTTCAGGACATACACAGCTGTGGGAAGAATTGTCCCCTATTGACATTGTATTGCACACTTAGGAGCATTGTAGGGAGGGTTATCCCTTTCTCAGAAGCATCTGCCTTTGGCTACTATTAGAGACAGGATGCTGGACTCGAAGGAACCCAACAAGGCATTTTGCCCTAGATGTGTAGCTAGAC
This sequence comes from Lepidochelys kempii, assembly GCF_965140285.1. NCBI lineage: Eukaryota > Metazoa > Chordata > Testudines > Cheloniidae > Lepidochelys > Lepidochelys kempii. The sequence goes on along the minus strand of NC_136382.1, from coordinate 149,503,690 downwards.
TTGAGAATTCCTGAGTTGAGAGCATGGTAAGGAGTATGCCCTAATGCCCACCTGTATACATTCATACATGGGGCCCAAAAGCCAAAGCATCCTTGTCAACTACAAAGGTTGTGGTAGACCACAGTGGGAGAAGGGTTCTCACAGTCCTAGACCAGGCAGTGATTGAAAGATACCGACCAAGACTTTGAATTGCACCTGGAAATGAATTGGCAACCAGTGCATGGAGCTTTGGTGTGAAGGGCCCATGTCAAACTACCCTACTGAGAAGACAGTCAGCATGATCAGCAACTTCCAGGTGGCCCTCAAGTAGCCCCACACAGAGCATGGTGCAGTAGCTTAGCTTGCAGGTGTGAGATAAAGGCCTGCATAGCCATGGCTAGGCTGACGTCTGACAGAAAAGGACAAAATCATTTAGCCAGCTGAAGAGGAAACACACCTTTCTGACCACTGAGGATGTCCAGTGCAGAGGAGAGTCCAACAAGCCACATTCCCCGGTCCCCTTGATGATCAAAGGTCTCACCTCCATTGTTGAGGGCAAAACAACCGCTCTTCTTCTTCAAATTTTCATCATCGTGCTTAAAAGCATCTCACTTTTCCTCCTGATCAAAATATCCCAAACATCTTTCTTTTATAGTTAAGTTATGGGTACGTTTTGCAAATCTGAAAGCTAGCACATTTAGTCAGAAACGCCCGAAGAGCATTTCTCCCAGTGGTTGTCTCCTGCCAGGAGAAAGTTCCTAAGAGGCCACATGGGAACCTCAGCTCCTCTTCTCAGATTATTTCCCTGATTTTTATGACATTTTTAGTTACATTTCTTAGCAACACTAGATTAATGAGCTGCAATCCATCCCAGTGACCACTAGGCAAACACACAGCCCAGAGCTTTGTCAGCCAATCAAATCCCTTCTTTGGTTATGCCTCTTTTATAAGAAAAAGTAACTTCTCCGCATGCATTTGGCATGGTATCTACACCCTGAAGTGCTGCTTCACCACTGGCATGAAAGAAATAATGTAAGTACAGTACAGTAGGTTAAAAAAACTCCTACAAGTGATCATTACGTGGTAGTGTTTTCACAGAAAACAGTAAATCTGTCATCCTGGGGTTAATCACTGTAAACAGTTTTTATTTTAAAACAAATAAATAAACTGGTAAGAGTCCCTTATTAACAGGTGTTGTCTACATACTAAGCCTGGAATTGCAGCTCATAATTGACAGTTGTCTATTTATTCTATATGCTATTTATAGTCTGTCAGATGGTTGAGTCTCAAAATTGCCCCCCTAACTTCTGTTCCTTTGTAATTCATATATTTATGGTCAAAATTGTAATAGAAATATTAAATCAAAAATATTCTGTGATCCCATGTGTTGCTGTCATCAGTGTTCTACAGGCTATGGGGCTGGGATGTCACAGTCTTGTCTACATGGCAGAAGAAGATGAGAAAGTAAAATGGGAAAGCAGACAGACTGCAGATGAGACAAGGGAAAACTCCTCCTTTGTTTCCATGTATTCTTTTTTTAAAGATTTTAGCTGCGCTATGCTGGGAAACAAGTTAAGGAACAGTGGGCTAGGTCCTCAGTGGTGTAAATCAGAATAACTCCATTGACTTCAGTGAAACTGTCACTTTGTTTATACCAGCTGACGATCTTGTCCCATGTTTAAAAGACTAAGACTGGTAGTTCCATTTCGACTTTCCCCTATCCCCCAGTGGTGGTGGCCCAAGTCAGGGGTGAGGCATATTGATGCTGGAGAAGTCACACAGTGTCATTAAAAAAAAAGAGAGAAGCTGTCAAGTTTGCTGGAGTAAGTGGCAGTGGTTTGGATATGACACATTCGCTGCAGCTGAGTCAAACCCATCCTGGGCTGGGATCTGAGTGTGCTTGGTTCTACAGCTGAAGGCAGATGAGGAAGAGGTTCTACAGCCAGGGCCGGCCCACAACATTTTGGCACCTGAGGTGGGGAGCTCAAATCATGTCCCCATGCCCCCTTGCTTGGGCCAAAATTTTGAAAGGTCTCAATTCTGCCTTCTTCCTGTTCTATTCCTCTCATGGTACTGCTCTGCTACCTACCCCAATAAAGGAGAACTAACAACTTAAAATGCCTTGTTCAAAAATTTGAAGTAACACTTAACTTTGCAACACCTGAACAGCCAATATAACTTTTCTTGTCTGCATAGTAAACACTGGCATTATTATCTGTTTGAATAATCAAAGAGGTGCTTTCCGTGCCTTCTTGGTTGCAAAGATTTGAACTGCTTCCTGCTGAAGGTCCACAGTCTGGGCCAGCTCATGCTCTATTGAGATGGTTGCAAGGCCGACCAGCCTCTCCTGTGTCATTGTGGAGCATAGATGTGTTTTTATTAACTTCAGCTTGGAGAAGCTGCGTTCTCCACTGGCAACTGTTACAGGAAGTGTTAGAAGTATGCGCAGAGCAACAAAAGCATTTGGAAAGAGGGTGGTCATCTTATTTGTGCACATATATTCCAGAACAGCCTTTGGAGTTGATCCTGCTGAAATGTATCTTGAAAGGGCTTTCAGTTCATCCCCTAAATCACTCGCATCAATATCGCGCATGTCATCACGTGTCAGCACTGTCTCTAGTGCCCTGCACTGCTGGTGAGGTCTTCTTCAGGTATAGTGAGGAGTTTTGGAATATCACACAGCATCCCAAATATACTGCTGTGTTCCTTGAGCTGCGTGAAACGTTCTTCAACTGACTTTGCACATATTGCACAATGTAGCACCTGGTTAAAGAATTCAACTTTGAATTGTTGTTTGGGGGTCTCTTATGGGATTATCCCGTGCCTTGTAATCCAAATGCCATCTTCTTCGGTGACTCTTGTATTCTTGAATGAGTGGGAAAATAGCTTCAGTGTGAAGTTCCTCTGCCAACTTCTGTGCACTCTTCAGAACGTTTTGAAATCCCTCATCTGACCAGTAAGACTGTAGGTATGACTTTGCTTTGTCCAGTTGTTCCATTGCTCCAGATATATCAAGGTCAACACCTTGGAGTCTCTTGCTTACAACATTTATTTCAAACAGTTTGTCATGCCACAACACTAAGCCACACAGGAATTTGAAGTTATGTGTGTTTCTGGTGATTTCATTTCCCTCTGCCACTGTTTTCCCATGAACAGTTCCTGTCATAGCATTATCCTCCATAATGGCAATTATGGCATCATCTAACTTCCCAATTTTGATAGGCTTTATCTCCTCCACTCGACTTTCCCATCATGTAGCACTCAGTGGTTTCAGTGTCAGAGAGGATGTTCCCAGATGTTGCCTCAAAATTTGCCATTGATGAGTTGATGTAGAGAAATATACATAGATGCTTTGAATTACATTAAAAAATTCAGCAGCCTCACTAGAAGCTGATGGTGCATCACTGACCACCAAGTTCAATGAATGAGAACTGCATGGGACAAAAAAAGATGGAGGGTTTAACTCTCGGATCCGTGTCTGCACTCCTCTGTTCTTTCCTCTCATGTTGGCACCATTATCGTAGCCCTGACCTGTCATGTCACCTATCGCAATTCCCGTATCTTCCAGCTTTTTAAGAAGCACATTTGTCATACCAGCTCCTGTAGTATCATCAATGTCAATAAATTCTAGAAAATGCTCTCTGACAGTCACCATTGCAGGGACATTTCCACTAGGTTCTGTTGTTGTTACAAAATGCACCATTAAAGTAATTTGTTCTGTATGGCTGATGTCAGGTGTGCAGTCCAGAATAACAGAGGAATATCTTGCAGACTTCAGATCTGCCACAATCTTCTGTTTGACTTTTGTTGCCAGTAACTATGATCTCACTTTGAATTATTTTTTCCAAGGTAGTGTGGTGTGTGTACATTTCTTGGGTGGTGACTCTTCTTAGATGCTCCTGGAGTATAGCATCAAACTCAGCCATCAGCTCCACAGTTTTAAGAACGTTTCTATTGTTTGGCACATACAGCTGATCCAAAGTGCCACGCAGTGCTAGGTTTTGGGTAGCAAGCATTCTCACAATGGCAATGAGCCTTTTCTGAACATTTTGCCAGTAAAGAGACTCTGATGCAATCATCTCTTGATGCTGATCATCTATGGTGGCCTTTAACCTTAGTCTCATCTCAAGCTCTTTCCACCTATGTAATGCTCTCTGGTGATTTGCTGCCTTCTCATGGCATGCCTGATTTCTAGCCAGATCTTTCCAGTCCTTGGTTCCTGTAGAACCCAATGTGGCTGGAACATTAGACTGGAAGAATTTGCAACACAAACAGTATGCAGCATTCTGGGTTTTTGAGTACATAAGCCATGGCCTCGCCACTTTGTCACCATTGGGGATTTCACGTCAGTAATGTGTTGTATGGAAACTTCTATTTTCATTGTCTTTGGGGAACATGAAGTTTTTCACTTGCTGTGGCCCATGCAGTACAAGGAAGTCCCTCAGGCTACTGCTCAAGTGGGTCCACAGTCGTGAATCATCTAGACTTAAGGAACTAAACTCAGCAGCAGCTGTTTCTTGTGCCTCCACCACACTCTTCTCTGATCTACACTTTTTTTCAGGAATGTGTATGGTTACAGCCATTTGAGATGGAGATATGGATGCTGCAGGAGCTGCCAGGTCACCTGCATTCTAACTAACTGGAAGATCAGGCATCTCCTTACCAATCACATCCTCACTGGGGCTGGAAGGCTCACCGTGAACATTTGTGTCTATGTATCTCAGGAGAGCTCCTTCCTGCTTAGATAGAAAAGCTTCCTTTGCTTTCTTTCTTTTTCTGAATGCTGCCCCAGAGGAGCATTTTCTTCTTTCACTCATGACTGCTGTTCTGTGCCAGCTATAATGGCTCTCAACACTCAATTGAAGGGGACAAATAAGCAGGCTGGTAGCAGGGCCTGAGTGAGGGAAGAGATCAGCGTCTTAAGGGCCTAACTGGCTCCTACTACTTCAGTTGACTGCCTGTTCTCCTCAAGTGGGTTCAGGGAAGCAGCAGGAAACAGGAAGCTCCTTGAGAAGCTGGTGTTAATCAGTCCAGGCTCCTGCGAGTACTAGAGGGGTACATAAGAGGCTCCTTCTCCTCCTCTCTCTCCCTGCAGCTCCTGCTGCTTTCTGTTATTCCCTCTCACCTTTTCTCCTGCCTGCCTGTTATGTCTCTTGTGTCCTCCTTCCTCCAGCACAGCGCTCCACCATCTCCGTGCATCTAGAGCAGAGAGAATACATATGCATCAGCAGCAGACACCATTTTCTACACTCTGGGTCCATTGGCACTCCCACAGTCTGGCACCTGAGGCGGCCGCCTCAGTTCGCCTCATGGTAAGGCCAGCCCTGTCTACAGCCACGTGTACTTCACTCGGAAACAGTAGGATTTAACGAAATTTAATTTAGTGGGTAACTTTAAAAAAATTCTCTGGCCTGTGTTCTGCCAGGAGCCAGGCTAGGTGATCATAATGGTCCCTTCTGGCCTTAACACCTATGAACCTATGAAAAAGAGCTTGTAGCTGGGTGGTCACCCCGCTCCGGCCCTGAAGGGGTTAAAGCAGCCTTGGAGAGGGCTGTGGCTGGGAACAGCTAGGCTGATTGGGGGAAGCAGCCACAGCTGGCCCTTAAAAGAGGGCTGTGGGCCAGAAGCTGGAGGAGTCTCACTCTAGCCCTGGAGTGGGAAGGTCTAGTTGCCTGGGAGCAAGGTACTTGAGGTGGAGCAGTGCTGGGGAATAGGGCAAAAGGAGCTGGGGAGCTCCAGCCTGGTAAACCCCCAGGGTGAGGCCTTGTTGAAGGCCTACAAGGGTACTGGGGCTACAGAGGTGCAGCCTGGGAATAGGCTGAGGCAGCTGTTCCTAACCCCTTGCCAGTGATGAGTGGCCTTTACAGACTGCAGTCTGCCCCAGTGAGCGGGGCTAGATGATGACTGGCAGTAGCCACTGAGGCAAGGTGGGTTTAGAGGGTTGGGGGTTCCCCTGGGAGGGGAGACCCAGAGTGTGGGGGAACTGCTGGGGCAGAACCCCAGGGTAAAGGGCACCAGGGTCCAGGAGGGACATGGGGCCAGTGGCAAGTGAGACATTGGCCTGCAGAGGGTGCTCCAATGCTGGAAAAGAGCTAATTCCCAGGATGACCAGCAGGGGGTGCCGCACTAGTGAGTTGTTGCTTTGCTATAGAGCCCCACTGCTTTCCTGAAAATGCCAGATTGAAGGCCCCTTCCCATTACAGCCTGAAATCATTCATACTGGGAATGAACAGGTTCATTCTAAATCCCTGTATTCAATGTGGACTACAAGTAATTTTGGATCGCAGCTGAGCACCTCATCGACCTTAGCTGCAGTTACACTACTCAGCAGATGTCTCATTGTACAAAGCATGCCACTGTGATTAATGCACTAGCCAAGGACTCAGGAGATCTGGGTTCAGATTCTGGCTTCCTACATGACTGTAAGCAAGTCATTGTATCTCAGTTCCCCATCTGTAAAAGGGGGATAATGACACTTCCCTGCCTGATTGGGATGTTGTGAGGATAAATACAAATTTTTGTGAGGGTTTGTGTACTATGCTGATGGGCACCATATAAGTACATAGATCAAATTTCAGCTTACGAGGATTAGATAAAGGATATGATTTGTAATCAATGAAAGACCAGTAACATCGTTTTGAAAAAGATTCTCCATTTGGCTTATATTTAATAACTAAGGAGGCCAATTAATGCTTCTATTTTCCACCTGTATATAAGGATGATACGGTTGAGAATGAAGAGGGAGTTTCGGGTGTGTTTTGTTAATCATAGGAGATCTGAGCCAAACTGGTTTATTATGGTGTTTATATACTAGATAATTTTCAGGTTGTTTTTCCCAGACTGCTAATGATGTGGATGTAGCTGAGCCATGGGTAGCCCCAGGCACTGTTCAATGATTCATCAAGGTATTTCACTTTTACCACAGCTCATGTGTCTGTCATACCCTGGGCCAGATCAGACTATTGAATATTCTGAAGTTACATTTCTCCCACATGCAAAGACACTTTGGGGTGGATACAGACCAACCTTGTGTTCCTTCCTGTTTTGATTAAGGTAATCATAGTTTGGGAAAAATGTAGGAAATAAGTAGGACTTCAGTGATGCACAGCCGTGCTGCTGGTCCTCTGCACAAACAGGGGTGAATTTCATCCCAAGACTTTGTAACAGCATTTGTACATCACAATTTTAAAGAGCAAGTGTAAATTTTCACTAGCTCAATATGAGGACAAAGTCTAGAAAGAGACAATATTTTACTTTTATTGCAGTTTGTTCTGTAACCTGATAAAGCATGATCTCCGGTGTAGTTGCTTTTAGGTTTCTATGGTACATCTAGAGAATTCCCAAGGAATAGCAGCAGATCTTCACAAAACACTATTTTATAGAATCATAGGACTGGAAGGGACCTAGAGAGGTCTTTAGTCCAGTCCCCTGCACTCCTGGCAGGACTAAGTATTATCCAGACCCTCCTTGACAGGTATGCGTCCACATATCCATTTGAACACTTTTTATGCCAAATCCATTTGTGCCAACAACTGTGAAAGGCTCTAAGGACCTGACCAAAAAGTAGAGAGGAAAGTGGCCAGCCCTGTCTGGTATCCCAAGCAAGGCAGAAGGCAGCTAACAGAATAAGAGTGCTAGAAGTTTTTAGCTGAGGTGTTATTATATAAAGATATAGTTTTATTCCTAAATTTGGGCCAAAATTAAAGGGTTTAAGGTGTTTGAAACAGATAATTGCATTCTACTCTGTTAAATGCCTTCTTCTCATCTGAGGGCATGAAACAGACAACATGGGTAATGTCTTTCTCAGCTCATATCACATTCAAAGCATCTTAGATTTTCTACCCATATATTCCCCTAATAAAATCGGCTTTAGAAGAATGGGTTATGGATAGAAGGAAGGTTTGGAGTTTCTAAGACAACATTGTCATTTGGATGTTGAGGTCAACATTGATGCAACATATAGTCTAGTACTGCTGACCTACTGAGTGACCTTAAATAATCATTTCACTTCTGTTTCCTCTCTTGCCCTCCGGCTGTCTTGTCTATTTCGATTATAAACTCCTCATGGCAGGGACTGTCTATTCCTGTGTTTGTACAGTGTCTAGCGCAATTGGACCCCAAGCTCAGTTAAGGCCTCTAAACGATACTGTGGTTTTAACAATACTGTAGGCCTATAGCTTGTACATAGCAAAAGATCCCTGTCTATTTTGTTTACTTGTGTCTTGTAATACACAGTAGCGTTTTATCTGATGCCATGCAAGGTCACTTTAAGAGAAGCACAGGAGGAGGGTCATGCCTCATTTTGGGATGCTGCTGCAGTCCCTGATAGATTCTGCAGTAACACACTGAGCAAAGTCAGGCTGATTTGCTGTCCTGTGTATAACAATACCAAACATCTCAAAGGAGGACTTGTCCAATTCTACCTTTAAAGCAAATCCAAAGAACTCTCTGGGGAGCGGAGACCATCAGCTTAGGTCTCAGCAGAGCAATCTGTAACGTACCAACTCAGGGAAGCTGGAGATTTAACAAAACAAAAACAATGCTCAAAGGTTTCAGAGTAGCAGCTGTGTTAGTCTGTATCCGCAAAAAGAACAGGAGTACTTGTGGCACCTTAGAGACTAAAACATTTATTAGAGCATAAGCTTTCTTCGGCTACAGCCCACTTCATCGGATGCATAGAATGGAACATATAGTAAGAAGATAGATACAGATAGAGAAGGTGGAAGTTGCCATACAAACTGTAAAAGGCTAATTAAGATGCGCTATTATCAGCAGGAGGAAAACTTTTGTAGTGATAATCAAGATGGCCCATTTAGACAGTTGACAAGAAGGTGTGAGGATACTTAACTTAGGGAAATAGATCCAATATGTGTAATGACCCAGCCACTCCCAGTCTCTATTCAAACCCAAGTTAATGGTATCTAGTGTGCATATTCAAGCTCAGCAGTTTCTCACTGGAGTCTGTTTTTGAAGTTTTTCTGTTGGAAAATTGCCACCCTTAAATTTTTTACTGAGTGGCCAGAGAATCATAGAATATCAGGGTTGGAAGGGACCTCAGGAGGTCATCTAGTCCAACCCCCTGCTCAAAGCAGGACCAATCCCCAATTAAATCATCCCAGCCAGGGCTGAAGTGTGCTCCTACCAGTTTTTGAATGTTATGATTCCTGATGTCAGATTTGTGTCCATTTATTCTTTTGCGTAGAGACTGTCCAGTTTGGCCAATGTACATAGCAGAGGGGCATTGCTGGCACATGATGGCATATATCACACTAGTAGATGTGCAGGTGAACGAGTCCCTGATGGTGTGGCTGATGTGATGGTGTCACTTGAATAAATATGTGGACAGAGTTGGCAATGGGCTTTGTTGCAAGGATGGGTTCCTGGGTTAGTGTTTTTGTTGTGTGGTTGTTGGAGAGTATTTGCTTCAGGTTGGGGAGCTGTCTGTAAGCGAGGACTGGCCTGTCTCCCAAGATCTGAGAGTGAGGTATCATTTTTCAAGATAGGTTGTAAATCTTTGATGCGCTGGAGAGGTTTTAGTTGGGGGCTGAAGGTGGTGGCTAGTGGTATTCTGTTATTTTCTTTGTTGGGCCTGTCCTGTAGTAGGTGACTTCTGGGTACTCTTCTGGCTCTGTCTATCTGTTTCTTCACTTCAGCAGGTGAGTATTGTAGTTGTAAGAACGCTTTATAGAGATCTTGTAGGTGTTTGTCTCTGTTTGAGGGATTGGAGCAAATGCTGTTGTATCTTAGAGCTGGGCTGTCGACAATAGATCGTGTGGTGTGTCCTGGATGGAAGCTGGAGGCATGTAGGTAAGTATAGCAGTCAGCAGGTTTCTGGTATAGGGTGGTGTTTATGTGACCATCGCTTATTAGCATGGTAGTGTCCAGGAAATGGACCACTTGTGTGGATTGGTCTAGGCTGAGGTTGATGGTGGGATGGAAATTGTTGAAATCATGGTGGAATTCCTCCAGGGCTTCTTTTCCATGGGTCCAGATGATGAAGATGTCATCAATGTAGCGCAAGTAGAGTAGGGGCATTAAGGGACGAGAGATAAGGAAGCGTTGTTTTAAGTCAGCTATAAAAATGTTGGCATACTGTGGGGCCATGCTCAAAGGGGAAAGCATTCCTGTTGGAGACTCTCCTTAAGGGCTTAATGCTGCCCAGTCTGTGGCAGTGCACCCCCTTCCAGGAGCTACGTGGGAAGCACACCTGTGCAGGTCCATTTGCCCCCACCCCTGCAGGCACTGTGGGGTGCATCAGGGTAGCAGAGCCGGTGCTTTACCTTCTGGCTTAGGCCTTCTGACCATTTCCTCCCCAACCAGGGTCCCAGGTGACACAAACAAAACAGTCTGCAGTCAGCAAAGGAGGTGAAATAAAAGCATAAAGGAAAAGAGAGAGAACCTGCAAGCAGCTGCCATCAGGATATCAGCCTCTCTCACTTCACAGGGCCTTGCAAGTATCAGTCCACCCCAGAGCCCACTGGGTCTCCAGTACACGTCTCAGTCTCTTTCCCCTTCTTAGCCCAGGGGGCCTGCATTCTCCTTTCTGCAGGGGCACAGGCTTTGCTGGCTGTCAGACCTCTCTCTGGGATCCCACTGGTGATCTCAACAGCCTGTTCCCTCCCTGGGTTTGCCCCCATCTGAGTTTCAACCCTCCTTCAGTCCTGGCATGATTTGTAGGCGTGGAGGGGAGGTCCTGCTCTAGCCCAAAGCAACTCCTTAACCCTTTCCATGCTGGCACGGGCTTTGTATACCCTCTCACGGTGCCAATTAAATCACCAGGACTGCTTGAGGAATAAGGGAGACAATGCAGAAAACTGCCCAGATTTCATGTACTCCCCAATTTGTGGGGCATGACAAGGCATAGAAAGATGGTCCAGTGTTTAGGGAACCTAGCCTGGGACTTAGAAGAGTTCAATTCTCTGCTCTGCCACAGATGTCCTTTGTGACCTCAGGCAAGTCACTTAGTCTCTCTGTGCCTCAGCTCTCCATCTGTAAAATGGGGGTGACAGCACTTCCCTACTTCCTAGGGGTGCTGTGAAGCTATCTGTGGTAATGGGTGCTATCTTAGGGCCACAGATAGGAAGGCTGAGAGTAGTGGGGTGAGGAAATTTCATGAGAAGACACTCTTGTGTTTTGGGGCCATCTTCCAGAATTCATAACTTTGCTCTGTGCTCTGACACTCTGAGTTTGAATAGTTAATTCCCCTGACTTGTCTACGATTTTGATCTTGACGTCCTGTTGGTTTTTATGCATTCAAATTACCTGGCTCCAGGCTGTGCTGTCCCATGGGGTGCTGTTGGTTAGACTAGAAACTTTGTACCATGCAGAGAGTTTGCTTTAGTAAGCTTAAAGGGGGGAAAAAACATCCCACAGTGAGACACTGAAGATAAAAATCCATTGTTACATCTGTTTGCACTTAAAACGATCGCCTAAAAAGTTAAACACATAAGTCAATTGGGCATTTGGTGAGCGATGAACAACATTTTCCTCTCTGCTGGTGTGACAGTTCTGAGCCACGGCTCAGTAGCTGGGTTGTAGCTGCAATCAAAAGAATGTGCCAGGAAAACAGGGCTTGTTTAACAAACAGAATGCTGGCTGGCTCTGGTGCGGCAGCCCTCAGACTGGTGGACTAGTCGATAATCCTCAACCAGACAGAGTTCTTTACAATCGTCAACCACATCAGGTCACATTATCCTGCAGCCCTTATCCATGCTGGGCCAGGCAATAATCCTCAACTGTTCCAGGTCACCCTACAGCCGTCAAATGTCCTGAACCAGGAAGTAATCCTCTGACATGCCTGGTTGCTATGCAATCCTTGGCCAGGCCAAGTCACCCCATGATCTGTAGTTACAGTGCGCCAGGCAGTAAACTTCAGAAGCTCTGGGTCTTATTAATGCCTCACCACCCCAGGCAATGCAACTTGGAAGTGCTAAGTCTACTTTTCAGCCACAACACAAAACAGTGTTCACAGCATGACACACAAAGGGAATAAATGATCACAGAGAAGGCCAGAACACTGGCCCAATCATCCCCCAACTCGGCCATTGGCCAAGGAGCTGGAAAGCAGGACAACAATCCTGCTCCTGACACTTTGAATCAGCCCTTCAGGAGGTGGCACTTTAAGATAGCACAGGAACATCGCAATGGCCAAGTTGGATCAGACCCAAGGCCATCCAGTCCCGTACCCCTGTCTCTGGCAGTGGCCAATACAAGATACTTCAGAGGAAGGTGTCAAAACTCCACAGTAGGTCCATGTGGGACAATCTGCCTCCACTTTAGGTCTCACCTGGTTTGTAACACAGAGATGGGTTTAGGCCCTGAAGCATGAGGTGTAATAGCTCTTCCAAACTTTGTTGTCATTATTTATAACTCTGGATATCCTCGATGCCTCTATAAAGGTCCAGTTCCCTTTTGAATCTTGCCAAGTTCTTGGCCTCAACAAAGTCTTGTGGTAATGCGTTCCACCGTGTAATGTGTGAAAACATATTTCGTTGTATCACTTTTGAATTTTCCACCTTTGAATTTAATTTCCCCTCGTTCTTGCATTGTGAGAGAAGGAGAACAGACTTGCTGGATCACCCGTCTCTAGACTATTCATCATTTCATACATTGGTTTAATGTCCCCTTTTATTTGTCTCCTTTCTAAGATAAAGAAGCCCTGTCCTTTCAATCTCTCATCCCATGTGAGTTTTTTTCCATACCCTTGGCCATTCTTGCCCATCTCTGAACCCCCCTCTAGTTATGCAATAACCTTTCTGAAATGGGTGACCAATATTACACACGGTATCCCAGTTGAGGCTGCACCACTGATTTATAGAATGGCATTATAAGATTCTTTGTATTTATACCCCATCACATTCCATATGCATCTGAATAGCTATTTTGACCCCAGCTGCACATTGAGGAGAGGTTTCCCTTGAGCTGTCTGCAGTGACACCCAGGTTGGTTTCTCGAGCTGATACAGCTAATTTAGAATGCTGTAAGGTGTCTGCGTAGTTTAACTTTTTCCCTTCAGTGTGTGTTACTTTGCGCTTGTCACCACTGAATTTCACCTGTGATCATGTTGCCCATTCACCTAGTGTGGTTAGATCCCTCTGACCTTCCTTTGATCCCAAATATCCTAAATTTTGTGTCATCTACAAATTTTGCTATCTCACTGCTCTCTCCCATTTCCAGATCATTAATAAATGTATTAAACAACATGGGACCTAGTACAGAACCTTGAGGGCCTCACAGTTCACCTTTTTTAGTCACCAGCAGCAAAGAAGAGCTACTGTTTCTGACAAGGCTGGTTTGAAGATGCAGATAGACAAAGGATAAAAGCACATAAGCCCCAAATTCCAGCCTGGAGCAATCATGGGGTGTTGCACTCATTGTGGGACATGTGGAATGGCAGAACCTAAAAGTTCAACCAGGCCACTGTATGCAATGGTGGAGATGCAGAACTGGGCTCAGACAGGGCCTGTAATAATGATATGATGGAAATCATGGCAATACAAAACACTGAAGTCTGTTCAGGTAACAGCCAGAGAGAGACTACAGTCCCCTCCACCTGCGCTCAGCCCCACTGTATTCACCTGCTATGGTTGTGTTCGTGGTTGGGTGACCTCTGCAGACCTGAAATGCCAGCTGCCCAACAGGCCCCATGTGCCACAGTAGAATACACAGGGGAGGGCAGGGGTTTATGTCCTGTTTGCTGGGGGGAGAAGCGTGCACAGACATTTCATGAAAAGCCAGTGCAAGACCGTGCATCAATACATTGTGTTTGACATTTAAGGACTGATCAAACCCCTTGAAGTCAAAGTAAATTCTCCTATTGACTTCAGTCAGTGTGGGATTGGCCTCTGAAGCAGTATAAGTACATTATTTCTCCCTGCTGAACTGCCTACGAATCCTGAGGGTATGTCAGTGTGGACTTTGCAGCTCTAGCGGAGACTTATCTCGCCATCTGAGCTCTGACCCAGGTGGGCTTGAAAGCTACTATTTTTAAGGCCCTAGCTAGAACCCAGCTAGTGTGAGTCTGACTGTCTACCTGGGCTGAGAGGCTCGCTTTCAGCTGCAGCTCTCCTCTCCTAGACTAGCCTGAGCTCAAGAACAAGGCTCTTGCAGGCTTTGGAACTTACATCAGATCTTCCTTCTGCATCTGGATTTAATCACTGGACTGCTTTTCCTACCTTGCACCTTCAAGGTGGGCTGGTGGAGCCAAGGAGAGACTGTATTATCCACAAGCATCTAGTAATTGCTAGCTAAAAGAAAACGTGCAGAAAAATTGCGGGAAATTCATTAGATTTTGTGGAAATAAGCATGGATTTTGGCCAGGTGAAGGCCCCAGTTCAGGAAAGCACTCTTATTCAGGACCACACTTACGCACAGTGAAATCAATTGGATTTAAGCACATGCTTAAAGTTAAGCTTAAGCATGGTCCCGAATAAGGACCTAGAAACAGAATTATGAGTGAAATTGCACATTTGGGGCCTGAGCATGTGAACTTGTCTCAAGTCGGAACGTCCTTACAGCACATCTCATTGACAAAAGTCAGATTCTTTCCCCAATCAATTAGCACCTGTATATTTAGGGTCCAGTCGATGGCTCCCAAAATGAGAAGAGGCGAGTTGTAGGTCTAAAGGTCTTTCGAAAGCAGAAGTTTAAAAAAAACCCGTGAACATAACATTTGCAGAATTTTGTCAAAGAAAGCGACATTTTTGAGAAAGATCAAAATCTGTGATTTTTAACCATTTCCTCCGTTCACCATTAAAGTAGGTCACGGTGCTGGTCATTTTTCCAATGCACCAGACTACAAATCTTTTGACTCTCAGTTACAGCCCACAGGGTCTCCCCTCTCCATTATGTACTGAGCCTGGTCTAGCAGGGGTCCTGAGCACACAGGAGGGATTATAACTTCTGCCTTTAATTGCTCTTCCGTTGCTTCCTGTATGTGTCTGAGGACCTGGAAGAGGAAGGGTTGAGGGAGCGGCCTGAGGGCTCTTCGGTGTCCCCAAGACAAGCTGGAGACCTGTTTGCTCCAGAGCGCCTTGGCTTGGCTGGGAGCTGGGGGCCCCTTGCCATCTGGCTGTGCCTCAAGGTGCTGCACAGGAATGTGCCATGTGACTGCAGCTCCAATGCCATTGACTTTAAAGCTTGATTGTAGCCAGGATGATTGACAATCATGTGACACAAGGTGTGCTGCAAACAGAGAAGTAAAGGGGAGCTGGGAGAGGGCCGCCCTGGGTTCAAGGGCACTCGGAGATCATGGTGATGCATATGATCTAAGAACCTGAGCATAATAGGACATTACAGAGCATAGCCCTACCTATGGGGCTCTTTAGCCCAGCAAATCCCAGATATGAACACAGGAAGCAGACCCATCATATTCCTCCCAAACTAAACCTGGGGCAGTCCTGCTTTGGCACTGGATTTGGGGAGCTCACAGCCTGCGCTGACCACACAAGCCAGCAGTGAAACTCTCTTTTTAGCATCTCTCCCACAGCATTGATGCCACTGTGCATAGCCACAGCCTTGCAACATCCAGGCCAACACAGCCATGAGCAATGCTGCGCCCTGGCATTACGCCACGGCACGCGGGGGAATGATTGCAAGCCTAAATCCTGAGTCTTGCTTCTGACACAAGAGTGACCCACCCTGTGTTATGTCCCTTTCTAGGGCTCCATAGGGTGATGCTCAGTCCACGGAAATAAAAACCATAGGTGGAGGGCAAATGCCAGCAGGGCTGAGAACTGGGAGGAACACCCTGGAAGCTACAATGCAAGCAAAACCCTTTACACAGCCCATCCTTCTCAGGGGTTTCTCAGACCCACTGTCCCCACCATGGGGTTTCCTGCAGCTCCATGTTTCAGAGCAGGCGTTGGCAGACAGTCAGTGCAGACATAAATGGTATTGGATTGCCTGCAATCACTCTCCCACAGGGCAGAGCCAGGAGCATGAGCAGGGTCAGGGAGCTCTGGTATGGAGCTTTCAGGCTAGGCTTGGATTTTGTTGGGTGCATGACAAGAACCAGGAGGAGTTTATTTTAACTAAGGGGGTGAGATTTCACCCCTTGGACTGGGGCAACCTGATCTTTACTCACCAAAACTTCTTTTCTAATGCCCCTCCCTCTGCACCCTAAACTTTCTTTGTAACATGTCTGCTCCCAGCTTCCTAGTTTGGTCAGAGGCACAGACCAGTTCTCCCACTGATATATATGAACTGAGTTTCATTGTTTTTGCACTACCCCAGACTCTGCCCAGCACAGTGCATGCTATTCAGAGGGTGGTGAGTAACAACCCAGCAAGTGCCCGTGAAGGGCTCCAGCCTGCTGCACCACTCCTTTGCAGCTGGACTCACACAGCCGCAGAGCTGAGCTCGCTAGCTCTACAAAGGGGAAAGCTTATCAATGCAATTAAGATAGTGGTAAGTTCAGAGACTTCTTGTTCGCCTCATTGGAAACAGATGACTAATTAAAGGTCAGTTTATGTGTTTAGGTTCCAGGTTTAGGATGCACCATTTGTCTTTGCTATTGTGAACATGAGCAATCTCTGTTTGAAGTGACTGTCACATATACTTGCAATGCTGGGTCTGGTTTGTAGGATGTTGTCAGGACCCTTGTTAAAGATGTATCTGGGAATATAACATTTCCCTTAATGCCTTCTATTTTGCTCTGTATGTTTGCTGTGAATTAAGAGCTTGATGAATAGAGGGGGAAAGTTTTCACAAGCCTTTATGAATTGGAGAGGAAGGATGGGCTTGTAGGTCAGGCACTGGACTGGGACCCAGGAGATTTTGGTTCTAATCCTGGTTCTGTCAGACTCACTGTGGGGCCTTGGGCAAGTTGATTAATCTCTCTGTGCTTCAGCTTCCCCTCTGTAACACAGGGAAAATAGTATCTTTCTCCCAACTTGTATCTATCTTGCCAAGGTTGTAAGCTCTTGGCAGGGATGGTCTCTTGCCACATGTGTGTATTGAACATAATACTCTCGGGCCCCAATCTCAGTGGAGGCCTCTAGGTACTGCTGTAATACAAATCAGCCGAATGAATCGTAATTTTCTCAAATTTGGAATTGAATTTTGTTTGAGCCACCTTCATAGCTCTCTCATTCTCTGTCCATCAGCATTAATGCAGCAGTTTTGTTCATCAGAAGTGAAGACGGGTCCTGTTGCAGAGATGCATTCATAGAAACATTCACTAGAGGAAGTACTTTAGGACCGCCAATCAGAGAACAGAAACAATACCATGTGACTTAGGTGACAGCTCAAATAATGAATTCAGAAAGATGGTATTGTGATTAAAGACACTGGCCTGGGATTCAACAGCTCTGGGTTCAATTCCCAGCTCTAGCACAAACTCTCTGCATGATCTTGGACCAGTCACAATCTCTATGCCACAGGTTCCCCGTCAGTACAAAGGGAATAATAATTCATATACCCCCTAGCAGGGTAGGAGTGAAGATAAGTGCATGAATACTAAGGAGGCAGGCTGATACTATAGCAATGAGAGCCACAAATGGCTAGACAGGTGCTATTCCTCCAGTAACCTGTCTATGAACAGTACATGTGGGAATCCGTGGGCTGAAATCCCTTCACAAACTTCCCACCAGGTAATTATAAATAGCAAATGGGTAGAACTGGTTTGAAAAAGGACTTAAGTTTGCCAAACTGTTCACAAAGAATAATTCAAGCAGCTGTACTGTGTATGCAGGATATCATGCATGCATATTTATTGCTATTTCCTGCTTCTTCCATGTCCTCACATCCCCTTTTATACTTTTAACTAATTCAGAGAGGAATGAGTGATGTTTGTCCATCAGCCTCAGCAGGTTTGGGATCAAGTACTGTTCTTTCCTCTGGCGGTTGGTGGAAGTTAATGGCTTGGAACCATCTTCTGACTTGCTCTTCAAGTTCCCCTGGATGTCAAGTGGTCAGATCAGCATCTGGTTCAGGTCTTTCTGGGGAAGTTTGCCAGTTCACAGGACCGGTCTGAAGCCACGCAGTGCCCAAGGCAGTTCCAAACTCGTTGCTTCTCCCCACCCCATTGTTCCCCTCGCAGGCCTCTCTGATGGCCACGCAGCTCTTCTTCCACTGCACACCTCAGATTTAGGGCCTGTCACTGCTCACAGCCCCCTTCCCGCTGCTTCCTGCAGGGGCAGAACCTGGCCAGCTTGCTGTGGCTTGGTGAGCTGTTATTTTCACCTCGAGGCTGTCATCTTGTGCTCCAAAATCTAGGTTTCCATAAAAGAAGCAACCTCAGTCTCTTCCCCCCTTTATGGTTGCTATAACTTTAAAAATGCGAACTGATAGAACTAAAAGGAGTGAGTCTGCAGACAGCTTGAAACAAAAGCAGCAAGAAGCATGAACTACCCTCTATTTACTGCAGTGAGATGTTAACTCTGGTTTCTAATGATGGTACTGGAAGGTCACCATTGTCACCTGGTTCACTGCTCATCAGAGTGCACAAGAAAGAAGAGGGGTGATGGGATTTTACAGATAATCCCTTTTTGGTGTTTAGTGGGTGGAACCTAGGAAAGTACCATGACTAAACTCCTGGCTTCATGACGACACCCCAGCTGCATGCAGGACGGAGGCAGCCATGGCGCCCTTACTGTGGCAGGTGGAAAGGCTGACTGGAGTGGTGTGGTTAGCATGTGTCCCCTTCCCCATTCATGTGCCCCTGGTGTGCCTAAGAGGAAAAGGGCTGTCACACCAATGCTAGCATAATAGAAATGGTCTAGAGGTGGCCCAGGGATGCCATCTGCTCTTTCAGCTCCTGGCCCAGGAAGCATTGTCTCTCTTAAGGATTCCCCATACATAGGAGGATGCACTAGACTTACAGTGAGCTGCTCGTCTGGGGCTCCAGAGCGCACTCTTCCCATTACTGACAAACCCAGTCTCCCTCCCTTTCTCATCTCCATGGGGTGAGGCAACACACTGCTGGCAGATAAATAACCACCATGCTGGGACTCACGGTGGTCTGGGGGATCCAGGGCCAACATCACCCAGCAGCCCACACCTGGGTACAGTTTGCCATCCTGTGGGTTGCAGACAGCACCCCTCCTTACCCATTTCCTGGCCCTTCCTTTCACCCAACCAGGGCTCCCCTTCCTCTCCTACTCTGGCCTAGCCACAGTGCTTGGAGCAGAGACCTAGCCCGGCCTTCAGCTCAGCAGAGACCTTGGAATTTACTCTTATTGCCCTGCTGCAGGGTCATGTAGAAAGACTTGGGATGGTTGGAGAACATGTTGAGTTGTAGGGCCACACTGAAAGGGGGAGTGCTGGTGGCTTTCTCCCCTCCCCAAGTACTTTTCACTGGGCTTTCCCCTCTTCGGACACTAGGAACCACTTTAGCCGCTCCTCCTCTTTTATCCCTCACACTAAGGAAATTAACCTCTCATGAGAACCATCTGGCTTTCAGATCCTTTCTGCTCTTGCTCAGTACTTAGATTGCCTAACCTCTACTCTGCCAGCCCAGTCATATTTCAATCCCCAGCTACTAAGTACCCAGACTTGCAGCAGCCTGAAGAACCCTTACAATTTATTTCTCTCCAACTACCAGTGCATCTGCTCACTTTTAAATGGAGCTGGTCCTTCTGGGTGGGGCTCACCTGGTGGGCAATTCACACCTCCACCACTCCAACCACACTTACATCACTTAAGGACATAGACATCAGCTTTGGTCCATCTCCCTCCTGGGGCTGATGCATCTCAACTAAGATTACAGACCCTCTTCCCTGATTAAAAAAGGTTCCCTCCTAATGTGGTTCCCTCAAATTAACAAATCAAGTAGATAATCACAATCACTATTCAATCTCTATTGCTAGAGTCTCTTTCATCCCACAGCACATTGCAGATTCTATATGCGCAATGCCATGGAAATGCAGGTACCACTGGGATGGAGGGGGGCAGCCAGACCCCCACCTTGATACATAGCAGTGCTGAGGATGGGGGATATTTTGGTTAAGAATACCACCAAGGTGAATTCTGCTCCTCTGAACTGTTCCCCACCCTCCCAGGCTCATTAATATCCCCGCAGAGGAAGCAAGTGCAGAGATTTTCAGGTCTGGGCTGAATGATTGCATGATCTATATGGGATGTTTTGGAGGCTACAGTGAAGGACAGGGAGCTGTGTATTTGTAAGGAGAATTAGCTGTGTGGTACAAACCATGGGTAGCTCCATAACAAACAAGCAAAGAAGCCCTGGGAGGCTGGGTCAGATCTTAACTAGGAGGAGGAGACGACTGTGGTAAATAAGCTCAGAGGACGTTACTGTCTCCCCAAAAGGGTTTCAAGGTTGTAACTCTGTAAAGAGCAAAAGAAAGAGAATCCCCTCCTGTAATGGGGTCCCAGTGGGGATCCCAGCACCCCTTCTCTGTTACTGTCCAGGACCCCGGAGAGTGTCTGCATTAGCATATTTCCTGGGATCAGGGCAATTGTATTCGATACCTGTTCTCCCACACTGTGTGTGTTGGTGTGGCACACTTCCCTGCAGAGGGACTATTGGGTAGTGCATTTCTCAGGCACTGGAATGCACTTGCCCTTTGGCCTTTGGGGCCACACTGCCTCAGTGGCCTCCAGGAGAATGGTCTGCTGTTGATTTGTGGATTTCCTATCCCCATCCCTCTGAAGTGGATCCTATGTGAGGAATGGTTAGTGAGTGTCAGGACTCAGTACCCAAGGGTTAATGGCACCTGCATCAGGTCAGGTGAGGCTTCTGTGTATGTTTGGGGGTTTGAGGGCTTCACCAGGAGAACACTGCCCTGCGTGTGCACAGAAAGCATACAGTGAAGGATGCCAACTAGGTTATTTCTTTATTGTTTGGGAGCCCTCCTGAAAGACTTTCGTGCTGCAGGGGAGCTTTACCAAATAGCAGGCTCGTCAGAGAGAAGCAGCGTTGCCTAGAGGATCAAACTTGGGCGCCAAGAACTTCTGTGATCTAATCCAAGTTTTGCTCTGGAGTCTATGGGTGACTTTGACCGAGTCATTTAAGCCCAGATCCACAAAGGTATTTAGGCTCCTAACTTCTACTGATTTCAATGGAAGTTAGGTGCTGAAATACCTTTGTGGCTCTTGGCCTTAGAGCCAAACTTTCATAAGTGGTCTCTAATTTTAGGTGCTTTCAGTGCCCAACTTGAGACCCCTAAAGGGTCCTGATTCTCAGAGGTTCTAAGCACTCACAACTCCAGTAATATCCCTGGGAGCAGCAATATTCAGCACCTCTGAACACCAGCCCATTCTCCCACCTGTAAAACAGGGATAATGACATTGATTAATTAGTTAATCGCTTAGGAAATGTGCAACAAAAGATCAATCATAACTGGAGTTGAGCAAATATTTAACAATGGATAATTTGTCAGACAGATTCCACCCCTTTTGTCAGTCTGCAGAATATTCACAGGTAGGTGTGATCTCCCTGAATTTATTTGTTGATTTAGTTGATGTGATAAATACCTTTTTTGAAATTTTTCACTTGACCGATGGCAAATATTTGAAATTCCACACGTGCTGCTTTGCGGTGACTCGTCATATAAGTCCTGTGGTATTGTTTCTGTTCCCTGAGTGGGTGCGCAAACAAGCCCTTGTGCCATGAGTACTTGCGTGAGCACTTTTCAGAATTAAGTTTCTGTGAATGCTGGCACATACAACTCTGAAATGTGAGTCCTGCCAACATTTATGCCAGTAAATTCAATTTCTCAAATGCTTTTGGAAAATGAATGCAAAGAGGGAAAATATAATCACACCTGGATGGGTCATCAGCAGGGTTTGAACTCAAGACCTCCAGGGTCAAAAAAGACAATGCTGCTACTTGAGCTACAGGAATAACTCTGTTAGGAGTACTAGGTTTTTATCCTGTGGTGGGCCGGCCTGTAGAATGGGTTGTAACATCTACTTTGCCAGTGTGATACAAGAACACCTCCCAAATGGACTGGGTGAATATCCCCGGGACCCATTTTTGGTTATTTGCCTGTCCCTAACAAGTCATAATGCCCAATACTGTACGAGTGCTATGCATTCTTAGTGAACAATGTGTATTTCAAAGTTCCAGTCCTCTCAGTGTTTCAGCAGAGGCAGCCCTCTTCACAGCCTCTCTTATTGGGCTAATGTATGTACAATGCTGTATAACTGCAGTTTAATGTCTCCCTGCAGTGAAGCCATATGCTGCTGTGAGGCTGTGATGTCACCATCATGTACCTGGCAACACACTGTGATGTCATAAGAAGAGGTTCACGATGACTTTGTGGCTGGTTCGGGCAGAAAGAGACACTTCTGTCTTTAACTCTAGCAGTGGGGGAACACGGACCAGGACAGTTGCTTTCTATAATCAGGATTTTTATTCCCCCCCGCCCCATGCCTGCTCTGATGTAAAAGTCCCTATTCCAGAGTAAAATGTGGGAGGAGGCTCAGAAGTGACAACAGTGAGGTGTGGGCCCCTTAGCTAGGTGACTGGAGCAGGGGTTACAGCTGAACTCTCAGTGGTGGAGCTCCGCACAGCTAACTCCCAGCCAGAGGCTAGGACAAGGCATCAGCTAGGTGCTGGTACCAATTAGCAGCCTCAACGGGGTTATTACAGGACAAGCTCTGTTTAACTTAACTGCTAACAGACTGGCTCTGTCAGCTGGAAGGAATCACAGGCAAACAGACTTAATGGCAGCCTGGAGGAGTGGGGGTGGGGAGAATGGTCCCTTCCTTTCCTATACCCAGTGTATTTGATACAGTGCAAATGTAACCGTCCTGTGAAACATGTGTACAAGGAGGAGTCAGAAATCATTAAAGTCGGGTGTATTTGGTCAATCCAAGTTTTGCTGAGTGACATGAATCCCATGGAACCTGCTGGCCCTTTGACACAACAACCTCATGGGGTCCTCTTGTCACCAGAGGCCAAGAACAAGGCCACACAGCTGCTCAGCATGTACGAACTGTATGAACTGAAAGGATTCGCACCTGTACTTTCTTACAGACCTAGTGTCACTGTTGGGGGAGTCTGACAAACAAAGCTCCCAGGCTAAAGACCTGGCTCCCATTCTGACCATGGTCAGCAGCAGCCCTGTGCTGTTGGATTCCACTGTTAGACCTCATTATCCCAGCGTGACACTTGCCAATCCTGACTCCGACTTGGAAACATGGCACAGCCTGGACTGGGGACCCTGGAGTTCTGCTGAAGGCACGGACATGAGTGTAAATGGATTAAAACACAACCGTGGCTGGAGCAGCTCCCTGCAGCACTGCTCAGCATGGCCAGCCTTTCGCTCCCTGTGCTTGATTGACGGTCGATGGGAAGGGAGAAGCACATCCTGCTCCATGTTTCCCTTACACACTGGTCTCTGGCTCCCGCCTTACGTGAACTAATGTCCAGTAAAGTCAATGGTAAGATTCCCCATTGAGTTTAGTGGGTTTTGGATCAGACTCTTAAAGCCACAGGTCTTTTTTGGATATGGAGCAGTCTTGGTACCACCTTTCTGAGAGCAGGAATATCATCAGCCCTGTTAAAGGGAAGGCGTGGGGCAGCAGGGGCCGAGGGCGGGGGGAGGCTGCACAAAACCAAGCCCTACAGTGTTGCTCACATCACAATTGCACTGGCATTGATCTGTCATCTGTGAACTCTCTTAGCTGAACCAAAGGGCCCTACACTCTCAAACGCTGCATGACTGAGATTGGGAGCCTGAGTGAGGGGACTATTTGACTTGCACACATGAACACCTGGCTTCAGGGCTAGCTCATCTTTGCCTCTAGTGACAAAATCAAAAAGCCTCCAGGAAATTTGGCCTGATGATGAATCCTGGAGCTGCTACCAGGCAGAACTAGCATCTCCAAACAGGGTAGCCTGCCTCGGAATCCTGAATGGATAATAATGCTAAATGGCCATGTGTGTGAAAATGCCCTACGCTAATGGGCGCTGCTGCTGCTGTGACACCTCATCTAGACAGAGATTGATGTCATTAGTACTTAGTATTTGTTAAGAGCCAACAGCGTACCTGTTGCTGAAAAAGACACAGAAGATATGTACAGTGTACTGTGCAAACTTGACATGCTTGGAAAGCGTTTGAACTTGCATTTGACTGAAGTAACAGAGGTCGGGGTGAGAGGCCTGGGCAGAGCTGTGTGAGGGGAGCCCAGGGCTGGGATAGCAGGGGGGTTGCAGGTCAGGGGTGAGGGGCACTGGCAGAGCTGTGTGGGATGCCCAGGGCTGGGATAGCGGGGGACTGCAGGTCAGGGGTGAGGGGCATTGGCTGAGCTGTACCAATCTAGATGGCATTTGCAGTGCAGAATGGTGCATGAAATGATGGGTGGAAGTCACCAACAAACAAAGCATCGAGGTGCATTAGCACAGCACACCCAGCTCCCTACTTACTGAGGACCCAGTGCAAGGTCTTGGCTTTTAAAAAAATGCTTGAAAGGACATGCCAACAACAAACCCCACATGCACACAACCCCCCGGTCCCAAAGAATGCTCAAAGTGCTGTGGAATTCCTTTAAGATGCCCCAAATCTCCCCTAATCTTGGTGTCAGGATTCAGCATTTCTGATGTCAATAGTGTTTGGTTATAAGCAGCGGCATCGTGCCAGGTTCTCTGTGGGTCAGAGGGAACACTGGATTTAAGAGAGGTGTTATAATTGGTAGCAAAGAGCAGCTGAGACGCTCAAGCAGAGCTCTGACCACAGCATGTGGCCCTTGCTTTGAATGGTCCTACTTCCTTTGGAAAAGAAAACCAAAATGAAGATCTGAAGGCGTTGTGGGTACGTGGAGCTGCACAATCCCTTCTATAACCAGTGGGGCTCTGGGGCTGGAAAGGCCCCATGCTGCTGGGCTTTACAAATGAACTGTCCCTGGTAAAGTCTGTTCTGCAGTCTACAAAGAGGATGTGGCAGCGTGTGCAAAAACAGGTAGGGAAGAGAAGAATTGCCCCCGAAGGAGAAAAAGTCCAGTAAAGCAGAGTGGACAGAGCATCTGAATAGGAAGCAGTTTTCATCAAGTATTTCCTCACCCGCACACCACATGCACATGGCCACCCCCTTTGATAAACCTCCAGGCTGCGGCCGGAAAGATTATGAGAAATACCGACTGCTGGGAAATGTAGATGGGATGGATCCAAATAGCTCTATCTAGATGTGACCTTTGAACAAACAAGTGCAACATTGAGACACCAGCACGAGACAGCCCAGCCAATAATGCAAACAGCTTGAACTTGCTCACAGTGTGGGGGAAGGGCCTCCCCGAGAGTAGCCCCAGGAGGGAAAGGAAAGGGTTAAAAAGCTAATTGGGCCCTGCACAGCACATCCGCCACCTCACCTCGTGTGACACAAGTCATGCGACCAGGGGAGGGCAAGGAGCAGTTTTCTTTCTCTCCTGTTTGTTGAACCTCTAATTATCATTTCTGTGCAAGGCAAGGAGATGGAATTCCATTGTGCGTCAGCTGGGAGAGCCTTCTGAATGGGGTTTTTCTTCTTTTCTTAAAGGGGACAGTCCTTCCTCATCCTCTTTCTTGCTGCGGATGGAACTGCTCTCCTTCAAAAGCCTTTCCAAGAGCGCCTGGGTTTGTAAATGATTTTAGCCGCCATGCAAGTTACTGGGCTGGTGTCTCCCCAGGGTCTCTGTTGATCCCCAAACGGCTTCAGCACAGGCAGGAGCAGGGCAGACGTATCATACCCCTTGCCC
The DNA here is from genome assembly GCF_965140285.1 of Lepidochelys kempii. Classification (NCBI taxonomy): domain Eukaryota; kingdom Metazoa; phylum Chordata; order Testudines; family Cheloniidae; genus Lepidochelys; species Lepidochelys kempii. The sequence goes on along the minus strand of NC_136382.1, from coordinate 149,478,073 downwards.
CAATTCTGACTTACAGAGGCCACCTCTAGGGGAGAAAGGGGAGTTCAGCCTCGGTGGCCTGTTCACTCCTTGGCCGCTCTGCTGAGGCTGTCAAGCAGGGGGCCAACCAGTGCTGGTTGTGGAGGTGCGTTCTGTGAGACAGACGCTTGTCCACTAGGAACTGGCCCACGCTCCCCCCGTCATTTCACACAGGCCGTGAACAGCAATCTGGTGGTAATAACCGTGGGTCACTAGAAAGTGACCTTGAGGTGAAAGACTTCATATCTCATTACTGGTTCCCTAAGCCATCAACCCACTTGGTCTCTTGGAATCAGAAAATGGTACTGAACCCGTTTGAGAAAGTTCACTGCTGGCTGGTGTTCAGTCTTGTGTGTTTCCCAGCAGATACGTGGGAACTATAATTAAAATCCTCTATGACTACTAAGAGCTGGGACTTTGCCATTGATGTTATGTGATTAGGCAGGAATTTATTGATTATTTTTTTCTGCTGTGCATGTTTTGTAGCTGATGCTAACTCTGATTCTTCTTTCCTCCCCTCCCCCTTTATGATGTGTGTCTAACCTTAGCCATTAAACTTTGCTTTTTGTCCTGTCCTTCAGGGTCTGCTGGTTATTTCACTCCAGGGGTCACAGCGTGCAAAGGCTTTCACTGCAAAGTGCTACCCCTTTCTTTCCCCCTTCTCTGTCACTTTTAAATAGATTACATCCGAATGGTCCAGCCATGTGATTGACCCCACCACGGCTCTGCAGGGCTAGTTTCGTCCATCTCCTAGCATCTAAGAGGTTATTTGCTACTTCCTGGCAAATTGCTTCATCTCCTTTTCCTCTATTACAATTTGACCTTTAGGATTATCTTCCTCATGAAGCAAACTCTCCACTCCCACTTCATTTCCTAGTCTAAATCCCCCTAATTAGACCAGCCAACCTTCAGCCTGAGAGGCCAGTTCCCCCAGATGTCGCACAGGGAACCAGCATGTGAATGTACAGAAGAGTGTTGTCTAGGGGAGCATGTGTGTCAGCATTTGGGTGTGTGTGAGGGGGGGCATCACTCTGGTAGCAGAGGAGTGGGACTACACTGACCAGACCCTTAGGTGCCATCAGTGTGGAGCTCTGCTGAGCTGAGGCTCTGGCATCCGGCGTGCAGAAGTGCAAGTATGTGTGTGATTGTATGTGTGACTCCAGGAACAGCCCTGATGACTGCGGGTGCAGGTATCTATTTAGGGGTGCACATACAGGCATGTCTAGCTAGTGAGGGTACATCCCACAGACCTCTAAGGTTATACATCTGCATGGGAAGAGGCAGCAGGATCAGTTTTTGGAAGCCTGCACTTCTTTCTCTATTATTCTAGAACAAAGCCTTCCATTTGATCAGTGTGAAGAAGAGAGAATGCATTCCCTGTCACTTACATCTGTGTCACACCCCAGCATTAAAATCTCAGCGCTGCCATGAAAATGACAAGCCTTCAGCTTCCAGGACCATCATGAGCCTAATTAACATTTTACAGGCCCATAAATGTCATTTTTGGTACAAGGTCATGTATATGACCTGTGTGGGAGTGGCAATCCATCCGAACCTTCCCCTTGAGGGGACGCTGCTGGCTGTCCCTGGAATGCACAGGAGATGGGAGGCAAAGCTGGAGAGGGGACTGTGGCTCCTGGGTAGGTAGTGACCCTTCCCAGCGGGCACCGTTAGATAAGGAGGCTTTGAGTTATTGACCTTAAGATGCTGCGGTTCTGTGCTGGGTGAGTGGCAGAGTTCTGCGTAGCCCCTGCATGCTAAGAGGTGTCATAGCATATGTTGCATGTACTCTCACCACAATAGCACTGTTCTGGAACACATTCTTTTCATGTCGCTCTCATTTTTGGCTGGCAAAAAGCAGTCTTTCCCGCCAGTGATTACATACCATGGTGGCCTTGCTGATTCCCAGGATGGCTGTGTGAAGTCTAACAGCTCTGCCAACCTGTCTTGCCAGCGCACTCAAGTTTGGCAGGGCACCTTTGTGGTGTGAAGCCAGCTTAACATAGAGGGCAGTGTGTGAGGTGTACGTACTTGTTTATAGTGGCATCTTTCCCCCACCCCTACCAGTATCACAAGTTTATTTAATTAAAGGGTGAAGGAGGGGGCAAGGTCTAGCAGCCCAGGAGACCTGCCTTGATCAGCTAAGGACTGCCATAGTCTCTAGAAGGCAGACGGGGTTAGATCCTTCGCTGGTATAAATTGGGATAGCGCCTTTGAAGTCAATGGAGCTGTGTTGATTTACACCAGCTGATGATCCGGCCCATGGTATACAGCCTAAGGCCCAGAGGCATGCAGAGAGGATGGGTAATTTGTGACTCTCATGACTTGGGGATAATATGGTTAAGTACAGGGGAGGAGGAGAAGCAGAAAGTAACTGGATTTCTGGATGCCCCTCTGTGCCCTGGCTAGAAATGGATAGCTACAGTTGATCAAGGCAAACCTCACAGCCCTGGGGCAATAGCAGCCAGCTCTGATGCTGTCCCGCTAGCCAAACAATGGAACCCACAATGACAGAGGATTTGTAGGAGCATCATGGGATTGTGGCACATGTGTCATTAGGAAGGAAGAAGGGAAAGAATGGAGAAAAAAAATAGGCAAGGCTACCAGAGCATTCTCTAATGTGCCAGTCAAGGGCTCGGGGGTGGCAATGCTTGATCTGAGGGAGGAAGACCAAGGTGCCTGCTTTTGTGGCCAGAGGAGAAGAGATCCGCAGGTGGGCAGGTTGGCAAGGAGTGAGTTATCAACATGTTGGCTCCTGGGCTGGTAAAGTGTGTGTGTGTATGTTGCTGAGGAAGCCTGGCATGAAAGGAAAAGCGTGTGAGAGAAATAACAATGGACTAAGCAGAGATTACAGCAGAGCAACCCCATTTGCCTGAAGAAATGGTAAATGTTTGGATATCTCAGGCTGGGGAAGAACAATGGCTGGAGGGACCTGAGAAGCAGTTAGGGCTCAGTTCTGACTTGCAAGCAGGGCTTATGTTTGGATTTGGATTTGATTCTGCTGGTTGGCACAGGAGTTGCTGCATTTTCAACTTTTCTCACCTCCCAGAGAAAATCATGGGAAGGGGATGAGTGGGGTGGGCAGAGTCAGCTTCCATCTAAGGCCCTGGCAGCCTTTCCCCTCTTCTGCCAGTTCTCAGGGTCTGGGTAATGTTGTCCCTATGGGGTGCACCTCCAACTTGTTTGCCATCCTCTTCTTCCTGAATTTCTCAGTGCTGAAATGTTCTCAGTGGGGCACAAAATTTGCTCCGACTCAGAGGGACGCGGCTGGGGATTTTCTGAAAGGTCAATGTTCACATGCAGATTGCAGGGATTTATTTATATTTTGCTCTAACTACAAAGGTTTTCCTGGGTGTGCACGTGTGTGTACGTATCCAACGGGTGCCTACATATGTGTGTTTATGTACGTATGAGAGACAGAGGCCTGTCTGTTCACTTCCTTTAGTTTTCTTTGATCTTTAGTTTTCCTCTGGGATTCTCCCATCTCCGGGAAAAGAAAACACCAAGACAATAAATTTCCTTTTCACTCAATTCTGTTTAGCTTCTTCCTGTCTGCCCATGCTCTTGGGGATTTCAGAAGAACAGTCTTCACTGACATCATTCCCTTTCTGATCGTGCCAGCCATTTTTTAATACCTTTGTTGTTAGTGTTCATATTAAAAATCGCTTCCAAGGCATGCGTGTTACAAACATATGGTCAAACCCACTGACAATGCCAAATCTTACAACCAAAGGGTGTGTCTGCATTTGGAAGTTTTGCACCACTAGTGCTACACCAGTACACGGTAATGTAGATGGGGGTAAAGGGAGTTTACCCACTTCTCCTTTGGGGAATATGGAGTTTACTCACATCTCATTTGGGGAATAAAGTGTTTTCACACGTCTGCTCTCCTGTGCTAAGCAAATGCTGGCTGCACGACCACCGCGGCTGACATGGTGTGTTATCTACCAGCTGGTTACACTCAGCAAAGGATCAGTTGAGGAAATTGTGGCCTGTAAAAATCTGCAATGAGCCACCCAATGCTACAGCATGTGTGGACTGGCTGAGTATATTTGCCAGCCATTAAAAAACATCCATTTATTTTTTCAACTTTATGCAATATACTAACCTAAACCCAATTCAAAATAAGGACATCTTTGCACATCCTTAGTGCTTACTATGCCACAGTCCAGCCATGAACACCAAAATGCTTTGTTTACCCACTTTTTTTTACCACGGCCAGTGCAAAACCCCAGTGCAGGCACACCACACCGGTCTGGCAAGTCACACTAGGGTAAATCCCATTTTACATCAGTGCAGCACCCTGGGGTTGGCATTGAGGCAAAAATCCTGGCTACTGATGAGCCCTCAGGGGGTTGAGTCATCCAGAGACAAGAGTCGTTGCAATTGTTTTGGCATGGGGAGGAGTGGGGAGACCAACATGAGGCAAGCAGGTAGAGTTCTTGGAAGAAGTGGGGGTTAAGGATGGATTTGGAGGAGGGGAGAGAGAGGGTGTGGCAGGCAGGAAGAAAGAGGCTGTTCTGAGTGTAGGGGCTGCATGAATGAAGGTGCAAAGTTAGAGTGAGTGGGACTGAGGCAAAGCCTTTTCAAGTGAGGGAATACAGCAGTGTGCCCAGAGGGATGGGAGACAGAGGGGAATGCTGGCTGAAAGTGAGGGATCAGGGAAAGTGTCATGGAGGACAGGAAGTGGGATGGAATTGGGTCGCGGTGACCGGCTGAGGTGTTTGGGACGTTTGACCCTGGAACTGAGCCTTTTTACACAAGATGGAGATTGGTCCTCAGGAGACCTCGTAGATGGAAAGAGGAGTGAAGGAGGAGGAGATGTGATAGGGGAATGAAGGAGAAGAAGAGCTCTCAGCTGACACTGTCAGGATGGTCAGAGAAGATGGGGAGGGGGCAGGGAAGTGAGGTTAAGGTAGGAACAGGAGGTAAAGAGGAGTCGATGGGGAACTGTAAGAGTTGCCCAGGGAGGAGCAGTGAAGCTATCCAGAAGGGGGAGGGGAGAGAGGAGAAAGTGAAATGCTCCAGCACTGGCTCCTGGGTCAAATTCGAGGTTTCAATCCCCATCTCTAAAGCCTGCCATGGGGCTGCCCCATGTTACCTGAGGGAACCGCTTCACCCTGCTCAATTGCGACTTCCCATGACAGCTGCACGCCACTGGAACAGTGGGACTCAAGAGTCGCATGTGCAGGAGATGGGCCCTCACCTGGGCCCATCAAACCGGGGCTCCCTGCCTCCTGGAAGAGACGAGAGTGACATTGAACCTCCACTCCAACGGGCCAGCTCCCCATGATCCCTCTGTGATGGGTTATCCCCTGGAGTGCCACTTGGAATTGGGGTACCACTGAGCTCGCCTGACCCATCAGCCTGGGTTCCCTTTAAACTGTGCTGCTATCCCACACACACACACAGGTAGGGACACACCCAGCTGCAATTTCACACAGATGCTGAGATCAGCTCTGCATGGGAAAGCTCAGCTAGGGAACTGCCCAGCACTCAAGTGCACCCCCAACCCAGAGTGTAAACCCAAAATTGTATCATCTTGCGCTGCACAGAGAACTGTACAGTGTGAGCTCATGAAATTTGCTCCCTCCCTCAATGTGGAGGAAGATATGCACAGCGCCCCCAGTTATGAACTCCACAAACTGGTTTTAGAGAAAATAAAAATAAGTTTATTAACTACACAAGATAGATTTTAAATGTTTATAAGGGATAGCAAACAGATCAAAGCAGATTACCTAGCAAATGAAACAAAGATGCAAGCTAAGCTTAATACACTAAAGAAACTGGTTACAACTAGTAATTTCTCACCCTAAATGTTGTTTTAGGCAGATTGCAGAGGTTCTTCAAGGCAGGCTGCTCTTGTTTGTAGCTTAAACCTCCAGGTATTTCTTTCACAGGCCAGACACCTTCCCAGCCTGGGCTCAGTCCTTCTCCCCCACTTTGTCTCTGTTTCTTAGATGTTCACATCAGTCATCCTGGGTGGGGATTCAGTGAAGAACGAACCCTGATTATGTTCCTCCCCTGCCTTAAATAGGTTTTACATATGGCAGGAATCCTTTGTTTTCCAGTGTGGTTCCCCTCCCCCTTCCCTCAGTGGAAAAATACTGGTATTCTATCATGAAGTCCAGTACCAGGTGACTTAACCACGTGACCCTGCAGTGTCAAAGCAGCCATGAGTCAGAGGTTGTTTGTAGCATCCAAGGAAACCTTCTCAGGAAGGTAGGAGATTAGCATCTTCATAGACCTATTGTTCTCCCTAATGGTCCATTGATTGGTCCCCAGCTAGCCAGCCAGACTGGTTGCATTGTGTCTGGTGGGCATTTCCCAGGTGCAAACACTTTTGTAGTACAGATGCATAGTCAATTAACTTTAGATATATAAAATATACATGCATACAAATAGGATAATCATATTCAGCAAATCATAACCTTTCCAATGATACCTCACATGACTTATCTTGCACAAAACATATCATAGTTATGCTATAATCACATTATAACTATGTTTCTATGAAGAATATGGGGTGTAGTGTCATATTCTCTCTCACAAAGAGTCCAGAGAGGCAATTTGTGGGACTGAGCGATTGGGAGAGAACCATGCTGGGCGAAGACCAAGTCAAGGAAGTGAGCAAAATAGAGATCGTGGGAGCCTGAATTCCCCTCCCTGTCCACTCCTAGGGCTGCTTCTTCCACCCACTCTTTTCTGAGCTTGCCTGGTGTGGACAGATCTGTCTGCTGAAACCTGGACTGGGATCACCAGTATCTTCCACTCGGGCTGTCAAAGCACCCTTAGAAGGGAATTGAATGGCTATCAGCCACTACAGCCTGGGCTGGATTTGAACAAGAGATCTAGAAATGAAGGGTTCTGTACCACACCATTCCCGTTCCCCTGGGTCATTCAATCCCCATAGGCCTCATTTGTGATGGTGTTGTTCAGTAGAAGCAGTGCTCCCCACCCCAAAACAAATGCCCTGTGGCTCCAAGAAAGAGCTCACCTGGCAGTGGAAACCCAGGGGGCTGGGTCAAAACTTGCCAGATACTACTGTTGTCTAGTGAAACACCACGGCTCTCCAAAAACGCAGTGTAACATAGCTGAAGGCCTCCTCCACTTTGCACGAGACATTGGATAGGTGAGGAGTTCCTCTGGTCTAAGTGAATCTCAGTTTTTGTTTTTTTCTTGCAAGGGGATAGGGGTAAAAGGTAGAGCAGCAAGTATATTAAACAGCCAATTGATGGTTCCCCTACTCCCAAAACCCTACCGCTGAAGGCAGCACACCACCACCAACGCAGGCTTTTCTTCTTCTTCTCTTGGAATGTGGCATGGGCTATGTTGCCCTTGGGCTGCTCCTGGCTCGAGCATTGGAGCTACCTGGTTTGGCAGCACAAAGGATGCCCAGCTGCCAAGCTCTTGGGTAGGTTTTTTGTTAGACGTAAACTTTCTCCTTTATCAAGTCACTTGTTGAACTGGAATTGTTTTTCACACAACGCACCGTCAACCTGTGGAACTCATTGCCAGGGGATGCTGTGAAGGCCAAAACTATAACAGGGTTCATAAAAGAACTAGATAAGTTCATGGAGGATAAGTCCATCAATGGCTATTAGCCAAGATGGTCAGAGTAAGCAACCCCATGCTCTGAGTGTCCCTAGCCTAGGGGATAGATCACTCGATAATTGTCCTGTTCTGTTAATTCCCTCTGAAGCATTGGCCACGGTCAGAAGACGGGATACTGGGCTAGCTGGACCATTGGTCTGACCCAGTATGGCCATTCTTATGTTTGGCTGTGGAAAGGGGGGCAGTTCGCTGTCCTACATTTCCCGATGAGCACACATACGGCCAGCTCCTCAGCTAGTATAAATTGACACAGGCACACTGGTTGAAACTACAGTAAAGAACAGAACTGTCCCGACACATAGATGAACATGATTTGTTGGGGAAGAGTCAAATGGTTTTTGTAAAGGGAAATCATGCCTCACCAATTTACTAGAATTCTTTGAGGGGGTCAACAAGCATGTGGACAAGGGTGATCCAGTGGATATAGTGTACTTAGATTTTCAGAAAGCCTTTCACAAGGTCCCCCACTGAAGGCTCTTAAGCAAAGTAAGCTGTCATGGGATAAGAGGAAGGTTCTCTCAGGGATCAGTGACTGGTTAAAAAGTAGGAAACAAAAGGTGGGAATAAATGGTCAGTTTTCAGAATGGAACAAGGTAAATAGTGGTGTCCCCCAGGCATCTGTACTGGGACAAGCACTGTTCAACATATTCTTAAATGATCTGGACAAAGGGGTAAACAGTGAGGTGGCAAAATTTGCAGATGATACAAAACTACTCAAGATAGATAAAACCAAAGCAGACTGAGAAGAGTTACAAAGGGATCTCACAAAACTGGATGACTGGGCAACAAAATGGCAGATGAAATTCAATGTTGAAAAACACAAAGAAAGGCACATTGGCAAACATAATCCCAACTATACATATAAAATGATAGGGTCTAAATTATCTGTTACCACTCAAGAAAGAGATCTTGGAGTCATTGTGGATAGTTCTCTGAAAACATCCACTCAATGTGCAGCAGCAGTAAACAAAGCAAACAGAATGTTGGGAATCATTAAGAAAGGGACAGGTAATCAGACAGAAGATATCATATTGCCTCAACATAAATCCATGGTACACCCATATCTTGAATACTTCATGCAGATCTGGTCACCCCATCTCAAAAAAGATATTGGAAAAGGTTCAGAAAAGGGCAACAAAAATGATTAGAGGTATGGAACAGCTTCCATATGAGAGATTAATAAGACTGGGACTTTTCATCTTGGAAAAGAGATGACTAAAGGAGGATATGAGAGAGGTCTATAAAATCATGACTGGTGTGAAGAAAGTAAATAAGGAAGTAAAAAGAAAAGGAGGACTTGTGGCACCTTAGAGACTAACCAATTTATTAGAGCATAAGCTTTCGTGAGCTACAGCTCACTTCCTCAGATGCATATCGTGGAAACTGCAGCAGGCTTTATATATACACAGAGAATATGAAACAATACCTATTCCCACCCCACTGTCCTGCTGGTAATAGCTTATCTAAAGTGATTTCCAGCACAAATCCAGGTTTTCTCACCCTCCACCCCCCCACACAAATTCACTCTCCTGCTGGTGATAGCCCATCCAAAGTGACAACTCTTTACACAATGTGCATGACAATCAAGCTGGGCTATTTCCTGCACAAATCCAGGTTCTCACATCCCCCCCACCCCCATACACACACAAACTCACTCTCCTGCTGGTAATAGCTCATCCAAACTGACCACTCTTCAAGTTAAAATCCAAGTTAAACCAGAACATCTGGGGGGGGGGGGGTAGGAAAAAACAAGAGGAAACAGGCTACCTTGCATAATGACTTAGCCACTCCAAGTCTCTATTTAAGCCTAAATTAATAGTATCCAATTTGCAAATGAATTCCAATTCAGCAGTTTCTCGCTGGAGTCTGGATTTGAAGTTATTTTGTTTTAAGATAGCGACCTTCATGTCTGTGATCGCGTGACCAGAGAGATTGAAGTGTTCTCCGACTGGTTTATGAATGTTATAATTCTTGACATCTGATTTGTGTCCATTTATTCTTTTACGTAGAGACTGTCCAGTTTGACCAATGTACATGGCAGAGGGGCACTGCTGGCACATGATGGCATATATCACATTGGTGGATGTGCAGGTGAACGAGCCTCTGATAGTGTGGCTGATGTTATTAGGCCCTGTGATGGTGTCCCCTGAATAGATATGTGGGCACAGTTGGCAACGGGCTTTGTTGCAAGGATAAGTTCCTGGGTTAGTGGTTCTGTTGTGTGGTATGTGGTTGTTGGTGAGTATTTGCTTCAGGTTGCGGGGCTGTCTGTAGGCAAGGACTGGCCTGTCTCCCAAGATTTGTGAGAGTGTTGGGTCATCCTTTAGGATAGGTTGTAGATCCTTAATAATGCGTTGGAGGGGTTTTAGTTGGGGGCTGAAGGTGACGGCTAGTGGCGTTCTGTTATTTTCTTTGTTAGGCCTGTCCTGTAGTAGGTAACTTCTGGGAACTCTTCTGGCTCTATCAATCTGTTTCTTTACTTCTGCAGGTGGGTATTGTAGTTGTAAGAAAGCTTGACAGAGATCTTGTAGGTGTTTGTCTCTGTCTGAGGGGTTGGAGCAAATGCGGTTGTATCGCAGAGCTTGGCTGTAGACGATGGATCGTGTGGTGTGGTCAGGGTGAAAGCTGGAGGCATGCAGGTAGGAATAGCGGTCAGTAGGTTTCCGGTATAGGGTGGTGTTTATGTGACCATTGTTTATTAGCACTGTAGTGTCCAGGAAGTGGATCTCTTGTGTGGACTGGACCAGGCTGAGTTTGGTGGTGGGATGGAAATTGTTGAAATCATGGTGAAATTCCTCAAGGGCTTCTTTTCCATGGGTCCAGATGATGAAGATGTCATCAATATAGCGCAAGTAGAGTAGGGGCTTTAGGGGACGAGAGCTGAGGAAGCGTTGTTCTAAATCAGCCATAAAAATGTTGGCATACTGTGGGGCCATGCGGGTACCCATAGCAGTGCCGCTGATCTGAAGGTATACATTGTCCCCAAATGTGAAGTAGTTATGGGTAAGGACAAAGTCACAAAGTTCAGCCACCAGGTTAGCCGTGACATTATCGGGGATAGTGTTCTTGACGGCTTGTAGTCCATCTTTGTGTGGAATGTTGGTGTAGAGGGCTTCTACATCCATAGTGGCCAGGATGGTGTCATCAGGAAGATCACCGATGGATTGTAGAAAACCCCTCCAACGCATTATTAAGGATCTACAACCTATCCTAAAGGATGACCCAACACTCTCACAAATCTTGGGAGACAGGCCAGTCCTTGCCTACAGACAGCCCCGCAACCTGAAGCAAATACTCACCAACAACCACATACCACACAACAGAACCACTAACCCAGGAACTTATCCTTGCAACAAAGCCCGTTGCCAACTGTGCCCACATATCTATTCAGGGGACACCATCACAGGGCCTAATAACATCAGCCACACTATCAGAGGCTCGTTCACCTGCACATCCACCAATGTGATATATGCCATCATGTGCCAGCAGTGCCCCTCTGCCATGTACATTGGTCAAACTGGACAGTCTCTACGTAAAAGAATAAATGGACACAAATCAGATGTCAAGAATTATAACATTCATAAACCAGTCGGAGAACACTTCAATCTCTCTGGTCACGCGATCACAGACATGAAGGTCGCTATCTTAAAACAAAATAACTTCAAATCCAGACTCCAGCGAGAAACTGCTGAATTGGAATTCATTTGCAAATTGGATACTATTAATTTAGGCTTAAATAGAGACTTGGAGTGGCTAAGTCATTATGCAAGGTAGCCTGTTTCCTCTTGTTTTTTCCTACCCCCCCCCCCCCAGATGTTCTGGTTTAACTTGGATTTTAACTTGAAGAGTGGTCAGTTTGGATGAGCTATTACCAGCAGGAGAGTGAGTTTGTGTGTGTATGGGGGTGGGGGGGATGTGAGAACCTGGATTTGTGCAGGAAATAGCCCAGCTTGATTGTCATGCACATTGTGTAAAGAGTTGTCACTTTGGATGGGCTATCACCAGCAGGAGAGTGAATTTGTGTGGGGGGGTGGAGGGTGAGAAAACCTGGATTTGTGCTGGAAATCACTTTAGATAAGCTATTACCAGCAGGACAGTGGGGTGGGAATAGGTATTGTTTCATATTCTCTGTGTATATATAAAGCCTGCTGCAGTTTCCACGATATGCATCTGAGGAAGTGAGCTGTAGCTCACGAAAGCTTATGCTCTAATAAATTGGTTAGTCTCTAAGGTGCCACAAGGCCTCCTTTTCTTTTTGCGAATACAGACTAACACGGCTGTTACTCTGAAACCTAAATAAGGAAGTGTTATTTATTCCTCATAACACAAGAACTAGGGGTCACCAAATGAAATTAATAGGCAGCAGGTTTAAAACAAACAAAAAGAAGTATTTCTTCACACAACGCACAGTCAACCTGTGGAACTCTTTGCCAGAGGATGTTGGGAAGGCCAAGACTATGACAGGGTTCAAAAAAGAACTAGATACATTCATGGAGGATATGTGCACCTATGGCTATTAGCCAGAATGGGCAGGGATAGTGTCCCTAGCCTCAGTTTGCCAGAAACTGGGAATGGGCAACAGGAGATGAATCACTTGATGATTACCTGTTCTGTTTATTCCCTCTGAAGCACCTGGCATTGGCCACTGCCGGAAGACAGGCTACTGGGCTAGATGGACCTTTGGTCTGATCCAGTGTGGCCGTTCTTATGTTGTTATGGTCTTATGGCTCCATTGTTATCAATGGAGCTGTGCTGATTTACACCAGCTGAGGATCTGGCCTATTAATTTCAATGGAGCTGTACCAATTTATACCAGCTGAGGAGCTGGCCATATATGTGCTCACGGGGAAATATAGGACAGCAAACTGCTCCCTCCCCACCCCAAGGACATTGCCCACTTTGGTCAATGGTGCTGCACGGATTTACACTAGCTGAAGGTCTGGCCCATTGATATCATGGGAACAGTGCGGATTTATACCACCTGTAGATCTGGCTTATAGTCTGTTCCTGTCATTTGTGAAGCCTTATGTGCCCCTTCCTTTTATGGTGGTATCCTTTAGCTGGGGACCAAGGAGGCCGCTGTGCAGACCAACAGGTTGGGCAGTTAATGACAGACTCTCCATTTGAAAAGGGGAGGGATAGCCTACTGTCTTGGAAGTATATGAGTAAGCCTCAGGTTTGGAAGAATTGCTGGATGCTTGCTCCCTAGGCTAAGGCGTGCAGGGCAACTGGTACATGCTGTCTCAGGGAATATGGGGCAGGGCCTGTGCCAGCTGTACTTCTGAGTCAGCCTCCTTCCATGCATAGAATTAGAAAGCCATCAGTGCTGGCAAGGGCAGCCAACACTGGGTGATGAAATGGACCAATAGGAGTGGGAGTAAAGGACACCACACTTTGCTTCATGCAAAACAGATAGGAGTTTCCAGGGTTCTCTTCTTACAGGTGAACTTCAGCCCCATGCACATGGGACAGCGCAAGGCCCATTCTCTTCTTAACTCTGAGGGCTTAAAATGGTGCACATCGGCCTTATCCTGGCACTGTGCACAGGGGAGAATTTCATCTCCCCGTCAGTAACAACAGGCTCTCTGTCTCATGGCAGTGGGGCCTTCTCTGGTCCAAGACCACTCCATGCTTCTGTGGAACCCCACAAGATTCAGTTCTCACCCCTCCGCTCTCTTCTCTATTTTCTCTTTCACTGTCACTGATCTCTGTCTGTAACCTTAGCTATTGCTTTTACACTGATGATACTCTGCTTTTCATCTCTTTCACCTGCTGGCTTCTCCATTACTCTCTTGCCTTCCTCTAACGTACGATTTTCTCCCAGCTTTCTGCAGTTAAATGTCTCGCTTCTCTTGAGCAAGCAGCATACCCCCAACAGAACTCACTCTCTGTTTTCCTCTAGTTAGATCTCCTGTCTGCAGCCACTGGGCCCGATTTCCCTCTCCCTCCTCCTGGTTCCATTGAAGTTGAGGGAGTTATACTGGTGTGAGACCAGGATCAGGCCCATTGTTCGTACACCTGGCGTGAACTTTGACCCTCAACTTCCTCCACACATCTCCTTAATTGCAAACCTCACCATTGCCACTTTGACCCGGCACTCAGAGGCCATGATGGGGGGTAGGGTGTGTGTGTCATTGCATGCATATGCTGCTGCCTGGGCTCCGCCATGGCTGGAATACTCACATCTAGGGCATTGGGACTCCATTGACTAAGGAGTTGAAATAGTCAAAGTCCCCATTCTCTAGCCTGCAACACATGCTGAATGCTGTGACTCACCCCATCACCCCATCCTCAGAGGTCTCCACCCCATTGTTCATTTAAAAGTCACCCTTCTTGGTCTTCAACCCCTCCATGGCTGCACTCCAGCTGACCTCCCAGACCTTCTCTCTCCCTGCTCCCTCTTTGCTTTTCTCTTTGGTTTGCTTTCACACAATCTCGCCACTTTCAGAGTGAGAGCTGTTCCCTGTTCCGTCGGCAGTGCCTGCCTCCTGGAACTCCCCCCTTGAATCTCCCGTGTCATAGCTCACTGGCCTGGAAACATCTCTTTCATCACTGGCCTCTCCAGCCAGTCCCTTCTCTCTCCCTTGGGTGTTGTTCACTCAGGGTTTGGTGAGACAATTGTGTGTGAGCGACGACATTGCGTGGCCCAAAGCTGTACTGTGGGATAGGAAGTTTTGCAGGGCAGGGTAGCGGAGAGGCCTGTCACATCCCTCTTCATCTTCTGGACATTTTCTGAGCAGAGCACCAATGTTCTCATTCATCACCTTGAGCAAGAAGGTGGTTGCTACTCGCACGTCCCAGAAGGCTAAAGGGCCTCAGAAGGGTTAAATCTCTTGAGTGTCCAGAGAGGAAGTTCTTGATTAAGCTTGACTGAGGTCGTCTGCTGTCTCCCTCTTGCCAGCAGGTGGCAGGGCAGCTCTTTGAGTGAGGGCCCCCACCCCCCCCAGAGGCCCAGAGCTACATGGCCAGAGGTAACCCTGCCATGACCAAGGAAAAGCTGCAGTCCAGCAGGGAAAATGCAACAGCCTTCACCTGCTCTGCGATTCATTCAAATCAAACAGACAAGCAAATAAAACTTCCCTCTCCCCACAAACAATAAATCAAAGTGCATGCCTGGCCTTTTGGTGGGGTTTGGTTTGGACCCACTTCCTTTGCGCTCTGGAAGTTAAAGCCAGACACACTTTTGTGCAGAAGGGCCATGAAAAAACAGCTAAGCCTGGAAGGGAGAAATCCCCGTTGGAGTTACCCTGTGACTCCTGCCTGTCTCAGCTCTGGGGCAGAATTTATAGGTAAGATCCAGGGGCAAAGCATATGGGCCAGGGCCTCCGCTGGTATAGGCTGGCACAGCTCCACTGGTGGGCCACATCCTCCATTGGGGTAAATCACAATAGCTCCACTGACATCAATGAAGCTCTGCTGATTTACACCAGTGGAGGATCTGGCCCAGTCCATTTTGTGTCAGTCATTGCATGAGTCATCTGGCCTGCTCCCGCTCCAGGTTGTAAAACTGTGTTGAAGGCAGTGGAGTTAGCCCAGCAGGAGGTCAGACTCAGGCTCTCTGCCTTGGCCATAAACTGCTGATTGGGAATTCCCATTGCACTCTGGTGGGGCTGCTTATGCCTTGGGGCTGGGGAGTTCCAGTCCTTACAGAGAACAGAAATGAGTGAGTGGGGTAAACCCACTGGGGTGAAATTCACCCCCATACAAAGGTGTGTAAGGCTGTGTAAGGCCCATGCACTGCTTAGATCCCAACTTAAGTGGTGCATAGGCCTGGGGTGGGCCCTCTGCATGGGGGTGAATGTCACATTAGAAGAGCAAGAGCCTGAGCTGACTGCTTTCTGATGAGTCCCTGACCCCTCTCTGAGCCTTCCCATCCAGTGATCCAGTGACAGCAGCAGCATGAGGATTCGGGTGTGTGTCCTTGCTGCTCACCCACTACCACAACGGAGAGGACAGATTCTTACCCCCAGTAGTTCCCACGTTCATGGCAGAAAGCAAATCATTTTTCATCATGTCACCTTGAATCCTTTGCCAGATGGTTTCCCTGGGGGTGGGATCCATCTCTTTTACCCAGGAACAAAGCAAAAAGCCAGCAGTGCTGTTTGCTCCTCCCTGCTCCTAGCTGAGCTGACCAAAGCCACTGAGCAAATGCGGGTCGTGGGCACCTGCGTGTCAAATCAGCCCCTTTCTGATCTAAATATCTTTTCAGTCATGTGCATCTGAAGCTTTGGAATCCTACTGGTACCTGTCATCAGCTCTCTGCTGCCGAGGGAGTCTTTCTTCTTACAGCTCTGACCCTTCTGGTTCTGCATAAAATGAAAAGAAATAATTTAACCTATGATAGCTTGAGTCTGCTGGCCTCCAGGGCTCTGTGTACACCCCAGGCCTTTCCCTCAGGCCATATCGATGCTAGGGAATTTTAGGAACATAGGAGTGGCCATATGGCAGGGGTAGTCAATAGGCAGACCATGGGCCAAATCTGGACCGCCAGATGCTTTTGAACAGACCTGGAAATCTTTTTTTACTTATTATCATTATTGTTATTATTTTTTATTATTTTCTACTTCTCTGGAGTCTGGACTTTGACCAAGAAATTTGGACCTTGACAAAAAATAATTGACTACTCCTGCCATATAGGATCCTCCTAGAGGTCCATCTAGCCCAGTAGCCTGTCTCTGATGGTGGCTAGCACCAGGTGCTTCAGAAGAAGACAAACTCCACAGTAGGCAGGTATGGAGTAGTGAATGCAGGGATTTTTTCTTCCTAACCCTGATCATTCTGAGGCTGGCTTGTGCATTAGGAAACTATTCCCCCTCCCCTTTCTTCCACCAGTTCCACTGCATTAGCAGCAGCCCTGGTGCTGAAAAGGCTCAGGTGGTGTCTGGTGTTTTTTCTAAAATTGCCTAGAGAGAGCTCTAGTGTGGGGGGTGGCTTATAGTTTGGTGAGGAGTGGGAGTCTTCCAGAGTTGACATTGGTCCACAGAGCTTGGCATCTTGGTCCTGTTTCCCCTCTCCATTCCTGTGGCTTTACACTGGTGTAACTCCACTGACTCCAGGGGTGTTCTCCTAAATGAGAGAAGAATCCGGCCTATTAGTTGTCCCCCCTTGATGGGCACTTTTATTATTATGCACTCTTTGTGTGACAGTCGCGCCTGCTGGGATCAGGGCACTATTGCGCCATATAAACACGCAGTGAGACACAGTCCTGCTGAAGAGTTTAGGAGCCAAGACAAAGGGTAGGACGCTCAGAGAGAGGCCGCGCCTTTCCCAAGCTCACCCAGCGGACCAGTGACAAAGCCCAGGTCTCCCGTGTGCCGGCTCGGTGCCCTCTCCCTTGGACCCCACTGCTTCTCTCCTTTAAGGGAAAGAACGAAAAGTTCAGCTTGCACCTTTTTGGTTGTTCAGCATTTCTAAATTCTGACCATTTGCCCCCTGGTTCAAAGTAAACCTGCCTTCTCTTTCTCCGGCTGTTTAACATAGATAGAGCAAACCCGGATCCCACCCTGGTGGGCACAGCTGGAGCGCACTGCATGGGTAATTATTAATCAGCGGGGCTCCCAGTCAGCACTGAGGCAGCCCCTGTCCCCACACAGAAATGCCAAACAATGCTTATTCAGAACAGGTGACTGCCTGGTGGGGGGGCAGGGGGCTGCCTGCCCCTCCAGCTCTCTGTTTCCACTTCTGGGTTCCTGGAAGCCCCCATGGTGAAGGGTGGGTCAGATCAGCCCTTGGGAGGGTCCCACGGTATGGGGTGTGGGGATCGCTTAGGAGGCGGGGGACAGAAGGGCCAGTCAAAGCCGTTGAACTTTTCATTCCAGCTCACAAAGGTTTTCAATGGCGTGAGGGAAGTGGGAGAGGCAAGCAAGATTTGCAGCAGGAAGGACCTGGCCTGTTGGATTCAGCTGCAGGTTGTTAACAAAGTTGCAAGCTCCTAGTCCCTCTCTTTGCCAACTTCTCTCCCTGACCCCCACCCCCAGTAGAAATACCCCAGGGCGGTTTCTTTTCTTTTTGGTATGAATGTGATGATCTTTCCGCTCCGTGATTGGCCAAACGGCTTGTCATCAGGGACACACCTCCTGGATAGAATCCACCCCCTCCCCCCACTGGGGAAAGCTGTGCCTTGTAACAAGTGGGCGTAATTACATCAGTTACTCACTAGAGCACAAAAGTTTTTTGCCTCTCCGAGCCTGTGAGAATCTGGCAATCTTTAAGGGCTAGAAAATGCAGCGTTTCAAAGACTCAATGCTGTGGGGGATATCGCTCAAACTGCCCTCTCCTCTCCCAGGGCTTAGGCTCCTGCTCACATGCAACAGCGAAATCCTTTCCATTGTGGCCACTTACATGGCTACCTCCGTGCACAGCAAAATGCAACTGGCCCCTTTTAATGAGTCCTGGCAGAAAGCAGCAAAAAGGGGCACCCGAGAGTAAGAGAGACCCCATAAGAGAACAGGCCCAGCTGAGCAAAGGAATCTCTGTGCCAAAGTGAAATACATTTCATACAGCAGCAAGGCCTTGCAAGACAGGGGCAGGCCTGTCAGGGGAGGGGAATGGCCCTCAAGAAGAGAGTTTGGGTGCAAAGAGGGGGTTTGTTGGACAATTGACCACCCTCCGAGGGGTTGCTGCATTTCTGTGGGGTTTTTTCAGAAAGAGCTGAGTGCTTGGCTAGGAAACTATTGGATGTGCTCTGTAGGGCCAGATCCTCGGCTGGTGTAATTCAGTGTAGGACCACTGAAGTCAGTGTAGCCATTGCTGATTGTTGGCTCCACCTTCTCGTCTCATGAAATGCCTGAAAGGGAAAGTGCCCATGAAAGGGAGAGTGAAAGCAGGGTCCTTGCCATGGCAGTTGGGCAGAGAGCTCCCTCCCACGCCTGCTCAATTTCACGTTTGCAGGGACACACCCCTTTAGAGCGAGAAAGATGGAGCAAGCGGCCCCTGTGCTGGTTTAGTTGTGCAGGCCCGCTGGGGCGTGGGGTTTGGGGCTGTTGGAGAACCAGCAGGGAGGATTAAGCCTCCCTTGGCAGCTTTCAAAGGCAAGTTTGCATCAGTATAAAATGCAAACAATTCCATCAAACTGGCGAGTGAGCAAATGGCCCCATTGCCACACCAAGCATTGCCTGCAAAGGGACCTGTGCTGTGAGATGCTAAATGGGCTGTTTGGCTCGTCTGCTATAGATGGAAAGCCATTCATCCAGGCTGGATTTAACTAGTGTCTTTGGACCAGCCATTCACTTTATAAATAGGAACAAAGAGGGTTGATGTAACACACAGGTCTTAAATGTATTCAGAACGTCCTTCCACAGTATCAGATCCTCTCTGATTGCATGGTCACCTCTGCAACATGGGGGTTATGTCTTATTCCTGGGGATCTCTCAGTGTTGTGGGCTGTGGCTTGCCATGGGGCTGAGATTGCAGGAATATGGGGTCCAGTTTATTTCAGCAGCCAGGAGAGGGCTACCAGGGAGGCCATATGCAAAGGGGCACTGGGAGGGATCTGCATTTTCAAGCATGGCCTCTAATTTTGGGTGCCTCTTTTTTTGGGTACCCCCATTTGGATGCCTAGGGTCCGATTTTCAGAGGGGAAGAGGCACTTACAGCACCACTGGAAGTCAAGAGTTGGCACAGGTGCTCGGCACTTCTGAAAATCAGGCCATCTGAAGCAGGCACCCAAAAGTCAGAGCACCCAGAATGAGTCGATGCTGTTCAAAATTGGAGGCTGTGTCTTTGGAGCTGCAGAAAGCAAGGAGGAGGTGCAGGCAGCCAGAAAGCTAAATTACCACAGCACAGGCCCGTTTGAAGGCCAGATGGGCATTTCCTGCTTCCCCAAATACCTTATTCTCCTCTGCTTTAATCTCCAGGTCAGAGGCAGAATGCCAGCTGCTGGAAACAGACTTTTTGTTACACCACGACATTCTGAACCCTTGCTCCCAAGCACACGCTGCCGTGTCCAGTGCTTAGACACCGTTTTAAACCCAACTTTCACAACACATGAATCAGGAATATTTTTTTTCATAATCCTTAAGATTCCCTGCAAGTAAACGATTTGCAAGCCATGACGCTTCTTTTCCATGGACCAAATGCAATTGTAATAACTATAGAATAATGTTAGTAACAATAATTATTAAAACCTCATTTGCTTTAATTCACAGCTCACAAAACAACAGCCCAGTGCAAATCCTCATCAGCTCAGTAGATAAATAGCGTGATTTACTCTGTCAGCATTGGAGAAGAGACACACACCACAAGTCAGTTATCTCCAGCCATAAACAAACTGGAGTGGCTTTGCCTTTTAAACAGGCTCCCTTCTCTCCCGTGGAGTGCTGCTTTCTGCCTTACGTAACCCTCTGGGCAACTCCACTGACCTATTTTGTTTTAATAAACTTGAGCAGTTTGAGCTATGCACCCTTGGCTTCTCAGACGTCTGTGCCACTCCACAGGGCTTCCTTTCTTGCCCTGCTTTGCAAAGCTGCCTAGCTAATATCTCGGGGAAAGCTAAACAAACAGCTTCCAAGTTCCGACACAGGGTGCAAGTGCCAAGCTTCCATTTTGAATGTTAGCCTTGGATGGGAGGGGAGAGGGAGAATCTTAGTTCACTAGGAAAACGCACAACCTTTCACAAACATTTTCTCTAACTACCTTATCGCCCCTTTAAGGTCATAAAGATTATACTTAAAAATAATAGCTGTTAAGTTCGCCAGTGTTGCAAAATATTTTATTAACACCAGGCATGAAACATGTCATTCCACTTTTCATTCTTTTAGCTTGAGATCTCCTTTTATGTTCAGAGATTTGATCTGTGTGTTCTCCAGGGTAGCTTTTTGATTCTTTCCCTCTTAACAGTTAATCAGACTTGGTTAATGGTTCATTCTCATCGGGTCTGCCAAGCCAAAAACCATGATGGGCTGAGAGGCAAAATCCTTGCAGGCATTAAAAATGAATTAAGAGGGTGAGTATAGGAGCTTGAATTATGGGGATAACTCTTTGTTGTTCTTTTGGGAGACGAGTTTCTGGCTTCCTAATTACTGAGAGAAGTGGATGGCAGCGATTTTCAACACTGCCTTCTCTGATTGAGTTAATTTGGCGCTTTAGTGATAGGCCTTTCCCACTGTAAAAAATGGCCACAAAAACTTGGTACCAGCAGAAACCACCAGAAAGTTTCTAATGGTCTAGAGCTTTTGCCTCAACTGGAATGACTATAGATGGGCATTCTCCAAGCACAGCGCTGTGCTCTCCATCCGACGTAGCCATGAAATCAGACGGGGACCATCTGAGGTAGGTAGATAGGCCATCTGAAGATTCCTTCCTCACACACTGCAGTGCGTCCACAGTGATGGAACAGATTTGGTGTCCTACTCATGCTATGTGCCCCATAAGTTCTCATGCTGGAGAACATACAAAGCTTGGGGAGAAACCTTGAAAGATGGTGTGATATCAATGCTAGATCTAATACAGAGCTGGACAGTGTTAAAGGAGAACAGCAAAGCTCTCATGAATACTGAGTTAATCCCAGATTCATATGTGATAAGCCCCGTGACCCACACAGGCTGCAGGAGGCATTCAGCACACATATCAGTTTTAAATAACCTTTTAAGAAACTCCTTTTCCCTTTTCTAAAATCCTTCTGGTGCTCCTTGCTTTCCTGAAGATTTACGGGCCAGTTCCTCAGCTGGTGTAATTCAGCATAGCTCCATTGACTTCAGTGATTTACAGCAACTGAGGAGCTGGCCCTTAGACAGTTTTTCTTACCTGTAACGGATGTTTCCCCACAGACAAGATAATATGGGGGAACATTTGAACAGGCAGAACCTGCAGAACTTTTGATCTGGCCCAGGTTGGCTCAAGTCTCCTGTGAGCTTCCCCTATGGCACTTAACTATAAAAAGAAGCAGAAGCAGGATGGTGAGAGACACTTGGTTGGAATGAAGTTGGCAAGAGAAATAATGGCATCTCACTGGAACTTAGTTAAAGTGGAAAAACTTTTATCTAGAAAATGCCAAGTATAAACCACTAACAGACACTGTCCTTATTAGAGATGCCTCAGAAACAGGACAGTAGCAACCTAGTTTATTGCCAGCTGGCAATAAAATCGAATGACTAAGGCCCTGCTTACACTACGACAGTGGTTCTCCATGTTTTCCATACTATGATCCACAGGGACCCGCCTTCCCATCTAGCCGAGATCTAGCCAGGATCTCCCTCCCATTTAGTGAGACTAAGTGGACATGG
Organism: Lepidochelys kempii; assembly: GCF_965140285.1. Classification (NCBI taxonomy): domain Eukaryota; kingdom Metazoa; phylum Chordata; order Testudines; family Cheloniidae; genus Lepidochelys; species Lepidochelys kempii. Next base: position 149,456,219 of record NC_136382.1, on the reverse strand, counting down.
TAGTTAGGAATCTTTGAGCTATCGTTTCAGGTTGATTGCAGAGGCAGGCAGGCATCACTGCATAGGTTTATGCTAGATTCATATTCTGCAGATTATCTCCACAACCGTAAAGGCTGGAAACATTTTTTTCCCCATGTAAGGGTAAGAAAAAGAAGGGAAAAGGGAGGGTGATCATGATGCTTCTGAAACCTGTTCCCAATTCTCTGGGGTTCCCCTAGGCTGGGAACCCCTGCACTAGGAAAATGACTTGTGATATGGGTGTCAACCACAACTCCGCCTCTGGCACCTACCCTGCAGTGATGGTTGAAAGTGGTTTAGCCACTACTAGTGTAAACGAAGGTCAATTTTTTTTCAGCACTCATTACAGAATGTGAGCTAGATGCATGGAGGAATGAGACATTCCACACACTTTCTACATCAGGTGTTGAAAATGGGCTAGCCCTGTCTACACTAGCAACCACACTGCTTCAACTTCAATGGAGGCATGTTAGGAGCACCATGGGCCATTTTCCTTGTGTAGACAGCACTGACTTTGTCCATTGGAAAAACACTATTTACAGCTAATAAAAGTTGTCTGTACTCTGAGTGGCCAAGGTCAGTTTCTAATGAGGAGAGATCTACACTGCATTCCTTCTAAACAGCAGTGTGGGACTACGTCTGAAGAAGAGAAGCTAGAACAGTTTTACCAAGCAATGCATCTATGGAGACAAATATGTCTCTTCCAAATGTCTAACCAAAGTGGGTGTGGAGGACTGCACAGAAGCTTTGCAGATCTATCCTTGGGATGGGTCGCCCATCTCAACCCAGGAGATGGAGCTTCTTCATATGGAACAAGCAGTAATTGCCTTGGCTGTTCCTGAGTGGCATAGGGTTCAATAAAATACATTCTGATCTCACTGGACAGGACATTCCTATGGGGTTCTTGCCTTTCCTTTGGCTCCTCAGAGGAAATGGACACGCTCTCACAAGCGTGAAATTCTGATGCTCTATTCAGATAGAATTGAATGCCTCCCTTGACACTTGCTGGAAGCTGTGAGGACATTGCTCAGCTTCACTGGAGAGAGCAGGGCAGAAAGGAAGAAGATAGAACAGTAGTCTAGTTCTGGTGAAAATCACTGTGTTCGTGCACAAAGGATGGTACAGCATGTACAGCAACTCTGTGGGTGGGGAATAGGGAGCGGTCTGTACAGGCTAGAGCTTTCACCTCAGAAGCCTAGGCCCTGAGTCAGCAAAATACTTAAGCATGTGCTTAACTTTAAGCCCATGCATAATCCTATTCACTTTGATGGGACTATTCACATGTGTAAAGTCAGGTATATGTTTAAGTACCTCCCTGGAGTGGGGTCCTCAAAAGCAAAGACAGCCAATATTAGAAATGGAGCCTTAACAGAAGAACCTCCTTCATAGACTCAAAGGAAAGATTACAAAAACCCTATAAAACGAGTTTCAATCTCTTAGTGGGAACCATCTCCTTAAGAGGCGGTGCAAAGCTAACCAGGGCTCTAAAGAAGCATTTGGACAGAGGCTGTTAACCAGTGTGATACCCTGAATGGTTACCCTCGTTACCTTCAGAGCAGAAGCCTGATGCTGCTTCAGGGAGATGATGGGAATGCCTTCATCAAAAAGCGTGGTGGGAAAATCCTAGGATTTTACTGAGGGGCTGTTCCGCAGATTTAATGGATGTCTTTTGATATAAGAATGGACTGTTCTTCAAGTTCTTTAATAGGAAAAGGGACATGGATGAGCTTCTGGGTTTTAGCAAGGTCTCAGTAACCATATCCTAGAGAGCGAAGCATCTGGGGTAACATCTGAAGATCCAGGTGAAGCGTTGGCCCCTGAGACAGAAGGGTGGGAACTTATAACAACAGAAACTTTTTTCCTCTGGACAGTTGGATAAAGTCTCTGACCCTGGCCCTTCTTGGCCATGAAATTGCCATGAGGATACTGTCTGCTCTTTTGGGTTGGGCTGTTTTTACCATTTACCAAGTAGGGGAAATGTAGAGAGAGGGCCTAGCAGGACCATGTGACTGAGAAGCTGTGACCCTAAGAAACCATCAATGCCAACTGGCAAAGGGTTCACTGTTCTTTAACGCTAGCCCCTGAGAGGCCTGACAAACTCACTGCGCCCAATGTATTGCTGTCAAAGTATTTATCTACAAAGAATGTTGTGTGAGATCTTCAATGAAAGCCAGGATCATGCTGGTCATTAATACAGCTGTCAAATGTATATACAGATGACATTTAAAAAGTTATGTCTATATACTGAAAATATGTCCGTATAGTTTGTATCAAGCTATTACCACCCCCTGCAGCGGTGAAAAACTGGTTTTGTGAGACGAAGAGATGTATATTCACTGGTCAACCTAGTTCCTACATAGATTAAACCTTGTAAGCTGAAACAATGGAACCCCATTTACATATGAGTTAACAGGGTGATGGGACATCAACAAGAAGAGAAGAACAGCAGGGGAAAGAGAGATTTGTCTAGAGGTGCACTTCAGAGGTTTACTGGACTATAACTGGGGGGACAGGGACACCTGTTAGCCATTGTTTTGCATCCATGAATGGTGAATCCCAGCCATATGGGTTGGTGACATGAGAAACTAAAGTAAACAAGGATTTTAGCCTGTTAAATTTAGTGCAGACTAATAGCTTGTTATACTTTTGTTTTTATATGTAACCATTTCTGTTTCCATTAGCCTTACTCGCTATTCTTAAATCTTAACGTTTGGTCACAATTTTTTGATTGTTTCACTATAAATATATCTCAGTGCTGTGGTGTTATAAAGGCCCTGATCCTGAGTTGTACCAATCAAGCTGTGTGTACACTGTTCACTTGGGAACAGCCAATCAGGTAATTACTTTGAGTGTCCATTGACAGGGGCTGGATAGTACAGTGAGACATTTTCAGAGCGGCTCGGGTACATCTATTGTTAACTTTCAAGGCAAAGTAAGGGCTGGCAGAGCCTGGAGCAGATTGTTTGGATTGCTAACAGACACCCTATTAAGTACAAACAAGTATCTCTCTTGCTGTGGCAGGGGGTAACAAGGTGACTCACAGTTCTGGACACCCCAAGATAGTGTCACAGAAGCTAAATGCCTGGGGTACTCTGAGCTAAAGCTGGGAAGCTGGACAATCACATGGGAGATGAAGAGTGAGGATAGAGGACAGACCCAGCATTGGGGGGCTGGAGCAACACCGGAGGTCAGCCCATTCTCCTGGGAGAAGTGAATTTCACGCTGGTGAAAAGCACTGATGGTAATCATGAAGCACGGAGAGAGGTACAGCATGGGTAAGCACAATGCAAGCTTCTAACCCATGCTGTCATCAGCATGTCTTGTTTCTTGATCCCTTTGCTGAGGCTGCCTACAAGAGTGCTAATTAGTGCTATTTGTGATGGTGGATTGTGTGAGGAGGAGGAGGGAGGGAAGCTGCCCATTAGAAATTGGACTAAGAACCAAATCAGACGACTGAACAGTAATGAATTTACATCACTGAAGGCCTGGTCCAAAGCCCAGTGAAGTCAATGGAAAAACTCAGTGACTTCAATGGGTCCTGGATCAGGCTCTACAGATGAGCCTTAAACTGAAACTTCAGATGTGTATTTTGTATTTTCAGAAGGTTGGTTTAAAACCCAGTAGTTCTGAAGCTGCTTCTGCTTTGGCTCCCGCTCAGAGTTCAGGCTCCACATCATTGTTCTAGAGCTAAGTGTTCTACCAAAGGCTTGGATGGCCTTTTGGCGAAAGGAAGACGGTAGAGTAATCTCCCTAGGAAAGTGGTGAAAACAGACTGGACAAAATTCTGAATGTTTTACTAGGGAGCATTATTTATGTAGGGGTTGTACTAGTGATCTTACAGGACTTTTCTATCTCTGGACAATAATCATTTTAGATCCTTTCATACAGCAGGAACCCAAAGCACGAAGTATGCACTTTATGTGTGTAATCTCTCTCTCTCTCTGTTAATCTATAAACACACATGGGAACCAGCTCTCTAAAGCTGAAATGCAGCTCCCTCTGGAGTGGAATGTGGCAGCTATTTAATAGATTTATTTAAAATGTGTCTACAGTGTTTGTGCATTGGTTTGAGTTGGTGAGTGTAATGCTCAGATACAGGCCTGTGTTGAGCCAGGGGGAGAGTAGGCAGAGGAAACACAGGGTCTTGTGCTATCGAGCAGACATAGATGTTTGTAATGGAGGCTGCCCCATAATGCTGGAAAACACCCTGTTCTTGTCATTCCTGAAGCTGTTTCTAGTCTGCTGTTTGCCAACCCTTTACGTCAGTTTATGTTTTCTGTTCTTTATTTCCTTTCTCCAGGACTGTAGATGCTATCTGGCTCCTTTCGTATCAACATAACTGAAATTCATGGCATGACCTCTGATTCCCTCTGTCCCACAGCCAGACTCCTGCAGGGCGCCTTTATCAGATAGCAGGGCCACCTATTGTTATTTGAAGTGTGTGTACAAATTTACCCAGCCTGGTATGCTGGCATCCTTACCTGATAGGTTCTCCTTTCTGGAGGAGCGAGGGCACCTCTTGGCCCCTTGAGGGCCGCCAGTGTCTTTCTTTACATAAAGAAAATATGTTGGCAGGAAAGTGGAACAGTTACAAATGTTTCTGCTATTTTTCCTCTCTAAGGGAAAATGCTCAGTCGTGTCACATTGTGTAATCTGGATTCACTGCACATTGTACTGTGTCAGATCAAGACGGCAGTTGTTGTCTATACACAGCCCCCATGACCATAGAATCTGAGCCTCAGAAACGTTGATGCATTTATCCTCACAGCACCCCTGTGACACAGGAAAGTATGGTTCTTCCCACGTTGCAGAAGGGAGGAATTAAGGCACACAGCAATGAAGCGACTTGCTCAAGGTTACAAAGCCAGTCTGTGGCGGAGGCAGGAACTGAAGCCAAGTCACTGGAGTCCCAGTTTAGTGCCTCACCCATAAAACTATCCTTCCTCCCTGGTTTCATCACTTGTTGGTATTAACATCACATGGAGCTCTCTCATGCCACACCATTGTAATCAACTGTGGTTGCATACAGACTGACACACCTCACTCGTCATCTGGAAACAAACCCAGGTCCTTCAGCACCACAAAGCACAGCTTCCCGCTGCTTAAGCTACAGGAGAAGTCCTAAAGCTGTGAGACAGTAATAGGCTGCGTGGTCACTGGGAACGTAGCTGGGGCCAGCTGCTAACGGGGTCATGATCGCTTGTACCATGCCCGTGTATTACACAGCATTCCATTATTACCTGTGTTGCTCATGTCATGTGTGTGTGGCTCATCTCCTGTAGTGTCATTTTGTGTCACGCTGTGGATGTAGCAAGAGAGTGATAAACATCACTTTAATAGCAGATCCTCAGAGACCATGGTACTGCGTGTGGTATAAATGCCTCGATAGACAGTTCAGAGGCACCTCTCATTAGGTGATGCAATCCCAAAGGCGAGGATACTCACACAGCAGTCATATTGTGCTCAGAAAGACATTAATAGCTTGATACCACCTGTTATGGCCTGACAGAATGCCCTAGCTGCATTGCATCAAAACTATCAAGAAACCAGGAAAAGACCAAGCTTACCGTTGCCTTCAGCTGTAGTTCCAGGTTGTTACTGTGGAGGTGGGATTTTTGTGACATCACCAAAGAGGTCTTGCATTGTGAAACAGAGCAGAGTTCAACCAAAGACAGACAACTGAGTAGAGTTCTGACTGGAGAACTGCAGGCCCTGCTAGCCCATATACCACCACTGGGTCCACTAAGAGATGAACCAACACTGCAGGTTGGGAATGTAATGACAGCATGAGATGCGGGGAGGTAATGGGTCATTTGTTTTCAAAGCAGGACAAGAGGGAAGAATGTCTGGGACCCAAAAGTCTAATTGCAGCCGTGCTTGTGCCGTTTGCATCGGTGCTGTGTTTACACGCAATTCCCACACTGTTTCATACACAGAGTGCATTATTGGTTTTTTTCAGGTTGTTAAAGGACCCCTCCTCCCAAAATAGCCCAATGGCTAGAATTCGAAAATTTCAAAATACAATCGTTAAAACCTCCAATGAATAGTCCCGCCACAATAGTCATATCGCAAGTCCCATCTGCCTCCCCATATCGCTCAGCCCAACCCTTCCTAAATGCCTGAAATAAAGGTGGGCTGTATGGCACATCTGGAATGTTAAAGCCAGGCTGTGGCAGGCCACGGGGAAGCCAGTTCTGACGCCCTGATGGCAGCCTCTTCCTATTTAAACTAGGAGGAAGGACGCTTTAGGTTAAGCAACCCCACTGACTGAACCTATGGCATTATGATATGGGGAGAGAGACAGTTTCTGGACTAACCAGGTCCTAAGCCTGGGCTTAGGGCTTGTACAGGTTGTAACCAACCCCTGGAAACTCAGCCTGGCAGCCAGTGCAGATTCCTAAGCACTGATGTTATGTGCTCTGTGTCACAGGTGGGCAGCTGTGTTCTCCGCTGGCTTCATTTTTTGCCTGGGCGCAAGATGCCTTCCCACGAAGGGCACATTAAACAATGCTCAGCGGCAGTGCCGCAGACAACAGAGTCTCTTTCCGTCCTTGCCTCCTGTTCTCACACCAGTTGTGTATGCTGTTCTCACATGCAGCTTCACACCCCATAGTTATCCATTAGCAACGACACATTCTTTAGCTCAGCTATGGGCAGACTGATTGCCAATAGCGCAAACTGCAGTAGGTGAAAAAACACATGGGTCAAATATTTCTGGTCTCTGTTAACCAGGTAGAACATGGGATAAAACATATCCAAGTGGGCAGGTCTAGACGCTTTACTGATTACTGGTATTGATTATTATGTGTAGAGCCCCGACAGTGTGCATGGCACTTACAGAACAAAGAGGAGACAAGACCCCAAGGACCTTCCAGTGTAAGGGGCAACAAAAATATTCACAGTGAGTGCCCTGGGTGACCAGAGCAGAGATGTAACAAGGTGCAGTTCCAGGAGGGGAGTAGGGATAGTGTGCCCTTTGTTGGGAGGATTTGGATTTATGCGCTTCATGGAATAAGGATGGAAGCTTGACACAGGAAGGGACTTCCAGGGGCAAGGACCTGCAAGGAAGAAGGTCCTGCAACGTGGGTGGGATACAGAATGTAAATAGGTGGTAGTGGCCTGATTTGCCCAGAGCAGGGGTGAGGAATGGGGGAGGAATAAATGCGGATCCCTGTGGCTGAGGACGTATCGTTCATGGTGCATGCTGCCCTAAACTGCGCCTTCTCTTTTCCCCCACTCCAAGCCCTACAAATACCCGGAAGGTGTTGGTTATAAGTAAAGCCAGCACTTTGTTTCTCTCACTTCAGTAGGGTTGAGGCAAAAAGCCAGTGGACATAATGTGCTTGATTTGAGATTTTGAAACGGCCTTTACACATGGTAACCAGCTCTTCATGCCAGCCACTCCTGTTCCAAATGGATGGTGCCACAGTAATGTATTTGCAGGCTTGTAGGGTCTCTGTGACCTTGTCTCTTTACATATGTAATATATTTGATTGTAACACATTGCACAATATCATGCCACTCTGAACCCTGAAAGAGACCTTCAGTTTGTACAGCCTTTGGATCATTTCCACAGCTGTCGAGCCATCTTTCAGCCTCAGGATCTAACCATCACTTTAATCTTGATAACAGTCACCTATTTAGCCCAGCTGGGTTTGTATTTAATGTGATTGCTTTGAACAAACAAGGAAATGATTTTTCCCACCCCTGACAGGCATTTCCCCAGGGAAGGCGTTAATAGCAACACCAATGCGATCAGATCCATGAATAAATACAAAAGCCATATCCCAGGAAATCTCATATTCACCAGATTAAATAAAGGTAGCAGGAGGAGGTGGAGGAAGTGAAGCCAAACCATCATTAGAAGGAAAATTCTAATGACCTTCCAGCTGCTTGAATCTCTAAATGACCCAAGATAACCCCAACCATGGTCATGGGCTGGAGACTAGTGACCAAGATGCTGCTGTTGTATTTGATGGCCCGTGGTATTTTCTCAACCACATGACAGAGAAAGTTGTTGGGAAAAAATAGTTATTGTGGCTTCTACATCCCTTTTCTCTATATTTGCCCATCCTGTGAGTAATAGGAATGCCATGAACCTGGGCTCAGATTTTTCACTCACAACTCCCACTGAATCTCATTTCTAAGCAGACATTAAGGACTGGGATGGAGATAGGGAAGAAATCTGTCTTGGGCATTACCACAGGGTGCTGGGGACAAATTTCGTCAGATCTTCATTGATGGCTTTTACCTTTTATCTCTATTGTTTGCATGTTCCTCAAGTGCTGGAAAATCTTTCAGCCATTCTGCATTATTGACATAATGGAGAGAGCAAAACAGAGGGCGGGGGGAGAGACCGGGGAGGGATGTATGGAAGGAAGGAAAATTGGAGGTATTTTCAACCCTAGAAAAAGGAGTGAAATCATACACTTCTCAGGCCTGTAGGTATCTCACACATATCACATGGTGGGTGCCCCCATTACACTATCCCATTTAGTCTTTGGCTATTTTAGGGTAATTTGTAATTAGAGCGGAGTCAATAGCATATGTACTTTCCTTGTGATCATGCCCAGACCTCCACTCACACTCCAGAGGTTTTTGGCCAGTGATACTTGGTACTACTGTAGGAAGGAACACTGCAGGGCAGGACGTTGTTGCAGTAGCCAGCTGAGATGTCATTCCCAGTCCTGAGGCATGTCATGGACCATTCAGCACCACCAACTGTGCAGTGAGGACCTGGGCAGAAACTTACTCAGTCTGCTCTGTGAGAGATGTCTCTGATCCCTTGAAGATCCCACTCTGAATCCTAGCTTTTGGGATAGATTTCCTATTTATCAGTATAGCCTGCAGTTTGTCTGTCTAGGCTGGTTTTTGCTCACATGCTCAGAGCCTACTTGAGCACCGTATGTGGAGTTGGAAAGAAAGTGTCCCCCAGGTCAGATTAGCAGTGACCTTGGTTTTTTTTCACCTTCCTCTGCAGTGTGTGAGTGTGGGTCACTTGCAGGATTACCTGGGTATATTGCACTTAATCATTTCCCTGCCATTGCAGGGGAACTTGGACTCTGGTGCACCTCGGTCCCTCCTATCCTCTGCCTGTGGCACATGACAGTCTAGTCTCCTGAGGGCTGTAATACTTTGGTCTTATTTCAGTTGTTAGGTTTAGTGTGAGGGTGCTGGGTGGTGTTGGTGACCTGTGAGACACAGGAGGTCAGATGATCTGATGGTCACATCTGGCCTTAAACTCCATGAGTCTGTATTTATATGGCTCCTATCTCTGATGTATCTGAAAGCCTAACAAACATTAGTGAATTGATCTTCATAACAATCTGGTGAGACAGGGAAGAATCACTTCCACCATTTTCCAAAGAGGGACTTCAGGCGCAAGGCAAGTAAGAGAACTGCCCAAAGTCAGACAGAAATCTGTGCTAGGACCAGCCTTGGACCCTGAGTGCTAGTACCGTAGCTTACCCACAAAACCATCCTGCTCCTCATGGCCTGAGTGGGAGCCATGCCATCTTAGGAAGACTCTAGTGATGAGTCCCTGGCCTGCATTCAAAATGTGTGAGTGAGACATTATGGTTAGTTGTTTCTGGAGGGTGTGATGCTGCAAAGGTAGCTCAAGTCTTTGGGTTCTACTCTGGCTGATGGCTATTGAATACTGAGAATTAATTCACATTACAGAGTCACGTGGCCTAAATGGCAAGCTAGAACAAGAAGCGAGCAACTATCTTATCAACTAAAACCAGAAGTCACTCAATGGGCCAACTCTTCCAACCCTGACTCGTTCATTCAAGTCAATGATAATTTTGCCTGAGAAAAGTCATTCCAACATCTCAGAAGGATGTGCTGGGTGAAAGGCCTCAGATCCCCATTTGGATCAACTTAATTGACTGTGCTGTGGTGAAAACCTCCTTCGAATACGTTGTGGGAGGGAGCTGGTTCACACTCTAATCTACCTAAATGACCCTGGTTATTTCTGAACCCCACTTCTCACAATCCTTTTGTGCAAGTGCCTTGCTCAAATGTCAGTCCAAAGCTACTCCACACGCTGACTTGGGCTATGTTGCTGATAAACTGAGGAATTTCCATTGCTGCCATGGAACTGCTTCCACTCGGCTGTTCTGCCAGCATGAGGTACAATGTCAGGAACATTAACAAAAATAAACACACCTTCACAATATGAGCATTTGTTGTGTATTCCACCCCCCCTCCCCCAAAATTTTCTCCATGACCTTTGATAAGAAAGTGGCCTACTGGAATTACACTAGACTGCTAGGAGCTCTTGGGAGACAGCCCCTTATCAAAGCTGAGCAAAAGTTCTCACCCAGTCTGGAGTGCCGAGGCACGTTTACCCAGTCTGGTATGTTGGCATCAATCTCCAAACCTTTGGCTTTGCAGTTGTTATCTTCTTATACAAAATTAGGGCATCACGTGAACTCCTCACAGCCGCCACTGGCCTGTTTGACAGAGCAGAAATATGTCCAAATGAAAACAACCAACCCACTCCGCCCAAGCAAAAACAAAGACCGAAATTGTTGAAATATGTATTTTGCTGGTGCAGCTTTGCTTACCTTGGTTCTCATTGTTCAAGGAGATGGTTTTGGCTTCTGTGCTTCCATTCTTAGGTTATCTCAGCCCAACAAGGGCTGTATTCTTGGTGCAGTGTTTACTGGGCAATGAAGGAATAGCAGTGATGGCTTCATGGTGCCAGCTGGCAAGGGGCCATGTGATTGTTGTCAAATGATTACTCCGGAATGTAATAATAATCTGTCTATCAATCAATTCAGATCTTTCCTGAGATGCTTATTTCTGGGACCTGTGCCTACGTGTGTATTTTAGTCTGTTATCCCAGCTGGGTCGCTTTGTCTGTCTCATGTTACCTGTGGCATTCGAGGTGCATCTGAAAATGTGCCTATCCTAAGTGGTCACGTTCCTCCGGATGGGGCATTCATTTGAATGGAACTTCTGCTGAACTGCTCAAATGAACCCACTTCAGTGAAAAGATTCTGTAGAAATGGTGTGCCATCTCCAGCAGATTTTCATGTAATTGGTATCTAGAGTTTTTTTTTTAAGTGAATTTGATTCTGGAGGAAGGGGCTTGAGTGACCGCTCTAGAGACTGACAGCTTCTAGATACAGGATAGATGCAGCAACACTGCAAGCTTCCCCCACCAATCATAGAATCATATAGAATCATAGAACTGGAAGGAACACCAAGAGGTCATCTAGTCCAGTCCCTTGCACTCCTGGCAGGACTAAGTATTATCTAGAAGACCATCCCTGACAGGTGTTTGTCTAACCTTCTCTTAAAAGTCTCCAATGATGGAGATTCCACCACCTCCCTAGGCAATTTATTCCTGTGCTTAACCACCCTGACAGTTAGGAAGTTTTTCCTAATGTCCAACCTAACCCTCCCTTGCTGTAATTTAAGCCCGTTGCTTCTTGTCCTAGACACAGGGGTTAAGGAGAACAATTTTTCTCCCTCCTCCTTGTAACAACCTTTTATGAACTTCAAAACTGTTATTGACAGGTTTCAGAGTAACAGCCATGTTAGTCTGTATTCGCAAAAAGAAAAGGAGGACTTGTGGCACCTTAGAGACTAACCAATTTATTTGAGCACAAGCTTTCGTGAGCTACAGCTGTAGCTCACGAAAGCTTATGCTCAAAACTGTTATTATGTCTCTCTGTCTTCTCTTCTCCAGACAAAACAAAGCCATTTTTTTCAGTCTTTCAGGGTACCTCAGTTCTGGCCTGGAGAGGTTGCCTTTAGGGAACAGGAGGGTGTTCAGTCATTAATTACTCTTTCAGTATTTGGCCTGTCTTCTGAGGCTGCCAATGAGAGCCAGCGATAGTCTGCTGTGACCACAGTGAAATCCTGGCTCTGCTGATGTCATGGGAGTTTTGTCATTGACTTCAACAGGGCCATGATTTCACCCAGAGTGTTTTGTGCTGTGGATACATGTTCACAATGGGTAAATTCATCCCTGTCCAGAAGACCAGCACAAGCCCTATGCATCATCTGAGACTCACTTCTGCAGCCCTCTGCACAAGTGTACATTTCACCCCATAAGAACTGGAGTGAGAGCACACACCTCCCCCAGCTTATATCACACAAGCCACCAAAGAGCTCTCACATGGGAACATGGACCTGGGCTGGATTTACGCCCACCATAGCCTAGGGGATAGGGTTAGGATTAAGGTAGGTCCATGTGAATACTTGTGTTTAGGGCTGGTCCACACACAGGTTTTTTCATCCATTTAACTCTATTGATTCTGAAATGGATCTCATTAAATCACTGCCACCCCCTACTGTGGTTGCACTTATAACACTGCTTAAATTAGCACCACTTATTTCCACATGGAAAATAAATGGAGACAGTTAAATCAGTGCAAAGACTGCATGTGGACAAGCTCTTAGTGGCAATATTTTGTAGGCCTGTGCTGCACTCCAACCCCACATTAATAGCTCAATGCTATTCCTTCACCAGCCCATTGTCTCCCACACTCTGCAGTCCTGACTGGCCCCAGCATATTGAGATCTAAAATTTACATTTCTTAAGCAAAAGTGCTGACAAAATTGATTACAAAATGTATTCAAAGAAGTGAAACCTCTGTGCCAAGGGACTTATCCCTGAGCACATGATGGGTTTCCAGAACAATGCCAGGAGGGAATGTGTGACAAGGGTTTATGACAGCTGGAGATTTAGGATGTGTAACTGCTCTCCCCCAGTTAATCCCAGGTACAACAAAAGTTTAAAGAGACACATTAGGAGTGTGGTTCAGTTCAGGTGCAGCTGCAGAAGTGGAACAATATCTTACAACAATAAACCTTGCAAGGGGCTTCTGTATGTTTGTCATAAAATGTGAGGGTTAAAAGAAATCCATTCTACGTATTTAGTTAATCAGTGAACAGAGTGAGGCGTGCCATGTTCTCCATTAGAACGCAGTAGAAGTGCCAGGATTTGCTTGATGAGCAGTCACATATGAAAGCATAATTTTTTTTGGCAAGTGGTGAGAATTTTTGTTTTTTTTTTTTGCACAGAGGTGTTCCACGCACAGCAGGGTACAGGCAGAGTGCACGCTGCTGGGCTGATGCAGCCTGCAGAGTTCAACATATGCAGCTCGTCATTAATACAGAGATGAGACTAAAAGGTCCAGCGTGCAGTGCCTTATCCTGATTCAAGAGGTCCAGATATACGCGCCACTGCCTCTGGAATATATCTTGGAGCACTGCATGCTGGGCTCTGTAGTCTGCAAGGGCCACTCAGTTATATTAAAATGAGGGCAGCAGCCATGTGCTTCATTTTATGAAAATTACGTGTAAATGCAGGCTTCTGGCAAGTTGTCATCATAGTTCTCAGTTTGATAAAGTTTAGGTGTCCCTATGATGTTAATACAGGTAGGCAGTCATGGATGTTTTAGACACATCAAGAGGACGAGAGAAAAAGAGGTGGCTTCCATATTGCTGGAAATGCCTTCTCTAGTGCAACAGCCATGCACGATTCTATGTATTAAGGTATACTAGTCTATACTATGCTAGTATTAAGGAGTTACCGGTAAGCATTTAAAGGTAGGTGGCATCTCAAAATACAAATGCCTCAGGTTTAAAACACTGGGGGACATATTTTCAGAAGTGCTCAGTCCCCAGCAGCTCCCACTGACATTAATGGAATAAGCAATTTTGAAAACCTGGCCATTTATTTAGGTGCCCAAGTAACAGGAGCTTTAGACTGCTGAGAACTTTTGAACATCTGGGCCGGTATCTTCAAACGGTGAGCTAAAATAAGAGAATTGATTAAATATCACTAATAACATTTTGGTCACCATCAGAAAGGCTGAACTGCTAGTAAATCCTGGGCTGAGAAACTTACTATTATACCAGTGTATTTAAACAAGGTTGGTACTAGAGAAAAGTGCTGGGTTGATAGCTGCAGAGAATGAAGTCCTCTGTTCATCTACGGAACATGTGTAGCACACAAGGCAGCTGGACAATGGAGTCTGCTCCACTAACATGCCTCAATCTGAGTCCTTTTCAGTCCTGGGCCTTTCTTTTGACCCTGCAAGGAAAGGGTGCCAGGTGGTACCTACTGTGATGTAGATTCCTGTCCATTAGGAACTTGACTGACACCTCCAGCGCCACTGAACTCCTGTCAGATGGGAATAGACTTTCAGGCCACTTGTTTTCTTACTGAATTTGACAATGGTTTGTGTATGTGATAAGTGGAACTGGAAGGAAAAAATCAGTTTACAGGAGGGACCTAGATGGTGAGGGACCCAAGGTTCAGGAATGCAAGCTTGGGACTGGCTGCTGAGAGAGAAATAGCAGAGCATCGGTGTGCCAGGCAGGCCTCTTGTCTAATAGAGCTGGTTCTTACAACTCTGCCTGCTTGTTGCATCACTTATAGCTAATGAAACCATCTTGATCCTTTTATCTCCTATGTGTGCATCCTTCAGTCTTTGCCCCAGTCATTTATATCTGGATAAAAATAATCCCCACCAACGTCACGATTCCCCACAAAGGCCAGCCCTCTTCTCTTCATTGTTCTCCTCCACCTGCACTATATGGAGTACTCAGCATTTGACAGGAGCAAAGCTGTGCTCTTTAAGCCCAAACACAAAGCAACGCCAGCAGGGTTATGACAACCTTGAGAACACAATTCAAACTCTAATTCCATTAAACAGGTTCAGTGTACTTTCCTCAAACTTTTAATAATGTAACATGTGCCTGGATAACTAGATTTCCGCTCCACCACTCATGAGCCTGCTATTGACGATGATTGGAAGAGTATGATGATATAATCTTATTTGGATGTCCTGGGCGCATGCACCACCTGGCAGCTATTGATATCAAGTTAGGGGAATGAAGATGAATGACCCTGTTGGAGACAAATATTCAATTACCTTGTTTCCTTTCAAAAGGTAATAACCTGAGGAATAACCGAGTTACTCTCCTTTTTGTTGTCACCATCTCTGTTTCCCGAGAGTTTTATTTGGTTATTTCTATTTTTCTATTCAGCTCTGGTTCTGAGATAGATGAACATTCCCTCTTGGTCTGGAGGCCAAACATGCTGAGTCAAAGTCAGCAGCTGTGTTGGGATATGCTGATAAAACTCAACTAAAGCTTGTGAAACAAAGAGTCTGGGCCCCAAGGTAGGGGTGTTCAGAGCTAGGATTTTAGTTATCTGTCTATCCATCCTCTTGGAAGCAGCTGTTGACTCTCCCAGAGGAGTTGTGGCATTTAGATATGGGAAGGACCCTCCTCCACTAAGAAGTATTGAGGTATCTTGTGGGATCCACCTCATGTAATTCAACAGGATGTTTGGGGAACAATGGGACTCAGTGAGATGTTTGAGGACCTCTGTAACTGAGTAGGATGTTTTGAGAGAAATCTTGCTTGGGGACCTCTGTGATTTTCCTAAACTTACTAGGCTGCTTGGAAGACTCTCAGGTGCTCAGTGGTTCATAAGGGTGATCCTTGTGCAACTTACTGGGTTCTACAAAGGCGCTCCAGTACTCAAGGGATGATGCTCCCTCTCTTTATCTGTGCCTGGGCCTTTTGCCGCTGGGTTTGTCTCTCTCACTATGGTCTAGGGCCTCTTCTCATGCTCCATTGGGAACTCTTCTATCTGCTCCTAGGCCTCTCTCTCAATCTGCCTGTAGGCCCTTACTCTGTGCTCTCTGGCTTCTCTCTTGGGTTCTTCACTCAGTTTGCACCTGCGCCATATCTCTCTCTTTCACTTTGTTCTCAGGCTTTTCTCCCTTGCTCCTGGCCTCTCTCTCACTCTCTGGACTGCTCCAAAGACTCAAAGAGTCCAACAATCCCCTCTAGTCCTAGGAGCTTAAATGCGAAGTAAGTAGAGTCTAGGCCTTCCTACTAGGGATGAATTTCACCCTGCAAAACTTTCCAACTCAGGTCCAGCCTGAAGGTCAGCTTGACCATGACCTCCATCCAGCTTCTCCAGCAACTTTTAATTCACTCTCTGTACTTGCCCCGTCCCCCACCATCAACATCCAAAGAAGAAAATTGTAGTATTTGGTGCCCATTCGTGCTTTGGGTGCAGATGGCACCTCACTCCCTGCTTGCATTAAGCAGGATAGAATGGCTCTGGAATTGGAACCCTCTTACTGTTTTTGTGTTATGTAAAGCACAGGTTTCACCATCTGCTTTAAACATTTGGTAAATCTTTCAGTGGTTTAAAAGATTTTTTCAAAAGAAAAATTCCCCTTGCTTTGATTTTTATTGCTCAAAAGGTCTCGTTAATGAGCAGTGGCTCTGGGCCGAGATTCCCAACGAATTTCACTTCACCCAAAGGATCTTTTTGTGCCCTTCCTGAATCTCTTCTCCAGATACATTTCAGGACACTGTGCACACAAGCCACAGAACACCATTCGAAGCATTCCAAATTTCCTGAGCCTATAACAGTTCCTAGGAACTGCCCTTTCATTAGTGTGGGACAAAAGAGGATTTTAAACACTGGAATCTCTCTCCCTTCCTACTTCGTTTTGATGTTTCTAGAGCCAGTTTTTTTAAAAATTTGTTTGAATGCATAGGTCCTAATTAATGACACTACAGTCTGGTCCCAGCATGCACCAGCAATAGGTCAGCAGCAACCTTCATCAGAGATAAAACAGACAACCTGAAAACTAACGCTGGCTTGATGCAAGAGCTCACTGAAACCAACGGAAAGACTCCCAGTGACTCGAATGGCCTTTGGAGCAGGTATGAGCTGAGCATGCAGTTAAAATCAAACCCAAACAAAAAGGGGCATTTATGAGAACTCAGGTAATAGGAGCAATTCATGGAGCTGTGCCAGAATAGCACAAGCAGAGATTGTGGGGATAGTTAGGGTATATCTACACTGCACAGTGGGACCCGAGCTTGTAGATGCAGTGTTTCCAAGCCCGTGCTTGGGTTAACCTGGGTTTACAATTATTGGATCCACATCCCACAACTGTGCTAACATGTCCATACTGCACTATGCAGACCTTCTGACTTGGGTATGTGGTTTGAGCTGTGTCCACACTGCAGAATGAAAGGGTCTGGATTCAAGTCAGAGCGGGACTTGGGTTCCGACCCACCCCCACAGCAGGATCCTAGGACCAAGGTCCTGAGTTCTTGCTGACCCAACTGATTTGTGTGTGGATGGAAGGGCGACTTGGGCTCAATCCTGAGTCAGAACCTGGGGCCAGTGTGCAGTGTAGACATACCCTTAGGGAGGTTTGTAGAAATGGAGAGAGGGAAGGGGAGAAAGGGAGAGAATGAAGTTGCCACTAATAGGTTGAAAACTCCATAGCTTGGGCCATTTAAAATGGGATGGGACAAAGGACTAGAAAATAAACTACAGGGAACAATCCTGCCTTTTCCTTGCAGAATGGGGTAGATGGTATCTAATATGGCATGCCTTTTCCACTTCCGTTGTCTATGACTTACTGTAAAAGGACATTTCAATAGCTCACAGGCCATCACTCTAATCTCTCAGCTGCCACCAGTCTCCTGATGTGTCAAACTATGTTTTCTAAACCTGGATACATTCGGTGGGCAGATGAATTATGGAATGGTATAGTAGTGTCTACAGGCCCCAACCAAAATTGGGGCCTCATTGTGCTAGGTGCTGTACAAACACATGCCGAGGGACAGTCCCTGCCCCAAACAGCTTACAGTCTATGCAGACAAAGAGTGGGAGAAAGGAAGTATGATTCTCCACATTTTTACCAATGGGGAACTGAGGCACAGAGGGTGACTTGCAGAAGCTTACACAGGGAATCTATGTCAGAGCCAGGAAGTGAGCCCAAAATCTCTTGCATCCCTTTCCAGTGGCTTAACCACAAGCCCATCCTGCCTTCTTGGAGTTTACAAACTGGAATAAACTCTGCCATGGGTGACCTCTTGATCCACCTTAAATGTAGTGATAATCTCTATTTTTGCAGCTGATTTCAGCACATAATGCTGTCCTCCACAAAGCGCAGGGTGATGGGTGGGTCATCACCTTCCCCCGCGATTCCAAATAGCAGCTCTTCTGTCTTTCTTAGGTTTACCATGCTCCCAATTGCCATGCGCTATGTCAACTGGACATGGTAGAGAAGCATCAGCATCTCCATGCCAGAGAAGCCCATTTCTCATCATCTGCTACTCCGCTGGAGTTTGGCCATTAGGAGGTTCCATGCTGGGCCTGAGCTTTGGCCCCTTGTCAAGAACTAATTGGGATATTTATTGTGCACAAACTCAACCGGACTGAGTTAGTCCTCTTCTAGGGCTGTGGATTTTTAAGGCAGTAAATTTTAGTAAGTGGAGACAAGCAGTTCATAGATTTTAAACCAGAAGGACCACTCAGATGATCTAGTCTGACCTCCTGCATAACACAGTCCCATAGGCCTTCACATGGTAATTCCTGCAATGGAAAGAATTATTCTCCCCTGCTACTTATCACGCTCAATACATTGTGGCTAACTAGATCATAGCTTTTAGAAAATCTTCCAGTCTTGCATTTAAAGACTCCTACCGACGATGAATTTACCACTTCCCTCAGTAAGCTGTTCCAATAGTTAATTAGCTTCAATGTTGAAAAGTTGCATCTTGTTTCCTATTTGACTCTTACTAGCATCATCTTCCAGGCATTGAATCTTGTTATGCTTTTGTTTGCTAGATGAAAGAGCCTTCTAGTATCAGATAGATTTTCCATGTGTCGATACCTTAACCTTTTCTTTGAAAAACTGCACAGATTGAGCTCTTAAGTCGCTTATTTAAAGCATGCTTTCCAGGTTTCAGATCATTCGTGTAGCTCTTTCCTGAACCCTTTCCAGTTCTTCATCTTTACTTTTAAAGTGTGGATACCAGAACTGGACACAGTGTTCCAGTGGGGGCTTGAGGAACGCCGTACATAGAGCAAAATGTCCCCTCCCGACTTGGACTCAATATTTCTCTGTTTATGCATTTGAGGAACATCTTAGCCCCTTTTGCAACCTTGGAAGCTGATGTTCAGTTGGTTATTCACCATGACCCATAAGTCCTTTTCAGAGTCATTGCTTTCCAGGATACAGTCTCCCAACCCATAAACAGAGCCTACATTCTTTGCTTCCAAATATATCATCTAATAAATGTCTGTATCAAAACACATATTTGATTGTTCCCAGATTACCAAGCAACCCTGATCCCTCTTTATCAATGGCATGTTCGTATTGTTATGTACTGCCCCACCAATCCTGCAAATTCTATCAGTGTAATTCCATAATTTTCTTCCAGGTCATTGATAAAAATATCCAGAACCCCAAGAACCCATCTCTAGGAGACCCCACTAGAAACACCCCCACATGTTCGTGATTTTCCATTAATGATTACTTTTTGAGAGCTGTCAATTAGCCAGGTTTTAATACATTTATCTCTGCTTTTTGATTTAGTATAGTGCTCATATTTTAATCAGAATGCCACGTGGTTCTAAGTCAATGGTCCAACTTTCTGAAATACCTAACATGGATTATTCTTTTATTTACATTGCAGTCTATTTAGAGGCTCCTACTGAGATCAGATTCCCTTCATGTGAGGCACTGTACATATGCATACTAAAAGACTGTCCCGCCCTCAAAGGTTATAATATAAAGAGACAAGCTAGACAAAGGGTAGGGGAAAGGACACAGCAATAGCCTCATTTTGTAAGTGGGGTACTGAGGCATAGAAAGATTAAATGATGTGGGTAGGTTCTCTTGATGTCCTCCAAACTACCTGCTAGTAACCAAACATTCCTGGTTCCTAAATGTCAGGAAGAGGAAAAAACCTTTGGCAGGTTTATCAGCATCCCACCTGTCTGTTGTATCTCCACTGTTTTCAGCCTTCTCTAGCAGCAAGTCAAGGTGTCTCTTGATTTCATTTACTCTCCATGCTTGTATTACTTTAGTTCCAGTAACTTACTCCACGGTTAGCAACCTCTTTTCAGGTAGTTCTGCCAGAGTGTTCTATTTACTCTCTGTTTTCTTGGATTTAGATTATTTCCCCATTGCCAGGGTGAAATTTCTCTCCCTTGGCCCTATGGGCCCTTTTCAGGATGGTGAAAACCTCAATGATCTCACCTCAAAATCTCCTCCTTTTTAATAAGACTCAACCCAGCTCTCCAAACCTTTCCCAAGAACTTGGATTCTGCACGCCTGAAGAACAGCCCATTTGGTGCCCTGAGTCACACCCCCCCTAGCCCCCGCTCCCCACTGTAATTATGACAAAAGTAAGGTCCCACAACAGGATTTTTGCATGATCGAAACTACTGCTTTCTCTCCACCTCCTCACCTGCCTCCTTAAACACTCTCAGACCCAACCTTCTCCTCCACAGCTGGCTGGCAGATGGAAAGAGGGGAGAAGTATAGATCGGCTGCTGTTCAGAGTTTGTATGGCAGAGCCGTTGGAGTGCTGCTGTAAGCGCCTCTAACCCATTATGCTGAATCCTAAATCTTTAGCTGCACTGGGACGACAATCCTCTTACACTGCTTATCTAAAATCCTGCATGTTGCACGCATGTACACACCCACACACAAGCACGGAGTAGCCTTCAGGAGAGGCTCACCATTGGGAGTGTGACAAATGACCCTCGGAGAGCCAGTGCTGGAAATTCCCTGAGCTTTCACTCTTCCAGAGACACAAGAGGCCTGAGATTGTTTTTGGCTGCCTGCACATCAGCATGTTCTGATTGCTTTCCCTTTATTTATGGGCAATGGAATTACTTGTTGAGTTTGGCTTGTTCCTTCTTGCAGGGGATTTTTTTTGTTTGGTTGGTTTATGTTTCCTGTATATTCATGTTAAGTCTTTACCTCTCCTGACCTCGGCGACATGTCAGTTGATGGTTTGGGCTGTTTGACTGTGGAATCACTATGGACAATGTTCTCCCCAGTGAAGAGGGCCAGTACAAGGCCTATGCACTTAAGTGAAGTGGGACTTAATTGGCAGTTGTGATGGAGTTTGTGTGCGTGAGATGTGGAGCTGAAACCACAAATTGATTTCTTCATTGGCCTGAAACAGGAGTCCCCATATTTTGTTCTCAATCCTCGGGGTCATCCATTATTGGGGGTAATGGGGCCTGGATGTGTTTAAGATAATTCTCCTCCTTTGCCACTCCTGATAAGCACAGCGTTTTAAAATGGTTAATATCAATGTTGTTGATTTTGGATGCTCAACTAGGGACACCTTAAAGGGACAGGATTTTCAGAAACTGCTGAGCACCCACCTTCTAAAGAAATCAGGCCTCCTGAAGGGGCCACACGCTGGGACCCCATAACTGAGGCACTCAGAATCTTGGCTCGAGGGTCCAAAAGTGCTCTAGATACATCAAAAATCCCTACAAAGGAAACAGTCCTCTTTCCCAAAGAGCTTATAAGCTAAGGCCCCAGTCCTGCAGTGATGTCCACAGTGGCTTAGGGGTTTGTCTGTGCAGAGCGCATTGCAGGACCAGGGTCTAAATAGACAAAACCATGTGAAGGATGAGAAAGGGATGCAAACAAACATGCAAATGATTGACTGTGGCACAAGCCTTGTTGGGTCCACAGTTTTTATAGGCCACTGGTTTTCAACCTTTTATCATTTGCGGACCCCTAACAAATTTCAAATGGACCTGTGGTTCCCTTTTGTAATCTTAGACATAATCTGTGGTCCCCCAAGGCGTGTGCAGACTGCAGTTTGAAAGCCACAGTTATAGGTTGTCTGGGGACATTTTAAAATTGCATTCACTTTTCCTTCCTCCCACCTTTCCTTTCTTTTCCTCTCACCCCCCACCCCAGTGCCCTTACTATTATAAATATGATGAGCTATACTGATTCACCAAGATGAGCGAGAAAGTTAACGTTTAAAAAGACCCACCCACCTGAAGGCCCACTAAGGTGACACTTGATTTAGGGTGCTGTTTCTCATGTGCATTGTCTTGGATTGGTTGTGGGTGATAAGAAATACTACAGCTCTTTCCTGCCAGTTACTCGCGTGTCAATTACAAGAAGTATCAGGACAGCATCTGCCTAGCATGTTTGATGAAACTGAACACAGTGGAGGTGGAATGGACCAGCACCACTCTACCCAGGTGTTGCAGTTAAATCTATCTCAAGGGTCCTCCATCAGCAGGCATGTTAGCGCCCTTCCCTGACATCACTTCAACACATATGATGGAGGGTGAAGCTGTTTGGGATATTTCAAACCTGTCAGGGGTTGTGTTGCCAGAAGAGAGCCACATTGCATGCAGATTGGGTGCGGAGGGCTCACCTTAGCATCTCATCTCCTTAAAGACCCAGGTATCCAGCTTCTCTGCCTGTATTTGGTGCTGGCTGGTAATCTTGGCCTGTGTGCCATGTGCCTTGCATTTTCTTTTAAATATTGGTTTCATTAGTTGCTAAAGACAGTGAGGAACTTATTACAGCAGTGCCAAGACCCTGGTCTAGTGAATGCACATATCAGGCAGAGTTCTCATACACAGCTCTACCTTGCAACATCTGGTGCTATTCTGTTCCTGAGCTCCTCACATGCAGCTTTGCCATTGCCCCTTACTCCTGAGCCGGAGTCCCCTGCTATTTCAGCCCTGGGCCTTACACAGCTCTATTAATGCCCCTTAGCCCTGACCCACAGCCCCTCCTGCTGTTCCAGGGGTGCAGCCTGAGCTCTGGCACCCCCCTCCCCCACACACACTTTGCAGGCTAACCCAGAACATCTATGCCACAGTTAAACAGCCCCTTAGCCCAAGCCCCGCGAGCCCGAGTCAGCTTGCACTGGCCAACTGTGGGGTTTTAATTGCAGTGTAGACATATCTCTAGTGACCACTACCCCTGAACCACCAAGCCATTGTCTGCAGGAAGTGAATTCAAAGTTGCATGCGTGCGTGTATGCAGAGCCTGAATTTAAATTCCCTTGCATGAGGATTTGCATTGAAAGTGCTTGTGCACTCAGACTACCAGAGAATGGAAACAATACAGTGTGTGCACATGGCCCTAGTTGTGAAGGTTGCGATTGGACCACTGTCTGGCTCATTAAACTACATGAGTGCCAGACCTCTGGCGGGGAGGTTTAGAGAGTTGCTCGATAGTCACCCATGTATTAAACAACACCACACGCTACTTTGCATGTGTCTGCCAAGTGCATGAAATTAATCTTATCTCCAGAGACTCTAGTTTGTGCCTTGCATTTACTAGCCATTCACTCCAGTCATGAACTGCATGTGCACACTCAGCCCTGCCTTAGGGTTTTCCACTGCTCCCCATCACCACCGTATCTGAGTGCACACTCTTAGCAAAGAGAGTGGTCAGCTCCCTTTATTTGTTTAAGGTCATAGCAATGGACAGATTTGCTCAGCCCAGAGGTCCAGGTCCACCTAGCCTGTTTCTGATAGTTAGGGTGACAAGATGTCCTGATTCTATAGGGATAGTCCCGATATTTGGGGCTTTTTAAAATATGGGCTGCTATTACCCCCCACCCCTTGTCCCAATTTTTCACACTTGCTCTCTGGTCACCCTACGGATAGTTGCCAGTCAGCTGCTTTGGAAGAACCCTGCAACCCGTGCAAGAAACCCTGGAGTGGAATGTTCTGGGATAACCTGTCCCCAGGGAATGTTCCCTCCTAATTCCCAGCAGTCAGAAGCTGGCTTATGCCTGGAAGCAAGAAGGTTTATATTCCAGTTTTTATATTTTAAATATTTACTATTACAAGAGGCCATTCTTGATCTCCATGTAAACGCCTGCTCCTTTTTGGACTCCTGCTTTGCTCTTGGCTTCAATAATGTCTTGTGGCCGCGCGTTCTACAGGCTCCAAGGCAAGGGAAAGTTGTTTTTTTTTTTCTTTTTGAATTTGTCACCTTTCAACATCATCGAACATCCCCTTGTTCTTGTGTTATAGGACTGGGAGGGAGAGAAGCTCCTGATCTCCCTTCTCTAGAGCAGTCATCATTTTGTGTATATTTCTGCTGGCCCTCAGGTTTATCCCCTTCTGGGGGAAACCCCATTCATTATCAGGGTCTGTGCTGGGCTTTGTCAGAGAGGTGAATTTCCCAGGCTAGGCGTATCTAGGGGGAGCAGTATTCAGCAGCAGCGGCTGCACTAGAGTTGACTGAAGAAGTCCCCTTTCCATCTGTTTCATTACTGCCGCTCACCAGTGCCTTAGCAGCATCCCACGTGCTTGGCCCATGTCTAGCGTTACCTGTCTCGACCCAGCAGAGGTCACGCCTGGCCCTGAATGCTGGGGTGACTCTCTGTGCCGTGGCTCGGTGTGGACCGCTGAGGATTGAACCCCGATGACCCTCAGGAGAAGGTTTCATCAAGGCATGAAGCAGTGCTGACGGTGGCCTGGCTGAGCCACATGTTCTCCTGAATACAAATCTCAATGCTGGCCCTCAGCGAACGGCAGCACGTGCTGACATGGTGGTGAACGTGGTGCCTTTTCATTCACACGGAGGAGCCCTGGCACGTGCTTGCTTGCATGCCAGTGTGTATTAATGCCCAGGAGCATGTGCCAACCAGCAGGCACTGCCTAATCCTGCTGTTGTATAATGAAAGAGATTATTGACTGGGGGAACAGAAGGCCAGGGAATGAAAATGGAGCTGGCCTCTCTCTGAGTCTGGCTATCGCCGACTGTAGGAGTTTGACAGAGCTGCCACTTGACTCAGACATCAGAAAGTGTAATCCCCTTGGGTTCCTCACCTCTTCCCCCAGCCTTGGGGAAACGCCAATCCTCTTTCAGGGTCCAAAACTGGCAGGGCATCATCCTCTCAGATTTCAGCTGGCAAACACTATTGTTTTGGGAGGAGGGAAGGAGGATCCCTCCTGCAATAGACGTGGCAAGGCCACTACCTCCTTCTTTCAGTTCTGGGGGTGATGCCAACCCGTGAGACACTAGCAACACATCGGGACAAAAAATCGCTCCATTGGCCTCAAACCTTTCCTGAAACTGGATGGAGCTGCCTGAGGAAACGGAAGTGGGACTGAATTCTCCCAAGGCTATATCACTGCCCTGGTAGAGCCCTCACTTCCTGTCACCATGCAGCAGGACTGTGAAAGATAACTAGTATCCTAACCTAGCAGGCCCAAAGTTAAGAGAACCCCTGACTTTGTGCTGCAGCATTATCCTGGAGGAGGCGATGGGGAAAAGAACCAAGAGGGTTGATCATTAGAAGAATGCACAATGCACCCTGTTTTCTCTTTTTTTCCTGGTGGGGGGAGGGGAGGAGGGAAACATTGGATTGGAAGCACATTCAGCCCTTGGATAAAGAAAAGAATATGTTGCATTGCCCTGCAGTGTCTCATACCCTTCCCATCAATGTGGGACAGCCACTGAAGAGGTTGGGTGGAAGGGAGTCACCTCTCCTGGCCAGAACATAGTCACGATTTGAGAACTTTAAGGAGAATAATAAGGGCTGTGAGAGGCCCATGAGAGTTGATAATCTAATCAATTCAACTGCACCCAGGGTATGAAGCAGTGCAATAGGATTCCAAATACTCTGCCTTTGTCTGAAAGTACCTGGAGAAGCTAGGATGGACCAAGCAACACCAGGCTCAAGCCGTCTGCCATTATTAATTATTATTTGTTTTGCGCCAGTGATGAGCATATAGAGACAATTCTGCCGACCTCTGATTTCAAAGCTGCTGAGATACAGACCATTTGGATCCCCTCACTATCTCCAGGCTTTGTACAACCCCCAGTCACGGCTGACCTCCCGTCTGACTGGTCGCCAGGAAAGGCATCCATCACAATATTGATCTTCACAACTGAGCTTGTCTCAATGCCCCATGGGGAACATCCTGGCATGTGAGGAACCCAGAAAATAGCAACATCCATTTCAATACAGCCTTGAAAGCCAACTAGGGTCCTGCACTCTGGAGAAGTCTAATCCCTGCAAGCAGGAGGCCTTGTGAAGGAAAGGTATAAATATCTATATCTGTCAGGCCATTAAATAGATGACATCCAGAAGAATTAGGGACAAGGAGCAGAGATACTGGAGACTTCTGTCATCTTGTGCAGGCCAGATGCCATATTTCACCGCAAAGAGCCAACCGAGGGAACCCTGCTATAGTGAATCCAATGCAAATTCTGTCGGAATCCTAGGGCTAGATTCTCTGGCGCAGGGAGGTATAAGGGATTTGGAGCAGGGTTTCATCCTGCACAGGGGCCGATGGGATGGCCACTCTTTTCCTCTGAGCTTTCACTGCTTTAAAATCCACAGGGGTTCCCTAGCAGCCTCTCCAGCAGAGGATACTGAGCAGATACGCTATATTAATGCTGCCCCAACTGCCCAGGCTTCCCTCCTCCCCAGCCACTGTCACCCACTTTTAGGGCTATGCTTGCCCCCTGCAGTCCTGCTGGCCAAGGGGAGCGGGTGGCCACTTTGTGCCACAACCTGCCTACCTGGTAGACATTAGGCCACCAACGTGCCTCATTGAGATCTGCTGGCCTAGATCCTGGGCTAAATTTAAACTTTCATGTTACATCTGATTTATACCTCTGTTTTCAGGAAAACACAGTGTGTGGCTAGTTAGTCTCTGGGATGCCTGGTTCCTCTGAGTGCCTTGTCAGTGGGACTGGATCCTGGGAGTTCCTGCTTCCTCTGCACACTGTGCTGGGCTCCTGGGAGGTTCTTTTCCTCCAAGCACTGGGCTTCCTCTCCGGGGACTCAATTCCTTCTCCCTGCCGGCACTGGCTACAGCTGTCTGTGCACAACAAGTTGAGCTAGCATTGGCTAGCAAAGTGAATCATTAGTGAGAGAGGTACAAGGAGTCTCCCAGAACTAATAGATCTTTTAGTCCTAGCCAGAGAAGTTGCAGTACAATAGTGACTCATTGCACAGCTACCAGGATTGCCTAATTCAGTCGAAGGAGGTAAAATTGGAACCGTGTGAGATGGAGCTGCTGGCAGCAGCCAGGCAGTTCTTGACAGTGCCGTCTCTGTGACCCACCCACTGGGCATTATGAACAATCAGAGAGAATGGAATCTTGCCAGCAACAAAAATGGGGCCAAATGTATGGTTCACAGATGTTCTGCCTCTTGGTCTTTCCAGTGTCTTAATTTCAAGGTGAATCAAAGAAGAAATTGTGGATGGAGCTAGCCATTGCCAATTTGCTTTGTTGCTGACCACGGAACTCCCCTATCCAGGATGCTGCAAGGGTAAGGAGGTGATTTGGCATGGATCAGTGCTTGGGAAGTGGGGGAAAGAATCAGCAGAGAGTTGGGGATTTTCTGGATTGTTCTTGCAGAAACTAAATGGGAAAGCTGCATTCCCGCTGCTGTGAAATTCACATCCTACTCTGCCAGCTAGAATCACCGGGAATCTATCTGCAGCTGTAGTGAAATTCACCCAAATACTGAGGTGCTGTACAAGGCCTGTATACTCCGTACGTCCCATGTAAGCCCTAGGACTTAAGCGATGCGTGGACTTTATGCTAGGCCTCTGCAAAGGGGTGAATTTCACATCTGCTGAACACACTGTCACTGCACATTCAGTTTTAAAGTCAACACTCCGTTGAAACAAACTGCTCCTTGTCTTGGTGCCATTGGTTCATTCTGCTGGGCTGCAAAGGGCCTTGCCCATGCAGCAGTGTGTCCATGACAGGGGTCAAGGAGTTGGGCAAAAAGGAGTTTAAGAAACCTGTTTAAATATGTAAGTTTAGGGGCAAATTCTCACCTTGGCAGAGCACCACTGAAGGCAATGAGAGCCACAGGTGCACACTGGCGGATAGAAATGGGCCCACAGATTGTGGAGAAGACAGCAAAATCTGCAGCTGAGTTTCCATGACGGGGACAGAAGGTCTTGTGTTTAAAGCACTGGGCTGGGCCTGGTAAGCGCTCACTTCAGTTCCTGGTTCTGCCACAAGCGGTTACTTTATCTCCCTGCTTCACAGGGCAATTGTGAAGCTAAATTAATTAACATTTGTAAGGCACTCGGCTGCTCTAGCGATGGGGGTTATATAAATAGGTGGCTGTAGAAGATGGGGGTCCTGTCTTCATGCTATCAAAAGAGTGTTCTAGGACATGTCTGGTTGCCATTTCCCCTCCAGCCATGTGACACTCTCTCTAAAACATTATACAGCTGTTAAACAATTCAAACCCATCAAGATGTTCACATTGTCAGACTAAGTAACCAGGGCCCAGAGCCTCAAAGGTATTTAGGTTCCAGGT
This sequence comes from Lepidochelys kempii, assembly GCF_965140285.1. Taxonomy (NCBI): domain Eukaryota; kingdom Metazoa; phylum Chordata; order Testudines; family Cheloniidae; genus Lepidochelys; species Lepidochelys kempii. Next base: position 149,428,086 of record NC_136382.1, on the reverse strand, counting down.
ATTGAGGTGACTAAATAATGCTGAGGATCCAGGCTCAGGTGAATTTATCGCTATTCCCCTGCTGCCCACACCCCGAATGTTTCTTACTCAGTTGTGGTGTATTATTTTAAATTAGATTGTGAGTTCTTTGGGGGCAGGGATCCTGTCTGTCTGCATGTCTGTGCAGTGCTTATCAAAATGGAGCTTTGATCCCAACTGGGGACGCTAGTCATTACCCTAATAAAAATAAATAACAATAAATCAATGTTCAGTTCTCCCTGCCACTCGTATGTATTGCCACAAACCTAGCTCTGTTTTCTGATGTTCTTTCTTTGGTTCTATAGCTAGCTGTCTATATTGCCATCTGTTTAGCTGCCATTATCTGAATGTAGAGGCCTATATATTGGACAAGTGAGCACAATATAGAGAACGATTGTATCTAACGGCCAACACAGAGTAAAGGATAAAATAGATCAATGAATGCAAGAAGACTTCTTGATTCCTAGGTGATGGCTGTGAGAAAAAGCCCTTGCTTTGAGATAATGGTGATGAGCGCACAAATAAACCTTTGTATCCACTGTTTCTGGAAAGACTGAACTCTCTGTGGAAGTGAAGTCCCAGCATTCTACTGTTCTGCTAGGCCCTGATGTTGCAAGGTACTTAAGCACGTGCTTAAATACCTCACTGAGCTCATTGAGACGCAAGTGAAGCTACAGGTCCTTTGAGAAAGAAATCTCCTCAGAGTTACAGCAAAAGAAACCATAAGATGACTCAGAAATAATAGTGGGAACTTATGCTGGAAAAGAAACCAGAGGCATTAGAGAGTTACAGTGCATAGTTTGCATGTTTACAAAGGAAGGGTGTGGAGATCTGCTTGCAGACCAGTTTCCCAGGGAGAGCAGATGACAGGCCAGATAGCGTAGGTCTCAGAGTGTGCACTCAGTGACACCTGTGAGCAATCTCACTGCCCTGGGCAACATCAGTGCGACTCCATTGCCTTCGGTGGGCATGAGCTGGAGTACCTGATTACAGCTTAGCCTAAACTTCTCAAACCTAGCTGCCTAAAGTTTGGCTCCTAAACCCATATTTAAGTACCTGAAGTTTGGCCCAATTCTCAAAAGGTACTGACCACACGCAGCCCCATTAATTCTAGTGGGAGCTGATGGATGCTCAGCACTTATTTTTAATAGGCTCCGAGGTTTGGAAAGCTTGGCTTTACAAAACAATTCTCTTGGTGACGTACAAGGAGGAACAGAATCCAGCTCGCGTTCCCTTAGCTGTGCAGGTTCCACAGGAAGCAAACGCTTATTTTGGCAATGAAAATGCTCAGAAGTGGCTCTGATACACAGCCGGGAGGAGGTCCCTTTCCAGACACCGGGTGGAGCAGAATCTCACCTGAAATGCTTGCTTGAGCTGCCACGTGCTCACCCGCACCCAAGATGCTTTGCTGCTGCTACCAAGGCAGGTCACGTGGAGGGATTTCTTGGCTAATCTCTTTATTTCAGTGTTGGGTGAGCCTACATCTCTGCTCTGCTCATTTGTACCTTTTGGACAAGGAGCCCCATTGTCGAAGGGTCAAATTCACCCCTGCACCCTGGCTCCAGCCCCACTTTCACCCATCAGTGGTGCACAGGCCCTGTGGCTGGCCCTCTGTGCTGGGGTGAAATTCATTCATACCACCAGTCTGCTACTGACTTGGAGGTCGCTCTGTGGCAGCAGCAATGGGGATCAACCCCCATTTTAAAGCTCTTTGCTACAATATTTTGAACATGCTTTTCCAAGCTAAAATACACGCCCCAAAATGTCACTCTTCACGGTGCCATTGGACAGCTACATCAGTATCTGGGGGTCTGGCCCGGCAGCAGCTGCAGAGAAATTAGTTGGATAAAGATGTTGAACACAAGGGGCTTAGTTACAAGCGCGGAGACAAAGGATTTGGGATTATTGTGGGGAATCCACGCTCCCAGGATTCAGTTGTAAGAATAAAGGCAAGTGAGACACTAACCATTATGGGCCTGATCCAAAGCTTCCTAAGTCAATTGGAGTCTTTCCATTGACTTCAATGGGCTTTGGATCCAGGTCTCTGGGCAGAGGGTGAGACCAGAAACCAAAGAGGTGAAAACAGAGGCTGGATGAGGCTCCAGGGTGAGCCTCTGCCTGGGTTGCTGTGTCCAGGGCTGGGCTCTTCCCACAAGGAGGGAGGTTGCTGCCCGGGAGAAGGGGGCAGAGGAGGGCACCAAAGCTGATCCTGGGTCTGAAGAATCTAAATTTGCAGGAAAGATGAGTGTTTGTTGAGCAGCGGGTTTGGCTGATTCCCCTGGGGAGGAGCTGATTCTGCAGGAAAGTTTGAGGTTTGCACATTTCTCAAAGGCATCAAGTGAGTCAATAGACAGAAACCGTCCCCGCAGGGAATAAAAAATGAGGGGGTCTGACCTAACCCTGAGGACAGCAGGCAGGCCACAGTAGAGGGGGTTCAGGCAGAGTTTTTAGGTAACAGGCCCAGTTTCCTGGCATTGATTTCTTTTGGAAACAGCATTTGACTGAAGAAAGATGGGAGGCCGAGGCCTCTTCCAGCCCTCAATCAGAGCTAATAGTGTTTTAGTGCCATCATTCGAGATGGGAAGGACCCTCTTGTCTCTGTCTCTCCCGCTCTGCCTGCCAAACGACAGAGATTGCAGCCCTACCTCTGAGCACACATCCAGCCCCCGGGGTCAGGAACACTGGAACGAGCTGGCTGCTGCAGCCTGGGGAGAACCTCACGTACCCACGGCAGCTCTGTGCCTTCTGCCGCCAGCTGCATGGCAACCTGGGAGCACATGACCTCCTCCTGCCCAACCCTCGAGTTCCTCCTCTCTGACACCTCCTCTCAGCACCCCTCCAAAAATGAAAAGCCAGTGACAGAGCATCTGCAATGTCAAGGAAAGACTCTCGGCGAACAGAGCCTCTGTAGCAGCCTGGGAAGCACATAACATGCTTGGAGTTCTTGGCAGGCCAAAAGAGAGGCTGGTTTTTATTATTTTTTTTGTGGGGGGGAGGAAGCTTATGATTTAAGTGTCCATTTCACTGCCAGACTTAAAATGTCAGCGGTGAATTAAATGACTATTGACTTTACCCCTTCATTCCCCCCGACTTACCTCTTCCGCTAACGTCTCACAGGGGCACGAGGGCTTCTATAAACAGCAAACAAACTTGCAAGCTGCTCCAAATTGACACCGGAGACATTTATCCTTAATCGAGCTGGGCGCCCTCCAACGGCTGAGCAGGACAGAGTCCCCCCCTCCTGCCAAGTGGTTAGGACTCCTTTTTCTTCAAAGTTAAGAATAGAGTGACCTTTGGAAAGCCAGCATGCTCCTCCGCCTCCTGCAGGCCTGGCACTGCAAGGGGTGGTCAGGAACGAGAAGGAGGGCACAGGCTGAATCATTCTGCCCTTAGCTAGTGTCTAACCTTTGCCCCCAGCTCTGGGTGGCCCAAGGATGTGGCCAATACTGCGCTCTGTTGCCTTCACCTTGTTTCCTGATTTTCAAGAGTCTTGGGGCTGCTTAGCTCCTCGCCCAGCCCCTCAGAAACTATCAGTGGGGTGTGTCTGCTGAGCTGGGGTCTCCAGGGGATGCAGCTGCCTTAGAGGTTAAAAACCCAACTCCGCGGAAATGGGATGAGAAGTGCTCAGCTGGCTGGCATGCACGTTCACTGAGCTCTCCAGCACGGCACTCGCCAATAGGTTCAGGGGAGATAGGGGCCGTGTGAGGTGGGCTGGGAGCTCAGTTATCCCCCTTGACTCATCTTGAACTACCAGAGGGGCTGTGCAGTGACGGGGTACCACTCAGGAGTCACATTGCCAGGGGCTTAGTCGCATGGGCGAGAGGCACTGTTTGAGGGTGTCTCCTGGCATTGCCAGGCGTGGGGATTTTAAAAGGAGATAAACATGTTAGACACAGCGGATCCCTAACAATGAGGAATATGGGAGAGCAGCAGGTCTCCACAGAAGTACACAGAGATGGCTGATTTCCTTGGACTCAGGGGATACCTGCTGGGGTTAGCAGGCCTGTATCTTTTACAGTCTATGAGCTCTGGAACCCATATGGAGTAGCAAGAGACCCCTTGACTCCGATGGGACTCAAAAGTAAGTTCTACTTTGTGTGAGAGGGCAGAGGTAGGAGTAGGGTTGCAGAATCAATCACACCGTGGTTCCAAATGAAAGAAATGTAATAAAGGGCAGTATGCCTGTGTGGTGAGTTGGCTTGCTAAGCCCAAACTTTTGGTTTGGTCTTGTTTTTAATAAATAATATTGTCTATTTTGCTAACACTTCTTGGGGAAGGTCGGGGGGTGGGGGTGGGGATGATTGATAGGCCTATGGAAGGATTGAAAGGAGAGGCAAGAGGCCTTGTGGATTGGGTCAGGGAGGGAGTTCCAGGCATAGACAGCTGCCCGGGAGGAGATGCAGAGGTGAAAGGAGAATACGGAGCAGGTGACTAGTTGTGGGGCAGGAGTGAAGTGAGGAGATGATGCTGTTTCAGTGTCTCACATTGTAGTCAGGTTATCGACTCTCTGCTTAGTGTGACACATCTCTGTAAAGAGGGCTCCAGTGCATCTGGTCCACAATCGCCCTTTTGTTGATCTGAATGGCCCGTCGTCGTGAACGGCCGCACAGATTGTCTTCAAACCTTCATCTCTCGCCTGAGACCAAGCGTGGGAAATGTCAACCTGGAAAAGGTTGCAGAAGGGTCAGTGAGCCAATGGAATGAAGGGCTTAGAATAAAAGGAGAAGAAAGCCTGCTACGTGTGATGTGGTCAGTGCAGAATTCCAGAAAGCATCCAACTAAGCACCTCCTCAAATGGCGATTTCTCCTCCTTCCAGCAGCATGGGGAATGAGGGAATATCTGCTCCTGCTGCCAGCAGCTGTTCTATTTAAGCACCGCACACAACAGGCTGCTGCACTAGAGCTATGAGGGCCGGATTTTGTGCTGCCTCTGCTGAGAGATGCAGCCCAGGGGGAGGAGGTGCAATGGTGGCGTTATGCCACCTCTGTAGTGCCTGGATTGTTCCATAATCTTGTAATGTCCTGCAAGGCAAGACAAGACAAGCGTCTCCTCCTGCAGAGTGTGCCTCACAAGGCTGAAGTTAGAAAGCAGAGTGGCTGTAGAGTTATCTCTGTGCCAAAAACCCCATAATGTCTTCACTAGCAAGAAATGGGTTCTTTTACTGAGATGACCGGGCAGTATCACAGGAAACTGGCGAAGCCAATTTTTAGCCAAGAGCCTCATGTCAATGCCCAGCATAAAGTCATTAATAACGGGTTGAAAAATGCCTGGTTTGGCTGAGACGTTAGCTATGGCGACACAGCTGCAACGGTGCCATTTGACTTCCCATTATATATTTTGTATGATAGGAAAAATGAGACCATTTTGTACGCAGGAGATTCATTTTGGACACGTCTATGGGAAACAGCCTGATGTCTCCACATGATGGAGGAGCACCCCCAGCTGTTTGCAGAGCACTGCGGCAGTATGCCACAGCGTGTGGGCCAGGCAGGCGAAGTTCCTGTCGCCTTACCCATTACTCTGCAGCACAGAGTTACAAGAGCACTGAAGAAATTCAATGTGTCCAACAAAGCAGCTGGGAGAGGTCCTTCCAGAGCTTCAGTCAGCTCTGAGTGCCATCAGCCGAGCAGTCCGCCAGCTAATTCGTGTTTCCCTTTTGCTAGTGTGTGTCTGCACAGCAGCCAAACCGAAAAAGAAAAGACATCCAAAGGGGAAAAATGTTACGCACTAAAAGATCAAAGGATCAAGAGCACTTTGGAGGCGCAAACATACCACACACGGGCTCGGGGCCTGTGGTCAGCCGGAAAAACCTCAGTTTAAAATTCCACACAGCCCTGCTGTTTAATCCTTCTCATGCAAATTCCCCCCACCCCAGTCTTAGACCAGCACTTCTACTGTGGTGGCACAACTCGAGCCTTTAAGCCTGTTTGAAGTATGCAAGAGTCCCTGTTTCTCAGCAGGAGGGCTGGAAAGCTATGTCAGCAATGCCAAATATGTTCCTGGGATTACTGTACCTTCCTGAGCAGAAACCAGGAGAGCGACCCATTAATGCCTCCTAATCTGGCTAATAAATAAAACTTGTTCTCGGCAGACACGTCACCTCTTTAGCCCATGCTGAGGGTGGCGGTCTAACACATCCTGTTGCGGAGCTGCTGGTCTCCATTGCCCGGTGGAATAGTCACACATTTATACCGTCTGCAGCAGGCTATGCCATAGTTCTGAATGGTGGTAACGTAAAAGCATCTGCATTATTATGATGAATGGTTCTATTCCAATAGTTCCCAGGGGTCTCAGTCAGGATCTGGGCTCCATTGTGCTGGGTGCTGAATAAAACACACATGAAGGGGCAGTCCCTGCACCAAACAGCTCCCAAGCAAAGGCTACGTCTACACAGCAAAAGATGTGCATGGGCTAGCTCACCTAGATGAATCCAGTAACAAGAGCAGTGAAGACAGTGCAGCGTAGGCTTCAAAATGGGCTTCAGTGTGGGTAGGAGAAGCCTGGCATGGCCCATGAGTAGATATTTGGCTTGCAAGCCTACTCTGAAGTCTATGCTGGGCTGTCTTCACTGCTGTTGTTACCCACGCTTGCTGGATTCAAGCTGGTTGGGTAGGTTAGCCTAGACACCCCACTACCCCCCCAATGACAATGAATGATATACAAAGAGTGGGGTGGGAGAGCTAATCCTCTCACACTAAGGTTCAGCTATCCTGGTGATAGGCACTACAAAAAAGTCCTAAAATAGAGAAAAAGATGCAGCTTGTATGTTCAACTATATATTAATGATTATCAATAGGGAAAGTATGTGGCAAGCATTACCATCTGCCCTTCACTAAATTGGCTGATTTCCTATTAGCATCATAGGAGAGATTGGAGGACAATGGGTAATGGCCTTCCAGATCAGTTCAGAGAGGGCATCCAAGGCTTTAAAGGGCGTGGGAAAGAAAGCACAGAGATGGTTGTGTGAGTAGCTTACAAATGAGTAGACAAAGCTGGTAGAGTGGATGGTGTGGAGGAGGCGGGAGCAATGCAATAAGAGACGAGATCAAACAAGCATAGGGTGACCAGATGTCCCGATTTCATAGGGACAGTCCCAATTTTTGGGTCTTTTTCTTATGGCTCCTTTTACCCCCACACCTTCATCCTGATTTTTCATACTTGGTGTCTGGTCACCCTAGACAAGCAGGGACGGGGAGAGCCATGGAGGGCCTCAAAGGGGAGGGTAAAAAGCTTAAACTTGAAATGGTGGAAGTGGGGGAGGCAGTGGAAGGATTTCAAAAGGGGATGATGTCTTTGAGTGGTGGACAAGGAAGATGATTTTAGCAGTGGTTGTTGTATGGCCCAAGTCTGTGTATTGAAGGAGGGCGGGGGCTTGGTGATGTAGGTGTCGGGGAGGTCAGACAGGAGGGGGTTACATGAATCAAAGAGGCTATGAAGACCTAGACAAGAGTGTTAGCTGTACTGAGAGGGAAAAGACTGGGTCCCAATGTGGAGGAGGATTAGTGGAAGGATTTGGACAAGGTTGGGAAGATGCGTGGGGTGAGGGAGCGGCTGGAGTCAAAGATGAACCTCAGGTTACAGTCCAGAATGACAGGAAAGCTGGTACGTTCAGCAGTGACAGAGCACGTGGGGAGGGATTCAGAGGTAAGATCAGGAGTTTGGTTTTGGTCTTGTAAGCTTAAATTGCCAGTGAGACATCCAGAAAGAGACAGGCTGAGGATGGGAATACCAGGTCACGAGTGTATTTTGAGGGAAACAGCCCAGAAAAGACAGAAAAGTTAAGGAGGAAGGAGAGAGAGGGGCTGAGAGTGGGGACAAGGGAGACTATTAGCTATGAGAGTTGGGCTCTCTGGAGAAGGTGGAGGGATGGGAGACACAGAGCAGACAAGAAATCTCCATGTGAGGGACAGGGGAGAAGGAAGAGAGTGCTGGATGTGGGGTGTTAGGAGGCAGAGAGGAATGATGGGAATGGGTCCCATAGACCAGTAAATAACAGCATTAAATAGTCCACCAAGGCCGAAGGATGCAAACTCTCATGGGGTTTATATTTCAGTACTGTGCCTACCTACTGTTTAGTGCTTAACTTCCAGTGGACCAGCACACTCTCTGGTGTGGTTAACAGAACCCACATGGAATTAAACTGCTTTGCATAGAGGTATTTTTAAAAGAGTGTTTTTCTCAGAACTGAATTCACTTCAATGGAATGACACCCATTCACACCAGCTGAGGATCTGGCCCATTGAACTCATTGGCATTACGCCCATTTACACCAGCTGAGCATTTAGCTGGATATGCACAAGTAACTACTATGTAGTTGTACAAGTAATGAGTGGCACATAGAAATACAAAGATGGAGCCGTTGAAAAACTTGGGGAAGGTGAAGGTGGAACTGAGAGCAAATCAGAATCTTACGGGTAAACAGCCTGAGAAGAATGTTGCTGTTAGAAGGGAAAAACCCAAGCATTATAAAGCCAGCAAATTCTGTGTTAAGGTTAAAGCCAACAATTTGAAAGTATGGAAGTCCATAGTTAAGATAACCCAACACCTTACCTCTGCCCCTGTAGAGATGCCAGCTCCCCGTTTTCCCTTCTTTGCAGGAGGGGATGCTCCACAGCATGGTGGATTTATAACCGTTGTCCTACATACATGGCACTGATGCTAAGTTCAATGCCTTGTCGGCACACGAACCATTTCTTATATCAGTGCTAAAAAAATCAGGTTTTGTTTTATATGTAGACAAGCTACTCCCTGCCTCATCTACACACAAGGGTGATGCCGGCATAGTTAAGGTGGTACAATCCCCTTAGTGCAGGCATAGATATACCAATACACAGGTGTTTTATACTGATAAAGCTATTCCGGAACAGGAAGGAGAATAGGTTATCTTGTCATAAGGCACCTTTATGCTAGTATAATTGCATCTACACTATGGGTTCTACCAGTGTATCTGTATCCACCCCTAGCTGACATAGTTATACTGGTACAACAGCCGTGTGCAGGTCAGGCCTGGGTTCAATGACACCTGGGTTATTGGCTGGCGCATGGACTCATAATACCCAATCCTGTGAGGAGCTGAGCAACTTCACAGGATCAGGCTCTTTGCAAGGAGCGAGGAATTCAGCTTTTAGGCTCATCAGGAATGTTTGAAATAGCTTCGTTTTCCTGTTGACTTTGAATGGCCATAAAGAAGGGCAGAGCTGGCACAAACACTGTACAATTAACGGTGAGGAATTCTAGTTTTTCTAGTAGTTGATAAGGCTAAATTGTTTGTTGCGGTTGGATAAGGCAGTCTGAGAGGCCGATTTGCATAGGGCGCCACTCTGAGGGCACAGTTAAGGTAGTTTGGTTGCCACAACTGAATTCCCACACTTTCAGATGTTTGGATTCTTGGCCGCTTAACTTTACCGCTCCATGTCTTGATGTTTTGAGTGATTGTGAGTCCTGCTAATCAAACCATGTTTGTAAGGGTTTTTAGCTGCTGTCTTCTCCCAGCTGTAACTGCACCTTAACAAAGTTTTTGGTTTGGAAAGTCCCCTAGTGGTGGTTGGGTTTTTATTTTTTGTTTTGTTTTTGTTTTAATTTTGAAAGAGACTTAAACACAGGGCTCAGAAGAGAAGGATTCTTAGGAGGAAGAGAAGAGTGATACATCCCTGCCTGGTTCCCACTGACTTCAGGAGGGGAATACACTTGCACAGGAGCGGGTGGGTGAGGTTCTGTGGCCTGCAATGTCCAGTAGAGCGGACTAGATGATCATGCTGGTCCCTTCTGGCCTTAAAGTCTATGAGTCTAACTCCCAAGATCCTTTACTGCATGACGGATTGGAAGAGGAAGGGGCACAACAAGGGGGTCAGACCTTCCCCATTCACATAGCTCTCTCCTAACCATTGGTCCCACCTTCCTCTCTTATTATATGAATTCATTGTGTCACAGGAATACCTAGAAGTCTCAGTTGGGACTGGGGCCCCAGTGCGTTAGTCAGTCGATGGATAAACACAAAGCAAAAGACAGTCCTTGCCCTGAAGAGTACACAGTGTAATTAAGACAAGATGCAATAAATGAGTGAAGCCAGCAGCTGAAAGGAACAAGGGAGGCATGATAAAGTTAACATTAATAAGAACGTGTTTCCATACACCAAATAAAAAAAGATAAACATCAGATCATCTGGCTCCCAGCTACCTAGCCAATCTCAATTGGTCCCAGTCTCAGTTACACGGTTGAAAATTCACATAAACTCAAACAGAGCCAGAATTTGGTTTAATTTAAAATAGCCATTTTCACAGTTCCCTTGCAAAAGTGTCATGACTTGTGAGCCGTGCCATGCCATAGGAGCCCAGTGCTTAGGGCCATAAACTCTTCTCTCTCCTCCATTGGCAGCAACATTTGAACACCTTGACTATTTAATAGCGATATAGGCTGTTTCTCTTGACGCGAAGCGCTTGTGCTGATGTTAGCCAGGATTGTATCCACATAGGAACGGGTTTGTGCTGTATTCTGGGGGGCTACTGGTATCTCCAGTGATGTCACCTCTCAGCAAAGCAGCCAGCAGCAGAGGCCCAGAAACCTAGTTTTAATTAAAAACGGTACTTTCAATTATGCTACACAGCTCACACATGTTGAGAGCTGAACTTTCACCTTGGCTGGGCTAAGCCCAGTTCTCCTTGAAAGCATGGCATGTGTCAGTCAGGCTCTGGGAGGGAAGGGGGCTGCCCCCACTAACAAGTTAGTGCTTTCATAAAAGTGTCTGGCTAGAAAGAAATGGGCGGAGAAGGGAGAGCAACGGGGAGAGGAGGGGAAAGGAGAGCAAAGGGAAGGAGGGAGTGCTAGAAACCACAGAGGAGAGGGAAGGAGGAAGTTGATAGAAAAGCAAACTGTATCATCATTGTTATTTTTTATTGTCTGTATTACATAAGTGCCCAGGGGCCTCTACAATTCTAGGCAGTGTACACATGCATACCTCAAGAGACAATCTCTGCCCCAAAGAGCTTACACTCTACATAGACAAAAGAGGAATGGGAAAATGGAGGTCTGCTTATCTACATTGTATAGATGGGGAAACTGAGGCAGGCAGCGGTTCAGTCACTTGCCCAAAATCCCATATGGAGTCGGTGGCAGAGAAAATTGGAATTGAACCCAGGTCTCTGGGCTCCTACAACCACGCCTTATGCACAAGGCCAGTTGTTCAGTCTAGGAGACTGTCTATTGTCAGTAAAAATTCTGTAATTACCCCTTAGCTTCTGGACCTCAAAGTGTCCCCTCAGCCCAGCATCCAAACCTGCTCTTCTCAATGCAAGAAGAGTCTCCTCTGAGGCAGGCTACCCCTCCTGACTCACCTGTGCATGAAGGCAGTGCTTCCTGCCCCATCAATACGAATGGCTGTTACTCCTGCAAGCTATTGATTACTGTCTCTTTCTGGGCCTTAGCAAGATGCTTACACAGGCCATTGTAGCAAGACCCATGTATCAGCCACCTGACATTTGAACAGTATGCCCCAGGCTTAGCTAGAACTGAGCTCGGAAAGGACTCTCTAGGGAGCGAGGGAGCCCCTGGCCTCCTTTCTCTGGTCTTGCCCCCATTGGAGTCACTGGAGAAACATGAACGGCATGGTGCAGACACATCTTCAGGGAGCAGAGAGCCCTGGAGTGTTGCAGAATATGTATTGGTGTATGAGGTGTAAAGCAGAGGAGAAATCCTTGCGCTACGGGCAGCAATGCCCCCTTTCTTCCCCCAGGAGGAGAAGAATGAACTAGTGTGGAGCCTTTGCTCCTATCACCTGTAGAGGGCTCTTCAGACTCTATTAATGTAAGGGGCATGGGTGACCCTGTTCAGAATACAAGCAGCTGTCAATACAACTCCTATCTTGGCCTCCAAGGGAAAGGGAGAAGAAAACGACCCCTGAAACCTCTGAGAATATGCTTGGCTCACTTGGAAGCAGAAGAAAATGCCTAAAGCCAGAGTTTGCCCTTCCCCTGCCATGAGACTTCCCACGCCTAAATCAGGTAGTCACCCGGCAACATCGAGGAAGCAAGGCTGCAGCGCTGACCTCACTCGATAGGCCTGCTGCTTTACAGAGGTACTACTAGACTGCTGGGTCATATGACTGAGGGACTTCGGTAACACAAGATGAGAACTATTTGCTGTGACTATATTAAGAACATTTCACGGGCTCCTGCCTCCTGGTTTAGGTCACTTTGCTGAGATCTGGTGTCACAGATTTAGAAAGTGCCCCTCTCTGCAACAGCCATGGAAAATCATAGGCCTCTCCGTCAGCACAGGAGGCCACAGGAGTGACCACGCAGACCGGGAAGGGCTAAATATAGCGCTGATCGTTTTAAAAGAGAGGTAGGTGGTCAGACAAGAGGGAAGCGGAGAAAGTCAGAGAAAGTAATAATGGTAGGAAGGGATTAGCAGGCAAAGTGATTGTTAAATGTGGGATCCAAAAACTGACTTTATATTCTAAGGAGGTGGTTTGCTCCACAATCACATTTCTGATGTAAGATTCCCAAGACACTGTCACAAGTCAATTCAAAATACAGAGTAATCAGGCCTCAGAAATCAGATAAATATTGCTGCCAAATAAATCAATTAAAGTAAATAATCTAGCCTTTGACAGTAACTAAATAACCTAGACATTGAAACTGACTAAATAATCCAGCCACTTAAAACAACTCTGAGATTTAGCAAATGGAGCACACATGATAATCAGTACAGCTAATGAACTTTAACAAATAGGAACACGATCCATTTCACCTAAAACTTGTATCTTGGTACAATGGGATATTTGGAGCTACATCTTCTTCTCGTATAAACAGGTGTGAATTCATTCAAGTTCTTGGAGTTGTTCCCACCTACACCAGGCATGAATTCCGTCCCTCTGATCGAATGACTCGGTGAGCTTGGGCATACGACAAAAAAAATTCAGTGATGTCATTTGCCACAAACAATGCATTTGTAAACTATCTGGCTTCTAAGTGGCTGAAGCGCAAAGTGGGTTCATTCTTGGGGCCTATCAGAATGCACCTTTTAGAAAATGAAAGGGACAACAAGTCCCCCTAGGCAGCTGTCACTTTATAATGAATGCCTCAGTGGCCTCACCGTCTGTTTGCTCTCGCATGCTTTGGTCATTCAGTGCAAGAGAGACAAAACCCCTGGAACAGCCTGGCTGTAGTATTAGTCTCATGCGCTGAAGACAAAAATAGGTCGGCTCTACGTTCTGTTGTCACTAAATTCACTTGGCATTGACACCACACCAGTGACCATCCTCCCGGGCCAGTGTCCTGGCCATGAGCTTGGCCCAGTGTAGGCGAGCAGGGCAATGTGGTCGGTATGTCTCATCATCTGGGCTACCAAGGTGCACACTGAAGGAATAAAACCCTACGTGGCCACCCAAGACGTTTCTAAACAGTCAGTTCATCAGAGCCTCCTGCTTATTCCCCACCTATTACCACAGCCTTCTGTTTTTGACATCACTGTTGATTACTGGGAAGACAACTATGATGTCATGCTCAACTGATTGTGACTTGTTGGTGGGGGCACAGGCAGCCAGCAGGAGCCAGGAACTCTGAGCTCTGTTCCTCTAATCTGCTAGGATCCCTACTTGTATTTGTACTACGAGGCATGTGTTATTTGGCAGTTAATTCATGTTAAGAATTAATGGAAAGAGCAGTGTCGTGTACACACTTAAACACACACACAATCCCAGAGATTAAACATGCCCTTTCTGATGGTGGTTCAAATTGGTGCTCTAAACACAACTAGGCATTTAATTACCATGCTCAGGATGCAGTTATTGTATATATGTAGGGGGATAATTGTAAAGGTCCAAAGAGCAGCTAGATGCCCAATTCCCATTGGAAGTCAGTGGAACTTGAATGCCAGCCCCCGGTTTGTGGTGTTGATATCTCCCCTTAATAAGCACAGATGGTTTAAATAATCGAGGAGGTTCAATAGCTGTGCGATAGCACATCTCATGGTGTGAGAGAAGGCAAAGCTCCAGAAATATGCCTGGTTATCAGCTGACAATTCATATACAATAATTGTCTTATAGCATCCAAAGGTTTACATCTGAGTGCACGGTACTGTGAACTGTGTGTTATTCAGAGACTCTCACTCTGCAGCCCCTTACTTACATAATCTTTACTCCTCGTTGACTTCAATGAGTAGGGACTAGTCACTTGTGTAACAATTGATAGCATCAAGCCCCAGCTAAGAATTATAAAATGTGTTTGCCTCTAAGGCTTAACTAGAGCCGGGGCCAGTGCAAATTTTCTGCTCTGGCCTGAATCCTAGCCACAAAACCCCAGCAACGCAGGTCTGAAAACCCATCCAGATTTTCAGAGCGTGTCCTGCCAATTCCCTTCCCAGCCCAGTCACCCTGGAGATTCCGAGCCGCTCAAGTGAGGCCTTTGTTTCACACAAAATCAGTAGAAGGATCGGTATTGGTAGTGCTTCGAGGTGTACAGACGTGTGCAGAGTTTTGAGTATGACCACCACTGGCAGATATTGCTAAAGCTCCAGTGAGGGTTTAGGATAAATCTTTGTACTGATGTAGTCACTTTCCTCCAAGGATCTCACAGGACTCTTCAGGAGTGGGGAAGTATTATTATGCTCATTTTACAGATGGGTGCACGGTGCAAGCGACTCGCCCAAGGTCCGTTTCAGAGCTGGAAATGAAACCTGTGTCTTTACTTCCAGTCCCCTGCTTCTAACCACTAGCGCACACTCCCCTCCTACCGCTGGTCATAGAACCGGGGAGGCCAGACTCCCAGGCCCTTGTTCTCACACGTTAGACCACACTGCCTCCCGTTTTTCATTAACTGACAGGTATTTCTAACAACTCCTGGGATAAGTGTTATCTGACCTAAATGAAAACTTTGAGATGCAGGTAAAATGCAACCATTTTACGTCAGTTTTTCATTGGGGTTGATAGAAATGGGTAGCTGAGAGAGGGTTGCGCATGTATTGGTGAGCATGTATGCATAACTGCTTCTATATTCAAGCCTCTGTATTCATACGTGTTTGTGTGATGGCGTGTATAGTTCGCCTCCCTGGTTTCCCTGCGTGTGAGTATCTGTTTGTGCATAAGACTGCATGTGCCTGTGTGTTTGTACATGTGGCTCTTCACCCTGGAGTGTGCTCCTGCCTGCTAGCAGGGAAGGGTAGATCTGACTAAAGCGCCTCTAATGTTGGAAAGCACATTTGCCTGTGCACATTAAGCTGTGGTCAATCATCATCCACATGCTTTGCAACGTCCTCATTAGAAGCAACTCTGCAAAGATGAAGGTCTCAATCCGCAGAAAGGGTGTGTCCGGGCTTTGGATCTGGGTGTGTAAACAAGGGCACAACAGATTTTGTGAGTATAAACTCTGCAAACCTATAAGACTAAACTCCTGTGACATATTTATGTTTCCTCATACACAAATCACATTGACTCTCACACTCTCCTCTCACGCGGCATCACTGGACTTCAAACGGAGCAGAGGAGGCAGCTGGATTCATTAAACAACATCTTGGGCACCATGAACATGTGCCAGATAATAAGGGGAGAGTCACAATTAAAATGTCAAACTAGTTCACATTGCTATAACAAAGTCGGAGAGGATTTCCCTCTATGTGCCTTTCTGTTTACCCTGTTAGGGAGCTGAGGCTGCTTTTTCCATGCTGTGGTTTTCATCCCACGTGGGAGACATACCCAATATATTGTTCGTACAATATCTGCTTCCTACATGATATAATTTGTTGACCACTGAGTTAAAATGTGGAAGAGAAGCAGATGCCCGAGCGGGAACACTTTATAATATCCTGCTCAGAACTAACCCTTCTTACAGATTTTGAGTGCTTCTTTTCCCTTTCTTTTCATTAATTATTATTATGAATCCCACCACCACTTTGAGATTCACTGAAAAAGTGCCACAGAAGGACAAAGTGCTTTACAAATAGGAATAAGCTACAGCCCTGTAAGGTAGGTAAATAATGTTGTTTCTGGCTTGTGAATGGAGCAGCTGAGGGACAGAGAACATGAAAGGTGAAATCTTGTGGCCTGTGCTATGCAGGAGGTCATATTACCTGGTCAGAATGGTCCCTTCTGGCTTTAACATCTAGGAACCAAAAGGTCACAATCAGGACCGTCTCCCGGCACCAGCAAAGCAAGCAGGTGCTTGGGGCGGAACAGTTCCAGGGGCGGCGTTCCGGCCATTCTTTTTTTTTTCTCTTGGGCAGTTGCCCTCTCAGAGCTTGGGGCGGCAAAAAACCTAGAGCCGGCCCTGGCCACAATTTTCAAAGGCAAATGCCTCAAGTTAGGCCTGTTTAAACACGTAAACAAAAATGGGAGCCAATGGGAGTTTCAGGTGTTCAGCACCAGTAAAAGTCAGCTCACTTTTACTGAGGTGTCCAAATGTGGATTTAGAGGGCTAACTTTAGAGCCACTAGGTGACATTTGCCTCCTCTCATAACAGTAAAAAGAAAAGGAGGACTTGTGGCACCTTAGAGACTAACAAATTTACTTGAGCATAAGCTTTTGTGAGCTACAGATGACTTCATCGGATGCATTCAGTGGAAAATACAGTGGGGAGATTTATATACACAGAGAACATGAAACAATGGGTGTTACTATGCACACTGTAAGGAGAGTGATCACTTAAGATGAGCTAATACCAGCAGGAGAGCGGGGGGTGGGGTGGGGGGGGGTAAGGGGAGGGCGGAGGAGAAAACCTTTAGTAGCGATAATCAAGGTGGGCCATTTCCAGCAGTTGACAAGAACATCTGAGGAACACTTGGCCGGGGGGACGGAAGGGGGATTAAACATGGGGAAATAGTTTTACTTTGTATAATGACCCATCCACTCCCAGTCTCTATTCAAGCCTAAGTTAATTGTATCCAGTTTGCAATAAATGGACACAAATCAGATGTCAAGAATTAAAACATTCATAAACCAGTCGGAGAACACTTCAATCTCTCTGGTCACTTGATTACAGACCTAACAGTCACAATATTACAACAAAAAGACTTCAAAAACAGACTCCAACGAGAGACTGCTGAATTAGAATTAATTTGCAAATTGGATACAATTAACTTAGGCTTGAATAGAGACTGGGAGTGGATGGGTCATTATACAAAGTAAAACTATTTCCCCATGTTTATTTCCCCCCACACCTCCGCCCCGCTCTCCAGCTGGTATTAGCTCATCTTAAGTGATTGCTCTCCTTACAGTGTGTATGGTAACACCCATTGTTTCATGTTCTCTGTGTATATAAATCTCCCCACTGTATTTTCCACTGCATGCATCTGATGAAGTGAGCTGTAGCTCACGAAAGCTTTTGCTCAAATAAATTGGTTAGTCTCTAAGGTGCCACAAATACTCCTTTTCTTTTTGCGAATACAGACTAACACGGCTGCTACTCTGAAACCTCTCATAACAGTGAGTCACTGACAAGGGCAGGACTAGAACCTGGGACGTCTAACCTGCAGTCTCCTGGCTCTAACTTATTGTTTCTATCAGGGAGATTTACAGGAAAGCAGGCCCTGGCATTTTTGAACATGTAGCCCTTAATTGCTCCATGCCTCAGCTTCCCCATCTTTCAAATGGGGGTGACTGAGAGAAGAGTTGTGAGTAGAACTGGTTAAAAAAATGTTCATATGTGGGTGGGGTGTTTTTTGGACAGAAAATAGCTTTTTTTTGACCACACAGAAGTTTTTGTGAAAAATTTCCATTTTTGTCAAAATATTTTGAGTGTCTGTTAAAAAACAGAAACACCTTTTTTGGCAACTGAAAAATGAAAATACTTTGGTTGTCAGGCATTTGAATGGGGTGTGTTTGACAAAAATGGAAAATTAAAAAAAAAATTCAACACAACCCAAAAAAGTCATATGCCCCTAAATTTTTCACAGGGGAAAAAACCAATTTCCCAACCAGCTTTTATAATGAGGATTAACTAATTGGAATATGTTCTGTGCTTCAAAAATATGAATATTGTACAACTGGCCAATGTTATATAGTGCTTTTTAGTGGTTGTTATTGAATTTGGGATAAAGTGGGATTTGGGATGGAGGTTGCTTCCTTAAGACACAGCAGATGGCTTATATCCCCCTGAAGAATATCTTGGGCTTTGAGACAGCTCTTTCTGACTTTCATAAACACATCCCTCACTTTTGTATACTGTGGTCAAAGCCTCACAAAGTTTCTCCTGGCTGAAACTCCACCAGCTTGGTGCAGGCATATTCAACAGCTGGGTGTAAGTCTGAGCTCTGAGATTCCCCTGGGAGAGGAAGAAGTAATGTCTGGAGAGAAAAGGACTGGAAATAGATGCTACAGGCCAATGTCTGTAGTAACTGAAGATGTGTCCAAACTAGGAAAACAATCAGATAATGGCCTGTGTTAAAATGGTCCCAGTAGGTCTAGTTGTCTCGGAGAGGGACAGAGCATAATATAAGTCAGGTACAATTTTTTTCGTTTCTGACCACAATTTGAAGCAGGTTTCAGGCTATTTTTAGCTGAGGACCAAGAACAACTCTCTAGGGTAACACAACCTCTGGCATCTCCACTAGTCCAATAATGCTCTTTTCTATGGTCTTCCTAACATTCCTAACCTCCAGATGCCAGAGTGGACAAAAATACTATGGCAGGACTGTTCTCTCTTCAAGCAGCAGAACAAAATCAAGCTCCTGATGTTTGCAGGGCAATCCTGGTGTTGAAGAAACAATCCAGCGTCTTGCAAGCTAGGTTACTAAGGCAATGGTAGGAGAGAGAGAGAGAGAGAGTGAGAGATTAGACAGATAGAACTATCGTAGGGTCCCTTATTTTGGCCCCAATCACAATGTTGTGATTTGGTAATGTTATAAAGTGGCTTTCAAGTGCTGTAAAACAACCATAAAAATTGCAACTCTAAGTCCATTCCCACCATCCTCTGCCTCCTTCACTGGTTTTCTGTCCATATTCTAATCATCTATTCCTTTTATTGGCTTCATGTCCATGCCCCACCCCCAGTCAGGTTCACTGGCTTTCTGTTCCTCTCAGAATCAATTCAAGATCACCTTTGTGGCTTTTAAACATTATCTTGGACTTTCTCCACTGACTCCTTTTCCCTCATACCCGTTTGATTCACCTCATTCAGTCTCCAAACTATGGGCCAAATTTTCACAAGGGCAGTATCATTCTTACAGGCCCAGTTTGTACCCACTTATTTTGTGTCCTCTGTTGAACTAGGGGCACACATCCTGGTACTTGTGCCTCTAACTGCAGGCACAATGAGAGAGAAGTTGGCCTTTATAGTTAAGACACTGGGCTGGTTTCAGGAGATCTGGATTTAATTCTCGGCTCTCTTGGCCGAGCTGCAGCCTGTCTTTTTCTGTAGCTCAGTTTCCCTGGCTGTGAAACAGGGCTATAATGACATGTCCCTATCTCACAGAGGTGTCATGAGGTATCCATTTCAGTAATGAAGTATTAGGATGCTGGGGGGGGGGGGTGAGTGCCATAGGGAGCTCTATCAAATAAATTTAATAAATTGCAGCTGCAGAAAGGGAGACTTGCATTTTTGAGTTCACATCCTCCTACTCTCCCTCTATCTGAAATTCTCACCTCCTCCCTTCCAACCAATGAGTCACGACCCATCTCACTTTCCAACCTCATCCCAGACCTTTGCCTAAGACTGAGTCTCCAGGCAGCACTTTGGGATAAGGCATGTTATATTGTGCTTTGTAGCGGCTCCTCTGCAATCTGTGTTTCTCCTGCAAAACTACACACACAAATGCGGGCTTGTGAATCAGCTGGTCTGTGCTTTTGAGATCCACACCGATTCACCCCTTTATAGAAAGGTCCTATAAAATTTCACAGAAAAGGATAAGCCTTTCTGTAGTTCTTTTTTTTTTTTAAACCACTCAGGACATGTGCTTTACCTGCTGCTTACGGAGCGAATCCTAATAATCTCATTGTTACCTTGTGGTTTACCCATCTGTTTATTGTACCACCTGTTGCCTCTAGTCTGATACTTAAATTGTAAGCATTTTGGAGCAGACATGCTTTCTTTCAGTATGCGTGTACAGCGCCTAGCACAATGGGGACCTGATCCCTGACAGGGGCTTTAGGTGCTACCACCGTACAAAAATTAATGATGAGCCTATGTAATTTAATAAAGCTTTATATCCCTGCAATAGAAATCCAAAGGTTGTTTAAAGAAATCTATAGAAAGGCTCTCAATCCATTCTTCAGGTTTATAGAGTAATTTCTGCAGAACCCTATCGATCTGATCGCTGTTAAACTCCACAGGTCTCCTCCGTAAGAAATAAGGACAGAACTGCTCGTGCACCCAGCATTCTATAGGCTCCAATCCGGAGCACAGATCCATTAGACTAGGCGCTGTACAAACAGATAGGAAGATTTGGTCTGATTACTTCCCTACAGTCTCTTTACTGCAGTACAGGAAGAGAAACAGTCTGGAGTTACAATCCCTGATTTTATTTTCCCCCTCACCTTTCAGCAGGCCCCGGGGCACTGTCCTTGCCCTCTGAACAAACAGACAGCTCCAGTCCCATGTGCTCTCACCTTTCATCAGTACCTTGCACTGTCCCTCCCCGTGGATAAACAAACAGTCTCATGCATTGTCAGGCCCTCATCTTTGAATAGCTCTTTCCCACACAGACCAGGGGGCAGAGTTTCTTTATCTGAGTCATAATATTTCCTCTTGTAACCCAGAAGTGTAAGAACTGGGTGGCTGGCAGAACTGCTGCTGGTTTTTTTTTCTCATTTAGTCAGTGAACCAGATGGGGATAAAGCACAACAACCAAGGGCTTGTCTTATATATCCAACACAAAAGCCAGGAGCACAGGAGACTGGCACAATAGCTGGAGCTGCAATTTTTACTCTTACTGTACCTGGGTGATTTTTTTTTATTAACTTGTATTTTTAAACTTGCTTTCTTAAAGAAGCAGGAGAAGCTGAGTTTGCATCCACACACGCCTCTTGGTTTTGAGGGAGGTTCCATTTTGCAGGGACACCTATTAATTACTCATGGTATTTCGTGAGCTGTGTTGTGCCAGGCACTGGACAAACACAGAGCTTCAAAGGTGGGGAACTGAGACAGACAGAGAGCAGATGACTTGCCCAAGGTCTCACAGTGAGTCTGCGGCAGGGTTGGCTGATGAACTCACATCTTCTGAGTCCCAATCCAGTGCCTTAACAACATGATTATCCTGCTATCTAAGGTACTGCTGTGGCCCCCATCGGCATAGTAACTGAGCACCTCTGAAGGTGCCCTGAGGTAGGGCAGTGCTATTATCCCCCCACACAGGGGGAACTATGGTACAGGGAGACTAAGGGACTTGCTCAAGGTCACACAAGAAGTCTAGGAGAGAAAGGACTTGAGCGTGGGTCTCCTGAGTCCCAGACTAGCACCCTAACCACTAGGCCATCCTTCCCTTCACACTGCTACTGGGAAGTAGTTCTCATTGTTTGTGCTGCCCTCTTAGCAACATGAAGGTAATATTTGTTCCCTTTCCAGTTGCCACACAAATGTTCCCCCCTCCCAATTTCTCAAGGGTAAGGCTAAGATTTAGTCTTGGGTATTTTTGGTGAAAGTCATGGACAGGTCATGGGCAATAAATAAAGATTCATGGCCTGTGATCTGTCCATTACTTTTACCAAAAATACCCCAGACTAAATCTCTACTTCTGGGGCCCCGCTGCTTCGGGACTGGTGGGTGGGGAACCTGGGGCCACTACTTCAGCTGCCCTGGGGCCATTGCTGCTTGGGCGGTCCCCAGGGCACCCCCAGGATCACTGCTTGTGTGCTCCCCAGAGCCAGCCACATCGGCCGCTGCTTGGGCAGTCCCCGGGGCCGCCCCAGGACTACTGCTTGGGCCATAGGCGCTGACTCCATGGGTGCTCTGGGCCTGGAGCACCCATGGAGAAAAAGTGCTGGCTGCTGAGTACCCACTGATAACCTCCCTGTCAGCTCCCCTCATCCCCCCAGTGCCTCCCACCCACCAGCAGGCCCCGCTGATCAGCGCTTCCCCCTCTGTCCCTGTGCTTCCTGCTTGCTGCGATCAGCTGTTTTGCGGCATGCAGGAGGCTCAGGGTGTGGGGGAGAAGATGATGGAACAGAGAGGGAAGAGGCAGGGCGGGGGTGGAATGGGGGCAGGAAGAGGCGGGGTGGGAGTGGGAAGAGGTGGAAGCCACAGAGGTTGCAGGAAGTCACGGAATCCTCTGTAAGAGACTCGCAGCCTTACTCATGGAATAGACAACTGCTCCACTTCCTGGTAAGTGTAGCTGCGTCGTGGTTGGTATCCGCGTGGTTCTTGGAAGAGAGTTTATCGGTTAAGTTGTGCTGACATAGCAAGATGCTATGGCAGAGGACAAGGGTTTCAGGGTGTATGTCTACAATGCAGCTGGGAGCCATCCTCCCAGCACAGGTCTTGGGCTAGTGTGCTAACCATAGTGGTGTGGACATTGCAGCTCAGGCAGAGACTCAGCCTAAACATGCAAGCTCACCCAGAAGTCCAGGTGGGCTTGAGAGCCTGAGCTGCCACCTGGGTCATAATGTCCCTACGACTATTTTTAGTGTGCTCGCTTGAGCCCCGCTAGCATGAGCAGAGCCACTATAAAGAATCTTGGGGCCATGTGCACTATGGAAATTGCCCTCCTCACTGTCAAATTTTGTCCCACCTGCCCCCGTTATGGTGCGTACGTGGGCGGGAGGAATTGGAGCGAGTGGCATTGCAACCCGCCGCCAGGTCATGGAACCACTGAGGCTTAGCCCATCACAACTCCACCCATCCACCTCTGGTGGTAGGGGTCCTCCTGAGATGGGGTCCCTGTGCGAGTGCATCAAGTGCACATTGGTTAATCCAGGCCTGAGCACAAGTCTGTCTGAATGGGCTGTGAGGCTCATTCCCAGCTGCAGTGTAGATCTACTTTTAGACTTCACAACAACGGAGGCATAAGAGCATAAAAACCCCTTACATCACATGGGACCAGATTCATCCCCAGACCTCTGCCAGCACTACTCCAGGGTCAGGGACAGAATAGACGAGCCCACAGAATCAGGTCCTCATAGATCCCCACCCTCCTGCACTGTGGGGCTGTCAGCTACAGGAGAGGACTGTTTCCTAGGTTAGCTCATCAGGAACCAATCTCCAAAGCTACTGCATGGTCTACCCACAACATCTGAGTTATGCATCTCCTGCTGTGTATTTCGGCTGATATTTTCAAAGCTGGGTTACGGCTCTGAACATCATTAAACTTAGTGAGAACCGGGCATCCAAATACCTTAGGCAACAATGACAATCTCAGCCTGAGCATTTAACAAAGCCACACAAGTGCCACCTTTTAGGAAAAGAGAAAGGCAAGAAAAAGAGGAAGTAAGAGAGGGCATCTCCCTTGTTTCTTTCTGTGTTAAGCAGGTTACCTTGTGCTTCTGTGCTATTTTGGGGTTGACATTTTCGGGAGGGTACTATAATGAGACGCAAATGCCACAAACTTAAAATAACAAGAACCTAAATGTGATTCCTGGATTGCCACCTAGTGATTGACCCATTAATAATAGCTGCTGGTTTCTATAATTCAACATGACCTGCATGGAATCACTGGGGTAATTAAGAAGGAGCAGGAGGGGGACAGAAGGTGCTGTCCGGAACACTGAGCCCCATGCCTGTGTCTCTGTGTATTTGATTCATTGTCCGATGCTAATTTGTTTTAGGAACCAGGCTCACTCCAGCCCTGCAACACACATGACAACACATTTTCTTGAAGTGCTGTGATCTTTCAGTACACTAAAGGTCACGTGCATTGCTTCCTCTCTAATCACATGCTTTAATGATCATTTCAGTTACGGGGTGAGTATCATGTAGTGGCAGGCTGTTAATACAGTGAGTTTCACGTAGACATAAGGCAAATACGGAAAGAATACTATGTAAGTGACTGTGTGATACAAAGATATAATCCAATGATGGGCTCTGGAGACCTTGTAATCCACCTGATTATGGAACTGAGCCATTTGTCACCCAAACCCACACATGTAATTTTCTTCGACTTCGTTGTTGTCTATTCTGTTATACATTATAAAGTACTTTGCTAGGTTCAGCCAGTCAGGCTGCTAAACCAGATATGCTCTTCCAGATTGTTAAATCAGCTCAAAAGCCAGAGGGAAACCTGTCTGCAGTCCCTAAGGCTGAAGCACTGTGATGCTTGGATGGTGTTTTGCTTTTTTTAGCAAGACAGCCACTGTGCAAAAGGGCTTTATGTAATAAAAGCAACCCACTTTGTTTTCAAATCCACATCAGTTTATAAATGGGAAGAAGTCAGTGCTTCTCCCTTGGTGAAACTTCAGAGCATTGGACTGAGCACAAAACTGAGGAAAACTTTTTTCTTTAATGGCCATCCTGGAAAATCCCACTTGACTTCTGAGACACATCCTCCCATAAAGACTCTGGCAAGCCAGTTGTGCTAATGCAACCTGAGCTGCAAGAGGAATCTGTGTGAAATTCACCTGATTAAATTATTAGCCTCATGCCCTGGGAAACATTTCATGAGGCTGCCCTGTAGCCTAGATGGTTTGGGTATCAGAACAATAGGGAAGAACAGTCCAGTCTGGATAGTTTGTTTTTAAACCGGAAGTGTTCTAAGCCTGTCACGGCATCAGAGGCACAGGTTGCTATTGCCTTAAAACTGAAGATCCAGCTGGTCTGATATATCCATGCTGGTCCCTCTGTGTTGCTGGCCCCCCGCAATTATCTATAGCACAACCACTTCCTGAAAGCCGATATTCAATACATGAAACTTTAAGTTAGGAGATTTAGGGATAAACCTTGCCCTTCCCCAAAAGAACCATACATTAGTAAGCATGGGTGAAATGGCCCAGAGAGCCTGGCTGAGGGTGGGCAGCTGCCAGACAGTTTGCTTCCTGTCTGAAATGGATCTGTGCATATCCTTGGCTAGTACATGCTACTGGCTGCAGCATACTCTGTAGCCAGCTGGGCACTTGATACACTGCTTCCTAGCTGGCAGAATGCTCCCTACAGGGGCCATAGGGTGCCACCCAGCATTACAGCTCTGTCCCCTTCCTAGCTTGCTCTTGAGCACTAGTGTAGGTGGAGATCCGTCCCAACTGCTTGTGCGAGGGAGTGGAGGAAAGTTCTACATTCGGTTCATGCCTTCCATGCTTTGGGGCTGCATTCCCCAGAGTGCACTATGCTTTATAAAACACACGGAATTAGAACCTGGCCATTTGGATGCACTGTTGCCCTGCTAGGCTCTGTCCTGTGCCAGCTTAACTTTGGGGAAATTGGCCAATTTTAACCTCTCAAGACATGTCAGTATCTATCCATACCCTGACACAAGGGTTAATTAAACCATGGAAGTCATTGCCATGAGATATCATTGAGATCAAGAGCTAATTGTCGTCTCTGGTTCTCTGCAGGGACAGCTTTAATATGCTCCACTACTTCATCACTGCTACCACTGACCCCTCACAACTACTCTGTGACAACTTCAGCAGCAATCTGTCTTGCTGAGCACAGAGCAAGAGCTGAGCATTTGTTCTGGGCTCCATTTTGAAAAAAGATTAGAAAATGACCCAGGTGTCCAAGGGCTTATGGGAGTTTCCCCCAGGAATTAAATGAATTCCTGTAACGCAGAAGCCCATTGGTAGGTCACTACTCTGGGTCTGCAACACTTGTCAGGCCTGACACACTCACTACACCTAACACACTGTTGTCATAATCAGTACCTAAAAGGTGGCATGTAATATAGCATCGGAAAACTAGTAACTCACTGATCATTAATATACTTGTGTGACGTATGTACAGAGTGTGTGCAAAGAGTTATAAATATGTGCTAGAATTATTTTCTTAAAATGTGTGCTTGGCAAGCACTGCATAAGCCCAGTCTGCCCTAGACAAAGGAATGAGTATTTGTTTGTCTGACCGGCCTGGTTGTCAGGCGGAGACAATGAAGACACATTTACATAAAAGGTAAACAAAATCCATTAACATACTGAGTCTATTAAGACAGGGGGTCTGAATCTCAAATGATAAGCAATTGAATCAGATGATTGTATACAATGTTACTGTATTTTACAAGTGTATCAAGTAAAGTCTTTTATGCAAACCTCTGCCACACTGGTGATTCATATCCTGGTGGAATGTATGCATTAACACTATGTGAGGAATTATGGATACTTACAGATATTACGCTTTAAAGTCTGTGACCAAACACAGGGAGAAGCAGGTTCTTTCTTGGACAGAAGGGAAGGTAGTTATCTACCTGTCTCCAGTGTAAATTAAGCACTATGGAATCAAAACAATGGAACCCCTATTTACATACGAATCAGCAGGGAGATAGGAAGTCACCAGGAAGGGAAGAACAGCAGAAAGTCTTCCCGCCTCTTGAAGGATGGTTAATGATAGCCTGGCACCTACACCCCAGCAGGAGAGAGAAGCTTTGTCTGGGCTTACTTTTACTCTAAACCAATTCAGTGTTTCGACTGAGATAAGAGTGTTTGTCAAAATCCAGTTCAATTAATGAGCTGCAGTGTATTGACACTATAAAGGAGCAATGAACTTAACTTCTGTGAGTGTTCCAGGAGAGGGTTGGATGATGGAGGGAGACACCTTTGGGGGGCTCAGGAGTTGGGGCTCATAGTTTGTTATGTGCAAGGCAAGGTTTGGCCTGGCAGAGTCCTGTTGAGTTTGCTGGCCAGGCAGACAAGCTGGTGTGCCACAAAATTGTCATACAGCTTAGCAGCAGCAAACCTCTTATTTGCTGAGGTTCAGAGGGGCAACACGGTAACTCCCAATTCTGGGAACCCCAACAGATTGCCACATTGGCAGACAACTTTGGGGAAATTCGGGACAAGGAGGGTGTTGGGATCACTCTGCGAAAAAGTAGCTGGGTGGCAGAAGCCATGGTGTGACCTGCATACTTGTCTGCTGGCTGTTGGTGTCAGAACAGTGAGCCACAGCAATGTAGCTTTTAAGGAACCCAGAGCTGCAGGGCAGGTGGCAATACAATCCCTTACTGGTCTTGGTTGAACTCCAAATTGTCACAGTTCCCCAAAGCATCATGAGAGATTAACTTCTTCTCCCACAATTTCCCTTTTCTCACGGATGTCCTTTGGATGTCCCTGCTTCAGGGAGCTACACGGGGGACCATGTGATAGGAAATCAGAGGCAGTGCAACAGCAATGGGTAGTAATACAAGCACGGATACAGAGCAAAGAAACTGTCGGCAGCTAATGTGGACGTATCACACCACTGATACTCGCACCAATGCTGTCCCACCGGCTCAGTTACGTGAACTGCTCAATTCTCTAGTGTAGAAGCAGCTGTGGGAGCAGGGCTGGTGGGAAGTGTAGCGCTAGGCAATGGCCATACTCTGGCAAAGCAGAACGGCTGCAGATGCTTGGGAAGATCAGAGCTAGACACTCTCTGCCAGTTTCACTTGCACCTCCCTGTATCGACATGAGTGAATCCAGCCTTGCAAAGTTCAGCTAAGGTTTAGCATTTAATATATTTTTGTTTGACTGGAAATGGGTTAATGTTGTATAGGTCACGTACTATGGAATATTTTACAGAGAGCTGCAGTATAGTCTAATACCCATAGAGAGTCCCAAGGATGTAAGAACAGGATGTATCCTTCTCAAGTGAGTTAGGGTTGTAATATATTTGGACATATACCGTATGTGGGAAATGTATTTTCTCAATGGGATGGACCTGTAGCCTCTCCTGTGAAATGGTAAAGGCACCCACTTTGCAGTCATTCCACCTGCTGTAGAAAGGCTGCAATTCTTGGCAGGGCAGGATATGATCTTTTGTAAATGGTTTCCCCAAGCCAGGCCTTCCTGCTCTGGAACTTTGATTGCCAAGCAGTCTGAAGATAGATAATACAAGACAATCAGTTTTACAAAAACTGCTTATGCTACTTCCTGGTACAGTGCCAGGATCCCACACGGATCAGCCTGACCCAGCCAATGAAATCATTGAGAAACAAGAGAAAGGGAGAGACGAAATCCTGAGATCCCCAGAAACAAAATGTTAAACCCTCCCACCTGATTTGTAAAACAAAAGCCGGCCCAGACCAAATATAAACCAAGGCTCCACAGCCAAAACAATCAGGCTGGAGAAGGTCAGACAATCTGAAATGTACATATCGCAGGAGGACGGACGTGCCTCTAGCCTGTTTGAGTGAGGAGGTCACAGATTTCTGTCTTTCATGACGGAATTATTGGAGGCTCTCTGACCTCTGTCCCTGTTTGGAAGATTGGAATTGCTGGACTGGACGAAATCAGTGGCCCATCTACTCATAGGCTGGCATCTTGTGTCTGACAATGGCTAGGCCCAGACACTTCAGAAAGCATATGAATCCCCTTCCCCCACAACACACACACTTTGCAGCTGGCCAGCTCTGCAATCCTATGCTGGGGATGGGGAAGAGGTAGGAAAAGGGGCGGGATTTCTTCCTGACCCCACCAGATGAGCAGTTTTTTCCTGAAGCACGAGGCTTAGTAAGCTAATAGCCCCAGTACTGCAGGAGGGAACCCGCTAGCAATGCAGAAAGACACATTTTCTTTTACCCATATTAAAGGTGTTGCTGTTTACTGTGTTTTGTTCATAACTGGTGTGACAAAGTTCCTCCTCTGCCTCGGTGGGTCCTGCGCTTATTGGTGGATTTGCTCGCCTCAGAGGTTCACGGCAGCCCTCAGTTTGGCCACTTTCATGGCTCAAATCTGCCGTTCACTCAGTTAGTCTCATCGCTGGCCAGCATGGGAAAAAGAAAGAAGAACAATCCCCGCAGTCCCTGCTGATCCACCTTGTGGATCGGGGAACAGGCCAGAGACCTTCCCGTCTGGTGGAACCCACAGTCCAGGTCAACTCCTCCGGTATCAAGTAGGTAGTTCGGGGGATGGAGGGATGGGGGGAACCGGGCCTGCCCTCTACTCCGGGTTCCAGTCCAGGGCCCCGTGGATTGCAGCTGTCTACAGTGGCTCCTGTAACAGCTGCGTGACAGCTACAACTTCCTGGGCTACTTCCCCATGGCCTCCTCCCAACACCTTCCTTATTCTCACCACAGGACCTTCCTCCTGATGTCTAGTAATGCTTGTACTTCTCAGTCTTCTAGTAGTATGCCTTCTCACTCTCAGCTTCTTGCTCCCAGCTCCTCGCACATGCACCACAAACTGAAGTGAGCTTCTTTTTAAAACCCAGTGTCCTGATTAGCCTGCCTTAATTGATTCTACCAGCTTCTTGATTGGCTGCAGGTGTTCTAATCAGCCTGTCTGCCTTAATTGTTTCCAGAAAGTTCCTGATTGTTCTTGAACCTTCCATGTTACTTTACCCGGGAAAAGGGACCTACTTAACCTCGGGCTAATATATCTGCCTTCTATCACTCTCCTGTAGCCATCTGGCCCGACCCTGTCACACTGGTTACAGAAAAAGGTCTCAGTTCACCCCGATGGGAAAATGTACCCACCAGCTGCCCCATAGGGATGGGGCCTGACCTTGTGGGAGGGCAGGCCTTACTGCCAAATACCTTCCCCCATACCTGAAGGATGCCGTTAGCTTTAAAGTGTGTCAGAGGCTCCAGAGGCCACCTGGCAGAGTATTGGACTGATTCATCCTCTATGTATCCTGACAATGCCAATTGCTCTTCAGTCCATTTTGGGGGCAGTGCTAGCCAGCTCTGGACCCTCACAGTGCAGTGTGAGTTGTGAACAGCTTTGTGCTATTACAAGCCCTGCTCCAGGCACACTGTCTGTCCCTGGGGGTGGGGATCTGCATGCAACCTGCGATATAGAGGTGAAAGTCAGGGGGCCGAACTCAGCACGGCCAATATAGATAAATTAGCAAACAGGCTAACAGAGTATCAGGATCTGAACAATATATGTGCTCAGAGCATCCCGTTACTGGGCGATAGCTGGGAATACTGGGGTTTGGAAGCATCTGCAGTAGAACTGATGGGGTAAAACATGAAATATCCCAGAACTGAGAGAGGAGAGAACAGAAGATTGTTTGTTGTTATTATTATCATAACAGGTGTCTCTGGTACCTCAGTGATGTAGGTCTGAGAGATATTAGGTAGACCAAAGCTGCATCCAGTGGTTCTGGATTATAATGTGCCTGCCCCGTGTCCTTTTCTATGTCAGATAAGAGAAATTCAAGACCAAGCTCAGGGATGGTCACAGATGCGTTCAAGCTGGCTTTCCGGACAGAGCAGTGCCCTGGGATGCCTTGAGTTACAGCACAGAACACAGTCCGTACTGTACTAACGAATCTAATAATAAACGTTCTGTAATGGGGAGTACTGGGCAGTACTGGGGAGCAGTAGATATTGGGGCCTTGTACAGAACTGTGGCCCCAAATGGCCAGAATTTGCAGCTCTACCCTGCCTCTTCCTTGCTGCTGAGGAAGAGTGAGGGAATGCTATGTCCTCCCCCATCTGCCTTTCCCACAAGTCCCTGGGGCACTTTCTTAGGAGGGGTGGGGAGCCAATGTGGTACCTTCCCTTCCTCCTCCTGCAACATCCTGCTCTCTCTGGGCATCTAGTAAGGGAGAAGAGCCTGTAACTCCTTCTCTCATCCCCCTGGGCTGGCCCCAGTCCTAACTCACTGGATTTGCTGAGTCAGCCGTTCCATTCTGCTGTCTGGAATAGGGATGCACACCTGAGACCAAGCACTCCCTGAGCAGAGAGTCTACACTGCAAGGACTGGCAGAAAGCATGAAATAGAGAAGAATGTGGCTGGACTCAGCTGAAGCTAATTGCTCCATTAGGAAAGGACACCGGGAACTATAAAAAGGCAAAGTTATCTACAACTTTTGCCTTTCTCTTAGTCTTATTCTCAAGTTTTGTCAAATTCAGGTCCAGGCTGCGTGTTGATGAGGCCCTTGGGTTTTTGAATTTTGGCTGCAAGAAGCCCATTTGCCTTTGCTCTTTGAACCAGTTCTGTGATTTAGCACTTGGGGTTATTTCTGCTGTGCTGGCATTGGCTTTCCCTCTTCTTTCTTTCTTGGCTCTTACACTGATTTTAATACATGACAGGCCTATGCCTTCTCACCCTGTGGTGCAAAATTTCTTTAATATCCTTTTGTGAGGGACTTTGTCACAGGCCCTTTGAGAGCCTGTTCATTGGTTCTCTGATCCATCATTTTATTAACTCTTTGAAAGAAGTGGAACAGCTCACGGTAACATGATTGCTACTGCCGGGCCCAGATCTTGCTTTTGAGCTGGCTGAAAGTGAAATTTGAAGCTGTTCACTTCTGATGTTACAATGAAGGCACACAAGAGTTTAAAGACCTCATAGAAAGTCAATATGCTGAAACTTTCTAGTGTGAACTAACAAGCTCAGTGCAGATCTTTGTGTGACCAGTTCAGAGTCACCTACAATTACAAGCACAATTACTTACAGACGTAAGGTTATAGCCCTAAATGGTTGCAGAGGGAAGCCAGAGAACTTGAACTCGAAAGGCGCAAACACGAGAAGGCAAATAAAAAAGAAAACCCAATTTTTTTTTAAAAATCCCTCATGATTCTTAAACCAAATCTCATGATTTTTTGGACGGGCTGACTCGTGATCATTGAACACTTGAGGCTGGCAATACTGCAGGTTTGGCATACAAGTTTCTTTGCAGCTCACAACCAGTGAATTGGAGCAAAGTCAGAATGCAAACTAAACATGGACTATAACATACACGGGGTGACAGTCCAAGGACATGTGAATAGGAGCAATGTGCAGGAGTTGATAAAAAGTTACTTTACCCATATTTGTACAGTGGCTAGCACAATAGGGCTTCAATCGGAATTGGGACCTCTCGGTGCTACTGCAGTACAAATAACAAAAATAATGTGGAACCTGAGAAGTAAAGATAATAGAGCCAGACTGATAGGAGGGCCATGATTATGGACGAGTGGCTGGAGGTAAATTTCAGTTGTATCTAAGCACACAGGAACATGGCCCAGAGGAGGGTTTGATGCTGCAGTATCACATCTTGCCTTGCCAAGATTTGCCTTTGAAAACTACAATATTTGTGGGTTCTTGCAAGGTTCTGTGAATGCTGCTACCAGTTTCATGGGAAAATAAAATGGAAACATTTCACCTCTTGGGCAAAATCTAACCTGGTCTTGGAATTGCTGCAGGCAGAATTTGGCCATTTCCCACAAAGAAATGTCACCATTATTGCACAGTGCAAACAACTTGCTACTGAGATATTAGTTTTCCATCTGTGAAAACTGACTTTCCTTGTCATGCGATATATGAGGTGAGGGCAAAAAAATGCTCTATATTATCAAAACCCCACCCCAAAATAAGATTTTTCCAACCACCCATTTCATCAGCAATGAGGGCGTCCCCTCCCCCCCATGCCCTATCCACAAAACGAGGGTGGAAAAAGAAAGTTGTCATACATGGTTTCCTTTTGATTTAAAGGAAAACAATAAGCTCAGACACAGTTGATTTTTGCAGTTCAAAACTTGGCAACTCTGAAATTCAAATGACATTTGGAGATCATTAGCGTAACAGCAACAGGAGAGCCCATGTGGAGTGATGATCTGACTAATGGACCTCATGGACTGAATAAATAAAAGAGGAAATGGACCCCAAACTAAACCTTGTGTGTCTCCCAGATGTTACGACTGAAAAACTTGATCCAGGACTAATCCTAACCCTAGGATTGGGGGGAGTCTTTGTGGGATATTAAGATGATACAATTGAAGAGAAGAGGCAAAATAATACCACAGAATTACCAGCCCTGCAATATATGGTTTCTTCCACCATCTAAACATACCCAGATAAATTCATCCCTGAACTTTGCCCACTTGTCAACAGCTAATAAGCAATAGGGCCCCTGCCTGAACAACCTTGCCCCACCAGGGTAAACTGCCAGCATGGATCTCCTCTCCCACCCTCCTGGAGCCTCTGACTGCCATGAGGCCTGTGGGCCATGGAAGCTGGGGTGAAAACTAGGGCAGCCCTCTGAGCTGCACTAACCAGCCCTTGGACCAAACCAGGCCATGCCGCTCCTGGATCAGAGAGGCCCAAAGTGCGTCCCATCCATTCTTGCACCAAGCTGTGCACTAAATATGTCTTTCCTCTTTTCTTCTTTCTTTCAGTGCATGGTGAAATGTTCTGGGACCAAAGATCGATGGGATCAAAGAACTGAAACAAAAATATCCCGTTTAGCCCCAACTTGCCACACAAAACATTGATAAATTTAAGGCTGCTCTGATACCTAATTGCTATGATAGAGAAAGAGAAAACTGATAGCTTTGCACACTAATACACACACAGAGTACGAGTCCTGTCTATATAAAGTGCAGTAAGACACAATAACTATTCATTACACATCTCAGGAGTATAGTCCACACATAGCCCTACCTGGAAAAAGCCAGGGGCTCTAAAAGGGTGAGTACTCTCAACATAAAATCAGTAGAAGCTGACATAAATGCTGTAACCTTGGCAGGATGGGGAAGTGTGGAGGGGAAATTTTCCACTTTGTGGAATAAATAACTCCCAAGGCTCCTCTGATAAGATGTGCTGTATTGATAGAGAACCTTATTTAGAACATTAATTAATCAATCAAACGCTCCTGAGATCATCATTTAGGCCTGCTGGCAAATTAAATATGGAATGAAAAATACTCACACTGCCTCCGGGAATCTGTTAGCCAAATGATATAGAAAATAAGGTGCAATTTGTGCCTTAAAATTCTAGACAGGTGAAAAGGAAAACAGAGGTTTAAGAAAAGTGGAATGCTGTACTCAGTGAACACCATCATATCAGAAGAGTGGACAAGATGGGAACCGTACCATCTCCAGCTGATACTGCAGAGAAGATTTAGGGAAGAAGAATCTAGTTACCCAGGTTGGAATTTGGCCAACACTGTCTTCCTGCAAAATAATCCATGGGACCTTTCATGACCATAAATGGTCTGGGCCTCACTTTTATAGTTCATCCAAAACAACACCATGCCAGCGTTAGTTCAGTACCAACTTGGGGAAGAATGTCTCTAATTGAATCACAAAAGCCACCTCCTGCCGCAACTCAGTTTGCCTTGGAGGTCTCCCATTCCAGGGACTTAGCTTACTGTACCCACTTAGCTGGTGAGTGTTGATGAAGCACAGCTGAAGGGAGAGGTTGAGAACTGAACAGGGTCAGAGAGGCTGAGTTATCTCCCTGTTCCTAGAAGTGACCCTGTTGAGCTGAGGTTGTGACAACTTGCCAGATCAATGTAGTGGAAGCTTGTGCTGCCACTCCTCATGCTGTCACAGTTGTGCAGATAACAGGATTTAGGTCTCCAGGGCTGTCTATCTATCACGAAAATTCACCTTAAACAAATGAGGGATCCCTGTACTTGTATTACAGATTAAGAAATGACTTCATTGGAATTTACCAGGACGTGTTATGAATCATCATGGTTATTTTTAAGGGATCCCATGACCAAAGTCCTCTGGGTACCATGAGAAAACATAACTAAAATATACAGTAATTTACAATTAGAAAAGGCAGCATGCCCAAATAATCCAAGAGAGGGAGCAAAAGGAACCACCTCCACAAGGATGCAATAACTAACATGATGTGGCACTCACAAAGAATAGAGAAAACAGACTAGTCTATGGGTTGTCCTGAATGATGGCACAGCTGTACTCTGGCATCTGTCCTGCAGGAGGGTATTCCAGAAATGGGACATGGGAATGGGCAGGCATGCATCTCTGTTGCTGTGATGGGCAGGAGATTGTCCCTCAGGTACACATCAATGATAATCAGTATTAAATATAAAGAATAAAACAGTACTTACTAAATAACAGGAAAGTTACCCTTAGGGTTTATGTTGACCACCTAACACATTAAAACTAGAACTTGCCTTGTCTACATTAGGATTCTAACTCGTGTTAAAAATACATTTTTCTAGAGTGGATGTAGCCTGACATCAGCAATCACACAGACAAATGCAGTCTCAATGCTATATTAATGGGAGCTTTAGGACAGCTTCTTGAAGTCAAACCAGTTGCTTGAGCGTGGTCAAACCTCTGTGTATAGCTGGCTTGGCTGGCTGGCCTCTGCAATGGAGGCAGTAATGGTAGATCCCAGAGCTGGGTTGGCTACAGGAAAAGTAGTGTTTGTGAACATCCATTTCAATCCTGGACTGTTCCATTTCCTCGTGCCTGTACCCTTATTATTAGCTAGAATAGGCTGTTGTTTATATGAAGGTTTGGAGAACTGGCTGTTCTTTGCACTGATGCCCATATTTCTGTTGAATGTCAAACCCAGCCAGGGTGGTGGATTCACCGACACCCTCTTACTCTGCCTCTAATACCAAAAGCTCCATTATCTGATTTGGAAGCCTCATTGTCTGAGTCACTCAGAAGTAGACCGAGCATGGAGAATCCATCCTACAGACTCCTGGTCCATAGCAACACATCTGACAAGAACCTCTGGGTAATGTCAGTTGGGGATAAAAATACCTGATAGACTTAACTACAGGGTTGGGAGGTCAAGGAGAAGATAATCCCTCTGTGCCATGTAAGTGCAACAAGCTTCCTTCCAAGCCGTTCAGCATGATGGATAGGGTCAGGGTTCCACGAACATTCACCTGGCAGGGGATCCACTTGCACCTCACTGTTTGGTCCCAATCTGTGCCAGCTTTAGACAAGGCTGGAAGAAGATCCTATGGAAGAAGCTTATGCACTACTATCAAGGACGTTACCATCTTCTTCTGAAATTTCGCAAGAGAACATCGATGTGAAATCAAAGCCAGAATTCCACTGACGCCCATCAGAATAAGCCAGGCCAGCCTTCCCCAAACTGGTTCCAAGCACTCAGTGCCAGGCTTCCTCTGTGGGCTGGTTCCTTTATTAGCCAGTTTGGTAATGTAATCAGGACATTTGTTGTTAGAATGGCCATGCTGTTCCTGTCACAGGAACATCTTGAATTTTGCAGTCTATTTACCCTGCTCTGACGTCCCCCATCAGGGGCATTGGTCAAAGCAGTGGAAAATAATATTAGCTAGTAATATCAGCTGCACTTTAATTTAAAAATGATTCACATCAAATTCAGTTGATCGCTTTCACAGCCTTTCCTCTTCTTCTTTGAAGGGTGATTTCACTCTGAAAAGTCAAAATGCCCCCATTTTTACTCCACAGATCTGTTTCCTCCTGGCTGTGTGAGTTACATCTACCAACCAAAAACCAAAAAAGTTTTGGCTGTTTTTTTTTTTCCAGTTAGCCCTGCAGAGTGAGATAGCTTTTATTCCTTCCCAGGCATCATCAAGAGAAGTGTTTATTAAGTTTGAATCAGGTTCACCTGTGCAGTCTTTCATATGCCTTGTGCCCCAGGGATTGGAAGGACGGGAGCAGAGAGACTGGTGTTAGTCAGTGTCCTGTGTCCTTCCCTAATTTGTGCCTCGTGGCACAATCTAGCCACTTGCATTGACTTGAATAGTTCCATTAGGAGCTCCAGTCCCTGTGATTCTGTCTGCCCCATCATATCCATCTGTGGGAGAAGCCTTAGATGTCATGACTTAGCAGAATTCCAGATCTGTCCCCATTGTACCAACATCAGCATTGCTCCCTCTCCTGCACTGAGCCAGGCAGTGCAGCTCTGAGAGCTCTCTAGCCAGGCTCCAGTAGACATCTCTGAGCATCCCATTGGCTCATCTCGGGATGTGATTTGGAAGGGGTGCACAAACGTGCAGTGGAGAGTTTGTTCCTTGTATCTCAGGGAGGATTCACCCCAGTCTCTCTCTTTCCAAACAGACTGACTGTGAACTATACAAGTTGCCACAAGTAAGAGTTGACCAGGTAAAGGAGCATCAGCCAAGAAAGAGAAGAAGATGTAATAAGAAGTGGCTAAAGGATAATAAACATGTTTATATTGATGCCAATATTATTGCTATTTCAATGTTTAAGATGATTAATAGTGATATTATACTGTGTGGCAGTAATGTCTAAGGGCACCAACCAAGGACCAGGGCTCCATTGTACTAAACACTGTACAGATATGCAGTAGAAAGACAACCCCTGCCCTGAAGGGCTCCCAGATTAGACTCTGACAAGCTACAACAGGTGGGTGAGACAAACAGGTAGTGGTGGTGGGAATGAAGCAACAGGAAAGCCAGCTAGTTAGTGTACATTAAGGAGAGGCCTCATGGGGTCACATATGTAAAGTGATCATATGCCCACATATGGGATGCCCTGCACTCAGCACTGGTCAGTGCACCTCTAAAAGGGCACAGAGTGAGCAGACAAAGGAAATGTCTACCAAAGAGCAATGAAAATGCTTGGAGGTGTGAGTGGGAGAAGGGGTCAATATAAGGAACAATTAAAATGGCTAGGTCAATTAAAGTTTGGAAGAGAGAAGAGGAGACAGAAGTAGACAGGACTGCACAGATAGGGCCCTCTATTTTCCCTTTCCCATAAAACAAGGACAAGGGGAGATTCACTGTTAACAGAGAACAGATTTTTGAAGGCGAGAAGGAAATACGTTTTCTGGCAGTACATAATACACTGGTAGAGTGCTCAATGTTGCAGAACGTTATTGAGGCAAATAGTTTAGATTGAAAGAATGATTAAATGTGGGGGGTCAAATTAATCCTTGGTGCAACTCCAGCAATGGATTCTGCCCTTATTACTGTATGAATAAGAATAACATCTACAGTTACACTAACACTAATACTATGTAGTACTAACATCTTCAAAGCACAGGATGAAATCACAAGGGCTAGCTACCCCATGCTTCAGGTCATGAGCTGCTCAAACATTGAAGGAGAGGATGAAATTTCCCCTTATGCTATAGTATTGCATATTTAGGTGAATTATAAAGGGCTTTGCCCCTTCATCTCATACATCCACAGTAGGATATAGATAGGATATCTGCTCAGATGGACAACTGATCTTTTCTTTTATGTCAATTCTTTTTGTTCTGGATTCTCAGATCAGCTGAATGGAGGGATGTTCCATGGAGGAATTTTTTGGGACAAACTCTGTGAGTGGGTTTCTGAGGCTATTTCCATGAGAAGGGGTTTTCTTTGGGACAGTTGACTTTCTTAGAACATTATAATTTGGGGGGAGGATTTCTTAGAACACTTACATAGAAAGATTTTTTTCTGAAGAACAATTACCTGACAGCCAAACATAACATTGTAAAACCATTTCCCCAACAAACAAAACAAACAAACAAAACAACAAGAAGAAAAGAAACAAAAAACCCAAAACAGTAGCGGGAACTTGTATGGGCTAATCTTGGTTTCACCTCACAAACAAAACCTGCTGCAAGTGATAGCAATGGAAGAGGAGGAATTAACAAAGGGTGTTCTTCTATCCTAGCATGACAAGGTAGCTTGTCAGCCTGGCAAACAGCTTTTCCTGGCTCAGGTATAACATAAGAGAGCCCTCAAATATTAGACGGGCAGGCCCACTTCTCAGTGCAGCAGAGCTCGGAGGAGGATGTCTCTCAAGACCCAGAAGAACACTTGATGGTATCTGTTTAGGAGTAGGGTAGCATATGAAAGCAGGACTCCTCAACTGTGCTGTAAGACTTTGGGTGTTGAACACACTAAAGTTGGTGATGGACGGCACATAAAGCTGGGGGATTTCTCTTTCCTGAGCCCCACTTCCCTGAGAGTTGGGGAAGGGTCTTTGACCCGTGGGCTGCCTTGCCATCAGCTCCATTAGTCAAGAGAACTCAATTCCAGCCACTCGGCTCATCCAGTCTCTCCAGCCCCACAGACCTGTACGAACACCAGGGAACATCTCCTCAAATCTCAAGGGGAAACCAGATGGTGGAGCCACGGACGCTGTTCCTGATGCTGGCATGGGGCTTCGGAGGGCAGAGAGTATCAGCTGCATGCGATCTGCCAATGATGAGTGCCTCAGGATCCCATTTTACCTCACGATCCTGGACTGTGGAGACACCAAGGATCAAGATTTGTCCCTATGTTACGGTAATGCACAGAGACATACTTACAGCAAACCCTGTTCCCAGAGCTGCAGGCCGTCAGTGCAGCAGCAATGGGCCACAGACAAGGTAGTAACCTGAAACACCCCTATTGATTTAAACTACACTGGAAATGCAGGGAGACAAAGACCAACGATTGCCACATGGAAACGGGCAGAAATGGTGGGTCATGTCCCACTCCCAACATCCTACTTTTTCTTTACTCAACTACCAGCCAGGCAACTCCCATTACCTTCCACGAGGCTTTGGACTAAAGACTTCAGGATTTAGCCTGGGGTTTCTGAGATTCGGAGAGAGTGCTAAAGATGGGTGAGTGAAAATAATAAATAGAAAGCTATAATAATATTACTATTAATAATAGTAATAGTAATAATTAGTAGTAGTTTTCAGCCCGGCTTTCAGCAATGACGAGATTTATTGCGTGCCCCCAAAGTTTATGACATAAACACATGATTTCCCCTAGGGATATTTAGTAGGGAGAGAAAAAAAAACAATCTGGTGGAATGACTTCCTTTGGTGCGAAGTATTGCCTGATGTGGTGTGTTTAATGAGATTAAAGTAACCTTAAGCAAATATAAGTTCAGAAGGTCAGAGAGTTGTAGTTATCATGTTAGGGTAGAAGCTGAAGGATGGAAAACTAAAACCAACACAGATTATAGGAACTGGCCCGGAATTGTTGCAAGTAGGGTGACCAGACAGCAAATGTAAAAAATCGGGACAGGATGTAGCAGGGGGAGGGAGGGGGATAGAAGCCCATATTAAAAAAAAGCCCCAAAATTGGGACTGTCCCTATAAAATCGGGACATCTGGTCACCCTAGTTGCAAGAGTATCATAGTGTAACTAGTTTCACTGGGTTCATACCAGAGACGAATTTGGATGGATGCCTTTTATTTAGCCTCACAGAATAAGCCGCCTACTTTCATTTGGATCATTTCAGTTTTGAAAAGGGAATTTTAAACCTACCCTGAAATGATGGACATTTGAACTCAAAAGGATCCACTTTATTATTATTGAAAAAAAACAGGCTTACCAGAGGTATTGATTTCCTAACACAACACAGTACAAGATACTGGTTTCTGTCCAGAAACTATCCTGCTGGTTTCCTGTCTTGTGTACAGTAATTCTCTGTTTTATTTCCCCCTTCCTTTGTAATTAAGATTATTGCTGTTATTCTTATTGTTTGATTGACTGAGCTCATCCACACCTGGACCTGACTTTATTGTTACAGCTTCCCTCACTGAGCTGTAGCCCACGAAAGTTGATGCTCTAATAAATTTGTTAGTCTCTAAGGTGCCACAAGTTCTCCTGTTCTTTTTACAGATACAAACTAACACAGCTGCTACTCTGAAACCTGTCTTAACCAGTACATTATAGCCCTATATGTCCTAAGCCTATGCTGTTTTGTTTTCCCATGCCCTGGTAAAGAGGAGGTATCTTCAAATATCTCCTTTTAAAACTTTTATATTTGGTGAATCTATTGTTCTTTGTCTAGAAGGTAAATCTCCTAGCAAAGCAGTTTGGGTAGCATAACAGGCAGAGTGTTATGGAGGTAATGAGGCTGATGTTGACTTAGTTTCAGTACCAGAAGAGTATCCCAGGACGTTGCTTTGGATCAGGTTTCTAACTGCTTTGCCAAAAGAAAGAACATAGGCTGAAATGCATCCCTGGCTTTTGAGTGGAACTTAAGTGGTAGCTAGGCATTGTGCTGCCTATCTGCACAAAGGTGAATTTCACCCACTGAGACTAGACATTGCTTTGGGTAGCACTCTTCATCCTGGGATCGCAGAGCGCTTTACAAGCACTGTACAGTCAAATGTTCTGTGGAATGAGATATACACAGCTGCCATTTTAGGTCAATGCACTGGACGTTTTCACTATTTGCTCCATAGCTTTTCTTGACGGGAATTTTTCTGGAAAGTGAGTGAGAGAGTAAAAGTGATTTATAGTCCGATAAATGCACACCACTCAGGCTAAAGACTGTTCCACGGGATTCAGAAAGCTCAGACCTTATGCAACCCTTATTTGGAAGCATCCAATCATGCTTTCATTGACCCCGTAGCATCAAGTCATCAGAAGTTGAAATCCTCACAACCTCCTTTGCAAATAAGCTCCATGCTGGTTCAAAACTGCACACAAACTCAGCTCACTGTACCCCTTCCAACTGGTCAACAGAAAATGCATAAATAAAAATAATACCAATAAGTACAAAAAACCTATCACCAATATTATGTACCATAGGAGGTACAGAACACCATATCATTTTCCAGTCTGATATTATGTCACCAATACATAAGGCAGAGACACGTGTTGTGCAACATACTTGTTATCAATTACCCTTTCCCCCTCAATGAATCATTGCCATTGATTTTGTAATTAAAGGGCACATGGCATGGCAGCATCACCAGTTCTAAAAGTATACAGAGCATTAACATGAACAATAAGTCAATCACAAAGAAGTTTTTTGTAAATGTGGGTAACTCCCAACCACCATGAGTGAGGATGAGAGCCCCCATATCTCATTTCATGTTTTAAATAGGCCAAATCACAGGTCTCTGAGGTGAAAGTGAGCTGCTACATGATCCATAATCACACAGAAGCTCAGAAGTCATCTGCCAAATTAAGCTTCCATGAAAGACAGCAAAAGGAACAAATAACCTTCCCCACAGAAGGACACACAAAGGAGTCGTGAGTATAGAGATGGCTGAACATTTTCAGACAAAAAAATGGCTTTTTGGACCAAACTAAAATGTCCCCAGGAAATATCAATTTTTCTTTTGGGTGTGTGTGTGTGTGTGTGAGTGAGTTGAAAAACAAAAATCTTTTGGTTTCCAGTTGCAGAAAATGAAACAAAATTCAGTTTTTAGGAACTGACAACTGAAAAATTCCAGCCATTGATTTTTAGCCAACATTTTTCATTTTGTGGGTCTTAATTTTTTCAGCAAAAACCTGAAAACTTTTGAAGTCAAATTTCAATGCAAACAAAGATGGTGTCAAATTTTTTGCTGAAACAAAAACCATTTTATGACCGATTTTGGTCCCCAGGCTGCTCCCAACATCTAAGAGCTCTTAAGACATACAGTAGTAGCCTGCCTGATACCGGGTCATGACTGAGCTTATTTGCAACCAGTTTGGCATCATTTGGAGAGGATCTCAGAGTTGTAGCACAAAGGATGTTATCTTATTAAAGGTTGGTTATATCACTACATCAACAGAAAATCACAAGCAAGGGAATGACCGAAAAACTTCAAAGGATCAAGGATAAAACAAACAAACAAAAACCCCACTCTTACACCACCCATAAAAGAAAATATCAGAGACCACTTAAGTCATCAACCTCCCAAATTTGGGCATACAACCAACAGGTTCAGTGAGGCATAGGACTGTAGTTGCAACAGGTAACTTCAGCACAG
The DNA here is from genome assembly GCF_965140285.1 of Lepidochelys kempii. NCBI lineage: Eukaryota > Metazoa > Chordata > Testudines > Cheloniidae > Lepidochelys > Lepidochelys kempii. The sequence continues at coordinate 149,385,730 of NC_136382.1, read as the reverse complement.
ACTCTCCTCCCTTGCTACAGTCCCCAAGGAATTACTCGCTGCCTTATTCAGGGCATTCAGCAAAGCACCTAAGTATGTGGTTAGTTCCCAATGAAGGGACTGGAACTTAAGCATGAGCTTTGCTGAATCGGGGCCACGATTATAGTAAAGGCCATGCACATCTGCTTCGGACCCTGGAGTGAGAGCGTCGATCTTTGGGACCTCATTTTGGCTGTTGCTTTTTCTTGGTGATCAGAGAAAATACCGTCTGCCTGGAGAATGGAAGAAGCTGGGTGGACAACGGCTCAGCCTTATAGATTTCAGCCACTGTTGCAAAGATAGAAGATCCTCCTATACCTCCCACGATGTAGCTTGTTTTTTATACATAATTGTGGAAAATCAGACGGCTGTGTTTCCACAAAGGCTGGGCTTTGTTGTTCATGGCTCCCCTGAGTTCTGAGAAGGATGCTAAATTTCAAACTTTTAATTTTTCTAAAAGTCATTTTTTCTAGCTTTTTGCATTATGAAAATAGCCTTCAACACATGAACTGATTTCCAGGGCCGAAAATTTGTCACGGTAATTTTTTGTCAATAGTGTGGCTTATTCACTGTGCTAGCCACACCTCTGCTGCGATGTGCAAATGGAACTATAGGTTTAAGTTGTGGTAGCCTGTGAGCTTAAAAGGATTTGTCTTTAATACTTTAGGTGTCTCTTCACCTGCACAGAAGCAGTGCTGAGTACAGCTGGTCAGGACTTTTTCAATTTAGAGCACAGACATGAATTTGAATCTCTTATGTCTCTGGTGAGTGCCCTAATCACTGGGCTATTAACTATTGTGGGGTGGGGCTCTCTTCTGTTCTTTGAAAGATTCCCAATGTGGAAAGGGAAAGTTTTTCAATAGAGTACAGCCTCTGTTTTACAAACTGATTGGGGACTGAGGAGTTCAGAAAATCAAAAAGTTCATCAAACTGAACATCTCATCATTCCAGCCCATAAGTTGTAGTATTGCACACTGCATAGCTTTCTTCCTGTCCTTCAAACCACTGCAAAGCGATTTCCAATGCACTGAAGATACAGGGATGTGACGGGACATTGATTCGTTCTTCATTGACATCCATTTAATTATGTGATTTTTTTTTTATGTTAGAAAAAATGGTTTGTATAACTGGTCATTTGTAAGACTGGTGTTCATAAAACTGAGGTTCTACTGTATTGCTAATATTTTCACGGCACCCTCCCAGCTCTAATGCTGAGTGCCTGTGTTTCTTCCTACTTATACACGCTAAAACATTTAACACTGTTGCAAATTGCACGGGCCAGACTGTGCAATCTGCTCCAGCCTGCGCCACACATGAATATTATAAGGCATTGGTGATAGTTGCTGGCAATCCTTGTTTAATGTGAAACTATGCACATGTCCTACATCAGAAGTTCAAACACCTTTGTCTGAGAAATTCATTCTCTGGATAAAAGAAAAGGAGTACTTGTGGCACCTTAGAGACTAACCAATTTATTTGAGCATAAGCTTTCGTGATCTACAGCTCACTTCATCGGATGCATACTGTGGAAACTGCAGAAGACGTTATTTACACAGAGACCATGAAACAATACCTCCTCCCACCCCACTCTCCTGCTGGTAATAGCTTATCTAAAGTGATCACTCTCCTTACAATGTATATGTTAATCAAGTTGGGCCATTTCCAGCACAAATCCAGGTTTTCTCACCCTCCGCCCCCACACACAAACTCACTCTCCTGCTGCTAATAGCCCATCCAAAGTGACCACTCTCTTTACAATGTGTATGATAATCAAGGTGGGCCATTTCCAGCATAAATCCAGGTTTTCTCACCCCCCACCCCCCCAACCACACACAAACTCACTCTCCTGCTGGCAATAGCTCATCCAAACTGACCACTCTCCTTACAATGTAAGGAGAGTGATCACTTTAGATAAGCTATTACCAGCAGGGGAGTGGGGTGGAAGGAGGTATTGTTTCATGGTCTCTGTGTATATAACGTCTTCTGCAGTTTCCACAGTATGCATCCGATGAAGTGAGCTGTAGGTCACGAAAGCTCATGCTCAAATAAATTGGTTAGTCTCTAAGGTGCCACAAGTACTCCTTTTCTTTTTGCGAATACAGACTAACACGGCTGTTACTCTGAAACCATTCTTTGGATAGCATCTGCACACAGTGTTCTCTTCAGATGGAGACATGTTTTTATGAATGAAAGTCAGGTCCTCACTTGCAGATGTGAATATGAACAGGTTGTGCTACAGAGGTCACCTTAGTCTGATGTTGTCAGAACTGGTAACCTTGGGTACCAATGATATGAACTGAGCTTGGATCACACATGTAATCTTGAGTACCAAGTTCATCTACGTTGAGTCACACAAATAAACCCCAGCATTGATGATACTTGCTGCTGGGTTATTTACCTATCATAAAAAGAAAAGGAGGACTCGTGGCACCTTAGAGACTAACAACTTTATTAGAGCATAAGCTTTCGTGAAGTACAGCATCCGATGAAGTGAGCTGTAGCTCAGGAAAGCTTATGCTTAAATAAATGTGTTAGTCTCTAAGATGCCACAAGTCCTCCTTTTCTTTTTGCAGATACAGACTAACACGGCTGCTACTCTGAAACCTACCTAACATAGACACTATAGATATTGATCGTTTCAATCTACATACCTTGCTAGATTTCGGAATTCCTTGCCTGGTCCAAAGCCCCTTGAAGCTAATGGAACGATTTCAATTGCCATTAAAGGGCTTTGGATCAGGTCATTACAGAGGACCCATCACGGTGATATATGATCATATAATCTACCAGGCTTACTACCAAACCTCATGGCACATCGCAAACATACAGCAGGCTGCCACTTGGACTAACAGCTATTTCATTTTGTGGCTACAGCTAATCATCATTATGGGAAGGTGTGGGGGGAAAAAGAAGCAAAAGTGAGATAGTTAAAATACATGGGTCAACAACGGACATAAGTGCCCTGTCTGCTTTGTTACATTCTCCGGCTTGTGGCAAGGGAAAGATTAAGGAGAAGGAAAACGGGCAAGATAGGAGCAGATAGAGGCCAATCTTGACAGAAGCCACAGGCTCTATGGTTTTAGAAATATTGCACATGTTCAGATGCACTGGACATGGACACATTTTCTTTGTTTAACATTCATTATCATGTCCCCTGCCTTGAAATGGGAACGTCACGTCCTGAGAGGCAGCCTAGTCTCAGGGCCTCTGGACTATACATGCCCAAATGAAATGCTGTTGTGTAACTTCTGGCTGCAATATTTCTCAGCAGATCACCCAGATCTCTCTGTGCCTCCCACAGTGCACCAGGGAATGAGGAGTGTTGTGTCGTCTGCCTCTAGCCTTAGAACACTCTAGCATCACAGAACTGGGTTAAGTTGGAGCATTGGCCAATAGATCCTCTCCTCCTGTTCCAGTCATTCTCTCTCCTGCCCCTTTCCTACCCATACCCATTGCACCCTTCGCACATGTGAAAAGTAGCAATCAGCTGCAGTCAAAACTCCCAATCCCAACAAGTCTGAATGTTTTGGGAGGCTGGGGTATGTTGCAGAATCTGAACCTGGATCTGAATTTGCAGCTGGCTCCAGAGTTCATAATGGATTGAACCAAAGCCCCCGACCCAAATACCTTGAACTCAAAATCCGGCTCTGGACCCAGATCCAAATAGTGAAATACAGTCTGATTTGTCTCTTCTAAACTAGGATTGATTCATTTAAAATACCTAAGGAATCCAGACTAGATCAGCCCTGTGAAACATCTGGTTTAGTATCCTGTCGGTCTCTGACAGTGACCAGAACGGACTTCTATAGAAAAGAGGCACTAAAGAGTTTTGGGGGTGGTGAGCAGACAGAGAAGGAAAAATTGCATTGCAGGACTATCAGGTAATTAATCTTTATAGTTCAGGGGGTCAGGGTGGTGACTAAATTCTTTAAAACAGCTGTTACTGAGGGGGAAGACCTGAACACATGGATGAAGGCCAGGAAAGCTGGGATTTTAAGAGAGCATATGACAAGTCGAGGATGGGGTGGTTGCTACTGGGGAGTTCAAGCTACTCATTGAGTTAACATATGATGGGGGAGGAGTATTAATGCGTCTGCCAAATTACATGTATATAGGGATGGCTGGGGCATAATTTGCTCCTCAGGCCACCTACCACAGTCCTTTAAGTGCAGTGAAGGATCATATGGTTTAGCCATGAAATGCAGGTGCCCAAAATGTAATTGGCCAGGGGCACAACTCCATGAAGTTTAGCTCTGACTACATGTGTAATCCCTGTATGGAACCAGGGCATGATTTCCATCATTTCCCCAGCGCCTGGCATTCAGAAAGCAGATTTCACTTTGGTTAGGGGAGAAATGGAACTCAGGGGATAGGGAATGAAGACAGGTAGGGAGAGAGAGAGAAGGGACTGGGTGGGGGATGTCCCATAGCGGCAAAAAGACAAGGCCTGAAGGAGAGCGCTGTGTACTGTGACGGGGCAAGACCAGATGGCTATAGAAAAGTAGTGGGAGATAGATAAATTAGCTCCAGGCTAAACAAATCCCTGGTACCAGGATAAGAGAAATGGCAGCTGCTCCAGGTCAATTAAGGCACCTGGAGCCAATTAAGAACTTTCCAGAAGGCAGGGAGAATGCTAGGTTGATTGGGACACCTGAAGCCAATCAGGCACTGGCTGAAACTAGTTAAAAGCCTCCCAGTTAGTCAGGTGGGTGTGCATGTCAGGAGCTGTGGGAGGAAGTTGTGCTGTTGGAGAGGCTGAGTAGTACACACCATATCAGGCACAAGGAAGGAGGCCCTGAGGTAAGGGTGAAGTGGAGCTTGAGGAAGTGAGGGCTGCTGTGGGGGAAGTAGCTCAGGGAATTGTACATGTTATGTTTCTAAAAGGTCAGCTACCATAGCTGATACTATTAGGGTCCCTGGGCTGGAGCCCGGAGTGGAGGGTGGGCCTGGGCTCCTCCCCCTTTTGCCCCCTGATTAATCACTGAGACTGGGAGACAACAGAGACTGTGCAAGGAAGGATAACTTCTCCTCACCTCCCTCGCTGGCTTATGATGAAAATGGCTCAGTAGACTGTGACCCTTGTCTCTAGAGAGAGAAGGGTTATGTGGAAGGTCACAGTGAGCCTCTGAGGCTAGTGAAATCCGCCAGGAAACGCAGGACCCATGGAGGCAAGGACAGAGCTTTGTCACAGTACGCTCGCAAACTTGTCTCTCTCACCAACAGAACTTGGTCCAATAAAAGATATCACCTCACCCACCTTGTCTCTCTGATATTCTGGGGGACTGACAGCTACAACAACACTGCACATGGGAAAAGGTGGCAGAGGAGGACAAAAAGGGACAGGAGAAGGAACAGGATAACCAGGAGGAGGGAGAGAACAGGCAGGATACTGGGAAGGAAAGCCAGCTTGAGAAAGGGAAGAATGGTCTAGATAAGGGTCTGCAGCACAGGGGGGTGAAAGTTGATTGGAAAAGAATACAGGAGGGAGGAAAGAGGCAAAGGCAACAGAGGGGGAGGGGGTAAACCAGATGCTTCAGAGGATATTGCAAGAACCCCCCATACTAGATAATTAGGGAGGAACCTGCTCATAAGGGAACCTTCTTTCTAACCCCAGGCAGTTGGCAGTGGCTTGTGCCCTGAAGCAGTAGGGTTAATATCCCTTAGAGACTAACCAATTTATTTGAGCATAAGCTTTCGTGAGCTACAGCTCACTTCATCGGATGCTTATGCTCAAATAAATTGGTTAGTCTCTAAGGTGCCACAAGTACTCCTTTTCTTTTGAATAATATTCACAGTTAAACTAGCTAGATTTAATATTTATAAGGGATATTAACCCCACTGCTTCAGGGCACAAGCCACTGCCAACTGCCCAGGAAGAAGGTTCCCTTATGAGCAGGTTCCTCCATAATTATCTAGTATGGGGGTTTCTGGTTAGTCTCTAAGGTGCCACAAGTCCTCCTTTTCTTTTTGCGAATACAGACTAACACGGCTGCTACTCTGAAACCTGTGAATATTATTACTATTCATGTGAGTGTCTCTCACACAGAGGAGCAGCTGGAGCTGTGCTGTGGAAGGTGAATGATGTTAATCATATTTTTATTGAGGGCTTGGAATAGAGTTCAGGTCTTTTCATCCTCATCCATCACGCAAATGAGACAAGATGGACAATACAATGATGAATAAATAGAAATGCATGATCCTGCCAGAGGCTAGGCCAGAGGGGGAGAGGAGCTGAATGCGTCCCTTCCTCGTATAGCTCTCGTTTAGTCATTTCCACAGGGAGTATCGGGTTCAACAGGAGTAATTATTCCCATTATAAGAACCTAGACATATTACACAGAGTCACTCATTCTCTGGCCTAAATTTTCAAAAGAGGTTCAATGATTTTGGGTGCCTAGCTTTTGAGACACACTAAATGGGCCTGATTTCCAGGAAGTGTTGAGTATCTGCTTTCTGCAAATCAGGTCCTTTTAAAGTGTCTCAAGTTGAGCAGTGAAAAACTGAGGCACTCAATTCACTAGTCACTTTTGAAAATTTAGGACTTCACCCCTCCCAGGCAACAAGGGTTTGGTCCTTGCTAACTCCTCCCTGAATTAAATGAGAGAGAGAGAAAAGACCTATAATAGTCAGCCATAGACTCAGAGACTTTAAAGCCAGAAAGGACCATCATGATCATCCAGTCTGATCTACTGCACATCGCTAGCCACAGAACCTCACCCACCCACTCCTGTGACAGACCCCTAACCGCTGGCTGAGTTACTGACGTCCTCATGGGCTGAAGCCCAACCAGACCAGCCCTCCCAGTTCCATGTCAGCCCAGAGGCCAAGGTGATGGCACCCATGTGATGGGATTGGGCCTTAGTAAGATGGGCCCCGCTGATGACCCGGATGCCTTCCTCTGCACCTTCGAGGAAGTAGCCCTGGGCACGGAATAGGGCAACCTGGGCCCTACAGCTGGCTCCCTATCTGGCAGGTGAGGCTCAAGCGGCCTCTATGGCACTCATAATGACCAGGCCAAAGACTATGACGCAGTGAAGGCGGCCGTACTAGATGGGGTGGGACTATTGGCAGAAAAATATTGTCAGGTGTTTCGGTCAGCCAGGTGGATGGGGAGTTTGCAGCCCCAGGCATTTGCCCAGAAGCTGACAGGCTGGGCCACTCATTGGCTGCAGCTGGACAACCCAAACGGTGGGAGCAATTATGGACCAGCTGGTTCTAGAACAGTTTTAATGGGGCCTCCCCGAGAGCGTGCAAGTCTGGGTCAGGCGACACCAGCCGAGCACGGTCGTGGTCCCCCAGGAAACACCACCTAGGAAGGGCCTGGAGAGGAAGAAAGAGGAGACCAGGGGAGCACCCAGTCGCTGCAGACAGCTCATGTGCCAGCAGTGTGGGTAGCCAGGACATAAGAGGGGGGACTGCCCGGAGATGGAATGCGGCCTAGCTGAGTTTTGCGGCTGGACTAATGGCGGAGGGCGGGGGAAAGGGCGAGGACTAGCCACCATTCTGGTGCGAGTGGGAAGGAAGCCCCAGAGGGGCCTGGTGGACACAGCCTTGGCCTGCTCGCTTGTCCAGAGGGGGCTGGTGGACACGGCCTCGGCCTGCTCGCTTGTCCAGAGGGGGCTGGTGGACACGGCCTCGGCCTGCTCACTTGTCCAGAGGGGGCTGGTGGACACGGCCTCGGCCTGCTCGCTTGTCCAGAGGGGGCTGGTGGACACGGCCTCGGCCTGTTCTCTTGTCCAGAGGGGGCTGGTAGAGCCACACTGGCTTATCCCCAGGGTGAGGATGAAACCGGAGTGCATCCACGGGGATTGGAAGCACTGCCCCATGGCCCAGGTGCCCCTGGAAGTACGGGGAAAGTTTTCCTGAAATGGGTCCGGGTAGTGGAGAGGTTACCATACCCAGTGGTACTGGGGATGGACTGGGACCCCACCGGCAGAGGGAGGAGAGGACGGGGAAGGACAAACCTAGCGGTTACCTAAGGGGGAGGTGTCTGACAGGAAGCTGGGCACGAAGTGCTTAATCAGCCCCCTGCCATGCCAGTCCCAATCAAGGGGAATGGATTGGGGCAGGCCGAATAGCCCTGCCTGCTTGGCAACTAGAAACAGCCGGTAGCTTAATTAGCCAGGGGCTAGAAAGGCCGGAGGAAGGAAGCCAGAAGGGGAAGAGAAAGGCCAGAGGCTGAGAGGTACTGGTGGCTCTGGGGTGAAGTCTTGCTGTAATACCCTGTACATAGATAGTAAGCAGGTGGTGGGAAAGAACTACAAATAAAAAGACGGGTGATTGCATTGACTGGGGGCGTTCCGGACTGGTTTTGTGAGGGGGGCAGAAGTAAGAGGGGCCCAGCTGCACCTCGCTACAGAGCCCAGTCTTTAAGTGCTAGAGGCAGCTGATGTGTTCTCAGTGTAGTAACTATGGAGAGCTAGAAAAGAACCAAATATTGCTGCAGGGTGGCTTAAAAATATATATTCTTAGAAATGACCTAATTACATAAACCTCTGAAAGCAGGTAAGTCACCTGGGCAAACAACATAGGTAGTTTATTTTTAACCAGCCATTATTTAGATCACAGTGCTATTTTTACCAACATGCTGCAAGCGATTTGGAACTCAGCACCGGGAAAACTAAACTATAATTATTTTACTCAGTAAAACATAAATGCAGGCTTGGTTTGTTGTCTCACTCCCTTCCCCCTCCTTATTTTGGACATGGGTGCAGGAAAAATGCATCTAGATTTTGCAAGGAGGCCCTCTGGGTTTCATCGTTTTGAAGTCAAATCTACCTTTTGGATAAAGAAAGAACGAAAGAGAGTCGCCACATGCAGTCTCCTAACATACTATGTCAGTTGCATGCATTGTCCTGGATCCAACTTGCTTGCCAAATGCACTATTAAAAATAGACCAAATCCTTAGCTAGCATAAAAGGACACAGCTTCCTTGATATCAGTGGAGCTACGCAATTACGGTAGCTGAACCTCTGGCCCAGTAATTCCTAGTGCTCCTTTCACTGAAATGCTCTGCCCTTTTTATTGTGTCTGATGTCTGGGTAGAGAAATGCTGAAGTGGGCTGTTCACGCCAGGCAGCACTGGGGCAGGTTTCATTCAGGTGTCTGATGATTTCAGTGCAGGCTTTGCACGCACAGAATAGAGAGATAATACACTATGGCAAGATTCATATTGTGGGTCCTTTCTAAACGCAAAAAGAGGAGGTAAAAGGGGAAATTACTATTGGTTGAATGACTCAGGAAATTGGTAGAGAGATATGGAGTGTTTCGCAGCTAGGTCACTAGATCACATACAACCTAGACTGATAGTAAGCACATCTCTCTCCTCTTGTCTAGGAATTTTCTGCCATGTTTATCAGGCTGACTTCTGAAATCCTTACAAAAGTTATCATAAAGTCAATGAAGAGTCTAAGCAGCACTGATCTTTGCTTTCCTGGCCCCAGCTCCAGAACATGTCAATATCAGGCCTGGGGAGAGGATTTTTTTTCAGGGTTTTTTTCATTTAATCGTTTCCCCTGTGTTATCTAGTTACTTTTACCAGAGGGCGAAGGTGGTTATTGTGGGACAACTACGGAAGTCAAATGTGTGAGGAACGTTTGGTAACCCGTGGGAAATGAGTGGACGGGCTCAGTCCAGTTTCTAAGGAGTAGGCATCCATATCACAGAAACGACCATGCAACACGGTACTGACAGCCTTCTTAGCAGTCTCATTAGAGAAGGTAAGGACTGAATGGGCAAGGCTGACGGACACTGGTGAGGCACCAACCTTGTACCTGTTAAGTGAACAGATGAGTCCAGGGCCAGCAAACTTATGTTTTTCATTGCCTCTGCATCAGCTCTTTAAACAATGGTTTTGGAGAGTTTGGACCAGACATGGTCAAAACACCAGCTGTCTTCTGTTCTGTAGGATCTCAGACAATCCCTCTGGAGTGAGATTACTTGTGTTCTGGAAGATTGAGTTTGTACTGAATGCCATCCCATTGCTCTGTAGGAAATGATGCCTATCTGCTGTAATATACCAGTGCTAAGGAGAATGGCTGGCGTTTATTTGTTTTAATGAGAGGGAACGTTCATACTTGGACAAAACTTCAAAAAAAATGTCATATCAAATGTAAGTTCATTTGCCTTTTATGTCATTTTCAGTTCCCCTCCTGTTATCTTCTTTGCTAATAAGTGAAGCTCTTGCACATCAAAGTGTAGGCCAGGATTAGTGGCTAATGATTTTGGGTGTCTTGATTTTCTGATTCCCCAAATAAAGAGATTTTAAAGGGTCTGATTTTCAAGAAGTGCTCAGCATATGCCTTCTGAAAATCAAGTCCTTTAAAGTTATTTCATATTATATGCCCAAATATTGAGGTATCCAAAAATCAGCACTCTCTTTTTAAAGTCTTGTCCCTTGCCCCTCACATCCTTGCCTTTGTCCCTCACATCCCATCTTCTCTTTATTTCGCATCTGTCCCAGACCTGCTGAATTCAATGGAGAGACTCATTGCCTTTAATGGGCTTTGGAGCAGGCCCTTGAGCCTTGCAGTGAAATCATAGGGTAGAATTGGTGACATCAAAGCGATTGCCACAATGAGAAGCTGACATCACAAAACCAGGGACTTTTTCTGCAGCGTCCTCCCCAGGAGGCAGCAACGGGGTGGGGAGAGTTGAGTGGTGTGAGTCAGGCATCGATTTTCAAGAGCTACAGGAGGATTTGCACAATTACTGGCCAAGATTAAATGGCTATTTTTGGTAAATGTGCTTTTAATGCTAGTTTTCCCTCCAGAAGTCTTTTTCTGCTATCTAGGGGAAGGCCTCAGAGTATGTAATTTAAAACACAACAACCTGGCCTTGGGATTTTGATCCAAATTACATAATTAAATGAGGTGTTTGGGGAGTTAGTATTACATCTCAGCGAAGGTCTGGCTGCTTGTTTTACTTGCCTTTGATCATTGCTACGAGTGGAGGGTTGTTCTAATCATCACACACATATAGTATCCATCACCAGAAAGGCCTATCTGTGTATGAAGTTGGCCTGCTTTTGATGAACTGTGAAAAGAAAGATGAACTGTTCTAATGGAAACATTTCCTCCCTGAGTTCCTCTTTAGCCACTATTCAATTGGTTTGACCCTGTCCCCTCTTGCATTGGGCTGCAATGATTCCTGCAGCTTGGGCTGTTCCATGGAGAGTAGGAAGACACAGGGCTAGATCTCAGCTTGGCTGAGTTTACATGTAGAGAGGCAGAGGGGGAGCCATTAGAGAAGCAAATACGGCTACTCGGCCCAGCCCCAGTGCAGACTACACTAATGTGCCAGCTGGCAATGGCCCTCAAAGGCTTGTTCATCAGCTGAGCACAGCTGATGGCAGAAATCTCCGGCTCTACTTCTTCCCCCTGCACTCCTTCCAGCTCCAAGGCACCCTAATCTTGGGCATCAGGGAAGGTGGCATAAGAGATCAGGTTTCTAACTGCCACTGCCCTGGGACAGTCACAGGGAGAACAAATACCGGAGAAGAATTTTTGTGCCCATCTGAAACAGTCTCTGGCAGCAGTGCTGCTTCTCTTTCAGTTAAGATGGCTGCCACCTTGGGAAATGGCTGCCTCTCCCTCTGAGGGGTATGGTCTCCCGTCAGGGGTATTGATCACCAGCAGACAGAGACTTTCCACTCAAGTCATCTTACTAACTAGTAGCGAAAAGGGGAGAGCAGAGAGAAGAGGGGGCACCTCCTGGCATCACAGCAACAGTCCCTGCCCTGAAGAGTTTATAATAAAAAATAAACAAGAGAGAGGAAGGGTGAATGGGGAAACTGAGGCACAGAAAAGTGGAGTGACTTGTTTAAGGTCACACAGCTGGTCAGGCGTAGAGCCAGAAATAGAACCAAAATCAGACTCCCAGTACAGGGTCCTATCCACTAGAGCAGTGTTTCTCAATGACTGGTCCATGGACCGGCGCCAGTCCCTGAGATCTCCCTGATGCAGTTTAGGAAGGCAGCGAGCCAACCCCTGGTATCAAAAAGGTTGACAAACATTACACTAGACCACACTGCTCCCCAAATTCTTGGCCTTGAAATATTTTCCAGACAGACATAGGCACAGAGGCTGCAGCACCCCCAGTTTTTGTGAAGGGTGCCACCTGCCATGCTGCACTTGGGGATCCCAGCTGTAGCACCTGCGTCCGGGGCTCTGTTCCTGCCCTGCACGCGGGGTCCTGGCTGCTCCTGGCCCTGCGCTTGGGGGCTCAGCTCCTGGCTGCCACTGGCTCCGCACCCAGAAGCTCAGTTCATGGCCCTGCACATGGAATCCATATGCAGGGTCCCGGTTGCCGCTGGCCCTGCACCCAGGGCTCTGCTCTGGCCACGCATGCGGCGCCCCAGCCTTGGCCCCTTACCCCTGTCTGCGTCCCCCCCCCCCAGCCACGGCCCTGCTCCTGGCCCCAGCTCTGGCGGGTGGGGTGGGCATGGACAGGAGCAAGTGCGGGTGAGGTAAAAATTTTGGGGTGGGGACCACTGGATTTAAGCACCCCCACTGTAAAAAATGTTCCAGTGCCATTGCAGGCAGATGGCAGATGCTGATCTCTATTTGAGTTAGCATGACAATGTCACCAGACTATTCGAGGAGCTCTTCAGTCACATAGCCTGGGTAACAGGACTCCAGCACCACCGCATGGCACGTTTGGTGTTGGTTTGCTGGATCCAAACTGCAATGATAAAACTCCCCTCTCCTTCATGCCCCAGAAGATGACGTGTGTCTATCTGAAATCAGGGAAAACTCAGTGCAGTACCCATGGAAACATGCAGGAATGAAATGCAGAGTTCCCAACCACCCCTGGTTTCATCATGGTCCATTTGAGGAGTTTCTTGAAAATACAGCTGTTTCATGAATGGAGGTAGTGAGACATCTGGGTCTAAGCCAAGCACTGACTTTTCTTGCTCTGTTTTGCTTCAGTCAAGCAAGAATACCTCCCTCCCCCCTTAATCAGGAAATAACCCAGCTACCAGTATCTTGACAGTTATGATAAGAAGTGCTTTGCTGGATGCAGGTTGATTATGTTTCTCCATTGTTTTGGTATGTCCCAGCCCCTGACATGTAGATGTGTTGGTGGCAGTGTGTTCAGAACCCCAAGCCCACGATCTCCTTGGAGAACAATGGTCTTGACAGAGGGGCCAGATCTGGTGTCCTTTACTCAGGCAGAATTCCTCAGGGTATATCTACAATGCAATAAAACACCCAGGACTGGCCCAGGCTCAGCAAACTTGGGCTAGCAGTGCTCGGGCTGGAGGGCTGTAAAACTGCAGTGTAGATGTTCAGAGATGCTGGGGGCAGCGGGAGGGGGAGAGGTCCCAGAGCTCAGGCTCCAGTCCAAGCCCGAACATCTACACTGCAATTTTATAGCCCCACAGCCCAAGCCCAAATCAGCTGACAAGGGCCAGCATCGAGTGTTTTATTGCAGTGTAGACATACCCTCAGTGACTTTAAATGGCGTTTTGCCTGAGTGGGGATTGAGGGATTGAATCCAGAGCTCCTGCAAGCATCAGGGAGGAAAAGAGTTTGGAACGATCCTGTGACTTTCTCCAGGGGAAGGGCATTATCCAGACGAAGTCATGCAAGACAAGAAGGGCTCCCTCTACCTGGCATCTGAAATGGTAGGAAGAGGCTAAAATCTTCAGCTGATTTTTTGAGGGACAGGCACAGGCATCAAAATGTCTCCATTTATGGTACTTGTGGCAACAGGCTTTGAGAGATTACCTGCTTCAGTAATTTGGGTTGGGTGTTTAGAACCCAACTATGATGGGTTTGATCACAGAGATCCCCTTGGGACCGTCACCTGGTGTGCTGAAATTACCTCTGAGTCCATTTTCCCTGCCAGCTTGGGACTCCAGAACCCTGCCTTGTTGAGCCAGACATGCTGGCCTGCTGCAACACAGCCCTGGGGTCTGAACCACACCCCCAAAGCTACAGACTTTAACTAAAAACAGCTCAGCAGGTCACCTGCCTCCAGCACCCAGATACCCAGCTCCCAATGGGATCCAAGCCCCAAATAAATTCATTTTACTTTGTATAAAGTGTATACAGAGTGTATATAGGGTAAATTCGTAAATTGTTCGCCCTCTATATCACTGATAGAAAGATATGCACAGCTGTTTGCTCCCCCAGGTATTAATCACTTACTCTGGGTTTATTAATAAACACAAGTGATTTTATTAAGTATAAAAAGTAGGATTTAAGTGGCTTCAAGTAATAACAGCCAGAACAAAGTAAGTCACAAAGCAAAATAAAACAAAACACGCAAGTCTAAGCCTAATACATTAAGAAACTGATTATAGGTAATATCTCACCCTCAGTTATGTTCCAATAAGCCTCTCTCACAGACTAGACTCCTTCCTAGTCTGGGCCCAACGCTTTCCCCTGGTACAGTCTTTGTTAGATCCTGCAGACATCTCAGGTGATAAGCAGGGGTTTTCTCATGACTGGCCACACCTTTTATCCTGCTCCACCCCTTTTATAGCTTTGGCACAAGGCAGGAATCTTTTGTCTCTCTGGGTCCCCACCCCTCCTTCTAAATGGAAAAGTACCAGATTTAAGATGGATTTCATTATCAGATGATGTGGTCACAGAATTCCACCATGATTTCAACAATTTCCATCCCACCACCAACCTCAGCCTGGTCCAGTCCACACAAGAGATCCACTTCCTGGACACTACAGTGCTAATAAACAATGGTCACATAAACACCACCCTATACCGGAAACCTACTGACCGCTATTCCTACCTGCATGCCTCCAGCTTTCACCCTGACCACACCACATGATCCATCGTCTACAGCCAAGCTCTGCGATACAACCGCATTTGCTCCAACCCCTCAGACAGAGACAAACACCTACAAGATCTCTATCAAGCTTTCTTACAACTACAATACCCACCTGCAGAAGTTAAGAAACAGATTGATAGAGCCAGAAGAGTTCCCAGAAGTTACCTACTACAGGACAGGCCTAACAAAGAAAATAACAGAACGCCACTAGCCGTCACCTTCAGCCCCCAATTAAAACCCCTCCAACGCATTATTAAGGATCTACAACCTATCCTAAAGGATGACCCAACACTCTCACAAATCTTGGGAGACAGGCCAGTCCTTGCCTACAGACAGCCCCGCAACCTGAAGCAAATACTCACCAACAACCACATACCACACAACAGAACCACTAACCCAGGAACTTATCCTTGCAACAAAGCCCGTTGCCAATTGTGCCCACATATCTATTCAGGGGACACCATCACAGGGCCTAATAACATCAGCCACACTATCAGAGGCTCGTATACCTGCACATCCACCAATGTGATATATGCCATCATGTGCCAGCAATGCCCCTCTGCCATGTACATTGGTCAAACTGGACAGTCTCTACGTAAAAGAATAAATGGACACAAATCAGATGTCAAGAATTATAACGTTCATAAACCAGTCGGAGAACACTTCAATCTCTCTGGTCACGCAATCACAGACATGAAGGTCGCTATCTTAAAACAAAAAAACTTCAAATCCAGACTCCAGTGAGAAACTGCTGAATTGGAATTCATTTGCAAATTGGATACTATTAATTTAGGCTTAAATAGAGACTGGGAGTGGCTAAGTCATTATGCAAGGTAGCTTATTTCCTCTTGTTTTTTCCTATTCCCCCCCCCCCCCCCCCGATGTTCTGGTTTAACTTGGATTTAAACTTGGAGAGTGGTCAGTTTGGATGAGCTATTACCAGCAGGAGAGTGAGTTTGTGTGTGTATGGGGGTGGGGGGGATGTGAGAAAACCTGGATTTGTGCTGGAAATGGCCCACCTTAATTATGCACATTGTAGGGAGAATGGTCACTTTGGATGAGTATTACCAGCAGGATAGTGAGTTTGTGTGTGTGGTTTTTGGGAGGGGGGTGAGGGGGTGAGAGAACCTGGATTTGTGCAGGAAATGGCCCAACTTTATTATCATGCACATTGTGTAAAGAGTTGTCACTTTGGATGGGCTATCACCAGCAGGAGAGTGAATTTGTGTGGGGGGGTGGAGGGTGAGAAAACCTGGATTTGTGCTGGAAATGGCCCACCTGATGATCACTTTAGATAAGCTATTACCAGCTGGACAATGGGGTGGGAGGAGGTATTTTTTCATATTCTCTGTGTATATATAAAGTCTGCTGCAGTTTCCACGGTATGCATCTGATGAAGCGAGCTGTAGCTCACGAAAGCTCATGCTCAAATAAATTGGTTAGTCTCTAAGGTGCCACAAGTACTCCTTTTCTTTTTGCGAATACAGACTAACACGGCTATTACTCTGAAACCTGTAAAATCCCTAGTCTCCATTCCCCATGTGCTGGCCCACATGTACACAGGAAGGCTTTCAGGTAACTAAGACCATTTACAGCTGATTGTTTCTGGAGCACCCTTAATGGCCTCCACTTAATATGTTTACATCGATGATACAAGTTTATATCTTATTCTCCTAACTCCAGATCTAGAAATAATACGTGCCAACAAATAGGATGAACACACTTAGCAGATTACAAGCTTTCTAATAACACCATACAAGGGGTATTTAGCGTAAAGCATATTCCAGTTATGTCTTATTCATAAGCATATTTCCATAAAACATATGGAGTGCAAAGTCACAAGAACCCAAAGCAAATAAGCAAGTAATGGTTTTGTAAAAGGCTGAATACCTTATCTTCATACAGCACCTTTCATCCAAAGGTATCTCACAGCATTTTTACAAGCTGTTTATGTTGTTCAGAGGGTGAAGCTGAACTCAACAACCTCTGCCTTGGGCGAGGAGGCAGCAGCCATTCTGCCCTGGCTCCATTATACAGAAGCAATGAAGAGGAGACAGGAAGAATAACTAGACTGAAATTGTGGAAAAGCAGCATCACTTGCCTCATAACCTCAGCCGTGCAGAACACAATGCCATCCACAGCCTCAGAAACAACTCTGACATCATAATCAAAAAGGCTGACAAAGGAGGTGCTGTTGTTATCATGGATAGGTCGGAATATGAACAAAAGGCTGCTAGGCAGCTCTCCAACACCACTTTCTACAAGCCATTACCCTCTGATCCCACTGCGGGTTACCAAAAGAAACCACACCAGTTGCTCAAGAAACTCCCTGAAAAAGCACAAGAACAAATCCACACAGACACACCCCTGGAACCCTGAGCAGGGGTATTCTATCTGCTACCCAAGATCCATAAACCTGGAAATCCTGGACGCCCCATCATCTCAGGCATTGGCACCCTGACAGCAGGATTGTCTGGCTATGTAGACTCCCTCCTCAGGCCCTACGCTACCAGCACTCCCAGCTATCTTCGAGACACCACTGACTTCCTGAGGAAACTACAATCCATCGGTGATCTTCCTGAAAACACCATCCTAGCCACTATGGATGTAGAAGCCCTCTACACCAACGTTCCACACAAAGATGGACTATAAGCCATCAGGAACAGTATCCCTGATAATGTCATGGCAAACCTGGTGGCTGAACTTTGAGACTTTGTCCTCACCCATAACTATTTCACATTTGGGGACAATGTATACCTTCAAATCAGCGGCACTGCTATGGGTACCCGCATGGCCCCACAGTGTGCCAACATTTTTATGGCTGACTTAGAACAACGCTTCCTCAGCTCTCGTCCTCTAACGCCCCTACTCTACTTGAGCTACATTGATGACATCTTCATCATCTGGACCCATGGAAAAGAAGCCCTTGAGGAATTCAACCATGATTTCAACAATTTCCATCCCACCATCAACCTCAGCCTGGACCAATCCACACAAGAGGTCCACTCCCTGGACACTACGGTCCTAATAAGCGATACGGTCACATAAACACCACCCTATACCGGAAACCAACTGACCGCTATGCCTACCTACATGCCTCTAGCTTTCACCCAGACCACACCACATGATCCATTGTCTACAGCCAAGCTCTACAATACAACCGCATTTTCTCCAACCCCTCAGACAGAGACAAACACCTACAAGATCTCTATCAAGCATTCTTACAACTACAATACCCACCTGCTGAAGTGAAGAAACAGATTGACAGAGCCAGAAGAGTACCCAGAAGTCACCTACTACAGGACAGGCCCAATAAAGAAAATAACAGAACGCCACTAGCCGTCACCTTCAGCCCCCCAACTAAAACCCCTCCAATGCATTATTAAGGATCTACAACCTATCCTGAAGGATGACCCAACACTCTCACAAATCTTGGGAGACAGGCCAGTCCTTGCCTACAGACAGCCCCCCAACCTGAAGCAAATACTCACCAGCAACCACACACCACACAACAGAACCACTAACCCAGGAACCTATCCTTGCAACAAAGCCCGTTGCCAACTGTGTCCACATATCTATTCAGGGGACACCATCATAGGGCCTAATCAAATCAGCCACACTATCAGAGGCTCGTTCATCTGCACATCTACCAATGTGATATATGCCATCATTTGCCAGCAATGCCCCTCTGCCATGTATGTTGGCGAAACTGGACAGTCTCTACATAAAACAATAAATGGACACAAATCAGACATCAAAAATTATAACATTGAAAAACCAGTCGGAGAACACTTCAATCTCTTTGGTTACTCGATTACAGACCTAAAAGTGACAATTCTTCAACAAAAAAACTTCAGAAACAGGCTCCAACGAGAGACTGCTGAATTGGAATTAATTTGCAAACTGGATACAATTAACTTAGGCTTGAATAAAGACTGGGAGTGGATGGGTCATTACACAAAGTAAAACTATTTCCCCATGTTTATCCTGCCCGCTGTTCTGCAGCAGTTCTTGTCAACTGCTGGAAATGGCCCACCTTGATTATCACTATAAAAGGTTTTTCCCCCCCGCTCTCCTGCTGGTAATAGCTCACCTTACCTGATCACTCCCCTTACAGTGTGCATAGTAACACCCATTGTTTCATGTTCTCTGTGTACATAAATCTCCACACTGTATTTTCCACAGTATGCATCCGATGAAGTGAGCTGTAGTTCATGAAAGCTTATGCTCAAATAAATTTGTTAGTTTCTAAGGTGCCACAAGTCCTACTTTTCTTTTTGCGGATACAGACTAACACGGCTGCTACTCTGAAACCTAGACTATTTATGCAGTGGTAGCTCCCACAATGCACCAGATGCTGTCCACAGACACAGTCCCTGCCCCAAAGATCTCACAATATCATGCCACTCAGGTCACTGTCACATACCATGAGTGATCAATAACGTACAGTCAAAGCGAACAGGTCATAAACCAACCCACAGCCTGAAATGTGTTCACATAGGCAGGGATTTTCAACTGAGCCTAAGGGAGGTAAGAGTTTAAATACCACTGAAATTTGTATTCCCAGCATTATCTGGTCATAGAATCGTGAATAATGAATACTTCTTGCAAAAATCAACAGTTGTTTGTGAGCAGAACAAAGGGCTAAATTAATCAGCTAAAGTATTTGCAGAGAGTAATTTGGCCGGCTCTACTCTGCAGAAAAATATTGGCTTGGAAGGCACTGTCACTGCTGCCCACTGTACAAACTAGATCTGTGCAGCGAGGTATTTATGAAGTCTCCAGTCACAATGGTATCTGGGCACTAAATCAATGCGAGTAGCAGGCCAGAGATAGTCACATGGCAATCCTTATCCTCTCTGTGCATGTAAGCAGATACCTCCATGTTCAGAGATCCCATATATATCACTAGTTGCTTGCAGTGTGGCTGTAGCCATGTTGGTCGCAGGATATGAGAGAGACCGTGTAGGTGAAGTACTTTCTTGGACCAACTTCTGCTGGTGAAAGAGACACTCTTTTGAGATCCACAGATCTGAAGATGAGCTCTGTGGCGCTCAAAACCTTGTCTCTTTCACCAACAGAACCTGGTCCAATAAAAGATGACCTTAGCTTTCTCATCTATGTCACTAGCACAGGGCTACTGCTGGCGAGCACAAAACAAGGGACTTTCAGGTGCTCAGGGTTCCCCAGCATCATGGAGTAGGCAAGTGGGGATGAACAAAGTCCTGGTTGGTGGATTCTAAACAGACCTCTCTGTGTATGCGTGCAAGGGTACTGGGCTGCAAGGAAGAATTAATGAAATCCTGAATGTGGCGCATGTTTGAGGATCTCATCTTCAGGAGGCCTGGCAAAAGCGGATAAAACCAAACTTTCATGGAAGCTCTCTCCTTGTATGAAATTCACCCCAATGCAGGGAGCCAACACCTGGTCTATGCACCACTCAAGTCTCAGATAAATGACCACATTAAACTGCTCAACATCTTTTGAACAATCCTAGGAAACAGGGAACAACTGATCTCACTGTGGGTGTATATACTTTGAAATGCCCTTGTCATAAAAATAAAGGGAAGGGTAACCACCTGTCTGTATACAGTGCTATAAAATCCCTCCTGGCTAGAGGCAAAACCCTTTCACCTGTAAAGGGTTAAGAAGCTAAGATAACCTCACTGGCACCTGACCAAAATGACCAATGAGGAGACAAGATACTTTCAAATCGGGAGCGGGGGGAAACAAAGGGTCTGGCTGTCTGTGTGATGCTTTTGCCGGGAACAGATCAGGAATGCAGTCTCAGAACTTCTGTTAGTTAGTTAGTAATCTAGCTAGAAATGTGTTAGATTTCCTTTTGTTTAATGGCTGGTAAAATACGCTGTGCTGGATGGAATGTATATTCCTATTTTTGTGTCTTTTTGTAACTTAAGGTTTTGCCTAGAGGGATTCTCTATGTTTGAATCTTTTTACCTTGTAAGGTATTTACCATCCTGATTTTACAGAGGTGATTCTTTTACCTTTTCGTTAATTAAAATTCTTCTTTTAAGAACCTGATTGATTTTTCATTGTTCTTAAGATCCCAGGGTTTGGGTCTGTGTTCACCTGTACAAATTGGTGAGGATTTTTATCAAGCCTTCACCAGGAAAGGGGGTGTAGGGGTTGGGGGGATATTTTGGGGGAAGACATCTCCAAGTGGGCTCTTCCCCTGTTCTTTGTTTAACATGCTTGCTGGTGGCAGCATACGGTTCAAGGACAAGGCAAAGTTTGTACCTTGGGGAAGTTTTTAACCTACGTTGGTAAGAATAAGCTTAGGAGGTCTTTCATGCGGGTCCCCACATCTGTACCCTAGAGTTCAGAGTAGGGAAGGAAACTTGACAGCCCTTAAATCCTAGGCCAGCCTTACAGGCCTTGTGCTAGCTGTCTGCACATGGGTGAGTGGGCCTTTGACCTCATACCATGCCAATGTTCATGTGCTCTGACCTTCTCCAAATCAACTGCATCATACATGGCTCCAAACAATGGAGGCTAAGCCTTGTGCTTCTCAAGGTCTTCATTGCTGCTTCAGCTCTGCATTTCCTTGTACTTTGACTTGTGAAGAAGTGCTCTGCAAGGCAAATGTCAGTTTGCGTAAGGCCGTCTAATTAAAGATGGGCCAAAATGACATAGAAGAATGAGATAAAAATACAGTTCTACAGACAAAGCTGAGCAGACGGGGCCACAGCAGACTCCTGCACGGCCCACAGCATTTACATCCCTGCAGGTGTGCACTCCACATTTTTTACACAGGTCTAACGTATGCATGGCAGCATGCCCCTGGCATTTTATCTTTATTTAATCTTTGATGTTACAATGCTGGGACTTGCTTTCCCTTGAAACCAAAAAAAGAGGGATTGTTTTGTGTGTGGGGGGGTGATTCCGCCCCCCCCGCCCTTTTGTTGGGTTATGTAAAGAACCCCCCTAACTCTAACCCGTTCCATCTGGGGTTTATGGTTTTAGGAGGTCAGGTGAACTTTTGTTGCTAAGTTTTACTCGGAGCATCCTGGGCAGAGGGTCAACCCCACTGGCAATGACTGGAATGAAGGGCTGGCTCCTCAGGTGAGGAAAATGGGCATCATTCCATTAGGCTGCTACACTGTCTTACACTGGTTGGGAATCTGGCCCTTAGCATTTATTTATTTTGATTTCTGCCCTAAAAGGAGTTTCTGTCTCTTGTTCCAGGCTCTCCTGATGATGTCTGAAATAACTAATTTCATAATAGACAACTCCACTTAATCCCTTCATCCATTAGACAACAATTCCCAGCAACTAACAATGGTCTGGCATCAAAATCTCCCACGAGAGGCTTCCTGTTCCCTCACAGCTAAGGAAACAAATGAAGGTCAACGAACTCAGGTTATGACAGACCAAGGGGAGGGGAGGAGTAAGTTCCAAAGTTGAGGGGCCCTCCCAGAGAATGCCCTGCCAGCCGCCCCCTCACTCTTCTATCAGTGGGACTCAGCTTATGTGTCTCTGCACCACAACGGTGGCAGGATGAAATGGAGAGCAAGGCAGGCTCTCAGATAAATAGTTCCCAGGGCATTTAGAAATTCGTAGGTCAAAATCAACACCTTATTAATTCTATCTGGAACCTAACGGGCAGCCAGAGCGAATAGCACTAGTGTCATGGGCTCCCAGCCAGGTAGATCCCCTAACAAATGTGCTGCTGAATTCTACATCCTTCTGGATAGAATTAAGATGCAGCCCCATGTAGAGCACAGTGCAGCAGTCTAATCTGGCTGTGCTTTGAGCTTGTTTTGGAATGGATGCCGCTGTCCTGTTGTTGTGGGATGCAAAAAAAAAATGTTCAGTTGTATGCCCCAATAAAGGATCAATCTAGTGGGGGCCTCAGGGGCTCATTGGCTCCGGGGCAAGCTCACAGACTGTCTGCTTCAGACGTGGAAGGTGTTTGCTAAGCGGACCTTGCCAGAGCATCTTTCTTCTATAGAGCAAGGGAGAGCAGTCCGCTTGCTGATCTCATTGTCAACTTTCTGAGGGGAGGAAATACCATCTGACCCTGAAATCCTTCAAAACCATGCACACAGTGGGCCAGATCTCCAGCTGATGTTGCTCCATTGACATCAGGGGAACTGCCCCTCGAAGTAGCAACACCAATTTACCCCACCTGAGGGTCTGGCACATTGGTGTCAATGGAACTGCACTAATTTACACCAGTCAGGCATCTGATCCAGTATTTTTTTCAATTTAAATCTCAAAAATCTTATCACTAAGGACCAGATGCTGATGCTCTGTACTCATCCTGAGGAGCACCTTAGTTTGCATTAGTCCCATTGCATTAGTCCCAATGTGGCCATTCACAGAGTAAGGTGCTTCTCAATGTGAGGGTGTCAGAATCTGGTTCTAATAATCTTGCTTCAGGAGGTATTGATCAGAACCAAGACCCTATTTCAGCTTCTCTATCTGTAAATGCAATGCCCTATTCAACAGCTTTTCGTGAAGTGGCCCTTAATATACAAACACATTCCCCGATGGACCTAAGCACCATATGACATCCAGTCACTAAACCTGCTCAGAGTAAAAGTTTGATTGTGGATTAGACTTTTGCAAAGCATCTCCCTGAAAACCCTTCTCTTCCAACAAGGGAAAGACAGAATCAGTAAAATAAATGACAACGGCACAAGGAAGGAGGCTGTTTTAAATCCATGACAGAGAGATGTGCATGGTTTTCTTTGACTGAGAACTAAAGTTTAACTCAATGAATAGCCTTGCCTGGGCTGTAACATTTGTTTCCCAGCTTAAGGAATGATCTTGTAACAGAGAGTGGTTGATAAGTGGGGGAGGAAATTTCTCTCTCATCATTTCACATCAGTAAAAAGAACATATCCAGTGAAGAGATGCTCGAAAAGGAGAAGAGTGGTATATATTTACAAGCTGCCATATCTTAAGGAAAGGGGTGAGGAGTACATATGCTGTCTTCTAAGACAGAGTCAGTCAGATGGGAAATAGGAGAAATATGAAGATGAAGGGGAAGATCTTGAAAGGGGACAGCAATTGGAATTTGGAGGGGGAGGAGGTCATATTATCATCCTGTATTTTGAGCCTGCACTTTATCCTGGAGGATCTCAAAGTGGCTTCCAAAATTTGACAAAGTGATATGCCAATTATACAGAGGAACAGCATCAGCCCCTACTGAAATGCAGCCACCTCTGATGGGAAACAAGGCAGCAGTTTAAACAGCATGCAGCAATAATGCTCTTTAACTGCGTTGTCAAGAAACGAAGAAGACATTTGTATCTAGCTGGGGGAAATTTAGGTCAGCAGAATGGAATTAAATGAATTGTAATTTGACCAGAACATTATGATTAACTCCCCTGCACACGCCAAAAGCACGGAAGGCTCTTTACTGAGGACAAATGCACCTTATCGGTGTACTTTTCCTTAGCAGTATTAGCACTACCTTTAAAAAGCCTGAACATGTTTTATTCTGTTACTATTTCACAAAGAAAGTTTGGCTCAAATATTCTGGTTTTCATTGAAACACTTGTTCTTTACTAGCTCAGTTGGCCAGGACAGAGTAATTAGGTAATTTACCAAAAGTCACACAGTCAGTAAACCAGGATTAGCACCCAGGATCCATCTGACAACTAGTCCTTTCTTGTAACGAAAGAAATCCTCTTTTATTTGTCATCTTCCAGGATGTGTCAGCATATACACAGTTCTGTGGCATGTAACACTGCCTCAGCGACGAGGTGGCAAGGGGTAATGATTTGGAAAAAGAATGGGCTTTTAAATCTTAATATCTGCTTCAGTGTTTGGGGAAGTGAAGGGCAAACAGTGAATTAGACAAGGTATGCTGCATGCAGATTTTGGAAACTTTCCAATGCACAGCTCTGCCGATACACCTCAATCCCAAGCTGTAGTCCTTGTCCCCTCCAGCACTGGCATGCCCCAAACCCTGCTAGTCCAGTGCTCTGCCAATGCACCTCTTTTCTGACCTGCCGGCTTCCCCACTCTTACTCCAGTCCTGAGCCCCACCCAGAGTTTCCATTGCGTGTCTGTCCTGACCCATAAAACTCCCTCCTATTCCACGCCTAGGCCTCTTCTGAGTAGAGACCAGCAATCACACTATACCAGTGGAGCTGCCCATCCCTCGTTAATTGCAAATAAATTCTTAAAAGTGAATGAGTTCTGTTAATTGGGCCACATTCACATACCTCCGTATGCCCGCCTAATCCTTTGCATCACAGCAAGAGATGAACCTCCCTTCCCTCTCTTAGAATCATAGAAGGTTAGGGTTGGAAGGGACCTCAGGAGGTCATCTAGTCCAACCCCCTGCTCAAAGCAGGACCAATCCCCAATTTTTGCCCCAGATCCCTAAATGGCCCCCTCAAGGATTGAACTCTTGGGGACTTCTGCATGGGCTCAGTAGCCTTAAGCTATAGCCAGGACTCTATAGGAGCCCCACTGGTAGAGAGGCTGCTTTGGGGAAGTGATGAATTGGCACATTCCCCCACCTGCCCTAGCTCTGTTGCCTTCCTGGCCAGCACTGCCCTCTTTTGGGAGCTGCCTTGATGCCTATGGGCTCCTAGGCCAAAGGGTGTCTGTGGATGGTTATGCTACCACCTCTGCCTAGTGGCTGACTTTAGACAGGAAAGCACAGGTTCAAGGCCTGAGTTTATGCCACCACAGAAGTCAGTACTAATTGGGGCTGAATGTTGTCCATCATAAACCTCATTATAAAAAATGAATGTCTAGCAAATATATTTAAAGCAAAGTTCATTTGTTCGCCTGCAAACAACTGAAAGAGAAAGCATTAATATTGATATCTTCTAACACGGAGGTCACATGGGAAGTCCTCAGGACAGCTAGGGATTGTCCCTATTAATATTATTTATTATTTGTATTACAGTGGCTCTTGGGGAGCCCAGCTGAGATCAAGGCCCCATTGTGCTATGCACTGTAGAAACCCAGAGTAAAAGAGAGTCCTTCCGTTTTCGGGCTTATGGTCTAAGCAGATAAAGTGAAAGATTATTGTCCTCCTTTTACAGACATAGAACTGAGCCACAGAGATTAAATGGCCTGCTCATGGTAGAACCAGACTTGAACTTACATTGCCTGACACCCAGTCCAGTGCCTTAACAACAAGACCATCCTTCTTCTCCATGGGGCAATCTTGTATTATTGTCACATATCCACCAGAAGCTGGGTTCCCAAGATCACCGAACTCATTCCACTTATAACCTAAACCACATATGAAATCAGAACTCATTGCATCATGCAACACAGCACCTTGGAATAAGAATTCTGCCTGCCCCACTTTCTTCTCTAAATTCAGGTAGCTCTAAACCATCTAGGATTTTATAGGTCCCAAAACAGCTGTTTCAGAGGCATCCAGGGGCTGTCTCTGTGGCAATCTGTATCTCTGTGTTCACCATTTTTACAAAACTATAATGGATTTTGTACAAAGTGTGCCTTGTGAGGTATCATTTGAAAACTCATAACTTGCTGATCATTACTGTTCTGGTAAAATATGTGTGGCAACATTGTATGTAAAGTTATAAAATTCTATTGTATAACATTACTGAGACATGTTCCAAGTTTAGAAAAGAAGGCACAAACCAGTTCCTCAAGACAAAAGGCAAACTGATGCCTCAACCAGGTGTCAACAAAATCAAATGGACTATCACCTGGTTAAGCGGCCATTCTTCAGCAGGAAAAAGGGTTTGAGCGAGAAATCTACATTTTTGGCAAAGAAACACCTGAAGGTTCCCATCCCCACAGTCCTTCTGTCTCCTAAACCTCAGATGGAGATGATTTTCAAAGAAAAAAGACAAGTATAAGAAAGGGGAACAGATGCTCCAAAAGACTCCTCCCTTTCTCTCCGCACATAGCATCAACAACACCTGAAGGACAAGGAAATTAACACTGAACTGGGAAAGGGTCCTGGCTGAAAGGAATACAGTCAGTAAAACTGCTGAAGCATGTGGTGAGAGAAACCTTTGTTTTGAATTCATTTAGCCTGTTAAGTTATATATTAATTGCATTTTACCTTTTGTTGTCTTGTAACCAATTCTGACTCTCCTGCCTCATTACTTGTTGTGACAGGTTATAGAATCATAGAAGATTAGGGTTGGAAGAGACCTCAGGAGGTCATCTAGTCCAGCCCCTGCTCAAAGCAGGACCAACCCCAACTAAATCATCCCAGCCAGGGCTTTGCAAGCTGGACCTAAAAACCTCTAAGGATGGAGATTCCACCACCTCCCTAGGTAACCCCAGTGCTTTACCACCCTCCTAGTGAAACAGTTTTTCCTAGTATCCAACCTGGACCTCCCCCACTGCAACTTGAGACCATTGCTCCTTGTTCTGTCATCTTCCACCACTGAGAATAGCCTAGCTCCATCCTCCTTGGAACCCCCCTTCCAGTAGTTGAAGGCTGCTATCAAACCCCCCCTCACTCTTCTCTTCTGCAGACTAAATAAGCCCCGTTCTCTCAGCCTCTCCTCATAAGTCATGTGCCCCAGCCCCCTGATCATTTTTGTTGCCCTCCGCTGGACTATCTCCAATTTGTCCACATCCCTTCTGTAGTGGGGGGTCCCCCCAAAACTGGATGCAAATAAATCCCCCTTCTGGGATGCCACCTGATGTACTGGGATTTCACTGAGCCTGCCTACTCCACTAGACTGGGCTCTGTCTCCCTGTGTTGCTGAATTAGGCTCTCCGGCCTCTGCACACACACACATAGGTAGGGACGCACCAGCTGTAGAATCACACAGTCTGAAAACAGCTCTCTATGAGAAGACTCAGCTAGGAAATCACCCAGCACTCAAGTGTACTGGAAAGTACACACAAAATAATATTGTCTTGCACTATAGAGAAATCTATACAACATAAGCTCATGAATTCGCCCCCTCCCTCAATGTGGAGGAAGATATGCACAACTTCTTGCCCACCCCCCAGTTAGAAATTGCACAAATTGGGTTTAATCACAAACAAAACAAGTTTATTAACTATAAAAGGCAGATTGTAAGTGATTATAAGGGACAGTAAACAGAACAAAGCAGATTACCAAGCAAATAAAACAAAACGTGCTTACTAAGTTTAAGATCTTAAAGAGTCTGGTTTCAGTAAATAATTTCTCACCCTAAATGTTGTTTTAGGCAAGTTGCAGAGTTTCTGTAGCTTAGAGGTCCAATTATTTCTCTTTACAGACTAGACTCCTGTCTTAGTTTGGACTCAGCTCTTGCCTTTCCCACAGCTCAGTTCCTTTGTCTCTTCAAGTACTTTCAGCAGTCTTTCTTCTTGGGCAGGAAGGCAATGGAGAAGAGTCCTATTCCCCAGCCTTAAATAGAATTTACATAAGGCAGGAAGCCTTTGTTTCCAGTGGAAAAATACCAGCAGTGGACAAGGTGGTGTTTAGTACCAGGTGACATGACCACATGATGTAGTAGAGTCACAGTAACATCCCAGGATGCCTCTCAGGAAGGAGAAAGATTAGTATCTTCGAAGTCTTATTGTATCTTCCTAATGGTCCATCAAGGCTGATGGCCTGTTGTCTGGTGGGTGTTTCCCAAGTACATACCCAGTTGTAATTGTTACATAGTCAATATTCCTAACTTTAGATAAAGAAATGATGCATGCATACAAATTGGATAATCGCATTCAGTAAATTATAACCTTTCCAATGATACCTTAGAAGACCGATCTTGCATAAAATATATTTCAGTTATGCCATATCCATATCATAAGCGTATTTCCATAAAGAATATGGGGTGTCACATTACACTTGTAATCACTTAAAAACTACCTTTCTGTAGTTAATAAACTTGTTTTATCTAAACCAGCATCTGTTTGGATTGAAGTGTTGGGAAACTTCTTTTGGGATAACAGGATTTGCACGTATCATTTTCTATTAATGAAATGACGGACTTTATATGAGCTTCTATTGTCCAGGAGAGAGCTGGGCAGTCCAAGAGGCACATTTCTGGATGAAAATCTGGGACTGGGAGTTTGCTGGTGTTGCTCTGCAGTGTAATTCATGGGTGTGCTGGCCATAGCATTCATACAATATAGCTGGGAGTGATTTATATGCTGGAGGCTGTGTATGAACTGCCTAGGAGTGGTTGCTCTCACAACGGAACAGTGTAAGTGGCTCCCCAGCTTGGAGAATTGAGGGGACACAGCTGTCCATCAGTAGAGATTGTACCCTGGGGAATGTCAGTCTCCCAAATCCTAGCTCTTGCATTATGCATAACTCAAATTCACAGCCATTGAGAGAATTTGTGAAAGTGAGATCTGCTCCTAAACTCCAGGCAGGACAACCTGACTCTAAAAAGTCAGATCATATTTCTCATATGTTAGAAAGAGCACCTGTCTAAACTATGTGAAACTGGCTAGTACTGGGTACGTTTTGGGCACTGACCCATTAATATAAAAGGGTGGGGCTTTGTATCCATTAGCACCAATCAGCAGCTGAAACAAAACCAACCTTTTCTTTAGTCTAAGGCTAGACAAAAAGGTGAGGATAATGGCTGAAATAATTAATTAAAGCAACACCCAAGGCACTTTGTTACTCTCCGGATGTACCCTCCTCAGCTAGGATGCAAGAACTTCAGGACACCTTAACCATTTCTATTCCTGGAGAACAGCCAAGGGAATAAATTAACTTGGTTGCCAATACATCAGAACTTTTGGCAGCATGTCAGTAAAATGAACCGAGAGCAAGACATTACTCCCAGGGAGGCACAGGGCAAAAAATATTGTCCTTTCCCCTTCTCTGATCCTTTGATAAAGCCTGCACTTGTGAATAAAAGACTCCACAAAAAACTCCTCTGCACATTCTCAGCAGCAGATTTGACTGATTATCCTGAGTGTTTGGTCTCTGCTTTTCTGTTATTGCAGAGGTGACTATAAGAAGGCACATTATTGTCCAGGAATATGTTGTATGCTCTGTCACATTCCCCTTAGCTAGTGTCCTCTCTCTTTGACATGTTTTCCAGGTACAATATCCCTCATTCTTCCATTCATAAAGTGATGTGGAATCAGTACTGATCTTTATTCAGTGGCACTCTAAGGCCTGGGCTACACTAGGAGTGTGGGGGGGTTGAACTAAGATACGCAACTTTAGCTACGCTATTCGCCTAGCAGAAGTCGAAGTATCTTAGTTCAACTTACCTGGCCGTCCACACGGTGATAAGTCGACCGTGGCAGCTCCCGCATTGACTCCGCTTACTCCTCCTGCCGAGGTGGAGTACAGGCATCGATTCGGGGATCGATTTATCGCATCTAGACGAGACGCGATAAATCAATCCCCGATAGATCAATCACTACCCGCCGATCCGGCGGGTAGTGAAGACGTACCCTAAGGTGCCTACCACCTTTGTATCAAAGCTACATTCTTTATGCAGATCTTAATATGGTGCAACCTAAAAATAAGCAATTGGGGTGACATATTCACCTAAAACACCAAGGGCATTGTTAGTCTGTGACACCCTGGGTGGCTATCACTCCCCAGTGCAGCCTAGGCAGCAATTAGCCTCATCTGCTTCTGCATTAATTTTGTCCATCTCAGCAACTAAAAATACAAGTATGTGAAAGTTCAGTTATAGTTCTGCAGAAAGATACTGGGATATCTTCCATGACAATTCAGCCCAGAAAACATACACACTCACAGTGCCTGAAATGTCCATATAGCATCTCCTTAAGGCCAGGCAACTTCTGTGGGTAGAACCTGCGGCTTAAGTGGGCCTTCAGAGATGCATTGGCCTTGTGCACTCCTGGCTCATTGCACAGCGATGAATTTTACCCTCCAAGGCTGCATTGCAGGATTTAGCCATTTCGGTATAGTCATCATATAGTTAAACCTTATGTAGTTAGCATGTAATTAAATGTTACTAAAATGTTAAAATGATAACATTGATATCGAACTTTTCTTTTTAAAAAAGGACTATACCTCTTAAAATATTTTTTCTTTGGGGTTTTGGAGAATATTGAAATACAATGAAGCACTTTTCAATCAGTCCTTGAGGAAGGACAATTCCCCATAAAGTAATACATTTCTTAGGGCATCAGGAGAGAAAATGTTACCCGTGTAGGCACTTCAATGGCCCCAATCACTGTAAAGTCTAAGTGTCTACTTGACCTGATTAAAGAACAGATCAGCTTAACAAAGACATGATTTGTGTTTAAAATCTAAATGTTCTTCTGAAAACAGCTGGGCTCGCTGAAACAGAGAAAAACCTGTTAGGGGAGTGAAGCTATTCAAAGACCATTTCACTGCAACAAGGATTTTTTTGTTCAGCAGGATTCTCCTGAGTTTGTGCCATGTACTTTAAAGGGTTTGTCTCTAAAGATGTGATAGCAGCGCCAGTCAGACTGCTGGGGTCCAATTCTTCATTGTGTTACAGACCTTTACATCACTGGCTGCAAGCAGCTGCACTCAGCGCCAGAGTGCTCCCTGGCATCAGAGCATGGCCTTGCAGGGTCTTCATCTCCAGCACCCCCACTGACCACTTCCATGGCCTATCTCCAGCTATATCTTCTGTGGCCTTGCTCTCTGGCCTGGTCGCTTTCCCAGTTCAGTTCCCAGGTGGGGTAACAAAAGACCAACTGAAGATCCAAATAAATATCCAAAGGAAAAAACTTTCTGCCCCTCTTGGGCTACCTTAAAGTCCTCCACTCATTGCCCCTCTGCTCCCAAGCCCTCATTGTTCTTCTACATTGCTTCTTCCTAGCAGGTTTCCCCTTCCCAGGGACTCTGGCAGCTTTTCCTGGGGATGTCCCTGCTTCTTACAGCCCCTATGGCAGAGCCACCCACAGGAGCCTAACCTGCTCCTTGTGGTTCTCTCCAGCAGGCCTTCAGCAGGTCTTTCCCAGACTGAGGTGACCCCCCTCCCCTTGCTCCTCTCTCCTGGGTCTTCTCCTCCCTGACTGAATTCTCCTCCCTCTCTCTATAGTTCTTCCTGACCCTTCTAGGGCTGGAACTAAATTCTAATTGAATCCATATCAGGATCAGTTTAAGGATAATTGCTATGTCACAGACAAGGATGAACCTGACTCCCGCTTAAAGGGCCAGCCAGCCTGTGACACTGACCAGTGATGAATTCCTATGGTATCAGGGAACCAGTATAATACTCTGCACTACCGCCCTTATAACCTCCTTTGTAGAGGGTGTGGCCAAACAAATGGGGCCTGGCTAGAACACTGCTGTACTCTGGCCATTCCGGGCTGCCAGAAAGGCCCCTTGAGGTTTCGGGCAGCCAGATGCAAGCCTGAAGCTGCTCTAACTTTTGTGAACTCTGTACCAGCCCCAGACCTGCCTCAGGCTGTGGGAAATGTGAAGGCAACTTAAAGGTCAGAACAGAAAATAAGACAAATGTTTGTTGATTGATATTAAAACTAAAGAGTTACTTGCATTTTAGGATACTGTAGATACAAACTCAGATGTGGAAGAAAGTGTTTGGGAAGGAGCATATTCCCTCACTATCTGCCCAATTTTTCACATAATGTCCTAGTCAGTGCAGTGAAGGGGAGCAAAGATTCTGCTTGGTGTAGCCTCAGTTACAGGAATCCCGTTGGCCAGGACAGGAGTCCTCATTGTGGCCCAAGAGGACATGTGAGCAGGAGTAACATCTGTTCTAGTTAGCATTCGCTTTAGACCAGTGGTTTTCAACCTGTATGTCTAAGATTTCCAAAGAGGGACGTACCTCCATGTGAAATTTTAACGGAGTCTGCAAATGAAAAAAGGTTGAAAACCACTGCTCTAGACAGAAGAATGCATGGTAGACTCCTGGGGAAGGAAGTGCTAGACATGGCATGCCTTCGAACCTGCAGCCCATATATTGTGAGGGGAGCAGAATTAGTTGTCTGTCTTTCATGACACAAGCCCCTAGTAAAGGGGGGTGAATGAGTATGCTTTATGAGGGCCCAGTCCAAGGGAGGGGCCTGGCCTGGGGGCCACATGGGTCCAGTGAAATGTTGCTTGGGACCTGCTCTGAAGAGAGCTGTTTGCTTGCGGGGTGGGCAGTGAGGGGAAGAGGCCCTTTATACCTTTTTCTCGCCCCTTGTATGCCAAAGGGCAGGGCTTTCCTCTGATCTGGCAAACAGCAGGGGGCAGGATCTGACAATCAGGGAAGCACTGACAGGTTTGAGAGCTCTTTGGATGTAAAGCTCCATAGAAATGCAAGTACGTCACCATGTCTTTAATCAGTCAAGACAGCAGGTTGGCTGATTACCTTCCTGCTTATTATATGGGATGAAGTGAGAGAAAATGAGAAACTACCATCTCCCTAAGCAACAGGTGCTGTTTTCCCTCAAGGAGTGCTAAGACCATCTACCGTAAACCATTTCATATGGATTATTAAGCAAATCCTGGATTCAGGAAAGCAAATGTTTTAGGCCAAATTCTATCCACTGTAACTCCATCCAGAGAGAGAGATTTACAGCGGAGATGGATTTTCAGTCCTTCAACTCTAAGATCTGCTAAGAGCTCTAAGATCATACATGCCGAAAATAGTCTAGGTGTTCAAATTTATCAGTAATTGACTTAGAATCAAGATGACTGGAGATGTCAAAATACTTTTTTTCCCTTTTCAGTGTTTTTGTTCCCAGAGAGAGAGGGACCGAAAGCTGGGACAGGCTCAGTGTATTTCCTATAAAATCTTTTCAATCTCCAGCTTAGAAGGCCACCTGCTGCCATCGTTTTACCCAGCTGTTCTTGGGAGATTCTTAAATGGATGCACTTGGGTTGGAGCCAAACTGGCATGAAGTTCACATGAATCTCAAGACATTTTATGACCTTAACACCACCGGGCTAGAAAAACTGGAGCTGTTTACAGCCTGGGCCCAATCTACACAAAAGCATTTGTTATCATGGTGACGGGGATATATATCAGCCTTCATGCTCTTACCTCTCTGTCATTGACCTTTCTGTGGTATGAGTGGTGAAGAGACTTTTGGATAGCAACATATGCCTATCTGCCATTGTTGTGGGACTATATCCATTACTGGCTGCTGCCTTGTCCTTACATGGCATGCTCCAGCAATAATGTATCCCAATGAACTTTACATTATGAGATCATTATCTCTCCCATGGTAGGTGCAGTAGTATGTTACAGTTCACTGGCCTTTCAGGGTATGTCTACACTGCAATTAAAACCTGGCTCATGCCAGCTGACTCAGGCCTTCAGGACTTGGGCTAAGGGGCTGTTTCATAGCACTGTAGGCATTCAGGCTTAGGCTGGAGACCGGGCTCTAGGACCTTGAGAGATGGGAGTATGCCAGAGCTCAAGCCCACACATCTGCATTGCAGTTAAACAGGCCCGTATCCCGAGCCCTGCAAACCCAAGTCAGCTGGCACGGGCCAGCCCTGGTTGTCTAATTGCAGTGTAGACATACTCTCAGTGAACAACAGCAATTTTGCTTGCCGTAAATGCAGCAAATTTTCACAAGAGCAAAGGCCCTGCCTCCCTTTTATGCGGGGACAATTTGCACTCCAGTTTTGCACCTGCAAAATGAAGCATAGATGCAAATCGGAGAACTTGCATCTCTATGTATTTGGTTCATGCTGCGAACCAGATAACTGATGTCTCAAAAACTGCAATCCAGTGGCAGGGACAAAAAAAAAAGTGCCAATTATGACCACAAAAGGGAAGTTACTGTTCTGAAACCTTAGCACAGTGTTTCTCAAAAATAGTTCAGACTGTGAGGGTGTGAAACATCAGGAAATTGGAACAAGGGTGTGCTACCGGCATTGGTGTAACCTTAAACGATCATGTTTGCTGTAATCTTTTCACAGGAAGAAATACTCGGAAAAAAGGGCTGCATGCATCTTTGGGGTTTTATAATTGCAACATGATAAAACTACAGAATTGGCAGCTATGTAGCCAACTCTTTATTAACAATGAAATGAACGCTAAGATAACAGAGACTTTCCCCAAGACAAAGCTACTCCTGGAGATCCTCCCTCAGGCCTGTTCAACTCACATCCTATCAGAATGACTCAGGGTCTGAAAAAAAAAATCACATCTCACAAGGAGAGCTTTAAGGAATCCCATGTATCTGGCCTATCAAAGAGAAGGTTAAGAGACAACCTGATCATGGCTTATAGGTATCTACATGAGAAGTATCTCATGCCAGAGGGCTCTTTAATCTAGAAGACAAAAGCTCGACAAGATCCAAGGGCTGGGAGCTGAAGTTCAACAAAATTCAAAGTAGGAGTAAGATACAAGGTTTTAACCGTGAGGTTAATTGATAATTGGAATAGATTATCAAGGGATTGGTCAATTTCCATTGTTTAAATGCCTTCAGTCAGTTCAATCAAATTATAAGGCTTGATGCAGGGATTACTGGTGAAATTCTCTGGCCTGTGTCAAGGAGTAGGAGGGCATTGTGGTCTTTTCAGGCCTTCAAATCTATGAACCCCTCTCCCCAGACGGCCACACTCCCACCTCTCTTATGTCCAGGCTGGGTAGCTTTAGTGAGTCAGCCAAACACAAGTCACCCTTTTTCAGCAAGATCAACACTCGGTAACGAAGTGGGAGTGGTCAGAGGAAAACACTGCCAGCCCATTAGAAGCATATTGTATGACCCCCCAAGACCAGGTTGGACTCTCCTACACGAGGGAATGCACAGCAAAAGAAAAGGTGTAATTAAATACAAATATATCTAATCCCTTAGGACTTTGAAAAGGAGGCTAACAAAAGCACTGGCAAATGTAATAATAATAATAATTATTGATAATAATAATAATTTGTTCATGTCTAGTGCTTTCAACTCAGGCTCTCAAAGTGATGTACAAAGATCACTAAATTAAGCAAGATATCCCGAGGCAGTGTATTGTATTATTATTCCCATTTAACACACAGAGAAACTGAGGCATGGAGAGATTAAACGACTTGCTTTAAATCACACAGTGAGTCAATGGCAGAGTCAGACGTAAAAGCCGTGTGGCCTGGCTACAAGACCTCTGATCTAATGCTCACGCTTTCACCTTGTGTTCGGGACAATCCTACATTAGCTGGTGGAGACAGTAGATGCCCTAATAATTTTTTTCCTGACTTCTGGGCTTCAATGAGCGACAGCTGCTCTTTGTTAACAGGGAGCTCATCATCTGTCTCCAAGCTAAGCAAAATGACTTCGGTCTTGTGAAACCGCAGCCAAAGTGTACAAGACGCACTTTTTTACCACAGTTGATTTTTCAGGATATTAATATCCTGTGGGGGTGGAACCTCCTTCCAAAAATCAACAAAAAGTCAACCACTATCCCTGTCTACCACTATAAAATTAGGAGTTAGTCTATGGATGCATACAGGCTTCCATATGCAACGTAAAAAGCTACACTAGGCGATTAGTGGATGCTGCTGGGGTATGTTGTGAGGCACGAACACTCTCGCACTTATTATCGGAAGGGACAGGGCTCTTCATATTTTTAGAAACGGAAAATGAGTCAAAAGTGGATATTGGGGCAGAAACTTCTGAAAGGCCAGCTGAGCTCATGGGGGAAGGAGGAGGGGGCCGTTTGAAACTGACATTGCCCCTGCCCCACCACTTTCCCCAATGTACCAGTCCTCTCAACCACTCTCCTTGTCCCTTAAGAAGTGGAATTGGGAGCCTTAAACCAGGGCCCAGTTCAGGTCTCTGAAATTCAGCTTAGGCACTGCTCAGGCCCCTCTGGTAGAGTTGGGGAAGCAGCAGTTTCCCTCTGAAGTCCCACTGCAAGAGCAGTACTGGCTGTGGGATTTCAACGGGAAGAAGCTGCTTCCCTTCCTGCTTCAGACACTGTTTTCCATAGATTTCTGATCAGCTTTTGAACGGATTTTAGACACCCAAGCAGAGAACTGGTTTAATGCACCCAATTCAGTTTCTTAAGGATTTTTGAGGGGACGAGACAGATAAGGAAATAAAACAGCCTGGAATGGGGCTGCCACAAGAAGAGAAGGGGGAGACTCCAGACTTTGACCTGCAACACTTTTGAAGAGAAAACCCTCAGGCCCATTCAGTAAAGTGGCTATGGAAAGGAAGTGTAAATTCAATGTTGATAAATGCAAAGGCATGCACATTGGAAAACATAATTCCAATATACATATAAAATGATGGGGTCTTAAATTAGCCGTTACCACTCAAGAAAGAGACCTTGGAGTCATTGTGGATAGTTCTCCGAAAACGTCAACTCAATGTGCAGCGGCAGTCAACAAAGCGAACAGAATGTTGGGAATCATTAGGAAAGGGATAGATAATAAGACAGGAAATATCATATTGCCTCTATATAAATCCATGGTACACCCACATCTTGAGTACTGTGTGCAGATGTGGTCATCCCATCTCAAAAAAGATATATTGGTCTTGGAAAAGGTTCAGAAAAGGGCAACAAAAATGATTAGGGGTATGGAACGGCTGTCATATGAGGAGAGATTAATAAAACTTGGACTTTTCATCTTGGAAAAGAGACGACTAAGAGGTCTATAAAACCATGACTGGTGTGGAGAAAGTGAATAAGGAAGTGTTATTTACTCCTTCTCATAACACAAGAACATTTGGTCACCAAATGCAATTAATAGGCAGCAGGTTTAAAACAAACAAAAGGAAATATTTTTTCACGCAACGCACAGTCAACCTGTGGAACTCTTTGCCAGAGGATGTTGGGAAGGCCAAGACCATAACAGGGTTAAAAAAAGAAGTAGATAAGTTCATAGAGGATAGGTCCATGAATGGCTATTAGCCAGGATGTGCAGGGGTGGTGTCCCTAGCCTCTGTTTGCCAGAAGCTGGGAATGGGCAACATTGGATGGATCACTTGATGATTGATTACCTGTTCTGCTCATTCCCTCTGGGGCACCTGGCATTGGCCACTGTCGGAAGACAGGATACTGGGCTAGATGGACCTTTGGTCTGACCCAGTCTGGCTGCTCTTATGTTAAATGAGATGGCATAAAAGGGTGGCAGGATTCAGGGCTCTTGTGCCACCCCAGCCAGTTAGCAGCAGTTAGATCCCTGCTCAGGGCTGCTGAGTGAGTCATGATGGCAGTTTGCTATGTCCCCCATGCTATAAGAGAGCTCCTCAGGTTAATAGGAACTAGAGTCAGAGATGGGAGGTTCATGCAGGAAAGCCTAGGAACTAGCAGCATTGGGGAGAAAGCTGAGGCTGATGTGTGTGTTCTGTTATTATCTGAGTAACCAGGAAGGCCAGATCACAGGAAGGGGATACGTGTGACCTTATATAGTGTATGGAGAGTTTATTTGGAGCAGGGTGGGCTTGCCATCTGCTCACAGATGGGACAGTGAAAATAGAGCAACAAATCCTGCCCTGTATTTCATTTACTTCTTTCCCATTTAAGGGAC
Organism: Lepidochelys kempii; assembly: GCF_965140285.1. Lineage (NCBI taxonomy): Eukaryota > Metazoa > Chordata > Testudines > Cheloniidae > Lepidochelys > Lepidochelys kempii. The sequence goes on along the minus strand of NC_136382.1, from coordinate 149,347,601 downwards.
AAAGAGGATTGGCTCCTTTTCAGTGATGAGGCTGCAGCTGTGCAATGCTGGGAGTTTGTGTATGGCTGTGACATCACAAAGGCACAGCTGGCTGATGAGAGCGGGGCTCTGGACAATTGGTGTGCAGCACCAGACTCTATGGCAAAAACTGCTGGAGGTGGGGGTGGAGTGGAAGGAGCATTCACTGGGAGTGAAACACATTGTTCCAATTTGTGGTCCTCCTACATTGTCTGCGAAGCAGCTTTCAATTAGCCACAAGTCACAAGGCTCAACCATTCTGAAAGTAAGTGGAGTGTAAAACTCAACCAACCAAATAGGCACAAAAACCTTAAGAAGAGGGGGAACATGTCTCTGGGGAAATTTCCATTGTATTCAGGCAGGGGATGACTAAGCCATGGACAGCACCAGGAGCCCAATTATATTGCTGTTCTATTCCTTTTGAATCACTATACTCTGCCTATCACCAAGGCATCTCAGTGCCCAAGGGTCTCATCTCATTTGCATGAAATGGAGCAAATTGCAATCCCCTCCATCTTCACAGCCAATCCCTACCCTACCTGGCATTTCTAATTCACTATCAAGAGGTCACTTCTCAGCTTCAATCAGCCCATGCTGCCAGCCTCCATCACCCACTTGTTATATTTTCACACAAGCGCCGTCAGCCTTTCTCCCAGGCTGTCCCTCACTCTTGGGAGCAGCTCCCCATAAACATCTGCCAAGACACCTCATTATCCTCCTTCCAAACCCTCCTTTGCCACAAGACCTACATAAAACGTAACAACGGCAAGACTAATGGTGTGACGAGACCACTGCCTCTCTTATGGACCAGCATTGTCTCATTGTTTCCTTGTATTCCCCCATCAGCCTGTCTGTATCCATCTGCTGTCTCTTGTCTGATACCTAGTTTGTAAGTTCCTTGGGGCAGGGACTGTCTTTTTGTTCTGTGTTTGTACCTAGCACAATGGGGTCCTGGCCCATGATAAGGGCTCCTAGGTGCTACAGTAATACAAATAACAAATACTGATCATCTTCATTACAAAAGTGCAGCCCACCAAGATTCCAAATGAACTAGGGAAGGCCTGCCTGTCCAGTCAGCATGTAGGGCATACAAATGGAAATCAGGAGACCTGGCTCCTATTCCGAGCTCAACTGTTGACCCCCAGACACCTCGGACAAGGCACTTCTCTGTATGCCAGTTCTGTGTGTCTGAAAAGACAATAATGATACTTGCCCTTTTTTGCAGAGTGCTTTGAGATCTACAGATGGAGACTGCTACAAAAGGGTGAAATTTACCCTGTGTAGAGGGCCTTGAGAGTTCATAGAATCATAAAATATCAGGGTTGGAAGGGACCTCAGGAGGTCATCTAGTCCAACCCCCTGCTCAAAGCAGGACCAACCCCCAATTTTTGCCTCAGATCCCTAAGTGGCCCTCCCAAGAATTGAACTCACAACCCTGGGTTTAGCAGGCCAATGTGCAAACCACTGAGCTATCCCTCCCCCCCAGTATAGGGCTTGCATAGGACTGAGGAGATGAACAGGCTTTGTGCTGGTGCTCTCCACAGGGGTGAATTTCAGTGCAAGTGCGATGTGTTATTACTACTCCACAAGCCATTCTGTGTTAGCCAAGGACTATTATTATCTTATTCAGGCAAAGCTAAGCTGCCTCCTACCAACTAGAACCATGTATTGGGTGTTCTCAGAATTCTTTGAACCTATCTCTAATTCAAATCCTTATATACTTTATCTTAGTGGTGGAGCTGCTACTGATGCCGCCATAATCATACTGGGTTTCTCCCTCCTGTGAATGGTTGTGCCATGCAGAATAAAGCAGGAGTTTCTGACCAAGAAGCAGAGTGACCTAATGGATAAAGGACTATTAAAGGAGGTGGAGGGTCCCCAGACAACGCTGAAGTCATTAGGAAAGTTTTCATTCTAGTTGTCTGCATTAAACACAGCCTGTGGTTTTGACAAAACACTTCACTTTCCATTCCTGCTAGTCATCGAACCTTTCCCAGGCTCTGATAGCAACATGAAATCACCAGAAATAAAAGAGCAGGCATCTGAAAGTGATTTGCAGCTAATTTAACAAAGCACGGACATGTTTCTTTAAAGGAGATAGACATTCAAATGCTATTTCACAAGATGTGACATGCTGCAATACCTAAGTGAATTACATTCCAAAATTACAGCGGTAATCAAATTTAAAACTCATATTAAAAAATCCCTGTCACATTATAAATTTATATGCAGAGGACATCAACCGATAAGTCTGACAAATTCAGTTAGAGAAATACGGAACAGCTGTCTTGTGGCAGACAAGTTTTTGTTACAGTGTAGGGGGCAGCATTGCCCTCGCAGAGCTAAGAGGGCAGGGCTTAATTTGTGCCAGGGCTTCCAGAGCTGAGCCCTGGCACCTCTAGGCTTGGCAGTTCCTTGCCCCAGCACATCTGGGTTTGCCACGTCTTCTGAAAGTAAAAAAATTGCTTGAGACCCGGGCAACTCTTTCATTACAAATTTGGGACTGTAAGAGGGGAAGTGATGGGTTGGTTTACGGATTCTCCGAGGACGTTTCAACAATTGATGTTAATATTTCAGACACTTAGATTTGCAAAAATTGAGGTTTGCCCCTCAGAGAATTAGCTGGGAAGAGGGGTGGAGTAGTGCAGGAGTTACCTTGGTGCCTTTGCATAGCTGCCATAATTTGTGCCATCTGCCTCAGCCAACCGTATGAGATGACTTGTGTCACATGCTGGTGCTTGGTATAGGTATACGGTCATTCAGCTTTGCAGGGTGCTACAGCCACTCCCGGTGCCCATAGCCCATCAGGGTGGCACTGCTGTTTTGCCCTACATACCCAGGGCCCTACATACCCAGCTGCATATGCAGCCTTACGGGATACCACTGTTGCTGACTGGAGTAGATAGTCCAGTTCTGTGTAATATCTTCATCACTGATTTACATAATGGCATAGAGAGTACAAAATGGGAAATGACTGCCTAGGAAGGAGCACTGTGGAAAGGGATCTAGGGGCCACAGTGGATCACAAGCTAAATATGAGTCAACAGAGTAATGCTGCTGCAAAAAAAGCAAACATCATTCTGAGATGTATTAGCAGGAGTGTTGTAAGCAAGACACGGGAAGTCATTCTTCCGCTCTACTCCGTGCTGATTAGGCCTCAACTGGAGTGTTATGTCCAGTTTTGGATGCCACATTGCAGGAAAGATGTGGACAATTTGGAGAAAGTCCAGAGAAGAGCAACAAAAATGATTAAACATTTAGAAAACATGACCTATGAGGGAAGATTGAAAAAACTGTGTTTGTTTAGTCTGGAGAAGAGAAGACTGACAGGGGACGTGATAACAGTTTTCAAGTACGTAAAAGGTAGTTACAAGGAGGAGGGCGTTACAAGGAGTTCTCCTTAACCTCTGAGGAGAGGACAAGAAGCAATGGGCTTAAATTGCAGCAAGGGAGGTTTAGGTTGGCCATTAGGAAAAACTTCCCAACTGTCAGGGTGATTAAGCACTGGAATATTCCAGTCCCACGATTCTATGACACAGTACAGGGATACAACCTGATGGGCTGCTACAGTTATGAGATGCTTCAGTTTCATATTCAGCTTTACTAGGTGCTAAGGCTGCCGGTCACAGTGATTTACAGTGCACTGTGAAGCCACTGTTTAGTGTCAGGGTGCGCTTCAGCTGTTACTTGCATGTACAGCTTTGGGGGCTGCCATATCTGCTAGTTATACATGCAGTCTCATGGAGCCTGGGGGTCATTTCTTGCTGTGTGTGTGTGCAAAGGAAGGAACAGGCCAGCCAAGGAGCATGACAGGGAAGCTACCAGCAGATGGAGAAGCTCACTGTCCATAAAATAATGTGGACAGTTATCTTACATAAGAGGTCAATGAAGAGGAACATTACTATTGTGATGTTTGTTAAGGGACAATGCCTAGGAGACGGCAGGGCTCCCTGCCTAGTCCCTGAGGACTGCGTTGATTCCTCAGGCTGGAGACAATTACATTTCACTATGTTTTGCTTATACAGTATTATCTTGTTTAGTTTTATCCTTGTAAAGATTCTGTGCTGCTCAACAAACCTTCCTGCCTGAGATTTGCTTCTGCTGAGTCACCCACCGGCTTGAACATCCCTTGGGCAAAACACCAGCGTCTCGCTGCCTGTCTCCAGTGAGATTGGAAGCCTCTTTTCCACAGCTCTGTGTTTACCCAAGGGCTGTACTTTATTGCAGGAAAGTACTTTCACTTATTTAAAAGTGAAAGTTTTTTTTAAAAAGTGTGTGGGTGGGGTTTGCTTTACATTTCAATAAAACGGTGGAACTGGAAAGTCACTTTATGCAAGGTCATTTATATTTCATGGACAGTCACTTATTCCTGCCTGAGTTGGTTCCAGCACTCCAAAGCAGAACGACACTGGATGATACCAAGGTAAGTGTCTGTTAATGGTGGCCCTGAACGAGGTTTGTGGGATGACTGCAGGTTTCATTTAAAAAATCCCTTGTGCCCGTTGATTTAATGTGAGGTTGCTACCAACAAAAATCTCAGCGAGCGTGGGCATGAGCTGGATGTCCCTTTTATCTGTCAGGGCCCACATTTTTGTAATTGCATCTGCATTAATTTAACTCACAAACAACCAGTTAAAAATTGAAATGGTCCTTTCTCAGGTGGGAGTCCAACAACTGTAGTCATTGTACACACCCATTAGGAACATTTGGACATAGCAGGAATATGCAGTTTCTCTTACACAACTCCCATAATTTATGTGGTATTAAGAGACTACAGAAGAAGACTCCCAGAGCTCTGTTGCAGCCCTGCTTTGCCAATGAAAGCATTGCCTGAGTAAGGTCTAAAGGATGTGACCCAACGTGAATATGCAGTAGAGGCACAAAGGACATTCATTACGGCAGATTAAATGTATTTTGTATTATTTAGATGGGAAACTCTCCCTTAATGTGTGTTTGGACAGCACGTAGCACGCCAGGGCCCAGTCGCAGTTTGGGCTCATGGCTGCTACTGTAATATAAATAATCAGAACCCTGTGCGGCTACAAAACGGGTATCCACGGATGCGGATATCTGTGGATTCAAATCGGTATCCGCGGAGCTGAAGGGTTCGACCGCAAACTGCAGCAGCAAAAGCAGCAGCCCGGGGGGCAGCTGCTCCCAGGAGCCAGCGTCCCGCACCAGCCGCTCCTCCAGCGTGGCTGTACTGCCCACTGTACTAGCGTGATCAGGGATCGCTGCCGGTGAGCCTGGTGCTGCTTTTGCTGCTGCAGTTCCTGGTAGAGCCCTGCAACTCTGCGGATACCGATTTATATCCATTTTGTATCCGCGCAGGGCTCTATAAAGAATTGCTAAAACAATGACATTTTTATATGGAAGTCTAAAAAAAAGGAACAGCGCTGTTAAAAAAAAATACGTTTATAAGGCACCGAAAGCTCAACATGTAGTATGAACAAAGCCATTTGTTTTCAAATTTTACAGAAAAATTCCTGGCCTTTAGAAAAGCCATTATTCAATGTGTACTGATTTTTAACCAGTTTTCGGAAGGTGCTGGCACTCTCTAGACTGGGCTGCGGAAGGAGAAATGGTGGCTCGGTAACCTGGGCTGGTTCCCGGGCTGCCATTTCTCCTTCCGGAGTGGAAGCCAGGTCAGAAGTACCTGGACGACTCAAGCACTGGTGCATGTACTGCTGTCGATCCCACACCCACCACGTTCCCAGCTTGACAGACAGCATGGCTAGGTATCAACATGCAAAGCAAGTACAGGTTAATGAACTGCTTTTCGTGCTAAAATTGGTCAAAACCAAAAAACTGTATCCAACTACGTTTCGGAACATAGGAGGGTTTTTTTGAAAGTTAAAAAACCAAACAGATCACAAACAGGAGAAGAGAGTGCTATTTACCCCTGAAAGTGGGTAGCTTACCCCATGGGCTGGAGAGCCTGGGGCTAAGACAAACTAGATTACATGATGAGCCCCTCCTGAGAGGAATCAGGTGATTCCAGTATAAAAGGAGCAGGAAGTTGCAAGGCAAGGAGTTCAGGAAGCTGTTGCAGAGCCTGCAGAGTGTGAGGGAAAAACTCTTTAGGCAGGCAGGGGAGACCTGGGAGAGACGGTAATGGCCTAGAGCAGGAAGGCCTGGGAGGAGGAAGAGAAACCTTGTGCATTTAGGAACAGACTTTGTTTTGAGTTTCATTTGCATTTTGTTTTATATTAGGGCTGTTGATTAATCACAGTTAACTCAAGCGATTAGCTCAAAAAAAGTAATTGTGATTTAAAAAATTATTCGCGATTAATCGCACTGTTAAACAATAGAATACCAATTGAAATATATTAAATATTTTTGAACATTTTTCTGCATTTTCAAATATATTGATTTCTATTACAACACAGAATACAAAGTGTACAGTGCTCACTTTATATTATTTTTTATTACAAATATTTGCCTTGTAAAAATGATAAACAATAGAAATAGTATTTTTCAATTCTCCTTGAAAGTGCAATCTCTTTATTGTGAAAGTGTAATTTACAAATGTAGAATTATGTACAAAAATACATAACTGCACTCAAAAACAAAACAATGTAAAACTTTAGAGTTTACACGTCCACGCAATCCTACTACATGTTCAGCCAATCACTCAGACAAACAAGTTTGTTTATATTTATGGGAGATAATGCTGCCTGCTTCTTATTTACAATGTCACCTGAAAGTGAGAACAGGCATTCGCATGGCATGTTTGTAGCCAGCGTTGTAAGGTATTTACATGCCAGATAGGCTAAACATCCATATGCCCCTTCATGCTTTGGCCACCATTCCAGAGGACGTGCTTCCATGTTGATGACGCTCATTAAAAAAATAAATGTGTTCATTAAATTTGTGACTGAACTCCTTGGGAGAGAATTGTTCGTCTCCTGTTCTGTTTTACCCGCATTCTGCCATATATTCCAAGTTATAGCAGTCTCGGATGATGACCCAGCACACGTTTGTTTTAAGGACGTTTTCACGGCAGATTTGACAAAACGCAAAGAAGGCACCAATGTGAGATTTCAAAAAAATAGTGACAGCACTCGACCCAAGGTTTAAGAATCTGAAGTACGGTCCAAACTTGGGGAGGTTTGGAACATGCTTTCAGAAGACTTAAAAGAGCAATTCTCAGACGCAGAAATTACAGAACCTGAACCACCAAAAAATCAGCCTTCTGCTGGTGGCATCAGACTCAGATGATGAAAACGAACATGGGTCAGTCTTCTCTGCTTTGGATCATTATTGAGCAGAACCTGTCATCAGCATGGACGCACGTCCTCTGGAATTGTGGTTGAAGCATGAAGGGACATATGAATCTTTAGCGCATCTGGCACATAAATATCTTGCGACACCGGATTCCACAGTGCCATGCGAATGCTTGTTCTCACTTTCAGGTGACATTGTAAACAAGAAGCGGGCAGCATTATCTCCTGCAAATTGTAACCAAACTTGTTTGTGGAGTGATTGGCTGAAGTAGGACTGAGTGGATGTGTAGGCTCTAAAATTCTACATTATTTTATTTTTGAATGCAGTTATTTTTTGTACATTATTCTGCATTTATAAATTCAACTTTCATGATAAAGAGACTGCACTACAGTACCTGTATTAGGTGAGTTGAAAAATACTATTTTTGTTTTTTACAATGCAAATATTTGTAATCAAAAATAAATATAAAGCGAGCACTGTACACTTTGTATTCTGTGTTTTAATTGAAATAAATATATTTGAAAATGTTGAAAACATCCAAAAATATTTAAATAAATGGTATTTCATTATTGTTTAACAGCACAATTAATTGTGATTAATTTTTTTAATTGTTTGACAGCCCTATTTTATATTAATAATCCTAATCCCCAAACTGGGGTATTTTTGACCAAGAAAAGCCTGAAGGGAAGTTTTATTTGAACAGTCCAAGAAGGGAAGCTGAGGCAGGCTGCCTGTAGCATAATCATAGACCCCGAGAGGGTGCAAGGCCGGTGGCTGGCCCTGTTACAACCCCAAGATTTACCCAGAAAATGGCAGAGTGTCATTTTTGCATTGATTTTCACCTGTTTTAAAAATTTCATAATAAACACAGATCAATTCCCAGGAAATTTTAAAACAAAATAAAAACTGAAAATGAAGGGCCTGAAACAAAAACCATTGTTCAAAGACTCACTCTGCTATGTGAATTCCCTATAAAACCAGCTGACCCTGTTCCAATTGCTCAACACTGTAAATAACTTAAGAGCACACATGTTTTGGGAAACATGCTTGCAGTACACACTGAATTAATTTCTGAACGCTCAGTCATATGTTGATTACCACTGCAGAAAACCTGCATTAGGCAGGATCCCAAGCATATGCAGACACAACAAATGATAAATGAGCATCTGCTTGTTTAAAACCAGCGCTTGACACAGTTTGTTTTCTTAAGCAATTAAAACACATCTTGGCAGTCTCCACTCCGTTCCAGAGGAGTACCAGTATCTCTTCCCTTCGCTTTGATTAAATGTTTGCTTTGATAAAATAGTTAGTAATGCATTTAATTTAACATTCATTCATTCATAGGCGAGATCTGACTAATAAAAAAGGAGGATTTGTACTTTTGTAGGACACTCTGTCAGTCGCTTCTTTACCCCTTGTTCCAACATTCAAGGAGGCTTAGATGATTCCCAGTAAACTGATGTTTCTTTAAACAGCAGAGATTATAATTCAATTAAACTGGATCAAAAAATTCTTCTCATGTTTATATCATCCTACCGGACAACTCAAATGGCCTTTACTCCTGTCAAGAAGCTACCCATTCATCTCTGAAACAGTGCAGGTGCATTTCTTAATACAAAGGGCATCCTGTTTGAAAAGGGTGAGGTTCCCAGTAACATCCAAATGGCTACCATACATCTAAAGCCTTTTGTTAGCAGCCACTCTATACATCTGAAGTGCGTATATATTTTTACATTGCTACAGTACATTTTGGAGAAACTGGAGTTTCTTCACCAGTGTGCTCCAATCAGCAATAATGAAAAACAAAATAAACTAATCATGCTGCAGTCCCAGAGGTTTCTAACTCACATGAGAAGGCTGCTGGAATGACCTAATGGTTTTTCTATTCTAAAGGGAAATGTTACTAATTTGCTCCAAAGCCATATGACAATTCAGTGGGTAAGAAAGAATTCTGTCAATAAACACTGAGAGGCATTATTACATTTGGCATTCACAAGCGTGCTATGGAGGCAGCCATCTTCTTGAAAAATTCCTTTGTGATACTGTGACATTCTGTTTTATTTAATAGATTAAAGATTTATTTAAGTAAATTTGTAACAGGCTAGAAATGTTCAGGATTCAGCCTTTGGCGTTTTCTTCCTAATCTTCACTATGTGTGGCCTTCTTCAGAATGTTGGAATTCAGGAGGAAGGAATATTTTTTCTTCAGGCTTTTACCCCCAAGAAACGGTTAAACGCTTTTGCAGCATCAAGTTAGATATCTAAGTTAACAGAGGTCTGACGCAAAGATTCCCATTGACTGCTGTGGGCTTGGGATGGGGCCTTTGATCCTTGCAGTTCAGGATGAAGTGTTGCACTTAAAGCTATCAGTGAAAGGCAAAGGACCCAACTTTGGATTTGTTGCTGATGTACTCACCGCTTAAAACTGGATCGAATCGGATACTTTATAAAAAGGGAAACACTTTGAAGATATTATTTTCTTTTTCCTCCGGGTGTGTTATTGACTTAAAAGAGTGAGTTGGTTTTTAGTGGGGTTGGAAGGGAGCTGTCTGTGTATTTAAGGATTTTAGCTGTTACTTCTTAATATAAATAATGTGCCAGTATGTGTTACAAACTGAGCATCTGGGTAAGTTCTGCTTAAGCAAAACATTCCATTTCTAATCTCCTACACCCGCATCCAGAAAACTCAAAAGTGTCTGAACTTTGAGACTTTAACTTGCCATGTAAATAACACTAATGGAGGTACCAGCAGGGTGAAATCCATGCTGTGTAGAGGACCACCACTTCAGCCCATTTCTACACTCCTAAAAAGATCACACATCTAGAAAACAAAGAAGAGGCTGTCAAATACAGAACGCTGATCATTTTTGGGCTGCTACTTTTAAGCACATTTCCTAAGATATTTATCAACATATTACATAAAATGGAATCTTGAAGTGTCACGAGTGATGTCACTTTTCAGCAAGAGGTTTGTCTCCAGGCCACTGTTTCCATAAATGTGAAATGTAGTGGGGTCATGAGGCTCGGGGGGGGGGGAAGGGGGGAAAGACATAAATGGTGGACAGCCCTTGCTCTGCCCCCTCTGCACTGGGTAAATTTAAACAGTAATGCTTTGTGAAGCTTAAAAAAAATTCACATATGTAACAGTGGAAAATGTGGGACTAAGCGTGTCCACAGTAAAATGTTTCATTAAGTTCTCAGGAGTGCACTTCTGGTCAGAAGCACAGTGCATGAGCGTGGGCCTAGATCCTCAAAGGTATTTTGCTGTCTAACTCCCATTAAAATCCTTTGAGGATCTGAGCCTGGAGCCACAGGCAGAATTAGGAACATAGTGGATTAAAAAAACCCCCAAAAGTACCAGCTGCACATCGCCTGCATTTCAGGCTCTGATAACTTTCTCACTAATTTCCCCTCTTTCTGGAAAATTCACATGCTTAGCTACAAGCTACAGCTGAATAGCAAAAACTAGGCACAATTCAGATGTGCATATGCAGGTAATTACACGCTCACCTAGTTGAGTAAAGGAATTCACCAATTCCACTAGCCAAATCCCTTAAACCATGGAGTTTACGAGCTAAAAGATCTTATATTGGCCAAAACTTGGAGATATATGGGTGCAAGAGGGAAAGATACACAGATATCTGGCAGCTCTACTCCCCCCATCCTGGTCATTGCCAGCTGTCTTGGGGGCATATCATCAGTCGATAACGCAGTGGAGCAGGGACACTGACTGTATCCCATTTAAAAGGAACCATGCACCTGAACTAAAGGGCAAGAATAAAGAAATCTGTCCCTGTCTATTCCCACCCTTAGCCCACACCTTGCTCTCTTTTGCCCAATTTGTATCACGGCACCTTCTCTGTGGCTGTTCCACCTGTGCTCTCCCTTCCTTACACGGGGCTTCATGGCACAGACTCTATGTGATGCATTGAATTTCAGCTTGTGAGACAAACTTCTCACCCTGAGAACTTTCAGACATCTCAGCTGAACAACGCTGGTGAAGGTTTCTTGAAGGGACCGTCCATGGTACATACATAGGATCTTTCTAGAAAATCATTCGGTGTTCCTCTTAATACTCTTAACCAGTTCATAAGGGCGTGTTTGTAAATCTGACTGGTTTTCACAAGGCCTGGGGCATAATTAAGAAAGGATATCAACTACCCAGTGCCACAGAGACTAATAGGAATTTAGAATTGACCTCGTTGGCTGGTGTCCCCTGACTTTAATTTTCCTAAATGTCTCTAGCCATGAATTAAATCTCAACTAAAAGACTAGGTTAAAGCTTTCAAACCCTGTGATCTAAAGTTAGGCTCCTAAATCCATATTTAACCATCCAAGTGAAAGAGGCTTGATTTTGAAAGTTGCCAAGCCCCTGTTCACTCCAATGGGATTTATGGGGGCTCAGCACTTCTGAAGCTCAGGCCGCTGCTGTTTAGGTGTGTGAATATTGATGCTGGAGCCTAGTTTTAGGCACTAAGGTTTGAAAACTTTGGCCTTGAAGCTGGACTTGCAGGGAGCTGGTACCTGTAGGACATTTGTACTCTTTAGCCACATTAAAGAGTTGAAATTTTAGACTTCTTGCTCTTTATCTGGCTTCTGTATTTTGACTTTGTTTTCTGTCTTGCCTTCCCCCTATTTTAATTATATTCCATTTGTTATTCATCCTGCAGTGTTCCAGGACCCCCTCTCCTCCCTCCGGGTTGTCGCTTTCTTCCTTGAGCATATGCTCATGCAGGGGAGAGATGACAGAGTGAAACATTAGACTGCATGTTAAGATGATTAAAAGGCATGTAAGAAAACCAAAGCTGTCATTTTAATCTCCTACTAATGTCCATTGGCATGGCTTTGAGATATGGTACCGTGCTGACAATAGTGATGGACAGAGTGTGAGATTGGCCCCTTGAACCTGGGGGCCTTGCAGGAATAGATTATGTCTAGACCTGGTTTACATCAAGGACCAAACCGGATAAGCCGATTAGCCAATTAGAAATAGTTCAGCCAGTGGAGATGAGGGACCAAAGAAATCTGAAATCGGAGATCTGGGTATCACAACTGATTAATAGCAAAGATGTGGAGTGTAGGAGCAGCTGGATTTGAGTGGAGAGAAGAGGAGTTTAATACAAATACTGGGTACAAATAAATAACATTCCTGTCTTTTCCTTAGTACCTCAGTGAGAAGACGGATCAAAACTCCAATTGTAAATGCAGAGAACAGTCATATTTAAGCCTCCATCCAAATATTACCAACTCATCCTTTAATTATAAAAAAAACACCTCTTGCTCCAGAGGCCTTATTTCCTTTCTTTACCAGTCTAGTATGTTCTATTGTTTTATTTCCATCAGCTTGTATGATATATGGATTCTACTAACACTCAACATGTTTTTCAGCATGAAACTCCCGGCATTTCCCGTTGTAGGCACCCTTAGTCAGGGATCATGTCAATCATCGTAGTTTAACATTACTTACTTGGAACACCATCGAAAGTCAGCTGAGCTACTGCAGAGGTGATCAATTTTAATAAATGGAAGAAAAGCAAATATAAACAGCCTGTGGGAAGAGAACATCTCTATGTACCCAGTTCTCTGAATCCAGGCCTGACCCTAGTAGGGTAGTCAGGGCTATTGCCTTCTTACGACCCCAAGACACAAAGCCATATGTGGGGAAAGGAAAAATAATCTGTCTGACCTTTCCAGTGAACTGGGTGGCTCCTGGTAAAACATTTATTAGAATTTTTATTTCTCAAGTACCAATAGTGTGCTTGGCCCTCTACGAAACACAGAAGAAGACTTCATCCCCTCCCCAAGAAACGTGCAACCTAAACATAATGGGCTAAATTCTGCTCTGACTTGCCTCATACCGTCCATCTGCAGTCAATAGGATGGCATGAGGGATAGCCAGGGCAGAATTAAGACCCAATGTATTATAATTATATTATAAATTATATTATAATTATAATAGGCGCAGGTTTTCCAAGCCTGGCTATCTCACTTTACCCCACGCTTGGCTGGTCCCCACTCACACCTGCCGTGCTACTTGTCGTCCATTAACATTCCAAGGAAATCGGGGGAATGCACCAGCATGCTTGGTTCATTCAGCAGCACAGCAGGTGTGTCCTACCCGGACAGACCTGAAACATTCCGTGGCTGTCAAGCGATTCGGGGTCAAACATTTTCTCATGGTGAAGAACAACAGAACCATGAGAGAGATGAAATACATTTTGTCAACATGAGACACCCCATGCCTGGGATTCTCTATGAAATATAAGGGAGTTGGGTGCCCAAAATCCCACTGAATTTCAATAGACATTTGGGTGGCAACATCCATAGATGTTGTTGAGAATCTGAGCCTCGACTTTGATTTAAACACTTTAAGATAAGAACAGGGCAGAATGGGATACCTGCTTTAGAGTTAGAGACATACAGATACAGTCACATCAAATATTTTGGGAGAATTCTGTAAGCAAGTGATGTCTGTTGGGAGCTTCACCTTTAAGAGGCTCATGTTATATAATGAAGAGGCAGCTGGAATTTAGACACTGATGAAGCAGATCTCTGTCAAGCCCCTTGTCTCCAAGGGGTTACTGAGCTCCACCATGTGCACCAGGAGACGAGCTCTACCTTGGGCGCCTGTGGAAGACGGGGAAGGCCTCTGCTGACCAGCAGCAGTTGTTGCAACCCTTTTGCTGCTCCTCCTCCACCCCTTGCACAGGGGTGGGGGTGGTGTTCGTTCGTGGACTATCGGGATGGGGCCACTCCATTCAGCACCGCACCCAGTAGTTCCAGACTGCATGTGCCCAGAACATCCAACACACCCACACCCTTAAGGGAAACATATTCCCATAGTCCCAGACAATTAGAAATACACACATGAGATGGACAAGAAATAGCCTCCCTCCCGCCCCCTGAAACATTTCCATATTCCCTGAGTTAGCTGGATATGAACCAGGTTGGGCAACACAAGCCTGAACTTCTTATATTTGGATTTCCTGGCAAGAACTCTAAAACCGGGAGATGGCCAAAGCGGATGTCGATCTAGGACCAGTTCACAATCATTATTGTTGTTATTTGTATTATTGTAGTATGTAGGTGCCGCAGTCATGGACCAGGACTCCATTGTGCTAGGTGCTGTACAAACATATAATCGATCTTAAAGAGAAAGACTTCCTACCAGTCCTTTGAGTTTACCTTCGTTCACTGTGCTACAGTAACATTTCCAGGAGCAGCACATTTTATCTGATCAGAGAGGGGAAAATATTTCCACGAGGTCTGGTTCAGTGAATGCATGGAACCTCTGGGGTAAGATAAATGAGGATCTGGAGAAATTTTTCCGTAATTGCCATTTTCAGCTCACTGTAATTCAAAACAAAGTAGCTCCCAAACTAGGACCTAAAACAAAAGGTGTTGTCAGTACAATGATTGTAATAGCAATAAAAATTCATAGTATGGTAGCATCGAGGGGTCTCAGCCAGGGATCAGCCAGGGATCCATTGTACTTAGAGCTATCCACACATATAACGAAAAGAGAGTCCCTGTTCCAGAGAGCTATTACTGTAAGGATAGGGCCAGAACAAAGCATGGTGTTTTATAGGCCAGCGACAATGGGTAATGTTGTATCTACCTGGTGCAAGCTCATAGACACCAGTGGAGTTACAGGATTTACCCTGCAGTGAGGTCAGAATTTGGCTCCAAGCCCCCACACTCAATGTTTATAGAATTTCCTGTTCAGGACAGTGAGACTGGTTTGTCCACTGAAACTACAGTACAGCCTGATCAGTGTTGCCTCCACCTACCCCTGAGGTTCGTATCGTGTACCTCCTATTAGGGGACACCTGCACCATTGTGCCCAGGGGGCAGCAAGCTCTTAGACTTCCTCCAGGTGTCCCACCTGTCCTGATTACGATACGGTCAGTGAGGCGCTGAAGCAGAGGGAAAGAAATCGAGGAACATCACCATTCCTCAGTTGTAACAGGAACTCCTCCTCACAGCCCTTCTCTTTCCAACAGCATGCTGGGAGGGAAGTATGAAACCCCAGCGATAACCGTACATCCACAAACCACACTTGACTAGCACTGCTGCCACTGCTTCCTAATGGGGTACATCAGACCTGCTTGCACAATGTGTAGGACGAGACCCTCCCGCTGACTGAGATGAGGGCGGAGTTTTCCTTAGTTTGCGGGGTGTCACCCTGTGTTTTGGGAGCCAAAAGTTTTGTGTTTAACTCCTCTCGCAGTATATACTGTGAATGCTCACAGATCATACCCGGGGAGCAAGCATTCTTTTCCATTTGCCTTGAATCTGCAGCAGGGAGAGTTCCTGCAACCATCATGCCATGGACCGCTTGACGGTACCTGACAGATTCCCTGCACTTGCCTGCAGGCGCTGCTTCCTCACATGCTGCTTTGTATCACTTCTCAGCCTGGAAAAGACTCACAAGCCTTCCCAGTCCCTCACATTTTCTGCCTGAAATGTCCCCACTTACTACAGCAAATCAAGTAATAAAAGCAGAACTGGGCCAGCTCTCCAGTTGGCATAAAGTAGCACAGTTCCATTGAAATCAATGGGCTGGATCCCCAGCTGGTGCAAACAGTCACAGATCCTTTGAAGTCAATGGATTTAGGCCAATTTACAGAGTCTGCTAATCTGGCTCAGTGTGGCTCTGAGCCAGTAAATGTCAAGAGGACAGATCTGAGGGAAGACTATGTCTGTCTTGGCTGTTTCAAATAAGCTCTACCAGGCTTAGTAGATATTTAAAATAAATCATAGAATCATAGAATATCAGGGTTGGAAGGGACCTCAGGAGGTCTGGTCCAACCCTCTGCTCAAAGCAGGACCAATCCTCAGCTAAATCATCCCAGCCAGGGCTTTGTCAAGCCTGACTTAAAAACCTCTAAGGAAGGAGATTCCACCACCTCCCTAGGTAACCCATTCCAGTGCTTCACCACCCTCCTAGTGAAAAAGTTTTTCCTAATATCCAACCTAAACCTCCCCCTCTACCACTTGAGACCATTACTCCTCGTTCTGTCATTTCACTCCTCCTGGCCCCAGTTCATTTCTTATCCTGACAATGGTAGTTAGGTCAATTTGGATTTACTAACAGTCCTGTTAGAATCCAAGCTGCTCAGAGCTGCCCACTTTGCAGGTAGGATTTGAAAGTTCAGAGAAGCTTAGTTGCAGGGGACTCTTGCACCGTTTTGCAGTCTCACATGTGTGCACTGCATCACCTCAGACTGGCAGATCATGATCCGTGATGGCACAAAACCCAGACAAACAGGGAAATGGTGCTAATCCCGCCCATTCTACCAGGGTTTGTTCTTTTTTAGTTTGTCATGGAAAAAACAACAGTAGCTCATTTATGGAACTGGATGTTTTAAAACTTGGGTGTCGTCAGGGAAAACTTGCTGAAGAAAAGCAAAGGAGGTTTCTGTGCAAAACAGCTGAAGTGTGAAGAAATAATAATTAAAAAAGAAAAGATTTCACAAGGAGGGCAGATTAAGGTCTAGCTGTTGCCTCTATAACAATGTCTTCATGTTCCAAAGGGGGAAGAGAGAAAAGGAAATCAAAGACAAGACAAAGCACAAATAACTTCTGATGAGGGATCTGGATAATGTTACAGGCTTGTGAGTTGCCCTCCCTGGAACTGATCCAGAGCCTGTTGAGGTCAATGGAAGTTTTTCCATTGACCTCAATGGACTTTGGATCAGGCCTCTTTGTTTTCTCTATGTTAATGGCATGAAGGATGGATGTGATTGGTTGTAGAACAGAAGGAATGTTCATGTTCCTACAGGAACAGAAAAATAAAAGGGGAGAGTGTGGAGGTGTATTAACACCCCATCTCCTGTCGGGGTGGACTGTGGGTGTGTGGATACTGCAATTATTGTCCACCCGACTGCCTTGGGCCTCACCATGCTGAGGTGCAAGGGTCAAAGTCGAAGCAGCGGCCCTTGGGTTCAGGGCTGCATGACCTAATGGCCGGGGTCAATACAGCAGCCCTTTAGTTCAGGGCAGCATGGCCTAGCAGCCAGAGTCAATACAGCAGCCCTTGAGCCCATAGGTGCTGGAACTATGGGTGCAGGGGGTGCTGCAGCACCCCCTGGCTTGAAGTGGTTTCCATCATATCCAGGGTTTACAGTTTGGTTCAATGGCTCTCAGCACCCCCACTATACAAATTGTTCCAGCACCCCTGCTTGAGTCTAGGGCAGCATGGCCTAGCGGCCAGAGTCAATACAGCAGCCCTTGAGCCGGTGGAGGCCATGGTAGGGGGGCCCAGGCCCACCCGACTCCACCAGGCCCTGACCCAGGGCCCTAGCAGTGGCAGAGTGGTCCACTATTGGATCAGCAGGGAATCCCACCAAAGCACACTGACCTCACACGGGTGGGAGATACCTCCGTGGGTCACTTCCTACCGCTCTTCCTGAAGCTGCGGTCCATGGGGCATCAGGGTCTCCAACTTCCTCAGCGCAAGTAGTTCCCTCAGTCTCCATTGGCCACAGATCTCCAGCTCCCCTAGGCAAAGGCTGTGGTGCCTCCTCAGATGGAACCTCCATCAAAGGTCCTTCCTCTCCAGCAGTCCACTCAGACTGAGCCAGGCTTCTCCCTTTTATATTAGCATAGCACTTGGAGCATGCCCAGTACAGTCTGAGGGATGGAACTTCCTCCGCCCATAGTGTGGGGTTAATCCCTTCTGGCTCAATGTGGGGTATGCACACCCTGTCACAGAGAGTAATAGATTTCTGATAAATTATTATGCCTTGCAATTAGTAAATCAATACAATCTACATAAAACAGTAACGTCTTGTCACTGGAAAAGTTTTAAATGTCTAACTAGCATCTGTTGCTAGTGAAGTCCTGTAACAACCAAAACAGTACATTGACTTTATCATTAGAGCAATCTATATTCCGGTGCAAAGGGGACATTTGTGTATCAGTCTCCACTGAAACTAGTAGCATCTAATGGCAAGTGAAAAAAGAGTTGCAATGAAGCTGGTCTCATGCAGATGGTAAATATTCATCACTGCCTCCCCACCATGGAAACATTCATAAGACTGTCTTCTCCCCTCCCTTCAGCCTCAACCTCAATCACTTCAAATGGTGAACCATACACCAAAGATTAGCCTTTAGCTTCCATCTGGTGCATAGAATGGCAAGAAAATATGTGACCAACTATCTCTGCTTCAGTCTTCCAGTTGAGGGATCCTGCAGGGTGATGGCTTAATCGTTGGGGCACCAGAGTCAGAACAGACTCACTGGAACTATATGTTCCGTCCCAGCCTAGATCATCCTGAAATGCAATTAATAAATGGAATTTCATGCAGTTTACTATGGGGGTAGGAAGTTGGGTGAGGCCTTACAAACAGGGGGGTCTGTTCATTCCACTTAGGCATTATGGATCACTTGGCACTTTTCTTAAGAACATGTTTGTCCTGGTCTTCCTTGGCCAAATGTTTCCCCCGCTGTCTATTACCTTGCATCTCAGAGGTGGCTGCATTTCAGTGGAGTGTGGCTCCCATATGCATAATTTTTATTATAATAATTCATCTGTGTAGTATTTAAATCTATATGCCTACAGGACTCTGTCCCAATGATTTTAGTCTACTGGACATGGCAAAAGTAGTGGTAGAAGACAGAAATACACAGACTGTAATGTGGCCATTAGCACCTGAATATGTCACAGAAGGTGTGTGAGTTTTATCTGTTTCTTGATGTAGGTGAGGATGCAGTTTGTAAAGCACTTAGTGACCCTTCAGGATGAAAAGCACAATATACATGTGAGCTATGGACGTTGTTATTCCTTAATCTACCTGTTGGGCTATGAGAAAAACTTCCTAGCATCAGAGATGTCCTCAGCTTCCAGCCAGTCACCATCTGTGCTGGCGGAAGTAGAAAGAGGAGATTGAAGGTAGGTGGGTAGTAGAACTGTGGCTGGCAGCTGATGATGTCTAGTTGTTGGTTAATCCAAAAGCCCATGAGACACCACTTGCCCACTGCATGTGAGCATGAAGATAGAAAAGCCTGGGGAAGGCTCATAGCGCAATCTTCAGTAATTCTTAGCTTTTTGTTTATCCATTCAGTGAGAGAGATCCAACAACAGGACAACTAGAAAAGAGACAGAGGAGGCCGATGAACAATTCTGCAGGAATTATCTATGAAAAGAATGAAAGATAACTACAGCTTCAGCCTTTTCTCTTCTGCAGAAATATCTAAGACTCCAAAGGCTAACCCACCAGTCTGCTTCACCTGCCCAGGCTATATGTTCTCAGAACACCGGTTGTGTCAGGCTGTCACCCATTAGGGATGGACATTTCTTCCCACCACACAACTGATCCCTTGAAGCCTCTAACAATTTGGTATTGATAATATTTTCAGCTTAATCACATACTAGTACAACTTCATGAAAACCAGACACCCCCTACCACACTCTGTGGGAGGAGAAGATGCTTTGAATACATCATCCTGTCAACTGAGTTTATTATTCTTTCATTCAAGATAAACTGCCACAGCCAAATGCTAGCCTGTATAAATTCCAGCCTCAGAAGTCCAGCAGGCACCCGGCTCCTTGTTAAACACACACATGACCACATAAATCCAACTGGGTAAATAATACGACAACTTCCAATTCCCAGCAGATCCTTCAAAGGCTGATGTTTTCTCCGTTACCTGGGGTGGTCTTTGAAGCAGCTGTATAAACCAGGGGCTCACTACGGGCCAGGACATGGACTACATATAGGCAATTGGCAAGATGGACTTATCCTGGGCACACACAAACCTTGTTGCCCTGTGCTAACACAGCTTTGTCTAGTGTCTGTTAAATACAGTGACAGTCTGAGGTCCTGTTCTTATGCTAAGATCTTTGGCTATACAGCAGAGGCAGCCATAAGCTAGGAAGTGTATGGTCACATCCTCACATTCCAGACTAGTCACATTGAAAGAAGGCAACCTGGGGCTGTTAGAAAGGTGATCTGATTGATCACCTCCAGGGAAAGGGAAGAGCCTAGAAGATGTAAAAGGAAATTTAGTTTGATAGTTTTCTGTTCGGTAAGAACTCACTTATCAATAGACACAGCTGGGAAACCCTTATGTCTTTATAGATGTAGTTGTGAAATCCTCACTTCTGTATTGTTTTGTCATTATAGTTCCTACTTTGCTATTGTTTATTTGCATGGTCTCTATCTGGTTCTGTGATTGTTTCTGTCTGCTGTATAATTAAATTTGCTGGGTGTAAACTAATTAAGGTGGTGGGATATAATTGGTTGGCTAATCATGTTACAATATGTTAGGATTGGTTAGTTAAATTTCAGTAAAATGATTGGTTAAGGTATAGCTAAAGGGAACTCAAGTTTTACTATATAGTCTGCAGTCAATCAGGAAGTAAGTGTGGGGGGGAATAGGAACAGGGAATGGAGGTGGGGAAATTGGAATCATGGTTTGCTAAGGGGGGGGAATGGAACAGAGACACAGGTAAGGCTCTGTGGTGTCAGAGCTGGGAAGGGGGACACTAAGGAAGGAAACTGGAATCATGCTTGCTGGAAGTTCACCCCAATAAACATTGAATTGTTTGCACCTTTGGACTTCGGGTATTGTTGCTCTCTGTTCAAGAGAAGGACCAGGGAAGTAAGCAGGTGAAGGAATAAGCCCCTAACAGTAGGAATTCCCATTCTGAGCACCCTTGAACTGGACAAAAGCCAGGTCTGACCATAGGGAAAAAAAGAAACAACTCTAAGGAACAGCTGGAAAGAAAATCCAAAGAGTGTCTTAAGGTCCTAAAGTCAGCCCCCTAGTCTCCTTCCTGTGTGATACATCATGTTTGGTTCTGGTTAACTGATGGGTAGCACCATGGCCTTAAGGAAGTTATAGCTTAGGGCCCTGGACTCAGACTTCTTGTTCTCACTGAAGTAGGGTGACCAGATGTCCTGATTTTATAGGGAAAGTCCCGATTTTGGGGGCTTTTTCTTATCTAGGCACCTATTACCCCCCACCCCCGGTCCTGATTTGTTACACTTGCTATCTGGTCACCCTACACTGAAGCCCCTTTCAATGGCATGAGGTTTTTTTAGGGAGTCCCTAGAAAAAGCCCTGAAAGATTCATTGGAATTTAGGCTCCTCCTATTATTCGATACCAGGAAGGAGATAACACAGCAGAGTCAGAGCTACAGGTAGGAGATATCATGATGCAATGTTCATGGGATTTTGGCAGGGCTGGATTAATGCAGAGCCTTTAGGGGCTGCAGCCCAGGGCCTCGGGCTAAGGGCCCCCCCCCCGCAGGCTGGATGGGGCCCGCTGCTTCTTTTCATCTGGCCTGTGGCAAGTCTCTGCGCTGTGAGCTGGACACTGGTCCCTGAGCCTTGGCGCCCCCCCAGCCCCCAAGCAGGGCTGGAGCCACGTGTGCCGGCTCACCAGCATGTCCCTGCAGGCCCCTAGGCAAGGGGTGTTCAGGGACAGAGGTGGGGATCCACATACACGCTCAGCACGCTGCCACACACAGTCAGGCACTCAGGGGCACGTACACACACACGCTGTAGCTGGACTGGAGCCAAAATCACCCAATTCAAGCTTTCATTCTGATTGGCTGGGACCAGAGCGAGCCAGGGCTGGGAGCCAATCAAAAAACAAGAAGCGACAAGCTGCTATAAAAGCCCTGAAAGCCAAAAAGCTACCAACAGCCAGCGCACGAGCCAACTCAGCCTAAAACTAGCCCAATTTCTGCTTAGTTTCCATGGATTTGTCAACTCTGGGGGATCCTGCCTTAGCCCCGCTGTGCCGCCGACTAGGAGCCACCCAAGGTAAGTGCCTCCCGGCCGGAGCCTGCACCCCAGCCCCCTACCCCAGCCTGGAGCCCCCTCCCGTACCCAAACACCCACCTAGAGCCCACACCCTGAACCTCCTGCTGCACCCACCCCCCAGCTGGAGCTGCACCCCCTCCCACACCCCAATCCCCTGCCCCAGCCCTGAGCCCACTCCTGCACTCCAAACCCCCAGGGCCCACAGGAAAGTTAATCTGGCCCTGGATTTTGGCATCCATTCCAAGATTCCTTGTATCTGTCCCATTGGCATTATACCACCTACAACTGAAAGCTACCAAATTCAAAATGTTTTCTCTTAATCAAATCCTGAGACAGGCTGGAAAATCCTGAACTAATGCTTGTTTTATTTTTGTGAGAGCCCTAGAAAATCTGATCCCTGATTCAGTATTCTGTTCGCTTCTGATCCTTATACTATGCCCATCCACACACTATCTGGATGCCAGACTCTGCACAGTGATTCATTCTGTATTTGTTCAGCATCTCAGATCTCACAGGTGCACACTGTGGCCCAGATTTTCAGCAGGGTGTGACAGGGTGTATAAACCCCGCTCTGCCAGGGAAGGTTCTGGGTGCTAAGGTAGCTCCTCCTCACTGGCCCTGACAATCATGCTTGGTAGGGAGGAGGGCTTTAAGTTCAAAGGAGGAAGCTGCAGTCTGTCGGGGGGAGCCCTGAGAAGGAAGTGCCTAAAGTAGTTCTTGGACAGCAGGAGGAACCCATGTCAGGACCCCCGCCCAGTTCCACGAGGAGTCCAGGGAACCCCAGGGACAGGCCTGATAGGGAGAGACTGACTCAGCTACTTAGCTGTAAGGACTCCAGTAAAACTGCTGTCCCCGCCTTCCTACATCAAGGTGGTGCCTCTGACCTTTCTGCTCTTTGCTGACCCCGGGCGGGACTCCTATTGTGCTGAGTGTGAACTTTTGCTTTCTCCCCGTCTGTAAACACAGTAAGCCAGCCCACAAGAGCAGGGCCCATTGCAAGGAGTAAGATGCTGTGGCTGTGCTGAGTTGATCCTGTGGTGATAAATGGGCATGGCAAAGGGACCCAGCCCAATTCGTGAGGTGCCCAGACAAATGCTTTTTACATAGGGTGTTGGCCTATCTCTCTCTTTTTGTTGGAGCAATTTGACCCCTGCATTATTTGTGCCTGCATGTATGAGCCATTGGTTGGCTACCTGATTTACTCTTTTAATTTCTTATAGATGGATACACAGAAAATTGAGACTCCTTAAAAAGAAAGGAGCGGGGGTGCCACCTTTTGCAACCTGGACCTATAAATCTCCCCATATCATAAAAATCAAAGGACCTACTTTTGATGTGAAACAAGATTACATCACCTAAACTTTTACAATATCCGGTGTAAAAGCTTATTGTCTTTTCTGATTTCCTGATTTCTTGGCTCGGTAAATCATTATCTAGTACTTTTTCAGTTCCCTTATTGGCCTCTGGGCAAACCCCTTGGTATAAAACACTTTCCACATGTGTGTTTGCTCTTTGACAATGTCCAGTGAACCAGCACTGTCTTCTGGAATGATGCATTCTGATGGGGTCTTTCACTAGTATAGTTTCTGTTTCTCTTCCCCTGGATTTATGTAACCATAAATAAACAAACAATAAAAAGACCAAAAAGGTCACCATGAATAAAAGGGACAGTTGGGGCAAAAAGGCATCCTTTAAAAACTGGAAGTCAAATACTACTGAGGAAAATAGAAAGGAGTATAAACTCTGGCAAGTGTAAAAGTATAATTAGGCAGGCCAAAAAAGAACTTGAAAAGCAAAAGACATAACAACTAACAGCCACAATTTTTTAAAGTACATCAGAAGCACGAAGCCTGCCAGACAGTCAGTGGGTCCACTCGATGATCAAGGTGCTAAAGGAGCACTCAAGGAAGTCCAGGCTGTTGCGGAGAAGCTAAATGAATTCTTTGCATCTATCTTCACTGCAGAGAATGTGACGGTGATTCCTACAATAGAGTCATTCTTTTTAGGTGGCAGATCTGAGAAACTGTCCCAGACTGAGGTGTCAATAGAGGAGGTCTTGGAACAAATGGATAAATTAAACAGTAATAAGTCACCAGGCCAGATGGCATTCACTCAAACATTCTGATGGAACTCAAAGTATGTAACCTATCACTTAAATCAACTTCTGTACTAGATGACTGGAGGATAGCTGACGTAATGCCCTTTATTATAAAAGATCCAGAGGTGATTCTGGCAATTACAGGCTGGTAAGCATACCAGGCAAACTGGTTGAAACTATAATAAAGAACAGAATGATCAGACACATAGATGAACATGATATATTGGGAAAGAGTCAAGACGGCTTTTGTACAGGGAAATCATGCCTCACCAATCTACTACTGAGGATGTTAACAAGCATGTGGACAAGGGTGATCCTGTGGATACAGTGTACTTGGACTTTCAGAACGCTTGTGACAGGGTCCCACAGCAAAGGCTCTTAAGCAAAGTAAGCTATCCTGGGACAAGAGGGACAATCCGCTCATGGGTCAGGAACTGGTTAAAAGATAGGAATAAATGGTCAGTTTTCAGAATGGAGAGAGGGAAATAGCAGGGTCCCCCAAAGATCTGTACTAGGACCAGTGCTGTTCAACATGTTCATAAATGATCTGGAAATGGGGGAACACAGTGAGGTGACAAAGTTTATAGATGGTACAAAATTACCCAAGAAAATTAAATCCAATTCTGACTGCAAAGAGTTACAAAGGCTCTGTCTACACTAGCACTTTTGTTGGTAAAACTTTTGTCAGTCAAGGGTGTGAAAAAACTTAAGTTTCACCCACAAAAGCACTGGTGTGGACAGTGCTATGTCAGCAGGTGATGTTCTCCCGCTGACCTGGCATCACCGCTCATTGGGGTGGTTTAATTATGCCAGCAGGAGAGTTCTCTCCCATCAGCATAGAGTGACTACATGGGAAACCTTGCAGTGGTACAGCTGCACTGCTAGAAGGTCTGCAGTGTAGACATAGCCAAAGCGATCTCACAAAACTGGGTGAGTGGGCAAGAAATTGGGACATGAAATTCAGTTCTGATAGGTGCACAGTCATGCACACTGGAAAACATAATCCCAACTATACATACAAAATGACGGGGTCTAAATTAGCTGTTACCACTCAAGAAAAAGTCCTTGGAGTCACAGTGGACAGTTGTCTGAGAACATCAACTCAATGTGCAGTGGCAGTCAAAAAAGCTAGGAACTATTAGGAAAGGGATAGATAATAAGACAGTAAATATAATGCCACTATAGAAATCCAAGCTACGCCCACACCTTGAATACTGCATGGAGTTCTGGTTGCCCTTCCTCAAAAAAGATACATTCAAATTGGAAAAGATGCAGAGATGGGAACTGAAAATGTATATGGGGATGGAACAGCTTCCATAGGAGAAGAGATTAAAAAGACTGGGACTGTTCAGCTTAAAAAGAGACAACTATGGGGGGGATACACTAGAGGTCTATGAATTCAGGAACGGTGTGGGGAAAGTGAATAAGGAAGAGTTATTTACCCCTTCACATAATAGAGGAACCAGAGGTCACCCAATGAAATTAAGAGGCAACAGGTTTAAAACAAACAAAAGGAATACTTCACACAAAGCACAGTCAATCTGTGGATCTTGTTGCCGAGGGGATGTTGTGAAGGCCAAAGTACAACTGGGTTCAATAAAGAATTAGATAAGTTCATGAAAGATAGATCCATCACTGTCTGTTAGCCAAGATGGTTAAAGGTGCAACCCATGCTCTGGGTGTTTCTAAACCTCTGACTGCCAGAAACTGGGATGGGATGACAGGGGATGGATCACTGGATAATTGCCCTGTTCTGTTCCTTTCCTCTGAAGCATCTGGCATAGGTCACTTGCAGAAGACAGGATACAGGGCTAGATGGATCATTGGTCTGACCCAGTATGGCCATGCTTACGTTCCACGTATCGTAGTAATATAATCCAGATCCTATTGCTCCACTGAAATTTTATATTAAGCAACATGATGTAAGTAAGTACCATGACTGGGTTTTTAAATATACCCCTTGTGGCTTTTATAACAAAGGAAACCATGAAAAGGAAGGTGAAATGATAGTATACCTTACCCTCTTTCCTGGTCTTCTCTTTACTCAGATCTTCTTAATCAGCCCTCATTATATTCCCTAAACACACTCAGGTCCACAGTGTCTCTTGTGGTTTCTAACTCTGGCTATCAGTGAGCCAGATGAAGCCATGGTGTAACTCCATTCATTTCAATGGAGTTACACCAGAAAAGAATTTGGTTCTATATGAGCTGCATTCTTCACCAATGTCCCTTTCATTTTACATGACAGACCTCCAGCCCTGACTACTCCTCTTTCCCCCAGAAAATAAAATTTATGCCTATCACTCAAGTCCTATAGACAGTGAAGAGGCTGTAGTCCTAAGGGCCAAATAGAATCTGGACGCCCCATCAACTCAGGCATTGGCACCCTGACAGCAGGATTGTCTGGCTATGTAGACTCCCTCCTCAGGCCCTACGCTACCAGCACTCTCAGCTATCTTCAAGACACCACTGACTTCCTGAGGAAACTACAATCCATCGGTGATCTTCCTGAAAACACCATCCTGGCCACTATGGATGTAGAAGCCCTCTACACCAACATTCCACACAAAGATGGACTACAAGCCATCAGGAACAGTATCCCCGATAACGTCACGGCAAACCTGGTGGCTGAACTTTGTCCTCACCCATAACTATTTCACATTTGGGGACAATGTATACCTTCAAATCAGCAGCACTGCTATGGGTACCCACATGGCCCCACAGTATGCCAACATTTTTATGGCTGACTTAGAACAACGCTTCCTCAGCTCTCGTCCTCTAACGCCCCTACTCTACTTGAGCTACATTGATGACATCTTCATCATCTGGACCCATGGAAAAGAAGCCCTTGAGGAATTCAACCATGATTTCAACAATTTCCATCCCACCATCAACCTCAGCCTGGACCAGTCCACACAAGATCAAGTCCACACTTCCTGGACACTACGGTGCTAATAAGCGATGGTCACATAAACACCACCCTATACCGGAAACCTACTGACTGCTATTCCTACCTACATGCCTCCAGCTTTCACCCAGATCATACCACACGATCCATTGTCTACAGCCAAGCTCTACGATACAACCGCATTTTCTCCAACCCCTCAGACAGAGACAATCACCTACAAGATCTCTATCAAGCATTCTTACAACTACAATACCCACCTGCTGAAGTGAAGAAACAGATTGACAGAGCCAGAAGAGTACCCAGAAGTTACCTACTACAGGACAGCCCCAACAAAGAAAATAACAGAACGTCACTAGCCGTCACCTTCAGCCCCCAACTAAAACCTCTCCAATGCATCATCAAGGATCTACAAACTATCCTGAAGGACCACCCATCACTCTCACAGATCTTGGGAGACAGGCCAGTCCTTGCACAGACAGCCCCCCAACTTGAAGCAAATACTCACCAGCAACCACACACCACACAACAGAACCAGTAACCCAGGAACCTATCCTTGCAACAAAGCCCGTTGCCAACTGTGTCCACATATCTATTCAGGGGACACCATCATAGGGCCTAATCACATCAGCCAAACTATCAGAGGCTCATTCACCTGCACATCTACCAATGTGATATATGCCATCATGTGCCAGCAATGCCCCTCTGCCATGTACATTGGTCAAACTGGACAGTCTCTACGTAAAAGAATAAATGGACACAAATCAGACGTCAAGAATTATAACATTCAAAAACCAGTTGGAGAACACTTCAATCTCTCTGGTCACTCGATTACAGACCTAAAAGTGGCAATACTTCAACAAAAAAACTTCAAAAACAGACTCCAACGAGAGACTGCTGAATTGGAATTAATTTGCAAACTGGATACAATTAACTTAGGCTTGAATAGAGACTGGGAGTGGATGGGTCATTACATAAAGTAAAACTATTTCCCCATGTTTATCCCCCCTCACTGTTCCTCAGACGTTCTTGTCAACTGCTGGAAATGGCCCACCTTGATTATCACTACAAAAGGTCTCCCCCCTGCCCCGCTGTCCTGCTGGTAAGAGCTCACCTTAAGTGATCGCTCTGGTTACAGTGTGTATGGTAACACCCATTGTTTCATGTTCTCTATGTATATAAATCTCCCCACTGTATTTTCCACTGAATGCATCCGATGAAGTGAGCTGTAGCTCACGAAAGCTTATGCTCAAATAAATTTGTTAGTCTCCAAGGTGTCACAAGTACTCCTTTTCTTTTTGCGAATACAGACTAACACAGCTGCTACTCTGAAACCTCTATAACTTGCACTCCCTTGTGTAGCACCAGTTAATATTTTCCCCCTCCAGTTTTTCCCTACACCAGTCCATATGTTTGGGCTTAATTCCTCCCAGCCTGCAGATGGAGGCAAATCCTTTGGCCTTCTTAGTACTGTGTTTTGCTATACCTGACATCTGCGCCCTTTCAGAATTCTTAGCTGACACAATCACAGCAGTGAACACAGGAATAGTGACTGTGAAACAGAAATAAATGTGTCAACTTCATTGGAGAGACCAGAATGACCCAATGGATACCACTTCATACAGCTATATTACTGTCACTCTCTCTTTTCAGACTCACTTTGTGAATTTTGAAAGGAAGGGGTGAAGGCTAGGACTGAAGAATTTGAAGGAGGAAAATGAGGGAGCATTACACTTTTTCCCCTTCATTCTCACACACCAGTCCAGATGTTTGGAACCTCCCCAGGCAGCACTAATGGGTTAGATAGGGTTTAGTGTGTGTCATGGGCCCACGAACCACCCTTTTAACAAAGGCTGCAGTCCACCCTTTTATACAAAGCCTTTCTGTCCAGCTTGTGTTCTTTGGAAAAATTGATTATTAAAGCTCAGGTGGACACTTCACAGATCTCTGTTGGTCACTCTGGCCATGAGGACATCACTGACCTACCTCAATGGGTTTCAGAGGAGTTTTGAACCTCTTCTTCGTTTAGTTCTTTTACCTAGTTGGACATCTTTATTCCTGGGTTTCCCTTGCCAGCTGAGGTAGGCCAATGTGATTGCCAGGTCCCACTGAACTCTCCAGCTGCCTATTTCCATAGTACAGGAATGGTAATCTTACTGGTCTTGCTTCCAACTGGATGATAGACCATTCATTCTCTGTCACTGATCATCAGCTCCCTCCTTTTTCCAGATGGGTTCTCAATCCATGCAGTATGGTGTCTGTTTTTCCTGTCTGCCAGTCCGAGAGATCCTCCCTCTGTGTAATTTCTTGTGATGAGTCATCACCTATGCGAGGGTTGTGACTTGTGCTGATAACCTCAGGAACTTGATAAGAGTACATCAGTTCTGCTTTCTAATGGGACTGTTGGAAGTGATGAAAGCAAAACGTGGGCAGTGGTACAGGATAGTGGCAAAAGGTTTGATCACCTTTTCCTGAGTGTCATGGCAGCTCTTTCAGGGGCAGTAAATCAGAGTGTCTTGCTGTGGAATGTGCCTGGTAAAAAAGGGAACTGGCATGTTATTGTTATGTAAACAGAGTGGAGAGGTAGCGGGACTATTTACAACATATTGTGTAATAGCAATATCAGCAATACACAGTAAATCTTTGGGTCAAACTATCTAAATGCAGTCAGCCCCACTGGGAATTTAGAGAGCTCTTTAGCTTTGTAATGACACTTGCTTTCCTTCCACTCCACAAAAAATAGGTAGGGATGGGTTTAGGGTTGGTGCTGCCCACTAACTTTAGATCAAGCTTTGGTTTGCTTTCCCAGTCTTATTCTGCACAATGAGAAAGTGATTTGGTAAAAGCTTCATTTGATTTGACTTTGGGTCATTTAAAAAAATAAATATTAATTTGTATTACAATAGTGCCAAGAGGCCTCAACTGGTGGGCAGGGGGGTATTGTGCTGGCGCTGAACAGACTATAATGGAAAGATAGCCTCTGTCCTGAAGAGCTCACAAGTTAAACTGTGGGATTAATAATTATCCTGATCCTAACTCATGCCTTAAGGTGGGCTTTCACTTTCTTCTTTATGGTGGTGCCTGCTTTCAAACTTCATTAGTGCCAAAATATCAGCTCCCTATACAAATTTTGTTTTTAAAGAGCAATTGTTAAGCTAGAGGGGTTTTGTTATTATTTGGGCCTTGGAGGTGAAACATCTGCAACTGTAACATTTCTGACTGCTTTCTAATTCCAAAAAATGTGGAAGTGTGCACGGGAGAGAACCAGGCACACTGAATGTGTGTTCACTGCAGGGCAAAGTCTGATGCCCACCGCACACAGGACAGAAGTATGCAACAGCTGCAAGGACAGACCTTTGCATATACTTTGTTTTAAATGTCCCGAGCAGTTGGGCTCCCACTCCTTCTCTGAGACTCAGGTTCTTATGGTTAGTTATTTGTTTGTATGTTTGTGCAGCACCAGCTGTTGGTGGGAGGAAACTATTCTTGATTTTTTTCCCCTAACCAAAATATTTATTTTCTTAAATTTAATCACATTAATCCCTCCTTGTAGCCCAGGGCTATACAGAGGGACTGGGGTCAGCCGAGGACAGGGCGTGGAGAATTGAACGTGGGTAGAAGTCTATCATTCTTGTGTTTTTCTATGTCAATCCATAGCAACTACCACCAATATGGCCAGCTCTACTTCCCCAACAGCACCCAGAAAAGTAAACACATGTGCGAGAGTGATGGAGACATGTTTACCATACACAGCCAAGTACAGTAGATTTCCGAGGATTTATCCAGTGGAAAAACACATGGGACTAAGTAAAACATTAACCAGCAAGGGCTGCCTAGCCAGGAACATGTGTATCCTTCACAGGCTGTGTGACTGCTCAAGACTCAGGTCTCTGAAGCTCACTGTGAAAGCTTCAGCCTTTTTATGCTTTGTAGCTTTTTTCCCCTGGGAATTACAATATAGACCTGGTTCAGATTATAAACTCTATTCAACCTAGAAAAGAAAAGGAGGGTGGACAGTCCATGATCCAGGGAGAGTGTATGCTGCCCTCCACAGCATTAGAAATGCACCTGGTGCTCCTCAAGCTGAAATTCACCCCTGAGCAGAGCGCAGCACAGGGCTTATCCACCACATCTGCTCATGGGGAATTTCACCCTCAAAGGGAGCAGTGAATAGTCGATGAGACCACTCATGGGGTGAAGTGCTTTGTGTAAGGTACCATGAGCTAACCATTCATTTGTCAATTATTTGGGTCAGGGAATATCTTTTACTGTGTGTTTGTACACGGCACCCAGCACAATGATCCCCTGATGCTGACTGGGGACTTTGGGTCCTAGTAACACATAATTAATAATAATAGTAAAGGCAGCAGCTATGGCTTGAAGTCACATTGGGCCAAATTTACTGTTGGCATAGCTGAAATCAATGGAATGGCATCCCTCGAGTTGCACCCACTTAAGCTAACATTGGATTTAGGACCTTGTTGAGCAAAGCACTGTAGCACGTGCTTAACTTTAAGCACATGAGTAAATGACTTCAGGGCAACCACTCCAATGCTTGCATGCTTTGACAGCTTGGCACCTTTGTGAGCAGCACAGTGTACATTGGTGGCGTTTTTATATGGTCACTGTTCCAACTGTAACCACTTTAAAGGTAACTTTCCACTGGCGGTGGCCCAATAAGCACTTCAGGTATGTGTCAGGTCTCTTTCAAAACAAAAAAAATCTTATCTCTCTCATTATCACCCTGACATTTGCTTTGGCTTTGTGTTTAATTACCTCTCGAATTTAACAAAGGTTCAGATAGGGTTGAGATAATGGGAAGTCAGTGAAGCTGATGTATAGGAAATAGCGATACTGAAGGTGTTAGACCGTGCCAGCTGACCCTCAGTTATAAGAAACAAAGGCTGTTAAGGGGGAAAGCGATTAATCCATCAACTAAGCAACACGGGGATGTGTGAAGAGCTGTCAGGTGTTTGCACCTACATCCCACCTGGACGGACACAAACAAAACAGAGTCTACTTAGACAAATACCTGTGCAGCAGAGCAAAGCCAGACAAACACTGGGAAGCTCCTGAAAAAGGAATAAACATGGGCAATTAATAAACTTTGAAGCCACCCAAAGCCTAATGCACAACTGAATGCTGACCTGATAAAAGGGATCAATTATTTATTGCTTGCATGATGGTAGTTCCTAAAGGTTGGAACAGAGATCAAGGCTCCCCATTGTGCCAGATGGTGTGCAAACATCATAAAAGACAGTCCCTGGACCAAAGAGTTTGTAATCTAAATAGCCAGAGGGCGGGAGGGGAAACAGAGGTACAGGGTGGTGTAGTGACTTTCCCAAAGTCACACAGCAAGACGTTGTCTCAGTCCAGTGCTCCATCTTCTGAGCCATGCTGCACCCCACACAAGATAAACCTTAGATTCAGGGGAAGAGGTCTCAAGCCAACCCCAATGACACAGGGTAGCATTTGCACCACTGCTCCTCCTTGAGGACTCCACTGTGAGATGGCAGCTTTAAGTTGTGGTTAGGTGCCATAAGAGTCCCGCCACTGGAGGCTAGGCAGAGAATGCAGTGAATTCGTGCTTCTGCAGCCACTGTGTCCATACATTTATTAAGTTTTTGTATTTGCTTTTAACTTGCACCAAACTTTTTGCATTGTTTTCATTACTCAGTAAAATTCTATAGTTTGGAAAATCATTCCTCTATATTAGTGCCCAATACCTGCTGCAGAGTGCTGAGCGGTACTGAAAGCACCCCCTTACTTGTTATTGGACAGCGTGACACAGCTCATAGGATCAGTGGGGGGAAGAAACAGTGTAACAATCAAATGTACACCAAGCACCATACAATTCCTAACAGGCCCCATAAAAGCAGGGCCAGGTTGCTCACAGCACACCACGACATATTACTGTGGCTCACTGCTAAAGTGCACTTTCAAAGCCTCCCTGAGCTGAATGGCTCCATGCTGAGCTCTTCTGATAACTCTTGTGCCTGGCTGTTCAAACTTTTCAGACAGCTGCCCCACCTCCACCCCAGGGGCAGCGTTCCCCACTTTGCTTCACAGACATTATGCAGGACACAGCAGGCAGCTACAGTCACTGGGATATTTTTTGCACTGAGATCCAGTCTTGTGAATAAACAAGACGAGCACCCCTGCAATCTACCAGAAGCACATTCAACTGTCATTCTGCGCTTGTTGAGCCAATAGTTGAATACGTCCTTGGTGCTGTTGAGGTGGCCAGTGTATGGTTTCATGAGCCAGGGGAGTAAGGCATATGCTAGGCCCCCCAGGATCACTATTAGTATTTCAACATCCCCAGTGGTAATCCAGCTGCTGGGAAAAGAAAATACCTGCTTGTAGTTTTCTGAACAGTCCTGTGTTCTTAAAGATGTGAGTGTCATGCACCTTCCCTGACCAGCCAACACTGAT
Organism: Lepidochelys kempii; assembly: GCF_965140285.1. NCBI lineage: Eukaryota > Metazoa > Chordata > Testudines > Cheloniidae > Lepidochelys > Lepidochelys kempii. The sequence continues at coordinate 149,314,141 of NC_136382.1, read as the reverse complement.
GTCAGTGAAACATCCCTGGTGACCCACCAACACTTAACCATAGAAAAGTAGCTCTTTCTGCTGAGGTATTCTGTGGCACGGTGTTCTGGTGCCAAAATAGGGACATGCATGCACTCTATCCCTCTACCACAGTTCGGGATCCCCATTGCTGCATATCCATGAACTTTGTCCTGCACATTGCTGAGAGGCACAGTCCTGCGTTGCATGAGACTATTAATGGCCCTGCACACTTGCATGAGTTTGCCCATGCGTATGGGGGTGGGATGGGAGGTGTTTTTAGGGTGAAATTGGTGGTCAGTGTTGGCAGAGTGAAGGCAGAGGTCGACTTGGCAATGAACTAACAGCACTAAGTAGAGTAGGGGTGAATTGTGACAGGCCGTCAAGAGACACATAGCTTGTGTTTGATGTAGTGGAGAACGGGGAGTCCATTGGTCAAAACAGTGAGTCAGGAAGTTGATCTTAGTAACAGTATTTTGAAGGGATTTGAGGGGAACAAGGTTGTAGCAGTCAAAGCCAGAAAAGAGGCAGTTGTAATAGTCAAGGTTCAGGATGATGAAGTCCTGGATGAGAGTGTTAGCTGTCTGGAAGGAGGAAAGGTGAGATCTTAATATTTTTATAGAGGAAGATGCAGCAAGACATAGAGACACCCTGGATGCCTGAGTCTAGAAAGAGGGTGAATCAAAGTTGATATCCAGATTATGGGGCTGGCTGTTGGTGGCTTGTCCACAGTGACTGAGAAAAATAGAGAAAGGAACAGCCAAGAATTCAGTTTTGGCCGCATTGGATGTAAGGTGACAGCTGGAAAGCCCAAAGAGGAGTCAGAAAGACAGGCTAAGATTTTAGTTTGGATGGAGGGAGACAGGTCTGGAGTGGAGAGGTAGATCTGTCAGTCATCAGTGTAGAGGTAGTAGTCAAAGCTGTGTTTGCAGGTTATATTACATAGTGAGAGGATGTAAAGGAAGAAAAAAGGAGAAGCAGGACAAAGCCCCAAAAGTTGGAAGGGGGGCGGGCCACACAAATGACACACTGGAGGAAAAATTAGAGAGATAAGAAGAGAAGCAGGAACGTGCGGCCATGAAAGTCAACACAGACTAGAATTACAAGAAAAGGAGCATGATTAATGGTGTTACGGGTAACTGATTAATTATGAAGTATGAGGATGGAGTCCAGACCCTGATATTTGTCTAGAAAGAGGTCATTAGAGATCTTGGTGAGAGCAGCTTCAGTGGAGTACAGAAGATGGGACATTCTCCAAACAGCTTCTGGAATCCTGCGGGATGGCTCTGAGTGCAATTTTCAGCAGTTTCAAACATTGTCAAGTCAGATAAAATGGGTTCCTGAGAAACCCACTCTCATCTCAAGAGTTTCCTGAAAGCTACAGAACTCCTTAGTTCTCCTCCAACACAGATATGACTTGAGACCTCAACCTAGTTCTAAGGATGCTGTCACGTCCTCCCTTTGAACCTTCGTTTTCAGAGTTCCTCTACTCTGCTGGTCTCAAAATAGCCTTCCGATCTGTTTATATCCCCCTGTAGAACTGTCAGGCACTAAAAGTAGGAGAGAGAAAAATTAAGATTCCTTACCGGTTCATTTCCTTTTTCCTATTCTGAGTGCCTGAAAATCCATCACCCTGTCTGTCTATTTGTAAGGGGAGCTTTCCAGTAGCATGCGGTTTTCCAGCAGACTTTTCGCCAATGTCCTCAATATGCTCCGTGTGTCTATTAAAATAAATCCAGCTCTTTCAAGATGACTAGCTAGTGGCCATTGTACAGATGCTCAGTCAACACGTCAGCCCCCTGACCATCGGTTTTAGTCCTGCATCAGATTTGGGGGTGCTCCACTCCAGGTGCCAGAGCTCAGGAGGTGACTATTGATGGCTAGTCCTGGTGTGCCTCCCCTTCCAGTACAGAGGGCATCATTGTCCTGACACTCAAAATAGGAGAAAGGAAATTAATGGGTAAGTTAATTTTAAGAGTCTGAGTGATGGGATGAAAAGAATGCATCAGAAATAGAGGAAGTTTCATCAGGACCTTTCATCATCAGCCTGAACTATTTTTAAGGTTTAAGAAATAAAGTTTGGATCAGGCCTATTGAACTAAGTCTCAGCAGTTTTCTCTCAAATGAAACTTGACGAGCCCCATGCAAAGCCCACTGAAGTAAACGGGGGTGTCTTTCCATTGACTTCAACGGGCTTTAGAGAAGGCCCTGTGTGATCTTAGGGCCAGATCCTTAGCAGGTGTAAACTGGTGAAGCGCCACATTTAAGCCAGATTCTTAGCTTGTGTAAGTCAGTATGGACTTACTCTGATTTACACTAGCTGAAGATCTGGCCCTCTGAACTTTTTCCCGTGTACCCTTTGTGTAGGGCCATGAGTTCTTCCAGTTCATGGACCTCATTTCAGCTTTATCTCTGCTGGTGCTAGCTTTGGGTATTATTTATTATCCTATTGTCCAAATTATGACGTGTTTTTTTCATGTGTCCAGATAAGCAGCTCAGTATTTATCACAGACTGACCAATCAGCTATGCTAAAAAAAAATTTTTAAAAAAATGAAGATGCTTTTGCTTTTAGGAATTCCCATTCAGGGTTTTAAGAAATAATTTATCTGAGTGCCAGGGATGCCTTCTGCTGTAGATGTGTGACCTAGCTTTAAATCGCCATTGTAGTGAAGAGACAATACTGCTGATGGGCGCTACAGATGGATGCGTACATCTCTCCTCTATGAACTTCAGAGCCTTTCATTCCAATGCCTACATTTTCAAAGTGAAACTCCTTGGGGAATTAGCTGTAAGACCCTTAGCCACATCAGGCAGCTAAAGCTCATGCAGCACTTGGGATATTTAAGACTAAGCTACAGACACTTTCCCAGCCTTTGCTAAGTTAATAAGGACAAAAAAAGAGTTTTGGTGTAGCCCATCTTTCATTGACGCTAAGCACAGCCCTTTCTTATTATAATGGTAGAAAGAGGGTGTTCTTTAGATAATAGGAGGGCATCTATTAAGTTATCTTAGGCTTTTAAAAGAGGAAATCTAGTAAACCTGCTGTTCTGTTTATATGTAGGAGTCTTTGCCTCCTGATACACCTGCTGTTTTCCCTTCCTTCACATACAAACACACATCAGTCATCAACAAGTTCAGTTGCAAAGGTTCATGCCTGACAGTCCCACAGGAATAATCCATACTCTAGACACAAATCCAGTTGCCCTACAGTGCCTTTCACTGCCTAGGCACTTGGAATATTTTATCATAGAATATGAGGGTTGGAAGGGACCTCAGGAGGTCATCTAGTCCAACCCCCTGCTCAAAGCAGGGCCAATCCCCAATTTTTACCCCAGACCCCTAAATGGCCCCCTCAAGGATTGAACTCACAACTCTGCGTTTAGCAGGTCAATGCTCAAACCACTGAGCTATCCCTCCCCCCAAGGTCATCCTGCTTTCAGTCCAGCCAGATTGCTCTGCACACAGCTTCTCTCCTCAGAATCCCGTTCTCGGGGGATAGGCTTCCCTGTGATGCCACTTTCTGCTCACAGATAACAGGTCAGACAACCATAAATTTAGCAAGGTCTTTGCCCCAGTAAGCAGGGCTGGATCACAGCGTTATCTGTCTGCATTCCTCCTGCCTCTCATCCTTCTGTCAGTGTTTAACAGAACTCTAGTCAGCACAGATACATGGGAAGGTTACATGCTTCTGAACCAGCTCTCTCTGAGACAAAGCCCAGAGTTGTTGTCTAAAGCCAGTTCAGTGTCCACTCCAGCCATTGGCTTCCCTCAGAAAGTTCTTCAAAGAATGCCAAAGGCTTCCGTGTCTATTGGCTGAGAAAAATATTCACAAGAGCAGCAGTAAAAGGTACAAATCAGTGGAGCCGCACAGCTCTTTGCTGGGTGGCATTTTGATGACAAAAATGAAATGTAAGTCACGAGAAATATTGCAGTGCGTCCTTTTCCCCCGTTCCACTAGAGACATGGAGTAATTTGTATCACATGGTGCAAAGATTAGGCTCTTTTTGCAGCTGTCGAAAAACTGTCAAAAACTTGCAAAGACCAACATGAGTCATTTTTCCCTTTCACATAGCCACCGAAGCCCAAACTGAACAGCTTTGGCTTCCATGGTGGCCCTTTCCCCACTGCTGTATGAACAGACCTGATTATTGGGTCCCTGGGGGAGAAAGGATCACTGGAACCAATTGCACGAAGCCAGCAACTCACATCCATTGTATGTCTTGGTTTGGTGCACCTGGATCGGAGGTGATAGAAGATATGGGCTGTGTGAGTGTACCCTGAGGACCGATTGTGCAGTCCTCAGGGTACACTCACACAGCCCATACCTTCTATTAGGCTCTTTTTGCAGCTACGAAAAACTGTCAAAAACTTGCAAAGACCAACATGAGTCATTTTTCCCTTTCACATAGCCACCAAAGCCCAAACTGAACAGCTTTGGCTTCCATGGTGGCCCTTTCCCCACTGCTGTATGAACAGACCTGATTATACAGGTGGTACACCTGCTCTGTACTCCCATGCTGCTTTTCTACCCCCCATCTATCTGCATGGACATTCTGAGGGGTGTACAAAGGCACACGGTTGGGCACTCCTTCAAGGCCCTGAATAACTGACCCTTTCACCCAAGCCTCTTATCACATTGCCTCTACCCACTCCACTCCTCAGTGTCCCATTGGCCCATCTATCCCACAACCCTCTTGGCACCTTTTCCACATGGCTCCGGAGGCAGGGCATGCTCTCTCCTGAGCTGGTTGAGTAGGCCATCACCCTCCCCTCATTCAATTCCCTCCTTAAGACCCCCTTCTGCCATGACATGCGAAGAAGCGACTGAACCCAGACGTATTTCTAAGACAGCTACTATGTATTTTTCAATTTTTGTTTTATTTATTCATCCTCGGCACACAATTCCGCTGAGCTAACTGAGCGATTTTACCAGTGTAGCCCTGTTCATCTGTCTTTCCCATCTTCACCCCCTGGACTGCTTGATGTGTGAAGTCTGACGGCAGGTGGTGTGGGCCTTGGGTGATTTATCTGTAGCATGAGGTGCCCAGCACACACTGGGGAGCTGCAAAATAATAATCTGCTGCAGCCGTCTTTGAAGCTGCTTCAACTCGCCTCCACCACCAAAACACAGACATGTTCAGCTGAGCAGCCCGCATAGTTGTGGATCTGCTGAGCCCTACACAGAAATGCACCTCCACCCTACTACAGCTGGAACCCACACAAAGAACTTCACTTCATGCAGCCTGGCCCATTGGCTCCTGCTTGCATCGCTCTCATACAGTAGAACCACACTGCTCCCAAAGCTGTTCAGATCTTGTGAACACATGGGGACAGGGGCAGGATTCTGGCCTTAGAGAGGATGCATCCCGCTGTCTGAATTCGACTTAGTGTCTCTCACTTTCCCATCCATCCCAAATACAGTATCCTTCCCCCTTAGTTACACTACAGCTGGGAAGGACATGACCGGAGCCAAGAAACTTAAAGCTGAAATTGACATTTATCGTTAATCTCTCCACTGTTGCTTACAAAACAGGCTCAGCAGTGCGAGCCTAGGACACCAAGCCAGCTTGAGCTGCATTTTTCCCAGCTTTTGCTAGTTAGGTTTCTAACATTTAATTCCTTTGCACTTAAAAGGCAGCTTTGTTTATAAAGTCCCCTACCTCTGAAGAAATGTGTGTTTGATCAGTTCAGCGTTTTATAGATCATATTCCCATGCCATTAGGTTAAGGGTGAAATGCACCCCGTACAGAGGGCCAGTAAAAGGTCTATGCACTGCTTAAGTCCCACTTCAGGATAAGACATGGCAGGCTCCCCACCAGCCAAACAGATGACTCATTTGTAGGCGGCCCCCAGCACTACAAGCCAGGGTGGGGCCAGAGAGGGCTTATTTAGGATGTAAGTGATGCACAGGTCTTGTGATGGCTGTCTGCACGGGTTTGAATTTTCCCCTCAATGAATAGTTTACGTCAAGCAGTACTTTTAGTTCAAAGGCGCCATTCTGGACCATTTTGTAAATGAACCGTTGGGCCACAGAGCCTATGCATGGAAATGCCTTGGAAAAGCATTCTGAGAAACCGCCAGATGGAGAGGCAAACTTTGTGCCCCCTGTGAAGTTTAATGTTATAAATCACACCTATTTTTAACTTGTACAAACACAAAAAATAGCCCTGAAACCAGCAAACCGCTGTTTATATTTTAAATGTGGAGCTCAAAAATAGCCAAAACAATGTGTGTTTTTTTGAAAATATGGTAAGAAAAAATATATCCCAAAGGTTGAAACTTTGTTTGCGAGGAACAATTTTAAATTGGGACAGTTGTGAAGGTCTGAAAATAGGGGTTTATAACTGGAAATGCCAGCGTGATTCTAAGTATAGCAGGCTTTCTTACATCTCAACTACCAGGTATTTAGAGGGTGTTCTTGGAACCTGCCATTAGCAATGTCTGTTGACCAAGGTGCACCGTTATTTTGTTATGAAAATTTGTCATGGTTTCACACAAAGTGAAGGTGCTGGGCCTTTGATCCCCAACACCAAGCAGCTCCTTGAAAATGGCATTGAGTGATTCATTCTGACATGAGGAGCAAGATCATGAGAAATTCCTAAGTGTTCTCAAGACACTGATTCCTTCAGAATTGTGTGCACAGGCCCAGTGCTGGGCGAAGTCAGTCTGGGACTCTAGGCTCCACCCTTGCTTAGTGTGGTAGTGAGGGTGCCATCTACACACCTAACTGAGAGGTCTCAAAATGTAATTTGTAAATGGGGACTCATCACTGGACTGGTGTGTTTCTTTTGGGGTCCTGCAGACATCAGTTCTTGGCCCTATGCTATTTAACATTTTTATCAGTGATAAGGAAGAAAACAAAATCATCACGGCTAAAAGTTTGCAGATAAGGCAAAAATTGGGGGAGTTGTAGAGAGTGAAGAGGACAGGCCACTGATACAGAACGATCTGGATCACTGGGTAAACTGGGCACAAGCAAACACTATGTGTTTTAATATGGCTAAATGTAAATGTACATGTCTGGGAACAAACTTACAGGATGGAGGACTCTATCCTGGAAAGCAGTGACACTGCAAAAAATTGGGGGGTCATGGTGGATAATCAGCTGAACATGAACTCCCAGTGCTACATGGTGACCAAAAGAGCTAATGTGATCCTTGGATGCATAAACAGAGGAATCTCAAAGAGGAGGAGAGAGATTATTTTACCGCTGTATTTGGCACTGGTGCGACTGCTGCTGGAATAGTGTGTCCAGTTCTGGTGCCCTCAGTTCAAGAAAGCTGTTGATAAATTGCAGAGGGCTCAGAGAAGAGCCAAGAGAATGATTAAAGGGTTAGAAAACATGCCTTATAGAGATAGACTCAAGGAACTTAATCTATTTAGCTTAACAAAGAGAAGGTTAAGGGGTGACTTGATCATGATCTATAAGTATCTACCTGGGAAAAAATATGTGGATACAAATCTCTATTTGAGCATCTAAGTAAGTTGTCTCATTTTTGGAGGTCCAGAGTATTCACTACTCCTGTTAAAGTCAGTGGGAGCAGTGGGAACTTAAACCTCTGAAAAATCAAGCCGCTGATTTAAGGTTGGGTTTTTCAAAGGCGCTCGAAAGAGTTGGGAACCCAATTCACTAGGATTTGGGTACCTAACTCTCCAAGGCTCCTTTGAAAATCCCAATCTAGGTGCCTAGCTTTGGGTAAGCCAAATTTGAAAATTGCAGAATAGGACAAAAAGCTCACTTGCTCTCACTTTAAAGGGACACCACTTTTAAATCCATTCCACGGAGGTAGGGGCTGCCCAGAAATCTAAATCCGCACCCATGCTGCATATGGGTGCCGTAATTAAGTGCTCGAATACTTTGCCTCCCTTATATTATCAGCTCAGCAGCCAGTGACAATGCCCATCATTTTCAGCCCCAAAACGGCAATGATCTCCAAGCGGGCACAAGAAGTCCCCAGGATGGAGCTCATTGCAGGATCATAACCCTAGTCATTTGCCACCCGCTGCATTATACAGGGCTTGTAGAATCTCTGATTCAATAACAAGAACAGCACCTTTGCTGAGTTTGTGGCATTCCAGACCATGCTGTGTTCTTGTCTAAGGACGCTTTCCTTTTCTCTATCTGCCCAGTCTCAGCTTAGCAGAAGCTAGACCATGTCTGGAATGCAGTAGGTTCCTCTTAATTCAGCAGCAGCCCATCCTATTCTTCAGGACAGCTGTGACTGAGAAAGGAGGAAGGAAAGCTAATGTAATGTGACACAAAAAATCAGAATAGACAATTTAGCACTAACAGTGTCCAGTATAGGCAGCCAGAGCGGCACCCTGATTTATGCAGCAGCATCAATGACCTTCGTCTGTTGGAAATAGGAGGAAGACCAGTTCTGGTCTCTATTTTGCCCCGAACAACTGAGAGCAATTCATGCCCAGCTCGCAGGGGCCTGCAGACACGGCGTCATTTCTCTCTGTAGTACCTGCAACTGCAAAAGGAGACCATTTCTTCTCTTTTCATTTCAGGACAGAGTCATGTGTAACAACTAGTGTGCATTGAATGACCAAAAATCTTCTAGCTCTCCAAATGCCCTTCTCCCTGGCCTGGAGTCAGAGCTTTCAGAAGTGACGTGTGAAAGGTCACACAGTGAGTCGGTGACAGAACAAGATATTGAACCCAGATGTCCAGAGTGACAGTCCAGTGCTCTCCTCATCTCTCTGAATGTTTATAAGTACTTTTTTAGTAGTACACATTCAGCGCTGCTCCCAAGGAAAGACTAACGTTTGGGAGGTGTGGGGAGGGGCAGAGACCATCTTCGAGATCCTCCTTAAGGGCAAAGTGGGGACAAGACTATTAAAAGAGATGACCAAATGTCTCATGGCATCATGGGGACATGTCAGGTGCCTTTGCTGAGCAGGTTTGTTGTTTGCAGGTTTCTTTTCATTCGGGGCCAGTACGTCTCTGGCAAGGAAACAAGCCTTGTCTTCACCTCCCTCGTAAAAACCCTCCCCAGGTATATATTGGTTATTTATATTTAAACCTACCCTTAAATCCTGGTAAATCAGCCTGCCCCTCATAGCAACAGAATCTGTCGCCTGGTGGCTATCTGCAAGGTGTGTAATTGCACTCAGAGAGGGGGCAGGGTGGTGACCGACGGGCCGAGCACTATCCTTGGCAGATTTAGGAATAGAAGTTGGAGCTGACGGGCGTTGCCGCACAGGAGCTGGAAAGGGATCAGCTTGGAGCAAGGGCTGGCGCCACATGTAGGGGCCTGGCTGCGAGTGGCAGAAGTCTGTGGGCACTGCATGCCTCTTAACATATTCCACTGCCCTCAAGACAAGGGAAATTGGTGGTTGAGGCAGACATCAGTTGTGGGTAGTTCTCCTGCTTCCGCAAATTATTGGTAAACCAATTCTTTTGTTTGCTTGAAAGGGACATTTCCCCCCTTTCTCTCTTTAAAGTGCAGCTAGAGCTGTTGAAAGGTGCCACCTCAGCGGCACTTGATAACCAAGAGCTAAATTCATCCCTCCCCCCCCCCAGTCAGGCCAGGTATAGCAGAGCCATTCCCTCCCCTTTCTTCTTTACTCCCCTCCCCATCCCCTGAAGAAGCCAGTTCTAGGCACCAAAGTGTGTCAGTCTCAGCATCCATTCATCCCTTTGCGTCTCTGCCAACAACAATTGCCAAGCAAAGCTAATTGGCCCGGAGAGATCTCTCTGAAGTGGAGAGTTGTCTACTGGAATCAGAATGAGTCGAAGGGCCTGATTCTGCTCTCAGTGAAGTCAGTGGTGAAATTCCACCTGACGTCACTCGTGCAGAAGCAAGTGCTAACCACCGACACGTTTAGGAACATAGGAAGTGCTATCCCAGCCTAGTGATGCGTTCAGACCAGGATCTTGGCTCTGACCGTGGCGAGTATCAGATACTTCAGAGAAAGATGTAAGGAACCTGCAGTGGACAGATGAGGGGTAATCTGCCTCCAGGAAAAGTTTCTTTTAACTCCCTCTGTGGTGGAAAGGTTTACCTCCCTTCCGAAATCTTCCCTCTTTTCTGTTTGCTTTTTAATCCTCCCTATTGCAGCTTTGGATGTTCTTGTTATTCATACAAATGTCCAGTCCTTTTTGGGTATTCTGCTAAGCTCTTGGTCTCAATGATATTTTGTGGCAGTGAGTTCCACAGGCTATTTGTGCAATGTGTTCCTTTCTTTTTAAAAAGAAAAGGAGGACTTGTGGCACCTTAGAGACTAACAAATTTATTTGAGCATAAGCTTTTGTGAGCTACAGCTCACTTCATTGGATGCAGCTCACGAAAGCTTATGCTCAAATAAATTGGTTAGTCTCTAAGGTGCCACAAGTCCTCCTTTTCTTTTTGCAAATACAGACTAACACGGCTGCTACTGTGAAATCTTTCCTTTTAAAATTTGCTGCCTTTCAGTTTCATGGAATGTCCCCTTGTCCTTGTGGCTGTGTGAACAGCAGTGCCTGATCTTTCTTCTTTATACTAATTATTCTGGGTCTCTTAGCCATTTCTGGTCTAAGATAGTAGTTTGCCTATCACACCAGGGCTGCTTAGTTTTCTTACCAGCTTGTTGCGAGAGACTTTGTCTAAAGCGTTTTGAAAGTCCAAATACATCATTTCAACCAGTTCTACTTTACCTACTATTTTGTTAGCAGGTTCAAAGCATTCTAGTTATTAGTGAGTCTCCCTTTGCAGAAGGGTCCCTATCATATCATGATCATGTAAGAGTTGCATACATTTATTATTCCAACCAATTTACTTGGTACCAGAGTCAGGCATACTGGTCTGTAAGGCCCAGCACGGCCCCCTTTGCCTTCTTAAAAAATATCTACTAGCATTTGCGACCCTCCCCTTCTCCAGTATAGTAGCTGATTGGCAGAATGGAGACTCGGAGTTTCCAGCTCCCATTAGTGACCAGGTTTTCAAAGCTGCTCAGCATGCAGCATCTCCCATTTAGAGATGGATGAAAAATTTTGCAGGAAAAAGGATGTTGTGGGGGAGCATAGGAAGGAGGAGAGACAGATATGGTGACACCGAAACCTTTCACAAATGTGTGTTGATTTCACCAACTGGTGTGGTTGAACTGGAAAAAAAAATCTGGAAAAATTGCAACTTTTGATTTTTTTGGTTCCAAATGACATTTTATTAAACATTCAAAACTATTTTAAATGATTGAAATCGAAACAAAATGTTTCAATTTGTCAAAACAAAACATTTTGTTCGATCTGAAATGAATTTTTATTTGATTTACCAAAAGCTTCAAAAAATTAATTTTTGGTTTGACCTGAAATGATTCTTTCCAGAATTCCCAGCCAACTAAAAAAATAATTATTCACCCAGCTCTATTCCCACGGGAAAATGAGCCTTTTGAAAATCTGGGCCAATATGAACAGTGAGACAACCATTCACAATTATATCAATTCGGAGAAGAAATAGCGATTCCCGGGACACACAGCCAATCACTAGCTGCCTGGAGTTAGGAAGAAATTTCCCCCGTGGCACGTTAATGAATAATTGAGATTATGCAGGGTTTTACACCTTCCTCCAAACAGCATGGCTGACTACGGTGGGTGATAGAACACGGAGTAGATGGGCCACTGATCTGTTTCCCTACAGCTATTTCTGTGCTCCAGTGTAGCTCTTTGGGAAATATTAACAGATTCCCTGAGAGTTTCTGTTGCATTTGACTGGATGTATTTACCTCATTCAGGCTCTTAACTCAAAATTGTTTTTCTGCTTGAACCTAGAACATGTCCAACAGCTCAAGAATCAACTTTGCCTTTCTCAGCTCATTCTGTTAGGCAGATCTTTCATTCTGTTGAGCTTCCTGTATTCAACTGGCTGGAGACAGACACTCTTCCTCTTCATCCCCTTGTTTGGGATTATCCACATTCACTTATTTGAATCTGACAAAAGACATTCCCTCACCTTTCTACTCTTACAAATCAAAAACTTCTACTGGCTTGATTCTCTTTTTGCTCCTTTTTACACTTCCAAAGTGAAATATCTGTGCCTGCCCTACTCATCACTATTCCAGATTCATTTTCTTTGTCTCCCCTATGATGTGTACTGAAGCTCTTAGGATGCTGCTGCTGAAGGATATTTGTTAGTGCATTAGCAACATCTTTATATCTTTCTTGCACTTCCTGTCTGACACTGCAAAGGGCTTACCAACATAGTAATCAATGTTGGCTCTTTTCCAATCATGAGACTCAGCAAGCCTTCAATCTGGATTATCCCCAATAAACCATCTCCCCGGGACAAATGAATGGTAAAAGATGATGAACAGATACAGCCTGCCATTGCTTTGGATGACAAGGTGGGGGAGGTAATATCTGGAGAGGAGATACGTGTAAGCTTGTCTCTCTCACCAATAGAAGTTGATCCAACAAAAGGTATTACCTCACCCACTTTACCTTTCTCATATATCCTGGGACTAACACTGTTACAACACCACTGCATACAACATTGTTTTGGGGGCTCGTTTTCCATCCAGTGTGACTAGAATTCCCTCTGAAAAGCCCTTCTGAGCCAAGGCTTATGACAAAGATTACATTCAACCCTTGAGACAGGGACATGAAAATGAAACTAATCTCCAATACCCTACAGACAGCACCTGCATCAGGGTACCCAAGACAGAGACAGAAAGGACAATTCACTTTCTGGGAAAACTGGTGGCGAGTGTTCCACAACCCAGACATAGTTAACAAACACGCTCATTCCATCAGACACCGAGCTGCAGGATATGCCACCTGCCGGGTGACACAAAACTGAATTCCATGAGCACTTGTGGTCATTAAAGATTCTGTTGCACTTCTTGCAAAAGTGGTTGTTGGCTCCAGCATCCAGGTCAAATTCTGTTTTAGGAAATGACATTCTGACTCACTAAAATGGGCCAAACATATCAGCAGGGCCGGAACCCCAGACCTTCAGCAACAAAAGCACAGCCCAGCCTCCCAGCACCACCACCAGAGCTAAAGAAGTAATCCCATCAGTTGCTACCAAATACCAGGGGCTTGTCTTTAATGAGGTCAGTCACGAGAAGGAGACAGTCACACCGTTTTTTTTATAAGCCATTAAACATTTACCACATTCCATTCCAGAGGTGGTTGCCCATCAGTGTGTGGTGAAGTGATACCTCTGGATTATTTATTTGCACTGCAATTGTGCTGAGGAGTCCCAGCCATGGACCACGATTCCATCGTGCTAGGTGCTGTACTAACACAGAACAAGGAGACAGTGCCTGCCTCATAGAGTTTACTGTCCGAAAAGCAATTTGGGAACCTTCTGGCAGAAGGGCACAATACAAAGGCAGCATCGTTTGCTAGTGAATTTTCTATAGACACATCCTCTTGCCTTATTCACCAGAAAAGTTTTGTGGTTATAATTTATTACTTTACATGTGTGACACTTGGCAAAGAAAACAAAGATGCCATCTCTGCCCTGGGGATCTGTGCTCTCAAGGGGGAGTCATCATAAGGGAGTTGTTTGAAGCCATCCAGAAAATTTGGCGTTGATACTGAAAATTCAGGCTGATGTTCTAATTGGCACAGCATCCTCCCTTCTCACTCTCTTGGCTGGTGTGAAGGAGGGGGTATTTTCTCCTCTTCTTGCGGGGGCCGCTCCCCAAATACACATGCCCACACCTGGCTATTGTGAGGGGAATCACAACAAACAGTCACCTTTACTCACGCTTGGATATAAGCAAGCACAAAGGCAGATAAACATCACACCTGTGTTCTGTTTGATCATGACACATCTAATTAAACACGGGCTGCCATCTGCATCAGGAAGCTCAGGCCAATATCTGAGCTCTGACTCAGGGAGGGCACCAACAGGGAAAAGGATTAGGAGGAACAAAAGGTGCGCTGTCAATGACAGTAATGCATCCCCAATTCTAGATGCATCTCCTCATGTCTGTCACTATGGGATTTAATGAGCATTTTCAGAGCTACTGGTATGTAGTATCATATGCCAATGATTGAGCTCTACCCAATTTGCCCTTGGGTCTCCACAGGATGCTTTTCCAGGTTGGACAGAGAAGCAAGGAAGAGAGAGTCCAGGGCCAAAGGACTAATGTTTTGCTTTCCTGCATGGAACCTACCTTTTCTTCACTTTCGAGTTCTTTCACTTGAGAAATCTAAACTGCCGGAAGGCAGGGGAGAGGCAGGGCTGTCCAGTTCTCTCCATGAGGGGCCTCTCCCCCTTTCACACTTGTGCTTCTCACATAGAGCACCACCTTCCACGTCTTCTCTGGCCCCACTTCCGTTATTTACTTTTGTTGCAAAACTTGATACACCCACTGCCTTGTTGTCACGGTGCCAGCCATTGTTCTTGGTAGTGCAAGGAGATTATTATTATTATTGCTTTAGTGCCTGGGTACTCCAACCAGGGATTAGGGACCCATTGTACTTGGCACTGTCTAAAAAAATAACACAAACAGTCCCTGCCCTAGACAGCTCACAATCTAGGATTCCCCCAGTATTAAGCAGGTGAGTAAACAGACAAAGGAGGGAGAGGGAGGTGGAAAGGCAAGGTAACAGTGGAGACAGACGCAGGTGTACAACTGTGTAGGAGGTGGCCTGGGCAGCCAAAGGTGATTGCCAGCCTAACTAGTTGTCGCTGTTATTCATGTGGGTTGCCGTTAACTCTCACAATTATCCTGGGTGCTCTCCACGCATAAAAGGCCACGATCCCTGCCCTGAAGAGCATGCACTCTAGAAACACAAGTAAAACAGCCAGGCGAAGAGTCGGGGAAAGGATTAGAACATTTCAGTTGAGTGACGAGGTACTGTTGGCTGTATCTTGGTCTGTATCTCTGCGAGTACTTATATGTGATGGCCCCTATCACCACAGGCCTTTGATAACACAATGACTCAGAGTTTTAAGGCCTAAAGGGACCATTAGATCATCTAGTCTGACCTTTTGTATAGCACAGGCCAGAGAATTTCACCCAGTTAGCTCCATATTGAGCCCAGTAACTTGAGCCTTTTAGCATCCAGTGTTTTCCCCACAGTGAAGGTCCTTATACATGGTCATCTCTTGTTCTTCTTTTTGATAAGATAGCCAGAGGGAGCTCTTTAAATCTTTCACATAATGTTGGATCGTTTAGAAGTAATATGACACAAAACAAGCCTCTCACCATGGTAAGATCCAGGGGAGGGAAGGTTAGATATGTTATAAGCTATTCCACAGTTAACCTTCACCCTTGCCACATTATTAGTTGGTTGAGGCCAGATATTTAAAGGTATTTAGGTACCTAAAGATGCAGACAGGCACCTAGTGGGTACCGATATCTTGTGGCAATGAGTTCCACTGGTAAAATGCACATAACATGAAGAAATATTGCCTTTTCTTAGTTCTAAATTAGAAGAGCCTGATCTCCCTTCTCTATACCATCATTCTTTTTATGCTCCTTTATGACGTCCCTTCTTATTAGTCTCCTCTGTAAAGAAAACAGTCCCATTCCTTACCTGTGCAGTTTCCTTTGGTAAGTAGCATTAAAATAATGCTTAAAAACATTTAAATATTTTTTTTAAAAACGAAGTGCAATTTAACTTAAAAAAACACACATAAAACTCTTTTTTGGCTCCATTTTCACTCAACTTTGTCTTGGTTGCATTTAGTGGTTTGGCAGATCTCTGTATATTTTTGGATCAAATATTCTGACCAGTAAAGACAAAGGTTCCTGGTATGATACACAGGGAAAGACCTCAGCAAAGAGGAGTATTTATTTTTGTTAAAATAGCCCATCTCTATTTGTATAAAATTTGGCAAATGAATGGGTATGATTTTCATTTTTTTGCAATGCTTCATTTTAAACTTTTGATAAAAATAGTAGATAACAAAAAAAGTCGGTTTATTTTTATACCAATGCATTTTTTCCTTGCTGCTCAAGCCTCAGATGACAAATATAGCACATGGGGGCGGCAAGTTACTGGGAGGGCAGAAAACTTTTTGTTCTCATTGCCACAAATCTGAATCACTAACCCCAAGCCAGACAACCCCCACATTTGCTGCCTTTCCCCACTTTTACTTTTGCACTTGCTTCCAGGCCCACCCCTGTGCTCAGAACTCCCTCATCCTCCGGCTCTTCATTCAGGTTTCTCTCCTTCTGCAAGTCCAACAGACATCCTACCAAGCAGTATAGAACACATCGAGCCATTGCTTAAAATCTGCACCTCTCAAAACATCACCTTTCTACCCATGTATCATATTTTTGGTCTATATTTACTGTGCCTAATTTAGGCCCTGATCCCACAAATACACAACACACAGGAGTAACGTTCTAGAGGAAACTAGACAAATGAAAATCAAGTATTCTCAGAGAATGAAAGTTACTCATGTGTGTAAGTGTTTGCAGGACCAGAGCTTTCGTCTGTAAGCTCTTTGTATCGGGGCATATCTTCTTCTAGGTTTGTGAAGCACAGAACATTCTGTTGATGTAAATCGATGCAGCTCTATTGAAGTCAATGGGCCAGATTCTTAGTTGGTGCAAATCAGCATAGCGCCAAGTCAGTGCAACCATGCAAATATGCATGAGCTGGGGGCATGGCCCAGTACTGTTGACACGCAAAATAAATTAACTAATTGAATATTATTACAATCTCTCTGGATATATGGACATGAATTATTAAAAATAATGCAAAATTAGTTGACTGTCAAACTACATATAAAGAGGCCCAGCTTTACAATCAGCTATTAGCAGCGGTAGTAAATATTTATAGTGTATAAACTTTTATAGCACGCAGAGGCCCCACTATGCTGGGTGCTGTTCTAGCACAGAAGAGATGATCCCTGCCCTGATGAGGTTGCCAGAGATATACACCTCTTCTTCACCCCTATCAAAGCAGAACTCTGAATGACGAGGTGGACTGTACAATGCACTGTGCAGATTAACAGTGTCAGGCTTGGCTGAACCAGTAAGAGAAGCAAATTCAACAGAAAAAGATCTTTCACTGACAACTCCCTGCCTTAGCCATTCCAGTGTCAAGAGAGTGCACAGGGAGTTAGCTGATCTCAACTGTTGTGGTGGAACATGGAGAAAGAGGTAGTTTCTTAGGTCCTGTAACAAGGACTCCAATCACAGAGAGCATTAAAGAACAATTGAACAACGCCTAGAGGCAAATAATCTCACATCAGCTCTGTTGTGTCGTCTTCTAGCAGTCTTCTGAATGCAGCACCTATTGGCATAACTCAAGGGATCCATCAGAGCAATGGACAGCATTAATCCTTTTATGATAGATATTGTATATCAGTAGATACTAGGTGGGCATGGAAGGGACCAAAAATCACTGTGTGTCTTTTCAGGCCTGTCCAGCGTTGGCAACAAATCACTGGATTTCAATTAAATCATCTTCCAGGTATACCTCTTAGGCCACACTGAAGGGAATGGATATATAGTCTTCCATCTGATCATCTCCACAATAAAGCTAGGAAATTTGTCATCAAGTCCCATCCTTGTTACAACAAACTGTGAGGTGATGGATGAGTTAATGGCAATGATGTTGATTTAATTTTCTTGACCCAGCTTATGTTTCTGATCCTCACAAATGCACATGAAGACTGCAAAATTTTCCACAGCAGATTTTAATCCCTTGAAACAGACAAAGCAAAAACCGCATTTTCAGAAAGGTGGACCCATCCCTTCTCCACCCTAGAGAGAGAGTTATTTTTCTGTATAAGTGTATTCAAGAGTAATCCTTGCACACCACACCAAAGGAAGATCATGTTTCCTTCCACTCTGCAGTTTCCTTTTGTTAATAATAATTATCAGCCAACACTCAGCTCTCGAGTCTACTGGTGAGAGATGGGCTCTGTCTCTAATTCCGGTCCTCCTCTCCCATTATTGTTTCATTATTGACTTTCAAGTGCAACTGGAAGCCAGAAATGAATGGGAAATTGGAATTGCAAGACTGGTGGGGCAGGTTTTCCCAACCAGTGTTGCAACAGGCAGAAAATAAATAAAATTTAAAAATACCATTTATCAAGAGTCGGGTCCTTCTAGGGTCACTGTGCACATATGTCACAGATCTTGGATAGCAGCAAAAAAAAAAAAAAAACATCCAAAAAACCCACTTGGTTGTCTTTCAAGTTTTAAAAGTGGCCTCCCTTGCTGCATCCCGTGTGTCAGCCTGAATTGAAATGGCTCCAGAACTGGCCAGCAATTGTCTGAGATTCTCCTCCCAAGTGGAACCAAACTGAAAATACTCCCCCCTTCCCCTCAATAATTCAGTTGGGACAGTCAAAGCAGCACTTTTTGGGAGAGACTCTCAATTAAGAAGTTGCCGGCTGACAAGGCGAGCAGAACTCACTCTGAGTCAGAGAAAGCTCTTCTCAAAGTGACTGTGCAGCCACAGTGCCTCTGGGATTTTTGCTTCCAGTGACTGAAGCCATAGTCCTGACCCCTGAGGAAACCCTCAAGCTGGTAGTACATGAACAGTTCTGTCAGATCTTGCCACTAGGACCCCAGGAGTGGGTTGTAACTGCACCAGGCAGCCAACCTGGGGACTGCAGAGTGTTTGGTCAAGAACTCCCTGGAGGCTGAACTATACTGTGGGGTGCCCCTCTCAGCCTGAAACAGGAGAAGTGGGTCTGTTTGGCATCCCCCCTGCAAGGTGTTGGGCTCTTGGAAGAAGGGACAACCCAGGGGTTTATGAGGGCCACAGGAAATCCGTTTTGTGGGCTGGGGCAGCCCCCCAGCTAACACGATACCCTCTCTGTGGGCGACAATCCCCAAGGGGAGCAGTTGGGCAGGGATTGAAGGGGCCCATGAGAGAAGAGCGGTTGATAGGAACTGCAGAAGCTGCTTCCCTGATGAAAACAATTATTGACCACATGGGAACTAGTACAACCCTATGGGAAGGAAGGAACCTGATCTGCTTCACTGGTGGGAAAGAGGGCCATAGCCACCACTCCTGTCCCAGTCTGGAATATGACAATGTGGTAGCCTGCTACTCCAAGACATCAGCATTCCTTGGGGAGCCTGGTGCTCTAATTGTGCTCATTATAGTCAATATAGTGGAGGTCCATGGGGTGGTCATCTCTGGTTCTGGCTAGACCTCTATACACAGCAGCTACTGGGGCCCCAACATCCTGAAAGCTGGGGGAATGTTGCTTATGGGGTCTGTCCATGGATATTTCCGACTCTACCCCACTAGCAGGCTTAAGCTGTCTGTAAATGGGAGTGCCACGGAATTGGTGTTGGCAAAATAATTGTTTTACCCAGTGGTGCCGGGTGAGATTGGGGCCTAGTAACTGGCCTGCTATAAGAGGCAAAGCAATCCTGCAAGGATCCTAGCCCGCAGGAAGGGTTGATGTACCACTTGGGAAGATCTTGCCCTTTACTAACCCTGAGCTCTTTGGCTCTTCTATCCTGACCAAGAAAACTCACAAGGAGTGTTGCCTTGTCTGGAAGTGATCGCGACTGACAGATAAGGGCCTGGGAACATGGGCCCATAAATCCATGGTCACCCAATGTGACTCGGATCCCACAGATTCACAGACATGACTGCCTGTGGTCACTCGGGCCCTTAGGGTCCTACGGATCCTGAACCAAAACTATTGAAATGAGCATGGAAGGGCACGGCTACTCAGTGCAGTTTGGACATCCCCTTAGGGCCACGCCAGGGTTGCTACCTCCAGCAACCCCAAGGTGGACAACCAGTTTCTCATGAGCTATTTTGACTTTGTGCAAGAGCAGCAAAACAACAGGAAGTTTAGCCATCTGTATGGGCAGCTTGCTGGGGTAAACAGGACCCTAGTGGATGCAATACAGGATGCGCAATGCCCTCACTTAGAACTGGAAGGAGGTGTCCTGGTTTGGGTGGTCAAAGAATGCCAAACAGGGAAAGGTCAGTCACAACTACTAGTCCCCAGGTTCTTTAGGCACAAAGTCCTCAGACTGGCCCACAAAATACCATGATTTGGACAACTGGGGATGGAAAAAACCGAGGAATGAATATTGTCTCATTTCTTGGCCAAAGTAGGAGTACATCAAGAGGTCATGGACTATTGCAACTCTTGTCCTGAGTGCCAGCTGCTGAGTGCCAAAGCTACCAAAAGCATGCCTCTGAGTCCTCTTCCCTTGGTAAACACTCCATTTGAACTTATTGAGAGAGATTTCATTGGGCCCTTTGAACCGACACTCACGAGATGCTGCTACATTGTAATCATCATGGATTATGCCACCCAGTACCTCAAAGCCATTCCCCTGTGGTCAATTTTGGCCCAGGAAGTTGCTGATAAATTGCTCGGGTAGACGTCCGCAAGGTGAGCTGAGTGAGCACAGGATCATCTTCATGTCAAAGTTACCACAAGAAATTTACTCCCTACTTGACAAAATCCATAAGAACCTCAGTGTAACACCCCCAAACAGGTGCGTTAGTGGAATGTTTTAACTGGACTCTCAAAGGAATGCTGTGCAAGTGTGTCACAGCTGAATCCCACAACTGGGACCAGCTGCTGCCATGCCTACTATTTGCTATCAGGAAGGTGCAATCTTCCACAGGGTTCTGCTCCTTTTGAGTTGGTGTGTGGAAGGTGGTCCTGGGGAATTCTGAACCTGGTGCAGGAAGCTTGCCGGGACCAAAGGACCAAGGCTGAGAAAGTTGAGCACAGTGTGTCCTCAATCTACGGGAAAAGTTAAAAGTTAAAATATCAGAGTTTCTAAAAAAATCTAGATACTTTCCTAATACAGAAAGGCATTCAACACATGGGAACTAT
This sequence comes from Lepidochelys kempii, assembly GCF_965140285.1. Lineage (NCBI taxonomy): Eukaryota > Metazoa > Chordata > Testudines > Cheloniidae > Lepidochelys > Lepidochelys kempii. Next base: position 149,293,414 of record NC_136382.1, on the reverse strand, counting down.
TTTGGACTTAATTAGGATAGACAAAGATGAATTAATCACTGGACTGGAAGTCAGTGGTTGCCTAGGGATCATGACCTATTTACATTCAATATGGGCAAACAGAGGACAGTCCCAACCAGTAATTATATGTAATTATATATATAGATATGCCTTTATTTTAACTTGAATTGATTGATAGTTCTGGGGTAAATTATACTGAGTCCAGGACCTGTATTGCTACAGTTTTAAGATAAATAGGGTGGAAATCACTTTTAGCTTTGGAAGCTGTAGGAACAGGCAAAGAATGAAGACAGTGACCACACACAAAGTCATATGTAAGAAATCTTGTCTACGCAGACAAGTAATGTAACAATCACAAACATATAAAACCTAAGAGAGCCCACACACTCTCTAATGTTGTATTCACACTCACATACCTGGTGGATCTCTCAACAGGCGGTCATTCATAGAGGGGTGGTTTCTGCTGGGGTCTGCCCAATCTCTTCCAGGGAACCAGGGAACCCACTCTTTTATCTTGTTGTTGTGACCACATTTAACACCTTGTGCATATGCATGAGGGTAACAACCTCCTTTTCTTTATCTGTTTTTCCATACCACATAAATTCTGAGGTGCCCCGTGTCTCATAGGTTGTTCTCTTAATTCCCCTTATTCTCATTAGCATTTACGTAAACATGTTTCCACTGTGACCTGTGGTCAAGGCAGAACTTTCCATGATTACAATCAGGCACCTTGCAGTCTAGACAGATACAGTATGGTCTATTTTTCCAAAACACCACCTATTGGCACATAATTTACAGTAATCTTGTAACCCTACTGGCGTAGGGTCATTCTTGAGTTACCCACTTATGTCAAGTCTCCTTAAGCCTGAGGCCTTGTTTGGCTAAGCAGATATCTGACAGGCCTTAAAAAGGGGGTTAAAAACAGGCTAACTGACAGATCTCAAAAAGCAGCTGTGAATGGTGAATAATCATTGAATAGGGATGTTTCTAGTTCTGCAGGGATTGGTACTAGGCCCAACACTATTCAACATTTTCATCAATAATGGGGAAGTAAATATAAAATCACTGCTGATAAAGTTTGTGGATGGTACAAAAATTGACAGAGAGGTCAGAGCTTAAATGCAGCCGGAGCTGTCTGGAGCACAGCTCCGATAAATATTTTCAGACCCACGGGGCAGAAGCCCCAAGCCCCAAATTGGGGCTCCAGGAAATACTGTATGAGAATTTAAGGCCCAAGAGTGGTAAATAATGAGGAGGACAGGGCAGGTATATAAAGCAGTCTGAATCTCTTGGTAAGCAGGGTCCAAACAAAAGACATTTTAAGACAACCAAATGGAAGGTCATACATCTAGGAACAAGAATGGGCTCTGTGTCCTGGAAAATAGCGTATCTGAAAAGCATTTAAGGATCCTAGAAGACAAGGAACTCAACATGAGATCCCAGTGCAATGCTACGGCGAAAAGGATTAATGCGATCTCTGGATATATAAAGAGAAGAGTAGGGAGTAGGAGCAAGGAGGTGATTTTACCTCTGTGTACAGCATTAGTCAGACCAATACTGGAGTACTGCCTACAGTTCTGGTGTCCACATTTTTGACATAACATTGAAAAAGTAGAGAGGGGGGTGCAGAAAAGAGCCACAAAAATTATTCAGGGGCTGAAAAAAATGCTCTTCGGTTAGAGACTCAAAGAGCTCAGTCTGTTCCTCTGATCAGAAAGAAGTTTGAGAGGTGACATGATTCCAGTGAAATACTTTACCAGGGGGAAAGTCAGGTACTGAAAGGTCTCTTTAATCTGGTGGAGAAAGGCATAACAAGAACCAGTGAGTGGAAGCCGAACCCAGACAAATTCAAATTAAGCACACGTTTTTAGCAGTGAGGGTGATCAACCATTGGAACGAACTACCCAAGAGAAGTGATGGATTATCCACCTCTTGATGCCATCAGATCAAGACTGGATGCCTTTCTGGAAGCCATGCTTTAGCCAAACAAGTTTTTGGGCTCAGTACAAGGATAACTGGATGAAGTTCTCTAGTCTGTAATACATAGGCGGTCAAACTAGATGACCTAATGGTCCTTTCTGACCTTAAACTCTATAAATTGTTCAGGAACATTTTACTAAATATCCAGAAAGATATTAGAACCCACAATTGAGAAAACAAGCTATATGCTGCTTTAAAAATAGCTTGGCTTAGAGGGGAAGTGAAAGCAGTTATAAGAAATTATATATAACAAATAGGAAAAAAGGGGGAAGTTGATAGCAAAAAATATAAATTAGAAGCTATAATTATAGAAAATTGATAAGGAAAGCAAAAGGACACAAGGCAAAATCTATGTTCAGCAGCATTAAGGACAGTAAGGAGTTTAAGTAAATTAGGAACATAAGGAATCATGAGTCCTAACAATGTTAAATGCCCATTACTAGCTGGGGAAATGATGGAATAGTCAATAATAATGCAGAAAAGACAGAAGTGTTTAGTAAATATTTCTGTTCTGGCTTTTTCCCAAATACAGATGTATTCATATTGTGAGGAGGAAGTATTTTCCATTCCAATAGAAACCAAGGAGAATGTTTAACAGCAAGTAATAAAGCTAGATCTTTTAAAATCAGGAAGTCTGGATAAATTGCACCCAAGAATTTAAAAAGAGCTGGCCAAGGAGCTCCCTGAACCACTGAGGTATATTTCGTTGCTCATAAGGTTGCTGTGTTAAATTAGGGAAATGAGAAGTTGAGCCTCCACTAAACAATGGGGGACAAAGTGAGTGACCAACTTAATGGCCCTGAGGTTCACTATGTGCTGCTGTAACAGATACTGGGGGAAACACTTTCTCTCCCCCCCCCGCCCCCGCCTTCCTATACAGCAGCTTTTCTGCTGTGGTCAAACCACAGTTTGGTCTTTTTCAGGACTTGGATAAATGTCTCATATATACGATACAGAATTAAATCACAGAATGAGTGATAATCTATAAAGGAAAATATTTACAATTCTAAATACATGTCGATATACACATATATTCTTAACAGTTTGCTTATAACCTTTAGGGGAGAAAGGTATGAAATCTCCTCAATAACAATGTCAAAAGAAAACATTTTCAGTTGGTCTTTATGTTCAAAAACAAATGACTCTTTATACATGTGCACATACATACACGTCCTTAGGCTATGGCTTTATCCCCTTCTCAGTATCTGCAAGGTGGGATCAGAACCCTATGTTATATATACGAGGCATGCGAGCTCTTCTGAACAAACTAAAGACAAACAGTCTCAGCCCTTTTCTTCAAACCTTTTCCCTTGGGACTCCGCATGGCAATCTGCAATACACACAGCCCACGGCCAATCTTCAGTCCTCTTCCTCAGGGGGTAAAGAGAGCTGCAGTCCGGCTCCAATAAAACCTGGCACACTCTCTGAAACGAGGCCAGATTCCATTGATCCCTAGGACTTCCCTGCCCTGCTCCACTGCTGAGTAGTCCCATCAAGCCCCAAGTACATCCATTCAGAGTTTCCTCACCCAGCCTCTTGCCGGGCTCATCACCCTAGATGGAGTTTTCCCATGTTGTTCCAGATAGCTACTGGGCATGCCCAATGTTCATCTCACCCAGCTTCTGGATTGTTCTGGCACATTCCCACAGCGTCCCCCTGGCTGGCTACGGGAAGTCTGCTGGCACACAGAGCACTCCAAAACAAAACATGGAAACTGTATTTCACCCCATTGTTTACTCCGCTATTTCCATGACTATATGCTGAAATGCAATGGGTTACACTACTAAGCCACACTCAGGTTTAAGTCCTGACCTTAATCTCCCACTTACCTAGCAAGGGCTGGGAACGTTCTGAAGGCAGAACACTCATCTTTAGGGGCACCTTGTCACTGAGTAGCACCACGGGCTGGTCAATCAATACAGACATTAGCAGAGCTCTAAAACGTGTTCCCAGAAGGGGTTGACTATAGCGATATGTAGCTAGAACGGACAAAGGGCTCAAGCCTTGCTTCCCTTGCTCAGGATCTGTACCCCAAGATGCAACTAGATTTTCCCCTACTTGGAAACATGTTGCAGGGGCTTATCCCAGACTGAGCTTGTGTGATGCCTGGAGAAACAAGGATATCAACAAACGGAGAAGAGAAAGAAATGTGATCTACTAGAAAGATAGAATTGGACCGGTAGCTTTCACTCATATGTTGAAACACAGGGAACTGTAGCCTGTTGCAGAGAGTAGTGAAATTAAATTGGTGCCCAGTGGATTTGGAGACTACAGAACTAGCCAAACACACTTGTTTATTTTCCACTTTGTCTTAACAATCGAGCCTGACTTTGGGAATGATAGTGTATGGATTCTTGCTGTGCTCTTTCTATTCCATTCAGCTAGGCTATTCAGTGGACTCCTTCTGTACAGTCATCCTTTGAAAATTACTGTTAAACCCTGACCCTCTACGCTCACTCCAAGAGGAAACTCTTTCAATCTGTTTTTGATGTTCTCTTCCTCTCCTCCTTTCAGGCCGTGCTCTCCACCCCAGAAGGCAGGCACGCTGCCAATCCACCAGCCTGCCCCACTCCACAATAAGTGTTATAAACAAAAGAATGCACAAAAAGGAATTGTTAACTGGATTGGCAGCTGGTAGCAAGTTGTTTTTTTTTAATTGTGAGTGTTTGTGTGTATGTGTTCCAGAGAACATTCTATTCTATGTTATTCAGGTTCTTATACCATGCTTTGGCCTTATGGCCCAAACTGTTACTGGTCAGGGTACATCTACCACAAAGCACAGAGAAGGTAGCAGAAATGGCTTATGTACTGAAAAATGTACACTCTTCTTCCTTTAAGTTCCTCCCCTGTCAAAAATAGATTCATTGTGGGCAGATAAGATAGGATAGGACGCTGGGAAACTACTTCTCCAGCCAACAGGCTGACAGATGCCTCCATCTTAAGAGAGAGCTGAACATTTTCTCAACAGTTAGGTTCATTTACAGGGCCAAATCCTCAGCTGGTGTAAACTGGGGCAGCTCCATTGCAGTCAAGAGAAGAGCTTGCAGCCGGCAATTCAAGTAATGGCTGCAGAGTAGCCCTAGAGCTGTGGTTTCCAACCTGCAGCCCAATCAGCACACAGCTGCGGCCCATATATATGACATTCTCAGAGCCATACAGGTAGTAGTGTGGATGCGGCCCACATAACACACAGAGAGCTGCATATGCAGCCCACAATGGTAAATAGGTCGAGAACCACTGCTTTAGAGAGAAGATTCCATTCCTTAAACCCCTATGCATATCCACTTTCTCAATGGCTCAAATACAGACTTGTCGTTATTTTAACTTCATGAAAGTCAATGGGCCAGATCACCAGCTAGTGTAAGTCAGAAAAGAGCCATTGACTTAAATGAAGCTAAAATGATTTCTACCAGCTGGGGATCTGACCCCTTGAAGAGGTAGGGCAGCCATTCCCCAAGTGCACAGACTGCTGCTCTGACCCTTCTGGAGGTCTGGCCCTGAATCTGCAAAGAAACAGAGTTGTTTGTTTTCCAAAGTGCAATTGAAGCTCTTAGTACAGTTGAATGTAATTATTTCTTTTTAAGTGCAATTTTGTGCAGTTAGGTTAGTTCCCTCTGCTCTCAAATTGTAACATGCCTGACCTAGCATCAGATATTCAATATAGTCCAGCGAGACATGCTTCAGCTGGCAGTTAAACCCTGGTCAGTCTCCCTTGATTATTAATATACAATATGCTGGTCTGACTCCACCAATGTGTAGCTTAATTTACATTAAACAGATTCTAACAACTACATTGGCCTTTGGTTGATGTATCTCATGTGTTGTAACTGCCACAAAGTTATAGTCTGAACTGCCTGCACAGACATGAAATAAGCAATTGGCAGCTAAACTAAGGCCGTTCCAATGCATAGGAGGGAGGAGATAGGGAGCTTGTGCAAAGGATCATCATAGAACAGTGCTCTGCAGAGATGCAATGTGGGATGGGGTATGGCAGTTATACAGATCGACCATGCAGTCTCCTTTCTGTACAGGTAGGAAAAGGTCTTGCAGTCCCGAGATTACAGTAGGGGCTGCAGAGTAGCCAAAGATAGAGGATTCCATTTCTTAAACCCCTACCCACCTCCAGTTACTCAATGGCCCAAAGACAGACTTGTCTTGCTTCTTTGTTTGCCACCACAGCATGGACAAATACTTATGCTTCGGCTATTGCACATATATATACCATTGGCCATCATTCAGCGAGGATGAGAGAACAAGGTCTGTGTGCAAAGGTTCAAGTGTGTGACCAGCCATACAGAATGACTGTCCTCAGTCCACAAATGTTTCCGCTTGTGTTGCACACTGAGCCTCAGGAGTTTCAGTTTTTATAAACCCATTAGTGCTAATAACAGGTTTCAGAGTAACAGCTGTGTTAGTCTGTATTCGCAAAAAGAAAAGGAGTACTTGTGGCACCTTAGAGACTAACCAATTTATTTGAGCATGAGCTTTCGTGAGCTACAGCTCACTTCATCGGATGCATACCGTGGCGGTCACGAAAGCTCATGCTCAAATAAATTGGTTAGTCTCTAAGGTGCCACAAGTACTCCTTTTCTTTTTATTAGTGCTAATAGAGGACATAAAAAACATTAGCAATGGACAACCCCTAACAGTCCCTGGCGTATTGACCATACTGGTAATGGCTCAGCTATCCCTCGTACATTGGACCACAGACCCCACACTCTGCAAACTGTGCATTTTGAGCATTTTTCTTTTCTTATTTTGCACAATCAGAGAATATTTCTTTCAGACCCGGGCAGTTAAATGAGTTCTCCATGCTGTTGTCAGAGTCAGGAAAAAAAAAAAAAAAAAAAAGCTGATTAGCTGGTGTGCATAGCGAGCTCTTTGGCTGATTATGGAAGTTTTTCATCTTTTCATCTCATGTGCCTCCAAACGCTTCACTTAGCTTTGCTTGGCCCAGGAGTGCTGACTCACCATTACCCCACACGGAGGCTGGCTACACTGAGTAAAAGGCCTGTTCTCGTGGCGGAGGTCCCAGATCAGAAAATGATAAAATATCAGGCTTTTTTTTTTAAAATAAGCACATCATATTTCATTAACAAGTTGCTTGTAAAATGCAGTGTTCATCATGAATATCTGATGGGTCAATCTAGCAAGGATGGTGTCAGCATTGATTTCATTTCTCTTTCTCTGGGTGGGAATTCTGTAGGCTTTCCTTGTGTACATGGGGTTATTTTTTGACCGTCAAGTGTAAGACCCTGGTGAACCACTAAGGATGATCTCAGACCTTCCCCTTTGGAATTCATTCTTTTATACCGGTGGTTTTCAACCTGCGGTCCATGGACCCATGGCTGTCTGCAGGCTCGGTCTCAGATTTCCAAAGAGGTCTGAACCTCCATATGAAATTTTTTAGGGGTCCACAAATAAAAAAAAGTTGAACACCACTGCTTTATACCATTGAATTATTCAGTGTTCAGGTTATTAATAATAATACCTTGCATTGTGTTACTTCCATCTAAGGATCTCAAATCACTTTACAAACATTAGAGACTGTCAACTTGAATTGTATTTTGACACTAATTTTTAAAAATTCCACTTTGACAGATCCTTCTTTAACATGTCCTGAATTTTTTTAAAATTCTTTAAAAAGAAATTGATAAAGGTTTTTCTGCTCTGCTATTAATGTTTATAAGGGTCTTCTCCAAGAAGGAGAGAGAGTATACAAAAGGCAACAGTAACACTGACTATATGCAAAGTGCTGTCAAATGCAAGAAATGAATGAGCTGGGAAAAAGATATTGAACAATTATTTGTGTAACTTTTTTCAATAATAGCTTGTTTAAGTGTTACTTTTAACTATCCAATGTACAATATCTTAGAGATTTGATTTTCAAGCTGGTGGTGACCCAATGAAAATTAATAGAACTATACCAATTTACACTAGCTGAGAATCTGGCCTATGAGTCCAAGCTATTACTGCATTAAACCTCTTGGGTTTAAGCAAAGCCTCAATTTTCTTGGGTTCTTTGTAATAATTACTTCTCCATAGTTCAGCAAGGCTATTAGTGTTATAACTTCTTGTTCTTGCCTGAGCTCTGCTTCCCCTTTTGTTCTGCTAGCATTGTTAATGGAACTTTTCTAGGTTCCTGCATTACTGCATGGGTATTCTTTTGCAATTATATGTAGTAATCCCCCAGGACCTGAGAAAACTTGTTTATTCTCTGTTACAATAGTGTTTTTGTCAAGTTCTTTTTTCCTTTTGTTACTTAATTATGCTCATTTCTTTGCTTGTTTGGTAACTTAGTACCCACAGGGTAGCAGCATCCATGACATAAATGTCTATGGGGCATGGCTTCTTTGTAATTTACCAAGAATTCACATCTATTGGTGGTTTGACAGAACTGCTCTCTCTAGATAGCCTTCTATTGTGCAATAGGATTTCATTTCATTTACTTTGCATGAACTCTGTTACCACTGGGCAGTTTACCTGAGCCTGTTTTAAAATGGCACATGTGGCCTTTTGTCATTTGTAATTTTACAAATACTTACCCCTGATATTTGAAGGACATGTTGACTCCTGCAACAAACAATATTGTTTTCTTCTTCACTGTTCCCAGGACACCCTGCCAGTATGGTATGGCTTATTTAACCCTTTGTGTTGTAGCTCATCTTTCCTGCAAGTCTATGGAGTGTTGTATGCCCTACAGCCAGCATCTTGTCCAGTCTGCCATTCTGATTTTTCTGACTCATACCATAAGAACATAAGAATGGACATACTGGGTCAGACCAAAGGTCCATCCAGCCCAGTATCCTGTCTACAAACAGTGGCCAATGCCAGGTACCCCAGAGGGAGTGAACCTAACAGGTAACGATCAAGTGATCTCTCTCCTGCCATCCATCTCCACCCTCTGACAGACAGAGGCTAGGGACACCATTCCTTACCCATCCTGGCTAATAGCCATTAATGGACTTAACCTCCATGAACTTATCCAGTTCTTTTTAAAACCCTATTATAGTCCTAGCCTTCACAATCTCCTCAGGCAAGGTTGACTGTGCACTGAGTGAAGAACTTCCTTTTTGTTTTAAACCTGCTGTCCATTAATTTCATTTGATGGCCCCTAGGTCTTATATTATGGGAACAAGTAAATAACTTTTCCTTATTCACTTTCTCCACACCACTCATGATTTTATATACCTCTACCATATCCCCCCTTAGGCTCCTCTTTTCCAAGCTGAAAAGTCCTAGCCTCTTTAATCTCTCCTCATATGGGACCCGTTCCAAACTCCTAATCATTTTAGTTGCCCTTTTCTGAACCTTTTCTAATGCCAGTATATCTTTTTTGAGATGAGGGGACCACATCTGTACGCAGTATTCAAGATGTGGGTGTACCATGGATTTATGTAAGGGCAATAAGATATTCTCCATCTTATTCTCTATCCCTTTTTAATGATTCCTAACATCCCGTTTGCTTTTTTGACTGCTGCTGCACACTGCGTGTATGTCTTCAGAGAACTATCCACGATGACTCCAAGATCTTTCTCCTGATTAGTTGTAGCTAAATTAGCCCCCATCATATTGTATGTGTAGTTGTGGTTATTTTTTCCAATGTGCATTACTTTACATTTATCCACATTAAATTTCATTTGCCATTTTGTTGCCCAATCACTTAGTTTTGTGAGATCTTTCTGAAGTTCTTCACAGTCTTCTTTGGTCTTTACTATCTTGAGCAGTTTAGTATCACCTGCAAACTTTGCCACCTCCCTGTTTATCCCTGTCTCCAGATCATTTATGAATAAGTTGAATAGGATTGATCCTAGGATTGACCTTTGGGGAACACCACTAGTTACCCCTCTCCATTCTGAAAATCTACTATTTATTCTTACCCTTTGTTCCTGGTCTTTTAATCAGTTCTCAATCCATGAAAGGATCTTCCCTCTTATCCCATGACAACTTAATTTATGTAAGAGCCTTTGGCGAGGGACCTTGTCAAAGGTTTTCTGGAAATCTAAGTACACTATGTCCATTGGATCCCCCTTATCCACATGTCTGTTGACCCCGTCAAAGAACTCTAACAGGTTAGTAAGACATGATTTACCTTTACAGAAACCATGTTGACTTTTGCGCAACAATTTGTGTTCTTCTATGTATCTGACAATTTTATTCTTTACTATTGTTTCAACTAATTTGCCCGGTACTGACGTTAGACTTACCGGTCTGTAACTGCCAGGATCACCTCTAGAGCCCTTTTTAAATATTGGTGTTACATTAGCTATCTTCCAGTCATTGGGTACAGAAGTTGATTTAAAGGACAGGTTACAAACCATAGTTAATAGTTCTGCAATTTCACATTTTTGAGTTCTTTCAGAACTCTTGGGTGAATGCCATCTGGTCCCAGTGACTTGTTACTGTTAAGTTTCTCAATTAATTCCAAAACCTCCTCTAGTGACACTTCTGTCTGTGACAATTCCTCAGATTTGTCACCTACAGAAGATGGCTCAGGTTTGGGAATCTCCCTAACATCCTCAGCCATGAAGACTGAAGCAAAGAATTCATTTAGTTTCTCTGCGATGACTTTATCGTCTTTAAGTGCTCCTTTTGTATCTCGATCGTCCAGGGGCTCCAATGGTTGTTAAGCAGACTTCCTGCTTCTGATGTACTTAAAAAACATTTTGTTATTACCTTTTGAGTTTTTGGCTAGCTGTTTTTCAAACTCCTTTTTGGCTTTTCTGATTACATTTTTACATTTAATTTGGCAGTGTTTATGCTCCTTTCTATTTACCTCACTAGGATTTGACTTCTACTTTTTAAAAGATGCCTTTTTATCTCTCACTGATTCTTTTACATGGTCATTAAGCCACGGTGGCTCTTTTTTAGCTCTTTTACTGTGTTTTTTAATTTGGGGTATACATTTGAGTCTCTATTATGGTGTCTTTGAAAAGTGTCCATGCAGCTTGCAGGGATTTCACTCTAGTCACTGTACCTTTTAATTTCTGTTTTACGAACCTCCTCATTTTTGCATAGTTCCCCTTTCTGAAATTAAATGCCACAGTGTTGGACTGCTGAGGTGTTCTTGCCACCACAGGAATGTTAAATGTTATTACATTATGGTCACTATTTCCAAGCGGTCCTGTTATAGTTACGTCTTGGACCAGATCCTGCGCTCCACTCAGGACTAGATCGAGAGTTTCCTCTTCCCTTGTGGGTTCCTGTACCAGCCGCTCCAAGAAGCCGTCATTTAAAGTATCGAGAAATTTTGTCTCTGCATTTCATCCTGAGGTGACGTGTACCCAGTCAATATGGGGATAATTGAAATCCCCCACTATTATTGAGTTCTTTATTTTGATGCTTCTCTAATCTCCCTTAGCATTTCATTGTCACTATCACTGTCCTGGTCAGGTGGTTGATAATAGATCCCTACTGTTATATTCTTATTAGAGCCTGGAATTACTATCCATAGAGATTCTGTGGAACATGTATATTCATTGAAGATTTTTATTTCATTTTATTCTACATTTTCTTTCACAAAAAGTGCCACTCCCCCCAGCACGAACTGTTCTGTCCTTCCGATATATTTTGTACCCCAGAACGATTGTGTCCGATTGATTGTCCTCACTCCACCAGGTTTTCTGTGATGCCTATTCTATCAATATCCTCCTTTAACACGAGGCACTCTAGTTCATCCATCTTATTATTTAGACTTCTAGCATTTGTGTACAAGCACTTTAAAAACTTGTCACTGTTTATTTGTCTGCCCTTTTCTGCTGTGTCAGATTATTTTTTATGTGAATGTTTCTCATCTGATCTGGCCCATACTTTATCCTCTTCCATCCTGTCCTCTGACTAAAACCTAGAGAATCTCTATCAATAGACTCTCCTCTAAGAGAAGTCTCTGTCCGATCCACATGTGCCTCTGCAGCAATCGGCTTTCCCCCATCTCTTAGTTTAAAAACTGCTCTGCAACCTTTTTAATGTTAAGTGCCAGCCGTCTGGATTTGCTTTGGTTTAGGTGGAGCCCATCCTTCCTGTATAGGCTCCCCCTTTCCCAAAAGTTTCCCCAGTTCCTAATAAATTGAAACCTCTCCTCTCTTCACCATCGTCTCATCCACGCATGGAGACTCTGAAGCTCTGCCTGCCTGGCCCTGCGCGTGGAACTGGAAGCATTTCTGAGAATGCCACCGTAGAGGTCCTGGATTTCAGTCTCTTTCCTAGCAGCCTAAATTTGGCCTCCAGGACGTCTCTCCTACCCTTCCCTATGTCATTGGTACCTACATGTACCATGACCACTGGCTCCTCCCCAGCACTACACATAAGTCTGTCTAGGCGCTTCGAGAGATCCGCAACCTTCGCACCAGGCAGGCAAGTCACCATATGGTTCTCTCAGTCATCACAAACCCAGCTATCTCTGTTTCTAATGATCGAATCTCCCATTACTAATGCCTGCCTTTTCCTAATGACTAGAGTTCCCTCCCCCAGAGAGGTAACCTCAGTGCGAGAGGAAACCCCATTATCATCTGGAAGGAGGGTCCCAACTATGGGAAGGTTTCCCTCTGCTCCCGTTGACTGCTCTCCTTCCCTGGGCCTTTCATCCTCCTTAAAAGCGCAGGGGCTGTCTGACCGGACGTGGGACAAATCTACAGTGTCCCGGAAAGCCTCATCGGCATACCTCTCTGCCTTCCTTAGCTCCTCCAGTTCTGCCACCCTGGCCTCCAAAGCCTGTACACGGTCTCTGAGGGCCAGGAGCTCCTTGCACCGAATGCACACAGACGCCATCCACCCACAGGGCAGGTAATCATACATGCTACACCGAGTGCAATAAACAGCACAGCCCCTACTCTGCTGCTGGGCTTCTGCCTGCATTCTCTCCTACAGCTACCTAGGTTAAGGATAGGGTTTTTGTTTAAATCAAGAAGTTTTGATTATAGTTTAGTTTAAAGTTTTTAAAGAATGGCAAGTGTACCTCGCCCCCTTTCCAAACTCCCTCTCGAAACTCCCTGTTAGTGGTCCCTGGTCACAAAGCTCCCTGGTTGCTTGCTTACTGCTTTATAAAGCCCTGGCTTTCTTGATAGTCAGGGGGCAGGGCTCAGGCTCAGCCAATGAACAGAGGCTTCTAGATTTCAAACCTTGTTTAGAAGCTCACAGCTTCCAACAGCTACCACAGCAGTTCTGATCATGCCACTGAAGGCTTTTGCTTTGCAGAAGAATAGTTCTCTGGAGTTTTGTGTTCTCACAGCATTATTTTTAAATATTAATTGTGTTGCCATAGCATCTAGGATCCCCAGTCATGGACCAGGACCCCATTGTGCCAGGTGCTGTACAAACACAGAATAAAATGATGGCCTCCTTCCCTGAAAAGCTTACAAATCTGATTTGCCGGCTAGTATTTGCATGTCTTGAAGTTCTTGTTATATTTAGAACAGTCCAGATCTAAAGCTTCCACTGGATGCATTTTCCTTGTACCTTTTTGCATTGTATTTTGCCATCATTAGAATTTGGTCTTTTATTGTGTCTTATCAATTGTCAGAACAGCAATCTGTCTTACATGAGTGACCCAGAGTTTCTCTCACCCTGGCAACTTGTATGTAATCCTTCCCAGTGGGTTGGTGGCTTGAAGTATTTTCCAGATTGCACAAATAATTGAACAGTGACTAATTTGTCTGCTTCTGACATGTCCTCACTGGCTAATCCATGTGTTGAGTACACAGTATTGCCAGTTGCACGCAGTTAGAAATCATGAGTCAGGACCTAAAACAAATGCTGATACCAGCTTACAAATCATGGTATTTGAAATAATACGTTGGGGTTAGTTTTATTTGTGTTCTGGTGTTGGAACCGTTAGGATTAAAACTTTCAAGCTTTTCTCAGCAACCACAAAGGCTAGAAACTTGCTTTTTAAAAAATGCAAGCTGAGATGCTCACATAGCCATGTGATTCCAGTGGGTAGGGCTTTAAGAAAAATACCAACTGAAGTCAGGTTTCAGAGTGATAGCTGTGTTAGTCTGTATCAGAAAAAAAAAAGAAGAAGAGGAGTACTTGTGGCATCTTAGAGACTAACATATTTATTTGGGCATAAGCTTCCATGGGCTAAAACCCACTTCATCAGATGCATGCAGTGGAAAATACAGTAGGAAGATATATATACACACAAAGAACCTGAAAAAAATGGGTGTTGCCATACCAACTGTAATGAGACCAATTAATTAAGGTGGGCTATTATCAGCAGGAAAAAAAAAACCTTTTGTAGTGACAATCTCCCACCTTAAGTAATTGGTTTCTTTACAGTTGGTATGGCAACACCCATTGTTTCAGGTCCTCTGTGTATATATATATCTTCCTATTGTATTTTCCACTGCATGCATCCGACGAAGTGGGTTTTAGCCCATGAAAGTTTATGCCCAAATAAATTTGTTAGTCTCTAAGGTGCCACAAGTACTCCTCAGTTTGTTTACCAACTGATGTGTCACTCACAATGAAAACACCTTTATATCAGTGTGACAGTTTGCCCTCCTCCCCTACCCTCCTCCCAAATGACACTGGATGTGCTGGGATGGCACTGAGTCAGCCTATTCTGCCAGAGTGGGTCTCTTTTACCTGGTCGTGCTGGGCTAGGCTCACAAGCCTCTTCCTGCCAAGCTCACAGGCAGGTTCGCGCCCAGCTGCACAGAGAGACCGAGATCTGCTCTGGAAAGATTCAGCCTTAGGGGCTTGCCCCAGCCCTCTGGTGCCCACTCCCTTTAAGAGGTACAAACCCAAAGGTTTTATGAAATTCACCCCCTCCCTTCTTGCCCCCCGCCAGTTAGAAATTACATAAACTGGGTTATATTATAAACAGAAAATAAATTTATTAACTACAAAAGGTGAATTTTAAGTGGTAAAGAGGTAGCAAACAGAACAAAGCAGATTACCAAGCAAATAAAACAAAGCAGGCAAACTAAGCTTCATTCACTAAAGAAATTTTTTACAAATAGTAATTCCTCATCCTAGATATTGTCTTAGGTATATTCCGTCACAGGCCAGATATCTTTCCAGCCTGGATTAAGCAGTTCTCTCCCCCCGCCCCCCCACCTCGCAGTTCCAGTTCTTTTGTTTCCAGGCTTTTTCAAGTATCTCTTTGGGCGGGGAGGCTGAGGTGAAATGAACTGAAGACCTTGATTGTTTTCCTCTCCCACCTTATACAGGATTTCCATAAGGTGGGAATCCTTTGTTTGATTCCCCCACCTCCGAGTGGAAAAGCTCAGCAGTCCAAGATTGAGTTTAGACAGTGCCATTAGAGAACAGGACCCCAGCGTTCCACGGTGCCCGAGCTCAAAAAGGTAGAGAAATATGTCCCTCTGGCCAAAACCTTGAGAGCTAAGGGTCACCAGGTCTAGGCACTGATCCTCGGAGCCTTAGATGCATGGGATCCCAGTAACGAGTGAGAGAATGTGGAATCAGTCAACGCTACACTTGGCTGATGTGGCAACTCATGGTGTTGGATGCCATCAGGTGGTCGAGGGACATCTACATAGAACACATCACCAGAGATCAGCAATATCAGGCGGGATGAACTGGAGTGCCGATGAGAAGCGCAGTCAAGAAAGTAACAAATACTTTCCTCATAGATTGTATTTTCTAAATGACAACCAACCTAATTCTCAATTACTGAGAGACAATCTCCACTCATTGATATATTTTGCTTTCCACAACCAAATCTCTGTACAACTTTTCATGAGTGATGTACCCAAGTATTCAGATTCTAATATCTAAACTATTGTTAAATCTATACACCTAAATTTGGGTTATTGCTGATTATGTACTCTATGTATCACGTGACTTAAAAATTAACTTTATATCTGTGGATAATCTAAGCACTATATCCAGATGTACAGACACTCTTTTCCCAACCTATGATTATATAACTTTTTTAACATCAGCTTTAATAATATTTTTATATCAGGTGACCAGGTCACCTGACTCTAGTATCACAGCGTCCAAGAGTCAGTGGCAGTATGGAGAGTCCACAGGAAGGCCAAGCTTTTCACAGTCCATTGCCCTCACTGATAGGCCTTCAGCCCTGTCTGGCTTTTCCATTGTTGTACCTGAAGTGTTGGCAGTGGGCGTCACCCAAAAGTAGCGTAGTTGATATACACATCAATAGCCAATATTCCTAACTTCAGATACAGAAATGGTCCAGGCATAGAGATTGGATAATCACATTCAGTAAATCATAACCTTTCCAATGATATCTTACAAGACCCATCTAGCATAAAGTATATCTCAGTTATATCATATTCATATCTTAAGCATATTTTCATAAAGAATATGTAGAACATCGTCACAATCAGTGCAAAGAAGAGTTACTATTTCTCTACCATTTTGAGGCTGCTTGACATCCCAATACTAATCGCAAAGGTTTCTTCCATCAGCCCAGCTTCCTTCTGACTTCACATACGAGTGTCCTAGCAGTGATCCAAAATAAATATCACACAGTGTTTGAATCCTTCCCCACAATGCCCAGGAAGCTGTTGTCCCCAGTTTGCAAAGAGCTAGAGAAGTTCGCCAGGATCTGAAACACAATCTCCTCACTTAAAATATATCAAAATCGTCATACTTGTCCCTGCCTCAGCATGGCTTCCTCAGTCTTTATTTTCTCTCTCTCTTTCAGAGCAGCCAGGTCTGTGCTACTGCCATATTCAGTAACATCAGCCCAACACTGGGCCACAGCTCCAACCATCAGTCAGTGTGGTACGATCAGAGTGACTAGAAGCCTCCTCTTCAGCAAAGACTCGGAACTAGAATAGCAAGACTAAAGTGCATTGGTAGAACAATGCCAGGCCCAGGATTTGAATTGGCAGAGAGTTTTGTGGGCGAGGATAGGTGTGAATTGACAGAGCTGTGGAGAAGCCCAGGGGTGAATTGAGGAACATTCTGCAGAGCTGTGAGAGTAATTTAGGACTGGGATAGCGGAAGCAGGAGGGTTTTGTGGAACCGTGGGTCAGGACTGAGGTGCATTAGCAGCGTGCTGTGGGGAGTCTAGGACCGGAATAACAGGAGCCGCTGCTGGTCAGGGTAGAGGTGAATTGGCAGGGCTGTTGGGAACTCAATGGGAAGAGCAGAGGTACAGCAGAACTGAAGTGTGTTAGCAGAGCTGTACAGCCAGGGACCCACAGCTGGAGGAGGTTACTGCAGGTTTACAGTGAAGTGTTTTTGACAAAGCTGTGTGGAAAAAACCACCTGCCCTCGATAGCCCAGCTCCAGCTTGTTCTACAGCCCTGTCACTTCCCTGTGTACTGCAGGTGTCACTCTAGAAGGATACTTGGAAGAAAAAGGCTGACATTCCAGAATGATGAATGTCCCTTTCCAATGGTCCTTTATAGGCTCAGCAGTCAGAGCTGGGTCTGCAGCTTTGCTGAGGGCATGTGAGAGCTGTACTGGGGGTGCCAGGTTTGGAAAAGCAGCCAGCAGTTTATGACAAGAACAAAGGGCAGAGCCAAAAAATCCCACCCCTGCCCCAAATCCCTCCCACGCATGAACTGAACTGTAAGGAAATAGAATAATGGCAAAGGTCAGCCCCCAGCAACATTTGGCTCTCTCCACGGTAGTACAAGGGACTCGCAGCCCAACCATGAGCTTAGCCTTCTGTACCTGGTGCGGTACGAAGGGCAGCATGAGCCAAAGCAGCTAACTCAGACTTCTGGGAAGCCTCTCCTCACCCCAAATCAATGTGTTCTCTTTCCTCCACACATTCTAGGCCCCTGGATGAAGGCCTTGCTTGGCAACAGATGCCTAGAAGAAGTGCATGACATATTAAGCATTACGTAGGCATGTGATCCTAAGTCCCTGGCAGTGTCCCAGCAGAGTCATATTCCCATTGCATTCCTTGGACATCTCCCAGATGCTGGTCTGAGAAAGTCACTCACCCAGTATGGCTTCATTGTTCTGGCTGGGGTGTTTCAACACAGCAGGATCTGATTGACCATTGAGTGTGCATTTGTATGTCACCTCGAAGAGAGAAGAGGAGATGGAACTGCTTTCTGTGGACAGCGCATATCCCCATTAAACTCTCCCAGCTGCTGCATCTCTGAGAGCTGGGGATCGGGCCTTTCCAGGTGTGTTGTGTAATCATTTCTTCAGCAAGGCCTTCCAATGGGAGATTGGGGAATGATATCTCATCGCAGCTGAGTGTTTCTCTAATGCGGGGGACGGAAGGAACATCTGAGAGGCTGGTGCAGGGGAGCACACCTGCATGAGCTACCTGCACTGGGTATGCCTGAAAGGCAAGTACTGCACTTTGAGAAGCAGGCTGCACCCTCTACAGGCCTGTGTAATTACAAAAGCACGTCTATTCACTTCAGAAAAATCTGTTGACAGCATCCTTTCTTCCTTCCTTAAAAGCAATACTCACAATGGAAAGTCTGGCTAGAGGTGAACATCCCCACACCAGGATACAGCTCTGCTATATTTAGAAGAGCAGGGATTTTTTTTTGCATCTTTACCAACAGACCACATTGCCTTCACAATCCTTAGGGCAGGTGTCCATTCCTCCTGATGATTCCCTTTTATCCTCCACTT
Organism: Lepidochelys kempii; assembly: GCF_965140285.1. Taxonomy (NCBI): domain Eukaryota; kingdom Metazoa; phylum Chordata; order Testudines; family Cheloniidae; genus Lepidochelys; species Lepidochelys kempii. Next base: position 149,274,889 of record NC_136382.1, on the reverse strand, counting down.
ACAATTTTATTACAATGTGATAGGTACTTAGATGCCATGGGTGTGACGTGCTAGAACTGAACAGACCTCCAATTTTCTCCCTCGGTTCATTTTCCATCTGGCCTCACCTGTTAAAATTTCAATCTGAACTCCTCTTTGAGTCTCTTTGCCTTGGACATTTATGAATCAAAGCTGTGGGTTTCCAACATAGTCTATACCTTCCGTTTTTGCCTCACCGCAATCCACATATTTTTCTCCTTAGGAATCTGGGCTGCTGAAAGAAGAATTTCATTTTCCAGCGGTATTTTCAGTCAGTCCCCAGCTCCCTTGATTCCCTGAACACTTATGCAAATAGAAAATGATCTCGTGTGGATTCTGGGATGGCGCCATTGCACAGAGCTGGTGCTTTGCTGGTAGAGTTCAAGAATTCTAATCACAATTAGAATGAGCAGGAATGAAATCTCCTGCCTCCTCTGGGGGTAGAGGGGAAAGGAAGCTGCACTAGCCAGCTCATCCCCAGAATGGGTAGTGTGGCAGAGAGGTGGGCATGGCTCAGGTGCCCAAAGAGAAAATTGTTTCAGTGTTTCCCCAGGTAGCCTCTGCTGTTGGGGATCCCACAGAACTTCAATAATTACAAAGGTACCAGGTACCAGTGCTGCAGTTAAGATTGCATGCCACAATGAGTTTAAGAAAGGAGGTATAAATTCCTAGTGTGGTAAAATAAGATGCACATCGGCTTACACACAGGTTTAGCTGTTATGTCCTTTGAATTTTCTGTCTTTTTTGTGTAGTTTCTCTTCATACACTTTTAATAGAAAGCTTTTGCAATTGGGCTTCTGTTACCGTTTATCTTTGGCAGTCCTGCTTTGCATTGATGACAGAGATCTTATTAAGAACTTTGTCTTATGTAAGCACAAATTGGAAGAAAGATGGATCGTGACTAGATGTGCTGCAACGGGTAGGTTATTTAGCTTGGGCAGGTGTTAATTTGGATTTATGGTCATTTTTAGCTTGTATTCATCATGCCATACTATTTATTTAGCTACTTTTATGGTCCCTATCACCATAGTGTCTGAGCACCAGTATTGACTTTGGCTTGGGAAATGGGAAGGGTTTGCCCATTCCAACATTACTGCACTTTTATGAGTTATTAATAAAACTTGATTCTGGTCTCTCATTTGTCTAATACTACTAACCTGTTCAGAGCCTTGGGAGTAGCAGAATGAAGGGGGTAAAGCCCAATAATATTCTAACTACAGTAGTAGTTGTGACTTCAACCTTTCTTTAAATATAACAGGTGTTGCAAATATAGCTAGTATGTGACATATCGGGGACTCACACACACAAAACAGGTCTATTTTAATATTTTCAAAACTCAACTATAATGAAATACAATATATCCTGTATGATAAAAATTCCTGCTTAACCTCAGGCACTGATACTACATATTCAAGAAACTCTGTGCCAGCCCTGGAAGACATGCAGAGATTATCTCAGTCTACTACAAACTGCAGATTGGAAAAGTCATCAAAGTATGGGGCCTGTTTCTTCAATATGTTTAGGCAAAAAGAGTGGGTGAGAATGAACCATAGGGAACAAAATAAAGAGTGACCAGTGAGTCAATCCATGGATATGAGAAGGAGTTTAGGACGTATACCACAGTAGTTGGAATTTGATTAAGGACTTTGATTTGATGGGGTGTATTCCTTGTGAGATTGAAGTAACACTGGACAGAGCAAGCAGCATTTAAAATACAGACACAGTGTTTGTGAAAAACATTCAGTTGGTGGGAAAAGAGGTTACACTAAAACTTACACACAGAATATCTATGTATTCAGCATTATATATATATCATCCAAAATACTACACTGAAAGAACATTAAGGTTGCAAAGCCAAGCACTCAGAAGTTAGGAAATGCCAGAATAAGTTGCCTGTGCAGTGATCCCATGCTATTTTTCCATAGGACTTCTGCCTCATTCAGTGAATGGATAGCTATTCAATGTCTCCCTTTCAACCTCTTCATTCAATGTGTGGCCTCAGGCCTATTTTCCACACACCATTCAAACCCTGCACTGAAAACAGAATTATTAAACGTCCTCATGAGCCTTTCTATGGTGCTGCCACAGTAATAGCCAAATTTTTCACAAACATAGATTAATTTATCTTCGCAACACACCTATAAGATTAGGTGGTGTTGCTACACCATGTTACAGCTGGGAAATAGAGGCACATCGAGTTTAAGGTCAAAATTGTCAAAATTGCCCATTAATTTGGGGTCTCCAATTTGGGATGTCATTGAGCCTGATTTTCCAGAGTACCTAGTGCTATTTTTATAGCACTTTATATGCTCCGAGTACATCTCCCATTGACTTCAGTTACAGCTAAGAAGGCTCAACAGTTCTGCAAGCTTGGCCATAGGTGTCTTACACTGAGAACCCAGAAAATGAGGAACACAAAGTGAATGGCCACCTGTGAAAAGTCTGGTTCTGGTGAATTGCCCAGCATTACACAGGGACTCTGGGGCAGAGGCAGGGATAGAATCCAGTTCTCCAGGGTAACATTCAGCTGACTTAACCATGAGCCCTTCCTTTCTCTTTCTGCAGTCCCCTGTGCCTCAGTCAATATACACCCTCCAACCAAGAGGTTTCCCTCCAAGCCCTCTCTGAGCTGCCAGTCTTCTACCATTACCTCCTCAGGACCTGAAAGCTAGTTTTAGTGACCAGGTCTGTACAGCTCCTGATGGGGAGGACCTCCTAACAGAACCCCTGCTATACAACCTCCATCAGTGTATGAAGGTGAAGGAGTCCCCCATACTGTGCTGCAGGTTGGTCTGGCTGTCACCACCAGAGTCGGAGACCTCCTGGACTACAGTTGGAGGGACTGAGTGAATCCTGTGACACTAAGCCTGAGCATGGGGCTGTACATCCTATATGTCCCCGGTAATGTGCCCAGGAGGTGAGGGCAACCTTGTGTCCTGCTTCTCTGGCCTTCTTTGGGCCGGTCCTGCAGGAGGGTGCTCCCCATCCACTTCTCACCCCAGGACCTCCAGAACTTTTCATCCCCTGCCCTGTAAGCCTCTCTGGCAGCCCGCAATGGGCAACCTAACTTGGCTGAATGACATCCAGTAAGTCTGCCTCCAAACTGCATCCAGGAAACATCTGTATACAATCATCCTTCATACCATCTACTTCCTCACCATGGTGTCACACCCTGACCTCAGTGGTCTAGTCTGTACTTCACTCTGGTCCCACAGCCCACTGAGGATATCAGCTGGCAGCTCCTTCATGGAGCCATAAGCACAGGTGTGTAGTTGGCATGCTTCACGAACTCCACCGACACCTGTCCTTTCTGCAGTGAGAAGGAGACCCTGGCACACATCTATGTGGAGTGTGTCAGGTTGTAGCCCCTCTTCCAGCTTCTCCATAACCTCCTATTTAGGTTCTGGTTGCACTTCTTCCCACACTTCCTGATCCACTCACACCCCATCTGTGGACCCACAAAGTTGCGAGACCTCCTTGTCAACCTCCTACTGGTGCTGGCCAAGAAGTATCCATCACACCAGAGAAAAAAGCTGGGCAGTAGAAGTGCTCTGTGACTGTGGGCCCTATTTCTACTCCCTTGTTCAATCACATCTCTGGCCAGAGTTCCTCTCAGCACTGTCCACTGACTCTCCAGACACTTTTGACGGGCAGTGGACGCTGTCCGGGGAATCTCTGCTCAGCATCCCCTTCTGGCTGTCTTATCTTCAACCTTTAACCTCACTTCCCTTCTTGTTTTCTCCTTCGTTGTCCCTAGCAATCAGCTGTGGCCTGGGCTTAGGGGTTCCTCCCCCTTAGTTGAGGGGACAGGCCTTTAGTTATGCTTGGGCCTAGACATGCCTGTCCCAGTACTACAAATAGCACATCCCTTCCAACATCTGCAACACACAAAATAGGACTCCTACCAGACAATAGCCTTCTTCATTGCACAGCCCTGATTCATTCCCAGAGCATGGCCTGCCCTCCGCACTGAATGAAGCAGGGGTCCTGTAGAAAATATAATTTATGATAATGTAACTAAAGACTGTGTCGCATACACATGGGAGCTGAATTAATGTTGAATAGAAAGTCGCACAGTTTCCACAGTATGCATCCGATGAAGTGAGCTGTAGCTCATGAAAGCTCATGCTCAAATAAATTGGTTAGTCTCTAAGTTGCCACAAGTACTCCTTTTCTTTTGGCATTTTCTATGTCACTCTGAAATCTTAATGTTCCTTTAATGTAGCTTTTTCATATGTTCTTTCCTTAATTTTGTCAAAAGCAAACTGAAGAAACCCCAAACTGTATAATATAGAAACATATTGGCTGTATCATGGGTCATCAGCAGGACTGAAACCATTAGAGCCACAGCATAGACCTCTACCACTGAAGCTAACAAAGTAACTGATAGCAGTAGAAGGTTGTTATTCTCTATTTGTACAGACAACCTAATTCTTGCATTTCCTAACTGTTCAGTGCTTAACTTTGCAAGTTTGACATTCATTTAGCATAGGAAATTACATTTAAAAAATTAAAAATGGAAAAAATAGAAATTCCATCATATTGACTCCCAACTTGAGTCATCAATAAGTTCCTTAGAGCCACAGTACAGATCTGTGCTTCTTAAGATAATTGAGTAACTAACAGCAGTAAGGTGAAGAACGAACTGTGAGACTGACAGTGGATTTCACAGCTATTTGTTGACAGCACAGGCATATGGAAACTAAGGACCCATGAATTCAGTTCCAGATCCTGTAAAGGAGTATGCTTTAGTGATCATAAATCATTCTGCCCCTGTGCCCCTAGCCAGTCTGTTCCTCCTTCTCCAATACACCCCAACTCCTGCCTCCTTCTCCCCCTCCTATCCACTATCCAGGCCATTTTAAAGGCTCCTTAGTGTAAAGGAGAATGAGATCCCATCTGTTTATGTGTTTGAGTGATATCAAATGGAACCAGTTTGGTAAATGTCATAAATATGGCACATTATACACCTTTTTCCACATGGGTCCAACAGCTGATCTTCTGCCATTCCAAGAGAGTCTATGCAATAATATAGGAAGGTGCACTGCATTTGCTTGAAGTTTTAACAGTAGCTGACAATCTTAGCATGAATTTGATGCACAGAGGGTGACCGTATAAAAATTGCAATTGGTTTAGCTGTGTTATTTTCAAAGTGATAGAGGCCTCTCCCTCTGGAGCACCATCCATTTCAGAAGGCCTTGGAGATGTTACCTCATTCATTTAAATGAGACACCCAGACGTGTGACTGACACAACCATAAATTGTTCAATCTTTGTGCGCGTGGGGGTAAAAGGACTCCCTGTGTTACCCCATGAAGGGCTTGACTGTTTGATATGCTGATGTCAGCTGTTTACCCTCACTTCACTCTGGTTTCTCCACACAGTTCCCTTTTGATACTTTGGCCGCCCCTTGTGAAGTGCCTTCATGCCTTTTCCACATATTCCCCTATATAACTGTTCTCTGGCTCCTCCAGAGGGGTTTACCTTCACCTCAAATACAATTCCAAAATGAAGTATTGACACCAGCAGCCCAAGGCACCTCTATTCAAATGTATGCTCACAGTAGCAAATTGTTTATCCAACCAAGTAACCACCATTTCCCATAGTCTAGATTCTGTTCTCTGTATGTCCCCACATGCGCCTTATTTTAACCTCTTACAAAGTGGCAAGCCTAGGATTTTGGCTCCATTTATAAAATCTAGGGTACCCACTGACCCCTACAAACAGCCACAGAAGGGGAATGAGGGAAGGACTGGCAGTGCCTGTGAGATTTATAAAGGCACCTCTCTGGCCATCTGGCCACATTCCATGGCCAGTCCTGGAGGCCCAGTCACCAATGTGAGCCATTGCAAAAGGAAAATCACTGGCTCAGAACTTTTGTCATGGGAAGGATGTAGCTTTGTGTGTTCTAAAAGAGGGGCTTGGAAAACTAGCATCCTAAATGCTCTCCATTCACTAGCTGCCATGCATTCAAATCCTCAGTGTCTGCTGTGGGCTCTAGGTACCATCCATTTAAGTGATATTGCCTCAAGGAATAATGGGCTCCTGTCCCTATGGAGTACTAGTTATTCCGCCTTATATAAATCAATATCCCTAAATGTGTTCCTTTTAAAAATCCTTATTCCCATTGTCCTGTATTTCAAAGACAACCCTCTTTTCCCTCCTCTAGAAATAGATCTAGATATCTCTTGAGCTCTTTTCTTCAATTGCTACTTGCAGTAACTTATTCCATTAATTGCTTACATCTTGTAGGGGGTAGTTCTGCCTGTGCTTCTTCATTTACTCATACCTTCTTCGGTTTCCTTAGGCTAGCAGTAGACCATTGCACAGTCTCTTATTGTGCTGTTGGTCATTTTCACCCCAAATCAGCACACCATCTATAGTCAGGTCCACTACATCCAAATCTACAAAGATTGGGGTACGATACTTGCTGCAGCTCAGGCCCCGAGGCAATCCCAAAAGGAAATTGCTTAAACTTACTTCTATCAAAAGGGGACATGAAGGCGCAGATATTTGCCTGTTCTGTATCAACCTGGACTTGACAAAGCCATTGGCTTGCATCGGAACCTGAAAATACTCTTGCATTTTGGAGTCTAGACACACCCTCCTCAACTGTTTTTGGGGGATAGGCATTAGCATTTGAAGGTCTTATCTAAGTCTTTGGTTCTATACAGATCTTTAACTGGTTAGTTTGGTTACTGTGAGCTTGATGTTAACTCAGGCACCAGATGTCTATATTCACTCAGTAACACCTAATTTTACCATCTGGTCAAGTTCAATTTTGACTATCTCACAGTGCTAATGGGATTTTACTTGGTCACATGTACACACAATTTTATATATGTAGTGTACACTGGAATTCATATCAATGAGATATATTATATTCTTAATCCAGCCCAGTGCATTAAAAACCTTCAGAAGTTCTTTAAGAACATGTTTTGCATCTTGTTCATTACACAAAGTATGTGCCTGCATTTGCAGACTTCAGTTCAACTCAAGCATACATAGGACCTCATGTCCCACTATTTCAAACTCTGGAGTGACATTTTGTCCTTGTACTAACGTGCCTGTGGAGGTTTGCCATTGAACTGTTTTTGTGTCCCGCTATATGAAACACGCTTGCTCTTTCGTATTTTAACTTTTGACTCTTAACTCCAGTACCAACCTCTAACTTGAAATTCACTTTTTATTCATCTAGTTTCAATATCACAATCCAATCTGTGGTAGAACCTTCCTTTCTAGATTTAGTAAGAGGCCCAACAAAGAACTTTGGTTTTGCATCATTATCATCACCAAAACTTTGTCCCCCAACCGTATATTTATGAACAGATTTTGGTTTTGTCTCTTTTCGCAGCCCATGCTGTTGTGAGCAACACCCATTCATAAATGGTTGCTTTTTATTGCAAGTGTAACATCACACCTCTTTTGTTGGACTATTGCTTTCTGCTGCGACTGCTTCCACACTTATTGCAAACAAGAGTGGTCTCTGCACTTTGTTTCCCCTTGTATTCTGCCTTTATGTTTTGGCATGCTTTTTTAATTAGATGCACTTCAGTTCTTCACTGCTTTTTAACACTTCCATTTGGGAAACACAGATTTCACTAGCCCTGCAAACATCCACTGTTCTTTACAAAGTCAAGTCTATTTCTAGCAATAACCTTGCTGTGATCTGGTTAAACAGCACAAATAATTTAGTCTCAAATAGATCAACTGCCAACTGTCCAAATGCACACTGCTTAGCTTTAGTACATGGTCTGTAAAATAGCGGTCAGTGGTGTCACGGGGCATCTTGTCTCTTGTGAAGGACACATGTATTTCCCAAGTGACATTTTGGAATAGTTTCTGAAGGACTATCTAGTGGTTTGTAGTCTCCTTTGTGTTCCCCACTGGAATGCATTGTAGATCTCCAGTGGGTCTGCCACACATATTAGTGGATAATTCCTCCACCTTGCTATTTCTCTGACACCATTTGCTTCTAGAAAAACTCAGAACCACCACACCCACTTCCTCCATTCCCCTTTCAGGATTCCTTTGAGGCTGAGGGATTCATGTGGCCTTATTTGGTCTGACCCCATATACTAAAGGTGTGACAGCCAGGAGGGGTGGTAAAACAACTCCCATCACACTCAACGAGCCCTCTGGTGGACTTTGGTGCAGAGCGAACATCCTAGCGACGGGATCTTTGAGGACCCAGCCCTACTGCCTCAAACTGAAGGAGCCACATTGACGCAATATTTTACCTTTTAAATGACAAGGTTCTGCAGTTAAATTTCCATCCCTGGGGTGCAAGTGAATTTAACTAGGACATATTCTCCAGTTCCTGCTTCTAAAATTAGATTTAAATCAGCAAATCATCCAGCTGGAACAAGCTATTTACAGCTGTACCTGAAGCTCTGATAAGATAATGGATAGGTTGTAAATACCTACCATGCTATGTTGCCTTTGGCTAGTGTTTAGGGATCACAAATAAACTGGATGGCTCTGAGTATTGAATAACATCACACGGGGTCCAGTCAGGAGCTATGAGCTAGTATTCTGGTGGGATTTTTTAAAAAAAGTTGGAAGTCTCCTGGGCACTTTGTATGCATAATTTAAATGGCATGGTGAACAATGTATCAGTTTGTGTTACAGCTGGATTTCAATGCAGGGGAGCAGCGTGGACTTTTCATTAAATAGATATATATTTTAAGTGAGGTTGGCCTGACATTTATTGGAGTTGTAGAGTTAGGGAAGGGAGCGAGGGGCGAAGAAAAAATATTTTAGAATGGTGGAAGCAAATAACAAGGAAGGCTTGCACGCATATCTGGGAGAAGGAAAGGAACCTTTGCCCCTTCCTCTTCCCTCACCTAAAACAAAGCTCTCTGCTTTCAGATAGTCCAAGTGGGAGCGGGGCTGGCCTCACCCATCCCGAGGGCTCTACATGGGGGGTTCTGTTCTATAGACCCCTGTGAGGCCTCTGGGGGAGATAGTGAGGCTGTTTGGGCTGCCCTGACATGAGCAGACCCCCAACTCTAGGACTTTTCTATCTCACTAGGATGATGTGGCATCAGTGTTCTCCCAGTGCCCAGCCAAGACAGGATCCCTGGTTGTGGCTCATTCCACCTAACACAGCTCTAATGCTGACTGGTTGGGGGATACTAACCCTACCATGTTCTGTTTGTATCTGCCATACTATTGATAGGTTGTCCCCATTCCTTAACAGAAGGATTTGCAATCTAGGGGTACCTCTGGGCCTCAATAATTCCTGGACCACCAAGTGGTTAGTGGTGCTCTATTTCATCTACATTTGGCACAGCTGCTGCCATCTTTTCTCTGAGATGTAACCCTAACCACAGGCACCCACTGGATTGGATACCATAAAACTCCATCTAGGCTAGGGGATCACTTGTAAGCCACCCACAAGCTGCACCCAGTGTAGAGTACAATGGCCTATTTGCTTAATGGTGTTAGTCTAAGGCGGGGAGGGGTCATATTATAGCCAGTGCAGCCTCTAGAACATGGGTACCTGTACATTTGACTGCAAGAGAGTCAGACTCTGTTAAGCTTTGGGGCACCCTGCAAAGCTCACCAGGTGCTTGCCTCATGTGATGACTCAGGTATGTTTTCTATGTAGGGGATGGGCTGGTCCTGTTTTCTGTTATTAATTTATATTGCTGTGGTTACATAGATACATGCAAGCTGAGGAACTGAAAAATAAGCTCCTATTTCATTATTATTAACAGACAGATGAGGTGGTACTTCCCCGCCCCTCCCATGAAACCACAATAATGTTCAGCTGAACCAATCCAGTTCACATACCCTGATACAATTAGTTATCTGCAGGTGGTGTAAACTGCTTCATGACCAAGGACCCATTAGGGGAAGTTACTAGCATCTGCTGTTGATTCTCGTCTCAGCATATAGCTAGAAATAGAACCAAGCCAGGCAATCAGGAAACCCAGAGTGCTTTATAAGAGACAACATGGGCTAACAGGTAGCATACCAGGCTTAGAGTCAGGAGACCTCACTTCTATTACTAGCTGTGCTATTGAGCAAGGTGCCTCAGTTTACCCTCCCACCCTTTGGCTGTCTTGCCTATTTAGGGATTAAGCTCTTTAGGTCAGGGACTAACTCTTACTATGAATTTGTACTGTGCCTTGAAAAGTGGGACCCCCTGATCTCAGTAGGGGGCTTTTACTGAAATAAAGGCCACAAGATATAGGGTCATATTACTGTAGATTAGTGATCCAATGAGTCTGGCCCACATGTTAAATGCAGTGAGATTACATTAAATAAGGGATTTTTATCTTAAGATCTGTAGTGAACATGTTAATTTAGATTTACAAGATTCTAGTAGCAGCTTCCCAAGAAATAAACACCCCTTTGAGGCAAAAAGGCATCTAACTGAAACCTACCATCACTAGCCTGGCCTAATCTCCAAACCCAAATTAAGCTACTGAAACTGGAATAAGATCCCAAGCAGAACTAAACTGCTAGACTACGGCAAGCCTTTGAGCTATGGTGTATTCCCAAACTAGAGCAAACTTCTGAGCTAGGCTAAACGTACTCGTAAGAATGAGGACTCCAAGTCTACTCTAGACTTCCAATCAACTACACTCCTAAACCGGAGTGAGTAGTTTAGGCCAAGAATCCTTTATAGCTTCATAGTCCTTTAGCCCCACCCCTAAAATGTTTTGGCCAATCAGCCTCTTCATCTGATCCAAAATGGAGTCTTACAGACAGCAGCAAACACTGGCTTCTCCCAGCTTTAAAGAAAATGTCACTCCTACGTCACCCTAAAGTAAAAGCACCTCAGTTGTCTAGTTTTTTTCAGATAAGGGTAATAAGGAGGAAAAGAGAAAGCAGTTCTATAGTGCACACCCTGCAGCTTGGTTCTACTTTCCTATCTCTCTTGGGGATTCAATAAGAAATTTTAATATGGGGAACATATATTGCCCTTTTAATCTGTTCCTAACCCTACCCCTCTATGTTCTTTGGAATAGCTTGCTCTGTTGCAAGGGCTAATATTCACATAGCATTCCCAGTATGCATCCAAAGTGTAACCTACACCAACATTACAGCCTCAGAGGTGGCCACAGTAGTTGCATCTACCTAGTCCAACCTGCACTTGGCTGAATTTGGTGCCACAAGTTCCTAGACCCCCAATAGTGTGTGGTTAAAGCACTGCATTGTAAATCTGAGTTCAGTTCTGCCACAGACTTCCTGCATGATCTTAGGCAAGTCATTTCTCTCTCTGTGCCTCCATTCCCCGTCTGTAAAATGGGGACAATGCTTCACAGAATAGCCATCAGTTCTTGTGAGGCACTCAGCTACTTTAGTGATCGGGGCTATCTAATTATAATGCCTGCTGCTTTCCTGTTTTGAATGACTCATTTCAGCCCAAAGAAATCCAGATTCCTTTGTATCTAAAGGAACCCAAGATCATGTTTTTAAATTCTAACAGGGTTATATTTGCCCATCACACACAGCTCTAAAAGTCTGGCTAGCACGGAGAAGGGAAGTGGGGATGTTATACTTAGAAACGGATTTAATTAACCTTGCTGTTTATTGCTTGCTTCCAGAGTTCAGTGAGGTTAGGAAAAGAACAAGGGAATAGGTCACCCAATGTTTACACTGAGATTTTGAAGAATAGACCAGTGACTTATTTTTCCCCCTGTTTCTTTAAACATTCTGAGTCTAAAGTTGTGGATTAATTTTGGAGCCAGGGTGGGGAATGTTGATTCAGAGGGTGGTAAATATGTGGTATTAGGATGCAATGTTAACTCCTCTGTTGTATCTTTAGCACATCTCTTTACTTCCCTGGCTTTTGTATGCTAAGAGCATTTTGGAGATCCCCAGCAGACTGGATGAAATCCACCCCTAGGTGAAGGGCCAGGACAAAACTTCAATTGTGCGTAAGCTTTGTGCTGTCCCTCTGCACAGGGGGTAAATTTCACCCGCTATGAACATTTAAGGTGGAATGGGTTGACATTTCTTGTTTAGAAATTGTTTCAACTAAACCCTAAAGATATGTCTTCACGGCAGAGTTCACCTGGGCTCTTCTTATTCAAATAGGTCAGGGGTTCTCAAACTGGGGGTCGGGACCCCTCAGGGGGTTGCAAAGTTATTATATGGGGGGTCGTGAGCTGTCAGCCTCCATTTCAAACCCTGCTTTGCCTCCAGCATTTATAAAGGTGTTAAATATATTTAAAAGTGTTTTTAATTTATAAGGGGGGGTCGCACTCAGAAGCTTGCTATGTGAAAGGGGTCACCAGCACAAAAGTTTGAGGACCACTGAAATAGGTAAATGCCAGATCTCTGGAGCACCCTAGTGTCATGCACCGTGCTGGTGCGTTGCACATTGGTTTTTGTATACTCTGTGGTCAACCAAGACGTGCATAATGAGCGAGCAGTAACTCTCCTTTCTGGTTGACATATTCATGTGCACCTTGTGGGGGCAGACAAAAGGCCTGTGTGGCATTGATGGACCCAGCACAGTTCAGGAACCCCATTCTCTCAAAATCAGCTGTTATTTTGGGGGCATTAGCAATCTCCACCACCTGTGGGTAAACTACAGCATACCATCTTGCAAACCTCCGTCACCACAATACCAACAGTTGATTTGCCAACACTGAACAGGTTGGGTTGGAGTAGTTGGCTTCCAGAGGGGAATAGAAACCCGCCTCTGCACTTCCACACCAGGGTCCAGGAAGGACAGACAAGTTCTCCCACCATACACTGCAAAATGATTACTAAAGCTCTGCAGCTTGAAGAACCATGGGATATGCCGCAGAACTCCTAGTGCCTAATCCAGGTTAATGCAGTGCTAATGTTGACACAGCTACATGAGTGAGTCAAGTGTTGATTAGAAGTGTGGATGCTCACACCCAGGCTTGGCTAGCCTAGGTGCCCATACTCAGGCAAACTCTGCAGTGAAGACATCTCCATAGTATTTAACAGACATCTGCTTAAGCATCATCCCTTTCTTCAGTTCTTTCCAAGTTGAGCCTCGGTGTCCTAACTCTATATGTCTGTCCATGAGCCTATCTTACCAGGTTTATAAAGGCACAGACCTGCCACAGACTGGGGAAGAAGGGCCAATGAGTGTATTAATACTAGGCAGGTTACCAAGAATTAAATGGAATCTGACTCACAACTGACACACGGCATTTTTCCCCTTGGTTGCTTTTACTCTGGCTAGGTCCTATTCCCCTTTTATTCTGGCTAGGTCCTCTCATCTCTCATGGTGACCTGAGGGACATCTACAGCTCCCCGCCACAGCCAGACACACAGACATGTGCTACAAGAGTTAAGTTGAGGCACAGGAAGATCTAGTTAAAAGGTGGGCTACATTTCCTGTTGCCTTTCACTTTTTCTCAGGCATAGAACATTTGAGTCAGTTCGAGCAGCTAGGCCAGATCCTAGAACAGCAGGCAATAAACCATTGAGCTCATTTCTCAGTAAATGGATTATCTTGAAACCAGCCTTCATTCCCCACTGGAAATAACCCATTGCACCAGGAAAAGGGAAAATGAGCCCTGCAGCTGAACAGAATCATTAAAAGGGAAACATTTCATTTTTCAGAAACCCACTGGCCGCACACCCTTAGTTGTCACCAATAACCCCCACATTAGAACCCATACGGAATATCCTTAAACAATTACAGCCCATACTTGATGGAGACAGCATCCTGAAACAATTCTTTCCTGAACCTCCTCTTCTGGCCTTCAAACAACTTCCCAGCCTCGAGAAGCTCCCCACAGACCCCAGGACATACCAACTCAAAGAAGCACCACGCTCTTCCAGAACAACAGATACAAACCCTGAAGACATATCTCCACTGCTACATATCTCCACTGTTTCACCCCCCACAATACACCTTTCAGTTCCTACAAATGCCTATCACAACATGTGGTGTACCTCATCCAGTGCACTAAATGCCCCAACAGAGACCATGTAGGTGAACCAACCAATCCCTACATTTGCAAATGAACTCACACATTAAAAAGATAAATGTCAAAAACACATGATCATCCATGGGCACGCACTTTTCATGAACTGATCACTCCATATCTGACCTCTCAGGCCTTGTCCACAAAAGCAACCCTGCAAAACATGTTCAAAAGATGAGCCTGGGAGATGAAATTCATAACTAAAAATCATGGACTCAGTAGAGACACTGATTTTACATCTCATTACAACAATCTGTAACCCACTAACCCTCCTTTCTCCTATGACTGCACAGGAGTTAATTGCTCACTTCATCTTGAATGGTCTCTTAAATCATGTGTTAGCTCCTTATGTTTAACAATCTGTTCCACTGCCTATTTAGCTGTGACACTCAGGACAGGTCTACACTACCATTTAAGTCATTCTAGCCTACGTCACTCAGGTGTGCAAAAGAGACATCCTCCTGAGCGACAGAAGCTACAGCAACCTAAGCACTGTCCACACCAGTGCTATGTTGACGAGAGATGCTCTCCCGAGTCCCGCCGACATAGCTTCCGCCTCTTGTGGAGCTGGAGTAATTATGCCAACGGAAGAGTTCTCTCCCGTCAGCATAGAGTGCCTTCACCAGACGTGCTACTGCAGTGCGGTTGCATCACGGCAGCTGCGCACTGTAATGCTTCTAGTGTAGACGTGCCCTCTGATTACCTTTCCCAGACCTGAAGGAGAGCTCTGTGTAACCTCAACTCATGTCTCTTTCTCCAGCAGAAGTTGGTCCAACAAAAGATATCACCTCACCCACCTTGTCTCTCTAATATCCTGGGGCCAACATGGCTATTACAGCACTGCAAACAAGCATTCAGTTATGTCAGTAAGTTCATACCCAGTTATGCTGCTTGAACAATGAATGCAAGACAACTTCTCAAACATGCAGAATGGTCACGAATGCCACAGCAGAAAAGAGTGAGAGCTCAAGGAGTTGCAATATGTACTGACATCAGCCTATGATGTAGTTCTTTGACCTGTTACAGATGCCTCAAATAGAGAGCTTGGAGCAGGACTGCTGAAGCATCACCGGACTGAATGGTTGCCTGTAGCATATGCATCAAGGGAAATGAAGATAGAGGAGAGAACGTATGTGTCGTTCAAAAAAGCAATGCCAGGTCTTGCAGGGGGCTGCACAGAGTTTGATGATTTTTTGTAATGGTTGTAAGCACCATCAGGGACACAGCAGTTAGTGATGATGTGGAACAAGCAGTAGCAGTTCATGCGAACATGATAAAAGCACTGTGTGCACTATCTCCAGAGAAAACAGCTCAGAACAAAATACTACAAGCACCAATACAAGCTATGAGTGAAAGACAGAGAAACCAGGACTTCACATACACCCTATACAAATGAGTTTTCAGGGAGAAATTCACTCCTTTGCAGAGGGGCCACAGAAGATAGACTAAGCTGAAGAGGTCCGGGGTGTAGCATTGTATCTAACCATCCATATATCCGTTGAAGTCAGAAGGTCGGATCCTCAGCTGGTATAAATCAGCATAGCTCCACTCAAGTCAAAGCCAGATATTCAACTGGTGTAAATCAAAGTAATTCAATTGAAGGCAATGAGCCAGAGTCTCAGCTGGATAAATCGACATATATCCATTGAAGTCAATGGAGCACCATCAATTTACAGCAGCTGACATTCTGGCCCACTTTGTTTTATAGTTAATGCAAAAGATGGAAGAATTGACCAAAGAGACCAATTGAGACATATTCATGTTGCAATGATAGCAACTAAAAAAAAAGGGGGGGGGGGCATTTTCCAAGTTCAAACATTGTAATTGTTAGACTAATTTATCAGTGTTTTCAATTTAGATGAAAAACTTTTAAAAAAGGAAGTTGTGTTATTAAAGGCGGAGCTGGTTGTGCCAGGCTGTGATGAAATACCGTACACATTATTGTAATAATCTTTGTACAAGGTGTGCCTTGTAAGATACTGTTTGAAAATGCGTAATCTGCTGGTCAGTACTGTCCTGATAAAATATGTGTGGCAACACTGTATGTAAAGTTACAAGATTTCCCTGTTTATTGGTATTAACACATGTTCCAAACCCCACAGCCCTGCCCAAACAGAAATCGCCAAAGAGATCTGTCCTAAACAAAGGAATGTCGCCATGCCTTAATTTGCATTGGGGAAAAAAATAGAGTCATCAGGCAGAAAAGGAAAACAAAGGAAGCTAAAACAGGTGAAAAAATCAGCAAGGAATATCCTTCCACATAGATTATTTGGGTCCTGGGTCTCAGCTTAAAATGTTTTTCAAGAGGGGGACTGCAACTATTAAAAGGAGGGACAAACACCTGAAGACACCCTTCTCTCCCTCCGCCCACCTCATTCTCTGTACCCAAGAAGACGAAAAGAACCAGTTGTTGGACACTGGGGGAGGGGTCCTGACCTGTAGAGTTTGGTTAGTAACTTTACTGGAAACACGTGGTGTGAAAGTTTGCTTTGCAACTAAGATAGTTTCGTATGTAGATACCAGTAAGCGTTTTATCTTTATTTTTCTTGTAACCATTTCTGACTTTCATGCCTCATTACCTATACTCACTTAAAATCTATCTCTTTGTAGTTAATAAACTTGTTTTACTGTTTTAGCTAATCCAGTGCATATAAACTGAAGTGTCTGGGCAACTGTTTAAGATAATAAGCTGGCATATTACCCCCTTAAAGAAATAATGGACTTAATACAATATAGATCATACATTTCTGGGGGAAGATCTGGAACCGGGGGAAGGGGTGTTGGGGTCACCTTCAATATAACCAAGGCTGAGAGATAGGGTGTAGCTGGCAGGCTGCAGTTACACACAGACACTCAGGGCATAGCTTGCATGCTGGAAGGCTGTTTGAGTGGCCCAGATGGGGGCTACTATAGCAAGGCATTGTAAAGCACCTAAGGTTGCAGGGCACAGGTGACACAGTATCTCCACTTCCGGTCTTAATTGTACCCCAGTATGCCACACATGATAGTTAACATTGCCTAAAGCCTTTCATTATAAGTGATTTCAGTTGTCTCTAGCTGTCCATCCAACCATTTGGACTGACATTTCCCATGCTGGGGAGTCTGCCTACAGATTATTTTTTTATCCTTGTTTGTTTTAAGTTTCAGCTAAAATGGTTCAACAATGTCTGAGAGCAAGGCTAGAAAAACAGACTGTTTTTTCCATGTTAAGAAATTACATCCTCTTCAGCTCCTACTTCTTCAGTAAAGGTTCATTAGAGGCTGCCAGCTAAATTCTCTGGAGATTTCTTCTATACTGAGTGTGCTCCATCCCCACACTGCTCCTGGGTGCCAAAGGGACTAATCATGTACCATCCCCACAGAGTGACCGACCATGCTGCATCCCAGGACTGAGCATGAGTTTCCCAGAAGTGGCCACTCCCTGTTGCAAGGGGCCATTGTGATTCTGGGCATGGTACTGAGAGCCGGGAGGCTGTCTCCTGTGTTCCCAGTGCCCTCCTGCTGGCACCTAGTCAGCGTGGAGGAGAAAGAGAAAGCCCTCCGATTCAAATGTAGAAAGATGAGGGGAGACAGGAGCTGGAGCCAAAGCTGGGGCAAGAGACAGGGGGAATAGGATTGGGAAGAATGGTGGGGCGGGGAGAGGCTGGAGAGAAGAAACAAGAGCAGAACCAGGAGAGACTGAAATAGGAGCAAAGACAGAACGGGCTAACGGAAACAGGAGCAGAAGCCAATGGGGACAGGAGCAGAAAGATTTCTAACTTTAGAGCACACTTCCTTGCAGAAGCTGGAATGGAACCCAGGGTTCTAAGTCTCAACATTCCTCTTCTGTCTAGCAAATAGCCATGGAACCCACTGGCAAAGAATGTCCCCCAACCTCCTTTAATGGCTGGCCCAAATAGAGGCTAAACTGCCACTCTCCCTTACTCTGTTAGGTCAAGTGGCAGAAGTCTAAGCTGTGGATCTAATTGCTGCAGTCGTACTGATGCCCCATGCTGATGTCAGTTTGTTTCCGCATGATACAATTTCCATTTTTTTGACAAAGCTTAGGAAATAACATATGTAAAACAACATTAAAAGAACATTTAAGATCATAAAGTGAAGTACTCCAAAGTTAGGAAATGCCATAATGGAGGCCTTCCATGCAACATTAATTCAGCTCCCTTGTGTGCATGCGTTATGATGCAATGTTTAATTACATGATTACATGATACTTTTTCTGCAGCACTCTGGTCTCCTTCAGTGCACAGGGCTGACACACTCTGGGAAGGAACAAGCGTTATGTAGCGAAGACACAGACAACAAATGGTAGGATCCCTGCCTCAGGTGTTGCAGAATTTGGAAGGTGTGTAGTGAATGAGACACAGGATTACAGGAAGAGAAAGGACAGTCTCATGGTTAAGCTAGTTGAATGCTGCCCCGGAGACTTGGATTCTATCAATGCCTCTGCCACAGAGTTCCTATGGGATGCTGAGTAAGTCCGCATAAACCAAAATTTTCACGGGTGTTCACTGCCTCATTTTTTGGAGGCTAAACTTGAGAACACCTGGGGCCAGATTTGCAAAAGTTTTGAGCTGTCACACCTGAACTGAGGGAGCTGTGCTCTGAACATAGGAAGTGCTAGAAAAATGCTGAGTACTTGAAAAAATCAAGCCTGTAGCATCTCAAATTGGGCATCCAGAATTAGTAGACGTGGTTTTAATCTCTCGGTGCCTCAGTTCTCTACCTGTAAATTGGGGAGAATTGCACTACCCTTCCTCACGGGGGGGTTGGGAAGATAAAATCATTCATGTTTGTGAAGCAGTTGGACACTGTAGTGAGAGCACCACAGAAATTAATAATTCTGTATTCCATACAAGGCTTCAGTAGTGTGTGGTACATAAGGGCTGGGTTCGAATGATGAGGATAAAAAGAAATATTGAACAATCCATACAGTAAGCACTATCTATCCTGCGCACTCAATGAGGCAGGGGTCCTGTGGAAAGAATAGTGTGCAACTGTGTAATTAAACTCTGTATCATAATGCAGATGCACCAAGGGGCAGTTTTAAAGGGGGCAAGGACAGTCTTAATGCTGGCATTGCCTCACTTCTGAATGCTTTACTGTGCAACCATAATGTTCTTTTAACATAGTTTTTGGTATGTAATAAAGATGTAAATTCTTCAGCAACTTAAAAGCTATTATACTTCCTGTTAAGATATTATGCAGCAAGCACACCTCCTAAAAGTAAGCGATGGAAAAGCATTATTGGGTCACCCTGCTCTTCTCCCTGACAATACAGGATAGGACTTTACAAAAACAGTCACATTTTGGGCTGCAATCCAGACCAGTAAGGGGCTGTGTTACCGCCTGCCCTGAAACCCTGAGAGCCTTAAATGCTCTGCTGCTGTGGCTCACAGCACGGCCACCAACAGCCAGCAGAGACGCACAAGGTATCCGGAGGGTCTATATGCTGTGCAGCCTTGCTTCAGCGCTTCTGACCCTCAGCAGCCTGCCTACACCACAACAGACCCACCCTAAGACAGGGGAAACCAGCACCGTGTTCTTATGAGGAAGGTCCTGACTGAGAGACGCTCAGCTATGCAATACAATAGAGTAATTGGTGAGGAAAACCATCTGAAAGAAAGACTGTGCCTTGCGGGTTAAGTTTTAGGCTTTTAGATGCATGTTTTCACTTTTATTTGCTTGTAAACATCACTACCTTTATATCTTTTACTTGGTGTCACTTAACCAATGTCCTGTTGTTAAATAGACCTATTTTATCGTAACCTAAACCAACCCAGTACTGTGTTTGAATTGAAGTAATTGCTAACTCCAGTTAATGTGGCAAACTGCTGGGTATTGTCTCTTTAAAGGTGCAGATGAACTTTATTCTTTCTCTGAGTGGCCCATGAGAGGGCTGGACACATCAGGGCAGATGGTTTGGGGGAAATTCAGGACTGCAAGTGTGCTGAGGTCATCTCGCCAGGTGTAACCAAAGCTGGTGGAAACCAGGAGTGTCAGTTGTGTTGTGGCAGGCTGCTGTGGGTCAGAAGCACTGAACCGGGGCTGCATAGACACGCAGGATACTGAATGCTTCTCTGCTGGCTGTTGGTGTCCGGGCCATGAGCCACAGTAGCAGAGCATATAAGGCACCCAGCGTTACTGAGCAGGCCCTTACTCATCTGGATTGCACCCCAAAATGTGACAAAGACATATTCTAGTGGCTAGTTTTTAAAAGTCCCATGATATTCAGCCTAAATTTTTACTTAATACAATTTCATTCCCATTGTGCTTTGTTATGCATCACATGAAATAACTGCTCTCCACCTTGGGTGTTCAAAACCGAACAACTGCAGACTTTCTCAACCCCCACCCCCTGCAATCTAGCCAACATTTTATGAAACCAGACAAGTCTAGCTCATTTATTCATTCTCATCAATCAGTCCTTCCAGCCTCTTGACCATTGGTATTGCTTTTCTCTGAATTCCTTCAACATCTTTCTGCCAGTGTGAGGCTCAGAACTGAATGCATGACTCCACTGTTCTGGAGAAATACTATTACTTCCCTGCTCTGTCTAGTGATGTCTTTGTGTTTACAATCCAAAATTGCATAGGCTTTCTTTGTAGCCATATCACATTGCAAGATCATATATAATTTGTTCCATTTATTGGTCCATTTATTACCATCCATTTGCTGTGACTACTCTCCTCCTGTTACTGTCACCCTAATGTTCTTTTGGCATTACAGCTTCCCAGAGTTCACCTTCCCATGAGCCTGTGTATTTTGGATTTATTAGCTTGCGTTTTTCCAAGACAAATGCAATTTTATAGGATTTTTGGCTGTGTTTCTAATTCTGCTAAGTCTCTGTGTAGTATTTCCCTGTCCAGACTTGTGTTTGCAATTCAACCCAGTTAAATATTATCTGTTAATGCCATTAAGGTGCTGTTGACTTCCTTCATCTGGATTAATAATGAAGATATTAAATAAGAACAGGAGTAACATTGTCTAAAGGCCCTAAGTGATTCAGAAGCCTAAGGCCTGTTGAGTTTCAATGAGACATAGGCTCCTCAGTGCCTAAGTCAGCTCCGCAAATGAACTTTATATTTTACCCCAGACCTAATACTGATCCAGCAAGGGGCTGAGTACCACCAGCTTCCAATGTAGCCAATTGAGGATGTACAGCACCTCACAGGAGAGACTCAGATTCTCCTGGGATCAGGCTTTTTGCTAGTTTACTCCTTTAATACAGTACATCAAGTTGTATATCATCCGTGCCAGTTGACTTGCACATGTTCCGATTTTCCTGACTTACCCGTTATCAGTAGTTATAGTTACAGGCTCTTCCTTCCTTCTTAATTGTTCTGTCTCACTTTGTAGTTTCCCTGAAGACACATTTTGAAAGGAAAGTTCTGTATCTGAAGCTATTATTTGAGCCATCCTTAATTTCATGCCCCGCCTCGTTTATTAATGGATTATCTTCCCAATACTACTATTTTCCCCAAACTACATTTCTAAAGTGCCTTCATGTTCTCCTTAGCCCTGTTAGCGGCAGTAATTCTTTTTGAGTTCTTGCTGCCTGGATCTTTTGCCTGTAGGATTTAATGACTGAGCTGTCTTATTTGGTTGCCTCCCCCTACAGCTATGGATATTAGCACATCTAAATATATAAATCTATTGAGGCAGGAGATGGACAGGTGTCCTCAAGATATAGTGGTGAATCTGCTTCCTCTACTCCTCTAATTGCTTCCCCGTGCCAACAATAATCACTTCCAATTTATCTGGTCTGAGTGGTAGCCACTTTGCTTTCAGCCAGATCCTTGTTTTGGTCAGATTCCCATCTTGACCCCTATTCTCAGAAAACAGTGAGACTAGAGAAATTATATGCAGGCTCATACTTCAGAGATATATTTTCTATTCCTCAATATATATGCATAACTTCTGTTCACTGATGGGATAATATAGCACCTGGAGGACACAATCAGCTTTGTAGAAGAGAGTTAGCTGCACTAGATGATGTCATTGGAAGTCACTGTTAAATCCCACTCATTGGCCTGAATATTTACCCTCTAAAATCTAAGGCCCCCAACCCTGCAGTAAATTCTGTCCATGCGGACCCTTGTGTGGAGTTCATGGTTCGATTGGGACCCACATTTTCAGCTGTTTTATTCACAGAGAATACCCGCAGACAACCCCAAAAGACTCCCTGCCACAGAACTCTCCATGATCATTGTAGATCACCATGACAGGGTAGGTCCCTTCAAGGAAGGAATTCAGGCTGTTTCTCTGCTTCTTCATTGAGATGCCTAAGCAAGAAATCCCTGCAGGGGCCTTTTCAAGTTATATTTCATCATGTTCATAAATAACATGATTAGAGATATGAAGCTAGTGGATTATCCACTGTGTAAGCACTCACAGATGGTTACTGTAGCAGCTTTGAACTGAAAGGCAGGCTGCTCAAGCAAGACAAGGTGTTACCCTTAGATGACGTTAGTCTATGGTTAAAAGTAAATGCAATCGCTTTTGGACATTGCATTTCTTGGTACGATGCCAATGTGCATAGTGAAGGGATGTCACCTAAATCTCAGTCCATGTCCTTGCCAGCTTGCTCTGAGGTTCTTTATTTCATGTAGACCAATTTTTATGATACAGGACATAGGCATCAAGTTTCTAATCTGCTCGGGGGGCTCCCCCCCGCTTTACCCAGGCCCCACCCCTACACCACCCCTTCCCCCAAGACCCCACCCTCGCCCTGCTTCTTCCCACCCTCTGCCCCCAGCCCCACCTTTTCCCCGCTCTTCCCACCCCGCCTCTTCCCCACCGAGTTCCGCCCCCTCCCCCAAGCACACTGAGCCCTTGCTCCTCCTCCCTCCTCCGTGCCTCCTAATGCTGCAAAACAGCTGATCTGTGGCAGGCGGTAGGCACTGTGAGGGAGAGGGAGATGCTGATCTGCGGGCCCACTGGCAGGCAGGAGGCGCTGGGGGAAGGGGAAGTTCTGGTGGGGGGGCTACTCAGCACCCACCATTTTTTTCTCGTGGGTGCTCCAGCCCCAGAGCACCCACACAGTTGGCGCCTATGATATAGGATTCTGGCTAATGGGCAAACCCACTGAATGCGGTGATACTGGTGCCGTTCTCCTCACAGCAGGTAGCACCCTCTGCACATAAAGGAATAGTGCCCCACGGGGTCCAGTTCTTCCCCCACCCATTGGCAGCTTTTAGGGGCAGGGCCACTAAATCTGTGAGTTTGTGCAACCAGTGATGAGCTCCCTCCAAAAGCTGGGATGCAGCAATGGGAGACGCTAAAATATGAGATTGAGGAACTTGCCATGTCATGTCGCCAGTTGAAGAGGAAGAGTGATGGCCACATAAAAGGTGTGCTGTATCATGAGAAATGCATTGATTTAAATAGGCTTTGAGGAGTAGTGCATCGTGGATTTGACCCGGGAGAAAGGCAGTGTGTTCAGAGGGTGGGGTTATATGGTCAAAAGGACTTTGACAAATTGGAGACTTTAGTCTGAAATCAACAAGATGAAATGCAATAAAGACAAGTGAAAGGAAGGGTGTAAAGAAAAATCAAATGCCCAACTACAAAACGGGGAATAACGGGCTAGGTGCTAGTGCGGCTGAAAAGGATCTGGGGTTCCAGTGGCTCTGACACTGAATATGAGTCAACCAGGTGATGCAATTGTGGAAAAGGCTAACATTAACCTGGGGTGTATTAACAGGTGAGTCATACATAGGTCACGGGAGGTAACTGTCCTGTTCTACTCAGCACTGGTGAGGTCTCAGCTGGAGTACTGTGTCCAGTTTGGGGCACCCCACTTTAGGAAACAGGTGGATAAATTGGAGAGAGTCCAGAAGAGAGCAACAAAAATGATAAAAGGCTTTAAAATACATGACCCATGAGGAAAGGTTAAAAAACCTGGGGGTGTTTAGTCTTGAGAAAAGAAGACTGAGCAGGGACCTGAGAACAGTCTTCAAATACATTGAGGACAGTGATCAATTATTCTCCATGTCCTCTCAAGGTAGAACAAGAAGTAATGGGCTTAATCTGTAGAAAGGGAGCTTTAGGTTAGATATTAGGAGAAACTCTCTAAATATAATGGTAATAATCTCTGGAACAGGCTTCCAAGAGAGATTGTGGAATCCCCATCATTGGAAGTTTTTAAGAATAAGTTGCACAAACACCTGTCAGGGACTATCTAGGTTTATTTGATCCTACCTCAGCACAAGGGGCTGGATTTGATGAGTTCTCGAGGTCCCTTCCAGCCCTACATGTCTATGATTCTGTATACACAAAAAGTTCATGGTCATCAGCTGTTTCTGATTCTGGTTCTCTTGCCCCAGAGCAGATACAGACGTGGTTAGTGGGAGAGCAAAAAGTGCTTTCAATAAGTTTCTAAAATAAGATATGATGGTGAACTACAGAACGTAGCAGAGAAGAAATACCATTGGAGTGAACCGTGTTTTCCACTGTGGAAATGTTAAGCTTAGTGCTGCCCTATCTCAGAACCCCACTGCGGAGGTGTCTTTAATAAAGCAAAAACTTTGAAACATCTTTAAAAAACTGAAACAAATGTGATTGAAATCCTCTGTTTTCTTTTAATGGGTTTACTCGTATACCATAGGCCCTTCTTGAAGTCAAAACATTCCCACCCACTGCCTCTGGGGCCACTTCTCTTGGAGACATGATTCGCCTGTGGGCTCACCCACAGATCCTTCAGAATTACACCGTGCAAGGGGAGATGGAGATTTTGGTGCCTGATTCACCAAGAAATAACACTGGTGTTGCTGCAAAAATGTCAACGTGCTTTTTTTTAAATTAGCCAGTTTTTGCTCGAGACAAACATTCAGTTCTATCCAAAGGGCAAAATGTCACCCCTTTTCCCTGCAAAAGTCATGGTCACTAATGGAAATGGCAAAATGTCACCCATGGTAACTGAAATGGATTGTACAGGTATAATGGAGTGCAATTCATCCACGTGCAGAGGCCGATGCACCAGCTCACGGCCCATGCACTACTTAAGTGAATTTCACCCCTTCATACTAATGCAATCCCCTTTAGACCATTAGGAATTTAAATGGGACTTTAATAGTAATCATCATTTCTAAGGCGGTACCACTTGGGGATCCCACTCAGAGTAGGGCTCTGTTGTGCTAGGCACTGCACAAACCAATAACTTTTAAGAACCTGTAGGACTAGAAGCTGGGACCGTGGGGATTCAGGGCTGCTCACGCTTCTGCATCACCACTGGGTTCCCGCTGGAGGACCCTGGGACACTAGGCACTGCAAGAAGGATGGCCCAGGAGGGCCTGAATGACAGCTCCTCACAGCCCACTGATTGGCTCTTGCCAGTATATAATTCACAAAGCCATCATGGTGAGTTGTCTGAACAACAATGCAGACGGTCTCCTTGCTTCTGCTCCAGACCTTCCTTTGCTGTGGACCCTGGAAATTGGCTCCTGATCCTGGTTGGGCTTCAACTCTTCTATTTACCCGCTGTCTGTAATTTAGTTCCTGGCCCTGACTTCCTGGCCTCCTGACCTGGCTTGATTTCATCTTCATTACTTGCTTTCTGCCTGCAATTTGGTACCTGACCCTGACTTCCTTGTGTCCTGACCCAGCTTGGCCCTGACCCCTGCTACTCACCTCCTGGATGCAACATGGTGACTGACCAGTGTACGCAGGCCACCCACAGCCTGGCACTGACAACAACACAGTCTCTGCCTCAGAGAACTCAGAGTCTAGGATTTAGACAAAATGCAACAGGTGAATAAACAGGAAAATGGGATAAGGGAAGGAGTAGTCTGACAAGGTTATAATGGTGACAGGTGTGTATACATAAATTAGCTGCAACAGTGGCCTCAGTAGTCACCAGCCTTAAATGGTACATAGCCCTTGTGCTGTCCCTCTGCACAGGGGTTCATTTCACTTATTTTGGCCCTATCATTTCTCTCCCCCATCTCCCCTGCCAGTTTCTAATGGAACCGATGGTTAGAGCCCAGAGATCAGAGTTCCAGCTGGATGGATAGCTACCAGACTCCACTTTCACTTGAAGGTTTTTGCCTTCACCTTGTCCCATTGGCTGGAGTGGGCACTGCAGACCCATAGAGCATGTGTGATTGGCACGACTATTGCAGACCATCTGGCCAAGCCTGATGTTCTTGGTTTGAAACTGGAATTTTCCTTCCCCTGGGTGGACTGCCTGCCCTAGCTAACAAGCCCACCTGCCTGATAGAGGCACAGAGAGGTGATGTGACTTGGCCAAGGTCACCCAGCAGGGCAGCGGCAAAGCCACAAATGGAACTTGGTACAATGGAGAGTGTACGAGACTGACACCCATGCTGCGTCCCTCCACTTTTACATGCAAGGCTGTGCAGTAACATACTTGTTGCTAGCCTCACTGATAGACTTTTCCAGAATGATGTCAGCCAGCATGTGCAAAAAATAAATCTGACCAATCAAATGAGAGACTGTAAAAAACACATATCTTGCTCTTTGATCAACACTCTTGAGGTTGGTAAGTTATGAGTTGGGCTGGTCATTAGGAATGCATGCACAGCGTTCCGCAGCAACATAAACCGGGGCAATGTAATTATGATTCAGTTCATGGGCGTGGTGGAATTGAGGGGTGAGGGAGATAAATCCCGAGGAGGTGTAAATCAGCACAGCTCCATTGAAGACCACAGGCCAGATCCCTACCTAGTGTAAATTGGTGCAACACCATTAAAATCAATGGAGTTATGCCAATTTACAAAAGCTGAGTATCTGCTCCAAATTATGTCTTTGCTGGTTCAGTTGTGTGAACTTTTACCATAAGCAAAAAGAGTATTTGTTGTTGTTTTGATAAGAAATACAGGCTGTTTCGCAAATCTTGACAGCAGAGAATGTGACACTGGCCAGAGAGATGTCAGGTTTGCATAACTGGGGAAAATGTTGCAAAGTGAAAACATTCTGTGTGTCTGGCGCCGTTTGCGGGCATTCTGAAAGACAAATTCTTCAACACATTCCTGCTTCTGCCAGGGACCTGATCCTCCCAGATTTGCAGAGTTATCAAGAAATCTCTTGAAACCCTCTCCTGGCAGACAAAGTGTTCTTTAGCCTCAGTTCATCAAACCATTGGTCAGGAATCTGCTGTAGGGGATATAAATTTTAAAAAAGTGATGGCTCTGTAGCCAGTGGGTCTGCGGAAAGCTTGCCATCCCAAGACGCCAGAGACCAAAAATGCCGCCAATTTGTCCCTCTAAGGGCCACCCAAAATGTCTCGGTGGATGGCCACGGCATTGTGTGCATCCCTAAAATAAGATGGCTATAATCGTGGTTAGACTTTAGTGATCCAGGAGCCACATGAAAGCACACAAAAGCCACAGAATAACTTGGCTACAACATCCACTGGGTGCTCTGCCAGGCCTATTTCTGAGATGATGAAATCTCAATCTCTGGAGAGCTTGTCCTCATTTCAGGTCCCCAGATTACTGTGCACTTGAGCTTATCAGCCCCATCACTCAAGCTGCTTTGAGTACACTTGTGTTCTTTCTCCGGCATCTGCATCAAGAGGGTACTCCATGCCCCAACACTAAACCCATCATGCCAAAGGAGTGACTCTTGCATGCCCCATCCTGAACTCATGAATACACAGAGGAAGCCCTCGTCTCACTTCTTGCATGCCCCATCCTGAACTCATGAATCCACTGAGGAAGTCCTCCTCTCACCTCTCCTATGAAGAGCCCAGTAAACCAGGAATATGCCTAACAGGATACTTGTTTCACTTGCCAAGTGCCCAGCAGAGAGCAGAACATGGCTAAAGGGACTGTAGGTTCCAGGACACTGAACAGGAATGCACGACTCTCCTGCTGAGTCATTAGGGCATAGTATCATGCATAGCGATGCAGTTATTCTTGTTGACTTACTCTGATACCAGATCAAGTAAGACCTTTTAGTTAGTCAACCCAAGGGTATAAAAGGGAGGCAGAGAGAGCTTTGCACCATAGAATCAGGGCAAGCTGCTGGAGTGTACCGGTGAATCTCATCCAAAGTCTTTAATTATCCCACAGTGTGGAACTCGTGATCTTGAATTTTCATCAAACTGAACAGAAGCAAAATAAATAAGAATTATTCCCTCTGAACCAGTCACCTAAAGCTTAGTGGAAGTGCCTGATGTTAAGTGAACCAGACCAAATGAAAAAGCAACAGAATATTTAACAGAAGAAGGAATCATTCCCATCTCCGGCTGAGTTGGCTAAGTGGGCTGGGCATGGCAGTTGTAACAATCTCCATGCCCTTGTGTTTCATTCCTAACTTATTAGAAATTCACAATGGGTAATTATAGCAACAATGTAAACAACAGGTCCCTTCCATCTCCAAGGCTCATGCTATGCTGCTGTCTTCATCCTCTGGATAGTTTCAACGCTGATGCCTGATAGGAGGCCTGTCTCTCTCCTGAGGCGCTCACTGGAAGAGTGCACCGGGCCATCCCAGGGATTTAAGAAAAAACCTTCTTTATATTAGGGTGAACAAAACTCTCCCAGGCTGCGCTGCTTCTATACAACCGGCCACTAGAGGGAGTGGGGGAAGAAGTGCTGCAATACGCACCTGCCTCTCCCAAGCCTGCCACCTCTGGAACCTGTTCAGCCACTGACAGCCTGAGACCAACAAACACCAAGAGCACCAAAGCCATGGCAGTAGGATGTACACCCTGAACCGAGCCACTGGCAAAGGCCGGTCTTGTCACAGGTTGGCCCTCCCCGGTATACCCTGTTCTGCTTGGATCATGTTCTCGCTCCCAGCTATTTCATAGAATCATAGAATCATAGAATATCAGGGTTGGAAGGGACCCCAGAAGGTCATCTAGTCCAACCCCCTGCTCGAAGCAGGACCAATTCCCAGTTAAATCATCCCAGCCAGGGCTTTGTCAAGCCTGACCTTAAAAACCTCTAAGGAAGGAGATTCTACCACCTCCCTAGGTAACGCATTCCAGTGTTTCACCACCCTCTTAGTGAAAAAGTTTTTCCTAATATCCAATCTAAACCTCCCCCACTGCAACTTGAGACCATTACTCCTCGTTCTGTCATCTGCTACCATTGAGAACAGTCTAGAGCCATCCTCTTTGGAACCCCCTTTCAGGTAGTTGAAAGCAGCTATCAAATCCCCCCTCATTCTTCTCTTCTGCAGGCTAAACAATCCCAGCTCCCTCAGCCTCTCCTCATAACTCATGTGTTCCAGACCCCTAATCATTTTTGTTGCCCTTCGCTGGACTCTCTCCAATTTATCCACATCCTTCTTGAAGTGTGGGGCCCAAAACTGCACACAGTACTCCAGATGAGGCCTCACCAATGTCGAATAGAGGGGAACGATCACGTCCCTCGATCTGCTCGCTATGCCCCTACTTATACATCCCAAAATGCCATTGGCCTTCTTGGCAACAAGGGCACACTGCTGACTCATATCCAGCTTCTCGTCCACTGTCACCCCTAGGTCCTTTTCTGCAGAACTGCTGCCTAGCCATTCGGTCCCTAGTCTGTAGCTGTGCATTGGGTTCTTCCGTCCTAAGTGCAGGACCCTGCACTTATCCTTATTGAACCTCATCAGATTCCTTTTGGCCCAATCTTCCAATTGGTCTAGGTCCTTCTGTATCCTATCCCTCCCCTCCAGCGTATCTACCACTCCTCCCAGTTTAGTATCATCCGCAAATTTGCTGAGAGTGCAATCCACACCATCCTCCAGATCATTTATGAAGATATTGAATAAAACCGGCCCCAGGACCGACCCTTGGGGCACTCCACTTGATACCGGCTGCCAACTAGACATGGAGCCATTGATCACTACCCGTTGAGCCCGACAATTTAGCCAGCTTTCTACCCACCTTATAGTGCATTCATCCAGCCCATACTTCCTTAACTTGCTGACAAGAATACTATGGGAGACAGTGTCAAAAGCTTTGCTAAAGTCAAGAAACAATACATCCACTGCTTTCCCTTCATCCACAGAACCAGTAATCTCATCATAAAAGGCGATTAGATTAGTCAGGCATGACCTTCCCTTGGTGAATCCATGCTGGCTGTTCCTGATCACTTTGGGCCCCATAAGATAATTCCTCCCAATGCATGATATTCTCTCTTACCCATTGTTTCGCACCCATTACGTCAGTCTCTATCGGAGTCACCTGACACAGAAAATCCACTTGGGAAAACAGGAAGATCTTCAGAATGAAAAGCAACTACCATGGTGCATCTCTAAGGAAAGGGCAGTTGTGCTGCTCGCTTTCGTTCCTAGAAACTTTTCAAACAGATGTTTTGTCTGGCAACAGCAGATGCTCTGGGACAGGATTCTAGCCACCTGCTAAAGATGCCAGAACATAGGCAGGGTAGTAATCTGTTCTGATATGTGACTTACGGGATTTCTGCACACAGAGGGTGACTTTCCAGTACAAGGCCAATGCACCACTTAAGGGCTTAAGTGTGATGTAAATAGCATTGCCAAATTCCAACTCTCACAATATTTGGTGGTTTGTCTTCAAGCCGCAGCTCCTTAAGTCATCATTATATGGAAAATTCAGTTCCCATTTTTTAGGAGACAAGATGGGGAGGTATATTTTTTTTATTGGACCAGCTTCTGTTGGAGAAAGAGACATGCTTTTGAGCTTACACAGAGCTGTTCTTCAGGTCGGGGAAGGGTAATCAGGGTGTCTCAGCTAAATAGGAGATGGGACAGATTGTTAAACATAAGGGTTAACACGTTGCAGGAGATCACTTAAAATGAAGCGGGCAGTTAACACCTCTGTACTCATAGGACAAAGGAGAGTTAGTGGGTTACAAATTGTCATAATGAACCATAAAACCAGTGTCTCTGTTGAGATCATGATTTTTAGTGTCTAGCAACAGACACACTGGTTTTATGGCTCATTACAACAATTTGTAATCTGCTAACCCTGCTTTGTCCTATGACTGCAAAGGTGTTAACTGCCCGCTTCATTTTAAGTGGTCTCCTGCAACGTGTTAACCCTTACATTTAATAATCTCTCACATTGTATTTAGCTATGACGTTCTGGTTGCCTTTCCCAGACCTGAAAAAGAGCTCCATGAAGCTTGTAAACTTGTCTCTTTCAGCAACAAAAGCTGGTCCAATAAAAGATATTACTTCACCCATCTTGTCGCTCTCATATCCTGGGCCCAACATGGGCACAGCAACACTGCAAACAACTGCAGAGAAACGCTTGAAAACATGAAAGCAAAATGCTCAAAAACAAGACAAAGAATCTCAAAAAAAAAAAATTATTGTTTTAATTCTCATGATTTTTAAGAGAAACTCATGACTTTGGGGGGCTGATTCATGTTTTTTGAATGCCTAAGGTTGACACTTAAGTAGCACACAGACCTTGTGCTGTCTGTCTGCACAGAGCGTGACTACCCACAAATAGGAATTTTATGCATAACCCCTCAACATAGCGTGCTGAATATATACCTCCATAACCCAAAGAGGGCCCGTGCACATATTAGTTAGTGTCTGAAAATCCTTGTACGATTTAACATGCAATACTGCTAGGTTTTGCTAGAATTCCCACTCGCTCTTGAGGAAGCTGACAAACTTTCACTGGAAAACAATCAGGAAAAAATGTTGATCAGAAATGTACATTTGTGATTTTTGGGAATGCTGCCCCAAGAAGCAGCGCAGCTCTCCAGAAGGCACACTGCAGTTTAAGCATTGCCTGGGTGGGGCACAAGGGAATCCTGAGTTGTCTTCCACTTTTGATTTAATAATCCTTGGAATTTAAATGTATAAATCCTGTATAAACAGGATTCAGTTGCAATTAATTATGTAATTGAGTCGTCATGCTTACCTTGCTAAAGGGAGGAAAATACTGCAGGGAGAATTTCTCTAGTCTATTATCTCTTCCTAGCCCACTGTGATACAATGGCACCATCAGCATTACTCCTTCTCATCTATCCAGGCCAGCTGCTACCAGGCTACTGTAGGGAGAAAGTCTTTTCAGAGATGTTCTTCAATATCCATCATCAGCTGTTCTCAGCATTCTGGAGCCTCTTCAGTGTTGAGCCCTTCCACATCAGTTATTCTCCACTTCCTGCAGTGTAAACTGCAATACCATTCCTGTCCATTGTGCAAGGTATGGTCAGAACCTCAACCCGCTTGGCCAGTGTGGAATGGGAGCGAGAGTGGGGCTGTGAGTCAACTCTGTCTTTTCACATACCTTGCCACTAAGAACTAGCTTTCCAGGGTCTGTCACCCCAGAGGCATTGCTCTGGAGAGTTTGCCAGACTTATCGTTGTGTCTGATTTCTGAGAGAGGGCCTGAATGGACACCAAGCAAATCCTCAGCCTGCCAGATCAGAGGGGGCTCGTTACGCCAGGGAAAGGTTTGCGTCCGCTCTTACCTAAAGCCACTGTGATATTTTCTATGCATTCAGCTCAGGGCTGAGACTTGTTCTGCCCTTTTGCAAAAGCCCTGTGTGTATGTTCCACAGCATGTAGAAGGGTTAGTAAGGAACCACAGAGTATTTAAATAACGCATTGAGAAAGGGCTATGCTAGTTAATTATTTATCACTGTGTGAACCTGCTGAATAGCAAACATGCTAAAAATGTGGGGTGGGGGGGAAAAAGGGCACTGTCAGAAATTAACTTGGGACAGAGTCAAAAGTCAACCAGAAAGGACTCAAGATGGGCCTGAAAAGGCTACGGAAAGGTCACGGAGCAGACAGGAAGGGTACTGCAGTCTCAGCTCAGCCTCCCAAGCAGCAGGGGTGCTGGTTCCCAGTAACAAACTGGTGTGCAGGGCAGATACAGCATCATATTCCCAGCTCAGGCTTTCCCACAGCATGCTTGTCTGTATTATTGGCTGCATAACCGGAATCATGGTTCCATTGCATCTGCAATGGAGTCTTAGCGCTTGTCTACATAGAAGGCTTTTCGGTTTTGGTTTCAGTTTTCGTAAGTTTTTTCTGCTTAAACTATTCAGATAGAACTATTCTGAAGGAGTGCAGCCACCCTGCTTTGTGCCAGCTTACACTACTTCCCTTTTGAATCATTGCGTCCACACAGCCCTGTGCTTTTATGAAATAAGCACAGGACGTTCTGGGAAGACAGCCCAGGCTGCAATGTTATGCCACTAGGTTTTATGAATTCTGGGATTTTTCTTGCAGTGCATTGTGGGAACCTACTAGATGCCTCTGGGACTTAGAGTGTGGGGGGAGTCAATTCACAAATTCCAATGATTCCTCTCTGGACATCCCATAATCCTTCTGGTTTTTGTGAGCAGCACCATTTTCAGAGTGCTGTCAGGCAGCCGAGGGGACCGCAGCAGAGAGGACCCTGATCCTGACAGCCATTAATACAAATAGGCTGATTCATAGTATTGGCAGTTGCTCAGCTGGATGCCTTTGGGTGACTTTGCACAACAGTGCAAGGGAGATTCAGGTAGGGGAGGCGCAGGAGGCTGAAATTGAGCCGCTACTTGGGGATGAACTTTTCCTTGAACAGTGTCACTCGGTGGAGTGCTGCTTCTGGGCTCGGCTAGCTACCCTGACTGGAGGGACAGGCTAGTGCTGCAGGCCAGGGCTGATCAGCAGTGGCAGCAGAACATCAAGCTGACAAAAGCCACTTTCATAGAAACCTGTGTGGAGCTCACCCCAGAGCAGCACCCCAACCGGAAAACTCCCTTCTGAGTGGCCATCACCATCTGGAAGCTCACTCCTCCCGCCCCCAATTGCTACCAGTCTGCCGCTAACCCGTCTCATGTGGGTAGATCCACAGTCAGGGCTGTTCTCATGGAGCTGTGCACTGCTGTCAAGTGAGGGCTGCTGCCTCGGGTCAGAAACCTTGGCACTGCACAAAAAGGTTATTGGTGAATTTACACGGTTGTGAGGAGGCCACAGATGGAACCCATGTGCCTGTTATTTGCCCTTCACACCAGGTGTTGGAGTTAATCAACAGAAAGGGGTATTTCTCCAGGGTGCTGCAAGGCCTGTGGGTTCACCGATATGAATGTGGATGATCTGGAAAGGTTAATGATGACAGGAGCTTTAGAAACTCTGGCCTGTTTTCTGCAATGAGAAATGGAACTTTTGCTCCCAGGACCAGTGTGGACATCAGTGGCACTGTGATTCCAGGATGTCCAGCTTACCCACTGTTTCCCTGGCTTTTACTGGACACTTAGCTCTTTAACTATACCCTGAGCAGCTGCAGAACAACAATGGAGTGTGCATTCGGAAGACAGAAGAGACGCTTGAGGTGCCTCTGTGGCAGACATGTCTGAAGTGCTGAGTATGCCCATGTTTGTGCTGAGGAGGTCACAGCACAGTGAAGGTGGGGGGTCCGTGACTGTTCTCCAGGGTTTAGGGTGTCGAATGGTGAGGGAAGAGCCAGCCCCTTGTAGCTGGTGAAGTAAAGGGGTGCTCCCAGCATGCAGTGCTCTCAAAGGGCTTCAGGACATGGCAAGTTGGTGCTGGCTGTGAACACAGAGCCACAAAGTTCTCCAGCAAGGCTGTTTGCCTCTGCACCATCTCCAGCAGTTGTGCCAGCATGTCCTTCTCTTGGTCAGTGCGTGCCCTTAACAGCCTCTCTGACCGCCTCCTGTCCTTCCTGCTCTCCTTCGTATCATGTGGAATGAAACCTTCCTGCCACTCTTCCGTCATCTTCTCCCTCTGCTGGGACGCAGACTTGACCTCGCTGAACATTGTCCTGCCTTGTCCGCTTCTGCCGGAGATGTGCCAGCTGTTCAGAAAATGATAGCACTCCTGTCAATGGGGATCATGGCAGGTCCAGTGCTGTGGGGCGGGAGGAAGAGCACAAGTAGCAATGGTCCCAGTTCTAGTCTCCATGTCAATAATGATGAAGTGTTGCTTTTTCCTCAAGTTTGAGATGCCGTTCCCATGTGCTCTTCCCAGTCTAGGGTGAGCTTAGAGATGGTCAGACATTTCCCACCTTACTACCCCCTTGTATATGACCCCTGGACCAATGCTGGGCTGAAGTGGCCTGGGGGATGGGTAAGGGTTGGGTGGGCAGCAAGGGGCAGATTAATCATTGCCCAAGCACTCTGCAGGCTGTCTTAACATTGCAGGATATTGCCCCCAGGCATAACGCCAAAAGGAAGGGAAAGTCTGGTTAAAAACGGCATTGGGAAGATCTGCAGCACTGCTATTCACCAGGACGGTGTCCCCCTCCAGCTGGAGGAGTGAAAGGAAACCACAACCTCTCTGGGCAGCCTTGAGAAAGCTGCATTGCCTTGCAATGTGCATGCTAAAATAGAGCAATATCGTAGTCGGAAGTTCTTTTTTAGAATTCCTGCGGATCAGCACAAAGTGCATGGCAACATAGACTTCTGCAGTCACTGGCCCAGATATTGACAATGCTGAGGGTGTGATTACAAATATTCATGAATGCCTTATCATCACTATGCCTTCTGAAATCTCTCT
The DNA here is from genome assembly GCF_965140285.1 of Lepidochelys kempii. Classification (NCBI taxonomy): domain Eukaryota; kingdom Metazoa; phylum Chordata; order Testudines; family Cheloniidae; genus Lepidochelys; species Lepidochelys kempii. Next base: position 149,239,537 of record NC_136382.1, on the reverse strand, counting down.
GTAGCCTAGTCTTGGCAATTTACCATGCATATAAAGTAAAGAGAACTAAAAACTTAGGGTACAGATCAGATTGTGAGAGCCAAAGAACTTTTTCTCTTTCTGCCTCTGCCACTAAAGTAAACATGTCTGCCTTGCAATGCGTTTGATTTTTTTTTTTAAACTCCCACGTTGCCACCATCTTGAGTGGGAGAGGAGGAGCACGGGGAGGCAAAAGGAGCATTAAGATGCAGAGAGTGGGGGCACATTAGGCCAATGGTTGTGGGAGATCTCAGAGAAGTAAATGCTTGAGAGCTTATATCCTCGTGCACAGATGCCATTTGGACTATGTTACAGGAGGGGTGGCAGTAAAAGCCAAGCTGGCAGAGAGAGGGTCCTAGCTCACATCAACCCAACATGGTGGGGCCTAGACATTATCCTAAACAAAATTGTTTAAAGTCCCCTAAGTTGTTCTGTAAAACAGCACATAATACTTCCTGGAAAAGGACTCCTTTCCAGCACTGCCAGGCTGGGCCTCCATCTCGATTTCAGGGGCCATCTCCAATGCTACCTCTGCCTCAGCATCTGCTGCAGGGTTTTGCATGCCAAAAAGATCCTGGCTGTCTGGGGAAGCCTTGGGTACTGCTCAAAGACCAGGGTTGCTTGGGTGCCTTTGGTGCTGCTGAGAACATTCCAGGTTTGGTGTTGGCCTGGTGGGCAAAAATCTGGTCCAACTCCTCGCAGTAGTTGCAGGTATTGAAACCATTGCCGAAGGTTTTGTCTTTGTCCTGGGGTTTTTTACAACCTGCTGGAGCAACTTTATTTTGTGCCCCCACTCTTTCATTTGGTCTGACAGCTGTTTTTAGATCTGGCATTCTGGTGACTGCTGTTCAGATGGGATGGATGTGGTCTTATCCCCAGATGCTAAGGAAGTCCAGGCCTTAGTACAGGGCCAGATGGAAGCATGGGCCGTGGTTGTATAATGGGCGTGTGATTCCAGGTGTGTGAACTCGCCAAGAGCTGGAATCACAAAGGGATGCACCTGACTGTACACCAGCATTAAAAGGGGAGATGACATCCAAGATGACCCCAGAGCAAGAGAGAGCATGCAGGTAAACAGATTGACTGAGCCCTGTGTGCAGCAATGCAGTGTGGGATAGCAGTGGGACAACTGCCAGAAGTAGAATAGTTAATTCAAAAAGGGGGGATGCATCCGCATGAAACTTGTGCCAGGATAACTCAGTCTGAAATGGTTAATTCACTTCCAAAGAGAATTAATTAACGTGGAATGAGACACCAGATCATCTGAGAAAAGGACGTGTGTGTGTGTGGCTCCACACTGGTTCAGGCAGTTTATCCCCAAAAAACTCAAGTTAATCTGAAAAATCTTTCTAGTGGAGAAAAGCTATTAGAGAGTTCATAGTAAATTAAATAAAAATTATCAGGGATGCTCAAAATCAAATCACATTCTTAATTGGAGATATAGGGGTTCATTCTCCATTTCCTTACTCCAGTTTTCCACTACAGAGCTTAAGTGGGACTTTAGAAATCCATAGGTCTTGTGCTGACGACCTGCATAGGGTGAATTTCATCCACTCAGTGCAGAGCTAATGTAGCTTGAGAAAGCATAATGTCTCCAGAGCTTTCTTCCACCAGGGCATTCTAGGAAGTGATAAAAACGAGGAGTCCGGTGGCACCCTAAAAACTAACAGTTTTATTTGGGCATAAGCATTCGTGGGTAAAAAACCCACTTCTTCAGATGCATGGAGTGCATGTAAGTTGCCACTGGACTCCTTGTTGTTTTCATGGATACAGACTAACACAGCTACCCCTCTGATACTAGGAAGCGATAGTGGGATGATGCCTGTTTCTGGAAAAGCTGTGTATTAATGTGCAGTGCATGCTCTAGGAGGAGAAAGGGAAATGTCTTTCTCAGACGTTTCTTGTGGAATTCAAAGAGCTGACTGAAAGGTACCCAGACATGTATATTTATCTCCAACTTCTGGGTAAAACTCTTTGTATTAATTTCCTTAGCCTCATCCCAACGTGATCAAAGAGAGAACTCAGATACAAAGCTCACCAGGAAGAACGGGGCACCAGGAAACATGAAGCTACCTGCGGACTCACAGGTTGGCCAGTTGGTGGGCTGCATACATCTGTTTCTTGAGCTCATTCCTAGAAGAAACATCTTCCAAAGAAAGCGGTGCTCCAGCAATATTGCTAAATGGCAGCTCTGTGAAACGCCCACGTCAGTTTCTGGCTGGGACCAGAGGAGCAGGGAAGGGAGAGGAAGCTCTCACAGGAGCTTGAGAGGGAAGCAGAAAATGAGTTCTGGTGGTAGTTGCATTCAGTGAGGAGGAAGAGGCTCTGAGAACTTCAGCCCTGAGGTATGGGTGAAGAGAAAAGGGCTACATGGGAAAAGGACCAGGGAAGCAGTAGTGAACCGGAGACAGAAGCATATGGCTGCTGTTTATAAGGTCCGTTGGCATAAGCCCCAAGAAGGGGACAAGGCTTGTTTAGAAGACCAAGTGAAGGGCAGGATTTAAAGGCACCAGAGACAGGGCTGAAGACCCTGGCAAGGGCAGATAGTTTTGATGGACTTTTGCAACCCCATCCGCTTTGACTGTGTGACTTGGTCAGAGGGCTGACTCACTGAAGACCTGCCTAGCGAGGTCAGCAACCTACAGGGGGCACCAGGAGCAGCAATGAAAGATTGCAGCACCACACCCACCTGACAGGAGGCACTCAGGAGGTGAGTGCCCCCCACCACATGCTCTCAACATAGTATCTGAGGCCAAGTTTACACTACAAACATACATTCATACTAGATTGCTCTGGGGTGTGAAAAATTCACACCCCTGAGCAATGCAGTTATATCAGTCCCGGTGTAGAAAGCATTCTGTTAATAGGAGGACTTCTCCCATTGACATAGCTACTTCCTCTTGAGGAGGTGGATTAACTACGCTGACCAGAGAAGCTCTCACGTTGGCATAGTACCGTCTTCACTGAAGCACTACAGCAGCACGGCTGCAACTTCTTAAGTGTAGACGTGCCCTGAGTGCTCCACAAACATTAATGAATTTATCTTCATAAGACTTCTGTGAAGTAGGGTGGTATTAGTATCCCTGTTTTACAGACAGGTAAAACAAGACACAGAGAGATTAAAACTAACAAAAGTTGTCATAAGAGACCACTAATTTTGGATGTCCAGTTTAGATACCCAGGGTCTGATTTTTCAGAGCACTTGGCAGTATATAACACTTGATATGTTCAAAATACAGCTTCAGTTGACTTCAGCTGAAGCAATGAGTTCCAGGCACTTCTGCAAAGCAGACCCCAAATCTCTTAAACTAGGTACCCAGAAAAAGTCCTGCTCAGCCTCAGAGCCTTGAACTGGCGCATGCTGAGCTGCTGTGTGGGGATAGAGCACGCCCAGTTTAGTCCCATGTACGAGCTGTGAGGGGATGGAGCATGCTCAGTGCCGGTGGAATGTTCAGAGTATTTCGGAGTCAAACTCTAACAATTCTCCACTGAGCATGTGCCAACTGAGATTTTTCAGAGGTTTATTTTAACTTGGCCAAATTTGTGTGGGTTTTCCTGAGGGCAGCAAAGGGCATATCCGGGACACTAGGGTGAGCCCTCTGCTAAATTTGAAGTCCTGTTCCAAAGCGTGGGTGCTGGAGCTTCTCAATAAAAATGTTGTAAACCAAAATTTAACATGGTAAAACAGACAAACAATTTCCCTAACCTCATTCTCAGAAACAGCTGAATCATTTTAACTGAAACGTGTATATCAGCCTAAGGCAGACAACCGGCATGGAGAATTTTAGCCTAAATGGTTAAAGTTTGGCAAAGTTATAAGCAATTGAAAAAAGGGACATAAGTGTTAGACAACCTTTTCTACAGATATATCTACTAGCTCTGCCTATACTCGGCATAGCTAACAGCTCTGCCTATAATACAAGGATGTCATCATAATAACAACAGCGTCCTACCTGTCCACTTCAGGTGTCTATCCCCATGGAAACACCAAGACCAATTTAAGTCAGCAGGTGTTTCGCCTGAGTAAGGCTAAGAAAAATATTGAATAAGGCGTCTGGGATTTGGTCCAAGATCATTTTGATGTAAATAAGAGATAAAATGAAATACTGCTAAGCCTTGCAACTTCCCAGCACTAGATTTCCATATCAATCAGAAATCCCAGGCAGTTTACACAGTACAGTGCACCAGGAAATTCAACAAGCTGTGTCTGATCATGGGACTATTTACCCAAGGATCATTCTCGAGAGTTGAATGAAACAATTTCAGCTGACGCCCTTTTAACCGCTGGGTTGGTACAATCAGTGGACGCTGTAATACACATGTGGACTAAACAACACAGGATGATGATGGAGTTTCACATTGATGCTGATGTAGGATGGTTCAGCAAATACTCTAGGTGAAAATGTATATGCAAGATCAGACCAAATGTGAGAACCATGAACGCGGTTATATATGGGACAGACAAGATTGCCCATGACCATTGCGGGCTGTTATGAACAGTGAGAAGCAAGGATACACTTTCCACACTAGGTGTTCATTAACTGCTTTGAAGCAAGATGAATTAAGACATGACAAGTCTGCCACCACCTTGCTCTGTCATAGATATTGCTTCCCAGTTGCTGGGATCAACCCAACAGGTTTTCAAGTTTGACTTCAATTTGTCTTTATATAATTTGTACTGGCCACCATGAGAACGGGTTCATGCTTTAGCTGACCATAAAATACAGTGTGAGGTATTCTCTAGTTGGCCATACCCACAAGATGCCCTGACTAATGAAGATGAGCTTTTATGAGCATGCTTGGAATGCAAGACCTCTGACCATGATTAAGGATTTCAATATTGAGAATCTTGTCCCACTTTTTGACCCTACACAGACCGAAGACAGCATATGTGGAACTGATCAAGGTTCCTAATGTCCCGGTTGTCCATGTCTCACAACCATATAGAAGCACTGGACGCATGACTGCCCAATAGACATTTAGCTTAGTGCTTATTTTGACATCCCTAGCGTTCCATAGGTGATGTGACAGCATTCAAAATGCAAAGCTGGCCTTGGCTATGTGATGGGTAATCTCATCATTATTGTGGCATTCTGGGACACCACACTCCCTCGGTGGCAAAACTTCTCAATGGACTTGAGAGGAGCATTGTTAATCTTAACTGGGTACACATTCCTATCCCCCAGCACAGATTGGTATGGTACTTCAGTTTCCTTTAGGCTGATTGTGAAACCAAAATGATTGACTGTGTGAGTGAAGTGATCAGTTATAAACTGAATGTCATCAATCAAGTGAGCGCAGGTGCACAGTCATCAGCAAATAACTCTTTAGTGAGTAAATCTGCCACTTTCATGCAAACACAGAAGTGTTGCTGATTGAGCAACTTCTCATCACTGCAGAACTGGATAAATACTCCTCTGTCAGTGTTATGAAATGCATCCATAAGCATATCCGGAAAAGGACGGAAGAGTGTGGGAGCCAGCATGCAGCCTTGCTTGGTGCCATGGGTGGCCGGAGAGAGGTCTGATATCTCACTGTTTCCCACCAGTTTGGCCATCATCCCATCACAGAAGGAAATAATGACAGAAATAAACTTTGCAGGGCGTCCAAAGAGGAACACACATTTCTGGAGCTCCTCATGATTTACAGAATCAAAAGCTTTAGCAAAGTTGACAAACACCATATAATGACTATGGTTTGGCTCCAAGCACTTTTCCTGAAGCTGACAGGCTGTGAAGATCATGTCTGTAGTGCCCCGCCCAAACCAAAATCCACATTGAGACTTGGGCAGGAGGAGTTCCTCAAGGCAGGTGTTAAGTCTAGTCAACATGACCTGTGCAAGAATGGTCCCAGCAACAGAGAGTAGGGAAATGCTGCCGTGATTATCAAAGTTTGCCCTATCACCCTTCCGTTCATCAAGGGGGACAACATCGGCATACTTGAAATCTTGTGGCACCAACTCTTGCTCCCAAATACTACAGAAGAACCATGTGAGGTGCCTTGCAGAGTGGCAGCCACTTTGCATATAGATCTCCACTGGAATGCCATCCACTTCAGGTGTTTTCCCTTGTGACTTCTGCTTGATTGCTGTTATGGTCTCATATGGTGAGAGGGAAAGGGGGGTTGGAAGGGGGGTGGTGATTGAGAAGCGAACTGAAATGTTCCATCCATTGGTCAAGTCTTTCTCTTTTGTCAGATACCATCCAGTATGCATACAGGAATTATCCCATTGCATCTGGGGCCAGACACAGCATGAAGGTCCAGCTAAAAAGTTTATGGTGTCTTTACGGTTTACTCCCCATTGTAATACTTCCACTTTCTTTTCCCATCACTGGGTTTTCATTTTCTGAAGTCTGGCATGAACCATCTGTTTTGCCTGATGACATTCAGCCTTCCTAGCTGCCAAATCCTTGTCTGCTGTGTAGGCTTGATGGAGAGTATGCAGTGAGTTCAAGAGCCAACATATTTTGGGGCCATACTCATCAAACCAGTCCTGATGTCATGCCCCAAGTATGTGTCCAGGCTGTCTCATCATCTGAGGCTTCTGTAACTGAGGGAAATACTTCCATGAGGTTCTGATGGGATTCCAATTGTTTGTCACAGTTTTCCAGGCTTGGAATATTGATTTTTTTTTCCCCACTGGCTTGAGTTGCTATCTAGGTTGCTTAATAGCCTTGGTAATTAAACAACATATACACTCAAACCCATCCCTCAGACTGAATGCCATTTACTGTAACTATGTTGGTGCCCAGATACCATGGTGAGGGATACGCTAGAATCACAGAAGCAAGCCTTCTATACATTGCTGTTTGGTAGTAGAGTTTACATGTAAAGACTCAATGGCAAAGTGTGGCTTTTCACAGATTTTGAAAAATAAGGTTAACGGGGTCGGGGGGGGGGAGAATCTTGACTCTTGGATGGCATGTCCAGCACTTAGCGTCAGAGTGAAGAGGCTTTGAATTGGATAAGGAGATTTAAAAGAGCTAGCAGCAGACGGATATTCATTATTTATACTGCAGTAGCACCTAGAGGCCAACCAGGTCAGGGTCCCATTGTGCTAGGCACTGTACAAACACTTAGTCCTCTTCGGGGCAGGAGCTGCTAAGTGCTTCTCTTCTCTAGAAAACCAGCAGTGCCAGAACACAACCTCAAGGAGTCGTGTTTACCATCATGACCTTTCAGTCAGTGCAGATATAGGCAGTTGAGCCTAACCGGTCAGCTGGTCTGTGAACAGAGCGAGGAGACTTTTCATTCTGCTGGAAGTATGAGATTAATCCATGGGAATTATGGTGAGCGGAGAGGGTTGTGAAATTAACAACTGTGACTTGGCTCATTATTCCTCTCAAGGCCCCGGAGAACACTGAAAATAACTCCCAAGTTGACTGGTTTGTACCAGAGAGAAAAATACTTGTTTTCCACTCAGAGTGATTCAGCTGTCTCCATTTCTATTTGCACCCTCTTTTGCGTCTTAACTGCAATCCATTTCACTTATCTTTGCACCACTGGGGCAAATCCAGTAGAGTATACCCATTCCAGTTTAACCCAGCCAGATTTGCCACCTCTAAGAACAAGCCAGTTGGGAAAGAATATACCCCTGCCTTGATACAGTCAATCATGGAGGAAGAGACAGAGTTTATGTCAGGTTGTCTTGGTCATCACTGGGGATTGAACCTGGGACCTGAGAGCATGACGAGCCTGTATACTTTGGGCTAAAGGCTTCACTCAGAAACTATTGAAGTCCATGGAAAGCCTCCCATTGACTTCAGTGGGCTTAGGGTCAGATCCTAAGTCCATTCACTGGCAACTGTAGCCAACTCATATTGTGTGGACTGGCACAGAGGTGGATACATAATACACTGAACAGTAGGTTACAATCACATTCTCCCCCAAACTGATGAATATTTTCCCCTTTTCCTTTCGGGAGCCCTGCTTCTGCAGACTTCAGGCAGAAGAAATAACATGCTTAGAAAATGTAACTATAAATTGTGCTTTCTCTATATAGACTTGTATTGCACTACAGTGGCTTCCGCTTATTAGTAACCTCTCGGTTCCCAGCAAAAGTTGCCATTATCCGGAAGTTGCTAACAAGAGGAAAGCAAGGTTGTGGGGCTACAGCCAGGGAGGGAAGCGCCGGGCTGTGCTTTCCTTAGCTGCAGCCCTGCAAAAATCCCTGTGGCCTGTTTGCAACGTCCCAGTGCTTCCTTCCCTGGCAGGTAGTTTGCAGGGCTGCAGCCAGGGAAGGAAGCACTGGGACATGCCAACCTGGGCCACCAATGTCAGGGCAGGATGCAACCTGGAGAGCACGCAGCCCTGTAGACACTCCCGCCCCCGCCATGTCCCTGCTCCCTGTGGAAAGTCCTAGCTTCCAGGCAGCAGCTCCACTCCCTGCTGGTGCCCAGTCCACACCATTGAGACCCCAGCCTGTTACCTCCTGTGTGGGCGGCGGGTCCCTGACCACAGGCAGGTTTGCTGCAGCCAGGGAAGGAAACGCTAGGACATGCTGGCAGGACCCAACCCAGAGAGCACAGGGAGAGATACTGTGCAGTGCCAGCACTTCTTTGCCTGCCTGCAGCCCCGCAAACCTGCCTGGTGCCGGGGTCTTTCTTCCCACAAAACTTGGTAAGTGTCATGCCTGCTGCCAAATGTCCAAATCCCACTAACACTAAAGTCAATGGGTCGGGTTTGGCTCCTGGAAAAATGTTGCTATTGACCGAAAGTTGTTAATATCGGGATTCCTATTAAGCAGAATCTACAGTACTCAAAATTTGTCTTTGATCAAACTCCACAAGGTAGGAGCCATTTTTATTTTAACAACCTGGCATGACTCCTTCCTGTTCCTGATATCTAAACACCTCTATATAGAAGTAGGATTCCTTAATGTGGTCCTTACAGATGAAGGGTAACACTTTTCAAAAGTGCCTAAGAGATTTAGGAGCCTACGTGTCGTTGACTTTCAATGAGACAGGCCCAAGGAGCCTAAGTGACTCTTGAAAATTGGATGTAGGCTTCTAAGTCACAAAATTTTACTGTAAATATACTTAAAACATGTCTATCCATACTTCCTTTCTTTTGTTTCCTATTTTGTATTAGCTTAGTATAAGAGCAGGTGAGATTGCTGGCGCATGCAACTTGTTATATATTACAAAGTATAACAAAACTCCTCATTGCGCGCAGTTGCTGTTCTCACACACAAATACAATTCCCTCTTGGGAAATGATCTAGTCAATATATGTCAGATTCAGATACCCTTATTCATGTTGAGTAGCAGCCTACTCCTCAAATGGTCCCACTGACTTTGATAAGAATACTCAGTGAGTAAGATACCCTTAGTCACACTGAATAGTATGTCTACACTGCAATAAAACACCCATGGCTGGCCCGTGTCAGCTGACTCTACAGGGCACAGGCTGTGTAGGTAAAAAATTGCAGTGTAACTAGTTTTATAGCACCTCAGCCCGAGCCCAAGTCAGCTGACACAGGCCAGCCATGGGTGTTTTATTGTAGTGCAGACATACCATAAGGGTACCAGAATCTCACCCTAAAGGAAAAATAAAAGAAACCGTTTTCATCAGAGAATTCTTAAAGGTTATATTGTAGCAATGTGGACTACATGAAATATCATAATAATAAAGGCATCTAACACACAAACAACCTTTAAAGCATTTAAAAAAATATTTTTAAGAGACGTTGATTTCGTTGAATTCCTCTTCGTTTCAATTGATTTGGTTTGGAAGTTATCAGGCAGGTGACATCAAAACCTGTTGAGCTACGTTTTGTTCCGACAAAAATGGAATGGCGAAAGGTAGGTGAGGAACTGATGCCATCTACAGAACACTAAAGGGAATGCAGTTCAGCACCCTGACCACTAAGACCCCGATCCAGCCACACACTTAAACGTGTGCTTATCTTGTTTCAAGTCAATGGGATTACTCACCTGCTTGAGTGCTTTACTGGACTGGAATCTAAGGGCCCAATTTTCACAGGTGCTGAGCATCCACAGGTCCCACTGACTTCAGTCAAAGTCTCCGGTGCCGCTAGAAAGGTGTGTGGCAAACAGCCAATGAGACACCAGGGTTATGACGGAAATATAACATACATGCTAAACTCACTCAGCACCATTCCCAAAACAAAGCAGCTGGGCTATGGAGCATCCCTATTCACCCCAGGACCTGGAACAAAGTTGCTAAGGTGGCAGAGTTCTTGTTTCAGAACTTGCGAAGAGCAAAGCCTGAACCCCTGACTCATCAGAGCAAGCCACAACAGCTCCCACACCTGCCCTGAGAAGCGACATCCAGAACCAAAAGGGCAGTGAGGACAGCAGCGGTACAGTTGCCTGTTGGATCTTTAGGCTGTTTAAGGCCTACTGAAGATCCTGAGCTAGATTTTTTCCATCCATGCAAGCACCCGACACAGGTACTATGGCAAGCCACGAAGAGTCAGTTGTTGGCTCCCTGATCTCATGTTGCCGGGCCCCCGTGTAAACTAAGGAGCAACTTTAGTTTACACTGCTGTCTATTCCCTCCACCCCCCTTATAGCCCCATTTTACAGTCAGGAACTGAGGTACAGAGATACTAAGTGACTTGCCCGAGGTCACTGAGAGACTCTGTGGCACAGCAGGGATTTGACCTCTGGTTTCTGAATGGCCCCATGCCATCTGCTGTGCCTGTATCTCCAGTCATGGCCAGTGACAAACCAAATATCCATCAGGTGGCTCATGCCAGGAAAGGAGCATTTCTCAGCTCAGTATGTTTTCAAAAAGGGCGTCTATGAGATGCAGAATGAGGATCTCACCCGATTGTAGTTGTTGAGGACATTAAGAAATCTGGCCTTATATCTTAGTGGCAGGCTATGGAGAGATTGATGCCTGTATTGTGGTCTATATTTCTCCCCTGAATCAAGCAAGTTATCCACTCAATGTATATCTCCCCTGAAGACACCACTTACGTATCAGCATACATGTGGGCATGGGCCACACTTTCCCTGCATGGCTCTGTGTGCGCCCAGGTCACTATCAATAATGCAACTAGGATTCTTTTGTTATCTTTTAAAATAAATATTTCTCTCGGATTGAAATCTATGCAGGAAATGGCATCTCCTTGCCAGGCAGCATTTCAGAGAAGGCACCAGACAGTCTTCCATATAAGTCATGAAGTTGGCATCCTCACTGCTGCTCCCACAGTTTGAAATGTCTGCATTTCCTTCTCCCTTCCCCATCTGATACCCCACTGTCTGTCACCTGGTCGACTCATGTACCTACATGCCAAGTGAAGTCTCCTTTTGCCCAGGTGTAAATAGCTCTACAGATTACAAGGCAGGCTTGTAGCCTGGAAATCGATCAGTTTAGATCAGCATATTTAATTCTTTGTGGTTACCACAATGTTCAGCTGAGTCTTTCTGAAGGAGGGTTTCAACAGCACAAGGCCTTTGAGGGTTGACAAGGTAAAGGAGGGGAAAACAGAGGAGACCCTAGAGTTCCTGCTCCACTCTCCTGACCTTAAGGGGACAAACTCTCAGAGGAGTAAACACCCTCACTTCACTCAACCTTATATTGGATTAAGACATGGGGTACTATCAGAATAAAATCATGACTATTATTTCTATTACAATAGAACCTAGAACACTTTGTGGTCAGCCTCCCTAATGTGCAAACACACAGGAAGAGTCAGTCCTTGCCCCCAAAGAGCTTACAGCCTAAATACACAAATAATGTGAAGGGAAACAGAGGAGCAGTGATGTGCCCCAAGTCACACAGCAGGTCAGTGGCAGAACGGAGAATAGAACCTAGGTCACCTTTGTGACAGGATCCCCGGGGTTCAGCCTGGAACTATGGGACCTCTATGCCCCCATAACTCTCCAGCCTGGCTGTCTCTCACAATGCTTTGCTAGTGAGAAGCAGCAACCCCCTCCAGGTGCTGTTATCACTCAGCACAACTGCATGTGGAGCCCCACACCTAGCTAGATTGCATGAATGCTCCCAGAGCCACTAATGAATCAGAGAGAGAAAGGCACCAGCCAAATCCCCCCAGCTCCCAGCCTTGCACCTCAGGGATATACCGTCTTGCACAGTGCAAATGTATTAATTGGTTCACCACTTCATCAATGGAAAGTGGATATACACCAACCTTTGTAAACCTGAGCAGATTTACCAAACATTTCAGGCAACCTCACTGGTAAAGATAAACAGTTAAACAAATTTATTGGCTACAAAAAGATAGATTTTAAGTGATTATAAGTGATTGGCAAAAAGGCAATTACCAAAATAAGTTAGTTACCAAACAAAAATAAAATATAAGCATGCAGTCTAAACTTTCAACCCTATTAGACTGGGCAACATCTAGATTTAGCAGTTTTTCTCATCCCACTGGATATTGCAGTTCATGGTACACAGGTTTAACCCTTGAAACCTGGGCCAGTCTCCTCTGTTGGAGTCTTCAGTCTACTGAGTGTCCTTGTTGCTTGCAGCGTAGGTGGAGAAAGGCCAAGCATGTGGCCACTGAGTATACCCTCGGACCATGTGCTTGGAGAACACAAGTACAGGCATGTCTGGTGGGCATTGCTGAGTCCCCAAGCAACGTTGAGCAATTCCCCTGGTGTGGTCTTATGCATGTGAATCACTGAATTGTAACTCCCTTGCTGGACAATGGCTGTTGATGGTTATTTGACAACCTGCCTGGGCATTGGTTACTTTCCTTGCTGTTGTCTCTGGGGAGCTAATATCTGGCTGTTTCCCCCAATTTACAGCATGTTTTATTGACACCCATACAACACAATCTCATAATTTTATATGCATTAATGATACACATATTTAGATGAAACAGTGGGTTTCAGCTGATCATAACCTTTCCCATGATACCTTAAGAAGGCATGCTTTTTTATGCAATATCACATTTATAAACAAATGATGAATATGGGGGTTACAGGGTGCTCCCCTGGGGTGTAGAGTGTCACAATCTTACTCACCCTCCAGTGGCTTCCTCACCTGCTCCTTCTGCTTTCCATGCCATTACCCCATTGGTGACAATGGTCTGATCCTATTCCATAAATCTTGTGCTCATTCATGTTTCTGACTCTCTCAGATGGAGAATTAGAGTTATTTTGCAAGTGCCTCTCCTCAAATCCTCATACTGGCTTATTTTCCTTTGGCAATTCCAACCCAGCCTCTCTTAGTAATAAGTATACATCATGTGCAATGACAACACTGAGAGATCCCAAGATGCCAGGACTAATTTACATACCTTAGCAGTGGCACACCTAATTTATCTGGACATCTACAGTGCATTTTTAAGATGCCAAAAGTCATGTCAATGAATGATCTGTTGCCTTATTATAATTTACTTCTGCCAGAAATTTGGGTTGCAGAACAGGAGTAAATCATGTCCCCTGAAAAACAGAAGTCAGAAGAATGGTATTTTCTCACCTCTCTCAACATATGTGGCTTGATTAGCTCTACGGATAATCTCTCAAGAAGCAGTCAGTTTCAAAGAAATCTGCCCAGACCACACTGTGCAAGTATGCCAGTCATTACATGATCCTGGGTACCTTCGGGCCATGACTGGGATGCTGAGTTAGAAATATAAAATCATCAGCCAGATTGGAACACCAGACTTCCAACACTAAAGCACTGATGTTTATTACTTGAGCTGACAGCAGAACATAAGAACAGCCATATCGGGTTTGACCAATGGTCCCACTAGCCCTGTATCCTGTCACTGACAGTGGCCAATGCCAGATGCTTCAGAGGGCATGAACAGAACAGGGCAATTATTGAGTGATCCATGCCCTGTCATCCCTTCCCAGCTTCTGGCAGTCAGAGGTTTAGGGACACCCGGAGCATGGGGTTGCATCTCTGACCATCTTGGCTCATAGCCATTGATGGACGTATCATCCATGAACTTATCTAGTTCTTTTTTTAACCCAGTTATACTTTTGGCCTTCACAACATCCCCTGGCAACAAGTTTGATGAGTTGTGTGAAGAAACAGAGTGAAAAAGTAGCAGGCTTTTATCCCCTGTGTGGCTTAGCCACTAGAGGGGGGACACAATATATACTGTACTTGCATGTTGAACATGCAAGTAGCTTTAGGCCGTGATCCTCAGCCTACTGAGGTCAATCGAATGACTTCCTCTGACTTCAGTGGTCTTTGGATCAGGCCCCTTTGTGCATTTGATTAAATCTGCATTACCTCTTACTTAGAAATTAACCTTCTAACACATGGTTGCATCGAGCTGGTTGGGAATTTCCCCCAGAATGATTCTCCGATGGAAAATACACTTTCCACAAAATCAAATTTTTCTACAGGAAAATTTCAGTTTTGCACCTACATTTTTCAATTTTCCATTGGAAAATCCCAAACAAATGTGTCATTCCCAGTCAGTTTGACTTGAATCTAAATATTTTGGGTAGTTGAACTGACTCAATGTGCTCTGAGCCGGCTCAACATTAACTTGTATTTCCTACTAAGGCACAATGCCTCATGGATGTTGTATTCCAGGCCCTTACTCTCACCTATGGGTTAGGCTCTCTAGCTGTATTACATCATTAATGCATGGCAGTCTTCCTCTGACTGAGTGGCATAGTACTTCATGGGAGTCACGTGGTTGCAAGTACATCATGTGAGATGTAGTCCAGCCAGGCAGTCTGGCTCATAGGAAGTATGGGGGGCGTGAGAACCCACACTACAATAAGGCAATGTGCCACCACAGAGAAATGCAGTTTAATGGTGAACTGACTCAAAATGAAGCATTTCAATTCAGTTCAAATTTAAACCAAATCAAAACACTTCAATTCAGGAACACTGACAGTAAGTTTCAATCAAAAAATGCTAACAAACTGCTTCAGGCAGCGTGGTAGCCATGCTGGTCCCAGGATGAGAGAGAAACAAGGTGAGTGAGGTGATATCTTTTAGTGGACCAACTTCTGTCGGTGAGAGAGACAAGCTTTCAAGCTTACACAGAGCTGCGTAAGCTTGTCTCTCACACCAGTAAAACAAATGCAGTCCCTGATGCAGAGGGCTCACAGTTTAGATATTTATGTAATTTAAGATACCCTTAAATCATTCTTGAAAGGTTTGTAGGCTTTATGCTAAGAAATCCACACATTTGATATTTCTGCTTAGAATGTTCAAAGCACGTAAGTTGCTGCATCATGACACATTTCACTCTCTTAATCCTGCTTGTCTCTTTGTAACAAACAAACCACCCACAGCGACATTAAACTGGAACATTACAACATCAGATCATAGCATTTCTATCATGATACAATTCAAGTCATGGCCTGGGAGCTCACATACAAACTAGCAACGTTCAGACACATGGGCAATCAGTCTGCATATCTATCTTGCAGCTGAACGATCCGGCCTTTTCACTGTACTGGGAGAACAGGCAGTTTGCAATCTGCAATCAAATTTCTCTTGAGGAAAGGGGACTAGTATTTTTTCAGGGGGTTGAGAGTTAAAACACCTTTAATATTTACAACTGAATCTCTTTCTTAAGGGTTAAGAGTTCATTCCCATCGGCTGGATGGAGATTTTTGGACATATTTACAAACTCAGACACAGCGTAGGCCAAACATGAGGGTTTAACTACACTACCAATGTGAACAGGTCTGGTGTTCCTTGTTGTCCTCTCCAGCAAAGCAGACAGATCCAGGTAGAAGCAGCAATTGAAACAGGGCCTAGAAAATTAAGGCTAAGAAAGGGAAGGCACACTGGAAGCAGGTAGCTAGTCGGGGTTCAGTTACTGGGATGCTGGGTGTTTTGATTTCAACATTATGGGCCAGAAACTCAGCTGGTGTACATCAGAACAGCTGCACTGAAGTCAATGGCCAGACCCTCAGCTGGTATAAATTGGCTTCACGCCATGGCCATCAGTGAAGCTACACTGATTTATACTAGCTGCGGATGTGGCCCATTGACTTCAATGAAGCTATGCTAATTTACACCAGCTGAGGACCTGGCCTTTTAAAATCAATCCAGGCACAAGCTGTGCAGTGGTGTCATTCTGATCGTAATTCCAGATAGTATGTCATGGATCTGTGGGATCATAATACTGTCAGCAGTTTCACCACGGAATACCGTTGGACTTAGTACGACAAGCGAAAGAATGTAACACACCAAAAAAACCCCAACAGCCACACTTTATTTTAAGTAGTGAGAGGGGAAGGGGTGAAAATGAGCCGCTCTGGGTTAGCAGGAAACTGGTTTTGTTTTGGATGACAGCCCCTTGCGGCTGCAGTTTCTGCAAAGACTCTGTATTTCATCTCTTTCAAGATGGAACTAGCCCTCAGGATTCCTGAAATAGACCAAGGAAGCTAGACTGGAGCTATTTTAATAACTGGTGCTTGTTCCCTTTAAACTTTGTCAAGCGAGGGGAGAGAGAGAGTTGAAGAAGGGAGACAGCAACAGCGGGGAGTGTTATTTTAACATGTACAACCTAGTTGTCAGTGTGTGGTGGTTAGGCTGTGTTAGCACACATTCCACCCGCTAGTACGTGCAAGATGCACAAACATATTTAGCACCACCAAAAACCAGAAACAGTCTCATAGACATATGCACACACACAATCACGTCCCTGGAAAGGAATAGAGGTTTCCCTTGTTTCCACACCAAGAGTAAAGAATGAGTTAATACATCTTACTGGACACACACAATGACGAATGAACAGACAAAAGGAGAGAGACCTTTGTGAACCAAGAAATATACAAATTGCAGGCCCCCCATCATGCGACTACAGTACACAGAGCACCAAAGTTCAACCTGGGGGTTAGCCCTTCCTCTCCCTGGACTGATACAGATGCAATACTGCGTGAAGGCTATGGAATAGTTAAACAAGCAAAGTTCCAGAACACCTGATGCTCTTTCAGCCATAGCCACTGCAGTCTGGATACCATCCTTTGCCATGTGTCTGGGAATAGCTTTTCAGAACACTCATGCACGTCACGTGACTGGTTTCCAAGCAATAAATATCAGTCTCTTCCCCAGTGCCTCCTGGGTCAATCTTTATCACAGCCCTGTGCATAACCTCCTCTCAATTCTCCAAAACACGAACTTGCATCAGTAAAGATTTAGAACATGTCTTGAAAACATGATGTACTTCTTCCATACAGATTGCCAGGTCTTTTAAAGCCTCAAGGCAGAAGCAGGTCTAAGCAGCAAGGCCCAGATTCTGCATTCCTTCATTCTTTCCCTTAATGCAGGGAAGAGTGGAGAAGCGTCATTAAGCCACCTTTGTGCCTCTTTACTTCTGGGCCATGCTGGAGACTCAGCCAGCCCCTGACACAATTTAGAGCGTTCCCTGGATCTCTGTAAATTATGCTGGCTTGTAGTGGTCCTCTACAGGTTGTTATGGTGGCAAAGAATAACCAGAGCGTATTGCACTCCAGTGAGACTGCTAGCTCACCTTCACTCTTCTTTCTTTGCGGGGAAGGGGAGGGTCCACACAGAGCTATAATGACAGCTCTACGCTGCTCACAGAAGCACCTGCTACAATTGAGATATTCTGTGGGGGCCAGGTAAGCCTCCTTTACAGCCCCTTAAAGTTGCCAAAATAACATAAAGGGGCCTTATGGCAAGAGAGAATCTGGGCCTAAACATTTGCTACCATAGTATCTTGATTCCTCACTTTTTTTGTTGTCTTTGGGCTGAGTTCCTGTAACTCAGGCCCATCAGTTTGGATTCAAATGTTAGCTCTATACAAAGGACAAACAGTCTGTCTTGGTATTTCTTCTTTCAAGGTTAACTTGATTCCTTGGCCCTGTAATCATGCCTCTCAGACTCATTCAGGGGGTGAGGTAATCTTCTCGATCAGATGGAAAGAGCTAAAACGTGACACAGGAGATCTCTGCTCCACTGGCTGCAGCCAAAACGGAAAGTTTACCCAGGCCAAATAAAAATACTCTTTGTGGACACATTCCTCCCAGGGTACGTACATACGTACGTGTGTGTATTATATATATATTTAGAGAGAGAAGAATGAATCTGTGATCAGACTAGAATGGGAGGAGGGAGACAGATAGAAACAAGTGGAGCATGGGACACTACAGTTTCATTAGCAATAAGTGCCATGGCAAGCAGGCAGAATTGTAAAATACAGAGCTTATTAGACATGTGGGGTGAATAGTGGCCCCACTGAAGTCAATGGCAAAATTTCCATTGACTTCACCCTCTGAGAGGCCAGTGTTAATGCTGAGGCTCTGCTATGTGCCTCCCAGCAGCCAACCCCAGGGTTGTATTCCTGAGCCTCTAGTCCACACCAATTTAGGTCCCTCCTGGAACCTGATCCACTTTCTCCAGTTCCACTCCTCGTACTACGAGAACCTGACTGTGGAAGAGTAAGGGGAGAATAGGGTGACCAGATGTTCTGATTTTATAGGGACAGTCCCGATTTTGGGGTCTTTTTCTTATATAGGCTACTATTACCCCCACCCCCATCCCGATTTTTCGCACTTGCTGTCTGGTCACCCTAGGGGCGAGATACTTGTGAATGCCCTGCTCCTGATTTCTCAGTCATCCAGGGGAGGCTGATGAAATAAAGGGTGTAGCTAAGAGCAGAATTTGGCCCTCAAAGCCTCTGAATCCCCACCTAGCAGCTCAGTTTTCAGACATCCTATCTCTTCACCTTTCTAGTTCTGTCACACCATGTGTCTGTGAAGAGGGGCCTATGTTTGACTTACAAGTGCTACAAAGTTGTGTCACTAGTTGCTTCAGTACCTAAGTTGCTCCAACTAACTCAAGGCATGATCCAAAGTCGATGGAAAGACTATGGGGCAGAGATGGTCGTACGGGAGGGAGAACATTGCATTATGGGAAGTTGACTTCTTGCTGCCCATCACCCCTGTGCAAGCCATTCCTGCCCCACCAAAACTGCCCAAAAGACAACGTGCTAGATGGTAGCAGGTTGCACACTGGGATACCGACCCATGGTGCACTGCACAACACAAGCATTCCTGGCGAGTACATGCCACACCAACACAAGGATCCAAGTACGCACACACACAAGAGATATACTAACTGTGGCAGGAATATGCTGACATAACTTATGTCAGCAAAATCTTGTAGTGTAGACATGGCTTTAGGCTTCGGTTCAGTCCCTAACACAGAAAGGCACCATCTGCTCTCGCGATTCCTTTAGGTTCTGCTTATGGAAACACAAGCCAGTGGTCTGCACACAGGCTGGCAGAACACACAGTTGTGCGGGAGTGCTAGAGAACACCACACCGCAATAAGAGCATGAGGTCCTATCGTTAGGTGGGCTTTGGGTGCTTGCTTTGTTATCATACTCACTTCCACCAGCTGAAACTCACCATGTGCCTCATTTCTGTGGGTAGCAGCCCTGTTTCCTTTTTTTTTTTTTTTAAAGTGCACCTTATTAAATAAGTGAAACAGCTTTACACACAATTCATTGCCATATGGGGAATTTGGGTTGTGGTCCTGCACTCACAGATTGCCAGTGGCTGGGAACTTTACAGCAGCATGTCCAGCTCCAGGGTGAGGGTGCAGAGCACAGAATTGTGCTCAAGTCACTTCATCTCACCAACGAGCACAAGTGCCAGACACCAAAGGAAGCTATATCCAGTGCAAGGCTTCGGATGGCGGGGCTGGCATGAGAAACCAGAGGAGGCCCTCCAAACAACATTACCTCTGCCATATGGAAGAAACCTGCTTCAGAAGAGATCATTTATTCATCCTTATCCTGTCAGGCTAGCTTTACCTGGGTGTAACTCCAGTGCTTCAGTAGTGTTGCTCCTGATTTTCACCAGCGTAAATAAAAAGAGAATCTGGTCCCCTTGCCTTTGCTCCACTTCAAGTCTGTTCTGTGTCAGGTAAAGCACCTCATCACAAGGTGGCCTCTGAAGATACAGCACTGATTTACCCCAGCTGAGGATCTGGCCCATTGATTTCAATAGAACTGCATTTATTTACCCCAGCTGAGGATCTGTCCCACTGAAAAAAAAAAAAACACTACTGGCATGAGCAGCTCAGAGTATTGCCTGACTGTAAATGACGGTAAACTTGTGAGATTCATGTCTCTGGATCTAGGTGAATGGCACTGTAGAAACATAATAGGAAATTATTCTCTTCAGGCCATAAAAGGAAGAAGCAAGGGGAGACCCAGAAGGGGTCACAGCATGGCAGCAGGTACTGGAGATTTCTCTTGGCTTCAAGGCTGCATTATTTGATCTGTTCAGGGTGTCATGTGCCAGTCAGCCTGCTGTGTGTGTGTGCGCGCGTTCAGCCAGCTACTGCATATCTGAATTTTCCTAGCCAGATGATTGGTTTAACTCCTTTGGCTGTGAGCCGCCTGGATCATAGGGGTAAGTGCATTTCTGAGGCAATGTTATGGAGCCAGTTTGGGTCAGGCAGGAATGCTTCTTGAGTTGGTACTGGGTTCTTTAAAAGTAGTCTCTGCATAGGATGACCACCTTTGTTGGATGGAAATAAGAGAAAACTACATGAAAAATAAGGGACACCACTTTATTTGAAGGGATATTTTAGGGAAACACAATTTCCCTTAGCATAGCATGTATTTTTTCTCTCAAGTATACAGTGCAATTATCATAAACTTCAATTTAATGTTCAAAATAGTACTTATTTATAAGCTTTAATATATCATAAAAAAGGGACAGGTGGTCACCCAAAGGAACAAATCGATGAAATAAGGGATGGTCCCTTAAAATAAGGGACAGGTGGGCATCCTATCTCTGCAATGGGCCCATATGATACAAATGCACTGCATTTGACAGAATATATAAAAGCAAATGATTCTAGAAGCTTAGGTGTTACAGCTCAGTCCAATTTCTCTTCACCACACACTAGAACTTCCTCTGAAAATGTCTATCAATCTACTAGAGATAGTAAATGTCTGTCTCCGTTGAGATCAGGATAAGGAGCAATTGCATATCACTTCTGAAATGGCAACACCATATGCAAAGGTTATGTTGCACACACTGCACTGCCAGGCAATCTTCATGGATGTGCAGGACAAAGATGCCTTTATTCTGCCACTGGGGTGACTGTGTCTGCAGAAGGGGAGGACACAGTAAGTTTCTACCTCTATAGATCCTCCTCTGTGACTACAAAGCCTCAGTTAATTCACTGAGCTCCTCAAAGATGCCAAATATGTATATATGTATCCATCCAGGGGACAAGGCTCATATAACACAGCCTGATTGGAAAATCCACAAGGGAAAGCTAACATTTCTGCTACTCTCTGACTTTGAAATTCTGCTGGCTCTCCCCTCCCTCTCAGTAAATCAGCCTGTGATCCAGTCACAGGAGTAAGAAGAAGGAGTACAGTGTACAGAGCGGAGGAAAGCTCAACCTGATACCAAGTGAGTAATCGGCAGTGGGAGGTTCTCAATCCCAACATGTCATTAATAATGGATTTTATCTGTGGTCTCTCAGCACCAGCCTAGCAATCTCACGTAGCGTAACTAGGAGGACACACTTCTGGTTCCTGAGGTGCTGTCAGAGAGTAGTGGCAAGACAACGTCTGAGGAAAGTGACCAGGAGAGGGAAAGGAAAACACATGCTCCTGTCATTAAAATCACTGGGCCCAATTCAGAGACATAGGAAAAGCTTTTAAGTCAATGAGCATTTCATCTGCATCTCCAAGGGCAGGGATGAGCCCACCTTCTCTCTTCTTTTGTCTCTTTGGTTGTATGCACCATTAGTAAAACAAAATTTCAAGCCTAAAAAAGCCTAGAGAAGTGACTCTTAGGTTAAGAACCTGAGGAATAGGTCCCTCCTCTGTACATCTGCTTCTCCCTCACAGTCTTCTCATCTTGCTATCTATTATTTCACTGTTGTCTATTAGAGAATAAGTTGCTATGTTAGCCGTGCATCTCTCTAGTTAGAGAAATTCCCATCGACAGTCATGCAATTTACTCCTCCTGGCAGAGTTTTCTAGACATAGAATGATTGCTGAACCCTGTGTTTCCACACCCTGCTGCACTCTGTTGCCTTTACCTGTCACCTCACCCACCGCTATTGGGAACTCCAGAAGGAGACATGTTTGAAGAAGCTCCAAGTTGTTACGCTAGCTAGCAGCGCCTCTTGTAAAATCCATGCTCTGTGTGTCTTAGAATCCTGCTTTGCCAAGTGGTTCCCTTACTACATCCTCTTCCACTGGCCGGTATTCTGCTCTCAGTGTCTCTGGTGTAGACCCAGAGTCACTCCGCCGACTTCAAGTGAGTTACTTTGGATTGACATCACATCAATGTCACTGGGACCAGAATTAGCCCTGTTGTTTCTCCTCTCTCCACATCTGGGTGTGAAGCAGGTCGTGGTGTGGTCTGTGACTTCTCACTGTTTAGAAGTCTCAGGGCTGTGTTTGCCACTTTCCACACTCAGGGGTCTGATCTGGCATCCTGAGAATTTCAAACATCAGTTAAGACTTCATTGTTCCTTTGACTCTTGTGTCTTTCATGGAGTCTTAGTCCTTTATGTACCCAAAGCGGAAGAGAATGGGAATGACTTTGTTAGAACTGGTGATTTGTGGCCATTTCATACATTCTAACAAAAATCGCAGAAACCTGATCATTTCACCTATGAAGATGAGCTGGGAAAATACTGCAGACAATGTGAAAAAAAACAAGGGATAAAAACGTTGCTCCACTTGGCAAACAGAACTGGTGCCACCCAATCACACTATGCACAAAGAATGTTAACAGTGGTAAACAATCAGAAACCAGCTCATTTGTAAAAGTGCAGTGCATTTTTTAAATGGTATTTTCATAAGTAAGTTGGTTTATTTCTCAGCAAATCAGAAACCAAGCCAGTTCTCTATATGCCACTGAAGTCAGTAGAGTCACAGTGGTGCATAAGTGGCATCAGAATCAGGCCTTACATTTTCACTAATGTTGGAGTGATCAATCTTCACTCCTTCACCTCAGCATCTACTAGATACAGAGGATCTGATTCTCCTCTTGCTTACACTAGTATTGCATCAGTGCAATTCCATTGTCTTAAGTGAAATTATCCCTGACTCTAGAACAAAATCAGGACCAAAATGAACAGAGAAGGAAGCTGCAGCATCTCTTTTGCAGTGCCTACTTATTCCTAGGACAGACTATGTGTTAGCAGGTGTAATTGGCCTGGAAAGGAAGGAGGGAAAGACAAAGACATAGCCTCCAGCACTTCATTTGTGACAACATCCTTCCAGTAATCTACGCCTACTTGGGGCAGAAGTATGGGGCTAATTCTACCCTTGACACAAGGATCAAGCAGTGTTGTCAACACATGTTTTTGCCTTTTAAAGGTTCCCCTGATTCTGGAGTGTGCCATTGGCTCAGCGACTTGGATTCCTGCCAGAGGGATTCACTGAAGCTGGGTGTCATTCAGTTTCAAATGAGTTGTTCTCTATTTTAGAGCAACTGGGGCAAATACTGGATAAGGAGCAGCCTGGGTCTCAGGCTGATATGATCACTGTGCATGCTGAGTGTAGCCAGTTCCAGTGGGTGGAGGATGATTGCTAACTAAACTGGTGGCCAGGAGACCGAAGTGGGTAAAGGTGAGGGAACAGGTGCCTCTCCAATCTGTGCTTTAAGGGTCTTCTCTGTTCCAGACATTGCCACAGTTATCCAGATCTGTAGCATCTCCAGGTTGGATTGATGAAATGTGTTCTTACTCAGGTCTACCCTTGAAGATCATCCAGATGCATTATCTCCATACTTTCCTGAAAGAGACAGGCTGCCATAAGCAATATAAGTCCCGAGCACCATGCCCCACACTGCTTACCCACTTACTTCAGAGTGTAAGTCAAAGTGCAGGCTCCAATCCATATAGCCGTAACTGGTCTGGGACTTGGCTGCTAAAATACACCCTATGTCCTGTCACAGTGGTTGAGATCAGCTTGGATGTTTCTGCTGACAGCTCCTCAGACTGAACTTCTTGGGACTGGCAGCACGACTGAATTCCCAGCCGAGGCGCCTCACCCATGGAACTCACGGCCACTGTTGGTTTGCAGGGCAAGGGCTTGGGGGGCCTTCAGAGCACCGTGAAAGGCATAGGGAATCTGTTCAGCCTGACCTTTGTGCATATGGCTTTCACAGAAGGCTGCAGCCATCAGGTCTGAACAAACCCTGCTGAGTGTTTGCATGGGTTGGCATTGCTGGATATTACAGAAGATGACGCTGGTTAGTGACCATGTTAAAGCTCCTGTGACATCTGTGCCCTTGCTATTTAGTGTAGCAACCACTGCAGCAAGAGAGGAAATTCCCTCACCTCTTCTGCCCTATGGAGATCTGGCTTCTTCCTTCCTGCAAAGGACTTCCTGGATTAGAGGGGCTAGTGGCCCTGACCAGGGTGGCTTCCTGTAGCAGGAAGCTAGGGGATCAGAGAGACAGCACTCTCTAAAATCTGGGGAAGGAATTACCAGGATGGAGCAGAGAGCCCAGGACACCGGTGCCCCAGGATATATTGTTGGCCTGAGTGGTTAGCCAATTTCTGGGGCCTTGTTGGGTTGTTTCCATGAAGAGAAATTGATGATGGGGGTCAGGTATGTCTTTGGTACAGTCCTATTTACAAAGAGTGTACTCAACACAGTAGAAACAAACAACTGCAGGCAGTTTCTTTGCTCACAATTTCCAAACCTGCCTTTCCAGCCAGTGCTGTGCCCCAGGGCCATTTGACTCTGCTCCCACTCAGGGCCAAGCTCACAACTGTGTCTCTCGCTAGGCTTTCTGGTCACTTTCACTCACACCCACACACAGCTGCAACCAATCAGTGCTCTACCCCCTTTGTTTGCAACTAGTACCCAGGACGCATTCTGGCCCACGTGGCTTGGGCCAGGTCTGTACTACAGAACCTACCTTGGTATAACTGTGTTGTTCAGGTGTGTGAAAAATCCATACCCCAGAGCGACGTAGTTACACTGACCTTAACCCTCTGTGTAGACAGAGCTATGTTGGTGGGAGAGCTTCGCCCATCGACATAGCTACCACCTCTCGGCAAGATGGATTAACTATGCCAATGGGAGACCTCTTCTGTTGACGTAGAAATGTCTTCACTTAAGCGCTACACTTAAGCGTCTTCACTTAAGCGCAGCTACACCCATGCAGCATTTTAAGTGTAGACCTGCCTTTAGTTCCTGCTAAAGCCTTGCCATGCTGCCCAGTGCCTTGTGTGGTAGTTTCTATTGTTTCAGATCTCACTACACAAAGGGACATTTAATTGCTCTTTCAGTTAGCCTGAATGAAGAGTGCTTAGTACACCCATTGACTTTACCCAGGTCTGTGATTGATGACAGCCACTAACATTTTGGAGCATGACATTTAAAATAAGTTTGGAGTTTCCAAGGGCTTCAGTGAGAGGATGGCTGCGAGCAAGGTCTGTGCCAGCAGAACCTCTTGGGAACCTGACTTTGCCTAGATTCAAGTCTACTCTGCTGGAAGGGAACTTTTTGCATACCCATCCAACAGTGAGAACAGCATAAGTGCATGGATTATTAGACCTAGATGAATTTCAGGGTGCAGCTCAAGACAGATTTGTCAAATCAACACAGCTTTGGATGGTCAGTATATTTCCTGGTCAAGGTAAAAATCTCTGAAATATGAGGAATGTACCTTTTTTATTACTGATAAATCATTAAAAAAATTGTGATTTTTAAAAATCCAGGTAACTTCTCAGCTGCTCCCAAGAGATTTCATGAGTGCTGGGGAAGATCCCAGCAGGCAGTATATGGGCCAACTCATCTATAAACAGGAAACAGATTGATTTCTACTGCCTAAACATGTTTCTTTCAAAAAGCATTTTGATTTCTGCGTAAGGCAGGGTAGTGTAGTTGTAGCCATGTCAATCAGGATATTAGACAGATAAGGTGAGTAAGGTGATATTTTTTATTGGACCAACTTCTGTTTGAGAGAGTGACACGCTTTCAAGCATGTCAGAGAACAGTTCTCCCAAACAGAAGTTGGTCCAATAAAAGATATTACCTCACCCACCTTGTCTCTCTAAGTCAGGGCAGACAGTTAAGTGGTGAGAGTTGAAGTTATCTGCCTTATCTAAGTCACTTTATACGCCTGATAAAATTCCCCTTGTTAATCGGGAGCAAACTGAGATATTACAAGGCAAAATCAAATATTTGCTATCCTTGTTCCTATTGTCACACATCATGATTATTCTATTTAATCTCCCCAACAGACCAGCTGTTGGCTAGCATTTCCACCTTGTGTCAAGCTGTCCAAGTCATGCAATAATAAAAAGCATACATGTCTTGAATGCTCAAGAGGTATCTCAGCTTCCCTGAGCTCCTGCCAGATTTTAGTTTAAAAAAAAAAGTGTCTGTATGGGAATCTTTTTATTAACTGAGTGACTAAATGTATAGGCTAAGGTCACGGATAGTGATGGGCAACAAGCAAGTTTCTCACTTTGGCTCAGCTGACACATCTCCTTCCTAACCTACAGCCCTACCCGCCTTGTTAGTCCTGTTCAAGTCTCCCCCTCCAGCTCTGCTGATGCCTCTCACTCCTGACGCACAGCACCTCCTGCTATTCCACTTCCAAAGTCGCCATCCAGCTCTATCAATACCCCTCAGTCCCAACCAGCAGGCTTCTTGGTGCGTCTTTGGAGCAGAGACTAATAACCATGGGGAATTATTTCATGGTTGGGGGGTGGGGTTTAAAAAGGGAACACAAGTTTACTAAGAACTCATTTCACTTGTCATCTGATCTCCCAGGACAAAATACCTTGTGCATTAAACACTTGTGCAGCTTGACTCTGAAATGTTCTTATGTTAGTCACAATCATGAGTGACACTGTGACTTCATCTTCTATAATACTGCTAAGTGTCAATAAGTAGGAATAGTATATTCCATTCAGAGTCCAGTAAGCTATCCAACATGTATTCAATACTCCTCTCTCACCTCATAATCCTACCAGTCCTCCCTCTTTGGTAAGATTCACGTGACCACACGTATCAGCTCTGCCCCTTTTGGAAATGTAGCATTGCTTGCACATGTGTAATATCACAGAGCGCACCTGGGGAGCATGCACACACATTGCCCTATGGACTCAGTCTGGAAAGTGCTTCCTAGTCATGTGTTGGAACAGGCTGCTTTTTGGGGAGCCACACCTAAGAAGCAAACATGCTGTTGTGAGCCACCTGTGGTACCAGCTGCCAGATAAAAATCACACCAGCTTGCAGAGTCAGGCCATCCCACAAGCAGCTCACTTATCATTACAGCCTGCTTGATTCAGTGATCTAGTAACTTTCCCTGATATCACTGAAAGCATTGCACTAGGCATAGGTGCAGGAATGATGACATCTGCACACAGTGAATAGTCTTTAAGTAGTTGAATAAAATATTCATAGTTTCATGAGAGATTTTCAAGGCTGAACAAGGACTAGGAAAAAACTCAAAGACACTGGGACTCAACAATAAGGCTTGTCAGAACCTGGTTTCCCATCCTCTGGCAAAGTCTGAAAAAAAAAATCATTCTGCATCAGTGTCACAGGGTTTCTGCAGGCTTTCTTCCTCTTGAGCCTGTTCCCTGTGTTTAGGCTGGTATAATAAAGAATCTTCCACACCCTCTTTTGCTGGATCACCCAAGTGTCTTTACAGTGTTCATGCAGTTCCCAGATCCCCCAACAGCTAGTGCCCCACAGACCCTCCCCAGGGTCTCCTGGCTCAAGGCTGCCTTCTTTAGTTAGGAGCCAGCAATACTACCCTCCTGTCTCCTCCCAGGCCAGCCTCCTCACTGAGGTTTTCCCAGGGCTTTTATAGCCCTCTCCTGCCTCAGCCCAGCTGTCACTACTTAGCTCAGCATGTTCCTCTGAGCCAGCCCTCTTAGAGCTTGTAGCTGGGCTCCCTGCTGAGTACCTGTGTCTCTACCCCTGGCCTCCTGGCCAGAGAGCAGGCTGTAGCCAGATTTTGGCAGGGCCTTAAAGGGGTTTACCCCTGCTCTTCCACAATCAGAATGAAGCCCGTGCTCCAAGGACATCCAGAGCTGGCAGGCTTCCTAGAAAGGAGCCTAAAAGCCCGGAGGGCTCCATGTTCAAGCCAGGGTCCCATTTCTTCAGCAGCCCATGAGATGAGTGAGCCAGCAGACAACCAGGCATTTTTCCCTTTGAAACCTGCCTGGTTTCCATCAGAAGATGGACAAATTGACACATTCCTGTGAAACATTTTGATTTTGACAAACGGGCATTTTCTGACAGAAAAAATGGTCTGACAGAAAAATTCAACTACTCAACTGACATGGGGACTTGGAAATAGGGCCTGGAAGGAAGGACTGAGGGAACTTCTCCTCTTACATGATGTTTTTTCAGGCTATCAGTGATGCTGTGGAAATACAGGGTGATAATGTAAAGGGGGCAAAAGAATTGCTCATACTGGAGATTAGCATCACAGGGTGAGTTGGGCCTGTAAGGGGTTACGGTCCCAGCTCTTATCTGTGCCTGAATCAGGTGACCAAGGGTGCATGTGTGATGGCAGCCCAGAAGTAGCACTGACTATAAGAGGCTGCCCCCCTCATATAGTGAGAGACACCTGCAGGAAGTGTTGGGAAGCTGTCCAGCCATAGAATCAAGGGTGAGGACTTTGTTCGGCCCAAGGAGAGCTGAGTAGTGACAGGAAGGAACCTGAAAACCTAGCTCATGTGACCCTGAAAGGATTAAGCCCAGAGGAGATTAACTGTGAAACCCTGCTCAGCAGAGAGAGAAGGAACTGCTTGCACTTCATGGGACCAAGTGAATTATTTCATGTTATGTTTCAATAAACTAGGCCACAAGAAGAGGGGAACCTGATTCAAAACCTGTGAGATGGATGTGTTCAGCCCTTGGAGAGAGAACAAACAGGCCAGGAGGACTAGATGCCTGCCATTCCCTGGGTCTGATCTAAATGCCTCACTTCCATGAGCACTAGATTCATACTAATTTCCAAGGGAGAAGCAGATAGTTAAGTGTATTAACAGCCCATTTCCCCCTCTTCTATAATTCTTTTTTAAAATAACCATGTGAATCTGTGGTAAAGATCCCAGCTCACGTGGTTGGTTCTGTATGCACAGACACAGTGTAATAAAGGGGCAATAAAGGGAAATGTGGCACTTTAAAGTTTATCCTGTAAAGTTAGAGTGATGGTTATAAAAAGAAACTGACCTCACCTATACTATTTCCAGGTAGGAGAAAAGTGGTGCTGGTTCTTTAAGTGTGTGTTGGATGGGGGCGGGGGAGGAGGATGTGTGACAGTAGGTTGGCCAGAGGAGAGTATCAGCAGAATTGCAGAGTAAAGTCCAATGTTCTGCACCCTGGACCATACAAAGAGCATGAACCGACTGAAAAACAGGCAAAGGGAAGGCACACAGGGCTTTATTTTCACAGGCCAGGGCTCCTCAGGTTGTTCACAGCAAGTGGTTTTTTAGTGGTGCTGATCAAATAATCCAAAATAATTCACAGTATGTTCGTGAACAAGCTGGTGACAAAATTTTAACTAGCAAGGCCAGTGGTTCTCAACCTTTTCATACTGTGACCCCATGCTACAAAAGGGGTAAGTTTAAGGACTCTTCTCCCATAAGTTCTAACATGTCCCTCCCATATAGCCATAAAGAAAGAGGATGCTTGTGACCCCCTGAAACCTGTTCAGAACTCCCCTGGGGGTTGCAATCTCCAATGTGAGAGCCCATGATTGGAGTGCTGGACAGCTTCCCCCATAGTATACGAGTACCTCTTAGACATCAGTGACTTCACCTTCTCAACACCTTGTAAGACAGGGAAGGATAGTTATCCTTATTTTACAGAGGAGGAAACTAAGGTGCAGAAAGGTGAAATGACTTTCCAAAGGTCACACAAAGTGTGTCACAGCCAGGAATTAAAGCCATATCTGAGTCCCAGTCCAGTGCCTTAACTCTATGGGCTTCTGTGACAGGGTAGGACTCACCACTTCGGTGCCTGCTGCTGGCCGTGCTGGGAATTAGCTCTTGGTTGCCATTGCTCTTTCCTCGAGTGGCGTCTCACTGCCATCACTTTTGGTCCACCTTTAAGACCCATGTCGCTCCCCAGACCGCAGCGTCCTCTTCTGGGCATGGCCTCTGGCTGTGCCCCACTCCGCTTTCTCCCCCATTCCGGGAGAACCAGCTGTCTCTAATTCATCCACTTGCTGCTGTGGCCTACTGCAGCCTTCAGTCTAGCTCCTCACTTCAAGGGGTAAACTGCAGTCCAAATACTGGCCACCCTCTCTGTGGCAAGTGGGGGAAAAAGGGAGGGCTGAGCCCACCTGCTAATCTGGGCCTTGCCCCAGGGACCCCATAGCCAGTAGCCACGTGCTGCTGCTCCTCCAACTCCCTGCCACCTAGTTGCCTGGGCCACTTCCCCATAGCCCTAGTTCCTTCCCAGCCCTTTGTATCAGGGGCCTCTGTCAGGCCATCCTCAGACAGGAGCTCTGCTCCACCCTATGTCCAGTGCAGTCCTACTCCCTTGCACTCCAGGGAGAGACTGCCCCTGCACTGTTGAGCTGCCCTTCTTTTATATGACCCTCCACTGGCCCTGATTGGCTGCTCTAACAAACCTTCTCCTGACTGGCTTTCTACAAGCCCTCCTCCCATTGGTTGGGTTTTGTGCAGCCTCCCTGAGGGCTGCTTTAACCCTCCATCTACCTGTGTGGGGCAGCTGCCCAACCACAGCTTCCTTTTTCGGGTCACATTATTCATTTTTCAGGGGTATTTGGAAAACCACCCATTTGTGAAAATATTCACAGTTCCCAACTCATTCACCAGTGTTCACACAAGAGGATATTTCACTGACAATTTTCACAGGAAACGGTGCTGTCCGTTATTTATGCAAGGCCTATGAGTCACTTACAGACTTGACACAGGATCTATGTGGTACCATAGGCCTTGTATGGGCCCCTCTGCAGGCCTAGTCCTGCAGCTTATTTCCATGAGTAGCTCTGCTTTGGTCAGTTAGCAAGTGGAGAGAATAAATACAAAATAAACACAACCAACTCCTCAGACTGTCTTAGCCAGACCCATCTTGAAGGTTCAACAGGTAGGATGCTCCCACCTTTAACATGTTTGCACCTGTAACAGTGCGGCTTGCTCCTTAATGGGTGAAAGGCTAGTCAACCCTGATTACAGAATGAGCCTCACTGAGAGGAAGCAGGTGATTCCAGTATAAATGCAACAGAAATCCTTAGGGAAAGGAGGAAGTCCAGGAAACTGGGGCTATGCCTATAAAGAGTAAGATGGAACTTCAGAGCCCTGAGTCATTATGCGGGAGGACAAACTCCAGGTGGGAAGTGCAGAGAGGCCTTATTCGAAATCCTGGGAGGTGGGTGGGCGCAAGCCTGCCCACATCTAAAGGCCCCTCACCCAGTCTTGTGGGAGGGACCACTGAACCCGGAAACCAACTGAATTCAGGGGACAACTAATGATTAACAGGGTCAGGAGTGAAGGTCACAGGTTCAAAACGAGGGATCCAGAGGGGACACCAAGCAGAGAACCCTGAACGGCGCCCACTGCTCCTCAAAGCTGTGCAGGGAGCCAGCAGATGTCACCCAGAGGAACTCTGCCCAGATGTGTGAGACCAGGGAGGAGCGGAAATAGGCCCCACAGTCACAGAGCACTCCTTCATCTAGCATCCTCCTCCTGGTGTTCAAGATGGCCACTTTGGCCAGGGCCAGAAGGAGTTTGACGAGGAGGTCTCATGACTTTGTGGGGCCACAGACAGGGTGTAAGAATATAAACAGGTGTAGGGAAAAGTGTAGCCAGAACCTCAACAGGAGGCTCTGTAGGAGCCGGAATAGTGGCTGCAACCTGGCACATTTGAGATAAGCATGCACCAGGTTCTCCCTCATGCTGCAAAAGGAGCAGGCACTGGGGATGGGGGTGAACCGTGCCAGGTACATGCCAATGCTCGTGATTCCATGAAGGAGCCGCCAACCAATATCTCCAGCAGGCCATGGGACCAAGGTGGAATAGAGGCTGGCACACTGGGATTCCTCACCCTCCATAGGTGCTGGGAGGCAGAAAGACAGACCCTCAGGGAGAAGAGGCTATGCCCAGATGAAAGTGGGATGAGGACTGTGAGCTTGTATTCTGGTTTGAAAGACTTTGTGTTACTTTGGATTATCAGGAAAAATACTGAACTGGGCTTAGAGCTGGAGGACCAGTGGACCTGAGGGCTGAATAAATTAATGTTTAATTTCCTTTGGGCTGTGTAGAGTTTGTCTGGGAAGCCCCAAAGAAGGGCAAGAGAGAGATAGGGCACTGCAGGAGCTCCCCTGGCCAAGAGTGGTGTTCTGGAAGCAGTGTTACAGCACTGATCAGTTCCTTGGGCCCTCTCCTCATTTTACCCTCTCCAAGCTCCAGTCCCTCTGTCTGTGACATACACTCTAGCAAAGGGACTTTTCCTCAGTCTTTCTAGAATCTCTGCTCTTTGTCATTCCTCCTGTACCCCGGGAGTCTTCCTCTTGGAACTTGAGCTGGGAGCCTCTGTCATGGACATTCTTGCCTTGATGCATTTTCACATTGACAGAGGCTGTTCAGGTCCCAAACCTATCCATGGTCTTGACTCCAAGCACAGTACCCATTGCATGTTTTGGTTTTATTTCATATGATTCCCTGGACAAACATACTGGTTTTTCACCTTCTGAGCCTTAACAAATATTGTTTCAAAAGTTCCTTTGAATTTGTACATATGGTCTTCTGTCTTTCCCCCACACGAGGATTTCCCGCCTCAACTCCTACCCTTCTAAATATTGGGCTTTAATATATGGACAGCTCTTCATGTCCCAGCCTAAATTAGCATCATTTCCCTCATACAGTCCCCAGATCACCTCTTGTTTAATTGTTACTGGTTATTGCCCTTCAGTCAGCACCTTGAAGTTCCTGTATTTCCAATAATTCCCTATTTCTCAATAATGCCAAATGACACATGAATTCATGAAAGACAGGGATCCGTCCTGTCTCACTGGGGTAACTGGGATCCAATCTAAGGGACAGCCAACTAGTGTTCACTTCATTACATGAAGAATTGCAGCATTCTACCATGGTGAATTATACTACAACAAGAGAATGTCAATATAAAGAACTATAGAGCTTAGACAGAAGCAGTTACTCCATCTATCCTTCCCTGGAAAATTAGTTTTCAGTTCTGGAAACGGTTCAGAAGAAATGCCGGAAAGACATGCTGAGATCACTACTTGATTGCAAAGCCCCTGTGAAATAAAGAAGGGTTGGAGACCTCTAAACTGTGCCCACAGATATTTCATTACCCATGAGCGTCAACAATAAGAATGGACTTAACACTATTATCTTTCCTGTACATGTTAGCTGCCTACACATCTTGAGCAACAGCACTAGAGCAAACAGCAAATAAGTGGAGCAGCAGCAGCGATCTGTTTTCTTCTGCGCTGGTCTTCTGCTTGAGCTCACCTTTGCCCCCTCAGCAAATCCTTGCAAACTATATGGCACTTGCCTGAGCAGTTGAACTGTAAACATAAGGCAAGAGAAGACCAAAGGTGAGACAAACATGAGGCTGTGGAAAGCAAGCAACATATCCCAGCAGCTCACAACGATCCAGGAACAGGAGACAGAGCTGAAGTCCAAGAACTGGACTGAAACTGATGTTTGCTTGCCCCTACGATTGTAAAACACTGTTTGTTTTGAAGATCCACTCCTCCTATGAATTCTAAAGGAAATTGACTGACTAGTAACAGCAAGGTTGAGAATGGGAAATAATTTAGATAGTTAATAATAGTATTTATTTTATGTTAAATGCATCGCCAGTTGTCATCCTGGCCACTTAACATGTATGTTGTACCCCTTTTGTTTACCCTTTGTCTGCCTCTTTTATATTATAAGCTGTTTGGGACAGGGGCTGTACCTTCTTCTGTATTTGCATAGCTTTCAGTACCCTGTGGGGGGCCACTGGATATATATATAATAATAAATACTCATTCTATTTCTGAACATAGGCTTCTGCATACTTTGCTGCTCTTGACAGCATTTGATACAGTTGACAATAGAACCCTGTTATCCTGTCTTGGGGACATGGAAGGGGTTAGCAGATTGCACTGAGATGGCTTCCATCGTTTCTCATAGGCTGCTCTCAGATAGCTATCTGCTGCTCAGCTTCCAGAGCTGTCACCTATGGAGCCCACAGGGATCCATGTTCTTCTAGCTTCTACCTTGGATGAAACCACTAGGGGAAACTGTGAAACAGCCTTGTCTAAAATGCCTGTGATATGCAAAGTTCTACATCAACTTCTCCTCAGAGGCAACAATACACCTCTGACAACCAGCACTGTGTCACCTTCACATCACATCTACCAGTCCTCCAAGCGACTGGCTAAGAGCAGCGACTGAGGGAGAATCGACTGAAGCTAAATCCTGGAAAGGCGGAGGTGGTACTAAGAGGGAGATGTTTTGAAGAACTCACCATCCCTGTATCATCACCTTCCAGAGCGATCCTGCTTCCTCAGATGACTAAGACAGTCCACAGCCTCGGTGTTCACCTGGACATTTTCATTGCTTCTGGAGACCCAAATAGCCACATCTGCTAGATACACCCTTTCCCACCAACCATTGGCAAGAAGACCACACCCCCTCTTGTCAGATTCAGACTTAGATACAACACTCCCAGCATTTATCACCTCCAGGCTTGCATATAGTAAATCTGTACCTAGGTATGAAAACACTGATCCTAAATATCCCCACTTGCTTCAGAACAACACATGCCCCCTAGAACTCATCAGCCCAGTGCTCCATTGTCACCACTGGCTCCTGGTCAAACTCAAGGTTTTTGTCCTCATTTTCAAACCCATCCACAGGATTGGCTCTGGCTACCTGGGGAAACCACCTCACCCTCTATAATCAATACCTCCTATAACAGCCACGGTCCACTGGAAAATGTCAGCTCAAGGGGAAGAAACTTGCATGCAGCAGATGGGAGTCTTCTCTGCAATTGGCTCACACATCTGGAAGAGATAAGGATGACCATCTTAGCACCTTCAAAGCCAAGTGCAAATCTCACTTCTTCAGCCAGCCACCTCCCTCCTCACCCTACAGTAACACTACACCCACACCAAATATGGCCCCAAAGTCCAGTCCCTGCTGCTGGGAAGGAAGAGAAAGAGAAAGAAGGTATAGCTCATGTGGACACCATAATTTTAGAGGCACCAGATACCATGGTGGTGGGCACTTTAAAAGAACCCAGATAGATAGGTAAACAGGGAGTAAAAAAACGTGGATCAGATCAGAAGTCCATCTAGCCCACTATCCTGTCCCAGTGACCAGTACCAGAAGCTTCAGAAGAATGTGTGAAACCCCCATAATGGACAATTATGTAATAACCTGCCCAGAGGGAAGATTTCTCCTAGCTCTTGACTGTGTGGTTTATGTCCTGAAGAAGGAAGATTTATCTTTCTTGCACATTTTCAGCTACCTGATGTAAGGATGGATGATATTTTTGTTATTCCTATAAGGCAAATGTCCAGGCTGTTTTTAGCCCCACAAAGCTTGTTGCCTCAATGATATTTAAGGCAATGAGTTCCATGGGCTTCACAGTATATAAAATGTTCCTTTATCAGTATTAAGCTTGTTGTCTTTTAATTTCATTGTATGTTTCTTTGTTGTTGTCAAAGGGTAAGTAGTAGTGTCTGATTCATCTTTTCTAGATCATTCATTATTTTGTATACCCCTATTAGGCCCCCGCATCTCCAAACTAAATGGTCCTCATCTTTTTCAATGAAGCCCTTCCAGACTCTAATCTTTTTCATCACTTATCTTTAGATCTTTTCTATTTCCTTTATGCCCTTCAGCTAGGGTGACTAAACTTGAACACAGCATTCCAGATGAGGCTGCACCTTTGATTTATAGAAAGGTATTATATGTTCAGTATTATTTTGTTTTCCATCCTTTATGCACCTTGACATTTTGTTTGCTTTTTAACCACACTGAGCAGAGATCTAAATTCAGCCTAACAGAGGCCTAAGTATTTTCCAGCATAAAAACAGTTATTTCAGGACCCATCATTTTGCATGAGTAGTTCAATTTGATCCTTCCAATATGCATCACCTTGTACTTGTCCATGCTGAAATTAAACTGCCAGTTGCCTGCCTTTAGTGAGTCTTTCTCACAATTTTCCCCACTTTTGACTAATCTAAACAACGTAATTAAACACTGAATAAGAGGGTTAATTGATACGGAGTTCTGTGGGAATGCACATCTCGGAGCCTTTTGTTGAGGAAGAACAGATGTCAACACAACCCTCTGGACCCACTGCAAAATCATGGCAACATCTCTCATGCTATGAAGGTGGCTTGGAAGAGCTGGTATTCTCAGGAAGGACAGTTGACCTCCATCCACTGCTGAGGGGATCATTGTCCAGCTCTGTCTCTATGCCACAAACAAGCTTCAAGGCTGAGTGATATGGGTCCAAAAATTGGAGAACATTAATTGCTATTAGAGTGCTTAGATTCATAGATTTTAAGGCCAGAAGGGACCATTAGCATAATCTTATCTAATCTGCATAACACAGGCCAAAGATTATCACCTAGCAATCTCTGTATCAAGACTATTGAGCTACACTGTATCATTTGGAAAGATATCCAGTCTTGACTTAAAGACTGCAAGATATATAGAATCCATCATATCTATAAGTAATTGTTCCAGTGAAAGGGCACCGAGCCTAATGAGGGGTGTGTTTTGGTTGCTCCTGCAATGGGAAAAGGCAAAAGGACATGACAGGCTGGATCACAAAAGATTTCCAGCCCCCATAGG
Source organism: Lepidochelys kempii (assembly GCF_965140285.1). NCBI lineage: Eukaryota > Metazoa > Chordata > Testudines > Cheloniidae > Lepidochelys > Lepidochelys kempii. The sequence continues at coordinate 149,202,806 of NC_136382.1, read as the reverse complement.
ACTCCCAGAATACTCTTGAGGTCTCATAGGATTTGGACCATGATTTGGAGCCATGATAAGAGTCACTTCCCATTTGCTGGTTTGCAACAGTCAACCCACCCTCCCCGAATTATCTAGGTCACTGTGGGCTGAGTTAGTCACCACTTTGAGGTTGGGAAGGAATTTTTCCCCATACCACCATATTGGTGAAGGCTGGTTGGATTTTTTCACCTTCCTCGCAGTGAAATCTAGGGTTGGATATTTGGCAACCAGAGGGCTGGAATTCTCCCCCTCTTGGGGGTGCCCAGAGACCCTCCTAGTGTGTTTGTTGGCTCCCCCTGCAGTGGGAGCTCCCAAGAATTGGTAAAGAATCAGTGGGATGTGAGTGACTTCACTGGCTGGCCCATGATGGGAACCTTGCAATTTGCTGTATAAAGTTGCAGCCTTGTTAATACACATACCACATGTTCTTGCCTTTTTCCACACAGTGAGCACACAACATAATTACCCTCACTGCTAAAGTGTGTGCCTTATTTCTAGTCTGCGTTTTTATAGGTTCTCAACCTATTTATCATTGTGGGCAGCATCCAATACTACCTGTATGGCCCTGAGGATGTCACATGGACTGCAGCTCTGTGCTGATTGGGCCGCAAGTGGTTTGTGGGCCGAGATTGAAAACCACTGGTCTAGCTTGAGTGTCCAACAAGTGGTTCTGCATTTAAAAAGAAAAAGACATAATTTGATGAGATGATTAAAAGCTCAATTCACACTAGAAATAATAGGCAAGTTTTAACAGTGAGGGAACCTTTGGAACCTCTTAGCTAGGCACATGATGGTTTGGTACCATCTTCTCAATTAGAGATTGGATGATAACTTGCAAGGACCTGAGTGTCAAGTGCTAGGTATGCAGAATATGACCATATCGCTCAGCTAGGTCTGTCACCTGATATGTATGCCTACTAGCTTGATAAGAGAGCTAAACAGAGTTGTTTAGATTTACTTGGCCGGATCTTCCATTGTTAGTAATCTGCATAGCTCCAATGAATTCAACAAAGCTATGCCAATTTAAACACCAGCTCAGGATATGTCCCACTCTACATTCTTGAATCCAGCCAGTTCGTCTGTTTTCCACAAATACCTGGCTGGCATTTTTTTTTTTCAAGCCAGATTCCCTGCACATACCTCCTCTTGGAATCCAACAAACACCATATTCTCACTCACTTGTTGTGCGTGACATAACATCTCAGTGTTATAAAATAAGTGAATAAATAAAAGAAGCACACATGTTTTTACAACAGAGACCCATTAGCAAGTCAAAGCAACAGCTTGGAATGGTGGAGGCATGAACCTAAAGAATCCATGGTATTTGTGAAAAATGCAGATAGCAGAGTCTTTGAGTTACTTCCAAATACTTCAGCAACTATTCTCCTAATTCATATGACCTGCTCGGCCAATTGCAGGGCTTGATACCTACTGTACCAGTAGATGTATGTGTAAGGAGCAATGGGGAGTTCAGGGAAAGGAGGGCTAGAAAGGTCGAGGGCTTCTTATACCTTAAAGTAAAACAGCAGAAATTCATTCTTGTAAAGCACCTTTCCTCCAAGGATCTCAGAACACTTTATACACAATTGTTTAAGGCTCAAAACATCCTTGTGAGGCAGCTAGTGTTATTGTAGCAAAAGAGAGGTTAAGTGACTTGTTTCAGGTCACACCGCAAGTCAATGGGGGAGACAGGAATAAAACCCAGAACTCCTGGTTCTCAAGCCCCACTTCTACTCTTTACGCAACACTCCTCTCCCAGAGCTGGCAATAGAACCCAGGAGTCCTGACTCCAAGCACCCAGCTATAATTACTAGACCACACTCCCTCCCAGAGCCAGGAATAGAACCCAAGATTCTTCATTCCCAGGCCCATCCTCTAAACCAATAGACCTGTTCCCTTTTAAGAAAGCTTTATAAAAGAGCCATCCATTTGTTTGAAACTGCTAAAAAATCTAAGACTCCATTTGTTTTAAGACAATACAGTGAACTGCAGGCCCTGTCTCTTTCACCCATTTCTTCTGCTTTAATTTGTTTTGGAAGGGATACCGGGGAGAGGAGGAACTCAGGCCTTCCAAGGAGGGCTTGCTAAAATTGCCTGTCCAAACCAACATCTGTGTTGAACCACATACTAGTCACAATGAAATCACAATCCCTGCTGGGCATTTGACTAGGGCATTTCAATCCAGCTCTCCCTCTTTGAAGAAAATGATCATTCCCATCCCATTGGTATCTCTTGATCCTACTTTCTTTTTCCTTCTCTCATTCTCTCCCTTTGTCTTTTACCTCCTCTCCCCGTCCCTCCCTCTCCCTCTCTTCCTCACTCCTAGTTTTCATTAATATTTTTGTCATGTTTTATTTCTCATGTATATAGCACCATATCCTGCAGGGACTGTGCCAGACACATTCATAGCCAAGCTCACATTTGGGGGTTGCGGGTGACTGGCGACACCAGCCCCGCTTGTCAGCCGGCAAACCCTGAGCTCCAAGAGCTGGGCTCCATCTTGGTTATTAGTGGCAAACACGGTCACCTGCTGTGCAGTGCCTCCCACCCACTGCTCCAGCCTCTGCCCTCCTCGCCTTGCCAGGAGAGTGGCAGTCCCTGCAGCCAGGGGCCGGCAGCGCACATGCAGGGATTTTGCAACATCAGCCCTTTCCTAAACTCGGTCACAGTTTCTCCGCTTGACACGAACGCTTGGTCAGTGCGGGGGTGGGGTTAGGGATGTGGCACACGAGCCACTGCAGGGCTGGCTGGGAGTAGAGGAGCCATGGGGAGCAAAGGTGGGGGAGAGAGAATGGGGACTTGCCTGGGATGCTAAAGAGTGAGGGGGAGAGCAGGGCAAATGCACGGGAACACGTTCATCCTTCCCTGCCCCTCAGTCACTCCCATCCTGCAGAGGCAACACATGGGGCGGTCATATGCCCCCCCCACCCCAACCTTTACATTGTGCCCCCCACTTTCACCAGTTATGCATCAGCTCTGGCCAAACTTCTCTTTTTCCCTTTTTCTTTCTTTTCTGTGACTCTCCTAGTCCCTCTCCATCCTTATATCTCCCTTCTCCACCTCTTTCTTTCTTCGAGTCCAATCCAGTGTTCACTGAGGTCATTGAAAGGACTCCCACGGACTTCAATGACCTTTTGTCCCCAGTTCTCTCTATCTATGTTTACCGCGTTTCCCCCCCTCCTTCCTCACAGTTTGGGTATGAAATTCCAGGTGGCTTCCGGGTCACACGTGAACGATGCCATGAGGAGTGGAATTCCCTCCTTTTCTTTAGCTTGTCTGTAAATATTTGTCCTCCTTCCAATGTCTTTACATCGTTACTATTTATGTTATATATGTGCCTAGAGACAGCAGCTGAGCTATTGTGCTCGGTGCTGAATACAGTAAGAAAAAGTGCCTGCCCCGGAAAGCATGCGCTCTACATACACCCGGTAGGCACAGAGTCTTGCCCAAAGACACATGGCAGAGCTAGAAATAGAGCCCAGATCCCCTGACTCCTACATCACTGCCCTAGCTACTACAACATGAAAACTCCCACCTCTTGCTCTTTTCCCCCCCAGCCACTGCCCTCCTCTCTTCTTTTATTTTAAGAGTTGACTCTGCCATTTCCCATCTATAAGGTGACAGACAAAAACTTTCTTAGAAAACAGTCATAAAAGGAAGAAGCAAATGAAAAAGAAAGACCCGATGGAGAGCAGAAAATTACAGTGTCTGGGGCAGTGTTTACAATAATTATAACTATCATAAAGTACAATAGGCTGTAGAAACCCATAATTCTCCTGGTGCTTTCTGATTTTTAGCTCTATCTTTAGAAAGTGCAAGCCAGAGAAAGAGTCAGAAATGGAATGTTACTTTCCTCACTGTGCTGTAAAAGTGTTGTGTGGGGGGGGATGTTTGTGTCTGCAGAGACACAGGGACAGGTGGCTTGGAAACCGGAGGCGTGGCCATTGCTGCAAGTCACCGGTGAGGGTAAGTAAACAGCCTGAGTATCTCTATACAGGAGTAAGGAGTTGTATCTGATGGTGGTTTATACCCATGTGACCTTGCTCTGACAGCTCATTGGTCTGGATTTCCCACACTGAAATCCTCCCTGGCTCTTTTTACAGTGGAAAACCGGGACTTTGTCTTGTTCTTTGCACTGCAGGTCACCTGGTAAACTGCAGCTCCAATTTCTTTGATAACTCTTTACACAGAGGGAATTTAATGTTTCTGATCCTCCCCATTTATCACCTCCTAGAAGCAGGGATTACTCCCTGTTTCTTGGGTCACTCTGATGCCCCTGCCCACACTAACACAACCATGATCTATTCTATTCTATTCTATTCTATTCTATTCTATTCTAGGTTCTTGTACCGCCTTCATCTCCACAGTACCCGAGCACCTTCCAGCCACGCACTAAGCAACATGACTAACATCCATCATGGGTGACTTGTTCTCTCTCTCTCATCCTCTCCCCTGGGGCAGAATTGGGTGCGCCGTGGAGAGGTTTGTTCTGGGTGGTGGGTTCTCTGCATGTACACATTGCTCTGTGTTTGCGCTGGAGAAGGCAGGTTGAAGCAGTGCCCCTTGCACTTGGAGTGGAAGGTACAGAGGTTTGTGATGGCCCTGAGCTTCTGGGGGAGTTTGTTCCACTGTCTAGGACCAACCCCCAGGAGAGCTCTGTCTCCTGCACAGACGAGCTTTCCCCTTGTGGTAGAAAGTTCCCTGGGTCCTAAGGAGTGGAGATGGTGACCGCGGTCCTATCCAGGAGTTTCAGGTGATCTTTCAGGTATCCTGGGCTCTGGCCTTGAACATCTTGAAGACAGAGACAGACTGAAGATAGCGACTGGACTCAATATTGTATAGGAAGCCAGTGTAGAAAGTGGAGGACAGGTGTGATGTACTCACAGTAGCCCATGTTGCTGAGGAGATGTACTGCAGCATTCTTTACTAGTTGACATTTCCTAAGGTTTATCTTCACGACACTCATCACTGTGGGATATGAGCACTGTCCATAGCGCATTACTACTCCTGGGGGCATTCTGCGCCAAAAATTTAAAACTCTGTGCACAATATTTTAAAATTCTGCAAATCTTATTTGTCAAAATAACACTACATAATCACACCAGTTTCAATTATTTTGGTAATTTATTTCAAAATACTTGTCAGCAAGTACATCTGTAACAATAAACACATAAAAACAATGACACATAAAAATTTCCCCAAGAGTAGAGAGTTGAGGAAACCCCTATGACAACCCAGTTCCTGTTTCTCTGCCCCCTTCCTACCTCCCCCCACCCCCGAGCCCAGTTGGGGGGCCAAACACGCACAATCCCTCCCCACCCAGAGCTCAGCTGCAGGGCCTCCCCTTGCCCAGATATCAACCCCCCCAGCCCCTCAGAGCCCAGCCATGCCCCCCCTCCTCCCAGCACCAGACACCCACTCCCCTCCCTCCCAGGGCCCAGGGATCCGGAGGGAGAAACAGCCTGATGCTCCATCCCAGGCTTTCAAGGAGTTTCCTGCACACCACCCTCGCTGAGGGTGTGCTGAGAACTGCAGCTGTCAGGAACCATTTAGTTCCCTCCCCCTGGCAGTGTCTTCTATGTGCGAGCTGGGCCCTGCTGGGCCCAGCAGCCCCTAGTGGCAGCCAGAAGCACTGCAGCCCATTTCTGTGTGGGGAAAGGAAATTCTGCATGCACCATGTTAATTTCTGCAAAATTCTGCGTTGCGCAGTGGCGCAAAGTACCCCTCAGAGTACACATTACTTAGCATTGTGAATACCAGCTGACATGTGGGGGTCACTAAAGGCTGCTACAATGCTACTTCCTAGTCAACAGCAAGAATGGTACTTGAGATCCACTGGAAGAAGCTGAGCCTCCCTTGGGAAAAGGAGAGTCATCATCTTCTCTCTCTGTATAAAGCTCTTTGGGGTAGGGACTATCTCTTACCATGTGTTTGCACAGCATCTAGCATAGTGAGGGCCTGCTCTCAACTGGGGCCTCTAGGTGCTACTGGAATACAAAATAATCGCTTGGAATAATTGCCAGCGCTAAAAAATAATAATAAATCATCCTCACTTCCTGCAGTGCTGCCTTGGGGAAATGGGGCTTCTAGTGATAACATTGTAATATCTAAATAATTGATGTGCTAGAACTATGATGTCATTCCTAAAAGAGCCTGTTCCTAACATTGGCTTTCCCAGGAAAGATGTCAGAACATAGTGGGTAACTGGGACCTCGACTGGGTACCTAGAGGTAAGTGCTGGGATATGGTGTGATGAGAAGTCCAGGCAGACCTAGGTTCTTTCTTATGCTATGCAGTTGGAAGCAGACCCCAGTACATATTAACATAGCTGTTACTCCATCAGTGGCCTCTGGGAACTTTATAAACAGCAAGAGCAAAGTTCAATTAGAGGTTCGTAAAAGGAATGAACCCTCTCCCTATAAATATATGATTGGGTGGTTTTATTTGAAATGTATGTGGGAAATAGGAAAACACAACCAGGCACGACACACATACCTATGCAGTTAATGTAGCACTGTGGTTATCAATTATGGGCCAGCTCCTCAGCTGGTTAACAGAGCTATGCCAATGTACACCCGCTGCGGATCTGGCCCAATATCTTGGAAACTGACTGGGTACAACAGCTGGCAAGGCCAATGAACTCTCTATTTTTTGGTTAATGTACTAGTCAGTGGTTCTCAACCAAAGGTACGTGTACCGCTGGGGGGCACACAGAGGTCTTCCAGGGGGTACATCAACTCATCTAGATATTTGCCTAGTTTTACAAGGGGCTACATAAAAAGCACTAGCAAAGTCAGTACAAACTACAATTTCATACTGACAATGACTTGTTTATACTGTTCAAGATATTATACACTGAAATGTAAGTGTAATGTTTGTATTCCAATTGATTTATTTTATAACTATATGGTAAAAATGAGAAAGTAAGACATTTTTCAGTAATAGCGTGCTGCGACATTTTTGTATTTTGATGTCTGATTTTGTAAGCAAGTAGTTTTTAAGTGAGGTGAAACCTGCGGGGGTGCGCAAGACAAATAAGACTTCTGCAAGGGGTCCAGTAGTCTGGAAAGGTTGAGAGCCACTGTACTAGTGTACATGTACCCTTCACTCAAAAACTAATTGTCAGTGTGCATGTGAGTGTGAGCATTTCTGTACATGATGTGCGTAAGTATGGACTTCTGTGCATGGCTAACCCCATGTGTGTGATGTGTTTGTATAGATCAAGGGAAGCATGGGACCCACAAGCTGCACACAGAGTAGACAGTAATAGCCACAAGTGAACAATGTTTGCAATATTAACGGTCACCTGAAAAGTCTCTTCCTAATGTGAAATACAGCTTGGGCGCAGAATCATAACTTTCCGGGTGAAAAAAGCCACGTGACTATCCTTCATCCAATCACATTCTGCCAGAATCATTTCAGCAGTGTCTCTTGTGAGTTGTTTCCATGGCTCTCTAGTGAACTGGCCATGACACCAAAGTGTTATATAATGAAGGGGATGGCAGTGTTATGTACAGAGTGCCATCAGGGAACTTAGTGCTGCACAAAACAAAATGGAATAACCTGCCTTGAAAGCTTGTAGTCTAAACCCAATGGACCATGTGTAACTTGTACATAACCATCGGGGTGGCTCGCTCCTGCAAACACTTAGGGGTACGTTAGGGGGGTCTCCCTTTTTGTACCTTAGTATCGTCGGTGCCAAAAAGCATGAAATTGTTTTAAAGATTATACTGTGGGTTTTGCTCTGTCTTTTGATTTTTGAGCTCCCCCTGCCCACCTCCAGTGTGTGTGAGAGACACAGTTCATGTTGCCACTCTCCCAAAGATACACACTAGGGTGATTTGGGCCCCGGCTGCAGGCTGCCTGGTGGTGCGGGGCTTCCAGCTTCTCCCCAAACCCCAACATCCCCCAGCAGATGACAGAACGAGGAGTAATGGTCTCAAGTTGCAGTGGGGGAGGTTTAGATTGGATATTAGGAAAAACTTTTTCACTAAGAGGGTGGTGAAACACTGGAATGCGTTACCTAGGGAGGTGGTAGAATCTCCTTCCTTAGAGGTTTTTAAGGTCAGGCTTGACAAAGCCCTGGCTGGGATGATTTAACTGGGAATTGGTCCTGCTTCGAGCAGGGGGTTGGACTAGATGACCTTCTGGGGTCCCTTCCAACCCTGATATTCTATGATTCTATGATCCCCCGGCCCAACAGTTTATCCTTCCAGTCCCACCTCTGCTCCTCCTGCAGCTCCAGGGCTCTTCACCCCCCTCTGCCAGGCCTGGTGGGCAGCTGCAGCAGGATCCCCTCTCCCCCTTCTCATGCCTGGGGCAGGGGACAGGTCTGGGGACTCTTCACTCTCCTCTCCTCCTTCCCAGGCCTGGCATTGCTGAGATGGAGGGGGGTGGGGGAAGGATCAGACTGACCCATTATTATTCACAAGAGGAGAGTGGGGAGAGGAGCTTTTTTTTCTTCCAGGGGAAGAGCTCTGCCTGATTCTTACAGCAGCTCTGATTGGCTGCTCTTCCCCAGAGCTGGGAAAGTGAGAAAGGCAGCCAATCACAGAGAGCTTTCCCCAGGTAGGGCTAAAATTCCCAGGAGGGCTGGAGCAAGACTGGCTCTGACCCCCACCAAAATTAGGCAGGATGGAATGACAAGAGTTGGAAGCAGGTTGTTGGGCACCTGCAATTCAACTGTGGGCCAGGGCCAAAGAGACACAGGGGCCAGGAGGAGATGTTTAATTTTTCTGGGATTTGTAGCTACATCAGAAAGTTCAGCTAGAATAGAGAAACCAAGTGAAATTGTCATCTGCTAATTTCATCTGAGCTACTTAATCACCTGATGTACCCTCATCCAATGAGGGACAAAAGCAAAATACCATGTTCCTTGCCCCGATGACATACTCCAGTAAACAAGGCTTGACTACAAAATGCAAGGTGAACAGCAATTTAATAAATATGTAGACTGGGCAAAAAGAGTTCACTAAATGCTACTGCAGCCAGCTTACAAATACATACACATCTAGCTGCTTCACAGATGTGGGTCAAACCTGAACCAAGGCTAACTGAAGTGCTTTCAGGGTTTGGGCTGAGTAGTTAATGAAGCTCTGGCATGCCTGTGTATGCACTGAGTGACAGCTTACTGTGTGTATGGCATGTCCTTGTTGTGACTTGTTTTCACATGTGTGCTGAATGCAAGTACACGTGCGAGTCTGAACACATGGGCATACCTATAACAGAGAGAGACGGAAGGACACAACATGCACCAAGGGAAACCGAATCAGAGGACTAGATCACAAAGATCCTCCTGACAAAGGACATTTTGTGGGGGACATTTTCTCCCTTTCATTACCTTCTTTATTCCAATTGGCTTAACTGTGAAATGATTTCTATGGAGTTGTGTCTCCCCAGCTCAGGGGAAGTGGTTCATTTTGCATACTGAATTCCTACTCTGCCCATACTTCGGGACTCTGAAGAGAGGCAAACCTGGCAGCTGCCAGTTAATTGCCAGTATCTGGAGCAAATGCCCAGTTTGGGTGAAATAATGAATGAATGCTTACTCGGGCTTTTCCCTCTGTCTCAAAGGTCAGTGCCGTGTTCTTTGCTGCTTCCCCTTCCTCCCAGGACCTTGGATCCCTGTTTAAAGAACTTGAAATGACAATAACATGTAAACTGTTTGGCCAGGGTGTATAAGTAGAGGTCTCTGTGTATCATAAATACATAATAATGGGGCAAAGGAGAGGAACGGAATAGTAGTATTCTGTCCTGGAAGAGTCTTTTTCTATGGGCTCTCATTCTCACCTACTCACCTATGTGGAAAAGTCTGATGATATAGGGCTGGGTCCTCAGCTGGTATAAATCAGTGCAGCTCCATTGAAATCCATGGGTGACATCCCCAGCTACTATAATCAAGGCAGCTCTGCTGAGATAGATGGAACAACACTGATTTAGGAGGATGTGGCCCATACGCTGAAGAGAAATGAGAGGAGAACATATTAAGCTTCACCGTTTTTATTTTTAAAAATACATACCCCAGGGATGAAGGGGGGCTGTCAGGGCTGTGTTACTGCACAAGCCCAGGCCTGGCATCCATTAGAGCAGTGTGGGGCCTGCTCTAATTTATGCCACTGGCAGCAGCCCCTATGGGACCTTATGTTAGGAGAGGACCAGCAGAGCAAGCAGAGATCCCCATGAGCCCACCCCCTCCATACTGCTCCTTCTCCCAACACAGCGCCTTCAGCGGGGGCACTCTTGCTCCAGGATCCAGCTCAGCCACTGTTACGTCAGTGGGAGTTCCTCTCTGCCAGGGCCGAGCAGCACAGAGGAGCTGGATTATAACAGAGGGTCTGGCCCTTGGTCCCTGTCTATCTAGGCACATCTATAGCCCCAATCACCATAGTATCTAAGCAATTAATACAAGTTTTGACAACACAGTGGTCTGTTTTGGTTTTTTGGGAGGTGGAACCTTCATACACAGTGACACTTTACATTTTGTATCGGTGAAAGTTGCTGCACCCATCACATATTTAACACAAATCTCAAAAGCAAGGATCATACCCTCAACTCCTCTATCCAGAGACACATTCTTTTGCACTTGCACAGCTATTTATAGACTACAGACAATGAACCATAACCTTAACTCTGCCCTAGTCAGGATGCCAGCCTTCCAGCACAAACCTTCCCCAAAGCATTTCCATCACAAATGGACCAGGCTTCCCCTTCTACTGTTCCTTCTGCACAGTTCCAGGAAATTGAGCTCCCGTTTGGGGAGTGGGGTGCTGGAAGGCTGGCTCAGTGGCAAGCGTGCCAAGGAGGCAGTGTGGGTCAGTGGCTAGGGTCCCAAACCAGCACTCTGACCACCTGGGATCTATTTCCAACTCTGCCACTGACTGCTCTGTGACATTGGACAGTGACTTCACCTCTCCTTTCCGTTTCTCTTTCTATCATTTGTCTGTCTGGTTTATTTTGACTGTAAGCTTTGCTGGGCAGGGACTGTCTTTCACTATATATTTGCACAGTGCCTAGTACAGTGGGGTCCCGGTCTTGACTGGGTCTGCTAGCCAAGACTGCAATAAGAGTAATGAATATTCAATCAGAAGAGGCCCAACAGGAAAAAGATGGCCTCAGTGAGAGCAGACAGTCCTGTGATGATCTTTTGTCTTGTTATGGTGCAAAAGTTAAAAACTTTCATATTCTGGTTTAAAAGCCCAGTCTTGCCTCTGAAGAGCTTCCAGCTTAGGGATTTTCTAAATTTAGCACCATGAAAGCAGGACATCAAAGCTTTGCTTTCTTAGGAGCTGCAGGGTGCAGCCGTGAATGCTGCCATGAAATAAGCAGCTCCGCGCTGAGTTCTGTGGACTTGCCTGAGAGCGCAGAGCTGAGATGCTCTGTCAATAATGCAAATGCCTGGTAATTTCCCAGAAGATCAGTGAAAGACTTCTGGCTCCAGGCCTATCATTCAGGTAGTGGCACAGGAGAAACAGACAGAGAGTGACCCTGACATGGTTCTAAACCGGGGTGAGGGCCACTTGCCTGCGTCACTATGGAGATAACATCAGTCTGTTGGAGATGGCCTTACAGCAGCCTAATCACTCCCGCAGACAGAGGAGAAGCTGGACCCCGGGAGTAGCTCCCCCTTTCAGCTACTCTCTGGGCAGCTGAGGGATCGATGCAGGGCGGGGACACTGTTTCACTGGTATCGGCTCCACTATGCCAGCCAGTCTCACAGCCTCACCGGCTTCTGAAGACGCCACAGGTGCTCAGCTACCACGGTGACAGGCATAGTGTATGTACTAGGGGGTCTGATGGATGGAGCAGCCCTGGGTTTTCCATATCTGCACTATGTCTCTTGCTCCCTTTGGCGGGGAGGGGTGGAAGTGGGCTGACAGTGCTGCAGGAGCAGCCTATGCTCAGCTTCTCAGGGGAAAGGGAGCACCTACTCCTGCCCAGCTTTAGAGAGGGGCTGAGCTCTGCAGGGTGTCCAAAACATGGGCCCCAGAGATAAGGGGCCTTGCTGGTGTCAAGGGTGCAAAAGAGAGACCCCAAGGGCTCCCGACTGACACAGAGGACCCTCTCCCGTCCTTTGCTATCATAACCCTTTAATGGTTTCTCCACCTTTCTGTGTGTGGCTCTGAAGCCATCGCACCCAGAACATCTTGAGGCTGAAGCCATCACAGACCATGCCTACCTGAAATGCAGCCCCAGCAGGGAGCAGCACGCAGCCAGCCCTACCTCATTCTGCAGAACTCCAAAATCAAGGTGCGAGGACCTACCAGACCCAGCCGCTCCCCGGTAAAATGCACACACCCAGGGTGTTTCCAGCATAACTCATTGGCCTTAAATATTCAGAAACCCACAGTTATGTCCTCTGGGACTTAGGCCAAACAAAATAAACTAACAGAAAAAGTAGCAGGGTTTTGACTTTTGAGAGTTTGATGCTACAGCCGCTGGTGGCCTGAGAAGTAACATCCACCATCTGCAGAGCAAACCCATGGAAAGCAGGGTTTGTGCCAGGCTCCAGGTCTGCTGGGAGCGAAATGAAAGATGAACAGTACGCTTGGGTCCTGGATAAACGTCCTCATCCTAAAGCCTTTTGCTGCCCACTGGCGAGAGGCCACGGGCACATGCATGGGCAGAAGATGCAACGGAACCTACTCTGCACTGAGGCGGAGACCAAGCAATCCTGTGGACTTCAGTGCAGAATCTGGCCCCTTGTGGAGGCTGTTGAGCAGTGGGGGCTGGTGTGTTCAGAATAGAGTCAGTGATACCCTGAAAAGGATGACTGGGACAGCACTTGCACACACACACACACGTTTCAGTTTCCAGAACCCCCTCCCCTCCCCAATACACTCACCAAAAGAGTCTGGAAATTGTCTGAGGAAAAGCCCGGCTGGAACTCAGTGCCACAAGCTATCAGTGAGGCCAAGAACTGTGTGGGATTCACAAAGGGAGCAGACGTTTAGCTGTATTGCAAGAACATCAAGCATTACAGTAGATAGGATAAAAAAACAAGAGGTGTAAACTCTTATGCTTCGGGACATAAGCCAGCCACTGACTGACAGGGATTAAGCAGAAACTTCCCTTATGGGCAGGTTATTCCAGTCGTGCCTACAACTGGGTTTCATGCACCTTCCTTGGAAGTAACTGGTACGGACTACTGTCAGAGAGAGAGGACATTGAACAGGATGGTCCGCTGGGCCGATCCAACCTGGGAATTTCTGTGGAGCAATGGAAGGAGTGGGAAGAGGCTGGGAACGGGGGAGAGCTGAGAAATCTCTATTCCTGTAGACTGTGTGCTCCTTCTCTCACTCTTGTTTTTGCCAAGCATGTGAAGCTTTGAAAAAAGAATTACCTTCCTAGATGGATAGATAGGTAGGTAGAGAGATAGATATTTTTTAATTGTCTGCCCAAAGGAATTCCCAGGTCAGCTGCCTCATGATGTCCCATCCAGGGATGGCTGATCTTCCCCAAACTAAACAAACGCTTGCAACAGCAACAATAAGCAACAGAATATTAAACACTAAATCAAAGCATGTCCGGTTCCTCCCCCATGGGGGTTATCATTCTTCTTTTGTCAAAAGGTAGAAAAGAAATACTGTGGGAAATCTAATCTGAACCAGGTAAAGAAACTGTGCCTACAAGATATTTTTGAGAGAGAATTCCTCTCCAAGGGACTTTGTGTGGAAACCATGACTAAGGAAGGGGTGATCCATAACATGTCCGGTGCACCCAAGTGTGTAAATAAATAGACCCTCCATGTTGAATGTCTGAGAACAGTCCACATCCAACTGCAGGAGCCAAAGGAAAGAAAGAGAGAGCGTTCCTCTGAGCAGCTAGCTTTGGAGCACAGGCAGCTCCACAGAGCTGGAGAGAGGCCAAGTCAGATTCACTGGTTGTGAGGGGCATGGGCAGAGCTGGAGGGGGGGAAGGAGGGAGAGCTGAGGGGAGTTGGAGATGCAGTGTTTCATATCACTGTGATCTTCATTCTCCTTCCTTCCCTCTCATTTATGGTGTCTTGACTCAGATTATATTGTAAACTCTTTGGAGCAGGGACCATGTCTGCATAAATGTGCAGCACCCAGAACAATGGGGCCTCCACCCTGATTGCCAATAATATATACATATAACTGAAAAGAAATCCCTTTAGAGCGGCACAGCTCCCCAGCCAGGCATCTCCCCCTGCTCCCATCCTACAGAGGAACAGCAGTTAATGTCTGCAGACACAGTTCACTCCATCCTTCAAGTGGCATTTTGGCTGTGGCTCTGGGAAAGGGGAGACAATCTGAAATCAAGGAGAGATTAAGATGCTCAAGCTTCTTCCCTTCTGCTCTGCCAGGCTCCTGAGTAGGTGTGCCACCAATCATGACTGGTGAGTCATGCTGGCCAGGGCTTCCTCTTATAAAATCTCTAACTGCCTTTGTGGGCGGCTTTTGATCTGCCCTCTGGTAGTTCAGCATCAGGTGACGGGTAGCACAAGTGCCAGCAGCATATGCCTTTCATGCAATGTCTGACCCATTTACCAGAAGAAGACCTAATCAACGGGTTTTTCTGCCCATTTACCATCTTATCACCATCTTGCCTTTCCTCCCTCTGTAAATCTCTATCCAATAGCTGTGTTGGTTGCAGTGAAGGGTGCAAGCGACAGAATTCCCAAGCTCAGCCTGGGAATGTAGGGCACTAGTACTTAGAGTCACACTGCTTGTTGCTGAGATCATCAGATTCCCCAGGAGCTACACTCCCAGCCCCGGAGCACAGGAGCCACCCACGAGCACCGTGATTTATACTATGCCAAAGCCAAATTCAGAAGTGTACGTTGGTTAGACTCCTCCACACTAACTTACATTCCTACCTCCTCAGGTAGCTTTCCAGACCCTCTCAGGGCTTGTCTACACTGAAAATGAAGACGCTACCTATGCTGACGGGAGGACTTCTCTCATTGGTGTAGGTACCCACCTCCCCAAGAGACAGTAGCGATGGCGGCAGGAGAAGCTCTCCCGTAGACATAACACTGTCCACACTAGGGGTTAGGTCGGTATAACTGCGTTGCTTAGGAGTATGGATTTTCCACACCCCTGAGCAACATAGTGATACCGAGATAAATTGCTTGTGTAGACCAAGCCTCAGACCCACTTACTGATCTATAATAGCGTCTCTAAGATGGTGTAGCTTGCACCTCAAGGACCTGCAAGAAAATATAGGTTACAGTAGGGCCTGGCCTACTTCAGATTACACTTTCTTGCAGCCTCCTGTAACCCACTAGCCCCACTTTTTATCCTATGACTACATGGGTGTTAACGGGTCACTTCTCTTTGAATGGTCCCTTAGATTATGCCAAACTATCTGTTCCACCTTGCATTGAGCTGTGACACTGGGAGTTCCTATCCCAGACCTGGAGAAGAGCTCTGCATAGCTCAAAAGCTGGTCTCTCTCCCCAATAGAAGTAGGGTCCACTAAAAGCTACCACCTCACCTACCTTATTGCTCTGATATCCTGGCGCCGACACACGGCTACAACAACACTGTATATTACAGCCTTCTGTTCATTATTTTTCCTACTTCAACCTTCTTTTCTGACCCTTCAGTGTGTGAGACGCACACTTTACACCTGCCAAATGCAGAGGTGATGTGTAAGTGGCGGAGGTGTAGGTTATACATTGGTAAGTTATGTGTAAGTGAATTAATCTAAGCTGGTGTAACATACTCTAACAGGGTGGAAGTAGAGCAGGGTGAAATTTTTTGGCCACAACTTTTCTCAGCAAAAAATGCAGATGTAGCAACACCAAAATGTTTCTTGAATTTGTTGTATACAGTGTTGTAGCCATGTCGCACCCAGAACAGCAGAGAGACAAGGTGGGTGAGATAATATCTTTTATTGGACCAACTTCTGTGGTCGAAGAAGAGCTCTGTGTGGCTCCAAAGCTTGTCTCCCTCCCCAACAGAAGTTGGTCCAATAAAAGATATTACCTTGCCCACCTTGTCTCTCGAAATTATGTCTGTTTTGCCCAACTGTTCCTGTTGAAAACAAAAAAATGTCAAAAAAGGTAAAACCTTTCATTTCAACATTTTCTAAAGGTTCTAATTTTTCATTTTGAAGTGACTTTTTGGTTTGAAATTTCCTTATGTTTTATCTTTTAAAAATGCAGAAATATTTTTTGAAAGCTTCAAATCTGAATGGAACATTTTGTTCAACCTGAAACAAACATTTTTTTAAAACTTTTCGATTCACCAAACGTTTACAGGTATTCATTTTCAGTTTGACCCAAAACAAAGTTTTTCTCCCCAATTTTTCAGAATTGCCAGCCAACTGAAAAAAGCATTGTTTACATAGCTCTAGTTCAGATTCCAGTACCCTGCATAAGAATTCGTGGCTCCCCGGTCAATTCAGACTAATGCCAGCTGCCTCATGACTAACATGGTTTTTGCTGCCCTAGACTAACACACCCCTGTGTAGACATGCAGAGTTATGTTGCTGACTCTTGCTAGCTGGTGGATTCTCTTAGCTCAAATGCAGAACATAAGAGTGTTTGGAGGATCTCTGTGAGGCACAGGGAATTGGGGGAAAGTGTCCCGCATGAGTCCTCTAATTTACGTTGTTGTGGAAGTTAACAATAAAGGAAACCCCAGATAACCTTGGACCACATCTAATACGTAGTTACTCTTTGCAGAGCAAGATGGGAACTCCACTTGGTACCACATACACACTGTGGGGGCTGGAGAGGGGTTACCCCAATTTAGACTCACTGCTGAATCTGGCCTTCAGTCTCTGAGTGGATCGCCATAGCAGGGCCTGGGTTCATGGTTTCATTGCTATTGTTTCATTCTCCAAAGTGAGGCTCCCCCATCTTTAGAACAAGATGCAAAGTCAGGAGACGAGCAGATGGTAGGCTCTGACCCAATGAGAGGAGCTCCCTGCTGCCAGGTGATGGTTTACAAAAGTGGCTCACCTAAGCAGTGAATACATTTTAATAGACAGGGAGGTGCCACTGACTTTGGAACGGTGACCTATGTAACATACAGTAGCTCTGTGATTAGAGGGTGGAGCACCCTCAGGCACCCAAAGGTGAGTATCTCCTTTCTTGTAATTGCCCAAGATTGTAGACTGCACCAGGATAGGATGCTGAGGGATCTTAGCCATCATTATTGAAGGACCAGCTGCTTCCTATGAGGAGTTGTGGGCCTTCCTGTAGTTGATTCTGGTCACAACGTTTCTCCTGAGACCAGCAATACTGCTGCTATTCCAACCCTGCAAATGCTTTTCACTCCTGATCTGAAGCTGCCTGCTATCCCAGCCCTGGGCTCCGCACACACAGCTCTGCCAGCGCCCCTCACCCCTGACCTGCAGCCCTCTTCATTCTCAGTCCTGGACTCCTGCTATTTCAGCCCTGGGCTCTCCACACTGCTCTGTTGATGCCCCTCTCTCCTCACTTCTGAATCCAGTTCTCCAAAAATGAAAGGCTAACCCTGAAACTCATTGCATCCTTGAACCTGTGCTTTTAAAACCCCAAAGATCCCGAAAGCCACTTTGGGCTCCATCTTGTTTCACAGGAAGAAAGTAACAATAGGATGGATATTTCATCCTGACACCACAGAGCTTGTCAGGCAGCTAGAAAAAATGTAACAGAACTGCCAAGCCTTAATCAAGGGAGAAACTTCCTTTCCAAAGCAACGTTGAGGAGAGTAATGATTCAGGAGAGTTTATTAATTCAGGCAACAGTTGCACATCACATGCATTTGAGGTCGTTATCTTACTATTCTAAGATACACCATACGTCATCTCAAAGCATTTTACAAACATTATTAATTAAGCTTTAACAATTATTCATTAATTTTCCCTTTAACCCAGTGGGGTAGATGAGTATCACCATCCCCATTTTACACTTACGGAAACAGACACAGAGTGGGGATGGCCCAGATCCTCAAAGCTAACTAGGCTTCTAACTTCCATTGAAATCTGCACCAAAGTGACCTGCCCAAGATGACACAGCAAGTCAGTGGCCAGAGCTGGGAATAGAGCTGCAGAATTCCAGTGCTGTCCCCTGCTCTAGCCACCAGCTCCTACTCCTTGCCTGAGTTAGAGGAGCCCACTGAAATCTTCTCTTTGTATCCGGAGACAGGGTCTTCTTGGTTACCTCAGGGCAAGTTTTCTTGTGCTGTTTTGCTGTCCCTAGTACCCTTTTGTGAGTGAGAGGTAGCTCAGTGTATGCACCAGGCCCAGAGCTTGCACTAGTATGTGTGTAGTCATTGAGTGGTGTAGAACAGTGGTTCTCAACCAGGGGTATGTACCCCTGGGGGCACACAGTGGTCTTCAAGGCGGTAAATCAACTCATCTAGATATTTGCCTAGTTTTACAACAGGCAACATAAAAAGCACCAGCAAAGTCAGTACAAACTAAAGTTTAATGACTTCTTTGTACTGCTCTATAGACTATACTTTGAAATGTAAGTACAATATTTATATTCTAATTGATTGATATTATAACTATATGGTAACAATGAGAAAGTAAGCCATTTTTCAGTAATCGTGTGCTTTTGTATTTTGATGTCTGATTCTGTAAGCAAGTAGTTTTTAAGTGAGGTGAAACTTGGGGTACGCAAGACAAATCAGCCTCCTGAAAGGGGTCCAGTAGTCTGGAAAGGTTGAGAGCCATTGATGTAGAGTTCGATCTGCTTTGCTACCTGGTCCCAGTTCTGAGACATCTGTGGACTGCTTTGGTCATTAACATTCTTGATGTTGTAATTTGAATGAGAATGAAGGATGCACTTCAGTCTGTGGGTGTACATGAACATATGTCCCAGAGCGAGTCTGAGCATCTCGGCAGATATATGGTGTGTGATTCCATGGACGTGGAGGCAAGAAGTATTCGTACATTCAAGAACAATATCATTTGGTAGTGATCAAATAACTTGACATTTCACACAGTGAGCTCACAGGGGACAATGCAATTAGTCTGGGAAATGTTTCGACACTGGATCTTGTGATACAGCCTATTAGCAGAGTGACTAACGTTAGGTTTATAGCTGCTTTATGTCACTGAAGAGGCACAAAACAGCCAGAGTGTGTACCTGTGAATTCTGCCTTGAATTATTTAGAGTAGAAAAATCTTGGTTCTGGTTTTCTTCTTACAGGCAATTAAAACTAACAATCAGTAAAAACAAAAACACTCTTTGTCCCTACTCTGCCTGAAGGAGTAATGAAATAGCTGTAATATTAATATGAGGTATATACACACACACATTTCCTTTTAATTAACATAACAAAAAACAGCTGTATAGATTTTTGCTGCCACACTTGCACCCAGCTGCCCCCTCTTTAAAGTGCTAATCTTACTGAAAAGACTGAATTGGCAGCCCTAAATCAGTTCCTGATTCAGCAGGGTGACATGAAGCAGCCCAGTTGGCTGAAGTAAGCCGCAGTTTCTCTCTGATGCATCATCTCCTGCGCTTCTCTAGAAACAACCCACCGCTTCCTCTGCAGCCAAAACTCCAGCTCTCAGTAGTGCTAGATGTAGCCGGGCTGCTTAACTACGCCAGCCTGAATAAGAAAGCACTTCAAGGCTTCTGATTCACCTCTTCAGTTGAGATTAATAACACATTATAGGAGCCTGTCTGTTTGCAACAAGGGCAGCTGGGCATTCCATTGGCTAGCAGCCCATGCTGGTCATGTGACAGGATATTGACCTTTGTGACTGGGGCCAGGTTATAAAGTTTAGTCTCTTAGCAGTGTTTACATGTGCCCCACCTTTAGAATCATAGAATATCAGGGTTGGAAGGGACCTCAGGAGGTCATCTAGTCCAACCCCCTGCTGAAAGCAGGACCAATCCCCAACTAAATCATCCCAGCCAGGGCTTTGTCAAGCCTGACCTTGAAAACCTCTAAGGAAGGAGATTCCACCACCTCCCTAGGTAACCCATTCCAGTGCTTCACCACCCTCCTCGTGAAAAAGTTTTTCCTAACATCCAGCCTAAACCTCCCCCACTGCACAGTCTAGATCCGTCCTCTTTGGAACCCCCTTTCAGGTAGTTGAAAGCAGCTATCAAATGCCCCCTCATTCTTCTCTTCTGCAGACTAAACAATCCCAGTTCCCTCTGCCTCTCCTTTTAAGTCATGTGTTCCAGCCCCTTAATCATTTTTGTTGCCCTCCACTGGACTCTTTCCAATTTTTCCACATCCTTCTTGTAGTGTGGGGCCCAAAACGGGACACAGTACTCCAGATGAGGCCTCATCAATGTCAAATAGAGAGAGGGGAATGATCACGTCCCTCGATCTGCTGGCAATGCCCCTACTTATACAGCCCAAAATGCCATTTGCCTTCTTGGCAACGAGGGCACACAGTTGACTCATATCCAGCTTCTCTTCCACTGTAACCCCTACGTCCTTTTCTACAGAACTGCTGCCTAGCCATTTGGTCCCTAGTCTGTAGCAGTGCATGGGATTCTTCCGTCCTAAGTGCAGGACTCTGCACTTGTCATCAGATTTCTTTGGCCCAATCCTCTAATTTGTCTAGGTCCCTCTGTATCCTATCCCTACCCTCCAGTGTATCTACCACTCCTCCCAGTTTAGTGTCATCCGCGAACTTGCTGAGGGTGCAGTCCATACCATCCTCCAGATCATTAATGAAGATATTGAACAAAACCAGCCCCAGGACCGACCCTTGGGGCACTCTGCTTGATACTGGCTGCCAACTAGACAAGGAGCCATTGATCACTACCCATTGAGCCTGATGATCTAGCCAGCTTTCTATCCACCTTATAGTCCATTCATCCAGCCCATACTTCTTTAACTTGCTGGCAAGAATACTGTGGGAGACCATATCAAAAGCTTTGCTAAAGTCAAGGAATAACATGTCCACTGATTTCCCCTCATCCACAGAGCCAGTTATCTCACCATAGAAGGCAATTAAGTTAGTCAGGCATGACTTGCCCTTGGTGAATCCATGCTGACTGTTCTGGATCCTGATCACTTTCCTCTCCTCTAAGTGTTTCCTAATTGATTCCTTGAGGACCTGCTCCATGATTTTTCCAGGGGATTAGTATGTGGAATTATAGATTTTGGCTTCTTTCTCAGCTTTAAAGCCTATATAACACTGTAAATAGCTAAAATTCGGGGAGGGAGATGCAAACTTTTTTATCTCCTCTTTCCTCCTAAGCTTTCCACACACATGATCATTAAGCATTAACCCCACTGAAATCAGTGGCAGTTTTGCCCTTGACTTCCGTGGGGCCAGGATTTCACCCGTGTGTGTAGGGATTGATTGGAAAGTATCCAGATCTGTTGAGAGTTAATTGTGCCCTGCTGTGAATGCTCCTCTCCTGTAAAGAAGAAAAGGCCGTCTAATCTTCAAGGCCCTTTGTTGGAAAAAGTTAGTCAGATAGTAAATAAAACTAACCTGATGGATGTGATTCGTTTGCATTTTCAAAAGCTTTTTTATAAGACTTGTCACAAAAGGCTGTTAAGGCTAATTAATAGCCTCTGTATGAGGGGCAAAGTCTTGTTGTACATTAAAAGCTGGCAAAGTGATTAAAGAATCCTAGTCAAAGGCTGGTCCTCAGAGCAGACAGAGCCAAACAGTCAGGTGCCCCAGAAGTCTGATGGTGCCCCAGGACTGGAGTGTGATGACGGTTATTTAAAGTTTTTATTAACGCTCTTGCGAAGGAAGGGGCAGAATCTCAAGTAGGAGCAGAGAGGTTATTGTACCTTTGGATTTGGCACTGGTGCGACTGCTGCTGGAATGCTGTGTCCCATTCTGGTGCCCACCATTCAAGAAGGATGTGGATAAATCCAAGAGGGCTGGGGGAAGAGCCACAAGAATGACTGAAAGATTAGAAACCATTATTTATAGTGATAGACTCAAGGAGCTTAAGCTATTTCGCTTAACAGAGACGTTACGGGGAGACTTGATTCCATAAGAACCTACATGGGGAAAAAACATTTGATAATTGGCTCTTCGGCCTGAGCAGAAAAAGGTGCAACACACTCCAATGGCTGGAAGTCAACACTCGACAAATTCAGACTAGAAATTAGATGTACATTTTTTGATAATGAGAGTAATTAACCACTGGAACTATTTACCAAGGGGTTGTGGTGGATCCTCCAGCACTGACAATCTTTAAACCAAGACTGGGTGTTTTTCTAACAAATCGGCTCTGGGAATTATTCTGGGGCCATTCTCTGGCCTGTGCTATACAGGAGGGCAGACTAGATGGTCACAATGGTCCCTTCTGGCCCGGGAATCTCTGAATCTGGGAACTTTATTGTTGGGATTCAGTGGTCTGAGCAGTTTGAAATGGACTGAAAAGCATGGGGGACAAAGCAACCTGATGCGCTTTGAAATGCACCACAGCTAGGTGCAAGGGGACATTCCCTGGCACAAAATAACCTATTTTTTTCCTATCCGTCAAAGTACAGTGAATCTCCTCTGAGGAAAAAATTGGTGCCTGCCCTGAGTATAGAGTCCATCCAAAAAACAAAGTAGGGGCTTGAGTGCATTAAAAACAGGACAGGAAATAAGCAAGAAATGTTTCTGATGGCACTAGGGTACATTGAACAACCCTCTTTTGTCCTTCAGAAAGCTCGAAGTGTGACGAAAGGCAAGACAGATGGTTAGAAGTGGAGCGAGATTACACATGAAGGGACACAACAGAAAAACTAGGATTTCATAGCCTGAAAAGGGTTGGATAGGATTTAGAGGAGGAATTTAAGAGTGTGACAGAAGCTAAGGATTGCGAACCCAAGCATTCAAAGAGCATGTACCAGGCCTCAAAATATTGTGGGCTTGGCTTAATCATAAAAGTTGGGTTTTTTGTTTTGGTTTTTGCCTCCTTGCTGCTGAGCCTCCAGGGCACCCTGTGGTCACATTGTCAAGCTTTTCTCTGCAACCATGAGGGCTACACACTCCCCCCCTCCACCTCAACATCTAAGATGTTCATCTAATCACATGACTCCAGGAGTCAAAGCTTTCAGAAGAACACCAAATAGCACGAGACTCACAGTAAAGTCATGAGAGTTGGCAACACTGGAAGCAGATTAGTGCCTGCTTTTATAAGTAGTACCATGAGTTAAGAACATGGGGTGACTCAGTGAAATCAATACCCAGGAGTGTGTCAGTGGAGAATCTGAGCGCATGTGGGACCTTTCCTTTGAGGACCAGGTCTTGCAGATTTTGACCCAAGATATGGTGTGCTGAGACTTCAAGGCAACTGCCCCGTGCGAGCTCAGAGGCTGGTAAATGTCACTGAGTGCCTGGGAGTTCAAACATTCCTGCAAAACCTAACTGGCAGTTTCCAGCTCTCAGAGCAATTTACTCAAATGATAGATCTCTCCATGATACTGGAAGAGATTTCATAACTGCACATGGGGTGGGGTTCCTTGTGCCCCATGGCGGACAGATTATCTCACGATCGCCACACCCTGCTTCTGAGACAGTCACCCTACGCCGTCTCCTCTCAACATCACAGGTCACCTCTCTCTCCCTTCACCTGCCCTCTTATTGTTTCTTCTGCCACCGCCCTCCCTAGCCAGGCCAGAATGGACTCTCCTGAACTGTGCGTCACACAGAGGGGTTTGTCTCCCCTGACATTTCCTCCCCTCCCTCTCCCTTTCCTGTCACCCACACTTCATTCTATCCAGGAAACCGGAGTGCAAGCGTTACCCCTGGACTCACAGTGATCACGCTAGTGGAGATTGCCCTGGCAATCATGTCTCCCCTCCCACACCTGAGTCAGGCAGCAGAGCATCACCAGATCAGGGCGCAATAGCAATACTGTACAATTCCAAGGAATCACAATGTGCTTTACAAACAAAGGCCCTAATCTGGCAAGTTACAAGACCCAGGCAGCCTGCTGCTCCTTGCGTTTCCCATCCATACATGTGCATTGCAGGATCCACTTTGCCCACCGCAGCCTCATACGGGGTGGAATGTGTAGACATTTGAAAGTGGAACAGTTGAGGACTGAAAGTGCAAGCACATCCTCTCTGCAGCATGGAATTACCTGAGCTGGACTGTGGCCACGCAATGGGAATTAACTAGTGTGAAAAGTGCTGTGGCATCTTCAGTGATTACAACTGGCCAGGAGGGCATCTCTCTTGAAATATAATAAAACCAAGAATAAGCAACACAGAGCCTTTCATCGGCACATCGAAGTGCTCGACCGAGGTGAGGATTATTCTTATTTTAAGAAAAGAGCTTCCCACAGCTAACATGCTCCAGATTTATCACACCCTTTTCCTGGTGTCAGCAGGTTCCCACAGCTTTTTACTTCCCATGTGACCCTGGATTGGTGGATTCCCAGTCACTTCTGAGTTTTCAGTCAAGACTGGTTGTCTGTCTAAAAGCTATTCTGTAACTCGCCCAGAAGTGACGGGTTTGGTGCAGAGATTACTGGGGGAAGTTCTTTGACTTGTGTTATACAGTAGGCCAGATTAGACTATCACAATGATCTCTTCAGGTCTTAACACTTATGAATCTATTAAGAGTTGATGGAACCATAACGTTTGTTGACCCAGGGACCATTGCAGGGTACAGCGTACAACTACTGAGAGGAGGGAACCTCTGCGGCCTCACGCTGCCTCTCCTGAGCTGTTCTACAGGGACTGCAGCTAAGGGGGCAGGAGCCTGCCCTTTGAGTTGCATGTGCACCTTACACTCACCTTTGAGTGAGTTCTGTCAGGAGTGTGGGGAACTGCACCTTTAAGGGACTTCTGTTGTGTAATGTAGAGGCAGTTGGTGCTGGGACACTGAATGAAGCAGACCTCTGTCAAACACTTTGTCTCTGAGTACTTACTGCACACTGCAGAGGGGTAAAGGGCCCAAGGGAGGTTTCTGAGACAGTCCCTTTATGCTCTATCAACCAGTTTGGCTGAGTCTTTGTGATGATGCCGTCTGTATCCATGTTTCTCAGCTGTATCCATGTTTCTCAGCTGCATAGGTGCAGAGTGCCCCAGAGGCAGGATTTCAACGTGTCATCATCCATAGTCCCAGAATGTTTTAAGGAAGCCCCTGCAATGTTTTAGGTGTCTCCCAAATGGTGGGAGAGCTGAATGCTCAGTCAACATCAGGTCCTGGCACCAGTTTTATGTCACTCTCTCAGCTTGGCAAATCAAGGGACCTTTGCCAAACTGGACCTTCTGTCCTCACCAAGAGGCCCAAAGCAGGTGAGGAAACTCTTCCAGTGCACATGGAAATAGTGCCAGGAAGAGCTGGGGGAGAAAGGCTTGAAATAGCAGAGCTGAGCCCTTTCCGTGTGGTCATCAGCCCTGTACCTCAACACCTGGTATCTGCAGTATGAAAAGCACAGGTTTTGCCATCAGCCCAACCCGGAGTGCGGTTGGAGTGCACCTTCCCCTGCACTGTATGCTGTATGCTGGGCGCACACCTTCAGACTGAAATCCTGGAGGTGTCTGTCTATAGCTTGTTGCACCAGGCCACTTCTGGAGTTTGCATGTGATCTGGATGCTGAGGAGTCATTCGAATCTTGTGTTTCTGATGTCACATCCAAAAGGGCAGGGTTCACATTGTCAAAATAGACTCTTAAAGAGTTTCAACCAATAAGATTACATCATGCAGGTAGAGTTGTGTAACTCAACCCAAGAGCACGGGTACTTCATAGTAAGTCCCCATGTGATGCAGGTGTGTTATGTACCCGGAACTACATACACACCACAATCATCAATCAGAACTGAACACTTCTGCTACCACTCTGTTAGCTGTAAGTGGTAGGCTTTTATAATCCCTGGGGCAAGCCCCTAGCAGTGACATGTGCTAAGGCAGTATATTAGCCAGTTTTGCCTGCATAACCTCATAAGCAGTACAGGTATCCTTACATAGGTGGGCCGCAGCTTGAGAAGGTGTCATAGCATCCACCATGCCAATGCGTGAACCCTGCAATATTGACAAAGCATCAGAGGGGCCATTAGCACACAGCCTCAGAGTGCATGAAAATCCCTGAGGAACCTCAGTATCCACACAAAAAGAAAAGGAGGACTTGTGGCACCTTAGAGACTAACCAATTTATTTGAGCATAAGCTTTCTTGAGCTACAGCTCACTTCATCGGATGCATACTGTGGAAAGTGTAGAAGATCTTTTTATATACACACAAAGCATGAAAAAATACCTCCTCCCACCCCACTCTCCTGCTGGTAATAGCTTATCTAAAGTGATCACTCTCCTTACAATGTGTATGATAATCAAGTTGGGCCATTTCCAGCACAAATCCAGGTTTTCTCACACACACCCCTCCTAACACACACACACAAACCCACTCTCCTGCTGGTAATAGCTTATCTAAAGTGACCACTCTCCTTACAATGTGTATGATAATCAAGGTGGGCCATTTCCAGCACAAATCCAGGGTTTAACAAGAACGTCTGAGGAGGTGGGGGGTAGGAAAAAACAAGGGGAAATAGGTTACCTTGCATCATACACATTGTAAGGAGAGAGATCATTTTAGATAAGCTATTACCAGCAGGAGAGTGGGGTGGGAGGAGGTATTTTTTCATGCTTTGTGTGTATATAAAAAGATCTTCTACATTTTCCACAGTATGCATCCGATGAAGTGAACTGTAGCTCACAAAAGCTTATGCTCAAATAAATTGGGTAGTCTCTTAGGTGCCACAAGTCCTCCTTTTCTTTTTGCGAATACAGACTAACACGGCTGCTACTCTGAAACCTGTCAGTATCCACACACAGTTCCTTAGTCCTACAGCATAGCATCAGATCCCGATCCATGTCCCCTCCATGGTGCAAAGCCCTCAGGACCCTCTCAGTCGAACCAAGGTCCATGCTCATTGAACAGGAAGCAAATCCTGAAGGAGGGTCATTCAAAATACTACTGCTAGGATCACCATCACTCTGACCTCATCCTCTGCCCCTCTGAGGATCCCTCCCTCATCTCTTCACCGTTCTCTGCATGGTACACCAACTTCTTGTTCTTATCTTCTAGGCCTTTCACATTTTAGCCCATCATGTCTATTTCTCCTATTACCTTATGGTAAGGCACTGGACTGGGACACTTGGCAGGCATTCAGTCCTGAAAACTCCCTCTGTGACCTCAGGAAAATCACTCATCTCTTCACCTCAGTTCCCAATTCTTTGTCTGGCTTGTTTATTTAGACTGTAAGATCTTCAGGGCCTGGACTGTCTCTTCCTCTGGGTTTGTACAGTGTTTAGTGCAATGGGATCCTGAATTCGGGGGGAGGGTCTAGGTGCTACTCTAAGACAAATAAATAGTAATAATAAATTTATTACCATGCAGAGGACCAGCATAACGCCTATGAACTACTTAAATCCTAATGCTTACATGGGACTGTAGTGCATAGGTCTTGTGCCTATGCACTAAATTTACCCACAGTGAATAGGAATTTGCCCATGGGCCTGATCCCTTTCTCAGCAGCACAGTGGAGGGGCAGGGATCACTTGTGCTATAACATCCATCCTAAATCTGGTAGCATGGTCCTAGCTGAGCTCGGTTCAAGGTCATCCCAATCTAACCTTTCACCAACACACCAAAGCTCTCTCCTTCCTTCCATTCATGGGTGGGCAAGCTGCCCCCAAAGCGCCAGGTGTTAGCAAAGTCTAGTAACTGTCCAGTGGTTAAAGCAGCTGCAGGGTGGCAACCAAAGGAAGATTGTGAATGAGTTTAAAACATCTTGGCATGAGCTTGATTTTTATCACAAGTCCTATGCTGAATGTGCCCTTCCTACCTTCTTCAGGTACCTCAGCTCATTTAATACTGCCGCGTAAATGAAAGGGGCATCAAATGCATGGACGAGCTCCATGATGCTGCACAAAGGCAGCCTTTAATTTACTAGTGAGCACCATACGGAATCCTCACGACAAAATCCCATTGTGGGGAATGAAATATTGTACTCCTAAATTTGAGTGCAAACCCTCAAATCCAGCCTCCCAATCATAGTCTTTACTTAGGGAGTCACCCGATTGAGCTGCGTGGGATCAGGCTTGTACCGATGGGGATAAGCCATCCCAGGGAACGGGAACTTTAGCTGCCCTCCAAAGGGCGCTCTGATGGCACCATTCCCTCAGGGGTCTCTTATCTCATGAAGGGATCATTCCTCAGCCACACTATGGCTGCGGCATAGTCTCTGAACATGTGTGCATCTGAGGCAGCTGCAAAAGTTCTTTTGCACCCAGACTCGGAGAAGACGCAAAGGAGACCTCCAATGATCAGAAAACCTTGGTGGGAAGACATGGGATCTTGCCAAACAGAGCCGGTTCGCTCAAAGAGCAGCAGGACACCAGCATTCCCTAGCTTTGTAAATGTGCTAGTTCTCCAGTCCCCTAGTGAAGTTTAACATTAGGGGCACGTTCCCATTCCCCTCCTCACCAAGCCCCGCACACAGCCAATGGCTAATGAAGAGCAGAGTGGGTAATAGTCTGGGTTTGTCATGCAGCTTCCCTAAGCAGGGCTTTGGTTCTTCATCTTGGAGAAAGCCAGTTGGGTTCCTTCATGCTGAGATTTCACTTTCCAAAGTGCCCCTAGAAGCAGCGTGGAAGCATGGCAGAGGGCACCTTCTTGGTAGCCAGGTGGGCAGTCTCCGCATCTTACACATATGGGAGCATCCACCCCATTGCTGAACGTACAAGATGCTTGTGAATGAAATCAGTGCAGCCTCCTAAAATAATTGCTCCCCTTCCCCTCCCCATCTGCAGCCCAATTTATGTTCAGTGAGCTCCGTTAATACCCTCAGTGCTAGCATGTCATGTCAAATATGCCCACACTCATGGGTGACAACCCACATCCAATACACTCACCTCCAGGACAACCAGAGGATTAAGTTCATCTGATATGCCCACCTCCATGGCTGAGGAAGAATGGAAGAAGGACGCTGGTGGTTTAGCACATTACTTGGCATGTGCTAAGTGCTTTTAATCGGTGGATACCAAAGGTGTGTCAGTATCATTCTCCCATTTTACAAAGGGATAAAGTGAGACACTGAGAGGTGCCAGAACATCACGACCATGGCTTGGCTGAGCCATTGCTGATAGTGTTGTGTTGATGTAATACAATAAAACGTTTATTAAAATGTGCACAATGATCGTCTCCCTCTCTCCTCATCTTCTTAAATAGTAAGTTCATTGAGGACCATTAGGATCACATCTGCCTCTGTGTTTCTACTCCACCAGTACAATGGGGCTTCAATCCTGATACTAGTGGCAGAGTTAGAAGTAGACTGCTGGGCTCCTGACTCCCAGTCCTGTGCTCTAACCATTTAGACAACTCTCCTCTACCAGAGCCCGGAAGAGAATCCAAGAGTCCTGACCCCTAGTCTCCTTTGCTCAAACCCACCAGACAACAGTCTCCTCTTAAAGCTGGGAACAAAATCACAGAATCCAACCATTGAATCCCAGGTGCTCTCTCACCTCGAGGCAACACGAGAGGGTCTGTTTACACACTAGAAGAACAATAGGATGCAAAGCAGAAGGAGAAGCCAAAGAAAATCAAGATCAGAATTAAATTCTTTAATACAAAAAAAAGTTTGTTTATCATCGTTGTAGCTGTTTTTTAAGATATATCTGTACTTTTGTGTTGGTTTGTTTAAAAATAAATATGTACTACGGAATATCTTGAAAAAATTCACTAGACACAATATGTATTGTTAATATCTTTTTCCCCGCAATTATTACAGATAAACAGTAGCACCAATAAATAAAATGATAACAAATATTAAAATTAAAAAAGGAGAAATTCAGGATGTAGAATTTTCTATTGTTCCTTTTTTTTTTACATATATAAAAAAAATCGTAGCGTCTATTTAATCCGAATCACACATATACATAGACATATATATATATATATACACACACACACAGCCAAATATATATATAGTATGTAGATGTATATCTAACCCTTGTCTCAATAGGAATGTGTAGGGGTGTCTGTTAGAGAAACTCAATTAAATAACTACCTAGAACATGCTACTGAGTCTGCCAACAATTGGGGAGATGGGTTGGGGCATAGAAGGGTTAAACTTATACACAATCAGTTAAAAAAAAAGGAGGTATGGTTTATAAATAGTTGAAATTAAATATTAACAAGAAATACTGAAAAATCCCTACTCTTTAATTAAATTATGTTTAATTTCTAATTTAAAAAGGGATATTAAATAAGTATATAAAACACTTTCTCTTCCCGCCTCAGAAGCTTCTGTCTTGAGCACGACGCAGCGTGACTATATACATGATGGATGCAGGCACACCCGCGTGTCTTCCTCCTCCTGAAAGCCATCAGCGGGCCGGGGAATTCCTAGTGGTTAGTAGTCACTTGTGGGGAGTCTGTTTTTATACCGCCTTGTCTCTTGGGACGCTTTCATTTGGTACATTATTAGGCGTTGAAAGTTCAATTGCAGGTGGTGGCTGGCAGCATTCTAACACAAACCAAGTATCCTTTTGATTATTGTTTTTTTAATCACAGAACTGGATTATATATATCCACATAGACATACAAACACTCATTGGTGTGCGGGGGGGGTGTGTGTGTGTGTGCATACTGGTGCATATTACAGATATAGAGAGAGATGGCCAAGATTTCAAAAGAGACTAGTGATTTGAGGTGATGGGTACCCAACGTGAGCCTCCTTAAAGAGGCCTGGTGTTTTGAGAAGAGGTGAAAAATCAGGCCTCAGATGAAGCACCCAAAAAATGAAAGCACCCCAAATCACTAGGCACGTTTGAAAATCTTTACTGTATATATATAATAAGTACAGATAATTAGATATACAGACACACACACACACACACACACCCCTACTGTGTATATACTTTTGATTAATATCCCTTTCCAGAAATGTTCCATCCGCATCTTGGACGCTCTTCAGTGGCAGCACTGTGCATGAGGAGAGCAGACCGTGCTGTCTGGCTATGCACGGGTCCCCATTCTTGCTTCAGCGCCCTGCAGGCCCATCTGTCGTTTTGCAGCCATCAGGGTGAGAAATCTAGTTTCTTGGGATACTTCCTCAAGGGGAACGGTTCGTGCGTCAGCTGCCCACCATCCTTAAGGCCAGGCTCTACCCTCGGCAGAGTTCCTACAGCAAGTCAAATCAACGCAAAACGTACACTGACATCCCGTGTCCCAGCAAGGCAGGTCGTGAGACGAGTAGGGGCGAAGGTTGGAGGGAAGGAGGGGGAAAAGAATCCTCAACCACGTAGAGGGCCCAGCGTGCCAATCCGTTTCCTTGACCTTTGACCCATAAAACCCCAAGGCACCGCTCTCTGGAATCCCCTGCCCCTCCTCTCTGGCTCTTCTCCTCCTCGGCACAAGGGAAGAGAAGGGGCTTTGTGGAACGGCCCACGCAACACAGAAACAGCGGCGGCCGCACGAGTCAGTCAGAGTTAAGAAGGCTACACCCAGCGCTTTCGTTAAAGTCCCGTCTCAGCTTGTTTCTTATGCCCCAAGTAGCCCGCTTGTGTCCACAGCAGTCGAGTATATCCAGTGAAGACACCAATAACATTAGCAATGTTAAAAAAATTCAGTGTGTGTACGTACACACACACACGCACACGCACACATACAGATGTGGTTAAAATATATATACATATATAGATGTATGTATGTATGTATATATATATTTATACCTACATATACGTCTGTATGGGAATCCCATAAAATACACCCCTATAGTCTTCCTGGCTCTGTTATTTAGCAGCATGAAAAGAAAAAAAAAAAAAAAAATAAAACAGGTCAAAACCCAAAGGTGAATCCTGTGCGGCGGGTGCCTCGGGGAATGTTCCTTCCGGAGTCCATCGTCCGTACTGAAAGTGCTGTGCTCTACCGATCCTTCATTTTAGGGTGCATTTGGATTAGGGTTTTTGTTTTTTTCCTTTCTTTCTTTTCCCATCCAGGCAAGAAATCAAGCTCCAGAAACAGGGCTGCTCCCCCCTTCTTCTCCGCTGCTCACCGTCTCGGCTTTTCACATCTGCTGGGCAGGAGAGGGAGAAAAGAGGTTACATTTGTGTGGCAGGGAGGGCAGTGACAAGTTCAAGACCGCACTGCGGCTCTGTGGGGATAAGCCAAAGGCACCACAGGGACCCAGGTAGTGATTCGTCCCGTACTGGAAGAGGGAGAAAATCACTGAGAATATCAACCCAGCCGAATCACAGTCCCCTGGGTTCTTAGGTTGGGGGTGAGTTAGGAACAGAATTACAGCTGAAAAGCACCTTCTCCCTCCTCAGCCTTAAAACCCACCCTGCTTCCCATCTGCCCCTTCTCACACTCCCACACCAACTCATGTGCACAGAGACTGGCCGACCCATGCAGAGACACTCCCCACAGCCCAGCTCCCAACTTCGCCTGTGGTTCCTGTTGGAAGCAGTGCAGCCAAAACAGCCTCATGCAGGCAAGAAGATGAAAGGAAAGCGCGTCTCATTCCACTAGCTGCTGCGAGCAGGGGTTAGTGCCAGAGAACAGCGGCAGCCACTTGTGGAAGCAGCAGGAGAAACGAGAGCTGGCCCTGCCCCGTAGGGCCCAACTTCAGAAACTCCAGCGGGGAGAGAGGGAGGAACTTCAGCTTAACCAGCTTTAAATCCGGAAACAGCTAAATCACCCGCTCCCATGGCTCCATCCTGCGCTCCCGGCCAATGCACTGACTCTGGAAACCTCTAACCATGCCACTCACCCCACCACAGGGAGGGCTTGGCAAGAAAGACTAATAATCCCTCGAGCCAGGAAGGGTTTTTTGTTTTGTTTTTTTCACTTGGGAATATTTCCCACCCTTGAATTCTGAGGGGATGATTTCCAGCTGCTCCTGGGAGGGGGAGAGAGGTGGTGGGAGATAAAGGTCAAGGGCAGGGAGCTGTCTGGTCTCACTCTCTGTAACTCAAGAAGAGCTGGCTCAGCTCTGCCCATAGCACCAGTCACTCTCCCGCTCAGGTTACACCTCCCCCCTCAAAAAAAAATTTCCTCTGCATTCACAAGCCCTGGCAGCACCAGAAGCCTGGGCTTCCCGGGGTTTGGCACAAAGCAGGATGGCACGATGGTTTCGGGATGTAAGCACCTCACTCCCAGGGATGGCTGTAATACACGGACGCTGGTCAACCACAAAACTACCACCAGGCAGGGGACAAGATGCCTCAGCTTCCAGCCTCTAGCCACACAGGACCCTCGTTTTCATAGCCCCTTGCCCTCTTCACCCCCAACAGAAACAGCCTGACACCCTCTTATGGGAACCGAATCTTTGTGAATCGAGGCTGGAGTTTATAGCCACAGGCTGGTCCTTAGCAGTTCCTTTTACACATCTATACAAAGATTCTCTCACACACACCAGCAGGATCCTCAGCTGGTGTCAATCAGCATCGCTCCACTGAAGTCAATGAGGCGACACTGATTTGCACCAGCTGAGGATCTGGCCCACAGTTTCTATGCAGGTCTGTCTCCAGCTATAGCTATGACTGATAGAGAAGACGTAAGTAGGCTGAAGACACTCACGCAGCATAGACAGCTGGATGGACCCAGACCACACTGTCTCTCTGTAGTCCTATCATACATGCAGCCAGAAACAGTGACCCTGCCTTGTGTACACTATAGACAGGTACTCCTTTTCTTTTTGCAACTATAGACAGACACACCCACAGACACACCAGGTCTCGTGGCACAGCCTCACATGCTCTCATCTCATTGTTAGGGCAGGTAGGGAGCTGTATGCACACCACAGGCCAAGAGTTCTCTCCCTGGCATTTAGGAGCATGAGGGTCAGGAGAACTGCCGGCTCTAGGGGTGCGTGGGGGAGGGCTCAGGGGAAGGGAGGACTTCCTGGA
Organism: Lepidochelys kempii; assembly: GCF_965140285.1. NCBI lineage: Eukaryota > Metazoa > Chordata > Testudines > Cheloniidae > Lepidochelys > Lepidochelys kempii. Next base: position 149,169,034 of record NC_136382.1, on the reverse strand, counting down.
CTGTTTCCAGTCTCTCCAGAGGGGTGTGAAAGAGTCACCCTCCAGATATACCAAGGGATACATTGTCTATGCAAAAGGGGGAGTCTAATCAAAGTGCGAAAGAGGAGCCATGTGCCTTCCCTAAACCAACCAATGGGCAGTATGTACACTGGGATGTATGTGGGGTTACAGGCTCGTTCTCTGCTTAACACAGCAACACAAAATCCACCAGGGTGTCCTGCTAGTGGGTACGCTGGCCCCAAACGCCCCGTCTGTGGGAGCGTCCCATCCGATCCCTGCCAGCACATTCGAAGCTCACAGCAGGCCTGTGACAAACGGTAAACGCTGTCCCCTTTCCATTGCAAGGTGGCCCTTAGTACAGAGGAAAGGAGTGACCACAGAGCATTGGTGCCAGAAGCCAGCAGGAAGCAAGCTCCCTCTCTCTCTCTTTCTCTCTCTTTGGGTGTTTCTCTTTCATCCTTCAGGACACAAACCTGCAAGTGCGCTCGTTTAACTCAAGCTGCCTCGACTTGCAACGTGAGTCTGTGAATTTGCAGGAACATTTACAGGTCTGGGGATCTTGTACAAACAAGTGCTTTCTCCTCTCTGAGCAAGGCTCACAGTGACTGCAAAAAGGCAAAAGGAAAGAAGTCTAAGCTACAGCGCTTCAGCAGGAAGAAAATACACATGCAACACCCTACACATCCAAGCAATCCCCTGCCCCCTCCCCGCAGCTCCCACACGGCCCCATTGGAGCGTCGCTGGCTGACGGATTCGCACGGCAGCGCTCTGACAGGCCCGCAACCTAGTTGCGACAACACCCACTTGCATTAGTGTAAAGAGACAGAAAACAGGCTCTCAGCACGGTATTCACCAATCCCGCATTGGGTCCAATCCGCACGGGGGACAGGGAGGCGAGAGAACCTCCCTGACCACGGCTGTGTTAGCAACGGGCCCCTGAAATGGAATGTCCACGCTACAAAGAGGCCAGCAGCTAGTCGGTTAAACCCCTGTGGTCTCTCCTCCCCTGGAGAGGCAGGCAGGGCTCAACTGTGCAGTGAGGGGAGAGAAGACCCCTGCCCCTTGCTGCTACAGTCGAGTTTTGTCTTGTCCTTCCTTGGGGACTGGGGGATTTAATTCATTCTTTAAGCCCCCAGCCCACTCCAGACCTGCCACCTGAGAGACTATCAAGAGAAAGGGTGTGAATTTACAATGCAGAATTGTGTGAATCAGAGTGAGAGAGAGAGAGCAAGAGAGAGAGAGAAGCCACCAAATCCAGCAGATGCAGAGAGCCCCCCTAAGTTACCCAGCGCTTCCACTGCTCCCCTAGGCTCGTGTTTTCATCAGACACACACGCACATGCACAGCTGAGGCCAGCCTCCTGTTGCCCGCCTTGCCGCAGGGACTGGCGGAGGACAGAAGCCAAGGTGGGAAGGGGGATCACACAGGCGCATTATAAGGAGCGACTGCAGTGCAACGAGCCCGCCCAGCCACCACGTTCCTGTGCCCTCGGAAACGACCACAGCTGCTCGTCAAAGAGAGGAGGTGCCAAGCAAGCAAAAGCCACCTGCCCTGAGCTGTGCTACCCCTGCCCAGTGCCACCACCAGTGCTTCCCCGCAGGACTAGGAGCCCACCAGTGATTCGGAGGGGAAGGGGGGAGATTTTGAGTGTGCTGCAAGCGGGCTGATTGGTTTGGGACAGAGTCTACGAGCACATGACACAAACGTACAAGCTGAGCGGTTTGTACCGGCTTTTCTTGCGCTTTCTCTTTTGCCCCTTCCCCATTCCTCGCTTTGATTTTCTGGAAGAAAAACCAAAAAAAAAAAAAAAACCAGAAGAGAGAGAGAGAGAGAGAGAGAGAGAGAGAGAACGGAAGAAAACCGAAAGGAAAAAATACAGCCATGTGTGTCCATTGGGGGGAGGGGGAAACACCCAGGGCAGGGCTGGAGAACTGGTCTCTGGGATGATGTGCTCATCACACCATTTGCACTGGCTTTCTCACGCTCCCCACCACAACCACAGGGGCAAAGAGCCCTTCAAATCAAAGGCTGCCTGGACCCAGTCCCAGCATCCTATTGCCCTGCTGCTACCGCCTCAAGGGTAAGAGGGCTTTCCGGGCGGAGGAGGGGCGCAGAGAGACTCAGTAAGCGTGGCCCAAACTTTGGGAGGGCCGGCAACAGAGTGTCCATCACTGACTGACAAGAAGGAATCAGAACAGAGCAACTCCCCTCCTCCTTGATAAACTAAAGCACTGGGTCCAGACATGCCCAGATGTGCAAGGCAAACTGCATCGCCAGTATTCCAAAGGGAACGTCGGTGCGGCAGAGAATTCCACCGCGGTGACCAGCCGGGTCAGGGTTAATACGTGCTGGGACAGGGTGTGGAAGCTGCCCCGTGAGGGCAGGGGGGTTTCCCTGAGGGAAGGGGCCCTGTGTTAATGCTTTGCCATGCGAGCCTCGCTACTGAGGGGTAACGAGTTGGAAGTGTTTGGTCAAAGCTCTCCCAGCCCTTCGCCCCGCACCCACTGCCCTCATGGCAGCCAGGGGCAGCCTGGCATAGGCAGTAGCCTGCTTACTTGCGGGGGCAGGACCCTGCAGCACTAAGCACGTCGGGCACCCAACCTGTTTCCCTTTGCTGCGGCAGCTGCATGGGCAGATCGAGTGAGTGATTCCTGCAGGCAGGTGAGCAGCGGGGCAGGAGGAGTCAGAACCTGAGTCACTCACTTGCTCATCCTTGCTGCTGGCTGGCTCCTGACTGTCAGCCCATGGCTGGGAGCTCCAGGGCTCCCACCCACTGGCAGCTTCCTACCGGCTCTGCATGAAGGAGGAAGAGGCCTACCCTAGTTCTGACACCTGGGAGGGGAAAGAGACCTCTCTTTGCCAGCCAAGCAGTTTCCAAACCTCCCCCTCCCCATTTCACCTGGCGCTGCCCAAGAGAGGAGCGGACGGAGCCAAGAGACTGACTCATTTTACACCTTCTTCTTCGAAATCCATCCATCGCTTGTGGTTGGCAGGCGGGTCTGGGAGGAGCCGGCACCGATCGGGCTGCCGACGGCAGAGCAGGGGAACAGCCTGCTCTGCCCCTCCAGCTGCACTAGCACCAGTGCAAGGGACACATGTGACACGGAGACACTAGACAAAGTCCCAGGGTTTGTCAGTCGAGTGAGTCCTTGCACCGAAGCCCTCCTCCTCCCCAGCTCTGCCTCCTCCCTCCCTTCCCCAGCTCAGTCCACCTTGGCTGGGTGGAGAAGGGCGAGGAGAGGGGGTGGGAGGACCCTGAGGGTAACTGGCAGGGCGTTTCTTGGGCCCTGTTCAAGCCTGTTTGCTGGCACCAGCAACTGAGTGTTCATTTCCTTCCAAACTCTCTCCTAGCTGCGAGCAAAGAGAGCGTCCCAGGAACACAAGGAGAGTCGTGGGGTGGGGGGGGGTGGGGGGAGGGAAATGTCCTTTGGGGGAGATTTCCATGCCTTGCAGACTACAGAGAGACATTAAGGACAAATGTACTTGGGGGGTGGGGGGAGGGATGGAAGCATCAAGCACAACAGAGACTTCAGTCCGATCCAAACCAAACTGTCGCTAGCGTGCAGGAATGGCATAGAGAAGGGGAGGTGCTGTGGGTCAGGTTAGCGGAGAGGGAATGCTGCACAAACACAGGGGAGCAGGCCGGCTGCTTCGCCCACCCCGTACGGCACCAGCGCTCACACGGCCCCAGCTCTCTCACACCTTCAAAGCACAAAGTCACTCGGACTGAACCACCACTGCACACACTAGTCCAGAGAGAAGGAACCTCGGGAACGTCAGCCTGATGGAACCATGAGCCGAACTCCAGGGAAGGAGGGAAGCAACTCTGGCTGCACAGCTGACCAGGAGGGTGTTCTCTCTCGTTCTCTCTCTTTCTGCCTCACCTCCCCAAGCCCCAGCTCCATCACTTCCCTCGCTGGCACTGTGCAGAGCCGCTACCCCAGCCACGTGCAGTCCAGCTCTCCCGCTCCCAGGGAGGGGTCGTGCTTTCCTCTTTATGTATTGATTTGTGCTGGGTGAGCGCAGGATCGTTCATTCCTCCCTGTCTGTTATCGTCGCTGAGAGCAGATGGCGTCAGGGTAATTTTCGTGACCGTTTTTGGAAAGGTTCTACCCTGACCCCTTCTGTGCAAATCACCTGCCCAAGCAAATCCATAAGTTTGACCGAGATTCTACCTCTCGCTAAAGCCTCTGCCAGGAACATTCCCACATGCTGCTAGGCAAGCTAAAGTGGCTCCTTTCCTTCTCCCACCCGCCTTTCAATGAGCAGTGTCCAACCCCATATAGTGTTCGCCTTCCCTCCACCAGGCCTCGAGTGCAATCTCTTCCTGAGGCCAAGCGCGGCTCTTGTTCAGAGAGAGAGAGAGGCCCTGCCAGGAACCAAAGCTGAGATGGATAGTCTGGCTGCTGAAAGAGTCTCTATGCAAGCTGATGCGAAAGAAGCCAGCAAGCTCTCACCAAAACAGCGGGAAAAAGAAAGGCAGCGATTGCCAGTGACCACAGCAACACCCGGGTGCTGCACCAGAATCCATTCCTGAGTGGCACTTAACTCCATTCCAGGATTTCTCTGATGCTCTATGTAATGTGTCAGGGAGCCACTGTCATGGGGGGTCAGGCAGGGAGCAGACTCCTGCAGTCTAGAATAAGGAAGAACCACCACAACTGGATTTCTGTGCCCTCCTGGAATGGATTCAGGATACAACCCCCTAACAGCACCACTTGTTTATTAAAGAAACAGTGCCTAAATCTGAGCATCTCCTGCTGTCAAAGGAGCAAAGAGGGGGAAATAAACCACCAGCCAACCACCAAAAGAAAAAGGAGGAAAAGGCTCGTCACTTACTTTTCTTGTTTAGCTTTGACGTCTTTCTTTGGTCTGCAGGGCAAGAGAGAACAAATGCTGGCTTAGAAGGGAGCCAGTGGCAGGCCCTTACTGTACTGTCCTCCCCTTCACCATCCCAGCCCCGCCTTATCCCCCCAAGGACAGCAGTCCCACCACTGTGCCCTCGGCACATAGGCCCCATCTATCCTGACTGGCTGAGCGGCCTCCCTGGAGGGGTTTGTCCTCCATTTGCAACCCGTTGGCAGCCACGGGGCTCCATGGGACATGGGCTATCATCAGCCCTCCCCCGTACTCTCCTCCAGCCCCCCAGCAGTCTCTAGAAAGGTGGTGACGTCATTAGCGAAGGACCCTTTCCTCCCCAGCCCAGCTGCCCCTCTGCGAACCAGCTTGGAGCAGACCTGCAGCCCCAGGCCAGGGTCCCTAACCCCCAATGCCAGTAAAAAAGAAAGGCCGGCTCCCCGTGGGCAGGTGCATTCTGAGGGCAGCTGGTGCTCTGGAGATCCCCAGCGTGGCTCCATCCTCACCTGCATTCACATTTACTGTGCTGTAAGAAGCTCATGTGCACTATGTGCTGACTCTGATGGGGTTTAATTCTCATTATCTGGAAGGAAAGACACAGAGAGTCACAATCATGGGCCAGTCGGGGCGGATCGGCATCTCTGCCAAGAAGCACAGACAGAAGAAACATTCCCAGCCCCCCCCCCCCCCCCCGCTGTCTCTCTGAGGAGGGCACCAAAGCTCCTAATGGTGCTTCCAGGCGCATCCCCCTGGTCAGTGGAGCCCTTTGCTTGCCTGGCAGGAAGCAGCACCAAGCTCAGCCTAGGGCTTTATTTTTTCAGATGTGAAGTGGAGCTGGTGCTGGTGAAAAGTGCAGAGTGACAGCCCTGGATGCTGGTACAGGAGCAAGGGCAGCTGTGCAAGCTTCCCCCATGCTGCCCTGTCCATAGATTTCTCCCCTAGTGACACTTCTAAAGGCCGACACTTGCTTTGTCAGTACCAGGCCCCTCTAAGACCGACAAGAAAACAGCCGATTTCACAGCAGCCACAAAACTGCCCTCAGCTGGAGACAAACTTCAGTCCCTACCAACAAGAGAGGCATTTAAACCAAGATGCCACAGCCCACTCCTGAGCTCCTGCCCCATCCTGAATTCAAACTGGTGCCTTCCAGGTGTAAGGCCCTGGGAGCAAACTCTTGATCCCCTGAGTCGCCCACTCCACCCAGGCTGCTCGCGCAGAATAAAAGCCACTGCGTATCAAGACGTGAACCATTCAGTGCTGCAGAGCCAGGATTCCTGCACTCAGTACTAGAATCATCCCTGCAGGGCCAGCTTTTGAGCTGGTGTCAATCAGTGCAGCTCCAGCGAAGTCACTTAAGCCACGGATCTGACCCTCTGTATTTATACTGCACTCATCATGAACCCAGCTGGGACGCTAGCACTGGTGCTTCCGGCAGAGATCTGCTGATGTGCTCCTGCCCTCAATGCATGTGCACATCGGTCAGCTCTGGTGAGTCCAGTGTGAAGGGGCAGGAAGAAACATGCATCCCTATTTACAGCACCCAGCATAACGGGTCATCGATCCCGACTGGAACCTGAGCTGCTGCGCAAATATAAATAATAATGCAAGGTTCTCAACACACAATGTCAAATTTGGCTCAGGTCATGAGCATAATGAGTGTGTTTGGTGTCAACATAGTCCCGTATGGTCTCTTGTCCATACCACAAAGCCACTGCAATATTTACAGTCTCTGCTTGAGGGGTCCAGGGCTGGAACGGGGGTGGGGGAAGGCTGCAGGTCAGGAGTGAGGAGCTGTGTATGGGGAGCCCAGGACTGGAAGAGCAGAGGCAGTGCTGGTCAGGCTCAGGGCCTCAGCGTTGCTGCGTGGGGGAGAGGCGGGAACCCGGCCAGTGCGGAGCTGCAGTGGCTGATCGATATGGGGAATGCTTTCACAGAGAGCTTCCTGCCGTACGCCTGGCCTTCACCCACACGGCCAGCCTCTGACCTTCCTGAGCACTAAATTCAGCAGCTTCAGAACAAAAGCACAGAGACTTTTCCACTTGACACTGCAGCAGCAGCATTTCTTAGAGCCCCTTCCCACCCCTGCTGGGCCATTGGCGCTAACGGCCCAAATCCCCAGCTCCGCGGGTAAAGGCTGGCCTGACACACTCTCCAGGGGAGAGAGATCAGAGAGGGCATCCTCTTTCACACTACACGCAGCCGCCTTATGAGCAAGTGCTGCCTGATACAAATACCAAAGCAAGAGTTAATGTGGCACAAGGGGCTGGGAAGATTCCCTACCCGGCCTCCGAGATCACACCAGGAAGTCATTTGAAGCGCTCCCTTTATAATGCAGCTTCTCTGTCTGTGGCTAGCAAGTTAACTCCACTGACCCAGAAAATGGATTCTCCCCTTAACCTTAAATGGAAGCAACTCCTGTTAAATCTGCTTGGTGCGGCCATGGGAGATCAGACCCCCGAAGCAATGTCTCATCACACCAGCCTTTGGCTAAAAACGAGACTGACCACCCCCCTTTCCCCTCCCCAAGACTCCAGGGGAGGCCCATCTGCCTTCTTTGTAGAGGCCTCCCTCCCAGACAAGGCTTCTCCTCCTCGGCTGCCTCAGAGCGAGCAAGTTACAGTGACTCAGGGGATGCCCAAGGGCAGGAGGCGTCCTCCCCTCCGCTACCCCCATTCTCCAGCCATGCCCTCACCTCCATGGTGACGTTGTGCACTTCCACGGGGACACATTCTAGGCCCTCGTCACCACAGCAGCCCGCACACCTCAGCAGGGGTACGCAGGACGGCTTGAAGATGTACTCCACCTCATCAGGGTACTCCTGGAAAATGTCCACCAGGGTCTCAATTGTCCTGCAGAAGCTGCGCTCATAGACCTCCAGGAACTTGATAACTATGAGGCGGGAGGGAGGGATGGAGAGAGAGAGAGAGAGGGAATGAATTAACAGCAGCTCGGCCTGGGAACACTCACACCTTCCCCTTAAAATGAGAGAAGCAGTTGCAATTACTGATCCCTCTGCCCTTTGCTGGGGCCCCTGCTGCCCTGATCTGCCTCTGCAGTACAGAGTCCCTCATCTTCACCCCACCAAGCTGAGGGGGCCCCACACTGGTGCAAATTAACTTCCCAGATAACCTGTTAACTCAGTAGGGGAAGAGGGGCTCTTGCCTGAATTAGACGCTGCTTCTGAGTAGAAGTGGGAAGATAACTGTCTAGGCTGATCTAAGTCACCTGGCCCCGATGCCTCCTCTACCTGCCTCCCCCGTTATCTGACACATTCCATCGGATGCCCTGCCACTAAATGCCTTAGCTCAGCCAAAAAGCACCTGACACTGAAACAGATGGTTTTGGGTAGGGGTGAGTCATTGGTAGGATTTATCTTTCACCCCGTTCAAAGTGTCAAATTCTCATCCAATGGACACTGGGAATGCCATAAGCTAATGTGGGAAGTGACTCCCAAAAGGTCAGAAGAGAGGGGACAGACTCCACCCCTGACGATCTTTGGGAACAGAAGCTCCCTTGGGGTGAAGGAGAATGGGTGTGAATCATTAAAAGTGCATTCCCACTCCTCCGTGCTGTCCCTCCCCCAGTCTACCCTCCTGTCCACCCACCCAGAGCGTGCCTGTCAGATCCAGAGCATCCGTTCCAATATGCCACCTTCTGCAGCACTACACTGCCTGTTAACGACATTTGCCAGAGTGTCAGTCCCTAATTCCCCGGAACCTCTCAGCAATGCCACAGTTTCTCAGTCCAGGAAATCCAGGGTCGGCCATGGAGTGGAGGAATCAATGACTCTCAGCATCCAGGGTAATAACTGGGCCACATACCAGAATGAGGTGGAGTGTGGTGCAGATCTGCCTTTACTTCCTCCCTTTCACTCTCAGTACCCAAGCGAACTAAACATCAGGTGCTGGGACCCTCTCTGATTTCACAAGTGTTTCCCAGTGCTCCCCTATCGGGTGCCAAAGACTGATCTCATCGCTTGGTCAAGGAGTGGAGAGATTTAAAGAGATGATAGATGAATACACGTACAAAGCCCTGTTCTGCGGATAGCAAATGCACGGCACCCTATAGTCCAGCATGCATTCTAGAGAGGAAGTTTCAAAGAGCAGAGGGAGAGTGTATGCATAGGAAGACAGTGGCTGGCCTGTGCTGTTCTCCATTAGAATGATACGCCTGCACTGTATGCACACAGTCCTGTAATGGTGAGGTCGATAACCCCATGTGATAAGCACAAACTGCTTGCATCATGGAAAAAATGGTCTCTACTAAGCATTTCTGGAGTGGCCTGAACCTGTGACAAACTAGCATAAAGGTTATTTTGCCACAAAAATATAAAAGCTGCAGGGCTCTGAGCTCAGGGCCCACAGTTAATTGTTGAAAGTTAATTCTAGGTCATGCAGAGCTGAGAGTGTCACAGTACTGCTGGCAGCGGGTGCGAGTGGGAGGAGTATCTGTTTAGGAATTGAACATGTCAGAGAGCACAAGCACCTATTAAAAGGGAAAGTGGCTCAGGGAAGGGAAATGTGACCGGCAAGACAGGGACTGGTTGCTAGCATTCTTCCTCCAGAAGAGTCATTCCCCCTCTCCTTGGCAAGCCTGCCTCTCATCTCCTTCCCTGTCTTGTCTCTGTCACTTCCTTCTTCTTGTTCCCTTTCAGGGTGACCTTAACCTTAAAAAGAGACTACCTCTATACGGTAGATTTAAACAATTTAGCCCCTGGGAAATTACGCAGGCCCAGAGACAGGCATGGAGGCGCACTGCTGATTATTCACACCCTCCGAACGTTAAGGATCTGGGAACTGTCGCAATACAAATAAGTCCAGGATAAAAATGCGGATGGATCTGTGCGGGGGTGGGGGAGTGGGGGAGGGATTGGCTACATGTGCCAACCAAACACTACTGCATGTGCTAGTCTAGTCATGACAGGCAGAAACTGAAACTGACTGGAAACTAAAGTGAAACTGACCAGCCTGCTTCCATTGTCCAAACTGAGTGTGTCAGAAGGGAAAACCAACAGCATAAATGGTGAAAAAATACACTTGGCTTTTAAAAATTCATTTGTTTTTTTTATAACCTAAGGGGTTATTAGCAACATAAGGAAGGCGATTCCATTTCTAAGGCCAGGTTTATTGGTGGACTCCAAATACACTGCTTTGCCAGAACAGTACCAAGCAGCTGGATCATGCCAGTGACTGCGGTCTATAGTTTGGTTTCAGAACTGCATTTGTAGTTTCCTTTGCAGAGTCTTTTGTTTCATTTGTAAAGTCTCCAGTCCTTACACGTTCAGCAGTGCCCTGACCATAGTGCTGGGGATTCAGGGTGCTGCCAAACCCAGAATGTTCGCAGAAGAAATCTCCAATAGAAGCCGCAGCCTTTACTTGCTGCTGTTTTGGGTGTTTGAATATGAAAGATTATTTTCAGGAGCATGTGTCAGCTTCTGAAGAGGGGGAGGGGAATCTGTACCCAAATTTAAATCAGAATATCCTGCCCACAAAGGGGCTGATCTCGCTAGATGCATTGATTTATTTGAGTTTAAGGTGCTCAATACTTAGCAGGATCAAGCCCAAATTTGGAGCTGAGTGGTGGAGAGAAACATGCTAAAAAGAGGGTGGTGCTCAAAGAATGGGTCTGTGATTGGTTCACTGCTGTGCCCATCGCTGGCTGAGCAGCTATATATACATACTGTTCTTTTAAAAATAAAAAGCGCAGCCACAAGAGCTGGTGGCTTCCTTTATTTATACCAGAAAAATCTTTTCTCGTGGAGCAAACAAAGAGTGTTTGTCTGGCTTCTCTACAATGGCCTGTGCCACAAAATCATGTGGAAGGATAGCGGAGCAGCAGGGGGCTAGGTCTACCATTACGGATAGTCCCCAAATTGGATCAGGTCCCCAGATGTAATCCTGGCTGAAGTGGGTGGGTCAGTGAAGAAGCCAAAGAAACAAAATGACCTTTCGTCCCAGGACCTTTATGAAATATGAAGCTGTATGACTCCCCTTGTGGAGTAGCTGAGTATTATCACCCCATTGCATTGAGGGGGAAACAGAGGCACAGGGAGGGAGCAAGGGGGAAGGAATGGGAACTGACTTCCCAAGGTGTCGGAGCAAATCAGAAGCAGAGCTAGGAAGATAACATACGACTCATGATTTCTAGTACCCTGAGCTAACCATAGACATATTTGCATCACAGAACTAGGAATAGAACCTATGAGTCCTGATTCCTAGTCCCCCTGCTCCAATCAATAGACCAATCTCTCTTCCCTTCCCATCACCATTCTTGTGATGTGGAACCAGGAGTGGGTGGAAAGTAAGAACCCTCCAGGACAATAGGCACCGTTGAACTCCTCCTCTCACCAGTAAGATGGATGGGAGCACAAAGGGGGCACAGACCAGGGTATTAGCTGCCACTCATTTCTACTACTAGCAGAGGGTCTGGGTACGAAAATGAGCCTTGCAGTGGGCTCAATCCTGCTTCCTCTGAAGTCAATGAGACTTTCACTGTTCACGGGGCAGTCTGCCAGCAAACCAGAAATGGATGACAATGCAAAATGGACACCATGTGACAAATCCAGCCTGCTGGAAATCTCTGGCAACTCTCCTATGGCTTGTCATGCCAATAAAGTTATTGAAATTGAAACTGAGTGTGGCAGGGAGGGGTTCAGTCCCTAGGTGCACTGCTAGAGCCCCCTGCTGCCCTTCTGTGGGAATAACACCAAGGGTCACAACCTGCCAGGCCATGCCAATCAAGATGAGGATAAAGACAAACTAGGGCCATGGATGACCATTGCCAGCGTGACAGTGGCTTTCTCCAGCATGAAGGTGGAAAAGAATGGTAACCCTGTCTGAGATGTGGCACAGAAGGTCACTTCACCCTACTGCTCCAAAGTCCACAGCACTGTAATCCCCAGTCTGAATCAAGAACTACAGAGAGAAAGCTGAGCCATTAAAATATAAGGGGTCCCACAAGTCAGAAGTGGGCTACCAAAGCTTGCCATCTGATAGCTTGGTGCCTACTGCAGTTCTAGTCTATACCCAGATTTATTCAGCCCTCCGTCCAAACACCTGATTTACTGCCCATTATAGTCTTCGAGCAGCTGGAGTTATCTGAGATAGCAATGACTTGAGAAGCACCAAGGTCTCACTTCCTTTTATCTAGTACCCCCACAGGTACTAGACTGCCAGCAATGAACCCAATTGAATTAACTGGGCTATGGTACCACTAATACACTCTCTAGGCCTGCTAGCTCAAACAGAGCAAAAGGGAATGTGTTTTAGGTTTGTCACTATATAGTGCAACCCTCTCCTCCTTCCAAGAGATCTGGCTGAGAGTCTGGAAAATTAGCCCTCGCTTCTTCTTCTTCTTCTTCTTTTTTAAGATGAGCTATCTTACTGGCTCAGGAAGATCCAGGTGCTGATTGGTCCTTTGTCTGATGATCAGATCTTATCACTGAGCAGGGCACAGTGAGTGCGCATGGGAAAGAGAAGAGGGAGACAGGCAGCAAAGATGACAAACTCCTTCCTGTGACATTAGGGAACTATTCATAGCCACTCAGCTTTTGGTAAATTGTGGGGTTTTTTTTGTTTGTTTGTTTGGGGGCATTCTGGGAAATTTGCAACGGGTTCATAAGGATCTCCGCAATATGTTCCATTGGACTGATACAGCCAGTGTCCCTCTATGTCTCCAGAAAAGATGAAGGAAGGGAAAAGTCTGCTCTTCAGACAGGCCCACCTGTTTCGCAAAAGGGCTTTCCAAATTAAAGAGCAGTTCTGACTAGTATGAAGCCACAAAAGGGTTAAATCTGGGGTCTCACATTTCAAGTCCTATTCTCTCCTCCCCCCCCCCCCCCCCCCCCCATATGCACACGTTGCTCCTGCTTTCCAGAAGGTGGCAGTATTGGTCCTCAGGATCTTCCCAGCAGCTTGGCTCAATGTCTCCCCCAAAGCACCCCATTCCCCACCTCCCAGAGCTTCTGCTCTTCCTAATTGCTTGTAAGCCCTGTAGCTGTTGAGAAGAAAGAGGCAAGCCGCTTACCTTCATTGGGTTTCCTCTCCCCATCCCCAAGGGTCGGAGCGGCCTGCGACAACTGCAAAGATAATAGAAAATTAGTCAAAACCCAAAGTAATTATCCTGTCCCCAGGGGCGGTTAGGGAGCTGAACCGCTTCCCAGGGTTCTACCCTCCAGCTCCAGAATGATGCGGTAACAATGCCACTGGAAGCAACAGTGTTTCGGAGCATTAGTGTAGCCTTTGGATGCATTCCAGCCCCCCTAGTTCCATCCCAACCCTCTTCTCCCCTCGGAAAATAAAGCAGCCACAAAGGAGCATGTCTGACTTCCCTGTTACAACCTTACAGGGAGAAGTGTTGCATGCGGAGAGAAGTTATTAGTAAAGGCTTTTGCCGGCTTTGAGGGGAAGTGTTCCCCCCCTCCCCCCACCCCATGTGACCGCAAGACAAGCACAGAGAAACCTTTGTCTTCTCTTTCCTCCAGAGCAGAAGAAAATGAAATAAAAATAACACCTTGGGCCTGGGCTTAAAAAGGAGTGTGGGGGGCAGAGACACAGCATCCAGGCAAAGGCAATTCACCCCAGCATGTGTATGCGTGAGAAAGCCAGAGAGGGCACTTGGGAGTGGAGTGGGTGGAGATCTGGTTTAGTGCAACATCACTTTAAAAAAGAACACAGAGAAATTAACTGCTCAAAGGCATTTCGAATTATTAAGGTCAAAAAACAGAGCGGGAATCTGGGCGGGGGAGAAAAACAACATTGGTGACCTTCTAACGCTGACATGACAAATACGCTAGGAGATTTGTCCACGTTCATGTTCCAAGGAAAGTTAGTGGAAGGTATTTCAAAAAGGGGCCTAGGTTACAAAGCAGGCTAGCAAGTGCAGACGGATTGGGTACTGCTTTTAAAGGGACAACAGCCCTATTTTTTCTACCTCCCCTCTCGCTCCTAAATTAGTCTCTGTTATAAAGGTAAATCATTTGAGCTGGCATTATGTGGCGGGGAGAAGGAGGGTGAGAAAAGTCTCATGGTTTGAAAGGTCATCTCTGCTCTTACCATGTTTGCCGCTGAGTGGTGGCGATGGTTGGCTGTCGATATTTGGCTTTCTGCCAGAGTGATTAACTGTTACATCACTCTCTCACATAGTAACTGCCCAAAACTACCCTTGCGCACTCCCACTCCCCCTGGCATGAAGGACATTGCACACCTCAGCACAGTGGGGGCACAGATCTGGGCCATAGCCTCTGTGCTACAGAACCAAGACTAGGCCCCTGAGCTCCCTCTGTCACACTTTCCTAATCAAAAAAATCCCCCTCCTGCTGTTTTTGTAGTGACAAGAGACACTTCTGAGTAGCTGACACAGGCACTAATGGAATTAACTAACCTGCCCCCCAACCAAAGGGAGAGCTGGAGAGAAAGCATTACAGTGTTTTATTAGAAAACCGTTTTACATTTCAGGTGAGACCTTAAAAACCCAGCTCCTGTCTGCTCCGTGTGAGCATTATAACTCTGATGGCATTTTCCATAAGGCAGACTTCACCCTGCTGTCCTTGACCAAAAACACCCACTCACTATTTGTGCAATGTGCTGCCATCTACATGTCCTCCACTCCAGAGACAGCTGCATTTCAGTGGAGCTGTATTAAAGTGCTTTGGGATGAGTGGTGGTATAGAAACGCAATATATTATTTATCACTGATCGTATTAGGCTTTTAAAAAAAATAATCACTGTCATCTCACAAATGACCAGGTACGGGACTGGAGCCAGCCAGCCCAGGACAATGTCAGGCCTGCCAAACAGATCAGCTACCTATATGCTTCCACACAGACCCACACACAACCTAGCACCACCAGCTTTAAGAGGAGGGAGGAGATGGAGCTTCCAAAGCAGGAGAAGAAGCCCCTCTGCCAATTATTCCCTAGGGCCTGTGTATAGCTCCTTCTAGCTAAGGTTCTGCTGATCTGCCTCCCAACGCCATTGAAGCACATAAGCTCCTGGCCCTAGGTATAATATGCAAATCCAGCCTTCAGTCACCCAGTTAAGGGTCTATTCCCCACTGGGGAAGAGACGCTATCTGCCCTCGCTCGGCGTTAGGGCTGTGATATCAGCTTTAAAAGAGGACTCCCAGGAACACTGTCATTCCTGAAGGGTGAAGGTCACTGCAACAGTACAAACAAAATGGAGGAGGCAGAGGCTGCAGCAGCCCTCCAGAACCAGCCCATGCCTGAAGACCAAGGGCCAAAAGGGACAGAAAAGCATCAGCTGTGCCCTAGCAAAGGAAGGAAATCACCAGCCAGATCAGTCTGTTCAATCTACAAGGCACAGAAGTACTGTTAGGGTAGGGTTTGGAATCAGGCAGAACATGACCATTGGCTGCTACTGAGAACTGCCTTGGAAACACCTTTACAGCTCAGCTGTGCCTACTCGCTTTCTGGGGCCACTGGCCTCCCCTGCCACATGCCCCCCACGTCACTGGCAGGTGTCAGGAAACAGGTGTAAGCAGCACATTTTCACTCCTCACCTGCAACACAGCCCACAGCTCGTTCTTCAGCAGAACCCACCATCCCACAACCAGCACCTGGAGCAGCAGCTATTCTACCCATTCTAGGAAGTAACCAAACTCTAACCCATGATTTTACTGTGATCAAGGTGTGGGAGCGCATGTGCAAACTGCTAGCTAACGAAGTCTGCAAACATGTTAAAAGTCATACAACAGTCTGGGAATTCACCTGAACTGGATTGCTGTGCGTGCCTGAAATCAACCCCAGATGCCACTCCTGACTACCAACTGGCCCGGAAAGAAGGTGATTTCACAGCAGGCCCTCCACTCCTTGCCTTTGGATCTAGGAGGGCTTCTGGAATTATTAATAATACAATGTCTCCCTAGAGGCCCTGCTCCACTCTCACGTATTTCTCTCACTCCTTTTCCCTTTCCAATCACTGCTACCCATGGAGACTGTCTGTTGAGGCAGCATTGCTTGGATGGAAGGCAGCTTGCCTCATATTAGACCAGGTGGCTATGTATCACAGAAGGGGCAACTGGAAAACAAAAGCAGAAGAGCCCTTCAGGGGACAACAAGGCCCAGTGCCCTTCGGTGGGAGCCTGAAGGTCATGCTGCCTGGGCTCTCTCTCCTCTACTGGCTTTTGGAACTACTCATCATTTCCGTAATATGATTGCTTTCCATGTTTTTCTGTGGCATGGATGCAGTCCCTGAGTTAGTGGCAGGTATATCGCCTTGAGGTAGGGGTTGTATAAGAAGAAGCTTCTGTGCTATTTGCAGGTTGTTGAGAACTTGTGGTCTGAAATCAGAGAAACACTCCCCAACACAGAGTCAGCTCCTGACTCACCCTGTCTGTATTTGCACCTTCTCTGTCTCCTGTCTGCTTTGCTGAGGGATCCAGTTCTAATGCGAAGCAAGTTATTCTCTTGAGGAAGAGAAAAGGTTAATTCAATCGTTCCCCCCACCACAACCCTTTCTCTTCCTTCCCCTCCCCCTAATCTCTGCAGGCTCATTAAAAGAGCTTTGTAACTGTTTGGGGCTGGAACAAACAATCCAGCCACTTTGGGAGGGACTCTGGGACGGGAGTTAAGGCACTTTCAGTCTTAGGCGCTAGAAATTCTTCTCAGAGGTTTCTACGCAAGGGGGAGGCTTTACTGCAACCTTTCCCCATTGTACATGCAGAGAGAGGTCAGTAATCCTGCAAGCTGCCGGCAGACAGCATGGGGACCTCTGAAACAGAGCAGAATGGGGCAAGAGAATCTGGGTTTGTCCAAGAATTAGAGATCCTCTGGGATGGCAGTGCGGAATCCCCCTTTTTGCTCCCAAGACTTGCTCCTGTTAGTTTGTTCTCAGAGCAAGAGCGAAAAGCAGCTTTGGGGAAGATGACCCGCTGTGGCCTGTCTACTCAGTGTGGAAGGGGCTGGGGAAGTTAGTTCTCCTGGTGTTTCCAGTGTGGCCTGGCTCATAGACACACCAAAAGCAGGAGCCTGGTCGGTGTGAGATCATTAACAGTCTAGTCACAGGCTCTCTTTCCCTCCCTCCCTCAGTGTCTGATCACTGCCGGACCCCTATGGCAACACAGCTGGTGTACCCAAGGCTCTCCACATTCCACGACAGGAAGGGAAGAGCTCGGGCTCCCAGGATATTCTCTCCCTGGGGTCACTCCTAGGAGGCTGCAGTTTAGAATCAAACCCATCGAACAAAGAAATGATGGGGCCGGTCTGTGCTTCCCTGTTTTCAAGGGGAAAGGGGCTGTGGGGAAGTCAGTGTACCCTCTCCCAAAACCCACTGGCCACACCTGACCCTGAGAGCAGTGGGGACAGGGTGGCAGGGCCAGGGCTGGCTAACATTTGAGGAGGGTGGTATTCTAACTGCATTCTCCCCCCCCCCCCCATTACAAAGGATACTCCCTGCAAGTAAAGCAGGACACCTGCAGCAGCACCGCCCATCCCAAGCCACCAACTCACAATTTCCCACTGTCCCAGCCTCCCTGCAAGTCGTGATAATATTACTAACAGCCTCAAGAATGAGTAATTATAACTCTGCCTTTACTAAAGCGGCACTGGAATACCAGCCTCTCTCCTCTGCATTTATTAAAGCAGCACTGCATTACCTGTACCTTGCTTTTCCTGGGAGCCGGGGCCAAGGCTTTATTTAATTCTCCCCTGCATGCCTGGCTAGGTAGATAAGTTTATTCAGCACCACTGCCTGATAAACAGTGGAGATAAAATATTATCATCAAAGCGCGAACCTCGGGTCCTGACACAGAGTAATGCTTTATGCCAGGCCCACGATCATCGCAATGCTGCCTACGTGAGATCTGTCTAGCACCAGTATTTCTAATGTTCCCACCACCGTAGTATGTAGGCGACCGACAAACAAATAAGGGCAGAACTCACGTCTGTCTGCAGGAACCTGGCAGTCTGTCTGTCTAGGCACTTATCTGGCTCCCACGTCTGTACTATCGCAGGAGCATCTCACAATCTTTAATGCCTTAATCCTCACAACACTCTGTGAGGCAGGGATGCCTCTTCCCTGCCACTCTGTTATTCCTCCTTATTTGTTCCTACCTTTCCCCTCTGTCTCTTTCATTCCTTGTCATTATTCTCCTCTGGTGAGGAGAGACTTTTGCGGAAGGCTTTTTGCACTGTGTTCTGAAAATGGCCAGACTTGGGTTCCGTCTGATTTGCCGGCCTCAAAGTTTTTTTGTTTTTGTTTTTTTTTAAACCACCTTAACATGAGACTAGCCAAGGACAGGCCAGTGATATCACCATAACTTAGCACATGACACTCTCCAATAGGAGGGAAGCCTGGTTTCCTATCAAGTGCAGGCTAATCTGCTGCTGTCACCTAGAAAGTGGCACTATAACAGGCTAGCAACAAAGCATGTGATGCCTGCCAGACTTCAGTTACATCTGAAATGGCTTCTAATTGAGGAGTTACCTTCTAGTGCCAGTGCTGAGCAAACAATGTGAACAGCAGGTTAGTTTACAAATGGTATTTATTCTCACACTGGAGGGCCTGGCCCTCAGTGAGGGCCTCCCCAAATTCCTGAAGACAAATGGTAGAAGAAAACTAACTTCTTCTTATCCTTCCAATTATAATATATGCCTACCTAGCCAACCTATACCATATCACCTGGATGCTCAATCTAACCCGTTTAAAAACTTGGCAACACATCCCACTTGACTCCCTTAAAAAGAGACAGGGTTTGTACAAAGAGGTGTATTTTTTTAAGGAGGCCAAACCGATTTCTGATCCTTGGGAATGCCATGGAGGCTGGGGTAAAAGTAGGGAGAGAAGGGGGAAATCGGAGTTTTGAAATCTCAACGGGGACATGTATTTTGCAAATCAGTCTGGATGAAATACAGAATCCATTCTGTCCCCTTTGATCTCTATTTGTTTTTCCAGCAGCGAGGTGTTCTCGGAGCGCCGGGCAGTAACATGCCCGAGAGATCTAACTAAAGACAAATAGGGCAAAACAGCCTTTTGCAATGTCAGGAGACAGAGGACGAGGCTTACAGCCCAGGCACGGTGCTTCCAGAAGCTGATGCAAGAAGTCAGCGTGCCGCTTACATGCCCGGGGAGGGATGACGGGGCCAAGCACGGGGATCATGTCCGCCTGTGAATTTCAAATAAAGCTCCCAACTTCTACGAAACTCCACAGGCAACAAATCCGTCCCATTCCCAGGAGGAAGAGGAGAGTGGGCACAGGCTGAGCAGCGAGTGGGAACCGGGACTCCTTCAGGAACTCATAAAATCCCGGACCTCCCCCCGCAAGTACAAGGGTGCCTGATGGCCACTACACTCAAAGTGCATGTGTGTGTTCACGGTAGCTCACACACCTTTCTCTAAAAAAAGAGCAGGAGGACTTGTGGCACCTTAGAGACTAACCAATTTATTTGAGCATGAGCTCTCCTGAGCTACAGCTCACTTCATCGGATGCCTGTCTGTCTGTGTCTGAGGGCGTGCGGCGCCTAGGGATACTTCTGCAGGAGACACACGGCACTGCACACACTCGTGCCCTTGCACACGCACGCGGAGACAGCTGCACACGTGAATTCCATACACCTAGCCTGGGCACGGGGCAGGCGAGGGGTGCTCGCTCTGCCACCGGCATCCCTGAGTTCCCAGCCTCGAGGCACGGTCGGTGGCAGCCGCAGGCGGGGGGAAAGACCACGCCGGGCGGGGGAAGGCGCCCCCTACACACACACAAAGCCCCCCACTTACCCCCCCTTACCTTGGCGTTGTGGAGATAGAGCAGCGCCGCCAGCCCCCAGTGGATCCAAGTGAGCAGAAAGTTCATGATTCCTGGAGCAGGTCGGGGGAGGGGGGTGGCTTGCTGAGCTTTTGCTGTGTCTCTCTCTGGCCGCCTGTCTCCTTCCCTTTCTCTCTACCCCTCCGTGCCCTCGTCCTCCCTCTCCTGGAGCCGCTCTCCTGGGTGATTTCTGCAAAGCTTGCGGCCAGGGGGAACTCTTCAGTCTCGGGTTTCACCCCTCCATGAGCCCGGCTCTCTAACCGCCAAAGAAACAGACACCCTCCCCGCTTTTTTTTTTTTTCCTCTCTCTCTCTCTCTCTCGTTCCCTGCACAAAGCTCAGCCTCCTCCGTCCGGCCCGGTTCCGATCCGACCCCCGGAGGGACAATCCAAGCTCCAAACGGCACCGATTTGTAACAGATTTCCCCTCGGAGAGGTAAGAAAAACCCACGCGCGCGCACACAAAAAAAGTTTGCCCGAAAGTTTTCAATGCATTTTCCAGTCTTCGGGTTGGTTTCCTGCGGCTGCTCCCAAGCTGGAGTTTCCTTTCAGGGGAGGGGGGCTGATCCCCGCTTTGGATCCCTGGCTCGGCCCGGTTCGGTTCTCCCTGCAACTGGGAGGGATCGGGGGGTGGGGATTGGATCCCTTTCCTTCTTTCCACCGCTTTCAAAATCCAAAGTGGCCGGGGAGTGGAGGGAAAATCCAAGCCGGTAAGAGTGGGGGCGGGGGGAATAAATTAATGAGTGGGTAAAAATAATAATTAATACCAATAGCAAATCCCACCGCACAGGGAGAGCTGCTCCTCCTAGTCTGCTCTGCTCCCTCCTGTGCTGATCTGGCTCGCTCGCTCTCCTTTCTTGGCGGAGAGTCTGGCTGCACTTTGCTGTCGCTCGCTCGTGAACGTCAGGCAAGAGCCACAGCCCAGCGCTCTCTTTCTCTCCCTGCCTCGCTTCGCCCTCCCTCTGCAACTGGAACTGCACTGCTCGGCTAGCTCCGCTCCTGACTCAGAAGAGCTTACTAAGCCCCGCCCAGCTCCACCCTCCTCCCCTCCCTCCTCGGCCAGGGGGCCCAATTCTGCAGCCGGGGGAGAGGGGGGGGGGGGACGACGTTGCGATTGGCACACATCCTGCTCCTTCCGAAAGCCCGCTGCAGAGTCGTGTGGTGCTGGCAATCGCTTGCAGCCAGAGGAACTGGGGATCCGTTC
Source organism: Lepidochelys kempii (assembly GCF_965140285.1). NCBI lineage: Eukaryota > Metazoa > Chordata > Testudines > Cheloniidae > Lepidochelys > Lepidochelys kempii. The sequence continues at coordinate 149,148,218 of NC_136382.1, read as the reverse complement.
CAGGGCCCCCAGCCGCTTTCATTTTCCCTCCCCCCCCCAGCCCCAAGTCACGATTGCGTTCCCCCTTTTGTCAGCCCCTGTGGGAACGTGTTCAAAAAATCAGAATTCACCTTGTGAACGGGGCTGGCTCCAAACCAAAGCCAAATGCATGGGGGCGTGGGGGGGCACTATCTCCTCCTTGCTAATCCCCAAAGGGCCTCTGACCCCAACATCCTATGATCTCTTAGCATCTAGGTAAGGGAGCATTCTCTCCTCGCCCATAGGTTTGACTTCCCTCCGGCCTGTGTGATTTCGTGTCAGCTCAAAGGACCTGTGGGTGCACACTGGTGTGCTGTGGGGACCCTTCTGACAGACAAACCTCAATCTGCTTCCTGGGGGTTAAAAATCTGTGTAGACTAAATGTGGACCCCACACACATTCCCCAGTCAAGATCCTTCACTCCTGCCACCCACAATATTTCATCCTTTGGAGAATACTGTTTTTATCCTTCCTTTTTCTTGCAACAATTTGCATGTGTTAAACTATAGATCTCCTGCCTCCTGGCACTGGGGTAGATTGCATGTTCAACCTGGGCAAATTCCTTGACTTCACCACAGAGTGCAGAAAGGGGAAGGGGGTGGAAATGGGGAAGGACATATTAGAAAGCAGTTTATTTCCAGTACCGTGCCACTAGGCCTGCAATGATACAGAGAAGCATTGACTCTATAGAGGCACCTGCTGGTGGAGGAAAACACACACAAAAAATCATTTTATTTCCCTTTGTGGTTCTTCGATTTACACACACAAAAAAATCATTTTATTTCCCTTTGTAGTTCTTCGATTTGCTCTTCCTTTTGTTGTTTTATCTTGGAATCCCTTTTGTGTTGCTGTCTCATGCAGCATTCACCAATTGGGGGCTCAGTCTTGCTGATCCGGTCTAAGACTTGGTCTGAGTAAGGACTGACTCACCTCTAGCAACTGCAGTGGTGGGCTCCTTGTGTGCACTGCAGGATTTGCAGCAGAGGGGGAGAGGTCAGAGCTCTGTAGAAGCCTGAGGAGGGTCCGTGGTCCTGCTTGCAACAGGGCGGGAGGGTTGTTCAAACATTGCAAAAGACTCCCTCCTTTTTTCTAATTGTTACAAAGACCCCTTCCGAGTCAGCAAATTGCTAATGATCTGGACTTTCCCTTAAATGTCGCTGCCAAAAATTGCCTCAGGGAGCACAGAGGCTGACAAGCCCACAGGAAGGGGGTAGGATATTTCTCTAAATAAAGCTAAAATAAAAGGTCCCGCATTCTGGACCTTTTCCAACAATGTTTTGTGCAGATTCCTATATGCAGTCCCATCCTCCTGTCCTGGCCCCTGCATCGCTCTTCATGGACATCAGACAGCTGGGCCTATGGGGAGGGAGACCTGCACAGTTTTCCTTATTCTGTGTAAAGTTCAACAGACTTTTTTTAATTAGCTTTTTTATGGATGAATGTTGTTGTGAATCAAACAATCCATAACTTTAACAATCCTGGGTTTGGGTGAAATTGACAAAGCCTATGCATCACAGTAATCTATCAAAATAATTTTCAATCCACCAATGGGTCATATCCCCATAAAGCTACAATGTACTGTAAATAATGTACAGCATCCTCACTTCTAAAATTATCCCTATAACATTGCTCACCTGGTCTTACATTTCACCTGGATTTTTATACTGGCCAACATCCTTTTACCAAAAAAGCAGCCAAATTGAAATCTGACTAAATGTTCATGTATCTGCATGAATTCAGGCACAAGCGAGAAGACTCACGTGCCTTCCCATGTTAAGGTTTTACTGCAACTAATGTGAGGCAATAGCTGTAAGGATTTCTATGGTGCCTAGAATGTTTATTAGAGGTGCCATACATCAACAAAGAAACTAAACAAACGTTCATGCCATATTTCCTGTATGGTTCTTATTCTTTTACTCATGATAACAAGTCATACGTAGCTAGAGGATGGGAGGAAGAAATTAATGGCCAAGATGTTAAATAATGGGTACCTAAAAATCCTAAATCCATATTTAGGCTCTTAAGTTAGTGGCCTGGTTTTTAAAATGGCTGAGCCGTGACTTATTTGGTAGCTGCTAGGTGCTGAGTACTTTTATAACCAGGCCATTTAGGACTTATTCTTGCACCATTGAAGTCAATGGGAGATTTGCTCTTGACTTCAATGGGCACAAAATCAAGCCCATAGGTGCTTAAATATTAATTTAAAGTGGTCTGAAAAAACAGGGGTGTCTATCATAATCTGGGAGCAGGAGGTTCGCTAAGACAGTGCTTGAACTGCATCCCTCAGTGATCTGGCACAAATTTTAAATATTTATTTTTGCCAGATCTGCGACTCCCTCCTTCACACACACACACATACTGTAAGCATAACTTTGGGCCTCCATGCTAGTATTCCCTTCAGTTAATCACTCGATTAACCCTGAAAACATGCAGAAATATCAAGCCATTTTCAGTTGCATTTCACATTGCACTGATGTGTTTGGAAGAGCTGGCAGTTTGTAGGCTGGAAAGTCAGGTTTCCAAGAACTGCATTCTCATTGTCGTGTCCGTCCCCCCCCCCCCCCCCGTCCTCCCGCTTTCTAATTCCTGAAGGAACAAACGGAACAATTCTAAGGGATCCCTAAGCAAATTTAAAAATGGAATGGGAAGTCTGAGAAAAGTGGACATTAAAAAACAAACAAAAGAGTGTTTTCTTAGAATTCCATCTCATGGGCAAGTCTGATGGAATCTGGATTTGGATAATCTAAATTGGGAGAGAAGTCAGGGAAACAAAGAATAATTTTAAACATTCTAGTGCCAGAGCTATTTCTTAATACACAAATCATTCTCTGATTTCATGTGAAGTCCCCCAATGCCAAGCCTGGAGCATAGCACCAGAAAAAGAAGTCCGTTGGTCAGTTCTCCCAGCAGGTCTGAAAAAAGAGCCAAAAAACAGTATTGTACCATACTGGGAAAAGCTGTGAATTGACAGTTCTGAATCCTAATGATTCAAATATGTTTCAGTTGATCATTTTTCCTAAAGAAATCACAGCTATGCAATATATAGTAGCTTAACTATGGTATAGTCAATTGCTAAACCGTGCGTGGGTGGATAGATAGATCAGTAAATCATTCAATCCTTTTTTTTTTTTTTTTTTAATTTCTTCACTTGCACGAACAGAAGCAACTCTAGGTGTAACAAAAGGTTTTCTCTCTGTGATGCTTTGCCAACGCTCCCTCTGGTGTGGTATAAATAGAATACATGTAGCGGGCAACGTTAATACAGTTTGTATTTGCAGTCATTAGAGATGCCCATGCACCACCCACTGGCAGCTTCTCTTGCCTCTGCCATTCAGGAATTTATGTGGAAATGCTCAGTTTCTGGAAATAAAAAATGCAGGGTACACTGTACACCATCACACATTCTGTCACTGTATATTACTTCTACATCTCAGGTGGCTTCTTCCACTGTCAGATGCTAAATCAGGCACATCTGGAGACCTGAAGAAGAGCTCTGAGTAGCTCAAAAGCTTGTCTCGCCGATAGACATTGATCCAAAGAAAGTTATGACCTCACCTGCCTTGTCTCTCTTGTGCACTGGGACCAACACAGCTGCAGCAACACTGCAAACAACATTTACAGATGTCAGCTTTAAGGTTCTTAGGGCTTTTAACCACAGAATACTGCACACACTCCAACGAGTATCTTAGTGAAACTATGTTTAGGACTGTTTAAATCTAGGGAGCTTTCTTAATGATGCCTTCTCCATGTGAACTTGATGGGTGCTCATACACACATGTATATACACAGCCACACTGTAAAACCCATTTAATTAGGAATTAAATGTTGGGATGCTTCCCAGTTAATAAAAACAAAAGATACAAGCAGAAAAAAGGAAAAATGAGACACATAAGGTAACAGGGGGTTGTCAACTATTCAGCTCTCAGCATCTTCTGTACAGGCACTGACTTTTGTTTTTACTGGTGGATGCTCCTTTCCACCTCTTCCCCCCTTACGAGTAGTGGGCAGGGCCTCAAGGAGAAAAGGCTGAGCGGGGGTGGGGCTTTGGGCCTCAGGAAAACCCCAGGTGGGGGCGGGGCCTCAGAGCAGAGCACAGGCAGAGTGGGGTGCGAGGCCCACAAAAGATTAATCTGGGCCTGCGGGTGCTGAGCACCCCCTTTTTTTTTCCGGTGGGTGCTTGAGCCCTGGAACACTCATGGAGTCAGTGCCTATGGTCTTCTGGACTCTCAGGGTACGTCTACACAGCAATTAAACACGTGTGACTAGCCCATGCCGGTTAACTTGGGCTTGCCCATCACAGGCTGTGTGGCTGTAAAACTGCTGTGTAGAGGTTCGGACTCAGGCTGCAGCCTGACTTCCTCTTCCCGCGGCGGCCGGACTTGGAGATTCTGGAAGGTCAGTCTTCCCTCAGATGGCTCATTGACCCAAAAGCTGAGCTTCTGGGCCTTTCTGATTATCCTTATAGTATGCATATTCCAATCACTCTGTCTTTTAGCTCCTCTCTTCAATGTCTTCAGATTAATGAGGTTCAAATGAGGTCATCTTTAGCTAGCATCAGTTCTGGAAAAGTCCACTTTAAATCAGTAATTCAAAAGGATATTTGGGCGTTTGCCTGCCGGCTGCCACAAAAGCTGAAAGTCCAAGTCTCATAAAAAAAAAAAAATGCAGACATGCCACTTTTGAGGAAGTTGGCATAGTCTTCTCTGGGGAAAATATTTTAAGATGTCATGCCACCAGTTTTACAGGAAGGTCAATGTAAAGAAACGCTATAAAAACAGCTGAATGAAAAAACCATCCAGGCAACAGCTATTCACCCAACAGTCATCTATCAGCAACATTAAAAATAAATTCAGACTTATGATCCAGTTCATCTTTTCTCTTTGTTTTCTACTAGTCTAAAAATAGAGTAATGTTCTTTCTGGAACTAGGCTATAGGTCAAACAGCTTTACCTTCCAAAATCTACATCTTGATAGAAAAAATTTACTTTAAAGCTTACCCGGTGAACACCCATTTAAAAATATAAAATGTTATATTTATATCAGGTCTGTATTCCCATATACACAGTATTTCACACACAGAGACTACAATGACTCTTCCAAAACTAGAAGGATAAGAGGAAAGGGACCATAGAGTTACAAGGGACCACAAGGATCATCTTGTCTAACCCCCTGCCGCGATGCAGGATTTGTTGTGTTCACAGTGTGTACATCATGTTAAATTCTACCTGGGAATAAAAATGAATGAAGTTTTGCCCTGTTCCCTTGCTGCACGTTTCATGATGGTTACAGTGTGGGTGAGCTAACATTTTAACTACCCAAATCCCATATATAGTGCAGTGTGTAAATGCACATGCACACAGAGATTCTGGTGGCAATCAAGATCCCCTGAGAGAGCAATGGCAATGGCCTGTTGTTGTTGTTATTATTTATTGTGCTAGTCACCCAAATGGGCTACGTGCTTTCCAACCACAGAGGAGGACACAGTCCCTGCCCTAAAGAATCAATCACATTCTGACAGAATATTTCAATAAACATCTGTCTGTCTGCTTCACTCTCTAGTGAGTTGTACACTACACTTCCACTGACGCATGTTATGCCTCTGATTGTTTGCCTTCCTCCCCAGGAGAGTTTATCCAGTTTGTAAATGCAACAGAGAGAACATTGGGTAAGATGTAATGAACCTGCCTTCACAATTTTGAAATGAAAGTGCCCAATTTTCATTGAATCATAAACACCATTCTGCCCTCTTTCACACAAAACAGTTTTCAAAGGTGCTCAACATACCATCTCAACCAGAGTTTAGGTTCGTAGGCTACTCCGCCACTTAATGTTCTTAAACTTGAAGATTTGGATCCTGAAGTCTATTCCTGTCCCTTTAAACGTCATTACTCTGTTTTATGCTTTGTTAAAGTTTCACTAGTCGCAGAATGATTTTTGCTGGTGGTGTTGATGCTGGGATAATACAGAATTCTAGATGTAGGCTCTGAGTTTGTCCCTATTATTGGGTGAATCAGATTTTCACAAAGAAGTTAACTTGGTTTTTCTGCAAAATCACATCTTAAAATCATAGGGACTTGTCTGCCAAAAAAAGCTGCATTTTACCTTATGGAAAGGGGAATAAGCTACACTGGTATAAGGCAGGTTTGAACCAGTTTAATTGTGCCCACACTATGGGTTGTATCAGTATAACTATATTGGTAGAAGATCAGCCCCCAACTGAAATAGTTAAATTGATACAAAAACCATGGTGTAGACCAGATATAAGATTCCCTTTTATTTTAATCCCTTTCAAATATTTGGCTCTGTGCTGTGGTGTACTCCCCACACCAGCCTTGAAAGCCATGAATTAGGCTAGGTGGGCCCAGTCAACCAATTAAGCTACAAATGGAGGAGATTTAGGCACTAATTAGGAGGAAGCTAGGGTTGCCAGGCATCCAGTTTTTGACCATTAAAAGTCCAGTTGGCGGCGCAGCGGGGGTCCGGGGCTAAGGCAGGCTCCCTATCTGCCCTGGCTCCATGCTGCTCCTGGAAGTGGCCCCCAGGTCCCTGCGGCCCCTAGGTACCACCCCCACCCCAAGTACCGGCTCTGCACCTCCCATTGGCTGGGAACTGCGACCAGTGGGAGCTACAAGGGGTGATGCCTGCAGGTGCGAAGGCAGCATGCATCACGCAGAGCTGCCTGGCTGTGCCTCCGGATAGAGGCCGCAGGGACCTGGCAGCTGCTTCCTCGCAGCCGTGGTAAGCGCCACTGGGACCCCGCGTTCCCCCTTCCCGCACTCCAATTCCTTGGCTCAGCCCAGAGTCCGCTCCTGCACCCCAAACCCCTTATCCCCAGCCCCACCCCAGAGCGTGCATCCCCAGCCCAGAGCCCTCACCCTGCCACACCCCCAACCCCCTACCCCAGCCCAGAGACCATACTCCATCCTGCACCCCAACCCCCTGCCCCAGCCTGATGAAAGTGAGTGAGGGTGGGGAAGAGTGAGCAACGGAGGGAGGGGGTAATGGAGCAAGTGGGGATGGGGCCTTGGAGAAGGGGCAGGGCATGGGCAGGGTAGGGGTGTTCAGTTTTGTGCTATTAGGAAGTTGGCAAACCTAGAGGAAGTTCACCTGTGAGGGAACAGGCAGGGGCTGGCAACAGAGTGGGAGGCTGCAGGAAGGAAGTCTGCAGTATCTCTCCCTGAGGTAAGGGAGAAGGAAGGGGGGAGAGGACGAGTTTACCTAGTAGGCCCAGGAGAGAGGGGCTGTCTAGGAAAGCTGGAGAATGAAAAGCTTGGAGCAGCATGGTAGGAAGTAGTCCAGGGATGAGAGCAGTAAGGTTGGTGTAGCCACAGCCCTTAACTGCTCAGTACAGAGCCCTGGACTGGAACCCACAGGGTAGGCCTGGGTTCCCTTGCCATCCACTGCACAGTGCTACTGCATGGAGCAGCGAATGGGAAGACAGCCTGAGTCACTGCGGGAGTAACATAGTCAGGGCAGTGGGCATGAGCACTGCCTGACCCTGCTTGTGGAGAGAGACCTTGAAAGACTCCCCTGGAAGGTGAAATCACAGTGGGACCTGACCAGAGGGCCGAGTCACAAAGTGGCCGTACTGTGACTACATGAGCAGTAGGTGGAAGAGAAGAAAGAGGGTGCTGAACTGGGTGGAGCTAATCACCAGAAGGAGGCACCACCCAACAGTGAGTAGAGCATTGCACGATGGGCTCATATTCATGCATGTCCCCAGTTTAGTCTCCACTGACTAAAATAGTAGCAATCAAATATGGGCTGAAGTGGGGGGTTGCCAACCTTCCAGGATTGTCCTGAAGTCTCTAGGAATTAAAGATTAATGTTTAATTAAAGATTATGTCATGTGATGAAACCTCCAGGAATACGTCCAAGCTATACTGGCAACCCTAGAGTTGGGGCAGGATCATTTTCTCCGCCCCACCGTCGAGATTTATGTCATTGATTTGTATTGGGCTTGTTTTTATGTGTCTCAGTTGCAAGGCATTACACCCTGCTCCGGCCTGGACAGCATTGCCATAGGAACAGTCTAGAGTCAGAGGCAGGACCAAAACACTCCTAGAGAACATTGTGTGCTCGTTTCAACTGCTAGGTACCATCAGATACACGACTTTCACCTCACACATGATGGGCACAGTGGCAAAATAATCCAGGCAGGCTTTTGTTCCCGGCTAAAGTGAATTTCACAATCTAGTGCTATCTAAAAAAAACCTGAAGCCAGCCTTGTGTCTCTCATTGCACGTACCTGTGAGTGTATGTCACATAGAGGCATCCTCATATCAATCACATTGCATAGGGGATTGGGAAGCCTACTCAGTCTGCACCACGAGGTACTGTTTCTAATTCCCTGTTAACATGTCAGGCTGCCTGTACTTTCCCTGCTGTTTTGCCTTACCACTTTCTGGAGATTTCTCTCCTGGCTCTGGGTGGATGGATATTGTGACAGCTGCAACGGACAAAAGCCTCTCCTGAGATGGAGTTTTTCTTTATGTTTTTTAAAAAACAGATTTAAGAGCAGCCTCTAATTTTGGAGGTCGGCATTAATTGTCTGGAAGGAAAACATCTTTGTGGTGACTGGGAGGTTTATTTTGTACCTTATCAGTTCATTTATTGGTTACCATATAGCTAGGTCTCTCTCCAACAGTCCCTGCTGGGTTAATGTTCATGTACTGTGTAGCACCAGATCTGCCCTGGGTAATTATGGGTATACCATGGGGACAGAGCTACCAGTCAGCTTGAGTGTGTAGCGTTTCACTCTGCCACATCACGCCAGTGACCCTTGGAAGCCACTGAGTGCTGAGTGGATTCTGCTGTGCAGGTGCTTTTGTCTGATATTTGAACCATACAGACTCTCTGTGGTATTTTTGAAAGGCCTACCTAGCACTGAAGGGACCCTCTGAAGAGCAGGGTGTATTCCTGGAAGATCTGGGGGCCTTTACGGGCTCTCCCTTGTTTAGTGACGTATGCTAGATCCAAGAGGAACCGCTAAAGTGCATGCAGTTTGCAGTTCTGCTTTGTTGTTGGATTGCATCCTCCGGTACATGGAAGTTGGGACTAGTGGCACGTTTATTCCTTCCTGCAGGGTTTCGCTTGAGGAAGCTGCCTTTTATTTCTTTATGGAGTGGGCGGTAAGACTGGAGTTGACAAGACTCTGGGATGCAAGTTATTTGGGCCTGCTGACAAAGGGACTGTCAACTGGTAAGCAAAGAAACACAAAGTATATGATGCTTATTCCTGGCTGCTCCAGTGTCTCTCAGCTGCAGTCAAACAAAACCAGAGAAAAAGAAAGAACTCAAAGGAGAAGGAGTCTAACAGCGTACAATCCCTTTCCCCAAAACTCAACAGCATGCAAACAAGCCAAGCCGAAGTCCATCCAACCAGGAAAAAGCAGACCCTTCTGCCAGCGCTGCTGATAAAATGAGATTCTTAACACCAGCATTTGCAGCAGACCCATAGACTTCCTGACATCCGCAATACTTCAGCACTGAGATACCCTTCTCTACAGAGCAGCAGGTTATATGACAGGAGGAGTGTTGCTGCTGCATATTGTACTTTGACTTGCTTTGGCAACACCTAGGTTGAGCTAGAAGTAAATGCCACAACAGTTATTACATCACAGTTGCAAAAACGTGTGGCATGCAGGCCTCGTCAGAAAGGGGTGATGAGGGGATACAAAGAGTGCACAGTCTCAGTGTCCCAGGAGAGGCAGCTCTCGCAGCAGAAATCTATTCTATAGTAGACCTCATCTTGGCAGATAGAGGAATTGGTCACAGAACTAAAAATTAGTGATTGCTTAGGTGCAAAGGCTCAACCTAGGTGTTGCCAAAGCAAGTCACAGTACTTATATATAGACTTTATTCTATATAGATATAGATGACATTTGGTGCTTTAAAAAGGCCAATTGCACAAAGCTGAAAACAAGCCTGAGCCAAATCAGGGGGAAGAAAGATAGAATAGAACAAAATAGAAAAATGTGACTGATATTTGGGAACTGTTTAAAATCACTTTACTAGATGTTCAAAAAGCCATAATCTCAAAATTTGAGAAAGAACTGCACACTCATAAAAAAATAGTCTGGCTTAGAGGGGAAGCAAAAGGAGTTAGAAAGAAAATGGGGAAAGGGGAAAGTTTAATAGCAATGAATATAAATTAGAAGCTAGGAATTTTAGAAAGTTTGTAAGGAAAGCAAAAGGACACATGGAGAAACCCATAGCCAATAGAGTTAAGGACAATTGGAAGGAGGGTTTTTTGAGCATATTAGGAACAGAAGGAATCCTAACAATGGTATTGGTCCATTCTGAGATGGAAATGGTAGAATTGTCAATAATAATGCAGAAAAGGCAAAAGTGTTCAATAAATATTTCTATACTGTCTTCGGGAAAAAGTCAGATGAGGTATTTATATCATATGATGATGAAATACTTTCTATTCCTACAGGAACTAAGGAGAATGTTAAATAGTAGCTACTAAAGTCAGACATTTTTAAATCAGCAGGCCCAGATAACTTGCATCCCAAAGTTTTAAAAGAGCTGGCTGAGCAGCTTTCCAGACCATTGATATTGTGTTTTCAATAAGACTTAGAACACTGGGGAAGTTACAGAGGACTGGAAGAAAGCTAATGTGGTGCCAATATTTAAAAAGGGTGAACAGGCTATGAGCCAGGTAGTTGTAACCCTGACAGCTTGACATCGATCCTGGGCAAAATAACAAAACAGTTCATTTGGGACTTGATTAATAGAGAATTAAAACGAGGATAAAAAAATAATGCAAATCAACATGGGTTTATGGAAAATTGATCTTGTCAAACTAACTTGATATCTTTTTTTTATGGGATTACAAGTTTGGATGATAAAAGTAATAGTGTTGATATAAAATAGTAAGACTTCTGTAAGGTATTTGAATTGGTACTGCATGGCATTTTGATTAAGAAACAAGAACAATACAGAATCCCCATGTGCATATTAAATTGATTAAAAATTGGCTAAGTGATAGGTCTCAAAATATAACTGCAAATGGGAAATCATCATCAAGGGTATGTGTTTCTAGGGGTGTCCCATAGGGATCACTTCTTGGCCCTACACTATTTATCAGTAATTTTATGTATCCTTCCAGGTCATTAATAAACATGTTAAAGTTTGCAGATGACACAAAGATTGGGAGAATGGTAAACAATGAAGAGGGCAGGTCACTGATGCAGAGTGAGCTGGATCTCTTAGTAAGCAGTGTGTTTTAATAGGGCCAAATATGAACTTATACATCAAGAAACAAAGAATGTAGGCCATACTTACAGGATGGGTGAGTCTGTTCTGGGAAGCAGTGATTATGAAGGACAAACCAATGTCTTCAGCCCAATGCTTATCCATCTTATGTATATCGAAGGTACTGATCACCTTCATAAAGTATACTTAGCCAATGTTCCCCGTCCAGTGCAACAAACTACTGGTTGGGGTGGGTATGAGATTTCAATAGGGAAATCAGACTTCAGTATTAGGGTTTTTATTAACTATAGGTACAAAAAAGTATTGGTAAGTGGAACAGGATACCATCCTAAAGGAGCTTTAACTGCCATTCCGACTGACACAAACTAACAGCAGGCAGAGAATCCAAAGTTGGGGCTGAAACTGATTCATCTCACAATGACACTGTGAAGCATAGCATGCTGCTCTGATAGTGAATTCCCTGGCTGGTCTCAGGCTGTGTGACAGCCTTAGCAGATTTTTGTGCCCATGGTGTGATTGGAATTCTCATAATTCTATCTAGGTACTTATATCCTCCCTCCTCCCCCATCATCCCCTCCTTGCGATAGTATTTGAGTACCTCATGGTCTTTAAGATAGGGAAGTACTACTATCCCCATGTTATAGATAGGAATCAGAGGCACAAAGAAAGTAAATGACTTTCCCAAGGGAACCTGTGGCAGAATAGGGAATTAAACCCAGATCTCAGTCTCCTAAGTCCCAGACTAGTATTCAGACCACTGGAGCACCTCTTGACTATGGTGCTAGCTCACACTTTCATGCTGTCTATATTTCCTTCCGCCAGGGGAGCAGAGGTTGAGACAAGAGATACTCAACATATGATCAGATCTATACTAGGACATTCCCCATGGGACTATCCATTTGTGATTCTGTTAGTTTTTCTCGTTATCTTTATTTATAGAAGCTAGATATGGAAAAGGCCCATGAGATCAGCTGACACCCCTTCCCACCCCCAAGACTGCAGGAGTAAAATAGCCTTCACACCCACAGTTAGACTGAGTGTGAATTTCAGCCTTGATGAGGATAACTATTAGGATTGGCTGCTTGTTTGGTCAATGCCGTGAGAAAATAGGGACTCTTTGAACATTGCCTTCCTAACCATGTAAGCTGCTGCCTGAAAACTCAATCATAAGACAGGCCCAATGGGCAGAGAACTATACCATCTATCTGCTTCTCGCAACAGGGTAGCTATAGAATGCCATCAAGTAGGGATGTAGACTGGAAATGTCATTAACTTACTGGGAATCAGGGATGTGAGCAATGTTCCCTCTAATTTTTGACAGGCTGTGTGCACAAAAAATATCTTGTGTGCAAATTGTGGTGGTTCTGTGCAAATTTTCATGCATGCGGTGTTTCGCCTTGTGCGCGGGGTTTAGGATCTGTGTCCGCGTGCACACGTGCACAGCTTAGAGGGAACAGTGGATGTGAGTGTTCTTTGGAATGTTTACTCACACTTTGCAATGGCACGTGTCTGGAAGACGGGTGTGATTCCATGACTCGAGTGCCCTGATACCATGCTGATGGGTGCTGCAGAAATGCATCAAGAAGAAGCCAAATCCTGACATTCTTACCTGAAGTCGAAGGGAGTTGTTTGCTTGAAATATGGACTGAGAACAAATGAGTGAGGATTTCAGGATCTGGGAGAGTTATTAAAACTTCATACTTAAGGGCATGTTATTTGACTTTTCAAGGGAGTGTGTACTAGCTGCTGTGGATGGAAACACGCCCATGTGAAATGTACCTCATATTTCCTATACCCCCCAAATCACACTGTGCGACCTGTTCTGTTAAAACCTGTATAGGGCCTTATCCAAAGCCCAGGGTAGTCAATGGGATCATTCACATTAACTTCAAGGGGCTTTGGATTAAGCTTATACAGGGCTGCTAAGCACCCTATCAGAAAAAAGGTACCACTCCCTCAATTCCTGTCGTAGACAGTAGGGAACATAATAAGTCTGAAAACACTCTTGAATCCCATATCTTTAATGCAGTACTTTGTGCCAAAACAACCCTGCCATGTATGGCTAAACTCCCCACACCTCTGCTCTCTCTTTCAGCAGAACTTGGTACAATTGCCTCAGTAGCATTCTCAGCCTTTCATCCAGAAGTGTCCCACAGTGCTTCAAAAACTGTATATACTGTGAGAAATCCAGCACCCGCTACTGACATCCTCTGGGGTGGAGCTGCACTTCTGTCACACTCAGCCAGCAATGCCACACAAACAGAGGAGGCAAAGAGCAACAACCCACAACTGAGAGTTTGACATGTTTATATACAAATAATAAAAAAGGCAGGGACTTTCGCTATCGTTGTTTACTATTGTGTATGCAACAGGTATATCTATAGATAATGTAAGCAAAATAGGGGAGGTCATACAGGCATACAGATTCGGGGGTATTTATATGGGAAGAGATAGTGCAGTGAGGAAGGATAGATAAGGCAGTGTAGGAGGAAAAGAGACAGAGGAATTTTGAGCAGTATATTTGAGAAGACCTTAGGATTGAAGTTAGAACCTTTCAAGACAATATTTTAAATAGCCCTGAAAATGAGAACAGATTTTTCTGCCGATCAGTTGTCTTTTTTTTTCCATGTAAACATAGACAAAGAAAGGATAAATTGACAAAAACTCAATCACATTAACAAATACAGATATCAAGCCAACAAATCCTAACTGAACATCACATTCCAGACCCTCTCTGCAGCCCTCAACAGCCTGAAATGCACAGGGGTAAAGAGAGTAAAGAGCCACTAGTAATTCCAAAACCCAGTCGCCTGTGATTACCGGCCAACCTTTAAACAAAATACCTTCACACACTGTCAACCGTAACTGTAATTCCATTGTCTTTACATTCTGGCCAATGAGCTCCCAGTTGAGAGAACAGTCAAGCAGAACACAGTGTGTAATACAGAAATCGAGAGGACACAAAGAGAAAGTCCATCAGGGAAAGATAAATATTGTTCAGTACAGATCACCAAGCAATATCTACACAAATTCCAGAAGATAAGAATTGTTAATAATTTCCTCCTCTGAGTGGTCGGCCCTGGCCCCTTCTGCAACCTCTTGTTCCCATGAAGATAACATTTTTGAATTAAAAAAATCTTGGCACCATTCATGTATATCCATATCTATATGACATAAACTAATGCAGAGTTCCCCTGGATAAAACACTAGAACATTTCTGTCCCTTTGCTAGAAATCTTTGGCTTTAGACAATCGAATCTCTGTTCTCTCTGATGGATTGTATGGGACGTTTGAGGAAATACGGACATGTCTGAAAAGTTAAACTTTCTGCATTTTCTTTCAAGCAAACTCCAAGCTCTGTCTCCAACAGACATACATACAGTACTAAGTGTTCTTGGGATCAGAAAGTGAACCATTAACGCCACCACACAGCGAACACCTGCAGCTGCTCCTGTAATCCAAAATACTGGTTAAGGTCCATCACGTTTTTTTCTTTTGCTTTTCTAAATCAAGCCCTAAAATACTATCTGGATCTTCCAGAGCATTCTATGTCATTTAAACTTTTTGCACATTCCACTACTCAAAGGTTTGTAGTCCCAGTGTTATTTTCCAGTGTTTCCAAGATTGTGTGTGTTTTGGTTTTGGTAACAATGTATTTTCTTAAATAAATTGCTTTTCAGGGACTGGTTTGTGGCTCTCCACCTCTGACTGCAATGTCCTGGATCTGTACTCACTGTTTGTAGACTTTTCGATGCACAGTTCAACAAATCATCCTTCATGTGCTCAATAATCCTGGAGTAAAAGCATCCGTTCCACTTTTGTCAATTCTTTCCATGGCCTGGTGCCGGAAGTCTCATCCTCAGAGACAGCCCCTAGCCAAATCGCCAATTTCAGAAGTGGACTTGCCAGATATGAAGGAATATGGTAAACAGCTTGCATCTCCAGATATGGGAAATGTGACCAATACAATGTACAGAATAATATCATAATTACACAGAGTGTTTGGCTTGTGGGTTGCAAAGTCACTGTAAAAATGGGCTTTTCTTCCTGTGCAGTTCTGGTCCCTTTGCATATTTAGACTCATAGATACTTTACTAACTAAAACACATGTGTATTGCTTTTTGCCTGAGTTAGTTGTC
Organism: Lepidochelys kempii; assembly: GCF_965140285.1. NCBI lineage: Eukaryota > Metazoa > Chordata > Testudines > Cheloniidae > Lepidochelys > Lepidochelys kempii. Next base: position 149,132,839 of record NC_136382.1, on the reverse strand, counting down.
CAAGAGCCATACAACTCTGAGAGAGCAAGCTGGAGTCTGTTCACAAAATCATCAACTTCATTCCAGCTTTATTACTGACTGTCATGAATCATAAAGAATCCAGCTTGACAATCAGATCCCAGACTGAGATTGCGGGGCTGACACTTACTGTAAATAAACCATTGTTTCACTTGTAAACGGAGCAAATTTCATCTGGAGTCAATGGTAACATGGTGTCCCATGGTACCATTTTTACAGGCACCTTTAAAAAGCAATATAAACAGCTTATCCTCTCTTGGAAGGGAAATAGGAAAAGAACATAATCATCATAACTTTGCATATCTACAGCTCGTTCAATTCCAGGATCTTTACAAATATTAATGAATTAAGCTTTATCAGCACCCTCTATAAAAGGTATCATTATCTTCATTTTGCAGATAGGGAAACTCAAGAATATAGAGAAATGATTTTCCTAAAGTCATCCACAGAGTTTGTCACAGGGCTGAGAGCAGAACACCGATCTTCTTGCTCCAAGTCATTTGGTTTTTAACTGTAAGAGCATCCTTCCTCTCATATTTTATACTGTATTTTATAATTCATATATAAAACATATAGCTAGAACAATTCTTTCTCTCTGTCTGTCTATCTATCACATTTATATTGTTTCTCCTTACAATAGCTGAATAGCTAATTACTGCAGCAAAAATCAATAAGAAATATATGGCTATATATAAGCAGTCTCTAGTGATGTTCTGTTTGGGGCAAGTGCCACTAAAACTAAAGTTTGAAGAGGTGAAAAGAATGTGGTATCTGTGTGATGGCAGAACAGAGGAAGGTGAGGTTGCGGGGAAAAAAGGAATAAAAATTTTTTCAAGTACTCAGCAAGCACATAAGAAAGCCAAATCTCTCATGGAGTAATAGCACATGGCTCCTTTATTGGTATGAGCTGACAAAGGAAGTGTGTTCTTTGCTTGCACACCACCTAGTACTGTCTCTATCTAGGAATGCCATTTGTTCATAAATCCCAAGCCTCTAGCCCCTTGGCCATGTTTATTCTAGAGGATTTTGCTTCTCTTGTGTGTTTATTCTAGAGGATTTTGCTTCTCTTGTGAATGAGGAGAGAGAGTCTTCACTGGAGCCATGATTTGCTTTTCTTTTGGAATGCCATGTTATTTTCTTATTATTATTTTTGACAGCATCCAAAAGTATGCTAGGTACGTCACACGTAACAGTTCGTGCTGTAGTTTCAGAAAACTGGAATTTTTAAGTACATAATGTGGTGAACTAATTTGCATATGATTCTTTAGCGACAATAAAAAAAACCTCCACCTTAGATGCAACAAGCCATTTGTGCAAAATTATACAACTGAGGCACAGTGGATTTCATTCCTGATCCCCACATACACGATCAGTTTAAGCCTTGAAACATGAGGATGATAATCTGTGCCCCTGAGAGAGAAACACATATAACTTTTATATGAAATATCACCTCACCACATTGCTGATAAATGCCTACAATGATCATCATAAGTGTGTTATTGTCACCTATCTCATATATATATATATTGTGTGTACACCCACACACACCCATGCACCCGGGAAGTACTGTATGCCATGCTTTGTACCTCCCTCCCTCTCCCATGAGAAGGAAACCCAAGACTTACTCCTAACACATTGAGGACCAGATCCAATCTTTCCATTGACCTCAGTGGAGCTGAGTAGCAGAAGGAGGATGGTTTCACAGAAATCTCACCTTAATAGGAAATATCACACTTTTTAAAAAGGTTGCTTCTGATTGTTCTTTACATGACAAATCTAGGTCTGGTCTTGTCTTGTCTGGCACTCTATGGATGGCTGTAAATCTACTGGCATTATTACCTCACAAGAAAGTGAAAAATGCAGAGAGAGGTAGGGATCTTTTTAGTCACAGTGTTTAAAATTTTTGGGGTTTTGTTTGTTTTTGTTAACACCTAGAGACACAGTAAAAAAAAAAAAAAAAAAAAAAAGCCCTAATAAACACTTGGGGGAAAGGCCTGAGATCCCCACTTCAGTTAAGGCATAAGAAAACTCACAAAACACAACTGAGACATCAATGAGGTTTTCCTCCAAGGAAGACCAGACTTGAAATCCCTGCTATTTCTAAGGTCAGAAACAAGCCTCAAACACTTCTGCCTCCTGTTTTTTTTTGTTTGTTTTTGTTTTTTTAAGCCCAATTTTCAGGCCTTTTTTATGCAACAAAAACAAACAAAAAGGCTACAAACCCAATTTTATTTTTCCTTTGCAGGGTACCTGTAACATGTTTGTTATTACACCTATGTACAGTATACATACAAACCCCATGTCATGGAGCACTTCTGGGAGTTCATTGGGTCATGGGGAATTCGTAGTCAAATTTGTTGCTCTTTTTTTTATTCTGCAGTTTGATGACATCTTTCTGATATCAGGATGCCCAAAGCTGTACACAATATTCTAGACCTCATCTTCCAAGTGCTTCTGAGGGTGCTATGCTGCCAGGGAGATCATTGCAGAGGGGAAGGCTCTCCCTGTGGAGGCTGAGGGATCAGTGAGCTGAGGGGCAAAGTTTCCCGCAGATCCGCAGTCTACATGAGTTTAAGTGCTCACATGTCTCTTACATGGCCCCCAGTGTTCTCTGCCCCATGAGGGGAGAATTTGAGGAGACTTTGTATGATAAATGTCATGGAGTTTCCTGAAACCCATGGGAGAATTCAGAATGGCCTTTTGTAATCTGAACATTGTCTAGAAGGATGTGTTCTTTATAATGCCCCCCCCCCCCATGCTGCTTACACTGAAGAGTCCTGTCTGTGGTAGCATAATTCCTGATGACTGAGAAAGGGTGCAGCTGAACCTCCTCTGAACACAGCCGAATTGCAAGAGCAGCCCAAGATGAGGTGTTCAGTACCATGTTCAGTACTGTTTCAGGAACCACAGCTATCCTTTTGCTGCAGGATAGCACTTTGTTCTCATTATTCCAGTTGGAAGCATAGGCCAGATTTTTTTTTGACTCAAGCAAAACTTCTCTCTTTTCTTGCTACCTGTTCAAAGCTCTAACAAGCCCTGCTGGTTTGGTACCTCGTTTAACTAGAGACTGTTTCATCCAGACATTTGCCTGTTACTGCAGAAAGCTCTGATGCTCCATGAATCCCAAACCTCTCGGCACCTTCCCTACATCCATTCGTTGGTCTCTGTCATGTACTTCTAGTACACTCTAGGTTGCAGGGCTGCTAATAGCAGGTCATGCTCTTGTACCAGATATGTACTGGCTACAGATATTCCTTTATAGAGAGAGATACTAGAGATTTGTCCCTGAGATCTTTTAATGCACTGCTAGGAATAGCTGCTGTGTGCTTAAGTATACTATAATAGTATAATATATTATAATTAACAATATAGTACAGTTTAACATTTTATTACATCTCCCTCATTACATTTTAAATTCCTAGCATTTACAAATTTGACACTATCATGCTATCTTTAAAGTTCAGTACAGATCAGTCTGCTAAGTGTCTCTGAATCACACTGGTTTTCTAATCACCCAAAGCAGCCCAAATATGTAACAGCTTGGTCATCTAGCTGTCCATTAGTTGCAACCACTGCCTGTAGTCAGTTTCAAATCTTTGAGTCTTTGTCTTCTTCTGCACCAGCCATCTGTAGTGTTTGCTCTGTTGATTGTTCTTTCTGAGAAAAAAAATGTAGGCATTGATGGTTTTTGTGAACTCTCCACTGTCAGTCTTGATCACATATGATCTGGGCACTGAATTATTTTTCTTTATGACAGCTGGCATTCTCCATCCCTTTTCCCCATCCAGTTTGACACAAACATGGTCACCAGGTTCTAGACCCTGAACTATATTCAGTAGCTGTTAGTGTTAATCTGTAGTTCAGAAGAGCAAGGAAAGGAACTTCCTGCTGTAGGATTTTCTTGGCTGTCTGTACAACTCTCTCAGCCTCTCCATTTACTTGTGGGTAATGTAAGCTGCTAGTAACATGATCAAAATCATATTTTGTTCAGAATGATTTAAATTCTGCTGCAGTGAATTGTGGTCCGTTTTCCATCACTAGTTGTTCTGGAATACCAAGATGAGCAAAATAACACTTCAGTTTCTCAATAATACTGCAAAATGTTATGTCTTTCAAGTACCTTACTTCTATATACACAGAAAAATAGTCCACTATGATCCGGGCATGATGTCCTCTGAATTTGCATAAATCTGCAGCTAGTCTCTTCCAAGGTCTGTCTTGTATGGTTCATCATTGTCTCTTGATGATCTCTTGTACTAGATCTCCTTTCAAAAGTCCAATGTCACCAAATTCTCCATGGAGTTCTTCCACTTTTCTCACTAGGCCCATCATGGCTTCCATGCTGCAGCTGAGAAGGATGTTGGCATTTGAGCTTTTGATCACATGTACTCTGAATGCAAAGCTTTTGTCTTTGTAAATTGTTTCTGTGGTGAACTGGTCCATACAGATCAGAATACCCCCAGGGCTAATCAGGGCTGTGTCAGGTGATTTCACTTCTGGGAGGGTTGAAGGTAATTGTCAATCCCTCCTGAGATGACTGTCATTTTTGTTCCTGAGTCAATTTTAAAGACAACAATCTTTCCATGAATACTCAGTTTCACTCTCCTGGCAGGCGCTGTGTCATTATATGTGATAAATACCAGAGACAATGGCCCTTGATTGTCTGTAATATTAGTCAACTTCCTGACTGCCTTGATATGGCAAACAGCTGCAAAATGTCCATATTTTGTGCATTTATAACACCTTGTGCCTTTGGCTAAATATTCATCTGTTGGGCTATGAATTTTTCCACATCTTGTATATTTAGAATTGAAGGCTTTGTAATTTGCCTTGGACTCCCTCACGGATTCAGGGCTTTTATGGTAATGACTTTTAGCTCTCATGCTGTGTCTATTTACAACTTCTAAGTTAGTTTCAGGTTTTTCAAGCTGCTCCTGTCTTTTGTTCTGCTGTTTGACTAGTTCAGACTGCTTTCCTATCTGTATAGTTGTGAGCAGATGTAAGTTTGTCTTTAATTGTAGTTGCTGTAGGAGGTTCTTGTCTGATAACCCAATAACCACTCTATCTCTAACATTTTCACTTTTTGCAGAGCAAAAATCACAGTTTTCAGCCAATGTATGCAGAGCTCTTACAAAAGATTAAACATTTTCTCTTGGTTCTTAAATTCTCTGACGAAACCATTCTCTTTCATAAACCACATTTCTCTGAGGTATAAAGTGTGCATCAGACCTAGCCAGAACCCTTTCATAGTCATCTTTGTGACTGTCTTCAGTAACGGCAAAAGATTTAAAGACATGTTCTAGCTGCTTCCCCATAACACAAATTAAAGAAGTTACCTGAATATCTCCAGTTTCAAGGTGCGAGTTTTGTAACAATGTAAAATCTTGAAAAATACTTCTTCCAGTCTGTCCATTCTGAAGGTGTATCAAAGCTGAAGTTCTCTAGGGCATTGAAGAGTGGCATGTTGATGAGATCTGCATCCTTTGTTACTTTGTTCCTGCTGTTCCTGCTCTCCACTGGCAACAGTTAGGTTGCCCTTACTTCTGACACCATGTCATGTACTCCTTGTACACAGTAGGTTCCATGGCTGCTGCTAGCAGACATGGACTAGCTACAGAGCTTCTTTCCCAGAGAGAGCTATACCAGATGTCTTCAGTCTAAGATCCTTGAATGCACTGCCAAGAATGCATTTGTTGATGGAAGGATCTCAGACAGTATCCCTTGCAGTCCATCTCCAATTCTCTTCCCAGGTCTTTGATTTTATCCCTTCACCCATTCCCCTGAATCTGTACCTCTGGCCTTGGCTCCTAGGAAACATCATACAATCCTGTTTGGATTACAGGGTATCTCTCTTCTGTAGAATGGTTGGCTTGGTTGGGTCAGCATAAAGAGGCTTCTTTGGAGTAGAATGTAGAGAAGGCTTTTATTAGTGGAAAAGTGGGTGTGGACAGATCAGCATAGGCTGTGCACTTGTGGCTTGGCTAATGTGGTGTATCAAGAGACAGAGCAAGAGTTATGCCCCTGGAAAGTGGCATGTGGTTTCATCACAGAAAGCAGCACCATTAGAATATCACTCTGAACTCATTTTTTTACACAATCACAATGCTTCCCCTAAACCCAGTGTTCCTGTTGTGTGCTTATGAGCACAAATCTATTACTTCCTCTTCCTTAGACTATTATGTAAGCGTGAATAATCATTTTCAGAAGTTACAGTTGAGCACATCATTACTGAGAGACTGAATCAGACAGGGCCCAAATTAACTTCAATCACGTCTTCAGCTTCCACACGTGCACAACCACATTCTCTCTCTTCCTCCATTCTCTCCATCTCCCATCTCTCCCTCCTCCTTCCTTTCCCTCTCAGCCTTCTCCTCTCTCTCTTTCGCAGTTTCTCTTCAGATCCCATTTCATTTTCTGCCCTATTCTATGTCCCTCAGCTCTTACCAGCCTCTCCCCTATCAGGCTCAGCAGTTCAGGGCATTGTCACTCTTCCCTCCACTGATTTTTAAATATACCTGAACAACAGAAAAGAACGAGGAGTCCTTGTGGCACCTTAGAGACTAACAAATTTATTTGAGCTTAAGCTTTCGTAGGCTAAAACCCACTTCATCGGATGCATGCAGTGGAAAATACAGTAGGAAGATATATATATATACACAGAAAACATGAAACAATGGGTGTTATCATACACACTGTAATGAGAGTGATCAGTTAAGGTGAGCTATTACCAGCAGGAGAGAAAAAAAACCTTTTGTAGTGATAATCAAGTTGCGCCATTTCCAGCAGTTGACAAGAACGTGTGAGGAACAGTGGGGGGGAATAAACATGAGGAAATAGTTTTACTTTGTGTAAAGAAAAGGAATACTTGTGGCACCTTAATTTATTTGAGCATAAGCTTTCGTGAGCTATAGCTCACTTCATCAGATGCATTACTTTGTGTAATGACACATCCACTCCCAGTCTTTATTCAACAACACCTTGTCTAAATCATACCAGAGCTACAGTAGAGACAGCGGGGGTTGCTCAGGGGAAAGAAATGGCCGCACAAACTCAAAAGCCACTACAACAGATCCTGAAGCCCTACTCTCTTTGATGGGTGAAAACCAAGCAAGGACCTCAGGATTTACCTCAAAAGGCCTGTAGCTCGCTGATAGAGAAACTGAACCTGTGCCATTGAGCAAGCTAAACTAGGACTGTTAAGTGGGACATTTTCCTATCAATCTCCCATGTAAAACCCTCCTTCTAAGTTTGTGGGTGACCTTGAAGTAGATTGTTAGAGTTCCCTTTGGAGAATAAGAGGATCAGCTGGGTCAGGGGAGGGCAGGGAAGACCCGTAGCTGGTGGCTCCTTGTTTGCCTGCCTCACTGAGCTTTGTGATGACCACTTTAATCACAGCTGCACTGACCCAAGTGTCTGGTTCATCAAAAGAAACCCGAGCTCAGTGTCTATTCTGGGAAATTCAGTGAGAAGGGAAGGGGGTGGAGGTGGGGTGGGGGGTGGGAGTTTGATAGGAAGATACCGTTTCCATGGTTTCAGGCCTCTTTCTTTCTCAGTGCTCCCTCCCTCCTCTTCAGCAGCTAATTCCTCCTGCCCAGGGCTCAGGCCCAGCTCTCTGCCTCCTCACTGGGATTCACCTTTCCAGGCTAGGCACTGGCTCACAACACGACTCATCAAATCCTTCACTGTTGGAACAAGGGGGCAAATTCATCCCTGGCATTGACGTCAATTCATTTGCATTTGCTTACACCATGGCTGATTGTGACCCCGCCCCCTCCCGGTGTCTATTATTTGTTGTTCTTCCCACTGAGCTTTCAGGTTGTGCTTCCTGCTGCCAGCCTCCTCTTTCCCTCCAAATTGTGCTGCCCTCTCACATGGGTGAGGCCTGGCTAGATACACAAATTCACTGTTCAGAGACTTGCAAGAACACGGGGGAAAACCACTCCGTCACTAGCAAGGACAAAGCCTTCTCTCTCCTGTTCTTTCTCTTGGGGCAGGGAGTTCTCCAAGTTCACTCCATTTCCCTCTCTGAGCTCCCACTTCAAAGCCCCCCTCCTCCACCCCCCACTGCAGCAACCTTCTATCTGTTTTGGAGGAGAAGTGGACATGGACCCAGCTCTGCTCCAGGTCAGACGCAGAACGGGGTCACTGTGGTGGAAATTCCTTCCCAAGGGACTGAACACAGTCACAGCAGAGCTCCCAGCCCCTGTCAGCCTGGAGAGCAAGCGGCCAGGTGCAGGTCATTCTCTCTCACTCTCTTTCTCTCCTTCCCTAACTCGTTCCCCCCTGCCCACCCCCAGCTCCCATTCCTAGCAGGCCCTTTCCACAGAACACAAGAAGCAGCAGAATTCCCGGCCAGAGTCTGTTACGGCAAAGAGTCCATTCAGAGGTCTAGCCTCTTTTCACTGGGAACACCCCGGCCCCTTTTCCTGTGAAGGAGTGAGCGCAGCAGAGCTTAGAAACAGGCTCATGGATACAAGTCCCAACACAAGAGAGGGGGAAATGGGCCTGTAAAGCAGTCTACCCTGTCATTAAAATATGAAAAGGATTAAGCTTATCATCTGCTTAGGAAACAGAGGAGAAGTGGGAAGTGGCAGTGTAAGGGGCCTAAAGCTTAGTTTGCTTTTTATCCCTGGCGGGGAGAACTAAGCAGTGTTTACAAATATGCTGACAGCCCAGCACGGATCATGCTCCAAAAACACAACGTCTCTGCTCCAGGCCTGTCTTCAAGCCTCGGCATCGCCTCCCTACAGCCAGCAAGGACTAATAAATAAGAGCAGCGATCCAAAACATGACACAACTTTTGAGTGACAGTTTGCTGTGCCTGGTGGCACAGAGCGTGTCCACACATCCCACTGGCAATTGCTCTGGTAAAAAAATATTATTGTCTGTTCTGCAGTGGGATATTAAAGACCGCAAGGCACTTTGTGTAACAGTTGGGATTTAGCCAGAGCTCTGTGTTCCCCGTCTCTAAATGCTGTGATGCAATAGCTCTGCCATGGCCTGGGCACCCATTAGCTCCCATCCAGTAGGTATTTAGACCCTGTAAATGAGCATGATGCATGAGCTGGCCCCTCTGCACAGGAATGAATTACACCCAGAGAGCGTTTTGAAATCCTTTGGGATGAAAGGCGCTATATAAAGAATTACAATTTGTTATGATTAAAGATAACCTTGCCCTCTCCTCTCCTTCCCATGTACTCAGCCTGACTCGTACTTACTGGAAATTCACTCCTCCCACTGCCACTAGTTCCTAAGACCTGTTTATTTTGATCTCTAGAGGGTGCTAGAGAGCAATGTTTAACTTCCCTGACTAACAGACTATTTACTTGTGGTCCCTGTTGAGCATCTTTGTTAAACTAAGAAGTACCTTGGGGTAAGGGTCCCATTACACAGGTGGCTCTCCCATTCCTCATCACTCTCAAACTGAACACAAGTGGGGATTAGCCAGGGGCAGAGAGAGTGCTAGGGTACTCTTTGCCAGTCAGAGGCTATGGGGATCTGGGATGAGAGTGGAGGGGCCTTGGCACGGACACCTGTCAGCAACATCCACACTCTACATGCTGCTAGTCGACCCTTTAGTATTGCCCACTTCAATACCTCTGCAACACATATGCCTGGAAATTAGGTGCTCAGGTGCCAGGATGATGGGCATAGTATAAGAACCAGAATACAACAGCGGACAAGAAACTATTTTCTGTAATTGTGTTCTTCCAAGCCTTGGAGCAATGAACTGCTGTATCCAGTCAGGCAGGGTAGCACGGAGTGAGCCTTCGGCTACATCTACACTGGGACCTGGGGGTGCAATTCCCAGCGAATGTAGACATATCTGTACTCACTCTCATTGAGCTAGGGTACTAAAAATAGTAGTGTAGTTGCAGTAGCATGGGCAGCAGCGAGCAGCAGCATGGTCGAACCACCCCAAGAGGAAACTCACCTGGATCCCATGGGCGGCTAGCCGGTGCCACCACTCACCACTGCCCGTGCTACCATGGCTATGCTACTGTTTTTAGCCTGCTAGCTCAACGGCTACATGAGCTGGGAGTCACACCCCCAGCTCCAAGTGTAGATGTAGCCCTAGCATGAACACGCGCGCACACACACACACACAGCCTGTAATCTTTTCCAAAAATTGGATCATCCTGAACCTACCCAACTAGGAATTTATGCAAACTTCAGGCACTCTGCATGTTCAAACATAAAAGAAACATTTTTGCCCTTTACGCTTCCCCCGGGATGAGAATGAACAGCTGAGACCAGGCAGAAATGCCGGCCAGATTGATTATCTGAAAAATGACCAGCCCTGGTGGTGTTCATTCTCCTTTCTGTGTCAGGACCCAGGTAGAGTCGTGAAGCTTAGGAAAACCCTTCTGCTTCCAGCGAGAGGTGTTCCTCATTTTATTCCTTGACACGTTTTTCCTGAAGGTCACGGGTGCCCAATATTGTCAATGCTAAGGGGATGCGTTGGCATTTTGCCAAGTCTTCGAGGCCTGCATATTAACTAATATAAATGTACATAAGATTTTAATCAGAGCTAAATGTTCATAGTTATTATTTTTTCTTTGGACAGTAAAAGCACACTGCCCCTTCCAAAATACAGAGGAGAACAAACTAGGCTTTGAGAATGGCAAGGGAAGTAACAAGAGAAACTGGCCCAGCTTCTTTGCAACCAGCTTCATCCCCACTTTCACCTTGGGTGTGGTGACATGCACTATGCACTTCACAGTCAGTCAGGTAGACAGGAAAAGGCCCGCGAACTTTTGAATTTCAATTTCCTGTTTGGCCAGGGTGGCAAGCTGCAGGTGACCATGCAGAGCTCATCAGCAGAGGTGATCATGCAGAGCTCATCAGCAGAGGTGACCATGATGGAGTCCCAGAATTGCAAAAGAGCTCCAGCATGGACCAAACGGGAGGTACGGGATCTGATCGCTGTATGGGGAGAGGAATCCGTGCTTTCAGAACTCCATTCCAGTTTTCGAAATGCCAAAACATTTGTCAAAATCTCCCAGGGCATGAAGGACAGAGGCCATAACAGGGACCCGAAGCAGTGCCGCGTGAAACTTAAGGAGCTGAGGCAAGCCTACCAGAAAACCAGAGGTGAACAGCCGCTCCGGGTCAGAGCCCAAAATATGCCACTTCTATGATGAGCTGCATGCCATTTTAGGGTGTTCAGCCACCACTACCCCAGCCAGGTTGTTTGACTCCTTCAATGGAGATAGAAGCAACACAGAAGCAGGTTTTGGGGATGAGGAAGATGATGATGATGGGGTTGTAGATAGCTCACAGCAAGGAAGCGGAGAAACTGGTTTTCCCAACAGCCAGGAACTGTTTCTCACCCTGGACCTGGAGCCAGTACCCTCCAAACCCACCCAAGGCTGCCTCCTGGACCCACCAGGCGAAGAAGGAACCTCTGGTAGTGGACCTTTTAAAATACTATACATGGTTTAAAAGCAAGCATGTTTAATGATTAATTTGCCCTGGCATTCGCGGCTCTCCTGGATGTACTCCCAAAGCCTTTGCAAAAGGGGAGGGCAGCCTTATTCCATCCACCATGAAAGGACACTTTACCACTCCAGGCCAGTAGCACGTACTCGGGAATCACTGTAGAACAAAGCATTGCAGTGTATGATTGCTGGCGTTCAAACAACATCCGTTCTTTATGTCTCTGTGTTATCCTCAGGAGAGTGATATCATTCATGGTCACCTGGTTGAAATAGGGTGCTTTTCTTAAGGGGACATTCAGAGGTGCCCGTTCCTGCTGGGCTGTTTGCCTGTAGCTGAACAGAAATGTTCCCCGCTGTTAGCCATGGGGAGGGGGAAGGGTGGAGGAGCTAGCCACGCGCTGAGGGGAGGCAAAATGAGACCTTGGAACGAAAGCACATGTGCTATGTATGTAATGTTAACAGCAAGGTTTACCGTGAAAGAGTGTACCCATTGTTCTATAAAATGTGTCTTTTTAAATACCACTGTCCCTTTTTTATTTCTCCACCAGCTGCATGTGTTTCAGGGATCACAGGATCTTCTCCTTCCCAGAGGCTAGCGAAGATTAGAAGGCGAAGAAAATGCACTCGCGATGAAATGTTCTCTGAGCTCATGCTGTCCTCCCACACTGAAAGAGCACAGACGAACGCATGGAGGCAGACAATGTCAGAGTTCAGAAAAGCACAAAATGACTGGGAGGATAGGTGGTGGGCTGAAGAGAGTAAGTGGTGGGCTGAAGAAAGGGCTGAAGCTGAAAGGTGGTGGCAGCATGATGAGAGGAGGCAGGATTCAATGCTGAGGCTGCTGGAGGATTAAACTAATAAGCTCCAGCCTATGGTTGAGCTGCAGGAAAGGCAGCAGGAGCACAGACCACCGCTACAGCCACTGTGTAACCAACCACCCTCCTCCCCAAGTTCCATAGCCTCCTCACCCAGATGCCTGAGAACATGGTGCGGGGGCCTCCAGCCACCCAGCTCAGCCACTCCACTTCAGAGGATTGCCCAAGCAACAGAAGGCTGGCATTCAATAAGTTTTAAAGTTTTAAACTTTTAAAGTGCTGTGTAGCCTTTTCCTTCTCTCCTCCACCACCCCTCCTGGGCTACCTTGGTAGTTATCCCCCTATTTGTGTGATGAATTAATAAAGAATGCATGAATGTGAGGCAACAATGACTTTATTGCCTCTGCAAGCAGTGATCGAAGGGAGGAGGGGAGGGTGGTTAGCTTACAGGGAAGTAGAGTGAACCAAGGGGCGGGGGGGGGGGTTTCATCAAGGAGAAACAAACAGAACTTTCACACCGTACCCTGTCCAGTCATGAAACTGGTTTTCAAAGCTTCTCTGATGCGCACCGCACTCTCCTGTGCTCTTCTAACTGCCCTGCTGTCTGGCTGTGAGTAACCAGCAGCCAGGCGATTTGCCTCAACCTCCCACCCCACCATAAACGTCTCCCCCTTACTCTCACAGATATTGTGGAGCGCACAGCAAGCAGTAATAACAGTGGGAATACTGGTTTCGCTGAGGTCTAACCGAGTCAGTAAACTGCACCAGCGCACTTTTAAACATCCAAATGCACATTCTACCACCATTCTGCACTTGCTCAGCCTGTAGTTAAACAGCTCCTGACTACTGTCCAGGCTGCCTGTGTATGGCTTCATAAGCCATGGCATTAACGGGTAGGCTGGGTCCCCAAGGATAACTATAGGCATTTCAACATTTTATTTATTTTCGGTTATTTTCTGGTCTGGGAATAAAGTCCCTTCCTGCAGCTCTTGAAACAGACCAGAGTTCCTGAAGATGCGAGCATCATGTACCTTTCCCAGCCATCCCACACTGATGTTGGTGAAACATCCCTTGTGATCCACCAGTGCTTGCAGCACTATTAAAAAGTACCCCTTGTGGTTTATGTACTCGCCAGCTTGGTGCTCCAGTGCCAAGTTAGGGATATGGGTTCCGTCTATGGCCCCACCACAGATAGGGAATCCCATTGCAGCAAAGCCATCCATTATGACCTCCACATTTCCTAGGGTCACTACCCTTGATAGCAGCAGATCTTTGATTGTGTTGGCTACTTGCATCACAGCAGCCCCCACAGTAGATTTGCCCACTCCAAATTGATTCCCGACTGACTGGTAGCTGTCTGACATTGCAAGCTTCCACAGGGCTATCACCACTCGCTTCTCAACTGTGAGGGCTGCTCTCATCTTGGTATTCATGCGCTTCAGGGCAGGGGAAAGCAAGTCACAAAGTTCCATGAAAGTGCCCTTACGCATGCGAAAGTTTCGCAGCCACTGGGAATCGTCCCAGACCTGCAACACTATGCTGTCCCACCAGTCTGTGCTTGTTTCCCGAGCCCAGAATCAGCGTTCCACCACATGAACCTGCCCCATTAGCACCATGATGCCCACATTGCCAGGGCCCATGCTTTGAGAGAAGTCTGTGTCCATGTCCTCATCACTCTCGTCACCACGCTGACGTAGCCTACTCGCCTGGTTTCGCTTTGCCAGGTTCTGGTGCTGCATATATTGCTGGATAATGCGTATGGTGTTTAATGTGCTCCCAATTGCCAAAGTGATCTGAGCGGGCTCCATGCTTGCCGTGGTATGGCGTCTGCACAGAAAAAAGGCGCGGAACAATTGTCTGCCATTACCCTGACAGAGGGAGGGGCGACTGACGACATGGCTTACAGGGTTGGCTTACAGGGAATTAAAATCAACAAAGGGGGTGGCTTAGCAAGAAACAGAATGGCCCCCTCAAGGTTAGAACTCAAAACTGGGTTTAGCAGGCTGTTGGGAGGAGAAAATGAATAAAAGACAAATCTGGTCTATTTCTTGTTTTGATCCACTTCATCTATCTTTATACATCTTGCTGGCAGCAGACTGTGCAGTATGACCGCTAGCCATCGTCATCTCCTGGGTGCTCGGCAGAAGACGGTGTAGTATGACTGCTGGCCATCATCTTCTGCTGGCTGCTGATTAAAAGACAGTGCACTGCCAGTAGGACTGAATTGTCATGAGACGAAACTTGAAAGGGAAATGACCTGGCTGAGTCACTCCCATGTTTGCCCAGGTGCCCCTGACCTCATCAAGGTCAGTTAAAAGAGCACCCAGGACTACGTCGACGACAACTACCAGTCATGCTGCACTGTCTGTTTCCAAAAGGCAATAAACTGCTGCTGTGCAGCAATGCAGTACCGCGTCTGCCAGCACCCAGGAGACATACAGTGATGGTTAGCTGAGCGGGCTCCATGGTTACCGTGGTATGGCGTCTGCACAGGTAACTCAAGAAAAAAGGCGCAAAATGCTTGTCTGCCCTTGCTTTCACGGAAGGAGGGAGGGAAGGGGGGCCTGACGACATGTACCCAGAACCACCCGCGACAATGTTTTAGCCCCATCAGGCACTGGGATTTCTACCCAGAATTCAAATGGGCGGCGGAGACTGTGGGAACTGTGGGTTAGCTACCGACAGTGCAACGCTCCGGAAGTCGATGGTTGCCTCAATACTGTGGACACACTCCGCCGACTACATGCACTTAGAGTATTTGTGTGGGGACACACACAATCGACTGTATAAAAACGCTTTCTACAAAACCGACTTCTATAAAATTGACCTAATTTCATAGTATAGACATACCCTCAATTCATCATTGGGTAACTTTATTCAGGGCAACAGTTTTTACTTAGTCCTGGTCTACACTATGTGTTTAGGTCAAATTTAGCAGCATTAGGTCGATTTAACCCTGCACCCGTCCACATGACCAAGTCTGTTTTGTCAACTTAAAGGGCTCTTAAAATCGATTTCTGTACTTCTCCCCAGCAAGGGAAGTAGCACTAAAATTGACCTCACTGAGTCGAATTTGGGGTAGTGTGGACGCAATTCAATGGTATTGGCCTCCGGGAGCTATCCCAGAGTGCTCCATTGTGACCGCTTTGGACAGCACTCTCAGCTCGGATGCACTGGCCAGGTAGACAGAAAAAGCCCTGGGAACTTTTGAATTTCATTTCCTGTTTGGCCAGCGTGGTGAGCTGATCAGCATAGGTGACTATGCAGAGCTCATCAGCACAGGTGACCATGGAGTCCCAGAATTGCAAAAGAGCTCCAGCATGGACCGAACGGGAGGTACTGGATCTGGTCACTGTATGGGGAGAAGAATCCGTGCAGGCAGAACTCCATTCCAAAAGATGAAATGCCAATATATTTGCCAAAATCTCCAAGGGCATGATGGACAGAGGCTACAACAGGGACACACAGCAGTGCCATGTGAAAGTTAAGGAGCTGAGGCAAGCCTACCAAAAAACAAAGGATGCAAAGAGTCAATCCAGGTCAGAGCCCCATACATGCCGCTTCTATGATGAGCTGCATGCAATTCTAGGGGGAGCCCCACCACGGTCCGTGGACACCTGCAAGGGGGGAGTCTCACGCAACAGGGATGAGGATTTTGTGGATGAGGAAGATGAGGAGGAGGAGGAGGTTGAGGATAGCACACAGCAGGCAAGTGGAGAATCCCTTCTCCCCGGCAGCCAGGAACTATTCATCGCCCTGGAGCCAATACCCTCCCAACCCTCCCAAGGCAGGCTCCTGGACCACGAAGCCGGAGAAGGCACCTCTGGTGATTGTACCTTTGTAAATATAATACAGGGGTTTAAAGCAAGCGTATTTAATGATTAATTTGCTCTGAAGACTTGGGATGCATTCGCGGCCAGTATAGTTACTGGAAAAGTCTGTTAATGTGTCTGGGGATGGAGCAGAAATCCTCTAGGGACATCTCCATGAAGCTGTCCTGGAGGTACTTTCTGTGTTAGCCTCAGGAGAGTGATATCATTCATGGTCACCTGGTTGAAATTGGGAAATTTGTTTAAGGGGACATTCAGAGATGCCCGTTCCTGCTGGGCTGTTTGCCTTTGGGTGAAAAGAAATCATCCCCGCTGTTAGCCACGCGGGGGGGGGGGGCATTCATGCTGAGCTGTTCACATTTGGCTGACAGGGATCTTCCCTGATACTAGCCACATGGTGAGGGGCGGGGTGAAGCGATCATCCCAGAGAATTGAGTGGGGGGGGGATTTGGGTTCTGCTGCACATTCACCCTAGAACCACAGCCCCTCCTTTTAAATGGCCAACCCAACGGGCTTTGCTTGGTATGGGAAAGGAAGGTGCTGCTGTTTGAAACCATTCCTACATATTATGAAGGTTGAAGAAGCTGAAACCCTTTGCCTGACCATGGCTGCCTCAACCTGAATTCTCTTGCCCAGCCGAGTGTGCATGATGTCCCACACCAAACTGGCAGGCACTCAATATAAGAGGCAAAATGTGACCTTGTACCCAAAGTACATGTGCTATATAATGTGAATCGCTTGATTCAGTGTGAAATAGTCTTTCCTTTGTTCTCTAAAATGTATCTTTTTAAATACTACTCTCCCTTTTTTTCCTCCTGCAGCTGAAAATGTTTCTACACTCCCCCTATCATCTCCATCCCAGAGGCTAGCGCAGATTAGAAGGCGAAAAAAACACACTTGTAATGAAATGTTCTCAGAGCTCATGCAGTCCTCCCACACTGAAAGAGCTCAGCAGAATGCATGAAGGCAAACAATGGCAGAGTCTAGAAAAGCATTAAATGAACGCAATGAGAGGAGGGAGGAGCATGATGAAAGGAAGCAGGAGAGCAATGAAAGGAGGCAGGATGCAATGCTGAGTCTAACAGGGGAGCAAACTGACATGCTCAGGGGTCTGGTGGAGCTGCAGAAAAGGCAGCAGGAGCACAGACCACCGCTGTAGCCCCTGTATAACTGCCTGTCCTCCTCCCCAAGTTCCATATCCTCCTCACTCAGATACCCAAGAACGTGGCGGGGGGAGGCTACGGGCACCCAGCCACTCTATCCCAGAGGATTGCCCAAGCAACAGAAGGCTGGCATTCAATAAGTTTTGAACTGTAGTGTGGCCTTGTCCTTCCTGCCTCCCCTCATCCAACACCCCACCCGGTGCTTCCCTCCTCACCCACCCCTCTTGGGCTACCTTGCGAGTTTTCCCCCTATTAGTGTGATGAATTAATAAAGAGTGCCTGATTTTGAAACAATAATGACTTTATTGCCTCTGAAAGCAGTGATCGAAGGGGGGAGGTCGGTTGACTTACAGGGAAGTTGAGTCAACCAAGAGGGCGAGTTTTCATCAAGGAGAAACAAACAGAACTGTCACACTGTAGCTTGGCCAGTCATGAAACTGGTTTTCAAAGCTTCTCTGATGCACAGAACACCCAGCTGTGCTCTTCTAATAGCCCTGGTGTCTGGCTGTGTGTAATCAGCTGCCAGGCGATTTGCCTCAACCTGCCACCCAGCCATAAGTGTCTCCCCCTTACTCTCACAGATATTGTGGAGCACACAGCAAGCAGCAATAACAGTGGGAATATTGGTTTCACTGAGGTCTAACCTAGTCAGTAAACTGCACCAGCAAGCTTTTAAACATCCAAATGCACATTCTACCACCATTCTGCACTTGCTCAGCCTATAGTTGAACTGTCCAGGGTGCCTGTGTATGGCTTCATGAGCCATGGCATTAAGGGGTAGGTTGGGTCCCCAAGGATAACTACAGGCATTTCAACATCCCCAATGGTAATTTTCTGGTTTGTGAAGTAAGTTCCTTCCTGCAGCTGTTCAAACAGACCAGAGTTTCTGAAGATGTGAGCGTGATGCACCTTTCCCGTCCATCCCACATTGATGTCAGTGAAACATCCCTTGTGATCCACCAGTGCTTGCAGCACCATTGAGAAGTACCCCTTGCGGTTTATGTACTGGCTGCCAAGTTGGTCCAGTCCCAAGATAGGTATATGCGTTCCGTCTATCGCCTCACCACAGTTAGGGAACCCCATTGCAGCAAAGCCATCCACTATGACCTGCACATTTCCCAGGGTCACTACCCTTGATAGCAGCAGCTCAGTGATTACATTGGCTACTTGGATCACAGCAGCTCCCACAGTAGATTTACCCACTCCAAATTGATTCCTGACTGACCGGTAGCTGTCTGGCGTTGCAAGCTTCCAAAGGGCTATCGCCACTCGCTTCTCAACTGTGAGGGCTGCTCTCATCTTGGTATTCTTGCACTTCAGGGCAGGGGAAAGCAAGTCACAAAGTTCCATGGAAGTGCTCTTAAGCATGCGAAAGTTTCGCAGCCACTGGGAATCATCCCAGACCTGCAACACTATGCAGTCCCACCAGTCTGTGCTTGTTTCCCAGGCCCAGAACTAGCGTTCAACGGCATGAACCTGCCCCATTACCACCATGATGTCCAAATTGCCAGGGCCCATGCTTTGAGAGAAGTCTGTGTCCATGTCCCCATCACTATTGTGATCGCACTGTTGTCGTCTCCTCGACTGCTTTTACAGGTTCTGCACCTGCTGCAGGATAATGTGTGAGGTGTTTGCAATGCTCACAACAGCAGTGGTGAACTGAGCGGGCTCCATGCTTGCCGTGGTATGGCATCTGCAGGAGAGCAGGAGAGCAGAGTTGCAGCGGAAGCGGTGGATGACGATGGATGCCATGAGAATAGATATTTATACAGAATGACAATAGGACCTGCGAGGTGAATTCATGGCACCAGGAGAGCAGAGTTGCAGCAGAAAGCTGATGTGGGGGGGTCACAGGATTGCCACCTTCATTTCTGTGCTGTCTTCAAAGCTGGGCTCCGGAGACAGCAGCCACAGAACCTACTGCAGCTGGGGGAGATTCCCAGAGGTGGGTCTGATCTCTCCCTGAGAGTATCCGTGCAAGGGAAGGAGAAGAGGAAGTCCTGTCCCTCCCCCGCCTGGTGGACTAGCAGCTGGAGCCCAGTGAATGGAGGGAGCCCCCAACTGGGGCACCCTTAGCCCTGCCAATCCCCCACCCCTCCAATAGCTAGATTGCACTGGGGAGATTTGATTTCACAGTCCCTGACATTTTTTCACAGCCGTGAATTTTGTAGGGCCCTAAACATAAGGCCATATAATTTCAACCAGGCCTTGCTTCACAACACAAGCGTCGGAAGAGTCAGAAGATTTTCTTTGCAAGCAGGATACTAATTTAAAAATAAAGAAAGTCAGAAATCTTAAATTCTACAGAATCTGAGGGGCACAAGGATGTAGTGATATGGGGGATTCTCCATCACTTGCAGTCTTCCTAAAATATATGCTCTTAGCCCAACCAGAAATGATGGGGTTGATGCAGGAATCACAGGGTGAGTTTCTATGGCCTGTGTTATGCTGGAGGTCAGACTAGATGATCATCGTGGTCCTGACTGGCCTTAAAATTTGTGAATCTAAGAAAAGAAGTTCCTTAGTGGCCCTAGTTTGTCTACCACAGCTCTAGAGCTTCTGGGCATCTCTACAATAGAATTTGTCTACCCAGTAATACATTTTTAGGTTCCCTTCCATTTCCTATGTGTCCCTCCTCCCAACCCCGTCCTCACTTTTAGGAAGGCCAAGGGATATGGTAGCCTGTGAAACATCAGAAATAACATCATTTTAGAAGTACCTTTCATGACCCTACAGGTCTTGAACTTGGGTCCACAGTCAACTGTTGGTTCTCTCCTCCTACCTAGCAGGTTGCTACTAATCAGTTAAGCTGGAGAAGCCATGAAACCTGAAGCTATATCAGGGACGGCTTCCCAGGGCCTGAATGGAGGAACACTGGGAACTCTGATTGGTCAGGGCTTCCTATTTAAACCCGAATTGTGAGACAGGAAGTTATTTGCACATCTGGGCTCTACCAGGCTGCTACGTTGGATCCTGCCTTCTTGCCTGCCTCCTGAACCCTGATTCCCTGACCTATTCCTGGTTCCTGCTTTATTCCTGATCCTTGCCCCTGGTCTCTGAATCTGACTCTGACCCTGGGTTTGACTCTCCAATTCTGAGCCATGGCTCGACTCCTGACTCCAACTCCTGCTCCAATCATTGGTTTGACTTTCCGACTCCAGTTTTGAGCCTTGGCTCAACTCCTGACTGTGACTCTGGCTCAATTTCTTGGCTTGAGCCTCTAACTTCAGCTCTAACCCTTGTCTTGACTCCCAACTCCAACTCCTGCCCCAACCACTAGACCCGGCCACCTACCTCTTGGTCCTGACAGTTTGTGTGGACCACTGCCCCAAGAGGCGGGCCCAGGAAAAGATTGAGGATGGAGCCAATTAGTCAACCTCGGCTTCAAGAAGAACCAGGCTTACCTGAGTGGGCTGACTGCCCTCAGGTGGACAACCAAGCACTACATCTCAAAGTGCACAATTGACCACTAAGAACCAACTGTTGTGGGAGCAGGTGAGCCAGCTCCATAACAAGAACACAACACTGCAGGCACAACCCACAGTTTCTGCCCCAGAACAGGGTCCCTCAATCCCCTGCCAAAATGGTTTGACGGAAGTCATTGGGTTTCCGGGGGGGTTTATGAATCAATGCCACCTCCAGTTCTCAGTCCGTTCCTAGGCCTATGCACCTGACAAGGCCAAGATAGGCCTGGTAATTAGTCTACTGTCTGGGGAAGCTTTGGATTGGGCCTACCCTTTGCTGGAAGGCAATAGCCTGGTATTGTCAAACTGGGACACTTTTTTCAGTCAATATTGTCAAAGTATGTTGACCTTCATCATGCCCACTTAGCAGAAGCCGCATTAAGGAAGCTTCAGCAGAGACAGGGCATCACCACCTCTTACATGGTGCACTTCCACCAGTGCATTGCAGTCATTCAATGGAATGAGGCAGCATGATGATACCAATTCCAGTGCAGCCTGCAAGAGGAAATTAAGGATGAGTTGGCCCAGATAATGAATCCTGCAGGCCGGGCACTTTCATCAGCCTTGCTATGAAATTGATGCTATTGCTGAATTGATGACCAATTGCAAAAGCAGAAAGAGGAAAAGAAGGGCTCCCTCTAGCCCCTTTGTCTCCGTGCAAGTCCATCAACACGTACCCTGCCTACCGAACCAATGTAGATAGATCTAGGCCCCAGGCAGCTTGCCCCCAAAGAGAAGGAATGGCACCAAAAATGCCACCTATGTTTTTATTGTGGTGAATCTGGTCAAGCTGTAGTTGTTTGTCCCATACAAATCCCAAAGAACTAGCCCATGGCACTGGTTGTCTTCATTAAGAAGAAAGATGGCATCCTCCGTCTCTGTGTAGATTACCTACCCTTGAATCAAATCACAATCAGGAATCAATACCCTCTGCCCCTAATTCCTGAGATGTTGGATTGTGTAGGGTTTACCCAAATATTTGCAGAACTAGACCTTCCGGGGGCCTACAGTTTTGTGCAGGTGATATGTGGAAATGGTGTTTAGGATCCATTATGGCTGCTTCCAGTATTTAGTAATGCGGTTAGGCCTTATGAACACTCCAGCCACTTTCCAACATTTCCTCAATGATGTGTTACAGGATATATTATACTACAACATTTTGGTCTATTTTGACAACATACTCATTTTTTCCAACAACTCAAAGAAGCACAATTTCCACACCAGGACAGTCCTAGAGAGACTATGGCAACATGACCTTTATGCTAAATTAGAAAAATGCACTTTTGATCAAACCACTATAGAGCTCCTGGATTTTATCCTGTCTCCTGAAGGAATTAAGATGGATACATACAAGATTCAGGCTGTTTGCGATTGGGCCATTCCCTGAAATGTCCACAATCTGTAATGCTTTCTAGACTTTTCCAACTTTTATCATAGGTTCAGCCCAAACTTCTCAAAGCAGATCACACCTCTCACAACCCTACCTGGCAAGAATATTTAGTTCCATTGGCCCCCGGAGGCCCAAACTACTTTTGAACCATTAAGCTAGCCTTTACCACTGCTCCTATATTGGCTCACCCAGACATCCCACAGGACGTTGTTGTAGAAGCAGACACCTCCAGTATGACGATTGGAGTGTGATTCTCACAAAGACACCGGGCTGAGGAGATTTTACATCTCTGTGCCTATTTCTCTCAGAAACAAACCTCTGCAGAACAGGACAATGAAATCCTGGACAAAGAACGTCTACCCACCAAAACAGCCTTCCAGGAATGGTG
Source organism: Lepidochelys kempii (assembly GCF_965140285.1). Taxonomy (NCBI): domain Eukaryota; kingdom Metazoa; phylum Chordata; order Testudines; family Cheloniidae; genus Lepidochelys; species Lepidochelys kempii. The sequence goes on along the minus strand of NC_136382.1, from coordinate 149,110,330 downwards.
CCATTACCTCGTGGTGGCTCACCATCCAGGCCCAGTTTTTATTGACCATAAAAATTCAGAGTACTTGCACAACGCTAGAGCACAGAATCAGTGACAACTTTGATGGGCCTTGTTCTTTTCACAGTTCAACTTAATTATTTCCTAGCATCCTGGAATTAGAAATAGCAAAGCCAATGCCTTATCCCGGAAGGGAAAATATTACACCACTTTAAAGGATCCAAGCCAAGAACCATCTCATATACTTTAACCCCATAATTTCATGAATGCTGCCATCTGATAGAATTTATTTTCTTTAATCTATTCTGCCTCTGCTTCAGGAATACCTTCCAATGAATTAGCTGCAATAAACAAAAAGGCACATGACACTTGGGAGGGAGTCACATTTATGAAGGGCCATATCGACATTCCCCCTGGTCCCCTATGCATGATGGCACCACACAATAAACCCTCCTTCAACGCCTGGAAACCTCACCTAGGCCTTGGGCAACTATCACATTAAATGTTATTGTAGAACTTTCAGAGTCCAACAGGTTTACTATAATCCTGACAGTTGTAGACCACCTTACAAGAATGGCTTCTTTTGTTCTCAGTGCCCATCTACCCTCATCTGAAGAAACAGCCTAATTATGGACAATCTATGTTGCCCATATCCATGGTCTCCCAGACTACATTATCTCTGCTTGTGCCCCACAATTTATCTCTTGGTTCTGCAAAGAGGTACTGCAAATTGTGGGGTCCACACACATCCCTCCTCTGTATACTGTCCTCAGACCAATGGCCAAATGGAGAAAGTAAACCAAATCTTGGAGCAGTACCTACAATGCTACACCAACTACCATCAGGATGATTGGGCTTCACTATTACCACTGAGCTTCACTATTACGCAGAATTTGCATACCACAGTGCATATCACATTTCCACAGGTCAGAGCCCTTTCTTTGCAAACTATGGGTTCCACCCAGAGTTACCAGCATTCTCCTCTAACCCAGCTGCATCAGATGGGGTTCAACAAATCCATCAGACCCAGGAGAAACTAAGGAACCATCTCAAAAAGCAAAACTGCATTATAAAAGGCATGCCGACCAGCGTCATAAACCAGGTCCCCCTTATTCAGTGGGTGATAAGGTGTGGCTTTCAGCAGAAGGTCTTTCTACTGATAGACCTTCATGCAAACTGAACCACCAGTTCCTGGGTCCCTCTCAAGTCCGATAACAGATCAACCCAGTCACCCACAGGATCCAGCCTGTTTCAGTGCTAAAACCATACACAGAAAACCCCTTCCCTCATCGGAATAAACTACCTCCTCTGCCCCAAGACTGAGTGCTCCTAGACTCCGAGACTCCACAATTCAGTGGGGCAAATTCTGGTACCTAATCAAGTGAAAAGGATGTGGCCCAGAGGAACATACTTGGGAACTGACACAAAACATTCATGCCCCTGCTCTTCTCAAGGCATTTCACAAAAACCACTCACAGAAACCCAGTCCTTTAATGCCCTGAGGGCACCTCCAAAGAAGGGGGCACTGTTATGATGCTGCAGGACTTGAACCTGGGTCTATGAAGCTTCTAGTTAAGTAGTGCTGCCCTGCTCCCAACAAGCAGCTCATTACTAGCCAGTGGAGCTGGAGAGACCATGAAACCTGAAGTTACATCAGGGAAGGCTTCCCTAGGCCTGATTGGAGAAACACCGTGAATTCTAATTGGTCAAGACTTCCTATTTAAACCCAAAGAAAGGCACAGGAAGTTGTCCATGTAACTGGGCTCTACTTGGATGCTATATTGGATCTTGTCTCATTCCAGCTTTCCTAACTAGTTCCTGTTCCTTGCTCCTCATCTTCAAAGCCTGCCCTGACCTTTGGTTTGACTCTTAGACTCTGGCTTGGACCCCTGGCTTGAGTCTCCCACTCTGACTCTGGCTCTAACCACTAGACTGGACCACTTACATCTCAGCCCCAGCAGTAACTGAAGAAACTTAGTACTAATTCTTCACACTCTCTTCTCGGGGCTCTTTTCCAGGTCAGTCATTGGCTGCTATTCTGAAGGAACTCACAGAATCGCTTAGATCAATAAAATCCCAGAGCAGGGAAGGAGCAAAGCACAGCTTGGAAATGACAGTTAGGAGAGTAAAGGGATGGAGGGAGGAAGAAAAGAACAATGAGACAAAAATGAGAGTGAAAAGGAAAGAGAAAGAATAAAGGAAAAGGAAGGAGTGAAAGGGAAAGAAAATGGGGAAGAAAGGAGAATGGGAGAAAGGTGAAGAGCAGGAATAAGAGAAGGATGAAGAAGGGGAGAAGAAAATTGAGAAGGAAAGAAGAAGAGCAAACAAAAGCTTGCCAGAGAAAGGAGAGAAATAATAATACTTTTCATGTCCCAGTCTGGGAACAGAAACATTGCCATGTGACTCTGGAGACCAACCAAACAGCACAGGAAAGGGCACAGTGTGGCTAGTGCCTGTAAAACTCAGAGGGTGAAAGTCTCTACTTGTGGAGATCATTAGACAATCATAGACAATGAACCAATTTGTAAAAATTGTGGGAATTCACAAACAGAAAAAAGGAATCATCCGAGGAAAGATTCACAGTGAACTATGCCATAAGCTTTCATTCTCCCCTGATACTATTGGTCTGGCATCAGCTCCCTGCCTCACCAATGTATTCCCAGCAAACCTGCCAAGAAGAGCTAGGAGAAGACCAGGAAGACTTCTCCTTGAATACTAAAGTGAAATAGAAAGGGAATGACGACTTACCATATTCTCAGCCCTTTTGCGTTCACTTTCACCAGGGTTGGTGTGAGCTTTTTTATTGGTACAAATGTTCACGGCCAAATTCTTGTGGCCAAAATTCAGTCTGAGTAGAGCAGGTTGAAAACCAGAATTTGGGAAATTGGGATATTTGCAGTGGGAAATTGCAATATTTGGACATTTGTTTTCATCCCCAACAAAAAGTTGAAATATCAAAACCGTTCACAGAATGAAAAGCTCCAAAAGAGTCCATTTGTTTGGACATTTTCAATTGAAATGAAACATTTTTACATTTCGGAGTCTAAATGTTGTGATTTATGAACCCGACATTTCAACTCCCGTAGGGATCCCCACGATGCACTGCAGCAGCTCAGCCACAGGGAAAGACTGTGCTGCATCATACAAGATGTAGTCTAAATCGGGAATCGGGACTAGTACTCAGTACTATACTCAGCAGTGAGTACTTTCCCTTCTTCCTCAGTCAGGTTGCCCTGCAGAGACCGCTATGTCTGGCTAGCAGATGGCTGTGGCCTCCCTCTTCCAGAAGTCCCAGGTTGTGAAGCTGGAGCTATGGGTGGGGCCCATGTTATGATTTTCCTCTTGGGTGGAGCCTACTTGGCAGAACACTTTCTCCTACTGCCGCTTCTCTCACTCAGTGTTTGTGCCGATGACCTGTAAAGGAAGTAATAACTGACATAACAGAGGGACAGGCTTGTTGAGATGCTCCTCAGAGACCTGAAACAGAAACTATTCCAAAGAACTTACTGTGTCTTTCCCACCAGGACAGGGGATGTACACCCACGCTGCAGTTACTAACGGTTAGATTGCGCAACCTTATTGAGCATTTACACAAGGAACCACCCGGCTTCTTTCTGTGAGTGCTCCCCAGAATGAGTAAGGGCTTACACAACCTAGCCTTCACTTTGTGACAGTGACAAATGGGAGGAATGGAGACAAGAAAATGGGTAGCTCTATGAAATGTTACTGCATAGGGGATAAGGCAGAGTAGTTAACACAGTAACCTTCTTAGGGACTGTGTCCCTCAAACACCAGGCTGGAGCCTTGGTACTAATCGAGTTAAACAACACAGACAAGGGTATGTACCCACACTTCTCACAGCTGAGATCATACAATCCACCCCTCACCCCAGCCAGATTCTGACCTAGATTTAATTAAATAAGACAGCAAAGGAGATGCCTGTGTCTATAGCTGCATGCACATATCACTCATGGGACTTCATCTGCATGTGCCAAGAGAGCATTCATTTTTAAATCTGACACCCCTGACCCCGCTCAGCCCCTGCTCCCAGCCCATACTATTGCAAAGCCCCACATCTGGAGGAAAACAATTTTGGGAAGTAGCAAACAGAGGCAAGTATTGAAATACCTAATGCCAAAGAAAGAAATATTTCAGTTAAAATACAAAGAACTCCACCACAAAGGAAATTGTGTGTGATTCAGATACAGACAAAACCAAAAATTGTAACAAACCACTGCAAATTCTTAGTACCGGTGAAAGAGCAATAGACTCTGGTTTCTAGGCATATACTTTAAAACCAGTAAATGGAGCTCAGGAAGCAAGATAACATGATAGTTGTTATTGTTTTAGGGCTGTGTGTTTCCACATTGTAAGGATGCCTCCTGCATTACTGAACCAGATGCTCCTAGAATTGTGAGAAAACGTGTTGGTCCTTTCTGGGCACACAGAGGGAATTGTGAGAAGACACTAGAGGACTAGCAGCACCCATGTGGACCTAGCCTACATCCACACTATAGAGTAGTCATAGTAGCTGCTGAGTTGGGCTCACAAGAGCTTTAGCCTACACACTCTGACAGGCCAGGCAACTCTAGTGAAAAATTCCACCACACTTTTGTGTGTGGACAGGACTCAAGTTAGGGGCACTCAAATTATTACTCGAGTTAACTGTGCAGTGAAGACAAGCGCCAAGAGGGAGGACAGTAGGGAAGTGCAGATCTAAAGGGAGGAACAGTAGAGCAGCTCGGCCCTGTCCTGTCCTTCCTGATCATTTTTGGTCCTTCCGCTCTCACCCCAGCAAATTCCCTTTGCACCACAAAGCCAATGAACTCAGTAGTACCTGGGTCAGGTTGGGGCCGGACATGGGATTCCTGCCAGTCTCCCACGACAAATGATCTCAGCAACATGATATGTTCCCTGCTACATTCCTGCAACTGCCACCCACTCCCCAAGAGACATTCCAGGACCAAAGCACACCGCCAGCGAAAGGAGCTGTCGGTGCAATTGCTTTCTGGGTTTCACAACCACCTGTCACAGCAACTTTGAACTCTATCTACTCTTTGTGTGCAAACGCATTGTGTGCCTGAGAATCTGGCATGCCTCTGTGCATGTTGGTGTGTCTCTATGTACGCGTGTGCTGTGGCGTGTATGTGTCTGAGTGAATGGGTGTGTTATGTGTCTGTGTGAGTGAGCGTGTTGTGCCATGTGTGTGTTGTTTCTGGTCACTCTGTATATCTGATGGGCATGGGAAATTCCTGCTGGACTCTGGCAACATGTCCCTCCCTTGGCTAATTTTTAATGGCAAAGGTTTCGTAATCACCCTCTGAGCTTGAGGAGCGGGAATTCCTGGGAAGTAATTGGCTTTGTCGGTCTGTTGAGCGCACTCGGCCTTGATCTCTTCAATTACTGCATGCATGTACCTTCTCTCACATTGACATGCCACTAAGGGGAAGCCTGCCAGCTCAGGGAATGGATGCATGTGTTCAAAAGGCACGACTGTCCTGGGAACTAATCCAGTGCATGAGACAAAAGGCAATGCTAGCAAGGGGATGCCAGTCCCAGCTCAGCAGTTGCCAGGTGGCTAGTGACAGTGTATGGGCTCTGCTAGCCACGCAAGAAGTGGCTTGATGGCTATTGCGACATGACGCGTTTCCGCCAGCATCCTTATGCAGTGCTTGTATAGGATGGGCCATCAGTAAATCTTGTTCTGTTTCGTCCACACCACTCAGCTCACATTCAGTGGAATTGGGCCTTCACCATTTGCCATGACTGATATATTATGGGCTTTATTCTCATTTAGACCAAAGCCTCATTTCCACTAGACAGCATGGATAGTGTAGCGCTATACTGGCAAACCCTCCTAGTGGAGACGTAGCTTATACCAGACTTTGCCTGTGCAGCTTAAACCAATTCCCTGAACAAAAACGGTTGTGGAGTTTTTTTGCCTGCACACCCACATCTCCACAGGGACTATTCCTGGCATAGCTGTGTTGGTTAGCGGGGTGATTTTTTTCACACTCCTAACAGACAGCTATGCTGGCAAAACTTATAAGTGTAGACCAGGCCTAAGGCTCCTTTCCGCTGCTCTGGTAATGGAAAGAGTGGGTGTAAATGACGTTTAAGCACATTTGAAGGCCCCTTTACACTGCCAGAGCCACATGAAGGGGCCTTAGTGTCAATGGGAATCAGGCCAAATGTGTTTTATGTCAAATGATACATTAAATATCACTAGAAATATGGTGCAGGGCACACTAAGTGGATATACATCTGAACCTCATGTTGATGGATACAGAGCATTCATTATGGTCTAATAGCATCTCTCTGTTCTCCTTATCGCCTCTGCCTTTATCGTCCTCACCTTCCGTCATCACATCACCTTCTTCACCCTCTGTGCATGTCAAACATCCTCAGCTCCATCCCCATTGCCTCACCCTCCTGTGAACTCTTTGATACCATCTTTCTCTATGAGGCCTTTGGGTCCATCCCCAATTCGCCGTTTGCACCGGGGCCTGTTGTCTGTCCTCTGATTGCCATCAACAGATATCTGGTTATTCCCTCCCAGCCATCTCATGGCTATACAGGCTGGAGTTCACTGCATGCAACTCTGACTCCCTCGGTTCCTTTAATTGCAGTCAGCATTCCCCAAGCAGTAGGGACAAGGGGCTCGTAAATAGTGCTGACATTCTGAGGGAGTCTCCCGGCTAGTAATGGACTGAACTTTCCAGCTGCAGTTCCAAACAAGAAATTAAAAAGCACTGTGACCTCTGTCAAGGGCACGGGCAACCCCTGGCAACATAAACATGGTCTCCCAGCGTAACTCCATCCTCTGCAGACACTGAGCTGACAGAGACTGGCTGTTTTGCATTGGAGTTGGGATGGCCAGGCCAGACATCTTCTTGAAAGTCTGTGTTAGGAGAACTAAAGACAACATCACAGCCTGTAAATCAGGCCTGGGCCAGAGGTTTGCCCTGGCTGAATTCTCCATAGACCCCTTATCAGAACAAGTTGACATCACCCATGTTAAGGGAGGGGCAGAGAGCAGGGAGCGCTGCCAAGCGACCTCAGATTAAGATAAGAGTGTAGGCAAAGCAGACCTGGCTCTCTTGAAAGCCTCCAGAACCCACTGATATGCAGGCCTGGTCACCACCATCCCACTGCTCTGGGGAGCCTGCCCACCCACCTGAAGCTTAAAGAACCCTGGGGTCTTCTGGCTCTGGGCGTGCTGGATTTCTAAAAATTGTTTCAGGCTCATGCAGCCTCCTTCACGGGACTGCAGATTAATCGTGCAAGCAAAGAGTTGACAAATGTAGGCATCTGAGAGCAGAATGAGAAGGGGGATCTCTAGGCCCAGACTCCCTCGGCCGATCCCCTCCTGCATTGGATTAGCAGAGAAACATCACTTACCCCGGAGTGCTGCACAGAGCTCAGAATAGCTACATAAAAATGGAACCTTTCCCGACAGCTGCTCTTTTGGCAGAGTTTCCAAGGGCTGCTATCCGAGGTCCACTCTTACAGGAGCAAATAGGTACTACGGATGCCTCCATGATCTGGAACGTTGTGTGGTGTATGTTAACTCCAATCTTACACCTCTTCTCGGGGCCAGGGGCCAATGATAGGAGTGCAGAATGACTACAATTAAGGGCACATCCCTGAGTATTCCAGTCTCAGCCTTCCCCAGCAAGAGGTGCTGTAGGGAATGATGAAGAAGTGCAGAAAGCTCCCATCTATTCCAGTGCTTGCATCATCCGGCAAGAAGAACCATGGTGAATGATGCAGGAACACTGAGAGCTCCCGACTACCTTAGCTCCCAGAGGGAGGCACTCTAGGGAACCGAGCAGAAGGGCAGGAAGTTCTCTGCACCCCAGTCCCAGCCGCTCCCAAGAGGACAAGCTGTAGAGAATGGGGCAGAAGCCCTGGCTGTTGGGGGAGCTCTCAGAAGGAGGTGTGGCAGAGCAAGGAGTTGTTTCAGCTTCCACTTAAAATCTTTGGCCTGGACTGGCCAGTGTGATGACCTCACCGCCTATTGTGCCATTTGCTTCTGTGTGTGGGAACCCAGTGTGCGGGGCATCTCCTCATCTCCCCCCTGGGCCCAGATACTCACAAAGTTTGAAATTAAGACCTAATTATGTGGCCTTTTTCTCCCTCTTTACAATGTGCCATTCAACAGGCCTGATGGCTTAACCAGGTCAGGCTGCTGCCTCTCTACCTTCCCTCCACCCTCCCTTTTGTCCCCAAAGAAATGGCCATGGGGCCTAATGAAAAATAAACAGTCCGCAAGCTTTATCCTCAGCAAATGAAATGGCAGTGTTTACAAATAGGGATTACAATGTATAGCTCTCACTTCCCCCAAAACTCTTCTGCTTCCTTCAGCCACCCCCTCTGGAAACAAGGAGCCATTCAGATATCCAGAGGGTCCCCCATGCCTGGCAGTGGTGCCGGCTTCAGAACTTTCCCGTCAGCTCCCCTGTGGGCCACACAGTCATTTTTAAAACAGGTTTTTCTTGTGCCTCTGATTCACTGTAGTAGGACCCGGGAGAAAGCTAGGCAGCACAGTGGGTTTCTGCTCCCATTCTGTCCCTCTGGACACATGGGCTCTATAGTTCTTCAGGATCACAAGTGAAATGAGTTGGCTTGCTCCGTTTGGTCTCCAATAAATATAGCTCCATATCACAAAACAGCTGGGACACTTGGTTTTCTTGAAAGCTGAAGACCAGGAGTGGAATAAGCACGCAGATACTATGGTGGTGAGTGCAGTATAAGATCCTATACAGAATAGAGTAGAATAGAATAGAATAGCAGGGGGCTACACATCAGAAGTGAGGGGCATTGGCAGAGCTGTGTGTTGGGAGCCCAGGACTAAATAATGGGGGTCTGTGGGTCAATAGTGAGGGGCACCAGCAGAGCTGTGGGGGTGGGGAAATAACAGGGGATGTCCAAGGTCAGGACTGAGGTGCATTGGCAGGTCAGCATAGGGTTGAGGTCTAGAACAGAAGGGGCTACAGGTCAGGCCTGAGAGACATTGACAAAACGTTGTAAGGGACACTTGTCCTCACCATGCCTATATGTAGCCAGCACCGTCGGTCCCTCACTTTTTCTGTACAGTAACAGTCAGCCTATAAAAGAAGATTTCCAACTGCAAAGCTTGGTCACTGGAGAGGGGAATGTAACTTAGGTGAGACACATACTGTAGGGTGTCACTAGAAGAGAAGTTTGGACTGGAGAAACAAAAAGTGGTGGCACTCTCACAAGAACAAGAAAGCCTCTTTACTCCGTGTAAACCATGGTTCTTGCTGTTAGGTGAAGATTGTCTAGGGATGGAGAAATACAGGGTCCCTCTAGGGCAGAAACGGGGCTGGGGGCAGCAGCAGAGACAGGCCTCTGCAGGGCAGGGCTGGGGGTGCCTTAGCAGGGGGGTGGTTAGAAATGCCCCCAGCCTGGAGTTGGAAGTTGTGCGAGGGATTCACAGCACAGTGCTTAAGAACAGATAAGTGGTCAAAAGGTCTAGCCCTGCTAATCCCATTTCCCTTCAATAGCTCTAAATCCATCACTTAAAAATTCAGCATCTCTGTGCTGAAGAGCTGGGTGGCCTGAGGGATGAATGAAGCACTTCACCCCTGGACAGCAGGGAGGCTGCAGACCCCAGGGCAGCAAAGGTCTCTGAGTGTCAGCACATAGCTGGGCTGTAATTTACACACATGTGCTCCCATTAGCAACCTCAGGTGGGGTCCAGCACTAAGGCTTAGTCTCCTTCCACCCTGGTTCCAGTAGAGGACTTTTGGAGGCAGCGGTGGGTGTGTTTGGCTGCTGGAGAGAGGTGACTATACTCAGAGCTGTGCCACATTTTTCCCATGGATGTTGTGGGTCTAATTTCCTGCCTGTCACAATAGACCTCAGGCCTTCTCACTTGCTGCCTTTTTGTGCAAAATATATGGGACAACATGGCAGATCTGTCTGAATGATCTGAAACTGGCCTGCTTCCCTACGGAATTCTCATAAATAGGATGGACACAATGGGCCAAATACATCCTTGCTGTAAATCCATTGACTTCAGGAGTCTTGCAACAAGGATAATTTGGTCCAGCATATTTAAAATGCTGTCTATAAATGAATGCCCAAGAGTCCAGCAAAGGTCACTTAGTGAGTAGACAGGCCTCTTTAACTGAATGGCCAACACGTTTAATACTGGAACCTTGGGGCTACTTTAAAAATGATCACATGATGCACTAGTATGATTGACTTATTAAGCGTCAGTAGTAGCATTTGCCATAGGAGTCACCAAATCCTGCCCCTCCAGCTGCACAGAGCTGCGCTCCACTAGGCGAGACACAACCGTCTCAGCAGTATCTACCTCCTGAGGGAATGAACAGCTGTGGGGGGAGGCCTCAGGGGCAAAGATGCCGGTTTCATACTAATGCTCCCAGTGATAAAATCAGCAGGGTAGAGAAATACAGAGAGTGCCTGGCCTATGGGCAGAGCCGTCTCTAACCCCTCAATCACTTATCATACCCTGCACTTTTAGCACCTTCCAGCTATGGCTCTTGGGGCATCACTCCCCCCAGCCCTCTCCTCCCCTCCATTTCAGCTGAGGTCTATGTCTCCATAGTCTCCGACTACCACAAAGCCAGTGCCCAGATCTGTGCAGTCAGAAGGCCTGGCCCGGCTCAGCAAGGAGGGAGTGCTGACCCTGTGTGTTCTTCCAGATCCCTCCCTTATCCACTCCTCCACTCAGTAATATCCCCACTTCTATCAGCCATTTGGGAGCTGACGTTCTTCGTGAGGCTGATAGTGTGCAGTGAAGGGATTATCTCCCCTCTCCCTGGAATCATCAGAGAGCTCTCAGCTCTGGCCCCCAGCGATTCCGCTGCATACATGGCACATTCTCAGAGCGCCAGAGCCTCTGAATCAATGTCGTTCCATTGACGTCAATGGACCATGCCGATTTACACCAGCTGGGGATCTGGCCCATTGACTTCAATGGAGCTATGCTGATTTACACCAGTTGGGAATCTGATCCTGGGAGTTTGCTTTCGAGATTCCATTCCCCCCTCCAAGCAGTCAGGCATTTCCCTTCCCTGGGGATATTAAAATCAATGTCCAGGAAGTGATCAAAGTCCAGTTTGCCTGAGCTGGGACCATGAATACACACAAGGAAAGTGCTCACACCAATGGCACTGGAACTGGTGGGGGCGAGAGGGCCATGCTCCTCCACTTTTTAACATGGGCATAGTTTGGGGAGCAAGGGGCTCCATGCCTGCCTGAGGCTTGCAGTTTGGGGGGACAATGCCTCCCCCTACCCCTCATATTATGCCCATGTTAAAAAGTGAGGGGGCATGGCTCCCTGCCCCCTCCGCTCCCCCCCAGTTCTGGCACTGATGGCACCTCCCCACTTCTACAAAGGTTCTGGTGCCCTTGGCTCGCACACTCATTATTTCCTCCGACCAGGTGGCAGGACAGGGAGGCTTGCAAGCCAGCTATCACTAACTCACTCCCCCAGGAGCGGGCAGCTCACTGAACACCGCATCACTCCCCAGGCCTACTTTGAAGGATGCACCCCAATGGCTTCTCCCTTCACGTTCTTTATCTTGTGGATTTGATTTGGCTGTGTCCCTGTATAGGTGGGGAACCCACAGGACAGGGAAAGAGCTAAGAATTTCTCAAGCGGATGCCAAAAGCCAGGTTCCTAAGTCCTGCAGTGCCCCTGTGCTCCACTAAGTGCTAGCTCCCTGGCCTCTCTTGCTCTTCCCAGGGGGAGAAGCCAAACTCTCTTGTCAAGCCTGACCTGCAGCCAAAATCTCCCTCCCCTGCAGAGAGCTGGGCAGCTTGGAGCCATAGTGCACTCCTCCACTTCCTCCTCCTTACCCTGTACTGGACAGAGAGGATCCTGGTATTTCCCTGATTTCTGTCCCCAGAGCCCTCCCTGTCAAGTGTTAATTAACCCCCAGGGGATAGGTGGAGGGGAGGAACAGAGGATGGGACATGAGGAGACCTCTGCTTATCTCTCATCTGGGGAATTTGTCACTTCTGCTCAGCTTAGCTGCCCGGAATGAGCCCGTCACAGAGACCCTGTCTGGTCTGCCCTGCTGACAAAGTCACAAGAGATGCCGAGTGCAGCAGGAGATCAAGGCAGGGTCTGGGAAAGGGTTTAAGCCCATTCTCCCTGCTCTGCTCCCCAGAGAAAGCGGTTGTCGTCTGCACAGCGGGAAAGGCCAGCACAGAGCTCGAGCTCCTGCAGCCTCTCAGCCATGGCCTCTCACCACAGCCTCTACCTTCCCTGGCCAATCAAAGGGGCAAGCAGGTTCAGGCAGCACAGAGTTTATGGCTGGAGACATCATCCTTTCAGAAAGGATGCAGCCGGGACATACCAAGGTTCACTTGTGTCTAATCACCACCAGCAGGTTCCCAGCCCAGCCACTCCACCCAGAGGGGATCACAAAGAAAAGGCAGCCCTCTGGCTTGGGAACTTAACAGTGAACTGGAATCATTTCTTGACGTGCATCTACAGACACTAGGGATCCCTTCTTCACTGAGGGCAGACAGGCTTCTCCACCCTCTCTTCCTTCCCCATACTTCTTCTCCTGCTCTCATCCTGCAAGGTACTGAACAGCTCTGAAACCCAAGCCCCTTATTCAGGTGCCTCTCTATGGATTTAGATAGCTAATTTTAAGATCCAGGTCTGAACATTTTTGGCCTGTGGCTCAGTTTCCCCATTTGTAAAGGCTAATGAAACTATACCTGCCTGTCAGGGGCACTGGGAAGGCTAGTTAATGTTTGCATGGTGCTTTTCACATGTAATCACACTATCTACTAGAAGTGTCAAGTATCACTCGTAGAATGCGGTTCAGTTGTCATGATGGGTTTATGCAATGCCATACATGCTGGATAAATAAATAATAATAATAATAATTAATATAATAATTTGGGCCAAGATTCTCCAAAGTGACTGGTGATTTGTGGAGCTTCTGTCTTTGGGTATCCAACTTGAGCCATCTCTAAAGGGCCTGGATAGTCATAATGTGCTGAGCACGCACCTATGTGTAAATGATTGCCCCATGTGCCAGGCAACAGTGGTTCAGGCCCAATCCAGGTGTGTGGAAAAACAAACAGTGGATGTATAAACAGGGAAATCTCAAACAGGAGTAGAGCAGTTATTTTACCTCCGTATTTGGCACTGGTGCAACCACTGATGAAATACAGTGTTCAGTTCTGATGTCCACGATGCAAGAAGGATGCTGATAAATTTGAGAGTGTTCAGAGAAGAACCAGGAGAATGATTAAAAGATTAGAAAACAGGCCTTATAGTGATAGACTCAAGGAGTCCAAATCTGTTTATCTCAACAAAGAGAAGGTTAAGGGGTAATTTAATCACCATTTATAAATACATTGGGAACAAAAGTTTGATAATAGAGGGCTCTTTAATCTAGCAGAGAACGGTATCACATGATCCCATGGCTGGAAGTTGAAGCTAGACAAATTCAGACTGGAAATAAGGCGTACATTTTTAACTTCTAGTGTAGACCTGGCTTTAGGCTGTAATGGCCAGATGTCCAGAAGTGCTCAGTTTCCATTGAAAAAAATGGAGAATCTCCTCCCCCAGGGCAATCACAGCAGCAGCTGCCGGATGTTGAGCACTGTGGAAAATCTGGCCATGAGCATCTCAGGGCAGAGGTCTGGTAAGCCCCAGGCAGAGCTGGGCCGTTGCAGGACAAATCATTGATTATAATGAACGAATAAGTCTTTCCCACCTCAATCTCCAGTTATCCTGTTGCATTAATATGGTGGGCTGAGTGTGATTCTGGTTTCAGTCCAGCAGCCGCCCTCAGCAGATGTGTGGGCAATACGCCCCTTCCAAGCCCAGTCCATCAAGGACCCTCTCTACTCCATGGGCATGTTCTTCAGACCCTACTGTGCTGTGCTTCTCCCTCTCCTAAAATATATACACACTCCTTCCCCGGGCCTTCAGGGCACTGCTGTTGGAGCCTTTTCCATGCTGCAGGCCGGCTGGTACATGGAAGTCCTGGCTCTTCCCCAGGTGCAGCGTCTCCTCTTGCCATCAGTGATGTCAAATCACTGAGTTGATTGATGAAGATGAGCCCTTAGGGAGGTGGGAGGAACAGAGCCTGGCACAACTCACAGCCAAAGCCCGATCTGACTTGGCCTCTTCAGTGTCACCACAGAGAGCAGAGCTCCTGCTTTTCTTCATCTTTCAAGTTTATTTTAAACCAAAACCCCATGATCCAAACAAATGCCCCTGCCTGGAAATCCAGGGCTCAGACTGGCTACAGGGGCTGGGGGAAGCCAGGAACCAGGGAGGTGCCTACTAGTTCCTGATGGTTTTCTCTCCAGCAACGCTGATGGCACTGAAGTCCTGCCATCCACAATGACAAGAGGGAGGGTCATGTTACTATGATGCTGAGGCCCTAGGAACTGGGGGAATAAAATTGGGAGAAGGAGAAATATGGGGGATCTCAGAGGCCAAAACCTATCCCTGCTCCCCACCAACAAAAAATTCTGAGTAGTGCAAACACTGAGGATCTAAGTGAAAGTCCCAAGACAGAGGAGCAGAGTTCCACCCAGCGTGACTCATCGGTTTCAGAGGAGAACACAGCGCTAAGCTGGCAGAGCCAGCCTGCCGCTTACTGTGCTGTGACATCAGCTTTCAGGTGTGAAGCCTCTTTGGGACAGTTCTGACTGGGTTTGAAAAAATCCACCTACTTTGCCTGTCCCAAACCCCAGGCCTTGGCAGCTGCGCTGGACAGCCGCGTGACTGAAAACGTACAATTTAAACCAGCTCAGAAAGGCCAGACTCTCACCGCTGGAGCCCCAGCTTGGCTCTCAAGGCGTCCAGGATTTACAAGGGGTTTTGAAACCGATTCATGACTTATGATCAGAGTCAGCGCTAGGCATAAACAGACTAAGCAATTGGTTAGGGCCCAAGCAGCTCAAGGGGGCCCTTATTCATTATTAGTATGTGTTGGGTGGGGCAAAAATATCCCTGCTTAGAGCCCCCAGTGGGCTACCATCAGCACAGCTTGAGGCTTTATGATTTCAAGAGAAGGCTGTGTGTGTTTGTGTGAGAGAAGAGATGTGGGAATAGGGGAGGGAGGGATGTGTGATTGAAGGGAATGAGGTTAGGGGATGTAAGGGGTCTGTGTGTTAGAGCAGAAGGTGACCGGGGCGTGCTAAGAGGAGTTGGAATGGGGGGAGATGCGGGGGGTGAGCTAAAGATGAGGGGGTCCAGAGGGGAGCAGGGAGGCAGGATATATGTGTGATAGTGCCTGGGAATGAAGGGAGGTGAACAGATAAGAGTGGGGGAAGCAAGGTGTGGATTGGTAGGGGTGAGAGAGACCACGCATTGTTAGCTTGTACGTGCAAAGGAGAACTGGAGACATGTTCATATTCCTTCATCTGTCCATCTATCCTGAGCCCCAGAAACCTTGTACCTTTGTAAACCCCCTCACCAAGGGAAAGTATTTCACAAGATCACACTTGGCAAAACTGACTTTCCTGGAAAACTAGGCCCTTGCGTCGCCGTGTGTTTGTTTTGCTGCAGATTCTGGTTTCAGTCCAGCAGCAGCACTATGGATTTCCTAGGCAAGGAAATGCAAATGGCCAGAGCAACATTAACACTGAGATTTGGTGTTTTGCTTACAGAGAGCAGAAATGCCGCGCCTTTGGTAAAGGAGGTGGAGATTGTGGGGACTCTATCTACAATGCAGAAGGCAGAGCATATGGGACTCTATCTACAATGCGGAAGGCAGAGTAAGGCCTCCAGGCAGGACTTGAGTGTTACAAAAGGACATTACACTTCCAGACAAGCAAGCTGGAAATCACTTCCATTGTTACTTACCCAACAAATCCCAAGTGAAGACTTTTGCATTTCCCATGCAAGAGATGGTGCTGTCTCTCATGCCTAGGACTTGGGACCTGGATGGCCAATGGAGAGGCCTCTCTCTGGAGCCTGCCAATATCACTTCTGTGGCCGCTGGAAGGGGCTGGGGTGTGAAATGCTCCCTTTCACTAGGAGCTAAGCCCATTGCCGGCCAACGCTCCCAGCTGTGGAGTGTGATGAGAGTGAAATTGGAGAAAGAGGATCACTTTACAGGAGGACCCTAGAGTGGTGTGGGACCAGAGCTTCAGGAATGCAGGACTGGGGCTGGCTGCTGGGAGACAAACAGCAGAGCCACAGCATTAAGGCTGGCTTCTCATCATGTCTAACAATGCTGCCCATCCGCACAGTGTCTGGACACCTTCCGCATAAAATCAATAGCAATAGCAATGTCCCTAGTAGACTTCATGGAGTCTCTGGCACGTCTCCCCTTTTGGGTTAAAAGCTCTGTTACTTACAGTTCTGCCTACTTGCCTCATCATTTATATCTAATGAAACGTTGCTCCCCTGGCTCCACACTCTGCCAGCTGCTGCTATTGCTAGATGACTCATCCCACCAGAGCTGCTCACCCAGAAACATGGCGGTGACATCCTCTCACTCCTTCTTCATGCATCAAGAGCCAAATTCTAACCCTGGGCTCCTCCAGTGGAATCCAGGTTGTGGTTGCCCAGTGGCAGAAAGTCTCGTCAGAAGTGAGTGGCAGTGGTACATACTGCTCATAAGCCCTGCCTCACCTGGTGCTCAGAAAGTGGGCAGAGCTGGCCAGGGAGTTGGCAGGGCCAGGGCATAGGGAAGATGTAACATAAAGTCATCCACCCGTCTCTGGAGGTGAATCACCCTCTGTGAAAATGATGCTGTGAGTGACTCAAGCCACAAACCTAGTGGTCAATAACAACTCAAGCACATAAATGTAGCATGGGCCTGAATGGAGTGTCCTGCGTAGAAGTGCTATCATACACCAGCATCTGGAGACAATTGTAACAGGCCTATTAGAAATGCCATGGACAGAGCGAAACACATCCTCTGTCAGGCCTAGTTTGGAGGCTCTCATTTCTGACATAAAAGGTTGCCATAAAGAGGGGAGCGATTGATTGTTCTCCACACCCACCAGGGGTAGGACAATATGTAATCAGATTAGTTTGCAGCAAGGGAGATTTAGGTTAGAGATTAGGAAAGGCTTTCTAACTATAACGATAGATAAGCTCTGGAACAGGCTACCTCAGGAGGTTGTAGAATCCCTGTCCTTGGAGGTTTTCAAGAACAGGTTTGACAAACAGCTGTGAGGGATGCTCTAGGTATACTTGGTCCTGCCTTAGCCTGGGGGATGGATTAAATGAACTTCTGAGGTCCCTTCCAGCCCGACATTTCTATGAGGCTTGCAAATTCAAGGGAAGCTGCAGGCCATCAGCTGTAGCAGCCTGTCAGCTATATACAGCACTGAGGCCGAGCACACACTACCCTCCACTCCAGGGCCAAAGATTGCAGCTGGAGAGGTGAGAAAGAAAAAGCATTCTACTGAACCCACAAAGGACCCCAGCCCTGATACTGGGAAGCAGATTTTCTGAGCATAGGTGGCCCCACAAAAGGGCCAAATGGATTGGGCTCTGAGACAAAGACATAGATTTGCAAGTGACTCAGAGAGTTGTGCCTCCCAATGAAGGGGAAACCAAAAGGAACAGACATCAGAGGACATGGATAAGAGGGAAGGTCCTCTCATGGATTAGTGACTGGTTAAAAGGGTAGGAATAAATGGTCAGTGTTCAGAACAGAGAGAGGTAAATAGTGGTGCCCCCCAGGGATCTGTACTGGAACCAGTCCTATTCAACATATTCATAAATGATCTGGAAAAAGGGGTAAACAGTGAGGTGGCAAAATTTGCAGATGATACAAAACTACTCAAGATAGTTAAGTCCCAAGCAGACTGCGAAGAGCTACAAAAGGATCTCTCAAAACTGGGTAATGGAGCAACAAAATGGCAGATGAAATTCAATGTTGATAAATGCAAAGTAATGCACATTGGAAAACATAATCTGAATTATACATATAAAATGATGGGGTCTTAAATTAGTTGTTACCACTCAAGAAAGAGATCTTGGAGTCATTGTGTATAGTTCTCTGAAAACATCCACTCAATGTACAGTGGCAGTCAACAAAGCAAACAGAATGTTGGCAATCATTAAGAAAGGGATAGATAATAAGACAGAAAATATCATATTGCCTCTATATAAATCCATGGTACACCCACATCTTGAATACTGCGTGCAGATGTAGTTGCCCCATCTCAAAAAAGATATACTGGAATTGGAAAAGGTTCAGAAGAGGACAACAAAAATGATTAGGGGTATGGAACAGTTTCCATGTGAGAAGAGATTAATAAGACTGGGACTTTTCAACTTGGAAAAGAGACAATTAAGGGGGGATATGATAGAGATCTATAAAATCATGACCGGTGTGGAGAAAGGAAATAAGGAAGTGTTATTTACTCCTTCTCATAACACAAGAACTAGGGGTCATCAAATGAAATTAATAGGCTGCAGGTTTAAAACAAACAAAAGGAAGTATTTTTTCACCAACACACAGTCAACCTGTGGAACTCTTTGCCAGAGAATGTTGTAAGGGCCCACACTATAACAGGGTTAAAAAAAGAACTAGATAAATTCATGAAGGATGGCTCCATCAATGGCTATTAGCCAGAATGGGCAGGGGTGGTGTCCCTAGCCTCTGGTTGCCAGAAGCTGTGAATGAGTGACAGGATGGATCACTTGATGATTACCTGTTCTGTTCATTCCCTCTGGGGCACCTGGCATTGGCCACTGTCGGAAGACAGGATACTGGGCTAGATGGACCTTTGGTCTGACCCAGTATGGCCATTCTTATGTTCTTATGGACAAAGGGCAAAGGTGATGCTATAGAGAAGATAGAAAAACAGATCTCCACAGAGGAAAACTGCCTCAAAGTGCTTCTCAAGACCCGAAGCTATTGTATTCTGTTATACTCTATTCTAGGCAGAAAAGGTAGCAACACCTCTAGTTAAGCTTGCCCAACATTTTCCATTATAAGTCCCTGTTTTCTGCTCCTTATAACTTTGCCAAACTTTAATCATCCAGGCTGAAATTTTCCATATTGGGTGTTTGTCACAGACTGACTTGTTTTTACATTGCAGTTAAAATAGTTCAGTGATTTCTCAGAATGAGATTAGGTGAAAGTGTGTTGTTTTTACCTATGTTAAAAAAATTCTTACCACTGTTTCATTGAGAAGCTCTACTTTTGGAGCAAGGGCTTGAAATTTGGCAAGATGTCACCCTTGTGTCAGAGATGTGCCTTTTGCGGTCCCTGTGACACTTTGGCCAAATTTGGTCAAGTTATAAACCTCTAAAAATCTTAGTTCACACATGCTCAGTAGAGACCTCTTAGAATTTGGCAATGACACTCTGAACAGCCGCACTGAGCGTGCTATATCCCCTTGCAGCTCCTACATGACAATCTGAACTACAGCTCCGATGAGGCTCTGTGGCAGGATATCCAAATCAAAATATTTGGGGTTTGGGTGTTTGGTTTTTCAATGAAAAATCAACATTTTCTGCAGAAAGTAGACACTTTTTGTGAAAAACTTAATTAAGCTGAAAATGCAATTCACCACTGAAAAACAATGTGGACCAAAACTTTTCAACCAGCCTTATTTGCCTTCCAACTTCTGCAACAAATGAGGCAGAGGTCCTACAGACAATAGACTCCTTCACTGCACAACTCCGATTCATCCCTAGAACGTGGTGCATCCTGTGCACTGAATGTTGTGAAGGCCAAAACTATAATGGGGTTCAAAAAAGAATAACTTCGTGGAGGACAGGTCCATCAGTGGCTATTAGCCAGCATAGTCAGGGATGCAACCCCATACTCTGGGTGTCCCTAGTCGCTGCTTGCCAGAAGCTGGGAGTAGACGACAGGGGGTGGATCACTCCATGATTGCCTGTTCTGTTCACTCCCTCCGGGGCACCTGGCATTGGCTACTGTTGGAAGACAGGATACTGGGCTGGATGAACCATTGGTCTGCCCCAGTGTGGCCGTTCTTAATGAATCAAGGGTCCTGTTGAAAAAATAATATGTGTCCCTATAATTAAAGACTGTATCAGAATGTATACATGCAAGGGGGCCAAACTAAGGTTGCACAGGCAGCTTTAATTCTAGCATTTCCTGACTTCTGAGTGCTTGGCTTTGCAACCTTAATCATTTTTTTTAATGTAGGATTTGGGGGATTCTATGTAGGTTCTTATACAGCACTCATCACCACGGTATCTGAGCTAGTATTTATTCTGCCTCATGAAGTCAGAGGCCTTGAATGGCCATACTGTCCAGCACTTGGGGCAGGAATGGGACAATAGGAGACAATGATATCGTTAACCCACCTTTGCACTTCCCATATTCTTGCATAGACAGGGGCCTGGCTGGCTTGCAGTGTAAGTCAGAGCAGCTTCCAGGTTGCTATAACTTGTCATCTGCTTCCTATGTCTGTCTATGGACTCTGGGAAGCAGAAACTGAAATAGCACCATCTTCTTAGCCACACACTCCCCTACCCCCCCCCACCTATACCAGAGCCAGGAGCAGAGCTATCATACAGCTCTGATGCCCGCTCTCTGCCTCCCAGGGAGCCCACCTGCACAAAGGGGTATTCTCAGGGGCCAGTTCCACTCCCTTTAAGAGCAGGACCCTCTTAGTGTAACTGCAAACCAGGCCCATAGACTCTTTTGGATCTCAAGAGCCCTCCAGCGGGCCATTTAGTCTCCTGTCCTGCGTCATTTAAAGATTGAGCCCATCGTCCTGAAAACAGTCCTGGCAGACGAGTGTCCAGTCTTGGCCCTGAGTGTGTCCTGGAATAAGGATTCCACGCGCTGCTCTGGCATCTTGTTCCATCCCTTTCCTTCTGATATAAAGGAAAGAATCCACCATCTAACATCTTTAGAGTCCCATGGAAGTGTGCCTGCCATCTCTCCATCTCAGATGAATGAGAGGGGACAGGGTTGAGAAGGGGGTATCACTTGCTTTTCTGATTTGGAAAAATCCTGGAAAGGCTGACACAGTAGCCAAGTTTTCCATGGAGCCAATGGCTGAGCCTGCTTCAGCCTCCATCAGCCTGTCACCTGGGGAGAGGGGGCAGATGTCAGCAGCTTTCGCACTAAGTCATGTGGCATCAGCTTTGAGAGCAGGGCAGAAGCAGCAGCCCCTTGTGCTTAAGCAGTGGGCACTCAGGCATCCTGATGGGAAGTGGCACATCAAAGTGGGATTTGTGTGGAGGTCCGGCAGGCTTCTCCTCTCATCTCTGCCGGGGGAGGGAAAGGCCAGTTTACCAGGTAATTTCCGTACCTCTTGAGTCAGGAGCACACTACCTGCAGATCACTATGGCCAAGAGAGTTTGCTTGCCTCAGCCTTCTGCATTCAAGTGCCTGGCCTCCCCCTAAGTGAAGCATAGAGAGAATATGGCCTGGAGCTCTCTAAACCAATTAGGTCTGCCTATTAACACAGCAAATCCAGGCAACAGAGTGCACTGGACACGCCTCAGTCCCTAGAGGAGAAAGTCAGCGCAGTGAAGGCCCATGACACTGCCAAGAACTCTGTGGCCCACATCTTTCAGTCTGCTTGGGAATCATGTTTCATTGCTTCAGCCTTCTCTTCAGCAGACACAGAAAACATAAAACAGAGTGAAAATACAGCACTGACAATCCACTGTCCTTCTCCAATGCCTGTCCTGGTTGTTCCCCCTTTCCAGTCTGCGTCCCTGTTTCAAACTTCTCTCTGGGTCCTCCTCCCATCCCTCTCTCTCTCTAGATCTCTGTCTTGTTGTACAACATTCTCCACCAAAATATTTCCACAAGTAATTCCTGGTCTGTAGCTCAGTCATGAACACCTCATTGCACGTATGCTTGAAATGCAAATGATTGTGATTGGATATGTAGGTCATGTGGAATCCTTTTCTTGTCCCTGACTGGATAAGTGTAACCCTCAGAACAGTGCGATGCCAGATAATCAATTCAGAATTTGCTCCCTAACAGTATTTTCTAATACCTGTGATTACCCATTCCACAGATCGCGAATGCTAAAGAGCACAGCCAAAAGCAGGGCAGGGTGAGGTCACTAAATGAATAGCCGCAGATTCGCTCAGTTGTACTGATCACCTGCAGCTACCCATGTACGAGAACTGGGGGCAATTTTGGCAACAGCTGTGGTAGCACCCTGTTCCCCAGCAGGGTTGCACAGCCCTACAGGAAATATCACCCTGAACATACACTATAGCAGTAAGGAACTGGAGACTCCAGCATACACTACCCCCAATCCATCCTTTCCGAGGAATTCCTTTAAGGGTATAAACAAACAAACCAAAGCCCTTCCTCAAGCCCATCCCCAGTGCCCCAGCTGTGTTCGACTCCAGGAGAGATCATGTTGGAAAGCGTTTCTCAGGGTGACGGGGCTGCTTAGAGGCACTTAAAACAAAACAACCAAAGCCACTCAATTAGAGTTTGGGGCTTAGGCTGCCCTTTATCTCATGAAAAAAGGATTAAAGTTCTCTGATAATTTATAAAGCGCTTAAGAGTTTAAAGGGGAATTGAGCTTTTATCTGAACTATCAGATAACAGAAAGCACGCAAAGGCCACGCACAAGGCAGCTCCATGCTGCAGTCACTTCTACGGAGCAAAGAATTTTTGCCACCAGCGAGAAGATCTGACCCCCACTCCCACTGAACGTAATAACGAGACTCCCCTTGCCTCGCTTGTATTTGTAGCCATGCAACTATAGCGTGTCCCATCACCTCCAATATTCAGCCAAGTAACTCTCACTTGATACTTGGAAGGCTTTAAGCATTTGTTACTTAGTAGCTCAACTGCACTTGCTTCCTGAACTAACCCTTGTGTGTAACTCATGGTTAGGTCAAGATCAGTCACTCCTCCTGCGTGTGACACTGAGGACTTGTTCCACCACACCGTGTGCTGTCACTATTATTTTTTGAGTACTGACAATACATTCAATGCTGTGCAAATATATTAGGAAACACAGTCTGGGCCTCAGAGATCTTATCATTTTGTTCAACCTGTTTTTATTTGTTTGGTATTTCATTCAGCCAGTTAATATTTGAGTGGTTGAAATTGTCCTTCATTATTACCCTGGTAGATCTTGCTGCTTTTCCAGATCTCTCTCTTTCTGTTCACCATCAATGATGACCTCCCATGACAGCTACATTCTGGCAGAGCAATGATTCTGTCAACCAATAGTGGGAGGGCCAGGAGTGCAGGACGCAGAACTTTCACTGGCTCTGATCCTAGGCAGTGGAACTCACTCCCACAGGATACGAGAGATCATGGGCCTCACTGCCAGTGCTGGCCTCTGCCCAAGTGTGGATTTTGTCCAGCAGTAAACAAGATGCTCATGTCAGTAGCCCCAATGTGAATAAGTGTTGCACATTTGGCTCCTTTGTCACTAAAGCTAGCTGAATCTTCCACAAGGAGTAAGGCAATTGAAAATTGTCACCTCTTTCTCATTTCACAAACTGTCAGCGGAAAAGTCATGATGTTCATGAATAAATTAGTTACTCAGAATTATTTGCCGAATCATCATTTGTAGGAGGGATTTTTGTGGGCTTTCAAAGACAGGATGAGGCATGAAGGTTGGCTGGGGAGACTGTGGGGGCTATTTACAGGAGACAGTGAAGTCTAGTGGGTAGTTCACTGGTTTGGGAGACCTGGGCTGGAAATCCAGAAGTTAGCAAGCGGTTGTTAGAAAATCTCAGCATCAGTGTCTCATCACAGGAAAGGTCCATGAATGTTTCTTTCACTATAAGTGACATAACAGCACTTGCAGTTGCTTCTGCATGAAAGGGATTTCTAACCCATGCTTCTGTTTCCCAATCCTTTTCAGGAAAGTACTCCGGAAACTGTAGTTTAAAGCTTTCCAGGTGGCTGCTGCTAATGGGTTGCAAGTCATGCTTTGGCAAGGCATTTTGATCCAAAAAGTCATCCAGTAAAAAAAAAAAGTTTCCAAACTGCCACTGTCCACAAGATAGAACATACCACAAGGAAAGTTTCTTGAACCAACTTTTAATTTTGTCAGTGAGAGAAAAGATGGAAGCATCTTGCTCTTCAAGTTAGGTATTTAACACATTTAAGCTTTCAAAAATATCTGCCAGGTAAGCTAGCCAAATAAGCCACTTCGTATCTGCAAACTTTTTGGCCAGCAGGGAATCTTTGTCTGAAAGGAAAATACTCACTTCCTCTCTGAGCTCAGACAAATGATGGAGAACCGTTCCCCAAGACAACCACCGAACTTCTGTGTGGTCAAGTAACTGATAGTGCTCAGCTCCCATCTTAGCTCACAAAACTCCACAGATGTGGAGCAACTCTTCATGAAGTTGCCTGTGCAAGCAGCTTCCTTGAGAGCTTGTTTTAGAATGGGTGGCTTTTTGTTGTTGTTGTAACTATTACTATAATACAATACAATACCAAAAATACAACAGTGAGTCCAGACTGCTTGTGGTGCAACACTCGGACTGCACTCGGAGACTAGCCCACTGTTTTTTCAAGTCATTGCATGAGCACCATCCCTGCAGATTCCTACACAGCACTGCCATTCCAAGCCAGAATCAGGGACAAAAGCATCCAAAAGTGCAAAGAGCTGTTCCCTTGTAGCACACTGTGGTAATGACTGACAGAACAGAAATTCCTCTTCAAGTTTTTTGTCATTCTCAAATTTTACACATGTCAGCATCTGAGCAGCAGCTGACACATCCATCATTTCATCAAGTTGAATGGGAGGAAAAAAGGACTCCACTTGATTTTGGCAATCACTTGTTCAGTTACATCATTTGCCATACTGTGAATACACCTGGCAATAGTATAGGCAGACAGGGTAATCGAATCAAGTTGAGTCGCTGCACCTTGCCCCATTATAATTAGAAGCATTTTCTTGGCATATGATAGGGGGGAAAAGTCTCCAAAAGTGTGCGATTTCTCAGTTTTAGCTATCCTATATGACAGCGAAAGATGACTCCAGGGCTTTCTCATTTGTTGGAGCTGCTGTTCCCTGTACTGTTGTCTTTAGCACTCTCAGCTTTCACTGAAAAAAATCAAGCTGTTTTGTTTGAAGAGAACTGTGCCATGTCTGCGAGTGCCACAACATTTTAGATGGTTTTAAGCTCTCCTTTGCCAGAACTTCACCACACACCAAACACTGTGGCCATGGGTCAAAACCAGTCCATGTAAATCCATATTCCAAGTAGTACGGATCATGTTTGTGGTTTCTTGTTTTTTTACTGCTGTTCGGATCCTTGTTGACAGCCCTTCCTTTGTGGCGCGTGGCAACTGACTCCCCTTCATTACCCCCTCTTCCTCCACTTTTCTTCAGAAAATGGTTCATTGCTAAAATTATTTCTGCAGCAACTTTTCAAACTGGCTTCAGCCACAATGTGCTCAATCCGTTGCTAGGAAATCATTTCAGACCGTTCTGACCAGCGTGGGCCTGAGAGAGGAAGTGGCACCCAGGGCCGGCGTTACAGGGTGGCAAGCAGGGCCATTGCCAGGGGCCCTGTGAAGTTAAGTTGCTTGGGCTTTGGGTTCAGTCCTGCGTGAGCGGAGAGGCTCAGGCTTCAGCTTTCTACCCTGGGCCCCAGCGAGTCAAATGCCAGCCCTGGCAACCCCATTAAAATGAATTTGTGGCCCACTTTGGGAGAACTGCTGAGTTAGACGAGAAGGTCTTTGGGTAGGGATTGTCTCTCAGTAAATGTTTGAGTAGCACAATGGGGCCCCAATCTTGGTTGAGGCCTCTGGCGGGCTACCATGATACATAATGAGAATTATGTGCAGTCCTTTCTCTGATATTGTGTGTTTTAATATATGGAATTTGGACCCTGAACATAAGATGGGCACCTAGAGATATTTATGTATAACTGATGTGACAAAGTTCCTCCTCTACCCTGGTGGGTCTTGCACTTTTTGGCGGATTTGCTTGCCTTGGAGCTTCACGGCAGCCCTCAGCTTGGCCGTTTTTCTGAACCCACAGTCCAGGTTGACTCCTCCTATGTCTGACCAGGAGTTGGAAGGATTTGGGGGGAACCCGGGCCCGCCCTCTACTCCGGGTTCCAGCCCAGGGCCCTGTGGAATGCAGCTGTCTAGAGTGCCTCCTGGAACAGCTGTGTGACAGCTACAACTCCCTGGGCTACTTCCCCATGGCCTCCTCCCGACACCTTCTTTATCCTCACCATAGAACCTTCCTCCTGGTGTCTGATAATGCTTGTACACCTCAGTCCTCCAACAGTCCGCATTCTCACTCTCAGCTCCTAGTGCCTCTTGCTCCCAGCTCCTCACACGCACACCACAAACTAAAGTGAGCTCCTTTTTAAAACCCAGGCGCCCTGATTAGCCTGCCTTAATTGATTCTAGCAGTTTCTTGATTGGCTGCAGGTGTTCTAATCAGCCTGTCTGTCTTAATTGTCTCCAGAAAGTTCCTGATTGTTCTGGAACCTTCCCTGTTACCTTACCCGGGGAAAAGGGACCTACTTAGCCTGGGGCTAATATATCTGCCTTCTATTACTTTCCTGTAGCCATCTGGCCCGACCCTGTCACACTGAATAAATACATATGTAATAAATATTCATGAAAAATGAGCACAGAAGCAGCATAAACAAGGAGGGAGTGAATTTGTTTAAAAATCTGGAGACATAATCTTGGGAAACATTTGGAATAATTCCATGGTATTTGTGATATGTATATTGGGCATGGGAAGGCCCTCACTGATTTGTGGCACATGTGTACTGGAGTTCAAAACACATCTGGGATTTGTGACACTGGGTCTGAACATACTTGGCTTCTGTGGCATTTTTTGAGGTTTAAGACCACTGCAAAAACTGACTAAAAATAACTCAGTGTGACAAATCCCCGTAGTTCACCTGGTCAGTGTACTAGCAAGCTCATTCTTACCTTGCACAGCTGTCATTTACAAACAAAATCCCTATTAATTGTGTCTGACTGAATTTCAGGCTGTCCGCTAAATCATCATTGATACAGGCTCAAACAATGAGTGGGTAACAAGCTGAATCCTCTTACAGGAAATGTACAAGACATTCTCTTGTGTTACCAATTCAATGAAGAGGGGTGAAGTATACTCCTGGTTAGAGCTGCCTGAATATCTTGAAAACTTTTGGCTTGAATAAAAAATGGAATTCATGTCAGCTGAGTTCACGCCCCATGCATGTTCAGTCCCCAAAACTGTCCTAGCCCAGGTGTTCGCAGGTAGGAATGTTTGTGAGAAGAGGAAACTGTATGTGACCATTGGTGGAAAACAAATCTTTGTAGCATTCTAAGAGTTATGTCCATTCAATAAGGGAGCAGACACCATACCATGTGAGTTAGGTATCCAGTCAACATTAACCATCACAGCTGGAATCTTGAACATCAGATACTCACAACAAACTTCTCCCAAATGGGCTAAAAGCTCAAAAATGTCAGCAGAAATTATCTGGCAAATAGTTTAGAATAATCAATACACTCAAGAAATCATAAGCCTATGGACAATCTGCAATCATTAAAAGAGGCTAAATTCACAGGATGCATTCGTGGCTATAAGTGATCCATCTACTCTACTCATGGCTTTTTAGGTCCATGTGGTGGCTGGGAACTCAGCCAAGATCTCCCCTCTAGATGAGGAACCTGGTGTGCCGGCTCCTGAGCCCTTTCACTTTGTCTCATTCTTTATGAAATGCATAATGACTTATTTGTGATGAAAGCTCTGTCTTAGGCTTTGCCAGAGTCCCTCTGGGCTGTAGCTCACCTCCAGGCAACACATGGAAAACCCTCAAAGCCAGAGCAGTGAGGAAAACCTGTGCAGGTTGGCTTCTTACCCCACAGCATGTCTCTCCACTGCTCTGCAGTCAGTGCCAGAGTCTCTGGCTTTGCGTCCAAGTTCCCCTCCCACACAGAGCTGAATCACCTCCTCCCCCATTTCTGCTTTAACTTTCTTACATAAGAAATGGAAAATTCAGAGAAGGAATTAAGCCGTAAGGAACTTTACAGACACCGAAGACATTAATAATCTCCTACTTTCCTGCAAGAGACATGTTACTGGCAGAGAAAGAGCAGACCAGTTCAGCTAACACGGGACACACCACAGCATGTGTGTTACCCTGTAATAGCGCTGTGCCCCCGGTGCAGTAGCACATGACGTACTGTGTATTACCCCTCTATAGCAGCTACGGGTACAACACAGAACAGCCTGTATTATGTTATGCCATTATAACAGCCTCACACCCCAGGTACAGCAATGCACAGTTCAGTTTGCATGATATCATGCCTTTATA
This sequence comes from Lepidochelys kempii, assembly GCF_965140285.1. Taxonomy (NCBI): domain Eukaryota; kingdom Metazoa; phylum Chordata; order Testudines; family Cheloniidae; genus Lepidochelys; species Lepidochelys kempii. The sequence goes on along the minus strand of NC_136382.1, from coordinate 149,082,117 downwards.
ACAGCCCCTGGTGTCTGATGTGATAACACACAACAGGCCATAGTGTGTGTTATAATGCCATAAAATCTTTATGCCTTGAATGCTATAACATACAACAGGGTGGGCATTAGTTAAAATGTAATACTCAGAGATTCATCCCCCTGGTGTGATAACAAAACAGGGTGTGTATTAGGTAACAACAATATCCTTATTCTCTAGGTACAATAATATTCAACAAAGCATATGTTACTCTTTAATAACAGTGTCCCACTGCTGGTGCCAAAACACACAATAGACTACATCCTACTGTGATAACAGTCTTATACCCAGAGCTAATAACAGGAAAGTGTCTCCTTAAGAAAAGAGCAATGCATGATGTCATAGTTTCAGAGTAACTACAGCTGCATTCTTCCCACCCTCCCCCTTCCTGGTCATCTCCAGGAGTTCCCAGTCAAGTCTCCTGCCATCACTTTCTGTTAACAGAGACTCTTTTCTCTCTCCCTTCTGACCAGGGCGTTTTAAGGCTCAGCATTTCCCTGCCTTACACGATGATATCCACAGCAAGCCAGTCTGCCTTGCGGCCAGTGCCTGGTCATTGCTTTCTCTCCAAGGGCTATGAATAGTGTATTTCCAGCAGTTACAAGTTACCACATAGCTCTTTCTAAGCAAGCACATTTATTTTTGAGGTAAAAGCATTCCAGAGAAAACATAAAAAACAATTAAAGTTCCTGTTCACATGCTAAAAGCTCACCAGAGGTCACAGTTAGATGGAATATATGGGCCAAAGTTAGATGGAATATATGGGCCAAAGATGTTAACATAACTCAGTCATTCTCCAGCATTAAACAATGTTAAACTGATCCAGGGCTTGGTATACAGAGACCTCAGCCTGCTTAGTGCCATGGCAAACACACCATTAAATTCCTTTTAACCTTTTATTAAAGATACCAAAAAAGAAGAAAAAACAGTTAAAGTGTTTGAAATATAAAGTATTAAATAAGGCTTTCATTCTAACAGCATCCCTGGAACAGAAGGTCCTTTTTGTTTGCTGCATCAGAAAGAAGGCCTGGAGTTAATTTAACCACCGCCTTTTTATGACAAAAGCCCTTTCTTTGGCTTTTGGTCTCTGAAAAACCCAGTTTGAACTGCTGTATGCAAGCCTCCACAGGGGTGGTATGTCTCTGGAGGTGTTTACAACCTAAATGATTCACCTCAACAGCTCCTTCCCCATTTTTGGTTCTAGGAGGAGCTGTGGTAACCCTTCCCCATGGACTTGAACACAATCCTATATACAGTCCCTGGTCCACAGTGATACAGAAACCACATACAGTATGTTCCCCCAAAGATACTGCATGTGGTTGCCATATCTGTCACATCTCCCCATTAAGAAGTGAGTGTAACTAAGGTGTGTGACCAGCAGCCTAGGGGAACCCACGGCTTATTCCCCGGGTAGTGTTTCTGCCATTGCCTTTCAGAATTTCACATTTCTACTTCTCATATAATAAACATTCTGCTAACAAGCTGACATACATCATTCATGTAATTTCTCTCTTTAGAACATATGGGGCAGATCTGTAGGGGGAGCTCTCTTAGGTGCCCCCTTTTATTCCTGTCATCCCAAAACCTTTGGGTGTGAACTTGAGTCCTACTCCCACCTCCCATCCAGTTCCTAGGGAGTGTGTGAGCTGTCCCATTGTCCCTCAACATGTCGGTCGAAAATTCCCCACCCCCTCTTTGGAGTATTCCAGGAAGCAACTCTTTGGACAAAAGAAAGAACTAAGGCAAGGCTGGCTCCCTGCAACGCAGCTCTTAGTTCAGTGGTTCTCAGCTTATTTACCACTGTGGGCTGCATATGCAGCTCTCTGTGTGTTATGTGGGCCGCAGCCACACAATATATATACTACCTGTGTGGCCCTGAGAATGTCACATGAGCCGTCGCTGTGTGCTGATTGGGCCGCAGGTTGAGAACTACTGTCCACTGTGCTTAACAGCATAGGAATTGGGCAAGGGAGATTTTTCAAACCTCCCCCATACCCAAATTCCTTTCTCTGCCCCACCTCCTTCAAGGTGGGGGCCTGGGCATCCCTGTGGCCTGACCTCAGCTTCTCTGAGGGGAGGGGGAAGAATATTGAGCCCCCATCCCACTGGGTTGGCCTTTTGATCCCCACACACTGAGTCAAGGTGCGCAGCAGTTCTTCCCCCATCAGACTCAGGGTCCTTCACATTTTCACGGACCATCAGGCATCACAGACTTGGGAGGGAAATTCCCCTTTCTTTTTGCCTGTAGTTATCTCCGTCAGCTCCCAGGTAGCTGGCATTCATTTCACTTGAGCATTTTCCACCATAGGGCATGTGTCATAGACTTGGCAGCACACTGCAGCCGCCTCACTGTCCCCATCTTTGGCTGGAGACACTGCCATCACCAGGCTGTGTACTGTCTCTGGTTCCCAGGTATGGGAGGGAAGAGACCTTATTTTCCTGGCCTGGACATCAGGACTTAGAGAATTTCCCTTTAAGTCCATAAGACTCCTAGCTCCCCTGAGCAAGAGGTTGTCTCATCTTCTCTTCCCTCAATCCCTGGTATTTGGTCTCATGTGCTGGGGGCGTAACTTGAGCGCAACAGTGTTTCCTCTCTCATTCTGGCAGGGATGACACAACCACCTCCTCCCTGTCAAATACTCCATTTGCATGTCGGCTAACAGCGCTTTGCAGGTTTGGAGCTCACTGAAGGGTCCTGCTTCACCCCCTTTTGCCTTCAAAGTCATAATAGTCCCACAATAGCAAAGGATATTGACTGTCTGCTAGCACGCCTGCAACTAGCATGCCTGACCCTTCCTGGGTCTGTATAGGAATCGGTGCTGTAGGTAGAGCAAAAGCTTTGACACCGGGAACTTTTACCCACATTTCACACCCTGGGGCATTTGATGGGGTTTTATGACATGGCGTTTAACTATTGTCCTAGCAGTCCCAGTGTCTCTCCATCCAGCAAATGTCTCCCCACAGTCTACCACCTGCCATTGGGGATCAGCTTGGTCTGCATGCTGGAGCGGGCAGCGAGCAGCGGGTGTTTTGGAGTGTGAAGAGCTTGGCATGAACATCATATGCCATTGGTGGACCAGCTGTGTGACGCCCTCCAAAGTTAATTCTGTGAGGCTGGGGTGCCATGGCCTTTCCAGCACTTCATGGGGCCTTAGTGGGTGGAGTGGACAATCCTGGACAAAGTGACCTAGCTAGCTATAAATGAGATACTGCTTTTCCCCACTCGTCCTGGGGCATCTTGGAGGTGGTTTCCCTCCACGTTGGGTGTGGGTCTCAACTTGGGCCCAATCGCTGTTCTCTGATCCCATTTCATTCCTATTAGATTTTCTATCAAACACAGGCCAAGTATTCACATAATGGTCTGCCAGTGTCCTAACTATGGTTACATTTGTAGGATCTTTTTCTGTAAGCAGTGATTTTTTTCTGTCAGAGTAACAGAGTTTATAGAATTGTTCTAAACTATTAATTCTTAGGCCTTATCACCCATGGTAATCCCCCAACCAGTTGCCCATTTTCTTATGCAACCCCTAATTTGGGTTGACATCTGAGCATAACTCATATCCCCTTTTTACTAAACTCCCCAAAACTTCTTCCTCTATATTTCAGGAGTCAGTTTAAACTTTTGCAACAAAGCTTATTTACACAGCCCATAATCTTGACGGTCCTCTCTGTCCATATGGGTAAAAATGTCTAAGGCCTTTGTCCTTGACAGTAGTGGAGACAGATACCATACCATGTCCTCCTACCCCACCTGGTTCAATTCAAACCCCATTTCAAAACACAGCCATGTTGTCCCCTTTCCTAAAGTAAGGCAATAATTTGGAATCTATTCCTGGGACAGGTTCATGGGGTCTGGCTCCACCTACCAGATTAGGGTTTTGTTGGTGCAGTCTTTCCATATATAGCTGTTACTGACAATGCTCGTCCTTCTCTTTCTCCTTGTGCTGTTGCAGTTTCTTCTTCTGTCTCTCCTCATGCTGACGCTGCTTTTCCAGGTCTGCCAGCAGCTGAGTTTCCAGACTCATTCTGTCTCTCTCCAGCTGCAGCCTCTCTTGCGTTAAATGTCCATTTGTCCATGATCCCTGTTGCCTTGGTGCGCTCTATCTAGATGGAGCTTCTGTCTCTGTCAGCCTCCTCCCTGCTTCCTTAAGTTCTCAGAAAGTGTCTCCAAGACTTCCACTCACCCCCACTTCTGCCAGTGGTCTGACTGTCCCATGCCACCCTGGATCATCATTCCTTTTCTGGTCCTCAGAACAGAGCAAGTTGACTAGCTGTGCCTTAGTCCAGCTCCCCAGCGTTGAGCTGCCTCTCCCTGCGTATTTCAATCAGCTGACTTTTTTCAGCTATTCATAACTCATTTTCCCCTGTCTCTCTTTTCGTTATTCCTCACCCAAAAAGTCCATGAGACTTTTCTCTGTGCTTTTTCCTTTCCACAGTACTTGCTTTCACTATGGTTGGTGCTTACCTGGCAATCCTCCACTGTCACACGTAGCACCAAGAGAGGCTGGGTAGGAGAGCACCCCAGGGAGAATACTGTAACACACAGTTACCAGGAGTGCTGGAACAATTTGTACAGTGGGGATGCTGAGAGCCATTGAACCAAACTGTAAACCCTGGATATGGTGGAAACCACTTCAAGTCAGAGGGTGTGGCAGCATTCCCAGCACCCCTAATTCCAGCACCTACGGGTGTTATTGAAGAAAGCTTGAATGCTCCCAGCAGCCAGTTAGCTGGGGAGCAGCGCAAACAAGTCACTAGCACCATCTGAGGCACTTGTTGTCTATGTGACACAGCTAATAAAGCAGGCTGTCAGAAAGACCACTCCTGAATTAAGGTCTGGCGGCAATGTGGAGGAACCCTGGGAGCAACATATGCAGCAGGGTTTGCTGTGCAATGAACCCTGTTTCAAGCACGCACTAAAAAGACTGGCAAAAATGGGTTGCTTTTAATAGAAATGTCTACTAGCAAGGGTGGAGCAAAACTATGCTCACTATGGCCCCAGTTGGGGAAAGCAATTAAGCAAGTGCTTCACGCCCTTTGACTTTGATGGGACCTATGCACATGCTTAAAGCTAAGCGTGTGTTGTCTAAGCTGTGTCCTGGATAGGGATGGTTCCTGAATCAGGGCTTGTGTCTGGAGATAGTTTAGGATTGTCTCTTAACCTAGGAGGTTGTGTAATATGAGCTGGTCTGGTACATGTTTCCCTGCACAAGATGGCAATGGATATGGGGCCAATGAGGAAAGAGGCCTTGTTAGTAACTGTAAATGGCGCAGAGGCCCTGGGCATGCTCAGTCACACCCACAGATAGGGATGATTCTGAGAAGCCATGAAGTCCTCCAAGGCTTTATTATGCTCCCTGATTTTCACACAAGAGCCCCTAAATGCATACGAAAGCCTTGAGAAATAGGTCACGGATAGAAGCCTTGAGGAATAGCTCGCTGCCTCAGGAGCCAGTCTTGCAACTTTAGCTGCTAAAGGTTCCCTGATGTGATAGTTTGAGAAGGGCTGCAGTGATAGGAAAGTGCATGTACATCTGTTCAGAGACCAAAACAAACCTGCCTGGTGACTGAAGAAGCCTCAATGAAAATTCATTCAAGTGGGTTGTTGAGATACTGTGCCTGAGGTTATTGCAGAGTGAGGCTGAGGAAGAGGCAGACTTAAATCAGTCGGCACAGGAAAAGACAACCAAACCTTGTACCAGACTTCAGTCTACATAACTGTTCGGGGATTAAGGATATGGCATGCATATAAGATGCTAGGGCCCTGTATAAGGATGAAAGGCTTCTCTGTTGAGTCAGCTGATTATCAGGTGCTTGAACCCTGCAGGATTTCAAGGATGTTGAAAAATTGGAGCCAGTACAGGAAAGAGCCACAAACATGACTCAAGGGTTGAGAAAATATGTGACAGCGAGAGGTTTAAGAAACTCAATCTGTTAAATTTATCAGAAAGAAAATCAAGAGATAACATGATTATGTATAAATACCTTCACAGGAAGAAAATACCAGGTACCAAAGGGCTCTTTAATCTAGCAGAGAAAGGCATAATAAGAACCATTGGCTGGAAGATAAAGCCAGACAAATACAAATTAAGAATAAGGCACAATTTTTAACAGTGAGGGTGATTAACCTCTGGAACAAACCACCAAGGCAAGTGGTGGATTCTCCATCTCTGGATGTCTTCAAACCAAGACCGGGTACCTTTCTGGAAGAGATGCTTTAGCTAAACAATTACGATTATGGGCTTCATACAGAGGTAACTGGATGAGGTTTTATGGCCTGTGTGGTACAGACTAGATGATCTAATGGTCCCATTTCATCTTAACATCTGTGAATCAATGAAGGCACCATGTAATTACTGCTGAATCATGTCAATAAGTAGATTTCACTTAGCTCCAACCAAGATATATGAGAGTAATTTTATTATTATTTATTTATTTATTTATAGTCCTATAGTGACTAGGAGCCCCAGTCATGGAGCAGGACCTAGTCATGGAGCCGGACCCCCACCATGCTAGGTGCTGTACAAACTCAGAACAAAAAGACCCTTCGAATCTCTTTCAAAGGCAGAGGGATTTAGGGTCTAGAACACAGAGGTCCCAAAGGAAACCTTTAGGAACAGCCAAACTCCGCTCGGCGTGGGAGGAGGGGTGCCTGGACAAATTAAACTGATCTATAAGTTATCAATAAATGCATGTCCCAGGAAAGTGGGAGGGTTTGGACCTTATACAGTATGTGTATATTCTAGTCAGAGCAAAGTGGGGACTGCACTTGCATAGACTGAACATTGTCTGGTGTTTGGGCAAAAGTGCAGAGTGCACCATTAGTCCAATCATTTCCTAACTAATGCAAACAAAAGAAATCCATGAACGCAGAGAAGGAATCCAGTGATGCTGTTCTGTCCATTCACCCTGTACATCATACTTTGCAACAGTACCACCAAACTGCATGGAAAGCAGACAGGTGCTGAAATGAATGCATCACCCTTCCACTCTGCTCTCCCTGAGAAACAGATCTCCACTAATGAAACTGACAAATATCTGGAACACATACAATGGACTCCCTATTCCCTGATGGGAAGATGCAGTCTCAACCTGACCTATACAAAACTGAAAAATAAACGTCTTCACTGATGCCAGGGTAAATCAGGAGTAACCCCACTGAAGTCAATGAAATGACACTGGTTTAAGAGCTGAATCAGTCGCAGGGTGTGTTAGAAATAAGGAAACTCTTGGGAACATTAGGGAAGTCTGTGATCTGCAAAACTGGCTTCCAGTGTTTGATTCTATGTGTACATTTCCTTTGGCTTTAGATCATTATTAATTGCTTAGTTTATTTATTGGTTACAGTTTATTTACATAGTTAATGAGCATGTGTCTAATCACACAATTAAGATATTGAAGTGTAATCACCTCATTACAGCATGTAACTATGACACAGACTACTTGTGTGACCCAAACAATCCTGTCTACATTCAGCAAACAATTTCCAATCTGCCACAGCTGGGGCATTTTCAAACCGCTCTTTTGCCAGCTCCCCAAAGCAATGAGTCCAGAATGGGCAAAGCTATTACGGACATTTTGTTTAAAGGGACCAAGATGATCCTGCAGTTACTATTGGAAGGCAAAAAAAAAAGGATTTGAACAATGGGAGCATTCATTCATAGCTTTATGGGTAAAATCCACCAGTGGGCAGAGGGCCAGTGCAAAGCTTATGCACCAACCACGTCCCACTGAAACTGAGGGGGTAAGTGGGAAATAAGTGGGCACAGGCCTCGTTCTGTCCCTCACCACAAGTGAATTTAGCCCTGATGAAAGGTATTGAACTGGTGGCCCTGGAGATGAAGGCCTCAATGTATGTACAAAAAGGTCACATCAGCATGAGCCTCCAATGTGCCTTGCTGGCCAACAGCTGTGGATGGGCCTCCATCTTGTCCTATCAGGAACACATCTAGGAGGCAGCTCATCCCCATGCCTATAAAGGCACCAATGACTTCCCTCTGTGATGGTAGGTCCGTCATGTGGAAACTTATCTACTCAGAGCAAAGGTAGGAGGCAGTAACTAATTTCACACAGACCACCAACCAACTGTCTCTCATTGTTGACCTGTGGCCAGATTGTAGCCAGCACTAAATTCACTTTAACAATGGCTAGTCTCAGTGTCATGGGAAGGTAAAGAGAGCCAGCGTCACTGAAGGACCATCCTCACAAACCGTAATAGAGGACTGTGTAATAACAAAGCTATAGCCCAAGCATTATAACACGGTTTGGTGCTCCCAATGGAGAAGGGATGGAGCCATGTTAGGGAACTATGGGACAGCCCTCCACAGAACATGTGGCATTAGCCTCTCCCCAACATCCTGGCAAGTTGAACTCCCAGGGGCTTCCCATGTGTGTCTGGCCTGACAATGTTGTATGGCTGGGGCGTTATTGTAATGCATAACTAGGTATGAAGCTGAGGGGCTGGAGAAGGTGGCGGAGTGTTTTAAAGCAGTTAAAGATCAAGAGAGACAGTGACTAAGGAGCTGTTGTCTTGACAAGGACAGCAGGAGAGTCTTGGGTGCAGTTTCTGCAGAATGGCATTGTCTGTGCGTGGGTTTGACCATCTCTGTTCAAGATAAACAGGACTTGTGTACATTTACACAGGAAAATACCCTACTGGACACTGTCTCACTGAATTCGCTACCAACAGGACACTGCCCTGCCGGGACAATGATATGTAGAGTATTCTTATGCACCTGTGAGGATCCAGGGGCCCAGTACCCAGGCAAGTGATGCTTCCATGCTGCCACCCAGCAGCCATGGCAGAGCCGTGATCAACACACTATAGATCCTGGCAGAATAATCCCCACAGGAAGTGCCACCTACCCCCCTACCTCTAATTGGTTCAAGTGCATTATTTAAGCAGGGAGGGAGTTCCAGGAAGCTGTCTGTGCAAGCCACAGTACCTGGCCTGCTGCTACGACAGACCCCCGCCCTCCTTCCCTGCTCTGAACTCTGGCACTGTTCTCTGGCTTTGACCCCTGGCTCCACTCCTGACTTGACTTTGACCCTTGGTTTGACTCCTAACTCTTTGCTCTGCTGTGACTCCCAACTCCAACTTTCGCTCCAACCACCAAGCCCTACTCTTGTTCTGACCACTAGACCTAACTCCTGGTCTTACCCACTCGGCCAGACTGCCCACATCCTGGCCATGATAGCACCTCCCAGAGTACTGTCCCTCCCACACTGCAAGAAAAATTGCTCCCAGCCCTGGGACCCAAAACGCATGACACTGAGCATTCCAGACAGAGCAGCCCAACCACATACAGCTTCAGGCAATAGTTTGCTGGGATATCTTTCCTGTGACTACGTTTGTTTATTATTTTTGTTTAATTGCAGCTATCATGTGGTATCTGAGCACTATCCAACAATGCAGTTTGCAACATGACTAGTATCTGTTGCATATGATACGGTGCCTCCTCTGTTCCTCTTCTCTCCCCAGAGAGAAACATTATGTGTGTCGGGGGGGGGGAGATTGCTGTTGTTATGAGGTGCTTTGTGTTTTATTAGTGAGGGCAAGGATGTCTTGCAGTTGGAATGGAAAGTGGGGAGGTTGGAAGTGGTTCTTAGTTTTGGGTAGAGTGCACCTACCATGGCACGGATCATTCTGGGTGAAGCGTGCCCATCATACCATGGAATATTCCAGATATGCCTGGTTCGAGTGCACCCACCATGGCACAGAGCAGTCCCGTCAGAGTGTGCCTGCCACACCATGGGACATGCTGGGTAAGGAGCCCCCGCCTTGTTACAGAACGTTCTGTGCTCTGTGTGCCCAGGCAGGGGGAAGAGGTGTCACTCAGTGGAGAGTAACAAACAGAAGCCATAAAGATTGTGCCGTCTCTATAGACCACCAAGTGGGCAAGCCAGCAGCAGGCTCCAAAGGCCAGCCTGAGTGCTGCCATGAATTCAGTGCCCACGTGCATGCAGGCCCTGTCTGCTGTCTCCAGTTCAGGCGATGAGTTCCACCCCAAATGCAGGTCCCTGAGCTCAGGCTCCCAGCGCCCTCCCAAATTCAGACCTCCAGGGGTGTCCCAGGTTTGACTCCTGACTCCTCTGGGTCTCTCCTTGAACTGGAGGGACAAACATTCAAACTAAAGCTACATGAGAAGAAAATGGTGTTTCCTAAGGCACTTCTGGGAATTCCCAGCCTGACCTCTGATCCCCTAGGGGAGAGGCAAAGGAACCAGATCTCTGACTTCCCCCTCTTCTCCTGCCCAGTGCAGTCTGACTGAGAGAACATACTGATTCATTAAATGTGAGGACACTTGCAGTTCTTGTGAAGAAAGAGGCCCTGAGCCCAGCCTGCTGAGCTCAGCTGAAAACTGGACATCTCCCACTACCAGCAAGACAGGGAAATGTGTGTCAGATGAGGAATGACCCTGCTCTGAGACCTCCAGCTGCTTCCTATCCCCAACCAGGCCCAAGACAGCATTAACTTCCCAACTCCCTTTCCCTGAATCAATTACCACATTTATCGCACAATACATTGACCTAAATAGGTGCCACGTTGCTGACAAATAGGCAAAAACAGTACACAGCTCAAACAAATGAGACACAGTCAGCTCAGAGCAAAAGGCTCTGGAGAGAATGGCTCAAAAAGAGCTCTCACCTATCCAACCCCAGCCTCTCCCAGAAGAAAGCGCTGTGGGGTCTGGGGAAGAAGTCGTGACTGTAGGGGAGCTCACCACTCTCAGCAGGAGGGTGAGGCCAAGAATGGGGCAGAAGCACTGACCGGCTGGGAGCACCCAGCTCCTCCAGACCCAGCCAGCTCCAAGTGCACTGATCCTGTGCACAGGCCGTAATTCCTTGTAGGATTTATGGGTCCGGCATGTGAAAACGTCAGACTGTAACCACCAGCACAAGATCAGGTGAGACTCTTTAGTGAAACCACAGGTGTGTCCCCATTGTCTGTGCCTAATGTGTGCTCTGATGGAAAAGTTTTATTCATTGGTTACTATTGTCCCTTCAAAGGCTGATTCAGGCTCTCCACTCTATGTTTATATAAGGAGTTTGGTGTGATCAGGAGGTCAGGAAAATTCCGCTTTTCCTCTCTCGGTGCTTTCCATGCAGTTACCCCTTTCCTCTCCCACGCCAAAACGCTCAATTTCATACAGTACAATTTAGTTATCACTAACATTGCTCATTCATACAGAAGGTTCCAGGTCATTTATAGTCCATACACATGGGCTATGTTGCTTAGCCTGTGCAGCCTGCAGGGAACAGCTGTACATGAGAGTGTCATACATAGGCGTGCACATGGGGTGTGCCAGGTGTGCCCAGGCACACCCTAACGCAGGGCAGAGCTCTGGGGGGGCGGGGCTGCGTGCTCCGGTGGGGCACCGTGTCTGGCTCTGTGCTGAGCCAAAAGCTGCTAGGAGCCTCATGGTTAGTGTGGCCGGGGAGTTGGATAAGGGGCGGGGGCAGTCAGGGGACAGGGAGCAGGGTGGGTTGGATACATAGGCGGCGAGATGGGCCATGGTGTGGGGCGTTCTAACCTCGGGGGCAGCTCCCCCTCCCCGGCGTCCCAGCATGCTGCTGAGAGTCTCGGCAGAGGCAGGGCAACTCTGCACGCTGCCTCCATCCCCCCTTCCAGAGCTGACCCGGTTCCCAGCCCATGAGAGCTGGGGGGGGTGGGGGGGTGCCAGAGCTGCCTGACCACGCCTCCCCAGCAGGGAGAGGGAGGGAGCTGCAGGCAGAGAGAGCAGCAGGAGTCTGTCACTGTCAGACACAGACAGGATGGGAGCATTGTGGGGGCAGACAAACAGATGGAGCCGGGGGCAGGAGAAAGGAGCAGCGATGGGCACCCCGGGGCTGGCATAAAATACACAGTACAGAGGGGCCTTCCTGGGGGGGGGAGGGTATAGCAACACTCCCTTCCCCCACAGAGCAGAGACCCAGGCTGCAGCCTCTGTTCATCACTCCCCCCCACCCCACAGAGACCCAAACAACCCTCTGCCCCCTGGAATATCCCCACCAGCCCCTATGCCCCCATCACCCCTCTCCAGAGAGCCCCCCCCGTGTGCCTCCAGAAACAGCTCCCCACCCCGCTGCCTCCCTACAATCTTCCCCTTTGCCTTCCCCCTCCCGCCCCCAGCTCACTGGCCAGGAGGCTCCCAGACTGTTGGCCACCAAGGCCAATGGGAGCTGCTCCTGAGGCAGAGGGCCTGCTTGCAGATGCAGACCTGCCCAGCTATGACTCCACAGCATGGGGAGGGGGAGCCACAGGTGGGCAAACCCCGGTCATCATCATCACAGGCCCAGCAATTCTCTGGATATTTAATTTCATTGCGGCAAGTAATTTAATCTACTCTTCCTTTCCAGACAGTTTGTGGCTTTTCCTGTAAGAAAACTTAAAATTTCTTTGCAAAGAAGTCCAGTTATAGTTTTTCACTTGAGAAGTATATTTTCTGGTTATTCATAAGCTCATTTATTTTGTTAACTCAGTTTCATAGGGAATTTTAAAAGTCATTTGAATTGTAACTGTTTTTTTCCATTGGTCCAAAAACACATGGAAGAGGTGCAGACTTTTATTTCTGCAGGCCAAACCACCCTATGTAGAAATGTAAATGTCAGAGCTAGAAAAGCTCAGCAAGGGTATGGGTCCCTCAGGAAATTGTCCTCAAGTCATTCATTCTTCTGGGCATTCCATTCTATTGTTCCCTCTTATAGTGATAGAGATCAGTGTCTCCACCCACAGCGGGGATGCAGAAGACTGGGCCAACCCTGCAGCCGCTCTGCCTCTACCCTTGTTCTCTGTCTGCTCCCCCTACCAGCCCCTTTGGTCTCCCTGGGATTCCCCCTACCATTACTCCCTCTGGGTCTTCTTTCTCTGGAGCTTCTCACAAAGTAAAGTTGTCATTACAGGTTCTTATCTCTGTAATGTATTTAATTTTGATGTATTTATTAAGTGTTAATTAATGCACTATGGGAGTCCCCCTTCAGCCCGCTGTATAAATTGATCCTCTTTTTTCCATATGTTTTGCCCGTAGGGTTTTCTGCAGCCCTAGGGCAGCTAGCAATAACACCTGCGCCTTTGCAATGGGGTGAGGGAAGGGGACCACGGGTTCCCTATTTATGTGATTTGCAAGAAGTGTTATCATTACTCAGGGTACCAAGTGTGTTTAAATGATATAAGTGCCTTGTAAAATCCCAAAGCAAGCTCATTTTCAATTCTCATATAATAATCTCATATACAGTATATACACTTTTTTCATTAATTATGAGTTGATTTTATTATTATTAATAATAATTATTATTATGAACTAGGTTATTGTTTTCTTTCAGTGCGGAAAATTGTGTACTATTTTACAGGTTGAATGACTGAATGACATAATACCCCTTACCTCCCCCAATGTCCATCACTAAGTCCGATAACTTTGTCAAGTGTCTGTCGCGCAACATGGTGGTGCCTAGCCCTGTCCCATTCTTCAGGGGGACAAGGGGTCCAGGGCAGCCTCGGAGGTTAGTGGGGGGCCTGGCGCTGGCAGGAGCAAGTGACCTTGCCTCAGCCCACTCTGCTCCACCCCACCGGCTCCCAGCGATGCGCAGGGGCAGGGGTTTGGGGGAAGAGGTGGAGTGGGGGGGGGGAAAGAGGTGGTGTGGGGCGTGCTGGGGCCAGGTTGCTCGCTGGTGCCAGGCCCCCTGCTAAGCCCCCTAGGCTGCCCTGGACCCTGTGTCCCCCTGAAGAATGGGACAGGGCTAGGAATCGGATCTGTCTTCCATGTTCCAGGCCTTTTACAAATTTATTCAATGCTTTGCAGTCTTACCTGTTACAAGCTGTTCATGTAAAAGAGCCTTTTCGAAACTAGCACATGTAAAAAACAAGCTAAGAAGTACAATGTCCCAACAGCGCCTTGACTCACTCATGATTTTGTACATTGAACAAGAATTGGCTTCGTCAGCTAATTACAATGATGTGATTGAGGAAGTTAAGTCCATAACACCTGGTGAGCGACATCTCATTCTCTAGGACAGGAAGATGAAGAAACCTTAATCTGTTTTGGTCAGTTTGGGTTAGTTCATTATCTGGTTAAAGATAAAGATCATGCAAATTGACTGTATCTTTGTATACGCCTGGTTATCACTACAGCAAAAATTTGGTATTTTGTGTCTCATTTTTTAAGTTTGAATTTTTTAAGTAAAGTTTAGTTGTTAGTTTTAAAAAAATTAAGTTTAGTTAAGTTTTAGTTTCTTTAGTTTGTTTGATGAATAAAAATAATGTCCCTTATGACTGAGTATTCAATAAATGTTCACCTTTAAAAATAAATAAATAAATAAAATTCCCTGGGTGCACACCCTAATGAAATGTGCTGTGCATGCCTATGGTGTCACACAGTGGCGGGCCCTTTAAGGGAAGAGGACTCTCAACACCACCTGTGACACAGGTAAGACCCCCTTCCCAGATGCGGAAAATGGGTCACATGACCTAATCGGACCTCTGGGATAAATGAGGGGGAGAGCGAAGGAAAGCCTTCAGAGAAAGAAGCCAGCATACCTGCCTGCCCTAGGAGTGAGTTCGCTAGAGAGCAGGGAACACCCCCAAAGGACTTCAGGAGGCGCTGAATGGGAGAGACTGAAAAGAGCCTGGGAAGGGCGGAAAGCTGCTAGGCCCTGGGAAGAAGTGTGGTGGGACTCCTTTGTCAAAGAGTAAATCTTGCTTGGGTTAGTGAGACAAAGTGCTGGGACTGTGGGGCCAAAGGATCTGTTGTTGATTAAAGACTGAATAAGTAAGATCCCACAAAAGGGAATCTTATTGTAAGGATCCTGGTTTTAGAGTCAGTCACTGCAAAGAACCCAAGAGGGAACTGAGGGCTGGGCTGGATTTAGGGGCAAGATACCCAGGCAACTAGCTGGGGTGCCGGGCTTGGGGGGTGCTGGGCTCGGGATGCTGTAAAGTATTCAAACATTTAAGTGTAAGCAGTGTCAGGATGAGCTCCACCCTGACATCTGGTAGTGAGGTGTGGCAAGTTGTGGAAAAGAACTTCAGGGGCTGATCTCATTTGCATAGGCACACCCACCACACCTAGAATGAGGCCATAGCTGCCCAAATGGTCACTTTGGCTGCTGTGGGATCCCCAGTGTCTCTGTTATTGGGGCAGGAAGAATAAATTGTTGTTACCCTGATTATGGGAACTCTGCTTGGAACTGTACGTGGCCTTTTGTTATGATGGAGGGACTCTCCATCACCTAAGTAGCACTCGCTAGCCAAGGGTCATGGGTTTTAAAACTCTGTGAATTGAGAGAGGCTGGGGACAAGTATTAATACTTGGTGGCATGGGCCCCTTGGTGAGGGCCTTACATGCTCATTGCACTTCCTCCTCTCTCCACTGGGGAATATCAGAGCTAATTTTGATTCCATTAGGAGTCTAGTTACAGGCTGCTGAGCTCACTTTGGGATAATGGTGCACCAGCACTGGGGTTCCCCTACTACAAGCTGAATTCACCAAAGAGCTGAACTGACTAAGAGCTGAAATCACTGAGTGTTGTGTTAAGTAGTGGGGGAGCCTGAAGATATATTGTGGAGCAGTTTGCGGGAGGGCTGGAATGCCTTGTGGACAGGCTGGTGGAGCAGTTTGTAGGACGGCGGGAGCTGCTGGGAGCTGCTGGTGGGATGCGGAGCAGTTTGTGGACCAGCTGGTGGAGCAGTTCTTGGGACGGTGGGAGCTGCTTGTGGGCTGCGGAGCGGAGCTGAGCGAAGGAGTTCGTGGGGCGGCTGGCAGAGCGGAGCAAAGGCCTATGGAGCTGTGGGGCGGTCAGCTTCAGATCATGTAAGGTGCCTCTTACCCCCACCCCAATCTCCACCCAGGTTGGGAGGTAAAGCTCTGCAGATAAACTTTCGAACTCTGGGGATGCCCTGACCAGGGACAGAGACTTTTGGGTCATTGGACTTTTGGGACTTTGGGTGATTTGGGGTTGCTGGACTCAAGAACCAAAGGGAAAAGGGCATGCCCCAATTTGCTTGGGGTGGGTTTTTTTTGCTCATGGGTTGTGTTATGAATCCTATTGGTGGTGTTTCCCCAACATAATGCCACATTGTTTCTCTCTGTTATTAAAAGGCTTTTTGCTACACTCAGACTATGTGCTTGCGAGAGGGGAAGTATTGCCTCTTGGAGGCGCCCAGCGGGGGTGGTATATATTTGTCCCAGGTCACTGGGTGGGGGCTCGAGCCGGTTTGCATTGTGTTATTGGAATGGATCCCCTAGATATTGAACCCGGCCCTTGTTGCTGCTAACTCTGACGGGCAGAAGGGTTACATAAGAAATGGATGGGAAGGGTGTTGAAGATGCTCCTCACCTGGGGAACCATTTGGTCTGGGGCCAGCCCTGACTGAGAGCAGAGTGCCTGCAGGGTCATCTCAGGCCACAATGGCATGGGCCGGGGGAGCACCCATTCACAAAGAGGAAGGGAAAGAAAGAGCAATGGCTGAGAATGAGCATGGGAGGATCAGGAGGCTCAAGGAACGGGGTTGCATGAGAAAGGGAGCTCAAAGTCCATGGTCCAGGAAGAGCATGGGGATAGGATCAGTAGTGGGCCAGTGGTGGGCAACCAGGGAGATCAAGAAACTGAAGATATGGATTGGGGAAGGGCAGACTTGCAGAGAGAGGCGTGGGCACTGGAGAACAGGAAGGGATGTGGGGAGGGCTGCTCATGGAGGCTCGTTAGAAAATGGGGGGATTTTTTTCCTGGGTTTTGAAACCAGCTGGAAGCCCAGGGCACATTTTGGAAGCAGAATCAACAACATGTTCTCATTTCCTGCTCTGGGGTGGAGGGGGCTGTGCTGCAGTTTGGACAGGCTGTAGCCTAGCTGGGATTTATGGACAGCGTCATGCAGGAAGACGGCAGAAGGAGCTTGGTCTCAGCAGAGGAGGGTTTGAGATAGTGTCGCTGTGGTGACGTTTCAGAGGTGACAGGAGGCAAGATGATGGACAAAGAGGGGTGGAGGGTGAAGTGGAACCGCTTGGGCCCTAACACTAGGAGTAAAAGCGGAGGCAACTTAATGAGAGTTTGCTCTTTACGGCAATTCCCCTGCACTCTCACCTGGGGCCTTTACAGAAAACCGGGGCAAGCCCCAGACAGGAGAGCTCGAGGGGAGCACCTGGATGTGTTGGGCCACAAGTTAAGTATCTAGGGCCAAAGTCCGATGAAGTTAATAGGAGCTTTACCATTGACTTTAATGGGCACTGAATCAGGCCTTTAGTTAGCTGGCCGCTTATTACCAATGTACTACATGTACTGCTGAGCACCTTGCTTAACTGAGCCATTTAGGATGCACCCATCTCTCCTTCAAATCCTTAAGAAGCAAAAATCTGGAGCCACCCTTAGAACACAGTTAAAGTTCCCATTGCAACAGTGCATCCATTTCCGATGGAAACCAAGATCCAGTTCAGCGTTCTGTTTTGTTATACAAAGTGCAAAACAGGTATCCTCGGTCTAAGACACTTTTATTTCAGGTGGCGAGCACTTGTACTGTCACGTGGTCATGGAACAGATGGATGATGTGTATGAACCTTCTTGGGCAGCCCAGTTTAGGCAGAATAGCCCATAGACCCTCTCTGACTGTATCAAAAGCTTTGGTCCAGGTCCGTGGCTAGGTGCTAGTACTGCTGAAAAGAATCTGGGGATTGCAGTGGATCATAAACTGAATATGAGTCAACCAGGTGACGCAGCTGCAAAATAGGCTAAAATCATTGTGGGGTGTATACAAATCATCTGTCTGCTCCATGATCACATGACAGTACAAGCGCTCACCAGTGGTGACTTTTCTGACACTTCTGAAATCTCGAATGGAGTGAAGCCAGGCTACGTACTTGCTCCAGTGCTGTTCAACTTGTCCTTTGCCTGTGTCCTCAGCCATGCCACAAGGGACTTGCATCAGGGGATATGCAACCGCTACCGACTCGATGGCTCCATCTTTGATCTTCGAAGACTCAGTGCTAAGACCAAGACGCTGGAGAGAGTTCTTATCGAGGCACTTTTGCAGATGACTGCACCTTGGTGGTTCACAGACATAATGACCTTTGGGTCATCGTTGATAGATTTTTTTTCTGAAGCACCCCATCTCTTTGGCCTCACCATCCATCTTGGGAAGACAGAGGTCTTGTTCCAACCAGCACCTCATTCCAATGCCCCAGTGCCAGCCATCTTCATCCAAGGCATACAGCTGAAAAATGCAGCTCAGTTCAAGTATTTAAGCAGCACCATCTCAAGTGACGGTTCCCGCGATAAGGAAATTTCCTCCAGAGTTAGTAAAGCCAGCAAGGCCCTTCGCCGACTCCGAACAAAAGTCCTTAACCAACACAACGTTCGTCTCTCCACCAAATTGAAAATCTATAGTGCCGTGGTCCTAACATTTCTCCTGTATGGTTCTGAGACATGGACTCTTTATAGGCGGCTCATTAAGCAGCTTGAGCAATTTCAATAATGAGCATCCGCTGGCAGGACAGAGTGACCAATAGTAAGATCCTTGAAATAGCAAACACAACCAGCATTGAGGAAATGCTACTGAGAGCAAAACTTAGGTGGACCAGACATGTCATCAGAAAGAAAGACTACTGTTCCCCAAAACAGATCTTGTATGTTGAGCTGAGTCAAGGCAAAAGAAAGAAGGGTCATCCCTATAAGCACTTCAAAGATAATCTGAAGAGTAGTCTCCAGGGGGCTGGCATCGATCCCAAAGAATTTCAGCAAATGGCTCAGAACAGGATTCACTGGTAATCTCTGACAAGATCAGCATGTAACAGGTTTGAGCAGGATCGACAAATTCATCTCCAGGCTGCAAGTGAAAGGCGCCACCAGAGCTGCATCATCAAACATCATAGATACAGACTTCCCGTGCCCTCAGTGCGGCCGACTCTGCGCGTCAACATTTGGGACTTCGGAGTCATATGCATAGCTATAGACAAGAACTGCAACAATATTGTCATCATCGTCAGCAACGGACTACCAATAATCAACATGAGCACCTAGCCAGTTATTCCCCATTTTTTAGTTGTGTATTTGACATTTCCTTCCTAAGTGAAGTACTTTGCACTTGTCTTTATTGAATACATCCAATGTTCTGTCCTGTAGGATGGGAAACTCACTGCTATGGGCTGGCCCAGCCAGCTTGCTACCACAGTGAGAATTGTTCTCCATGAGTCACAGCTCCTGGAATTGCAATGAACCCCACGTTCCCCTCTACACAAATTGCACCCTTTGCACTAGCCACAGGATCCCAAGCTGGACCAGTATCTCACTCGCTGGCCTGCCAGTGTCATAGAGGGGAGCAACAGAGAAGGAGGGGAACCTCTCCCAGTCCTGGAAGGATCTGATACCAAGTCCGTTAGGCTTTACTGAACCTCAGATACACAGGTACTCACCAGTTAATACATGTCTCTAGCAGCATATTAAAGGAGAGCTTCATCCCAAAACTTCCTCTCTCGGGGATGAAGTCATGTTTACACAGTGTGGGCTGATGTGTCCCCTGCTCCAAACCTTAGGATTCCCTTGACAAATCTGTAAACCCTACAAGGAGGGGGATGGGTGAGTTAGCCCTAATAACGTCATGTTTAACTAGACTATTGCAGTAGTTTAACCCTTGGCCAGTTGACCAATCCCACAGACCTCACATCCTTCTAGGGCTGAGCTGTTCTGCTTATGAGTGCTCCCTGTCAGCTGACCCAGGAATGGGTTTGAACTGTACACAGGGATGTCACACACCAGCTTTTCATTTGGTCAGGAGGATGGGCCAGCCTGGTGTAAAATCTGTCTTGGAGAGGAACATCTAGATTTTTGCCATGCAGAGTGGGTGGTTTCATTAGGTGGGAATGGGCGGAGAGAGGCGGGTTTGCTTCATTAGGGAAGTGAGGATAGGAAGCAGTTCTGGGAGAGTACCTGTTGCAGAAGTAGAGAAGTGTTTAACGCCCACTAGAAATGGTAGCGAGTGTGATGTAATAGGGAGCCTGGGAGTCAGGACTCCTGGGTTCTATTCCTAGATTGGGGACGAGAGTGTGGTGTACAGTATTAGTGCAGGGGTCTGAGGGTCAGGGCTCCAGGGTTCAGAGTCCAATTCTGGGAGGGAGTCTGGGCTGGAGGCAGGGAAGGAAGGAGCCTGAATGTCTGAGTTCTAATCCCAGTTTCACCACTGAAGCGCTGTGTGGCCTTGACACCTAAATCTCTCTGTGCCTCAGTTTACCCCTCTATAAAATGGGGAGAATGAAGCTGACCCACCTCGCTGGGTACTCTGAGGTGTAATTAATGCCTGTAATGAGCTTTGAGAATGTCTGATGAAAGGGGAGGGAGAAGTGTGATCATTTCATGGAGAGAAGCCAGCATGATTCAGTGGGAGAAGCTGCCCTGTCTAGAACGTAGGCCAGGCGGGTGCTCGGGGGAGAGGGGTGTATCAGACTCTCCCCATGTCCAGAATCAGCTGCAGCTCCAGTCCATCAGGGTAATTCCCTGGTGGAGCTGTGCTGCATCAGTGTGTGTTTGTGTTGCCTAAACCCCGCCAAGCAGCATCTCTGACATGGCAGCAGCATGATTAAGATGATCCTGCATTGCTGTCACAAGCATGTAATTAGGGGTTTCCTGTGTCACTCCCTGCTGGGAGGTCTGCAACTTGCCTGCCCTGCCTCCCTCAACAGCTCCCCATATGCCTTTTAACCTCCCTACCAGCACAAGCCTCCAGCAGGGAAGGGAAGAGCACAGTACTCAGCCTGGGGAGGGGAAGGGCAGAGGAAAAGGAGCAGTGGAAATGGAGGGGGAGGAATGACTTTGCAAGGGAAAAAGGAGGACAGAGAGTGAGTGAAAAGAAGAAGGAAGAGAGAATGATACAGAGATCTGGAGGAAGGATAACAGGGAGAGGCAAAGAACAAGGGAGCTCCTTCCCTTTGTGCTTTGCAGCTGCAGTCTAGTGATCACCCTCCCCCAGGGGAAGTTCTGGGGGGAAGTGTAATATACGTGGGGGTGGTGGGGGTGCTGTGTACAGCCTGGGGTACACCCTGCAACCACCAAGGGGGGGCCGGGCTGTGGAGAGAGGGAAACGGAGGACAGCTGCTGCATGTATTTCAGGGGACTGCTCCTAAATATTTAAATTCTGACCCCAGTAGGACTTATCTGTTCAGATCGCCCAGTGAGACAGGAGGCATTGTTCCCATGGTCAAGGTCTGCACAGAAGTTTGCCAGGTGTGGTGGGAGTAGGCCATTCTGCCTGCCCGATGGGAAACCCATATTACAACAAGTCCAGAGGGAGCAGGAGGAGTCCAAATGCAACCTGCATCACCCTGGTTCATGATCTCCCAAAGTCCATGGACACGGCAAACCCATTCAGATGCATTAACAGCTAACTCCAGCCTTCTCCCCTAACCCTAAGTAGAATGTCCTAGGAGGCCCCAACATTGCTGGTGACTCATGGGTAGTAGCACATGCAGCATACCAATAGGCAAGTAAAAATTCACAATATTATGTCGCAAGCAATCTTTATCCAGAGCCACTGCATAAACGTCTTGCTTGAATGTCTGGATAAACTTTTCCACTCATCCATTTGTGGCTGGATGGGAAGGTGCTGATGTTACATCTTTGACATAACTTCTTTTGACAAACAATTGAAACTCTTCAGACGTGAACTGAGTTCCATTGTCACTTACAATCTTTTCAGATTCAGGGACTCCCATCCGTGAATATAATAGTCTTAGCACTTCCACTGTCTGCGCTGAATTAGTTGAATTCATACAGAATACTGAAGGCCATCTAGAATGGGCATCTACTGCAATCAAAAACATATGGCCTATTAATGGTCCAGTGCAGTCTATGCGGATTTGCTGCGAAGGAGCAGTTGGCCTCTCCCAAGGGTGCAAAGGAACATATTTAGGGATGTGTTGTGTTTGCTGATAAGGAGAACTGGACAGACAATGCAAATCCTTTCCTTTGAAAAATGTAACATTTTTGCAAAAAAATTCATTCCAAATCAGGACAGTCAGAACCTAATGGAATTTTTCACCATGTCAGCTGCCTGTCTGGAAGGCTCTTGTCAACTGATCCGAGCTGTGCAGGAGAGCAACCAAGGAGCTGTCATTTCAATTATCCCAACAGAAAATTGAAATTTTCCCATGGAAAATTTTGATTTTACAAGGCCAGCATTTTCCATCGGAAAGTCATTCCAGCAAAAAATTCCCAACCAGCAATACTGATGACCTTGACATTGTTTTGCCATTCCCTAGATTTGTATATCAGGCCTAAGCCTTCGCACCCAACTTATTACATTTCCCCCATGTGGAACAGGTGCAGTAATTTCACATGTGATGGGAGATTGTACTGAAAGGCCTGCTGCCTTTGCTTCTAGATCCCTTACCTCAGCAGACAGTAACTATGTTCAAACTGAGAGAGAAGCTCTGAGTTTTGTCTGGGGAGTTAAAAAGTTTCACCAATATCCGTATGGAAAATGATTTTACTCTGTTTACTGATCAGCAACTTTTGGTTTCATTTTTTCACCCAAAGGCAAGAGTACTAGCAGTGTCTGAAGCACGATTACGAAGATAGACATTCACAGTCGCAGTACTGAGTTGAAAAGCACCAACCAACATAAGACTGCAGATTGCTTGTCAGGCCTGCCACTGGAGATAGTGAAGGAAAACCAGAGACAGTAGGTATGCTCTATATGGCTCAGATTGAACCATTGGCAGTTATAAATACCAGGGTACAACACAAAACTTAGAATGATCCACTGCTGGCTAAAGTGTATAGCATTCTGATGAATGGATGGACTTATGCAAACAACCATTTCCAGCTTTTGTTTTTTTCATGTAAAGAACAGATAAGTGTATATCAAGGAGCCTAATGTACTGCATCAGAGTGGTTATTCGTATGAAGCTCAGGTCACACGTACTCCAAGCATTACATGAAGACCAGTTGGGAATTGTAAAGCTGAAAGTCCTTGCCAGATGCGGATGCTGTTCCAAACACTAAACTGTTAAATTGAATTGAGGTACTTCTTGTCACTGTCTTCAATCTCTATTTGTAGTTAGGCTTGGACCAGTGGATCTTGGAGAAATCCTTATCTCCAGCTAATGAGGCAAATATAGCCTCTAATCTAGGCAAAGACCACTGGTTAATGGTAACCTTGAATGGTAACCTTGAATTACCACAGCTACAAACAGCCCACTCTTTTTCATTACTGGCACTATAGAGGTGCTCCATTTGCTCCAGTTAACCTTAGATATAATTCCAGAGTCCCGTAAGTGCTGAAGTTGTGTCTCTACCTTTGGCAGCACTGCCAAAGGTACTGAGCGAGCTTTGCAAAATTCAAGAATTCGCACTTCAAGCACAATTTTTAATTTAACGTGATTTAAGTTTCCAGTGCCATTGTGAAGGACATCAGCTGCCTCGTCCAGAAGTTCTGCAATTTTAAGTTTGGGCCTTTTGATGCTGTTGCAACTCCCTGGCATCTTTAGTAGCTGTCTCCGTTGACGGGGCAATTTCTGGAGCACGATTTAAGGTCAAATCAGCTTGAGTCAATAACTGTTTTTGTATTCCTTTATTTTCAATACCTCCCACTAGCAGGTCTCAATGTATGATATAAACTCTCTCCAAACTGGCAATGATCTGTTAATTTGTGTAATCCAACCACATATTCAAATTTTGTTTCATTTTCTCGTTAATGCCATTTACAAAAGCATAAGTGCTGTGCAATCACCAACGACTGTGGGGAGAGGTAATTATGTAAAATTCCTACAATCTCAGCAAATGCTTTTGTCATCTGGTTTAATAGGAGTGGTTAGGCTGCAGTTTCCTCGTTCGTTCGTTTTGCTTTTGCTAAGCCTCTGCAGTCACTTTCTAACTCACAGCATTCCTGGATTAGGCGCCCTTCCTCATCACCAAATGTTGTGGTTTTGCTCTTTACACATCAAAGAAAATACGAAGGAACCACTTGGATGTGAAGAGATCTGAGTGAATGTTTGCAGAGTATACACAGCCTGCAAGGCCTAGTTACAAATAAACACTGCTGCTCTGCTTGAGTAACGGAGGCTTCTAAATCATAGACTTGAGTGAATATCACAAGAAGGCTCACAGCCTATTTAAAGGGAGACTACTCTTTTCCCATGCACTGAAGATAGACAGATGCACACACATACACATCTATACATACAGAGCATGTATTTAATAGTGGAACCATCACAATATACACATCACAGCCCCAAGTAGCCACGTGAACTTTTATCCTACCCATGGCCTCCTTTCCACTCTGCCCCACAGCCACCGCTGGTTGTTGCAGTTAGGTGTGGCATACTGTCTCCTTTTAGACTCTATTTGGAGCAGCACCCATGTCCTCCCAGGTGTACAGGCTGTGTATTTTTTAATGCCTTCTGCAGGCACAGTACACTAGGTCCAATATGTGTTTCCCCACAAGTGACCAGCAGCCCATCCTAGACACTCCCTGTGGTCTGTTACTTGCTTTCTCTGTGCAGGGCTTTCCTTGCAAAGGCCTGAGTCAGGCACATAGAGAGGAAGGACGGTTCAGTGGTTAGGGCACTCACCTAGCACTCAGAAAACCTGCGTTCAATTCTCTGCTCTGCCACAGACCTCCTGTCTGCCCTTGGGTACGTCTCTCTGTGCCTAGTTCCCCAACACACACCTTGAATGGGATAATAGTGCTTCCCTAACTCACAGCAGTGTTGTGAGGATCAATATATTAAGGATTATGAGGCACTCAGTTACTCCAGTCATGGGACCATAGCAGTTCCTAAAACAGAACTGAAATTTACTAGCAATTACCTCTGATCTGGGCTAGCAGCCAGACACTTACAAACCTTCTCAGGTAACAACTGAGTCAGAGTGATGGGGGAAACAATATATTCTGCTTCAGTGCTTCAGCTAGTCACGTTAACCATTGACTCACTCCTTGGAGGTTGTCAAACGCCAGGGCATAAAGAGCCAGCTCTATTATTGATCCTCCCAGGATGTCCTTAAACTGATCTCAGACATCCTGAGATTTAAATGGCAGCTGCTCCTAGTTCTATGCAGGATGGGTCCTCTCTAGAGTGAAAGTTCCTCCAAACACAATGCTGTGTGTGTGTCTGGTTTGAGGTGTCAGGTCCTTGCTGGGGAAAACAGATGGCAATGCACCTCAGATGGCAATGCACCAACACTGGCCTACCTCAGATTGGGGTCAACATCATGTACTTGGGCACTGGAATTCCAGCTCAAGGTCAAAGTACTGCACATCCAGTGCAACTGATATCTGCACTGGATGTTTACCTGCGAAGCCAAAGCTTCCGCCTATTGTCTCCATCTCTAGTGAGAGCTCCTTCAAAGGAGAGGAGTCTTTCCCCAGCATACTCCCTCTGATAGAACCAGTAGTAACTGTCAGAATCTCCTAGTTTTGACTTGAGCCCAGAGGGGACTGCCTAGCACATCCATCAAGTCCTGGATACTGCAGGGTCGAACCAGGCAGGAAGAGTTGCCCTTCTTGTGCTTGGAGGCACCTTAAGAGTTAACACTGTAGGTTTTACTATGCCGGCACTCCTGTATCACTTCCTCCTTACCACACATAAAGTAAATATGGCTCTTGCAACCACACAGGTTCCTCTGTGCTCCCTGCTCCTGCCTATCCCCCACTGCACACAATCAACTTTGTGTCCCCTATTCCTCTCTGTCCCGCAACCTCACATGTCTCTGTCAGCCGCTTGGGCGGAACCATCCTGCACACCCCATGCAACCCTCGTTTCACACCTCCAGGTCCCCGGGTTTTCATTTCTATGCTCTCTTCTCTGCCAGGTTCATGTACTCAGCCAGCAAGTTAGTCTCCCAAAATGTGGCCTTTCATTGGACAGCTATTCCCCTCAGGAAATTCTGCCCCAGATCTAAGGGCCATATAGAGGTAAGTTCTTTCTAAGAGCCATATGTTTTCTGTGGGATATATATTGGAGGGGGTGAGCACTTTCTATGTGCAGTATGGGAGAGAGCAGGCCTTCTCCATACCCCATATGGTAGACAGTGCTCTCTGTATGGGATTTGCGCAGCTCTGTGTGCTCTACAGGAGGGGTAATATTCATAAGACCCTGCACTTCTACAGCATCTTCTGCAGAAATCATAGTGCTTCCATCAACACCATTATCCCCACTCCACCGAGTGGGAAGTGGAGGGACAGAGAGGTTAAGTGATTTCCCCAAGGTCACACAATGAGCCAGTGACAGAGCCAGGAGAGACCCAGCTCTCCTGGCTCTACACCCGAGACTAGACTTCTTCCTGGCATTCTTATTACACCATGGGGGACTGGGGGCAGGAACATGTCTTTCATTCAGTGCAGAGCGGGAGAACAATCCATGCACCATACCAGAAGGGAAGAGCTGTCTCTGCACTGCACTGAGGCACTCTCCAGACATTGCACATAGGTTGGGGACTGCCTTCTGTGCACTATCTCTGGAGGCCATAAAGAGATGGGGGAGAAGTGGTCTCCATGCACCTTAGTGGGGGGAATGTCCCCTGTCCAGCAAGGGAAGCACTCTCCATGCACTGCAGAGGGAAAGGAGAGGGGGAAGACATGCTCCATCTACCATACAGAGAGGACATTTTCTGTGCCTCCCTACTGGGATCTGGCATACACCAGTCTGCAGAGGTGTGGAAATTCACCTGCAGCGTTGCATCATTATGGTCTGGCTTAGGCAACATGAAAGAAAATGCTTTCACACATAAAACCCAGGCATCAAACCACCTGCTGCAGTCACATTTTCCTTTGAAAACTCTTGCAAGGTGAGTCACAGGTACAGAAGCACGTCAGGAAAGAGGATGCCAGCTTTCATCATCCTCCCCGCCCATTTCAGCTTCAGAAGTAGTTACTACTTGGCTCTTGCTAGTGGCATCTTCTGTATAAGCTTGGCAGTTCAGGTGATGCCCAGAAATAGCTTCCCCTGGAGGTGGAAGGGAAAGGTGAATGATACTTGAAGTAACACCTATAAGATTCTTGTAGAAGGCTTATCAGAGAGAAAATTTGGAACTGTCTATTATCTCTCCCTCTCTTGAATAGAGAGATAATGCTACCCATGAAGCACATAAGCAGGTGATGGAGAAGAGGCAGAAGACTCTCTAAATCCACCAGGGACTTTGCTGTTGCCAATCTAGTTAATGTGTGAAGTGCTCAAATATTGCTATGATGGGTGGCAGTACAAAGCCCTAAAGACAGGTGGGTAACAAAATACATAGGTAGGTAACAAAACTGAAGTGCTTTTCCTGCTGAAGTTCTGAAATACCTTCCATTTGTCCTGCACCTTGGGCCTTCTCACCTGCACTGTGCCCACTTACTCAGCTCTCCTGGGGCTACATAACACATGTCACACCTCCGAGCAGCTCGTTGGGGCAGGAACCCTCTTCTGGGTCAGTGCTTGCACAGTGTGTAGCACAATGGGGTCCTGGCCCGTGACTGGGGCTTTTAAGCGTTATGGAAATACAAATAAATAATCAAGTCACCACAAAAAAAGACTCTACCATAAACACTGTGTTTTTTCTTTCACTCCAGGTAAAAACAGAGATGGAGAATTATCCCTGGCTTGAGGCCCAGAAGGGGCAATAGTCAATACTGGACCAGGGATAGTTTTAAGGTCTAATATATTGCAACCTGCCATGGCCAGAAACATCATCCTCATATCACCAGAGAGCTGAGGTTACAGGCTTTCCAAAGATATAGTGCTTCGCAGCATTTGTTTCCAGCCCCATAAAGTCTCAAGATATCCTCTCTATATCTATGTTATTTATAGGGCACCGGCAATACTGGACAGACCAATATTTGAATTTCAAATCATGACAGCCTGTTTTAGGAAGCTATTTCAGACCATTCCCAGGGCTGGAATAGCAGGGGGCTGCAGATCAGGACTGAAGGGCACCCACAGAGCTGGGGGGCGGTCTGGGACAGAAATAGCCAGTTGGGCTGGAAGTCACTATTGAGAAGTGTCAGCATAGCTCTGTGGTGGGGGCCCAAGACTGCAATAGCATGCAGTGGGCTGGGCGTCAGGCGTGAGGGGCCTTGGCAGAGCTGTGTTGGAGACCTAGGAGTAGAATAGCTGGGGGAGCTGCAATCAAGAGTGAAAGGCATTGGCAGGGCTGTGGGGAGGAAGTTTGCACAGTCCCCGTTTGCTCTATGCCTAGATCTTGCCCATGCTCTCCGCCTTTCTCCTTCCTGAGCAGCAAATGTATCTGGCTATTTAAAACTCAAGAATAATTATAAGAAAGCTGGAGTTCCCCGAGGCAGCATTACTGTCAAACCCCATTGCCTGCCTTTCATGTGTATACACGCAGAGACTATCTGCACACTACGGACCCAGAATGTGCAACCCACCTATACAACTGCCGTACATGTTGCATCAGGTTATGTAAAGTTCAGTTGCATCACATACTTCATAACATTGCACAACGCAGCCTGCAATCTAATGCAATGCCATTTGCCAATTGGGGGTCTACAGTTGCAGCCTGGTGTTAGGGGGAGACATGCCGGGGCGACCATGGCATATCAAGCTCAGCCTGATGTGGGAAGTGCGTTCCCTGGCCAGGAACGAGGATCTCCCCTTCCACACAGGGGAAAGCAGCTTCGCTCCCGGGCCTTCACTGCCATTGGCAGCAGCACAATAGCAGCCATGGAGCTTGAGGACTGAGTGCGTGAGGTGTGAGCGGCGCACGTCACCTCCTCTCCTCTCTGCACAGAGAACTGAGGAAGCCACCCATCAACACGCCTCCCTGGGAAAGACTCCCAGGCTGAGGGAACCCCTGGGGATTCCAGCACATTTCTGGGTGAAAACTTTGCTGGCAAACCCCTCTGAAAAGAGCCAGTTCAGGACAGTCCAGAAGAGGAACTGATACATTCATAACTTCCCAGGACTCAGTGGGCAGCCCCCAATTTGCATAAAAGGGAGCTGGTCTCAGCCAGCCTGCTCCCTGATATGCAGGTGCAGCCTGCTAAGATGATAAGTCCCAGAATACAGACTTCATCCCTGGTCCAGGCAAACAGACTTTAAATGGACCTTCCTGCTTCTTCACCACCACTTTTATTAATGCATTATTATTAATAATAATATTTTATTATTAAGCTAGGTGAATCTCTGAGGCACAGGACAAGCTTCTCAAGCCATGGGGAGTTTGTGACCCACTCAGTGAGGCGCTCTGTCACCCTCTAGTGGTGGCAGAGCAAGATGTGGCGGCTGTTGAGCAGCCTGCTACAGCCTTTGCTAGCAGAATAGAGGCTTTTAGTGCGAGCTGTAGAGGCCCGTGTACTTATCTTCAGAGACCACAACGTCGATCCCCACTGCCCACGACTCTCCTAGCGCACAGCATTACGTCTGCGTTGATCAGAATGGTTTCGGGAGCAAACTAGCCCTGACATTAGAGAGGCAAGAGAGGAGGAGGAGGAGAGAAATGAAGGGATAGTGAAAAGGAGCCGCATTCTTCTGTAATCCTTCAAATTTACAACAAAGGGCTTGTCTCCCCAGGGGTTTTAACCAAATTGAGTCAAGTTAATACAGTTTGAAAATGCTTGCACAGGCATGAGGTAACTCATTACAACGTACTAACTCCACATTTATTACAGGCTCGGGAGTTCTCTTGCAAAGTGAACTAAGTTTGCTCCAAATCAATTTATTTCAGCCCATTGTTTGTGTTCACACAATACTGCTGTGCACTACTTTGGCAGTCCTCCAATGGCTATCCCACACTGCTCTGCAGGCAACCATTACTGACCAGTTTGTTTACCTGTGTACCCTTCTGTGCTCTGGTGTTGCCAGATGCCCCCTCCACCATATAAAAGTTGGCAGGGAGCCAGATTTTGCCCATTTACTCCTGGATTCAAGTATATCAGCGCTGCTGTGCTATTACTCCAGAAGCCCGCCAATATGCCTTGCACAGCTGCTTGGCACTGTCCTGGGAGGTGATGATCAGGAAGCTCTTGGGGCCAGTCACCAGAATGAAGATATTTGTGTGGACACTACTCAGCAGATGTCCATGAGAGGCCATGGCCAGGATGCTAGCCAGTGCTGGATAAAGAGCAAACAGCTCAGGAGAATGTACTTTAAAACTAGAGATGACACGAAAAAATCCAGCAACCTGTCCATTTTTTGAAGAGCTGGACAGGATTTTGCACCATGACATGCCCATCCAACCCAGGAAGGTTGTGGAACATGCTGCTCACTCTCTGCCCATCCACATACCCATGAGGATGACCAGCAAGCCTCACTGGAGGAGGAGCATGAGGAGGCCAATGAAGAGCTGTCCCTGAGCATCAGCATCGCTTTGGAACTCGGGACCCTGATGCCAGCCACGTAGAAGGCGACCCTCAGTCCTACCGAGCCCGATTCCCAGCCAGCAACCCAGGCCAGGCCTGAGGAGGCAGATCCTGTGGAGGGAACCTCAGCATATAAGTACCTCTCTTTACAGTTTATTACTATTGTTATTGTGCTACACAACTGTGCTAGCTCTGTTCTGGGTGCCCCATGGCCCACAGCCATTTTAAGCAGATGTGAGGTAGGAGCCTTTCCGAGGCAGAGGACCCCACCTTCCTCATCTCACCCTGTCCGCTTGGGCCCTTCCATATACATTCCCAAAATGGCAGCTACTCCAGCCAGACAATCGGTCCCTGTCTCATGCTAAAGCCCCATCTATCGACCGTTTTTAGGCCCATGACACAGAAGGCACATGCCCACCTACCTGTTTTCCTTTCTCCTTCCCTCATCTGTCCTGCCCAGTGAACACCGCTGCCCCATGAAGCTGTTTGTCAGCTCAAAATGGCGGGCAGCAGCATCACATAGTATAGCCTCTTGTATCTTGAGTATAGCCTCTTGTAGTATAGCCTCTCAACCGAACACCCAGTCGAAAAGGGATCCTTGCTAGCCCTCCCCAGCCCAGTGAAAACGAGCGAGTGAGTGAGGATGGGAGAGAGCAAGTGATGGAGGGAGGGGGGATGGAGTGAGCAGGGCCTCGGAGAAGGGGCGGGGCAAGGGTGTTCGGTTTTGTTCGGTCAGAAAGTTGGCAACCCAAAGCCTCTACCCCACTCACCATGGCAGATTCAAATAATAAAAACATTCAATTGTGTGAAATTCAACAGTTTTTTCAAACAGTGATTACAGAAAAAATAGTTAGGTTCATATTCTCAGTTTACATGAGGTAGACATGGATACTGCATGCCTAGAAAGGTACAAGGACTACAGCTCCCCACTGAAGTACAGATGCCCTATAACATGCATTTTTGCAGGAAAAGGGCTTTACGTTGGGGATAGGAAAGCTCTTAATGGCTCTTCACAGGCTTATACAGAGAAAGCTTGGGAACAGTGAATGCTCCAGACAATCAGTGCAGGACCCTACCTAAGATGGAGAAATTGCTTGAGTTTGGTCCAGACATTATGGGGGATAACTGCACCGTCATACCCCCGGTATTGCTCACAAGTCCCTTCCACTCCTTCTGGGGGACCTTCTTGGTGAATCAGTTCACAGTCTATCTCAGTCATCTGCCCTTTTGGCTTTTTGAAGAAGGTCATTCTCTGTCTCCTAGACACCTGCCTCAGAGTAACACCATTGAAAGTCAGACGGCCTAAAGGGGATGACCATCCATCTTGCCCCAGATGCCCCCCGCTAACCCTCCAACACCGTATCAGCACCTCCATGGCACCACAAAACTGCCAACACAGAGCAAGAACATTATTCCCATCTCGTCCTCCGCACGTGCACACATACTTTCCACATCCTTTCTCCAATGGCAAAGCCAATCAGCATACACTGCATAGACAAAAATCCCAGTACAGCTTCCTCCTGCACATACCACTTACCATCTTGGAGCTCCCCCAAGACCTGGAAGAATCTCAGGGTGAGAAGGTCAGAAATGCACGTTAAAAAACACTATCATAGCCTCACTAGAATATGAACAAGAACCGCTTGTGTTTTGTTCCTGCTCCTATAGCCACAGCACCTGCAGCAGCCAGACCCTCCAAGACAGGTCCTTTATCTGTGGCTGAGCGGCTGGCTAACCTGAGGGGGAGAAAACTCGGGGTGAAACATTTGCAAACATCATTGCAGAGTCCCACAGAAAAACGGAAAACAGCAGAGAGGTGGAGGCAGTAACCGAGGATGGAGAGGGAAACAGAGAGGGAGTCCCCCAGGGAAATTGTGGAGTGGCCAAGGACAGCATCACCATGGCCAAAGACAGGGAGAGGCAAAGGCAACTCCTGCAGGGAAAGTTCTTTGGGACAGCAGGCACTGCAGAGTCGAAACCTGGGATCCAGCCATGTCCTGCAGCCTCTGGAGAATGCAAGATACGGGGACCCCCAGCAACTCCTCCCCACTGGACCCTGCAACAGTTCTCCCTCAGGCCGTTCCCTTCACAGACCCAAGTTCAGGGCAGTGAGAACAGTCACACTTGGGAGCCCAGCTCTTTTGAGCTCTGCAATGCCTCCGATAGCTTTGAGCCTCACCACTCAATACCAAAGGCCCATGAACAAGAAGAGGCAGAGGCAAGACATATACTCTCCTGTGACTTTAAGCACCGCCCCTCCTCCCCCCACGTATGTTTTGTTCCGCCCCACACGGCACTGTTGCACTTCCAGTTTTTGCTTCGCTATTGTTTGAACTAAAGGTTTCTTTCTAGTCGGTAGCTCAAATAAAGCTCTATTGTTTGTTACATAATTGATGTTGTTTCATCATAAAAATCACTACAGATTCATTCCTAATGAGTCATCAACACATTTAACAAAGACAAGCTATGGAACAAAAATAATTCACCGAACTTCACAAAAGCACCTAGGCCAAGACACAAAGTAATACAAGGATTGCCAGAGCGCCCCGTTTCCACGACCCAGAAACAAGACTGTACAGCTCATAAGCCGCCCTACCCCTCCTCCTGCTCTATGGTTTAACAGCTGGACGTGCAGCTGCACATTTTCAGGCTGGAGATGCAAAATAAGAGCAATAAGCATCCCTGACAATATTGCCCCAGCTGTTTTCATTTGCTGCGGGACGCCTTGGTGGCTGCTCAAACCGCTGAGCAAGTCTCGGCACCTCGACCTCCCACCCGTCGTTAAGACTTTCTCCCTCACCCTGACAAATACTGTGCAAAACACAGCATGTGGCTAACATCGTTGGAACGTTGTTTTCTGCCGCTTCCAACCTACCCCACAAACAATATCACCCTCCCCCGCCATTCTGCAACTACTGAGTCGGGAGTTTAAAAGGTCCTTCTGTCCAAGGGCTGTGAATGGCTTCATTAACCAGGGTATCAGCAGATAAGCCAGGTCTCCCAGGGTAATAGGAGCAATCTCCACACCATTAATAAAAGGAGAACTCGTGGCACCTTAGAGACTAACAAATTTCTCTGAGCATAAGCTTTCGTGAGCTACAGCTGACTTCATCGGATGCTGTAGCTCACGAAAGCTTATGCTCAAATAAATTTGTCAGTCTCTAAGGTGCCACAAGTACTCCTTTTCTTTTTGCAAATACAGACTAACCACGGCTGCTACTCTGAAACCTGTCACATCATTAATGTCCACAGTGTTCCTGGAGACAGACAGTCCTTTCTCCATTAATTTAAATAGCACTGAGTTCTGGAAGAGCCTAGCATCAGGAACCCTTCCAGACTGCCCTGCCTTTATGTCTGTAAACCTGCCATGATGGTCAACCAGCCTGTTGGACACCAGGAGAAATAACCCTTTCTGTTTATAAAGTCTGTACCCTGCTGCAGGTGGGGAGGACATCAATTGCCCCAGTACAGTTTGGGAACCTCATGCGTGCAAAGCCAGCAATAATCTCCTGAGCATGACCAAATGTTATAACCTAGTGGGACAGTACCTTTCTCATGGCACCACATACCTGCATGGCAATGGCCCCAACAGTCGATCTGGCCACACCGAATTGTCTGCAATCTGGGGTGACCAACTTCCAGATGGCAATGGCGACCCGCTTCTCCACGGATCTGGGCACTGCGTGTTGGTACGGTGCTGCTGCAGTACTGGGACTAGTTCAGCACAGATCTCGAAAAAAGGGTGCCTTCCCCATCCTGAAATTCTCTGACCACTGCTGGTCTTTCTGGTCTGCAGAACAAGCCTTTCCCACCGCCTGATACTCGGGTTTCCCGCTCCCAGAAACGGTGCTGCCCTGTGTGAAGCTCCTCTAGTGTCAGTTCTGGGTGTCCTCTTCATCCTTGCCCTCATCCCACTTCCTCTGTCACTGAACCTTTCCTTCCTGCCACTGCTGCCGCATCATCTGCTCCATGGGGCAGTGGGCACAGCCCAAGCCAAAGTCATCTGGGTTTGAGCGCTGAAATACAGCCCAAGCAGCCTCGGTGTGTTCATGGTTGCCAACAGAGCAGTGTTGGGTCCATGCCGATCAGCAGCAATCCAAAAATGGCACTAGCCAACCCAGAAAGGAAGCATGGGGTGGAGACAATGGACACATGGGATTTTTTTCAAATTTGAACCTACCTGGCTTCCACTATGCATCCCACAATGCACTAGTGAGAAAAATCTCCAGATGCCCAGTGCTACGCAGCATAGCAAAGGACCATGGGATAACCTCTGAGGATCCTCCACGCTTAGTATGCAGTACACAGGATGCAAATTGAAAGGCAGCACTGGCATTCCATGTGCATGCCATTAGCGTGGCTTGCATAGTGCGAGTTATCTGATTCACATCAAAGAGCTGCAAATTAACCCCCCTGTGTAGACAAGCCCCAACGGAGAAATAAGAAGTCGCCAGTTGTGACAACGCACGATTGTGATATACAGAGAGCTTGTACATCATGCAAAGCTCAACCCTCCAATCACCATTCGGTGAGCACCTGGTACCCAGTGCAAATATCCATTCTCCATAGACCTGATCCTCAAAGCTGTTGAAAAGTTAGGTTTGGCACATTTACAAACTTGGGGAAATAGGACTTCCCAGTCCCATTTTCTTCTCACCCCAAGGATTGTTGTTATAACTGGAGAGGAGTCCCAGGTTCTATATCTCTATATCAAGAGCCGTATAAAGACCAAGGTTGCATATACTGTACTACACTAGGAACTTCCTCAGCGGAGCTGCAGTTGAACAGGGACATCGGCTGGTCAGTTTTAAGACTGCACTGCTCAAGAGCACATTTCCTTCAGCTATGAAAAGCCCAAGCCAGTACTGTGCAGTGTGCAACCCCAACAGAGCCTAGGATGATGCAGATCCATCCACACCGTGAGTCAAAGAGACAATCTTTCTGGACAAGCTGTATGTGCACCAGCGTACAACACAGCAGGGGTGGAGTCCAAGTGATCCACCTCAAGACTCTGTCATCTTAGGGTGAATGGAATCTTCTTTGTCTCTGGCAAGGGATTGTGGGGGAGAAATATGAGTGGGGCGGGGGAGTTCTGAGAATGATACAGGTGTGTGAAAACCCTCTACTCTGGAAGATCTATAGTTAGTCCTCTGGGATAACACTAAGAAAATGTGTCCACATCCTGAAGACTGGGTGTCCTCCCTAACAGCAATATATTATATGCCAGCTAGCTGCAGGGGAAGGTGGATGAAACCACACCATGAACCTCCAGGCAAGGCGCACCAGCATATTCACAGCTAATTCTTCCTTCCAGGAAAGTGTGCAACACCAAGTAGCAGCCAGAAGGCTGAGCTTGTTTGACTTGCTGCAGCTGTTCAGTAGGAAGAGGTTTTAAAACCAGTCAATCAATGGTGAATTGCTTCGGGTGTGAGGGCAGGGTGGATTATAATGATGGTGTGGGAATTTGTTAGACCAACTGTGACCCCTACTGGTTCTGTCTGAAATTAGTGTGCTGGTTGTCAGCCACTGCTGACTGCCATGCAATGAGTGTAGGGGAAGTGCATCAAACTGCTAAACGAGCCCTGAGAACTTGCATGTTAGGGTGGGTGGGGATGACTGTCTCAATGCAGGCTTCATTGTCAGTCCACATGCCATGGTAATGCACCTCCCCAAGCCCTCTTCTACCCATTGGGGCAGAAAAAAATGGCTTGTACTCCTCCAGAACGCATACTTGTGTGTTCTGCCGTCATGCCAAGTTTCAGCTCAGATCCCAGGCAGCTGAGAAGTGTTAGGAGGTGCCAGTACTTGCATGGGAGACTTGCACAGGCCACTAAAGTTCTGCAATCAAGAAGTGCTGGAGATTAATAGTCCCTCCCCCTAAATCCATACTGAACCAACAACTGGCATGGTTTCTAGGGGGCCTCTGCTGTGGAGGGTACTGCGCCTTGGCTGCAATGCACAACGAAGTATCCTGACTACATGTGATTGTTAAAGACCCCTCAAGGCATAGGCGCCAACTCTGTGGGTGTTCCAGGGCTGGAGCACCCACGGAAGAAAAATTGTTGGGCGCTCTGCACCCACCAGCAGCTCTCCGCTCTGCCCCGCCCCACTTCAGCTCACCTCCATGCCGCCTCCTCCGTGAGCGCGCTGCACGCCCGCTTTTCCCCCTAGCTCCCAGCACTTGTGCTGCAAAACAGCTGTTTCGCATGGCAGGGAGGGAGGGGGGAGGAGGGGGAATGTGGTGCGCTCGGAGAAGAGGCGGGACCAGGGCGGGGATTTGGGGAGGGGTCCAATAGGGAAAGGGAGGGGGCGGAGTTGGAGCGGGGACTTTGGGGGGAAGGGCTTGGAATGGGGGCGGGGCCGGGGCAGGGAAACAGTGGCGTCGGGGTGGGGCCGGGGGGGGCACTAGCACCCACCGGCGCTGTGGAAAGTTGGCACCTATTCCTCAAGGCACTTTTCAAAGACCTGAGCTGTCAGCACTTTTCAAAGACCTGGCTAAATTCCATTTTCAGCCTTGTTATCCTAAACAGCTGTGTAACACTGTTGTGCACGGGGCCGGATTAAGGCTGTCCAGGGCTCTATATGCATCATAACATGGAGGCCCCTGTGACTCTGCCCCTGCAGCCTTGCCCTCCACTTGGAATGGTGGTGGCCAGGGGATCCTCCTACCTACCCAGAGAAGCATGCATCACTAGGGAGCAGCAGAAAGATGGGGGAGTGTGTTATCCCAGTTGCTGGGATACATATCTGCTTGGGTGGGTGATCCAGGCCTACTGCACTCTTCTCCCATGGCTTCAAACTGAGTCTCCTACCAGGGTAGTGTTGGCTGGGCTCTCCACAGCACTTGGTGTTGGAGTTAACACCCCACTGAGATGGGTCACAGATATGGCTGCATTGTCTACAGCTGGTTCTGGTGCTCAAGCTTTTCTTCACAACCAAAAGGGCTAGAGCCTTACTTTATTAAAAAGTGAAAGCTGAGATTCTGATTTAATCTCATGACTCCAGGAGCCCAGGACCCAAGCATGGGCCTGTAGTTCCTATACCTTTATCTGGTCTTGGGTGTGCACTGTTTCAAAGAGCTGCTATGTTTTGCTCCAGAGGTAGTTGCATTTCACTGTGGGGCAAATGTTTGTTTCCATTGCTTTGTACAATGTTGTAGGATGCATTTGGATGAAAAGCACAATACAAAGGCAGACTCATTGGTATAACATTAAGGCGACTAACCATATTTTCAAAATCAAAAACAGAATCATTTGTGGTGACACTTTTTAGAGTTCTACAAAAGACTAGTGATTTTTTCTATTAGGTGTTAATGTCACTACTGCCAGCTTCCAACTCCACAGCAAGACATGAGTGTTTCTTGAAGCAGAAAGAATGAGGAGTACTTGTGGCACCTTAGAGACTAACAAATGTATTTGAGCATAAGCTTTCGTGCACTAAAGCCCACTTCATCAGATGCATGCAGTGGAAAACACAGTAGAAAGATATATACATATACAGAGAACATGAAAAAATGGGGGTTGCCATACCAACTCTTAATGAGAGCAATCGATTAAGGTGGGCTATTATCAGCAGGAGAAAAAAAACTTTTGCAGTGATAATCAGGATGGCCCATTTCAAACAGTTGACAAGAAGGTGTGAGAAACAGTAGGGGGAAAATTAGCATGGGGAAATAGTTTTTAGTTAGTGTAATGACTCATCCACTCCCAGTCTTTATTCGAGCCTAATTTAATGGTGTCCAGTTTGCAGATTAATTCCAGTTCTGCTGTTTCTCGTTGGAGTCTGTTTTTGAAGTTTTTTTGTTGAATAATTGCGACTTTTAGGTCTGTCATTGAGTGTCCAGGGAGGTTGAAGTGTTCTCCGACTGGTTTTTGAATGTTATAGTTCTTGACGTCTGATTTGTGTCCATTTATTCTTTTGCGTCGAGACTGTCCAGTTTGGCCAATGTACATGGCAGAGGGGCATTGCTGGCACATGATGGCACCATTTTTTCCAGTAATGTTGTATTCTAAATAGCTTTAAGGTGAAACAGTGAACAAAACTGTATGCTAATACAGCTTTGATGGTGTCCTCCCACATCTGACTTGTCTCTTAGTCCAAATGCTGTTCATCACACTGAACAAACCTTCCAATGGGCTGTTAGTTCACTCTAGACACTGGACAAATGCCTCAGTGCAGCATTACATACGGATTAAACATTCAGCAGTTATTTTAAAAAACAAACATTTTGACCAATGAAATGAAAAACTAGGACATTTCACGTATACTGGTTCCTGGGACACTGGGACATCATATGACAAGCTGGGACATGTGGTCACTTTACACACAGACACACACTTATCAGGGGGACATCTGCACTGAGCTCTCAGGTTGCTTTATATCACATGAAGGAAGTACTTACCTGACCTGATCTTGATGTGATGCTATATCAAGAAATGTGCCTTACTTTTATATAGGTACAGGGATGTGTACAGGAGGCAGTGGTCACACACACCTGCTGTCCCCAGGCCAGCAGATGCCTGGTTGATAAGGCCATAAGAGAAAGAGAGAGTATTAATGGTAACCCAGAAAAAGAAGGTGAAAATCATGAGACTGGAGGACACAGTTGATTATTATTATTATGTTTGTGTTGCAATCGAACCTAGAGGCCCCCATCTCTGATCTCAGCCTCAGTCCCAATTGTGAGAGGCACTGCACACACATATAATGAAAAGATGGATCTGCCCTGAAGAGCTCGCAATCCAAGGAGAAGACAGGCACATAGACAGAGATCAAAGAAATGGAACCAATAAAGAGATTTTGATACCAGGCAACTAGGTTGAAATGCAAGAGAAAGAACCTGCAATTCTGAGAGAGAGGTGATGATTGATTATGACATTGAAAAAGCGAACCAGTGTAGGTCTTGATATCATCAGTGGAAAACCTTGTGAGTGGGGTTAGGGTCAGTGGGAAGGAGATGACTTTAGGAGAGAGAGAGAATCAATGACACCCTGGAAAGAGGAGAGTCAATGACTTGCTTAATAGTAAGAGAGCAGACAAGCAGCTTGGGCCTTTACAGAGGACTGTATGTTACATCCCCAAAGCCTGTGACCTGAGCAGGCAAGTTCTCTTTGGAGCACAACTAACTATTTCTGTAAGTTATTTTTAAGTATGTGTTTTCAAGCTGGAATATATTTAGACTAGTTAAATGAAAATGTGGTTTACAGCAAACTGCTTCTTTGGAATTTCCCACGCTGGGGAGTCTGCTGTGCCTGCTACATCCAAACACATTATAGCTTGGACCATACATGACAGGGGGAAGGCACTATACATGCTTATGCTGTCTTTAGAACATGAAAATAAGATGGTAACACAATACATCAATGGGCCGGGGTCCCTTCATTGCTTGGATGGGTCAATTCAAAGGAACTCCCCTGTGGGGCAGAAAATGCTCTTCCTCTTTCTTCTGAGCCTGTACTAAACTACTACTCCAAGTTGGGGCAGAGGGGCATCAGGATGGTGAAGGTGCTGTGTAAAGCTGACGGTCTGTGCACTTGTGGTCCAGTCTCATGGCACTTCTCACAAGAGTCAGGATGTTCATTCTGGTGTCCTGGCCTGATTTGAGTATGATTTGAGTAGCTAGTATAGTATCATAAAGTCTAGGGGTGAAAATGTCTTGTCAATTAATCCAGTTCATCTCCTTGCCCATTGCCGGATTGCTCCCTATATATGAAATGTAGTATTGTACTATGAGCACATTCTGTCTCCCCAAATCCCTAAGGCAGTTTCAAATGGTTACAAGATTCTTTCTCCCTTCCTGTCTTAAACAATTGTTCAGCGTTGCTGTACGATACTGACCAGCTGCTGTGTCCCAACCCAGAAGTGGCTGCACTTCAGTGGAGGGTCAAGTTCTCCCAGCAGTGTTTTGGGATGAAGAAGAATTGCAATATGTTATTATTTTTGTTCTAGTTTATGAGGCATGAAGCTGGGAATGATGCTGTGCAGAATAATGACTAGCATTATTTATTGATTTCTCTTGCAAAGCTCTCCCTTTCCCACTGGATTTCAGCCTGCTCTGTTGATTTACAGAAGGCTTTTTGAAGTCCCTCCACTACCGCCTGCACAGCTAGATTGATTTTTTTTTTTTGTGCAGTTCTGGGAAGAGCACATCCAATAGAATCCCTTTCCAGGGCTCTGAATTGCTTTTCCAGCTTTTACAGATATTCCAGCTGGAGCAGCACAACCGTATGTGTTATAGTTTAGAAATATGACCTAGTTCCTGAATCCATGCTATCCACTGCAGCTCTCGAAGAGCTTGGAGGCAATGCAGAGCCTCTCTGGGTCACCTAAAACAGAGCTTTAAAGAGGTGCTTTTCTACTAGAGAAAATATTTTTGGCCATTATTAAATAAACCAATCAATGTGAAAAAATAATAGAGCTTAAATGACAACAAACTTTGAACGCCCTCAGTTTCTCATGAGTACAAAAGGGAGCTATAGCCCTGTGACCCAGTCTGCATCATCCATCTTAGTCTCCTGCAGGGGAATTCCAAAAACTGCTTGGGAGAACTATTTGGTAAATATTAATACAAAATTAAGTGCAATAGACCCTATGGCAGGGCAACATTCAGGTTGCTGTAATGAAATACAAAGGTGAAGGCCCTAAATGCAGTGTTAACTCCACTGCATTGCACACACTCTATGTTTTAATGCAATGTTTCTCAGCTGGTGACTTATGACCCTTGGGAGGCCAGGGGAGGTTCACAAAAAGCAGTCCAGATGCCAGGCATTGAAAATTTTATTACAAGCTAAAGCAAAGAAAATCTCACTTGCCCCTTACCCTTCAAGGTCTGGTGTTCTCTGTCAACCTCTCAAAGCACACCCACAAATAAATTATACAGGTTTAGGATTGTTAGCATTGATACTTCTTTTTTACTCTTACTTTCATGGTAATTGGGATGGAGTCATGAAAATTTTTGACTTCAGATAAGGGGTTGCCAGCCTGAAAAGGGCGTGAGACACTGCTCTAGCACATACATTTCACAGCACAAGCAGCAATGTTTTAAACTATATTTGTAGCCTCTGTCAGTGGTGATCTCTTTGTAGGGCTCTCAGATTCTATAGGAATAGAGATAGTATGAAAATCTAAATGGACAGATGAGTACAGGACTCACTCCTGGTCCAAATCAAGCCAATGGGAAAACTTTTAATCATAAATAACCCCAGTCTTTTTAATCTGTCTTTATATGAGAGCTTTTCCCAAGCTCCTAAACATTCTCACTGCCAGTACAAAACCCCCTCCACTATCTTTTTGAGATAGTATGACCGGAACTGCACGGATAATTTCAGATGAGGCCCCACCATTGCTTTATATAATGGTATTATGGTGTTTTGCATTTTAGTCTCCATCCCATTTCTTATGCATGCAAAGATTTTCTTTGCTTTTTAGACCACAGCTGCACATTGAACAGAGGTTTCTATTGAGCTGTCCACAGTGATGCCCAGGTCTTTCCCTGAAGTAGTCACAGTTAATTTAGAACCTAGTCATGTGTATGAATAGTTCAAGTGATTCCTTCCAGTGTACGTTCCCCTGCATTTGGTGACACTGAATTTCACCTGCCCATTCACCTAGCTTGGTTAGGTCCCACTGAAGTTCCTCACAATCTTTATTGGGCTCGACTAACCTAAATCATTTGGTGTCATCTCCACATGGGGGGAGGGATAGCTCAGTGGTTTGAGCATTGGCCTGCTAAACCCAGGGTTGTGAGTTCAATCCTTGAGGGGGCCATTTAGGGATTTGGGGCAAAAAATGGGGATTGGTCCTGCTTTGAGCAGGGGGTTGGACCAGATGACCTCCTAAGGTCCCTTCCAATCCTGATATTCTATGATTCTATGTGTTGCCACTTCTCTGCTTAGTCTCTTCTCCCTTAAATATATTAAACTCCAATTGTAAGGTGGCCCCTCTGGGCATTTGAAAATTGCCCATTGATTCCTATGCTTAGTTGCAGTCTCCCTCTTGCAAACTATCGCTGTAACAGCCAAAATCCTTGCCTAACTCTCTTGATCAAGCCCAGCAAGAAGAGTGCTTGTGGCATGACAAGGCTGAGGCTTCATTTAGCCAGGCTATAGAAACATAGGCGGCTTGGCATGCTCAGACTTTTTTTCTCCACCCCCTCCCTCAGTGCCTTTCCTTTGCCAAGTTTCTTCTCCAGCCAGGGCTGTCGCTCACGGAAACACGTGCTTGGGGTTGTTGGGGGGTTTTTTATATAAAATGAAAGTTTCTTTTCATTTTCCCAGACCTCACAATCAGCAACGGGATTTTCCAAAACAAAATCCAGTCTCAGGCCAAGCCAGAGGGTGGAAAATTTCATCCCAAACAGTGACTGTTTCAGAGCATTCCCGTAAGGGACTGGGATGTAGGCTGCCTTGCCCAGAGGTCGCAGATGGGCTGAGGGCTGCCCACCAGGGATGGAATTTGCCAGGCCAGAGTTAGAGGGATCACAAGGTCAGGTTCCATAAACAAGAGTCAGGGCCAGAGTCAGGCCGGGGTCAGAGACCGGAAAGCAAAGGCAGTACCAGGTTAGAATCGAGAGGCAGTAATCTGGGTCAAAGTCAGGCTGGAGTCAGAGACTGGCGATCAGAGGCAGTTCTGGGTTAGGATCAGGCCAGAGTCAGAGACCAGAAGACTAGGAAAAGTTCAGCATAGTAACAAGCCACGGTCTGTATGGTTGCCCAGACAAATTCTTGGGGGCCACCCCTGGGATTAAGTAGGGGCACTGGGCCAATCAGAGGACTGCAGGGTACTGTCACTCAGGGTCTTGTGGGTGGTACTTCCTGCAGCACCTATTCTCCACAGTGCTCCCCGGGTGTGCTTCTGCTGCGCCTTCTGATGGTACTGAGGGACTATCAGCCACCCTAAGCTCTACAGACCCTGGTTCTAGTCACTGGGTCCTTACAATTCCAAGCACATGAGAGCAGGGGAGAAGAATGAAAAATCATTGGAGATAACAGGAACATACAGAGTTTAAACAGTAAGAAATAAACAAGAGTTTGGGGAAAGGATATAAAACCTATTGCTTAAGCCAACCTCTAACTATTGGGTCAGGAGGAAATTTTCCCTAGGATCAGGTGCTCCCAAGTTCTCTTCTCTGCCTACTACAGGGTTTTTTTGCACCTTCCCCTGAAGCAGCTGTTGCTAGCCACTGTCAGAGGCAGGATTTTAGGCTAGATGGCCCCTGCACTGATCCAGTCTGGCAATCCCTATGTTCCTATGAAAACTGTCTGGTGGCTACAGTGGTCATTCCCAGCACCCATGGCAACACAGAAGCATCTTTTCATTCTGTGTTTGTACAGAACATGTAGCACAATGGGGACATGGCCCATGACCGGGACTCCTGAGGCCTATCCCAATGCAAATAATAATAAATAGTAAATATTTAGGCCAAAGTTCTCCAAAAGTGTCCCCTGTTTTTGGTGGCCTCCAGTCTGGGGGGTTGGGCACCCAAAAATGGAGGAAGCCAAAATCTGGGACGCCCAGCAGTGGAAGCATAAAGTCAGCAGCCACATTTGACATTTTCATCCCTAATGAGTTATCGTTCTAGCCCCCAGAATGAATCCTGGCAATGTTCATTCAACAAGGCGACCCTGTTCTAGGCAGGTGACCTATTCAACCTGCCTCGACACCTGAATGCCTGAACCCATTCATTAACTCAGGGACACCCAGGCGCTTAGCAGCTCCCGCTGGTGTGTGAAGAATGTGGCAGCCGGCCAGACGCGCCCTGAGCCTCAAGATCCCCCATCCCGCCACACTCCCAGAGACGACCCCC
This sequence comes from Lepidochelys kempii, assembly GCF_965140285.1. Lineage (NCBI taxonomy): Eukaryota > Metazoa > Chordata > Testudines > Cheloniidae > Lepidochelys > Lepidochelys kempii. Next base: position 149,038,021 of record NC_136382.1, on the reverse strand, counting down.
CGCTTTGCAGGCCCTTGTCTTCCGTGACCTTTCACACATCACATGCCTCCCATGGGGCACTTTGCAGGTGAAGTGAAAAAGGGGGAGGGGGCTGCATTCCCAATCCCCCTGCTGCACTGTCACCCACAGGTTAGGCAGTTCTGTCAACCAGGCCCCTCTTTGCTGGCTCTCTGGGAGTTCGGTAGCAGACGCTGGCTCAGTGTCATGGTCACAGGGGAAGGGATGGGGGAACACCTCAGTACAAGAGGGGACTGTTCATTTCAAACCACTTTTTCAAACCCAGATGGAAAAGGGGACAGGGCACTGGATGGAGCAGGGCTGGGGCAGGACACAAAGCTTTTCACTTCTGAGTCATCGGGGCCAGTTTGGTCAGAGTCACTGTGGAGGAGTCCGGCTGGCTCAAAGGGATTAAGAATGCGCGACAGAGCTGTTCACCTGTCTGATGCCAGCTCGGGTCAACCTTGGTGCAAGTGGGTGCAGCCGCATTGACTGTTGGAGCTGCTGGATTGGGCCCTCTGGGTTTGAAAGCTAATACAGCCCTGCACCGAGCTGGATGCCCATGCAGGGAAGCTGCTCTTGCGGCCAAACTCCTATAGAGGGGCGCACTTGTGGCCTGACTCCCCCAGCACCATCCCCCTTTTATCTCCCCCATCTCCCGCTTTCAAAGGGCTCTTTCTTATTTTCTCCATCTCTAAAAGTCACTTCCATTCAAGGCAAATATTTCTCCCAGCCCCTTTGAGCTTCCCCCCCTTCGGGGCCCTTTCTCGGGCAGCAATCACAGCGAGCCAGGCAAACATTGCCTCAGGGACACTTTGAATTAGGAATGGGGGTGTGAATAGGTCCCACACATTCTCCCCAGCCTCCACTCTTTCCTATAGCAACCCCGTTGGGAGCGAGTGGGCCACACAGACCCTCTGTTGTGTGACAAACCCTGTCACCCCTCTCAGTTCAGGATGGGGGAGGGTGGTCATTTCTTTGCTGTGTCTCAGGGCCTGAGCTGGTTGCGTAGGACAGGGGGCTGACAGCACTGAGGAATGGGGCACAGTAACCTGAGGGATGGAGCTGGCTAGACAGAGCCCCCTGGAATGGAGCAAAGAGGGGACTCTCTGCTCACACACAGCTCCATCTGCTGCAGCTGCTTTCATCAAGTGACTCTGATGCTGGATTGACAGCTCTGGAGACTGACGAGCCCTGTGTATCCTCAGGGCAGGTATAGTCCAGGCAGGAGGAGGACAAGCTTCCTCTATCCACATGCCACTCTCCCTACTACCATTCCCTGGTCTTGATGCTTAGGAGTGAGAGGAATTCAAGCCGCATTAACAATGGGCCCAGATTGGAACCATTATCCAAGTCTCTCTTCCGGCCTCCCAGCATTATTAACACTCATTATCTGTGCTGTTATTTGGATCGGGGCCCTGTTGTGCTGGGCACTGTACAAATAAACATTAAAAAAGACAGTCCCCACCCTGAAGAGCTCACAATTTAGGTACAAGATGAAAGACCATTTAGCGGATACAACAAATAGATGGGAAGGCGGGGGGAGGGGGGCAAGGAAATGATGAGACGATTATGAACACTCTGATGACCAGCCTGTCGGGGATGAGGATGTAAGGGGCCAGGGTCTGAACCGCTGCTGATTTGGGCCTTGCACAATACTGCCTTGAGCGCTGAGGTTTCACAAAGCCAGACACGCTCCCTGTCTGGCCGATCTCTGATCTCTAGGCTCTGGTCAGGCAATGGCCTCGTCTTTACAAATAATAGAATACCTATTTTTAAATGGAAAATGTTCTGGTGACTCAGAGACTGGAGGGAGAGTATGGAGAGGTGAGGATTCTGGAAGCTAAGGGATGTTCCTCTCTGCTTCAGTCCAGGCGGCCAGCATTTTACCATTGTGTGTGTGTGCATGTGTGTGGAGAGAGAGAGAAAGTGCACAATTTGTGTGCCCTGCAGAGGTAGGGAAGTTGGGAGCAAACACCCTAGTAAAGTTACGGGCCTAGATTTTGGGCGCAGAAGTATATATGGGAATAGCATGAGCAGATAGGGACAAAATCAGGAAAGCCAAGGCAAAGAATGAGTTACAGCTAGCAAGAAACGTTATAGCGAAGGGGTTCTTCAAATATGTCAGCCAAAAAAGAAAGATCAAGGACGGTGTGGGTCTGCTGCTCAATGGAGGAGGTGAGCTGGTAACGGAAGATGATAGGAAGGCAGAGCTGCTCAAAGTCTACTTTGCTTCACTCTTCCCACAAAAAATAACATGTGACCGGACGCCATGCGAAGTTACCACAGACAATAAAGGGCAGGGATGCAGCTCGGGATAAATAAAGAACATGTCAGAGATCTTCTGACCAATTTGAATGAATTCAAATCAGTGGGGCCTGAATCTGTTCACCCCAGGATGCTGAAGGAATTAGCTGAAGAAATCTCAGAGCCATTGGCAATAATATTTGCCAACTCATGGATGAGAGAGAGGTCCCGGAAGACTGGAGAAGGGCTAACATAGTACCCATCTTTTAAAAGAGGGGGAAAGAGGAGCTGGGAGCTCTAGACCAGTCAGCCGGACTTTGATACCTGCAAAGCTACTAGAGCAATGTAAAAGACATTCAATTTGCAAATACCTGGAGGATGAAGGGGTAATCACGAGCAACCAGCATGGATTCACCAAGAACAAATCACGTCAGACCTGCTTGATTTCCTTCTCTGACAGGGTAACTGGTTTGGGGGATAGGGGGAATGCAGAGGACATATTGTACCTGGGCTTCAGCAAGGCTTTTGACACAGTCCCACGTGACATTTGATAAGCGTGCTGGAGAAACGCAGGCTTGGCAGAGCTACCATTCAGTGGATACATAGTTGGTTAAACAACCACAACAAAGAGTAACTATTAATGGAATGATGTCAGACTGGAGAGAGGTCTCAAGTGGGGTTCCACAGGGATCTGTTCTGGGCCCCGTGTTGTTTAACATCTTTATTAATGACCCAGATGCAGGAAGAGAGAGCACAGTGATCAAATTTGCAGATGACACAAAGCTGATGAGGGCTTGCCCATACTTGGGAGGATAGAGCTAAAATATAGAGGGATCTTGATAAATTGGAGAACTGGGCTAGAGACAACAAAATGAAATTCAACAAAGACACATATACGGTGCTACACATAGTGAAGAAAAACCAAATGCACAAATACAACATGGAGGAGAACAGGCGTGGCAGCAGCACTGTTGAGAAGGATTTGGAGTTGTGGTGGATCACAACCTCAACATGAGTCAGCAATGCAATGCTGCTGCAAAAAAAGCAAATGCAGTTTTGGGCTGCATTAACAGAGGCATCGTATGCCAGTCATGGGAGGCGATAGTACTGCTCTACTCGGCACTGGTTAGGCCTCAGCTGGAGAACTCTGTCCAAGTTTGGTCACCAATGTATAGAGACTGGAAAGGATCCAGAGGTGAGCAACAAAGGTGATCAAAGGGTTTGAACACAAGCCATATGTGCAAAAGCTGAAGGAACTGGGTACGTTTAATTCGGAGAAGAGACTGAGGGGCGACATGATACTTGAAAGGCTGCCATAAAAAAGATGGGGAAAAGTTGTTCTCTCTTGCCACACAGGGCAGGACACGAGGCGATGGGTTCAAACTACAGCATAGCAGATTTAGATTAAATCTCAGGAAAAACTTCCTAGCTGTGAGAACAGTAGGAGAATGGAACAGACTGCCCAGGGAGGCTGTGGACGCTCCTTCACTGGAGATTTTCAAAAGGAGGCTGGATTCATCTGTCTGGGATGGTTTAGCCATAACAAATCCTGCAGCTTGGCAAGGGGTTAGACTAGACGACCCTTGCGGTCCCTTCTAACCCTATGATTCTATTATTCTAGTACCAGGGCCATATAAGGCCCAATTCATCATTGCCCTGTATTTCGTGGAGCCATTTACATTGAGGCTAGTGAGTGCAAAGTGGAGGTAAAATGTTCCCGGATAAAAATGGCAGCATGTTACACTCTCTCTGCACTAGTATAAATGACCACCCAGGGTGCAGGGCAGTGGTGAATCAGAGTCCACAGAAGTTACCCTTATGGACAAGCTTCACCACACCATTCACACAGATCAGCTCTCTAATATGTCTGTAAATAAGAGCAGCATTGCTCACAATGCTCTTGGAGCGGAAAATGCAGGCTCCAGGGCTGAAGGCAAGTGCCTTGCCCCCTATCATAGGCTGACTGTGATCCTCAGACCATGTTTCCCTTGGGAGATCACCATCAGTAGGGAAATGGATGAAGCTGGAATTCAGTGCAGTGCTGCCAGGCAGCTCTGTCACTGAGGCTGTGCAGTCCCTGAGGCATAGCTGCAGCATGCTGGACACACCTCAGCCGGCCACAGTCCCTACCTCTGCCTCTAACCACTGCTTAGAAGCCAGTGGTTTGTAGGGATTCTCTGTGCGTGCAGAGCTCCCCTCACAGCACGGATAACCACTTGGATATGTGCATTCCTCCATCACACCTGTCCCAGCTGCCACAGGAGCAGGGAGAAGGAGCGGGCTCTGAATCCAACAGAAAGTGTGGGCTAGTGAACTGAGCAAGGGACTGACTATCAGGAACTCCTGAGGCCTAATGCCTATATGCTCTGCCACTGGCTTGTTATGTGGCTTTTGGGCAAGTCCCTTTGTAGCTCTGTACCTCAGTTTCCCATCTGTAAAATGGGGAGGATACGGACCTCCCTTATGAGGCAGGGATGTGAGCATTAATGAAAGCTTGCATAGGGCTTTGAAAACAATGACCGCTATAGTAGCCAGACCAGATTGTGGCAGGACTGGGAGACACGGCATCACTATAATGAACCTCCCTGCATTGGTTAGGGTCATTCCAGCCTATGTGCCTGAGCTATGATGGAGGTGCTCAGATACTTATGGGAATAGGGGCAATACAGAATGAAAGCCCCTTCCAGAAAGACCCATCAGAAGCTTTCCCTGCTCTTGGTTGCTTAGCTATTTGATCTCTCCCAGCACATGCATACAAATGCAAAAGCCACAGAACCCCAGACAAAAGGTCCAAAAGGAACCAGATCCTACACTGTCTAGCAGTTGAGATTTTAAACAACGCACTTTCAGAAAAATTACAGTTAGTGTGAGAGCTAACTCAGGAACAGGCAGTGCAACTGACAGGTGAGAATGCAAGTCACCCTCCGGAACGTAGTGTGGAGGCAGGGTACATGGAGAAACAAAGACAAAAATTGCAGAGGGAGAAGGGAAGCAACATAAAAAATGCCGCTTAAGAACACAGAGTTCCATGGGTGACAATGGAGAACACAGGGCAGACGGCACTTCCAGCCCATGGAAGCTTCTGCAGGAAGTCTTAGAAGAAAGTGACTCTTTCCGTGATCCTTGACCCAATTTTCAGAGAGAGCCCCTGCCTCTTCTGGCCTCCCCAGCACACATTGTAGAATAAGAACCATTCCAGCAATCGGGAGGGTTTGATCAGCATCTTCATGACATGCCCCAGCTCCCAATATTAACACAGTCATAAAATCTCCCTGCAGGGTCCAGATCCTTTGCACCTGGTGCTTCTGCCAATGGGAAATTCCATCCAGATTCTCTGGAGCTTGGAGCACAAAGCTGCCACACCCTTTCTGGGTGTAGATCTAGGCTGTTTCTGTAACCCAGCACTCAGCAGTGTGGTTTGAAACAGATTCTTTAGAAGGGTTTAATTAAAGCATACTGTGGAGCCACTCATTTCTGAAGGCCTCCACTGATCCTATAAGACTCCCCTCCAGCCCCCAGCCAGGGAGGAGTGCATGTGACTCCCCTTAGAGTAACTGGATCAGTCACCAGGACTGAGAAAGGAGCACCACTCACCCCTCCCTGTGGACGCTGCACCACCTTCTCTCCTGGGCCCCACACTGGCATTTGTTACCTTTTATGATGCATAAATCATACAGTGTTTAGCTCCAGATGGCAAGTGGGTAGTTTGAACTTTTACCTCTGACCTTATGCACGGTCACCTCCCTTCTTGCTTGTGTCAAGGTCCTCTCCCAGGGTGGGACCTCCATGATAAAAGTGCATTGCTGAGTGCACAGGGTGTTCGCTGTTCCCTGCAAGAGCTGCTCCCTCCCAGCATTGGCAGCTTTCACAGGGACCTCGAGAACCCAAGGCTCCAGGTGACTGTCATGGATTTTAAACAGGGTGAGGTACAGCTGAAGGGGCTGGCATCAGAACTATGAGGAGCAATGTCAGTTAGTCACATCCCTGCATCCACAGGCCTTTGATGGAATTAGAGTGTCACAGGAGTAACTGGGGACAGGATTTGGTTCTTTGCAGCTGTCTGCTGCTTGAGGTGTATGACCCTAAGTGACAGGGCCAGTCAGGGCTGCATTAAGGCAACACCCAGCATGCTCCCACCATTTGCACTGTGGCCCCAACCCCCCACCTAGAATAGCAGTGGCAGAGGGGCACCTTCTTTTCCCAAAGAGACAGGGGCGGCAGCAGCAGCAGCATAGGACCCCCTGTTCCCTCTAGGACTGGCAGCAGAAGCCCTCAATCCCCTCATGAGCAGTAGGGGGGCAGCAGAGGTCTTCTTTGCCCCACTCCCTAGAGAGGCAGGGAAGCTGAGGGGGCCCTAAGTATTTACCACATAGATGGGTGGGCTGAGTCCATTGCACCATTCGTCTGCTACCCACAGAGGTCTCTGCTGGGATGGTGTTGGCTGGGCTCCCCAGAGCAGTGGGTCTTGGAGTTAACACCCCATTAAGATGCATGGGATAGTTCACACCTCTCAGGAGTACTGATCTAGGCTCCGGGCAGACTCAGGCAGGTGTGACAGCATCAGCTACACTTGGTTCATGCTTTCAAGCTTTTCTCTGGCACTTTTCCTGCTCCTGTGTAAGCTCTATCTCCCACACTCACCAGCCTCCCCTAACAGCCAGCTGATTCATTGTTCTGAGAGAACACTGCTGCCACAGCAGGTCGTGGTCGTGTACTGCAACACAACCTTTGAGGTAGCTAGGGCCAGTCTCATGGAGGGCTTTGAAACCGAGACTTTGAACTGGACTCTGTATTCAATGGGGAGACAATTATGAGAATGGAGCAAGACTCATGAGTTGCTAAGCAGATGGTTTTCTCCCAGCTGTAGTTTTTTCAGGGTCTGTGGCTTCCATCCTAAATGTGAAGGGAAACCATCAATTTGAACTCTAGTCAGTTTTCAAAATGAGTATATTATGGTTATTTTATGTCTAATTCTTTGTTACAGGAGCAATCATAGCACACTAAGCATTGTACAGGCATATAGCAGGCAGGGTTCTTGCCCCAAAGACCCTATAATCTATAAAGACAAAGAACAGATAAATGATGGGAAATAGGGGTACACCAGGCCTGCAAAGCGATCAGGACAGCTGGAAGTCATTTCAGGTCTTACACATTACCGTGAGACCCCAGGTTAGTCACATATATTTTTTAAAAGGTTTTCTCTCCCCTGAAGGTGTATGAAAGACCCCCCACAAACCACAGAGGAAAGTGACTACATGCAGAGTGCTGATAAATACACAGAGGGAACAAACTGGGAAAATAGTGTGAATGTTTTTCTCTAATTTCTGGAATTCTTGGGAGCATCTCAGATCAGTAGCAGGGGAAGAGCTGTCAGATAGAAGGATAAGGTTTCAGTGGTCAGTGTCCCGTCAGAGAGTTCCCACCTCCTTTCTCATCTGGAGGAGAGGTTGTTGCTGCTCTACCATAATCCCTCAGGATGAGGATGAGATGTCCTTCCCCTGATGGGGTATCATCTTGCCACCCGCAAGTGAAACCTTCAGATGTGAAGTTCAACATGAGGGTTGAGGATGGGGAGAGAGGCAGATTGTCCTAACACTCATCTAGCTCACAAATGCCATGGGTTTCTTTACCCCACCCCAGAGAGTCTCTCTCTCTACCCAGCTCAGATGGAGACCTTCTCAAGAGTCTGAGGTTTATTGTCCTGGGCTGCCCAATCAGAGACTTCCTCCCTCTTCTGGGAAGAGGCCATTAATGCAAAGACAAGAAGAATGCAAGCCCCCACGCTGTCCGGCTGCCCACAGCTTCTGGGCCAGGCTGAGTTTCAGTGGGGATGAGGGGGCAGACCTTCAGAACATCAGAAGCCTCACCACACAGAGCCAGCTGCATTCCTTCCCTTTGACTCCAAGATAGAAAACCAGCCACTGCCTGGCAACTGGCTCTGTTATTTGAGGTTAGGCTGTTGGCCAAGATGGCTGACTCGGCACGCCTGTCCACTGCAGGCTGAGCTGACTGTGTTCATAGCACATAGTGTGCTGCTGACAGGTTCTCAGCTTCTGCCCCGGACCTCTCTCCCTGCTCTGCTTTCACCAAGGATCGAGACACCTGAGAAGCACACAGCACCTCAGAAGGCAACTGGGCACTCAGTGAACAATGGGAGCTCCCAATCCTTGCCACCAGGAGTATGGTCTTGGCCCAATCTCTGCACCCATACAGAGCTCAGCTCATCACTGCTGCCTGTCATGACTGCAGAATTCATCCTCCTTTCCGCGTCCTCAGCTAACTGATGTCCCAGCACGCCGCTTGACGAGGAGCCGGGGAGAGACACTGGGAGGTGGAATGCACAGGGCCAAGAGGGGGCAGGGGGCAGATTCATTGAGAACAGCCACAGCCCACTCTGAGGGATGCACGAGTGTCAGTCAGGCCCAGGGTGGGACAGCATTTGCTACTGGGGTCTGTGCTCCAGCTCGGTGAGGAGAGGGCTCCCCAGGCCTGTCCCTAATGCAGTCTGCTCTAGCGTCAGACAGGGCAGAGAAGAGTGCAACCTCCGTCTGATCATTCTCTTGGTGAGGGACCCGCTCTACCTACCCACCCTAGACATGGGCGGGTGGATGCCTCGAATGAGGATGATGCTGATACTGCAGGAGCTCAGTGCTCTCATTGTCTGCCTCCACTGGCCACCCCTGTGCGACATTCCCTGCTGAATACTGAGTATTCAATACTCCATCCCAATTCAACCAGGAGCTCCCAGCTCGGATTCCTCTTCCAGGAACCTTCCAAAGCCTTCACTCACGGACCCTATGAGCCTTTGGTGCCCCTTGGAGAATGGGGGAATGACGTATATAGGTAACATTCCCAGCCCTTACCTGTGCACCAGGTATCTCTCAGAGACTGCAGGGGGAAGCATGGCTTTGTGGTTAAGGGACTGGACTCAGGAGACCTGGGTTCAAACTGACTGTGCGCCTTGGGGCAAGGGCCTCAGTTCCCCCTCTGTGAAATGGGGATGATAAATAGTGGCCCAGCTCACAGCGGTGTTGTGAGGAAAAGTTTCTTACAGTCTGTGTGGGGCTCAGACAGTATGGAGATGGGGGCCACAGAAATTTATAGAGACACACATATAGTTTAATTACATTGAACGCCATGCAGGACACTGACAAGGCACCTGGCTAAAGTGTCACTTACCCTGCAGCCACGTTGCAGCTTTGGGCAGCCCCTGTCTCTTCAGAGAGTTGTGGCCTGCTGTGGGCAGTCCCCCTGTCATTTCAAAGACCCCCAGTCTCAATAGTACTTGTGAAACACAGATTGCTTCTTCTCTTTCTACTTATCACCATGTCTTGGGACCTGCTCCTGCTCTGAGGGGCTTAGAACAGCCCCAGAGAGGGCTGGGGAACCTAACCAAGTGCCTAGAGTGGAGCAGGGCTGGGGGAAGACCAAGGGAGCTGGGGAGCTCCGGCCTGGAAACCGCCTGGGCTGTGGCCCAGTCAAAGGCCGTTAGGTACTGGGGTTGCAGGGGGCAACCCACGGGTAGGCAGAGGCATCAGGTCCAAACCCCCCTTGCCTGTGATGAGTGGCTTATATACTGCAGTCAGCCCCAGTGAACGGGGGCTAGATAGTGACTGGGCAGTAGCCAAAGACTGAGGCAAGGTGAGGGTTCCCCTGGGTGGGGAGACCCTGCAAGTGAGGCGTTACTGCTAGGGGGCAGCACCCTGGCATACAAGGGGCACTGGGTCTGGGAGGGACACGGGGGCCTGGCCTAATTGGGACACTGGCCTGCAGAGGGCGCTCCAAGGCTGGAAGTAGAGCTAATTCCCAGTACACCAGCAGGAGGCACCGCATGCTTACAGCACCCAAGAGTTCTCAGAAGAGGCATTTCCCTTCCAAAAGAGTAGAGGGCCCATGCAGGAGCCTTCTGGGGGGAGCCATGCCCATCTGCATACTGGGGTCTGTCTTTCCCATCTTCTCTTCTGTCCTTGTCACGCCGCAGCTTTGGTTGTTTTCAGAACAAATCCCTGCCAGAAAGCAGGAGGGCTAGGAAGGTGGCCTAGCTAACTAAGCCTCCATCTGAGCTGTCAGGGCAGTTAGTCTGGGAATGCTTGGCCTCGATTAGAAGTGGTTTATTTCTGGTAACCGCTCCAGCAGATTCCAGTAACAATCATGAAACTCCTTTCTTCTCAGAGTACGGTGGGTTCCAAGGCCTGTCAGGGTTATTCTTTCCCATTTGGTTTCTTTTATGGATAATTGGTGAAGGAATGAAGTCACAGAGGGAACACGATGGAGAGGCCAAGGCTGCCCAAGATCCCACAGAGAGGACGCTGTCAAATTCTTACTAGATCCCAACGCTACGCTATGACTGGCGGTGAGACAACCTCACATGCCTGGACAATGCCCAAAAGTCTGGCATGTTGAGGGAATGAGAGGGGTTATGATGACAGGGAAGCTACTCTCCTACCACCTCCTCAGGCCCTTGGGATCTGTCTTATTTGAGGGGAATCCCATTATGCTGCCCACAGCCCTGCTCAGAATAGGCCGCTCTCCTCGCCTCACTCTGCTCAAGCCTGAAATGGGGCACTCACCGTTGGAAGCAGCTGGCTCTGTCTCATATCTGCTCCTGACCCTGTGGTGGCCAGTGCCTGTAAAGCCTGATGGCAGATTGGGAGGCCAGCCAGAGAAGGGCTTTCCCCTAGAAGCTGCATAAACAAAACCACGACACCCCAAAGCTTTGCCGCCACCACTGCTGGTGGGGAACTGGAGCCACGGGCTCTGCACTGTCAGAAGTGAAGCCAACACTGCGTGGAGAGCAAGTGAGAAAAGCTAACACTGGCATTGGCCACCTAGCCACCAGTAACGTCCTTCCTGCCATACCAGATCAGATCATTGGTCTAGCTAGCCTAGAACCCCGGCTCTTCACAAACCACAAACAATTGTTTTTTCTAGTCTAGTATCCTGCCGTCATTAGACAGGAATAGACCATTACCTGGTCTAGTTAAGAACACACCCTCCAGCAGGGACCAGTTATTGTTGTTGTTATTTGTATTTCCATACTGCTGACGAGCGATAGTTATGGACCACGACCGTGTTGTGCTAGGCACTGCACAAACATGGAACAAACGGACGGTCCCTGCCCCAAAGCACTGACAATCTATGTTGCCACATGCTTCAGAGGAAGCATAATCCCTCCTCCACACCCTGGTGGCACACCTAACTGTGCAATATAGAATGCAGAGGACATGTGTTCTTCCACACCCCAGCTTCTAAGCTGTTGATCAGTGTATACCTTGACACATGAGTCTAGTAACCCTGGCAATTTTATCCAGGCCAATCTCACTGCGGATGCTGGATACAGCAGCTAAATATAACAGTTTTATAAAGATATAACTATTGAATCCTTTCTGAATCTTTATTGTTTGGCAGAGTTCCACTGTTGCATGACAATTCCTTTTATCTGGTTACAACTTGTTGCCTTTTGATTTCATCCCACGCCCCATTCCCCGTGTATTGTGGGATGTGGTGAACTGTGCCTGACTGATCCTCACTAGACCATTAATTATTTTATACCCAAGCATGCTGTCTTCCCCTTACCTCCTCTCCACACTTCCCAGCCCCTCTCTCCCCCATGTCTCTTGGATTAAAGCCCTACGTCCTTCTCAGTGTTTCCATTGCCTTTCTTGGGCTGTTTTCTACTTCTGCGCTGCCCTTTTGGGGCTGAGATGATCAAAACTGAACAAAGGATTTCCAGAAGGATTCTCCCTTCAGAAAACACATCGCTCCCTGCACGTGAAAAGCACAGGCAGGCACACACAAAGCAGTAGACACCCCAGTGAACAAACGTGCACTCAGACACCGAGCTGGCACATGTGAGTGCGTGCATGCACACACATAGGCGTGCACCATGCTAGTTTCAGAGGGCAATGCGGATTGTCTCCCCAAAGGCCTGCTCATCTCCCCTCTGCAGCTTCCCATTTATTCTCTCACAGACTCTACCCTTCGACAGTGTCACAATGTGAAGCATCGGGACAGCACCTCGATAAAACCAGTTGCCCATACCCATCTTCCGTGCCCCACCGTTTCCAGCCTGTCCTCCAATCCCAGAGGCAACAGCAGGGGGCTTGATCCATCTGTCTCAATGGAAAACGCACCTATCGCTCAGCTATGCTTTCTTTTTTCCCTGCTAGCTAGTTTGGCTTGGCACGGGGCCAGATGTTAAGGAGGAGAGAAGGAATCTCACTCCCTACCTACTTGGAACTCACAAGGAGCAGCTGATAGCAGATCCCCACCCTCCTCCATTCAAGCTGTGCTCTGGCCTTTCCTTGGTTGGTCATTTTAATGACTAACCATGTCTGTGAAAGTCCTGCCAAGTTTCAGTCTCTCAGATGGAGGGAGAGAAACATAGAGAGTGGAGGGAAAGGAGGAGAGAGGCCAAGAAGACAGAGGAGAGGTCTTATCCTCAGCACATCACTGGGAGGAGAGAGGGAGAATGAAAGCTGAAGGCAACTCAAAGCTGTAAGAGGAGAGGGTGTGAGGTGAGGGAGAAGGAAGGGTGGTTCTCCGGACTATAACAGGGACACAAGTGACCCTGCATTCTTTGTGTGAATTGGCTCCTCCCTTCCCATCAGGCTGTGATCTGATGCCTCCAGGCAGAGGCAGCAGAGATGCTCCCATCACCATCAGACACTTCCCTCTGGCGCATCCCAAGGGCAGAAGAGGTGAGGAGGTGGTGGGAGCAGGGAAGCAACAAGCACGAGGCACAGCCCAAAGTGTGAAGAACCCAAACAGAAAGAGCAGAGAGGAAGAAGAAACGCTGGTAAAGGGGATGCTCTGAGCACCCTCTCCCACCCCCCATATCCCCAGCAAACCAGAATCTCTCGGAGGCCTCAGATCCTGTAGCAAGGGCATTAGGGACATTCAGATGAGCCATTGGCCCAAGGCAACATTGAGGAGTGTTTCTCCAGCCTTGAACATGTGAATGAAGATTTGCTATCCACAGACCTTCCCCAGGGCTCATAAACTCACACAGGATCCAAGGGCAGTTTCCAAACAGACTCACTGGCCCCTTCTCTGGAGGGCCCTGTGCTCTGACACACAGGGTGCGCTGCAGGCTGTGCCCACTACTGCCAGGTATCATCTTATCGCCTCCCTGGCTCTGCATGGCGTCTCTGAATGGTGTGAAACAAACCAATCGTAGGCCACGGCCAAGTCCCAGCTCCCATACATGCTCTTCTGTTGGATCAAGGAGAGGAGGGCGAGCTCTCCCTCTGCTTTTTACAGACTAGGGATAGTTTTTCTTTCTCTGCCCTCTTTACTTTTTTTAATCCCTGGCTCTTAGTCCACTGCAGAAATCTGCCAGTGCTCCTCACCCCTGACCTACACCAGCTCCCCCCACCACCCCCACTATCCCAGCCCTGGGCTCCCCACACACAGCTCTGCCGTTGCCCCTTATTCCTTTTCAGAGTAGCTCTGTAGCTTTGCCAGCCCAACTGTAGCCCTCTCGGAATGATCCTAAAAAGTGTAGTGATTTTATGATGGAGACAAACATCTCCTGAGGTGAAATGCTGGTGCCCTGACCCTAACCCCCTCCTCAGAGATATGGCTCTCAGTTCCCCTCTCTTCCCGCAGCTCTGAGCTGGCCTGGAATTCACTCTGAATGGCGGATGGGAGGAAGTGGATTCCCAGGCCCCTCAGCCACAAGTCTTGGAAGCTCATCGGGGAACTTTATTAAAAAATAATCATGATGATAAAAAAGGAGCCTTGGAACCTATTCAAACTGTGAGTGCAATGGTCACAGGAGGCCCTTTCCGATGCAAATGAGAGCAAGCCTCCTCGAGTCCCAGAGACGCTTCAGGCAGCAGGTACCAGTTACCATTAGTACAGAGATCCAGGTGCAGATCACTTCTGAACAAAGCCAGCCCCCTGTCCATCACCCTGCTGGGAATGGAAAACTCTCCCCTCCTCTCCTTCCCAGGATCAGTTCCTGCCTCGATCGCAATGAATGAAGCATTTCACGTAAGCTGGCTGTGCCCTTTCCCAGCGGTTTTCTTCTCACCAGCTCAGAGGATTCCCCTGCTCTGCTGTTTTCTCCTCATCCCATGGGGCTTGCTCTGGGACCATCTAGGCTCAATAAAAAAAAGCCCCATGAAGTAAAATTCCCTTTCCCACACCATCACCAGGATAGTAACAGAGATGGAAAAGCCCCACAAGGTCCCGCCTAGTCCATTCCCTGTTCTGGAAGTGAGGACAGGATCCCGTACAGTCTATTCTCCCATACTTTATACAGTCCAGTTTTCAACACATTGGGTTACATGGGTCCCATTCCTTGCTTGGGTGATAGTCCCATAGCCTAATAGATTCCTCACCCATTAGGGAACATTTGCTGATGTCCAGGTTAAATGTTTCTTTGTGTAATTTCACCTCTCTCTCTCCTAGCTCCACCCCCTTAGTTCACCCATACACCTCCTCTGCTCATCTGGGGTTTACACCCTTGGCAGACTAGTAGTCACGTCTCCGCCCTTAGTCATAGTTAAACCAGGCTTGTCCGAATTATTCACGCCCACCTGACTTGATAGCCCCTTTGGTTGCCCTTTTCTCAACTCCATGCAGTTTCTTGCCCTCTTTCTGGTGAAGAGGAGGCCAGATAGGACTGCCATGTTGTAGGTGAGGATTCCCTAGGACTATCCATCCCAGATCTGACAGGAAGCCCCTGTGACAGCAGCACCAGGTCACATTAGATGGAGCTCTCCAATGCAACCCTGGCCTCTCTTTCCATCTGATGCTTCATTCTTCTCATTAAGGAGTTCCATTGTCTCAGCTAAGCAGGACATCTTGTTCCTCCTAGGTACCTGGCCTACAGGCCCCCACAGGGCAGTAAGTAGCACAGTGGGAACAGGTGATTCAACATGCTCTGGTGTTTGCACTGTCAGTGCCTTGAGTTTCCAGTCTGCAGACTAGACCTGCCATCCCCAGTCAAGATGCAACCTGCCAGTCCTTCACCTCAGGCATTCCACAGGAGAGATGTCAAGTCCAACCCATCCCAAATGCCTGGGAGATTCCCCCTCGGGCTTGGCTTGCTCTTCCCCAGCAGAGTTCCCTATCCCTGCCGGGTCGGGATTCTGCTGCACAGCTGAGAAGTATCAAAACAGTGACATGAATTGAGGTGTGTGGGGAAGGAGCGGGAATGCAGCTAAAGGGAATGGAGTTACTGTAGTGTCTGTAACCCTGGGAAACTGATCTAAACACCTTGCGAAAGAGAAGCTCAGACAATCCCAAGGGGTGGCTGGAATTTCAGGGGCCTCTATGGCTTCCTACAACCTCTGGTGTCCCACTGCTGTCAGCGTGGCTTCCCCCTGGCTGGAGCGGGTGCATGCGGGTCACTACTTGGCCTTATCTACCCTAGATTTGTTTGTGCCAGATTTCCCAGCATTGTTGGTACGGATGGGAGCTCTAGTGTAGGTAGACCACCAGCATTTTAGGCACTGTGTTTTGTAAGCCTGTGCTTAGACGTTAAAAACAGGAACTCTATCCACTCTCACCAAGCAAAGGTAGCAAAGGTGGGAACTTTTGGGGGGTGGGGGTTGGGAATGCCTTGTGTAAAGACCTCCATAAGAATTAGAGCCTGACCAGGCACAGTGCCAGGCTGCTTCCAAGGCTTATTCCAGTCCCTAGGAGAGAAGAGGGGGGTTTGTTCTTCACGGCCCATTCAGTCCTTGACCTCCCTGCCGAAGCAGCCCATGAGGGTGCCAGTTGGTGCCACTCATAATGGAAACTTTTCCTTTTGTGTTTTGGTTCTACTGGTAGGTTACCCCACCCCAGTGCATGCTGGGAGCTCGTTTGTGGGTCTCCTCTTCCCTGCCACTCAGCTGAAGAGGACTGAGCTTGTCGACACTATGCTGGCCCAACCGGGGTGAGACTGCTCTGTCTGCCACCTTCCTTCACTCTCTCTCTCTCCCTCTTCCAACTCAGCATGAACAGCCCCAGGGAGGGAGGAAGCTTAGACCTCCCAGAATTCCTGACCAGTTGATGACACCACAGAGAGAGTCCAGAACAACTCGCTCTGCTTGTGAGAGCTCCAGGATTTTCTGAGGCCAGTCAGCATACATGCTGCAGGACTACTTTGTGTCACTCTCATACCTTTGGTGTCACTGGCTCTGGGCCTACCATATCTGCCCCCATGACATTGCATTGTCCCTGGATGCTCCAAGCCACCCAGACCCTCTTGACCTAGGTTGCATTTTTCTCCCCGTTGGCTCCAATCTCCAATTACTTCTGTCTGTCCCTTTCTCCATCTAGCCATCTGTCTGTCTACCTGGGTTTTCACACTACGCCCACCACTGGAGGATCTTAGCACTTTCGAAACAGTCCCATGCCCGCTACAGCCTGTTTCATCATAACACGTGAGAGGATCAGGTCAATCAGTGGCTCCTCCCCAGGGAGGGAACAGTATGGAGCACCCCATCCTGACAGCACCCCAGTCCTGCCTCCCTGACTGGTGATCCCAGCAGGAGGGCGCTGATTCGCTGGCAGACACAGGTGATGATGATGCCTTCATGTTAGTCAATGTGGGCAGGTTGTTGGGCATCTGGGACTAGGAACCAAAAAGCATGTACTGGCTGGAGGCTCCTACTTAGGGCTCTGAGCTGGGATGTGTCAGCCTGAGTCACATCCTAGACCAACAGAGCAGCCACAAGGGCTGCTGAGTCAAAGGAAGCATGCAAAGTGTACAAGGCGTCACCTCTATGTGTGTGATAGAGAAAGGAAGGCAGATTATCCGGGGAAGGAGCACAACACCCCACCTCTTCCACTCTCTCCATTCACATCCCCAGTCTCGGAGCTCTCCTGATTGATACACCTGAACCAAAACATCCGGCACACGCATAGTGCATCACATGGCCCGGATGTGACTTTATCAGCCCTCTTTTTCTCAAAAGCCTGTTTGTTCTTCCCCTGTCCAGGCATCACCCTGTACTGACATCACGTGGCTCAGCCCTTCCCCAGCTCAGAGGTGACGGGAGTCCTGTGTAAACAAACTGCCAGCTCACGCTGCACTGCTTGTTCTGGATGGTCCCCAGACAGCTCCTGCGGTTGAGCAGGGGGGCTCCCTCCCTGCCAGCACCAGGGAGGATGGAGTTAGCTTCACCCTCTTCTGCTTGGGGCACGGTAAAGGCAGGGGAAAGGGCAGTTCCGCCAGGCTGGGCTGAAATAAATCTGGGTCAGGTCATGTTCTGTGTGCAGCTGACCCCAGCACAATGCTGACATCCCGCCTGCAAGGGACTGGGCGTGTCAAGAGAACACAAATGGGCCACTGACCTTCAGTTCCAACCAGTTTACTGGCATGACAGGATACCATGTGTTGCTCAGGTGACTCCATCCAGTCTCTGGGCCTGATTCTCCTCTTAGGCCTTGTCTACACAAGGTAGCAAAGTGTGCCAGAGGAGTATAGAAATCACACACGTTGCACTCTGACTGCCCCGTGTAGGCCCTGCTGGCTCACTGAAAGGTCCCTAATTTGCATTAATTTAGTCCTGTTTCAAATGTTAACAGAGTGCAACACGTTAGAGCACTTTACAAATCACAACCCCCTTATGCACTTTGCCAGCAACATGTGGACAAGCCCTTCGACACACTGGTGAAAATCAGGAGCGACTCCATGGAAGTCAATGGACTCACCCCGGAGTGAGTGGAGAATCAGGCCCCCTGTGGTAGGCTGAAGGGTTTAACAGGGGGCATGGGACTGTTATACTGTGTGGGTCAGATCCCCAGCTGGGGTCACTCAGCGCCATTCCACTATACTCAATGGGACAGATCCTTAGCGCAGGTAAATCAGAACTTCTCCCTTGGTGTCAATGTCTGCCTTCTATTTCAACCCCCCCGGGGGGGTCTTCCTTTGCGAGGCTGTTCCTGCGTCTTGTCCTTTGCTCCATGGGGTACACACTGCCTGGAGGACTTGTTCATCAGTGGGAGACGTCTCTTCCAGTCTCTTTTTTTATTTGTATCAATCCCCACGCCTCAATGCTACAAGCACAGCATGACTATGTCATGATTTCTGTTATTCCCACAACATCAGCTATTACCCAGCTGGACCTGGGGGAGCTAAACGCTGCTCCTGTGGATAAATGGACCCTACTGTCACACTCTTCACCAGACCTCGAATGTTCATGTTGAGGATAGGATTGCCAACCCTCCAGGATTGTCCTGGAGTCTCCAGGAATTAAAGATTAATCTTTAATTAAAGATTATGTCATGTGATGAACTCTCCAGGAATACGTCCAGCCTGTTGTCCAAAATTGGCAACCCTAGCTAAGGAAGCGAAGAAATGACAAAGGCCATTCTTACCTCCATTAGGTTAAACATTATTTGGTTTTGGTTATTTGGGGCTTTTCTGGAAAATCCTAATTTGGGTTTTTGGGGCTGTGACAGGGTAGTGGTGCCTAATGGTCAGTCCATCCTTTCATGTGGCGTGGCCCTTTTAGAGGTTAAAGGGTCTGATCATATAGGGCCCAGAGAGATATTGGGGGAGAGGAAGTGGTCCCTAGACTAAGAAGTATTTGAAAGGCAATCCTATTACTGTTTCTTTAAGGGCCTGCGGTCAGGAGCTGGGTACAGAGGGTGGGGCAAGGGTCCCCTCTCACCTAACCAATTGGGGATGAGATGAGAGAAGGCAACCAGTATAAAGGCTGACTCCTTTCACAGCAAAGTAGATGGTAGGAGATACTAACAGCAGGGAAAGGTTGGCCTGCTGAGAAGCCATAATAAGGGAAAGGTGCCAGTTGGGGGAAAAGGCTTCGTGGCTGGCTAATGCCCAACTCAGTTGTAGAGAGGAGGGCTCCTGTTTAGGAAGGACTAGCCAATATGTCAGACAGAACCCAGCTCCAGGGAGGAGAGCAGGGGATCCTGCTAAGGAAGGACTGAAACGGGGGTAACCCTGACAAGGAGCTAGGAAGGGTTCCCACACCACAGTCTGTTTTCAAGCACAGGAAAGAGTCGTCTTCCCAAGGAAGGAGCCAGAGCCTGCTAGTGGAACTAGTCCAGACAGATATCCCTGGGTGTATCTGAGTGCACTTCTGCTTGTGCCTATGGCTATCACTAATAAATGAGGCCCCTGAATGGGGGGGGCTGCGTCTTAATATTTTTTAAAAAGGTCTGTCTGGGCTTGTTTATAACCTAGGTGAATGGAAGTGAGGCAGGGCTCACCTGCAGCACCATGCCTGACTGAAAAGGGGTGCACCAGGGTGACCTTCACACCATCGGAGGGGCCTGCGTGAGTTGCTCCAGCCACTCTAGGAGAGATTGGAGAAAGGTTTATGAGGCAAACAGAGAGACTGAAGCTCTCTCCCTTCCAGAGTGCGGTCCCTCTGGGGCAAGTGGGGGGTGCTCAGGACTGAGCAAACATGGAGATTACATCCCCCTTTGCCTCACCTCCAGTGATGCTCAGGTCATAAAGGAGAGGCTAATCCTATAGGCATCAGCCTCAACCTGCAGGCAAAGCAGAGACTTGCAGCTGCCAGTGGACATGTGAGCAGAGCTGCCAGGCTTCCCCTTGCCCTTCCCACACAGCCCGATCTGTAAACATGGTTTACCTTTATTTTGTCCATGCACTAGGTGGGGATAATGGCAGAGGCTGCCAGAGTATCTCTAGGCACAAGAGGTCATGAGGGCTGCCTCCTTTGGGCAGCCTGGTGGTCTGCTGAGCTTCTCCTGTGCTCTGGGAGATGATTATCAGGGGCATATGACTCAAGCATTAGCTCTCTGGTTACTCCTACCCAGCAGGGGCTCTCTCAGATTCCTGCCATCCCCCATCCATTAAAGGTTTCCTGCCTCATCTGGTGCGGCATGGCTTTTCAGACCCCGCAGGGAGTTTGTCAGGGATTCTGGGATAGAACAGGGGGTGGTGAGAACTTTATCAGATAGGCTGTGATATGGCTAATCCTAGGATCAGCAAGAGTTCAGCGTTAACAGCTCCAGGAGGCAGATGCAAAAGGTGTCTGGGGAGGAGCAGATAGGATGGGACCTACAGCAAGACCCCAAATTACTCACCCAACTACCAGGCAAACACACCTCCCATGTGGCTGTGTTTCTTAAAGCAGGTATCATCCAGCCACTCGGGCACTAACCTGGGATGTGAGACCTGCAGTGTTCAATTCCCTGTCTGTAAAAAGGGGATGATCACACTGCCCACCTCACAGGGAAGTTATGACAATAGATACTTTGAAGAGTTTGAGGTGCTTAGATGCTATAGCAATAGAGGCTACATAAATACCTAAGATAAAGAGAGAGGGGTGCACTGGGCAGATGCCACTGGTTTTAGGAGTTGATGAAGACTTAGGGAGAGGAAGATCCTCAAACAGTTCCATTCAGATCATAAGCAGGCAAGTCCTGGGATGTATCTGAACCTCTTTGGTCCCAAAATGTAGCTGGAAATTCTTGCAAATACAAATTTTAGCCTGCTGTTTACAGTTCTGTGGGGAAATCCTGGGGTGGGGTTCCACCTCTGGTCCAGCGCACACAAGTTTTACCCAAACTTGTTCAGACCTTCCTGGAGCTCCTGTTGCGTTTGGACAAGTGAATCTGAGGGGGAGGCTCAGGACCTTTCATTTGTGATGTTTTCACAAACTCGCTCTCGCTCTGCTCAAGGGTCAGGGTCAGACTCTCCAAAACCAGCCCCACCCTGTTGGCCTCAGAGGAGCTACAGCAAGCAAGTGGAGGTCCTGCCACTGGGCGTTCACTGGGTGATATTGGCAGCAGCCTCAGGGCAGTGGGTGTCAACTGCCCTTTACAGGTTCCCCTCCCCCTTCCCTGTCACTAGAGAATCCTGAGGGATTTCCTCCGAGATGTCATTAATTAGAATCTGTAACATGTGACTGCACATCTGGACTGAGTTAAATGGCAAGAGCCTTGCCAGCTGTGCTCTGTTAGGTTTATTCATTTGTGAAAGGGCTGTGTAGAATAAGCTGTAAATAAAACGTTCCATTGGTTGACATTTCCCTCTGGGGCTTTCCCTGCCCTGCAGGCTACAACTGGGCAATCAGCACTGGAACCCACTACTGTATGATAATGCCCGGTAATGACGGTGGATGGCTGGGGATGCTGTGTAGGAAATTACTGCGCAGGAGTTAATGATCAGCTTTCTTCCTGCCAGAACACAGCAAACTGTGCTGGGACAGTGTGAGGGAAGTGAATTAATAAGAGTATTTAAGGAGTGAGAACAGCAGCCCTGGAGACTGATGGCCTGGTCTCCATTATTTATCCTCAGAGGAAGTCCAGCAACAGCAACAACTTCCTACGCAAGACCAGTCACTGATGCTTCTCAACTCTGACCTGGAGGGACTCCCTCTGGGGTTTTGGGGAGTTCAGTCTCCCTGGCTCATTCCGTCCTCGGCCTGTGCTTAGAATGACAACACGGGGGCCAAACAGAGACATATGGGAACAACGTTCAGTCACACAGAGCTACATGATGGAGGCAGAGGAGTGGTCTGGGGGCACTGGAGAAATAAAACATTCCCTGATTCCCTCTCCTCCCTACTCTGGGATCCCACCTGCTGACCCATTTAATCTGGCACCCAATCCTGGTACTTCAGAGGAAGGTGTAAAACTCCCCCCCCCCCACGCTATTCCCACAAAACCCCCCTTATTGAGCAATACTGTCCTAGACAGACACACACAATTCAGAAGGCTCCTGCTTGACACACTAAACCCCTTTAGTTTCCACAGGGCATTTTCATTTCCCATCTGAAGCTATCTTCAGTTGCTGCCATAGCTTTGCATCTGGATCCAGTAGGGATTAAGGAGGCCCACGATCAGCCAGAGGATGATGGGAAAATGCCTCAGGAGAGCTATTTCCCAGCCTCAGTGAACTTTACCGGATGTGTCCACAGATCCTGGACTCTGCTGAGCACTCTCAGCTCCACACATTGAGCCTGCTGCTGCCCAGAGCCATAACCTGCAGCTTTTCAGGACTGGCAGGCTGGATCCCTGACAGTAGTGTTTAGCCAGGGCCCAGACTGATTGCTGCCAGCTACGGAGAAAGACTATCTGCGATGCTTCTTTTAGGGTACCCAGAACTGTAAGCCACTGTTATCCCTCTCATCCTCAGCAAGTGAGAGCTTCACTGCTGCTAAGCTGTGTGTCAGCTCCCTGACATACCAGCTTGCCGGCCTTGCCAGCAAACTCTACAGGACTCTGCCAGGCCAAACCTTGCCTTGCAGGTAACAAACTGTGAACCCCCGCTCCTAGCTCTCTCTCTGCAATGCCCAGTCCCTCTTGCTGGACACTCACAGCAGTTATTAATGACAGGTTTCAGAGTAGCAGCCGTGTTAGTCTGTATTCGCAAAAAGAAAAGGAGTACTTGTGGCACCTTAGAGACTAGTCTCTAAGGTGCCACAAGTCCTCCTTTTCTTTTAGCAGTTATTAAGTTTGCTGCCTCCAGAGAGAGCCTGTTCGGTTAGCTGAGAACTCACTCTCCAGTTCAATACATAGCACTAGGAAGGGTTTGTAATGAAATAAGACTCTGTTTATTAACAAAGAGAAGAGATTTAAGTGATAATAGGTAAGGATAACAGAAATGGGTTTGATTACAAGAAAACCCAAACAAAACACACTTTCTAATGGCAAAAACTTAATTTTAGCAAATTACAATCTTTGTCTAAGCAGGTTTCTCACCTATAGTCCAGTGTCCAGCTACTCTTGCCTCCCAGGTCAAGAGGATCCATCTTTCATGGACTCAAAGGCTGCTGCTCTCCTTTGTCCCGTAGCTGATGGATGCCTCGAATGTCTCTGCCCCCTTTATATTAGCCCAGAGTTCATTGTCTCTGTTTCAAGAGCCAGGAAGGTGGCCTGGGGTGCAGACTCCATCCCTTGGTGTGATGTTAAGCAGTTATCTCCCCTTACTTGTTAGCTTGTTGGCTTTGGTTCCCTTATACGTCAGTGTACTTGTCACTGTCCTCGGCGATCAAGCTGGTCAGACAAGTAAATAAATTTACCTTTGTCTGGGTCAGGCCTGGCTTCATGCTCTGCCTGCCAAACACATTCCCAGCACACATTTATAACTCTTTGTACACACCCCGTACATACATCAAGTGATGATTATTGGGACCAGCCTGTTACCAGTTTGCACATGATACTTTACACAACACCTTTGGGATACAGATTCTGACAGCACTGAGTTGGGGCAATGAGTGTGTCAGGTCTGATGTGAGTTCTGCTGTGGTGTACCTTCTACCAGTTGCCACTGGGGGACTCCCAGGGTCACACCATCTCAGGCAGCACATGCAAATGGACAGAGGCGCACTGAGGGATGCTACCAAATGTCAGCCAGAGTGACCAGAAGATCAGGGATTATGCTGCTCACCTGAGATCTCACACAGGCTGCTAGTGACCTTCCCCACACGCCAGCTCCAGAGCTTGTCACAGCACTCAGCTCTCCTGCGGTGTACATGACCCGCAGGGAATCAACTCAGAGAGATTTCAGAGTAGCAGCCGTGTTAGTCTGTATCCGCAAAAAGAAAGTACTCCTTTTCTTTTAACTCAGAGAGAGTGGTACTGCTACCTAACCAGGGCTATAACGTAATCCATGTGACAAGTGATCTCGCAGCAAGGCCCTGAAGTGGGGATCACGTTCACGCTGACACGTGTTCTGCTAAAGCTCTTCGCCAAGGTTCTTTTTTTATTACTTCTCCATTTTGTTTAAAATCAGGGCTGAGCCGTTTGTAAACAGACACGCCACAGGCACAAGAAACACTGGCCTTCCCCGGCAATTGCTTGTTTGGCTTCTGTGTGCTGCTTGGGCTAAAGTACCCCTTCCCCCTCCCCTGCTTCCCTGTGGTTTGGTCCCTACACTGGAGCAGAGGGAGGGGAGGGGAATCCATGTGAGGATCACTAAGATCAGCAGCTCAGATAGGACATTACATCCTTATGTAGCTGGGAACTGAGCTCAGCCAGGTGTCCACAGTCCCCAGGCCTGGGCGGCACAATGAAGCAGTAACCATGCCATCCATACGCTGGGGACTCTGGAGGCCAGGACATGCTGCAAATGAGATGAGTGCCTTCCATGTCCAATGTGTTTCCTGGAGGTGGTTCCAGTGTTGGGCAGAATCCATGTGAAGTGAGGCCAGCCTGCACCCTGGGTGATGGAGCAGAGACTGTAAGGAAATGGAGAGATCAGGAATGGCCCCGTCAGCCTGTATCACACACACAGGGGCCAATGTCCACATCTACCATTAAAACCGGCGGCTTCCATTCCCTCCTCCCCTTGTGGCAGTCACCTGCAGTGTTTTAGAACATAAAGGGTGACTGATGCTGGCTGGAGGGAGCCAAGTGTAGAGTGTGTAGGTGCTGTGCAAGCTTCTCCCACCCATCCTGCTCCATCAGTGACCTACAGTCAGTTACAAGAAAGTAACTTAAAGGACTTACCAGTAGGCAGGGCGGCTGGGCTCCTGGGCAAGGTGAGCAGGGGGCTCTGCAGCCCTGGAAGGGGCGGGGCCTCAGGCAGAAGGGGCGGGGCTGGGGCCAGACTCCCGCAACCAGCCCTTCAGCATTGCCCAGCCTGTGCCACCCGGGGCTCTGACGGCAATTTAAAGGGCCCGGGGCTCCAGCCGCTGCCGGGAGCCCTGGGCCCTTTTAAATCACCAGACCCTGGGGCAGCTGCCCGTTCTCCCAGACCCTGTCAGCAGCCCTGCCAGTACGGTGCTTAAAGCACTGCCACAGCAGCACTTTTAACGTCAGCGGTGTACCAGCCCGTACCAGCGGCCACTGTCTTACTGGTACACCCTACCAGCCCGTACCGGCTTACTTTCACCTCTGGCTATAGTCCTGTCCCTCTCTGTTCCCAGCCTGGGCTGATCCTAAGTAGCACCTGTGATGTTATTGACATGAACTGTGACTGTATAGATCATTGTTGCAACCAGGGTCCTCTGGTGGCGCCAGGTCTTGTATAGAGGAGGCCAAGTGGGGTGTCTTTGGAAAGGTTGTAGTTTGCTGGTTATGATTATGCTGTATGTCTGTATGTGTGTATTTGAAGTTATGAATATTGGCTGTGTACTTGTGTCTCAATGTGTTTGATTCTAAGTAGCCTCAGTGAAGCATTTGGTCAGCTTCTTGAGAAAGGACTATTCTCAAAAAGTGCCCAATCAATAAACACTTAATTGACAATGGACTTTGGGAGACACCAATCGACTTCTGAGCTTTCCTGGAAACGTTTAAACTAACATGTAAACAACGGCATCGGCCTGCAAAAAGCTGAGTCATTCATGGACATGTGACTTGCCCAGGTGGCTACAAACTCCATGTTGTTGCTGTGACTTTGCACAGAAGAACAAAGGGGTTTCCGCCCACAAGAGAGAGAATATAAAAGGCCCTGGAAGCCTCTCCATTTTGTCTTCAGCTGGCTCAAGAGATGGCCTCTTCGTTCCAGTTTCTTTCAGGAATTTCTTGAGGGTGAAGGACAGTAACTACGGGGGTGTCAGTGATTGCTGGACCCAGATTAGGAAGGAGTCCAGTCTGTGAAAGAAGCTTATTGGAACATCTCTGGGGGTGAGATTCCATCTGTAATCAGTTTCTTAATGTATTAGGCTTAGACTTGCTTGTTTTGTTTTATTTTGCTTGGTAACTTACTTTGTTCTGTCTGTTATTGCATGGAACTACTTAAATCCTACTTTTTATATTTAATAAAATCACTTTTTCTTATTAATTAACCCAGAGTAAGTGATTAATATCTGGTTTCAGAGCAACAGCCGTGTTAGTCTGTATTCGCAAAAAGAAAAGGAGTACTTGTGGCACCTTAGAGACTAACCAATTTATTTGAGCATAAGCTTTCACGAAAGCTTATGCTCAAATAAATTGGTTAGTCTCTAAGGTGCCACAAGTACTCCTTTTCTTTTTGATTAATATCTGGGGAGCAAACAGCTGTGCATATCTCTCTATCAGTGTTACAGAGGGAGGACAATTTATGAGTTTACCTTGTATACACTTTATACAGAGTAAAACAGATTTATTTGGGGTTTGGATCCCATTGGGAACTGGGTGTCTCTAGCACCCAGACAGGAGCACTTGCTAAGCCATTTTCAGTTAAGTCTGCAGCTTTGTCAGACCCTGGGTTTGTGTTGCAGCAGATTAGCATATCTGGCTCAACAAGGCAGGGTTCTGGCGGCCCAAAGTGGCAGAGAAAATGGGCTCAGAGGTAGTCTCAGCACATCAGGTGACAGTCCCAAGGGGGTTTCTGTGACCCAACCCATCACAGCACCCATCTAGCACGGTAAAGTGTTGTGAAGGAGAAGTGGAGATCGCTCATCTCACTTCCCATCTAGTCTAGGCCTGTGACCTGGATGCTGGAATTCAGAGAGCTTCTGGGGCTGTGAGCCTGGGGCAAACACTGCCAGAGAACAATCTTCTCCTGTTTGTCACTTCGTGCACCCCCTGTTACTAGCTTGGCAACGAGAAGCAAAGGTTCACGCACTCCTTCGGACGGCAGCGCTCCCTCCACACCCCGCCAGGTCCCAGCTGAAGCCAGCAAATACCTTAGAAACCAGGAAATCAGGGGCCATCTGAGAAGCTGAGCTACAGTTGCCAGCTTTGGTTGGACGTATTCCTGGAGGTTCCATCACATGACATAATATTTAATTAAAGAGTAATCTTTAATTTGAGCTGAGAGTCCTTGCCATTCCTTCATGATTCAGACAGTGGAGCTGCTGCCTGCCAGGGGTGACTGAGCCACACAACCCCCAGGAGTCACGCGACTGTGAAACGGCGTCTTCCCGCACTTTGATTAAACCTTATTATTGAAATCACACACCCTCTTCCCCACCCCAGAGAGGGATGAGCCAGCAGCTGGGTCACGGTGTGATTGGCAGGGACCCAGCCGAAACCCGGACTGCTGGTTGCTGCGCCTAGTAAGCTCAGCCTGGAGGATCACAGAGGCAGAGAAATTTGAGAGCTCGTAGGTCGCAGCTGCTCCATCCCTTATGCCCAGAAGACAACTGTTGCCTGCAGTTTACTCTCTAGTATTGAGTCCAGCACAGTTTGAAATGACTCATGCACTGGGGCTTCCACCACAACCTTGGGGGAGGCCTTTTTCCAAGCCTCATAGGCCCCTCGTTATTAGGAAGTTCTAGACTACGCCTGATCTCAACCAACATAGAGCGAGGACTCAAGGGATGGGATTCAAGCCAGTGCCTCACCCCGGCGTACAGAACGGGAGATGGAAAGGTCGTTCTAAGGAGACAAAGCTCCATAGCTTGTCTGATCTCTCACTCTCTCTCTCCCTCCACGTGTTCCCCTCTGTCCATCTATCTCTCTGGTCTGGCACTCATCCTACCTGATGCTTACACCGAGTGCCCATGGAGTGCCCAGATCTTTCCCCATGGGACAAATGGTTGCTGCAATGTCCAGGACTGACATGCGGGACAGATCATGTCTAGTGGTGCTTAGAGTTGACATGCACTAACAGGCACTGTCTCACTACAGAGCCAGATTCCCCTTGCCCCTGATTTGTAGGGCCCAGGAATGTGCCGAGCGCCTGAACTCCATCAGAATAATATGGGACAAGCAGCTCTTTGCTGGAAGCGACTGAAATCCCTCCACTTCCAATGGACCCAACCTAGAAAAGCCCAAGCACCTTCCCCTAGCATATCCACAGAGGCCCCACCTGAGCCAGCAGAGGAGTGGAAATCTGATTAAAGGGTTTGGAGCAGCTCCCAGGGGAGCACAGCTATTGCTGTCTGCTGTTGCCACACACCTTTAGGGCATGAATTTAACCCTGTAACAGTCTCCCAGGGATAAAGAGTGCTGCAGGCAGGAAATAAACTCCCCTCGAGTGTAGACAGTCTGGGGAGGAGAAGGGAGGCAATGGTTGGCATCTGCAGGGGAGAAGTCGGGGCGGGAGGCCTCAGATTTTTCATCTGTGACCATTTCACTGGAAGGGAGATATTGACATGCTTGGATGAGGGGGATCCAGCTCAGCACCCCTTGGCTAATAGGCTGGCAGGTTGGGCTGTGATTTCACTGTCTCGGCGGAAGGTATTAAGGATGGGAGGGCAGTCCCTGAGCCTCCTCTCCCCTTCCCTCCCCTCCCAGGCTAGATTTATGCAATTTGAGGCCCTAGGCACCCCATGATGCAGGTCCCCTCTCACTCCACTCTCCCTCCCCATTTGGAGTAGAGGTAACAGTGGAGCTCCTTCCTCCCAGAAAAGCAGGGGCAAAAGCATGAGTCACCTTCATTCTGATCCAATCCCATGACTCCAGAAGCTGGAGCCATAGCCATAGGCTTCTCTGCCTATATCTTAATCCTTCCCTCCCTGGGGATTGCTTGCCATAGTCTCCCAATAATGGTATTATTATCATTGGTGTGGGACTGACCCAGATTTTGCACACTGGTGTCAGGGGCCCACAGCCGCTGGGATGGCAGCAGCCGTAACCTGAAGATTATACATTTGCAGGAGAGGGAGGTTCCTACAAAGCCAGCCTCCCTCTATTAAGACTCTTGTGCTGAGAGACAGACTAGGGGTTGCTGCCTCCTCCCCCTGCCTCCTCTTGCAGCTGCGGCTGGTCTCCTCCTCTTGCAGCTGCAGTGCCTAGAATGAAGGGGGTGGGTTATTTCCCTCTCTCAGTCCCTCCAGAACCTGTGTGTGGCAGACAGAATCACTTGGGGAACAGGGTGGGAGCAAGAAAGAATCTAGATGGGTGTAATAGGGACCCAGCCCAAAGAGGAGAGAAAGTGGGGGAGATGCCTCCTGAAATTACCATGAGAGGTGGGAAGAAGCCTGCTGTCTTCTAAAGATGCCCGAGAGGTTGGGGTACAGACCTGCCATCTGTTCCTGGAGCACACCAGAGTGGGAGCAGGCCATTTGGCCCTCGCCCCCTCCAAGCAGACAAATACAGGGGTAGAGCCCTTCTGGGAGAGGGCAAAGGCCCACAGGGACCTCCATTGGCTCAGAACAGCACTCAGGTGCTTTACAAAGCCCAGGTACTGGGGGGGTTCCCTCCCTCCCAGCTTACCCCCCCTCCCTCCCAGCTTATAAATATTTTTACAGTATTGCAAAGAGGCTGAGCTATTGAGGGCATGGAGGGAATCAACGTCAAGGCCCTGATCATTTCAACTCATTATTTAAAATAACCTACAATTCCCCTGGATGCGCCTATGTCCCCACCTCCCATTCCAGGGATTCCCAGGGCCCCAGCTTATCGGGAGACGTGCCCCATGGACTCATGTCCAACCATTGGCAGCCAGGCTGTTCATGTCTGCCAGGGTACATGGTGCTGCACAGAGCAGAGAGGAGGAAGTCGCAGCCTCCGCGCTCCCTCTGCCCCCACACCAGGACTCAACCTCTGTGATTCAGACACAGAAGGCAGCAGGTGGGTGGCCAGAAGACTGCTTTACGTGCAGAGTTGGACGGAGGATTCCCAGACTCAGCAGGACTCTGCAGTGGAACGTCTGTTCATGTACCGTTTGAAAGCACCTGGCTGCACGTTTCTGGACATTCCCTGACTCAGCTCACTCTCACCAGCGAATGCAACATCTGGGCTGCTGCAGCAGCCAATAAGAGAGCAAGCCTGTGTCATGGCAGCTGGAGAGAACCTCAGAGTGTTTGGCCAAGTCTGCCCCGGGGACCACAAAACCATGAGCTCCATGGAAATCCTCTGGAAAAAGCCCCCCCCCCCCCATGTGGGATTAGTTCACAGCAGCCCCTTCTGGGGCACTGTAGAATTCAAAGAGCAAACATTTCGAGCTCCTTACAGCTGAAAAGGCAGCATCAACAACACATTCGTGTAAGCTCAGGCATGCAGTCTAGTGGTGAGAGCAGGGGAGTAAGCATCAGGACCCCAGGTTCTAGTCCCACCTCTGAACTTGACTAAATCACATGAGAGTGGGGGTGGCAGGTTATTACTAATTCCATCTGTATGGGTCACTGTTCTCCTGGAGCAAATCCCTGACATCCTGCTCTGTGCTCTGTTCAACCAGGGTGGGTGTCAGTCTGGGGCAAACTGAGTTTTGGAATCCAAGCGCTTCCGCATGTCATTTTTTCACTCAATGCTCTCTCAAACTGTACAGGTTCCATCTCTTCTTTTCTGGGACCGATAGGATCTTGCATACAGTATCTGTAGCCCATTTTGTGTAGCTAGATGTACCCCAGGGGCGAAGAGGTGGTTCTGCACCCTCTCCTCATTGCGGCTAATTGAAACCAGGAAAAAAGTTGACAAACTGGAACATCCCATCGCTGTGGGGGAGCAAGGGAATACCACGCACACACATGCAGGTGGTAAATTGCAGCCAGCTCTGGGGTAGAACATGGCAGCACTTCAACACCAGAGCTCTCACCTCAACCTAGGATGGTGGCTATAACCTATAGGGAGTGTGGTGCTGACAGTGAAGCTTGTGGGGCTACAGACAGGGCTTCTTCAGCAGCGGCCCCTCAACAGCTGAGCTTCCTTCCAGCAGAAATCCAGATGAGCACAGATCTTGCCACCTGCTGAGTTAAAAGCCTCATTCTTGTGCAAAACTCTCCCAGAAAAACTTCCCCGAGAATGGCATAGCCACTCACCCCTGAAACAGGCTAATGACCGATGAGAGGGCATTAAATCATCCAGGCTTAGTAACGGCCCAACCCCCACTCTCAGTCACACACACCATCCAGTCTCTCCTGGTGCAGAGCGACTCTTTGCACTGAGGCCTTTGGGCTGTGAATGGCCCCATCACACCCTGCCAGTCAGGGGTAATTGCTCTTTGACTTCCAAACTCTTAGCCTGAGATTCCATGCTGGGAATCCAAAATTTCAACGCAGCAGGCTCCTGGCCCACCTTTGCTAAGCCATTCCAGAGCTGAGAATGGTATTGGTATCAGTGCACCGCCTGCCCCAACTTTAGCCTATCCCTCCCTTCTCCTCACCTTCTTTCCCCTTCCCACTATCTAGTGCCCTCTCCCCTCTTCCAGCCTCCCATCCCCTTGCCTGTCACAAAGGCAGACTGGAGGCATTGGGTGGGATCTGGTTCTTTGAAGTCCACGGCACATCATTCAGGTGAGACCTGAAACCACAGCAGCAGCCAGCACAAGGGGCCTGAGTCTCCCCTGCCCCTTGTGGAGTCACATCTGTGCAAAAGTGGATGGGAAACCCGCTTAGGCCTGTTACCGTCCCCTCCCCTCCCCACCCCCCCCACCCCACCCCCCCCACACACACACTGTGATGTGGGGTCAGGATCTTGAGGAAGGTGGTCTGGGACAGACGGGATGGTGCATTTATGTTGCCTGCCAAGCAGGGAGGGGGTGGGAGCATCTGTAGCAGGTGTCAGGCTGTTCTGAAGTGAAGCAGAACTCTGCCCTGAGCCATCCCCCCAGAGCTCCGCACCTGTTCTCTCACCTCACAGATGTGTAATGCCTTAAACAGCCCTCACCCCCCAAGAGGGGAGTCAGGGACATTATCCCCATTGCAGGCGTGGGGACACAGAGGCACTGAGTGGAGAAGGAACTCGTCCAAAGCCACAGAGTTATGCTAAGAGGTCTAGTCATTTCTACTTCTCTGCCCACCGCCACCACGGTATCTAAGCCCCAAGAGATCCTGGCTTCCAGCCGTGGTCAGTCCACACTGCACCATTATCCACCTTCATCTGAAAGCCTCTTTCCTAGGGGCTCCTCTTCACCCTCCAGCTGCTGCACACAGCTTCCTACAGCTCCCAGGATAATTAATATGCCTATGGGGAGTAGCGCTGGTGGGGATGGGACAGGGATGTGAGTGACAGTGCAGGCCAGTGGGGAGAAACACAAGCTGGGTGAAGATGGGGGTTTAGGACTGGTTGAAGACTGAGGGCTGGGGCTGTGCCTTGGGCTGATCCTGAGCGCACAGAGCCAGGAGCGGGGTTAACATGGTACATCCCAGCCAGAGCACTGCGTAGCACCAACTGCCAACGGATACAGAAAGTAGCCCACTTGTACCCAAGGATTTGAATGGCTGCCATCCTGGCTGGGCTGGTAGGTGAATTACTAAACGGGGCCTGGCAGCTGGGGCCTTTAATAGGATTGGCTGGGAACTCTGCATAAAGCCCAGCTGGACCATGGCTCCGGCTGCAGCTGCCAGATGCTTGGGTGTTGGGGAGGAGGAGGCAGGGAAGAATGTATGTGTGGGCTGGACTCAGTCATGGCCAGGGAGGTCCCCAGACAGCAGCTAACGAGACAGCAGGTCCTGTATAGTTGAGGAGTCAGTGAAGGACTCACCCCTGCATCAGGAAGCTCAGACAGCTTCCCCCTGAGGTCTTGGGCCAGCCACACAGCCCCGGCTAAAGGCAACTGGAATTAGTCAGGGTGAAAACAGTCGTGTAATAGCACCGTCTAGAATACATCCTCATGACCCGTGAAAGCTCTCCAGGACCCCAGCGATCCCCTCCTTCCGAGTTCTGCATCACAGCTTCTCCTTGTGTCTGAAGGGGAGTGGATGGGATCCCCCATGGACACGCCACTAACGCTTGTTCAGCAGGCAGAGGATTCACCTCTGCAGCACTCCCTGCCCCTTGCTGCAACAGACAAGAGGCCAGCCCCTGTGCGAAGGAAGAGTCAAACGTTCCCACTCTGATATGGCAGCTGGGCCAAAGCTTCGCCATTCAGTGAACTGCACAATGGAACTTAAAAGCCACAGACACAGCAGATTTCTCATGTGTGCTGTGGACTCTCTCGGGACCCTTTCTCAGTCCCACCAGAAAAGAAAGGGGCATGCAGCACATGGACACGGCTGGGCACAGCTGCCAGCACTGGCAGACAGTATCCAGACCTTGGGGAGGGCAGAAAGAATCACCGCTCTTTCTAAACACGCCACATTGATTACCCCCCCCCAACTCTGTGTGAGTATCTGATTCTCCCTTGGGCAGGAGCTGGATGGTCTCCTATGCTGGCAGTCCAGTGCCTTTAGACAAGCTCTAGGTTTCTATTTGTCTCCACCCCATGACTTGGACTCCCTATAGTGTGTTTAGTGCAGCAGAGAGAGGAAGACAGAGACACAGCCTCGCTGGTTGCCTCTGGTTGGCAGCCCAAACACACTGCGGCGTGGCTGTGTGGAATGACCATTGCTCAGAGTAGAGCAGAGACGGTGGTCGGAGCAGCAGTGATGTGTCCCTCTAACGATGCTTCATTGACAGAGATTCTGGAACCTGAGGAGTCTGTAGGAGCGAGGCTCAGTGAAGAACTCATGGTAGTAGGACCTGCAGTGAAGCAAGTGGGAGCAGGCCCCATAGGTGGAGGACATGGGAGTGAGCTTCATATATGGAGCCCATGGGACTGCTCCTGACTGTGGAGTCTATAGGAATGGACCTCACATGCAGAGCCCATGTGACTGGACTACTTACGTGAAGCCTTTGGGAGCAAACACCATAGGCAGAATTTGTAGGACTGAGCCTCACTCAGGGTCCTATAGGAATGGGCCTGATATATGAACCCCTGACAGCAGGGCCCATAGATAGAGCCCTTGTGAACAGCCCCACAGATAAGCCCCAAGGGAGCAGCATCATGACAGAGTGTCAGCTCTTTGGGGCAGTGTCCATCTCTGGGTCAGTGTCTGTACAGGTCCTAGCACAATGGAATCCCGGCCCATGGCTGGGGCTCTTAGGCACTACTGAAATACAAATACTAATCATGATCATTAGTAATGGCAGTGCACACAAGAATGGGCCCTGATCAGGGCAAGGTGAAACGCAAGGTTGATAGTGGTGGGGGGAACTGACTGGCTACTGTAGTGACATCATTCTTGCAAGTGCCACCTCTGGCATGATGCTCCACCCACAGAAAGATGCCTCTAGTGACAGTATGGGGGCTCAGTGAGGCCCCCCAGCAGCCTTGCCTGCAGGTCTAAGAGAAGCCTGACAAAAAAAAATTAAGGTTCCCCCCCCTCAGCAAAATGTAAACAAAATACAGTGTCTGCTTGGGATGGTTGCAGTGTTACCTGGCCCACAGGCCCCTTCCTGGTCTCTGAGTGCACCCCCTCAGGTGTCAGGCCTTGTGCCTTTACCTCTCCTAAAGTAGAATCATGCTATTCTCCCACTCTTCAATTGGCCCTGGGGTTACAGTATCCTGTGCCCCGACTGTGGTTGCCCAGCAGGTACGACTGGATTCCTCCCTTCAGGAGTCTGTGACCAGTGGTGAATATAGAGACCAGACAGCTTTCTTAAAACCAAAGTATTGTTTAATCTTAACAGTAGGAACAAAGCATAAGAATCTCTACATGCATGTCTCTTACCTATAGCCCTACCACCCTGTGATGGCAACCCAATGAGTCCTGGCTGCCAGCCTCAACAATCCCCAACAGTAACTACCTCTTAGATGGAGAGTCACTTTTGACCCAGCCAGAGTTCTTTGTTCTCTCAGTTCCCTACCTTTCTGGCCCTGCTGCCCTAAACCAGTTTGGTGGGCTCAGGGATAGGTCAAGCCGGTCTATTCGAGGCCAGCAGCTCTGCCATTGTACTGTGACAACCCTCAAGTATTTGCTGAAGGGCATCTGATCTTGCGTGGTTGTTTCCCCTTCCTGCTTGTTTCCCAAGAGGTAAGCCTGTTGATTTAACCCAACAGAGTCATGTAGTGAACATTCCCTGAGTGAGGTCACATGCAGCATTCATAAATAATTTCAGAGCAGACCCACATCCTTCACACTACTAGAAGGGGATTGTTATTTTCCACTTTCCTGTGACTCAGTGGTGAGTAAGGCAAGTGGCCTCCGTTTGGTGACTACATGTCTGTGCATACTCATGTCCGTGGAGTGATTAGACAGAGGGTCAGTCTATAACCTCAGCTCTCTTTGGCTTCCCCAGTTCACCAGCTCAGCCTCATCACAACCAGGAACTCAGCACCCATGAGGCAGGGTCTGGGCTCACTGGACTCAAGTGCAGGATAGGCTCTGGATTGGGGACATGACTGGAGGAACTCTGATGTTAGTTAGACCTCTAATTACCTGGTGTCCTATAGACTCATAGACTCATAAATATTAAGGTCAGAAGGGACCAATATGATCATGTAGTCTGACCTCCTGCACAATGCAGGCCACAGAATCTCACCCACCCACTCCTGCAATAAACCTCTCACCTATGTCTGAGCTACTGAAGTCCTCAAATCATGGTTTAAAGACTTCAAGGTGCAGAGAATCCTCCAGCAAGTGACCCGTGCCCCACGCTACAGAGGAAGGTGAAAAACCCCCAGGGCCTCTTCCAATCTGCCCTGGAGGAAAATTCCTTCCTGACCCCAAATATGGCGATCAGCTGAACCCTGAGCATGTGGGCAAGATTCACCAGCCAGATACCTAGGAAAGAATTCTCTGTAGTAACTCAGATCCCACCCCATCTAACATCCCATAGATGGAACTAATAACGGAAGAATGATTAGATGGGGGGAAAGAATTTTGGATGGCATTATTGAAGCTCCATGCCCACAGTGTGCTGCTCAGAACTCCAGATCATGGGACGCCCAGTAACAACCCCAGGAGACCCAGCTGTTCCCAGCTACAGGACCCCCAAGTCATTCTCACCTGGCCATCTGTAACCCCAAGCCAATCTTCCGGAGACTTTGGTATCTACGGTTTCTGGAAACACAAAGCAACAAGCAAGATCCATGGGCATCCTCAGTTACTGGAAACCTAGTCTGATCCCCAGGAGCCTTGTGCTGGATCTCCAGGAAGACAGTGCCAGCAAAACAGCATAGGAATGACGTGGCAATAGCACAAAGAGCTATTGTCCTTCATTCTTCAGAACCTCTCTTCCCTTTATCTTTCCATGACATCCTTCTCCTCTATCTCCCCTCACCCAGAAACCTTCCTGTCTGACACCCCCCACCCCATGCTATTGGGAAGTAGGATACAGACAAGGCTGATAACCATACAGTTGTTTGTTGCCCAGAAAATCTTTGATACATTTCCTAAGAGCTGTCTCTGGAGTAAGCTGCAGTCTGGCATTGCTTTCCACACAGTGGAGCTTGGACACAGAGAGGTGGAGCTTCCAGGATCTTCCAGGTCTCAGCACCTGGCCCTCTGCAGGTGAATTCTATTGGTGAGACTGGGCATTGTTCTGCTGTGAGCTTGAGTGCAGGGAGCTGGGTGTGTGGGAGGTGGGGGTAGGAGGGGCTTGTTAGGGGAAGCTCCCCAAAAGAAGAAATATGTCTAAAAGGTCACAGCTTGCGGATGAATTGCTGTAGATGGAATCCTCCCAGCTTTAACTGTATGTGCATGTTCCACCCTGTGTCAGTAATGATGCCATTCCAGGTCTCTCGGAATGCCCCGGGAGCAGAATTTTAGAAGACACTGACATGGCTAACCTGGGAGATTCCAGCTGTGCACTTCCCAGTGGGTCCATTTCCAGTTGCAGACTCGCTCCGGGGGACGCTGTTGTCTGGGGCCAAAGAATGGCAGGCAGCGAATCCCATGATTGCTGCCTTCTCGGAGGAAGGCAAGACAGGCACTGTCTGCTCTCTGCTACTACCAACAGGCAGCTCAAGCAAAGTCAGATCACAAAAATACGCTCCCTCCCCCACTCTTTTCTAATCTTCCTTCCTAAGTGACATAGTATGCTGGGGAAGCTTGGGTGGGAGGATGATCTGGGCCATAGCCCTGTTGGCAGAAAGGATGTGCTGTCTGCTCCAGATTGAGGCTGAGGGCCCTTGGCAGGGGCTACCGCTACCCATATGGACCCTGTTCTGGGAATAACTAGAGCCCTGCAGTCTCCAGGGCCATCAAGCCAGCACCTTTTGCCAGCACTGAATACACCTGAGGAAACAGAAAGCAAAAACAAACCCCACCCCTCATTCCCAGGAAATGGGGGTGAGTTTTTGCAGGCTGCTTTCAAAGAAGAGAGATCTGTTCCAGCCAGCCAGTCCTTCATGATCCTATCCCTGTCCTTCCTCCTTACTCATAGCCAAGGAGACAGTCCTCAGAGCCAGCTGTCTCCCTGCACCAGCCACCTGGCTAGATACAGAACATTAACAAGGACAAGCACGATTTAGGGCTGATCTACACATAGTCTGTATCCCTTTACCTAGATATGTTCGGAAGGCCATATAGCTAAATCAGTATGTCCCGCCCCCCCCGTCCCTCCAGCCCCCCAATAGATGGAGTTATAGGGGTACTTGTCTTGTTACAGCTGCTCCTTTACATGTATAATTCGATAGCGCAATAGGTGCAAACATTGCGTGTAGACCAGGCCTTACTCATGTTTGTCTCTCCGGCTGCAGTAACCCATCTGCTCCTTTGTCACAGTGCCAGAAGCAGGGCCTCTTCCCCTTCACACACGCGCACACTTGGGCCTTCACGCTCTCCCTGCTTTGCTCTGCCCTGCAGCCTGAATTCTGTGGACAGAGCAAACTGGAGGTTTCCCTTCTGTTCATCTGTAGATTCCCTGAACCCTCTGGTTCCTGGGGAGTCTGAGACACTGAGGCACGTCTGGCACTGACTCGGTTTTCTTTGCTCCATCTTCTGGACTTTTCGCCTCACTTTCTCTTTTCATTTTTTCTCTCTCTCCTTGTGTAGCTTGGCGCTCAACCTCTGAAAAATCCACTTTCTGATTCACCTACCACAGACCCTGACCAATACCGAGGAATAAGTGAGATCCGTTTACTCAGGCAGGCAATGAGGTCGTTTCTTCCACTTCTATCCATAATGGGAAATGATCTGAAAGGGGAAAGAATGGGTTCAAAATTGTCTCAGGCTAAGAATGGACTGAGTTCAGTCAGGTCAAGTCCAGGCTTCTCCTTGATGATTGCTTCTTCACATCACAGTCTCTCTCTTTCCAAGAGTCCTGATCCCTCAGTCCTCTACTCTAACCACCAGGCTACACTCTCTGCTAGAGCGGGGAATAGAACCGGAGTCCTGACTCCCAGTCCTCTGTTCTAGCCACTAAACCCCACTCAGAACAAGGAATGGAGCTAGGAGTGCAGATGCTCAGTCTCCTGTTTTAACCACTAGACCACATTCCCCTCCCAGAGCTGGAAACAGAACACAGGAGTCTTGTTCTAGCTGTTAGACAACACTACTTGGAAATGCAAGAACTCTTGCTCCCACTTATTGAAACAAAAGGGAGCTGTGGAGGTTGCTGAGGGACCCAGTATGACACAGAGCTAGCCTCATGCACATACATTGCCCAGTAGCGAACGGGACACAGAGCCTTCCCAGGCTATGTGCCCAACCAGCTCAGCACTGGGCTGGCTTTGTACATGGTACCCTCTCAGTGGAAGGGTGGAGGAGCAGTGCTGAAAAAAGGCTTTGAGGTAAACTGGATCTAAGTGAGATCTGCTCAATGCCTTTGCCCTCCAGTGCTTTGTCCCCTATTATTGGTATTCTCCAGTGTCCCTCTGTCATTAGTGTGCTCCAGCACCCTGTTCTTTGGATGTCCTTGTGCAGCCTGGACTGTGCAGACATGTGCTCTTCGGGCTTCAGTCCCATCACAGCCTGTTCTCAACTGCCCTCTACAAAGCCAGCCCGCAAACACCTATCTCGCTGCTTACATAGCGCTCTTCAGCATGCTATCAGAGCGTGTCCCAAACACAAAGAAAACAACAGAATCACCAGCTCTGATTTTTGGAACGCCAACTAAACTTGCCTCAGATTCGCCAGCAGCTGTTTCTTATTTGGGTAAAAACGAGGTGCCGGACCTCCAGAAGTTATTTCGAAAGGCTGATGGATTGCCAGTACATCTGAAACGAGGAGTTCCTGATC
The DNA here is from genome assembly GCF_965140285.1 of Lepidochelys kempii. Lineage (NCBI taxonomy): Eukaryota > Metazoa > Chordata > Testudines > Cheloniidae > Lepidochelys > Lepidochelys kempii. The sequence goes on along the minus strand of NC_136382.1, from coordinate 148,999,139 downwards.
AGCTGCTATATCGGACCACTATGGCTCTAACGATAGGAGGGACCATTTACTGTCTGATAGCTCTCTACATGGCCTCACAACCAAAATCCAAGAAGTGAATGAACCATAACTAATGGGACTGATTCAGCATTTCTCTGAAGGACCAGTTGTGTACTACCCCTTTGTATTTACTGCTTAATCCTGTGATTGTATGTTGTGGATTCTTCAAATAAAGACATTAAGGGAAAAAAAACACCCTCTCTCCCCTTTTGCTGTCTGCAGGAACAGCTGGAGAGGATGAAGGCTTTGTCCTTGTGTATCTGTGCATATGTGTGATGAGCTCACTAAGTCAGATGAGCTCAGTGCTGACCATGGTGAAGCCCATGGTCTCTCGTCTCTTATGGGAGGGAGTTCCATTTTCTAGAGCCAAAGCTGTCTCCTGCACCCAAGAGACTATTGAGTGACAGCTTCATCGTTCCAGTGTGGAATGTAGCTGTTATGGTTACAGAGGGAGAGGTGGTGCTCAGGTAGATAGGGCCCATCTCAAAGAAGGATTTGAACATCAAGACAGAGACCCCACCTGGGCCACTGTATTCAGGAAAGGAGCCAACAGGGAGCAGAGCACCAGGATGATGTATTCTCAGTGACCTGTGTTGCTCAGCATACAGAGAGATGCAATTTGCATCACTTGATGATTTCTCAATTTCTTTGGCATCATTCCCAGCTATAATGAGTTGTAATAATCCAGTCTAGAGGTCATGATTGCATGGATCACTGTTGCCAGGTCTGCGTCTGACAAGACAGGGCCATGGGGTGATCCTTGATAAGTCAGCTCCAGGCAGGTCTGGAAACGTCATCACTGATTTGATCTGTGTGCGTGTCACTGCTCTCCAAAATCACGCAGAGCAATTCCCTGACATCATCCTCTCTGCCGGTCTTGGCAGAGGCCTGGAACAGCTGGTAGGCCAGGGACCGTCTGAGTTTAGACAACACAAGAGTTTCCATATGTGGTTTGTTCACAGGACTCCATTGCCGCTGTGCAAAAGCCTCAAACTGCACCAATTTGCTCACCAGAGTAATAGCTGTTCTAGCTGTCCCCTGTGCTCCATGGAAGTATAACAAGTTCTGCAGCAGGACGCCCTGGTTATTGCAGTGCTTTGGGACAGCCAACTGGAAATTCGTTGGCATCTTCAGTTCTGAGAAAAGGTGGTGATTTTTACTGAATGAAATGTGAAAATGAACAATACCATCACTCCCATGTCCCCGTGCTGTTCTTCAGTTGGATATCAGATTCCATGTGTTTATGCTGCCTTGACACTTTCAATCTGCTGCAGGATGTTGGCTTGAAAATACATCATTGCTTCACCAAAGGGACCAGGGAGCTGAGGAAGCTGGAGGTCTGGGCAGCTGATAGGCAATATTGGTGGGGAGGGAGGCTGGCACCTGGGGAGGCTGGTTGGGATTTTGGCGGGAGCACAGAAGCAGGATAATGCTGCTAAAATGGCCAGCAGTGAAACAATTAATGGTGACGTTTAAATGATCCTAAGTATGTTGCAGCAGCTCTGAGCCACAGGACCCATGTCTGACAGTGACCTGTGTGGAGCCCGTGGAGCTCAGAGCAAGGCTTTTCAGCAGCAAAACCTCGACTTCGCCCAACAGAAAGCCAGATGAGCCCAGATTTTACCATCTCTGGAGTGAAACGCAAACCCACCTCTGTGCAAAAGCCTTCCACAGAAACAGCCCAAAAGAAAGGATCAGCACCTCAGCCCTGCAGAGACAGGAATACGCTGATGCTAGAACTAGCCTCAAAAGCATCTAAACCTAGCTCACTCTAATGGCAGAGAGGGAATGCCCTCCATGAGAAAAACTGGATGTACGGACATTTTGTACGTGCCTATGTACCACAGAGAGGGATGCATTTGAAGTGATAGATAGGTTAATTAGATAGAACAGTTTGGAGAAAGACGTGAAGAATCCCGTTGTTCAATTGAAATTGCAGGGAGAGGCACCATGGAAGCATTGAAGGTGGAATTTGGCCAGGACACTGCAGATAATACATCAACTCCAGTGAAAAATTCCCCAATATCTTTAATAAGTGATCAGGCCATGGATTTATCTCTCATGTAATAGATGGTGCCTCCTTGCCCCTGCTAACCTGAGCACCATTTGGTGGCATTGGGTTCAGTTAGTACGGGAAAGTGTCAGTTACTGAACAATCAATATCACTCCCTGCAAAACACCCCTTAATTCAGCAGTGACTCAGAAGGAAAACTTCCTTCCTATGAAATCACCTTCACCACTTCTTGCAACATCTGGCTATTCCCCTGGATGTCTTCCAGCCATGTAATGACCAATTCCAGCCATGCTTATTTTATAGGGTTTGATGGGGTCAGGTATGCTCCCTATGCTTATTTACTGCTCACTCACTTGCACGTATCCAGCAGGGGGAAACCCTAAATGCCCATCCTCAGTGACACATTTACCCCTAAGAGACTCAGCCAGTGCTGGGGAATTTCTTGCCCTAGGACAGAAACCTGACAGGTCTGCACACCACCAGCTACACTAGAAGTGGCCAAACCTTGCTTGCTTGGGGGCTGGCTGCCAATAAGGGGCTGTGAAAGCTTACCGAGAGCCTGCGGGCTACCCCAAGGCTGCGTGACAGAGTGGATTGCAGCCATCCACATTTGGCACTGTGCAATTGAGTAGCTTCCACGGACTGTGCTAAACAGATGAACAGCCCCAGGCCTCATCACAGAACTACCAGGGGGGCAGGGATAATTTGTCACTGGACTGTGGTCACTTTATGTTGGCTCCACCAGCTAATGTAGCTGCAAAGCAGGCCCAGGTCCCTCCTGATGAATTACCCTGGCACAGGGCAGGTGCAGAGACAACTACTCTAGCTCTGTCCCCACCAGCTGGGGATGTGTCAGGGCATGCAGGGGCTGGGCAGGAGGAGGCATGCTTGGAGCTTCTCTACGTCCCAATAATTCCCTGCTGCCACAGTGCTCATAGGGATTATGGCATTAGGGGACAAAAGTTAAGGCAGCCCTCAGGCTTCTCTAACATGCTCCATGAGCCAGTCTGGTGACCATCAGCCTCAGCACATCAGAGATGTCCTCCCCTCTTTGTTCTGGCTGTGCACCAGTGCAGAGATGCATCCCCCCCTACACACACACACACACACGATCCTTGGGCCACGTTTAGACATGCCTCTAGCATCTTCAGGGTGCTCTGTGCTGCATTACCTATAGTGCTTTGGGCTTGCCACTTTGCCCAGAACTAATATCGTTGTGCTGCATTGACAGACCTTATTGCTAAATCCCCAGACTGATAAGGGATGAGCAATTGGGTTTGGATGAAATAAGAACCCTTTTCCTATCCCAAGGTGCAAACCCAAGATCTGAAGGTTTGAAACAATGGTTTACGGGCCCCTGCAAAGAGCTGCCAGGTCCCCAGTGGAGGGTTGCTGGTTCCCAGTGCACAAGGCCAGAGGGAAGGGCAACAGGCCATCTGGCTGGCTCTCTCTAGAGGAGCCTTGCTGCTGAGAAAGGAGGAGCTCACATCAAAAGGACAGAGGAGAGCTGGGCACTGTTACAGAAAGGGAGAGAGCCAGGCCTCAGTAGGAACAATTTTTAAGTTCTCATCTGAGCCAAGCCATCCCTGCAAAGCACTCGGAACAGTTTCTCCCTTGGGTTGCTGAGTCTGCCGCTTTTGCTTCCTCAACCATTTCCTGTCACTCACCTCCAAACAAGCACATGAACTGCTGAGTAGTTCTGCATCATTAGGGCAATTCTGTTGGACCTGTCCCTTCCGTCTCTGCACATGGAACAATGCCTGGATCTCATGGCATCACGTCCCTCTCCTCCATGGAGCACGCTTTCCAGCCCCTAGACAGCCCATGTTAGTAGCACCTGGGCAGTGTCAGTCAATGGGCTTCCGCATGAATCCCTCTCCTCTGCACCTCTCTGCTCCTGCTGGGCGTGGCCAGACAAGGTTGCATTTGAGGAGTTAATATTACCTACTGTACGGGCAGAGGTTTAAAGCTTGCTCTGTGTGTGTGCCGCACACCCAGCCCTGTGACCAACCTGCAACCCCCAGGCAATTGAGAAACAAGACTGAATGAATCAAAGAAGACCCACACTACAGAGACTTTTGTTAGGAAGAAGCACATGGAGTTGGTCCACAAGCCACATCCTGGTGTTTCACCCCTTGCAGCCTAAACGCTGCAGGCTGATTGCAGTGCTGCTTTATTCCGGACCGCACTCTGTCATAATACAGTGAGCACAACCTTGCCTCTCAACCAGCAACAGCAGCACAAGTAGCCACAAGCTGAATAATCCCCTGGGACTATTTGAATTGGTGGCTGGATACATCAGTGGCAAGGTGAAACCGTAACAGCTGATTCTCGGTCGCCCTGCCCCTTGTAGGGTGATGTACACCAGGGCAAAGTGGGTATGGAAGAGGCGACTGCTCTGATCTGGGAGAAATTTACACCCACGTCACACTGGCGCAGCTGGCTCCACAGGGTATTGGCCAATGGCGAATCAAAGCCCTAGTATTGCCACCTCAGTGGGGCAGCTTTGTTGTGGTTGCCATTCAGTGAGATGCTCAGCTGCTCTGGGAGCTTTGTAAAGCTACCCAAAAGCTCCCAGATGGCACTTGGCAAAGCAGTGTTCAAAGGCAGGAACAAACTCCTCATCCCCCACCATCCAGCTCAGTTCTCAGAGGGTGCATATGCACTGGGGATTTCTGGCCTGTCTCCCGCTGCTGATCTAGCATCTATGCTAGCAAGAGTGTATGATTAAGTGTATGATGGCTATGATTAAGCAGAGAGTGGAACTAGACACTCTCACATCCTAACCTGTGCGCTTGACCCTGAGCTGCAGGGCTGGCTGTGTCACCGCCCCCTAGCTTAATTGCCATTCCCCTCCAGGGCCATCTAGCCCTTCTGACTTACAGAGACAGAAGGAAAGCAGAAGACAGTAGTGCAAGGATTCAAGGGAAGCAGTTCTCCCCAGTCTGCTCTTTTCAGCCAGCTCAGATCCAATTCTAAACACTCCTCCGACAAAGTGCCTCTCGGCTCCTGGAAACTCTCCCCTTGGGGGCTGTTCCTCATCAGTGCTTTTCTCCCCTCTTCATTACATTTCGTCATCTTGCTCCCTGGCTCAAGGTTTATAAGCCTGGTTTTAGTGACTCCTGAGGCTTCCAGCCCTGCCCATATCTTCCGAGTGCCCGCGGTGGGGAAAGGAATGTTTACCCCTGCAACCAGGGCTTGGCAGCAGCTCAGTAGCTGGAATCAGGCCCTCCGGGTGGGAAGCAGCATCCAGATTCCAGGCATTCAAATACCATGGAGGTGTTCAGCTACCACAGTGGTGGGTCAGGTTGCCAACAGTCTCTTATTAAGAGGGACAGCCATTACTTTTTCATCTCTGTACAGCAAGATCGGGAGTGGAGGAGGGCTGCAAAAAGCAGCAAGAAATACCCCTGGCAAACATAGGTGAGTACAGCTTATTATTAATAATAATGATGATGGTGATAATAACAGGAGGAGAGCTGGGGTAGGGGCTGTAAGAAAACAGGCCCTTATTTTTGAAATACAATGTTGGCAACCCTAAGGTGGTCGGCACGGTAGGTAAACAAAGAGGATGGATGGATGTTTTAGCTCTCTCCCTCCCCTTTTCTTCCCCCATAGGATTTTAACCCAAGGAAGGCAGCTTAGGGGATCATTTCCAGCTATCCTCTCACAAGAGCTGTGGCATACTGTATGGGATGTGAGGGTGTATGCTATCATGTATGACCATCAATAGCCCCTTCCCTTCCCATCCCCATTGCTTCCTGCTTTCCGTTCTTTCAGCTGAGAACGCCAATTGTGCAGGGCTGGGGTGGGGCAGCGCCGGGAGCTGAAGAACCTGAAAATAATGTTGCTTAAAACATTCAACCCCCCAGAACCTGACAAACTAGTGGAAAGTGTGTTCCCCTTCCTGTTGGGGTGCGAAGGAACCTAGTGGGTGGTGGGCAGAGTGAGCTCCAGTCTTGCTTCCTTGGCTATTTCTCTGGGCTGTCTGTCCCCTAGGAACCTATCTGTCCTTCCTGTGAAAGCCCTGCTGATTTCCTTGCTAAGGCTCCCTTGCCTCCTCCACACTGTCACAGGAGCTTTAGGGGAGACTTAGGAGAGCAGAGCTGATAGATCCAGCTGAATTCCCATCTCCCACCAGACTGGACCCCCGTGTCATGTCTTTGCCTTCCCTCTGAGGCTTCTGGCTTTAGTGGGACAGTCACTGCTGTGAGTGCCTCACGACTCACACCCCTTCGAGGTGAGCTTCAGTGGATCTGACATGGCCAAACCCCACACCCGTGTGGGAAGCTTTCTTAGCCTGGGCTCAAGGCCTGAGAACCAGAATTGTAGTAAATAAAAAATGGTAAATAAATATATTAATCAACATCATACATTCCTTTGTGTATCTTTTTGCGGTAGCAGTGTGTAATGCTTAGGGGAGAAAAATATAATAAAAAAAAAAGGTGGAAGGCGGGGGGGCAGAACAGCCCGTCTCAGCTGACCAGCCTGCTTGCTTACATAAAGCTGTGTTCTGTCTCATCATTGAACCGCCACAGGGATCCAGGTGCATGGCTGCGGGAGCTGATCTGGATTCCTGGTTAACCAAAGCCGCAGAGCTCTTCTGTTAGAGGAGGTGTGCTTTCCAGCCCTTTCCTCATGCAGCATTACCTCCTACTGGAATGGCTCTGGGTAGCAGAGACGAGCACTCAGGGCTCGCACCTGTCCCTGCATCCCAAGCCCTCTGCCTTTTCTCGCTCCCTAGGTCTGCTGGATCTGGAAGAAGAGCTGTGGCAAGAACTCTGGCAGTAAAACGCCAGTCCTTCGGCCGCTGGCCCACTCCTGTGGTTATATTGTCACACACACGATTAGTCACAGACCTGGCTCCTACCCAATACCAGAGGCACAACCCATTGGCACTAAATGATGTTACGGAGCACAGCAGGCATGTAGGCAAAAGGACACTGACCCACTCAGCACACCCACAGGAATAGGGGCTCTCACCTGCGCTGCTCTCTGGATGATACTGCACCCTGTAGGGGTCGGGGGCTCCAGCACTGCTTGGTTTAGACTGGTGACTATAGACAGTCACGTGTTTGTGTGCGAAGGGGTCTGCATGTCTGTTGGGTGCATGCAGGCCAGCAAACAAGAGGGAGGTGTGTGTTTTCTGATGGTGGGCAGGAGTGGATGGGAGAGTGTGAAAGAGCTTTCAATGTCTGGGGGTGTTTTCATGTTCTCCCTGGGTGTGTGAGTGCGAGAGAGAGAGTGTGAGAGTTTCCATGTTGTGTCTAATAGGCTCTTTGTTTAACCAGTGCAGAAGGAAGAGAAAATCATCTGCATATAATGAATCCATTTACTGGATGGAGTTCCCAGGAGAGGGGCAGGAGAGCAGGATTTATGGAACGCACCAGGCTGTTGCTGCTAGGAGGGGGACACCAATCTGGTTTTGATTTTCACTCATAAGTGGAGGCGGCCACACAAGCCAAGGCCTCATAAATGTCCTGCTGAGAAGAGTGGCCATTAGCACTGAGCAACCCCATGTCTCTGACTAATTCCAGCCCTGCTGTACTGGCTTCCAGGGATGTGTTTCCCCAAGTAGCAGCTATTCAATGGGGCCTCACCTCCCAGTGGCTCTGAGAAGCTTTAAGGTGAGAGGGGAGGGGAGAATGGAGAAGTGAGCAGAGCTCTCCCACCAGGAGACAGGGACTGAGCCGCAGTAGGTTGAGGACAGAAGCCCTTTAACTGAAGAGCGAAGTGCTGTCTATGGAGCATGAGCAGTGCGCAGTGAATGATGAGATTGTAGTTTCGCCTTGTGCACACATCTGCCTGACAGATCTTGCTTCATCTGGGCCACAAAGCCATGGGTGAATCACGGGAAAGCTGAGTAACAGCAAATATTGACCCTAGTTACAGTGCCTTCATATGCTGAAGCCGTGAACCCCATTTCCTGCCCGAGCATTTTGCACACGGATTTTAAGTACATTTAAGTCTAATGGATTCTTCTCGGGCACAGTATCCGGTGAGCCCTGTTCCAAAACACAGCTGCCACGTGGAGCCAGTTCAGTGCTTTCTCCTTTAAAGCTCCATGTGCTCCTTTAAAGCCAGGCCCATCCCTCTACACTTCAGCCTTTGGGGCGGGAAGCTCTTTCGAAGGGTACGTCTCCACAGCCTGCCCCAGCCCACGGCACTGAGCCTCAGAGCCTGGGTCTACAGACTCCGGCTCATAATATGGTGCTAAAAATAGCTGTGTAGATGGTCGGGCTCGGACTGGCGCTTAGGGTCTGAAGCCCCCCTTGCCCAGCTTCAGAGCCCAAGCGCCAGCCCGAGCCCCAAGGTCTGCACAGCACTTCTGAGTGCCGTAGGGCAAGCCCCGTGAACTCAAGTCTGTAGACAACAGGCTCTGAGCCTGGCTGCCAGGGGCTGAGGCTTGCTGTGGAGACATACCCCAGATCTCCTCTAAAAGGAGCAGAGTCTCTTGTTAGAGGCCTGGAAGCCTAGTCAAGAACCTTCTGGCACAGCAACACCTACTGCCACATTCTGCCTCATGAGGAATGGGCCATAGTGTCTTCCACACTGGCCTCAGGAACAGAGCACCCCTGTGGCACGTGCCCTATCCACAGATTTCATGTATTCTTGGCCTTTGGGCTTTCAATGTAGCTTGTTCTTTCCAGCAATTCAGGTAGAAGTGGTGCGGGGCTCCCTGGAGGTGCCAGGGCAGCACAGTGCTACTGGCTTTATTGCTGGCAGGGTCAGGGCCCTGCTGCCCTCTTCACTCTGGTTGCAAAAGAAGTCACTAGAGAGCTGTGAATAGGTTGCTTGGACAGCGAACAAAGGTGGCATCTGGGAATGGGCTGTTTCTCTGCCGCAGCCCCCCAAAACACTGAATCCTGCTAAGCAAGGAAGACTTGAGTGGATGAAAGAGCTCAGAGTGATCCAATGACTTTCCCTCACCGCCCTGCCAATAAACCCTCCTCTTACCCTGTGAGAACCTTGCCTCCACCCTCCTGCACTCCAGAGCCAATGAAAGGTTGCAGGTCATCAGGCAAATGCTGTCTCTCCCATAACGAACCATACGTAGCTGCGGGGGGTGGGCTGGGTGAGCACAGTGTGTGTGTGTGTGTGTACACGTCAAGGCAGAGGGGGATTTGCCATAATTGAATCTCTTGTGCTACTTTAAACCAGCCCCAGACAGGCTAAATTTTCATTCTCCAAGCCACAGGGAAGAGAAAGAGGGAGTCACTTTAGATAGATAGATAGATAGATAGATAGATAGATAGATAGATAGATAGATAGATAGATAGATAGATAGATAGCCCCCAAGACTGATTGGGCAGATCCCCTATTTGCAGGTCTCAGGCAGGCAGCCAGAAACTCAGTCAGGAAGTGACTCTCCAATCTGTGGGAGGGGAAATTAAGGAATCCAGAATGGGGCTGGTCAAATTCTACTGGACATGATCCCACAGCATCTTCACCCTGATGGGGATGAGGTCCCCTTACATTATATCCAAGAGAATTGCACTGTTTGAAGCTGAAAAATACAGATATTTTTAAAGAGTCTCCCATGTATATAAGCACAGAGGAAGGCTGAGGGCATCTGGGAGCCAGTTTCAACTCCCTGATCCTATGGGCTGGTTTATGCCAGTCCAGGCTCATGCCACTGATGTATGATCTTTATAGGATCTTGCACCAGTGGAGAATCAGTGTAACAAAGCAGAACTTTGCCATGTTCTCCCCTTGCCTATGAGATATCCCTAGACCAGGGTGATGGGGGCAGCCAGTGCAGGAGACATCTCTGCCAGCTTTATGCCAGCTGAGAGATTCCTTCCACCAGGGGAAATCTCTAGTGGCCACTTGCAGTCAGATTCCAGATAGTATGCACTGACTGAGTGATGCAAATTGGTCAAAGTGGAAACAGGACTCTGAACAACTGTGTATATTCTCCAGGCTATGTCTTCTATTCCCCCAATCCCAGATATTTTTCCATCCATTCCCATGTCTGGCCTAGGTTCTACCATATTTACAGAATAGACTGGATTGTGTGACATGCAGTCCATGCTGGTTTATAGCATGCAATTTCCACTGGACTGGGACATGCAATCAGTGCTGGTTTATAGCACCGCAGTTTGCACTATGAATGGGATTTAAGTGTAAAGGGAAACATGAGTGCATCACATAGAGAGACCAGCTGAGGGTTCTAACAGGGTCCACTGGAATTTCCACTAGGACGAGGAACAAGGTCTGCTTCTTCTGGAGCCCCAGTTTGATGGCATTGAAGTGCCAGAGAACCAAGACCGGGAACAGCTGATCAAGACGGTTTCCCTGTCCAAGCTGGATGAGAAGCAAAAAGTAAACAAACAGACTCAATACTCTACAGTTGTTGAGATTTTAAACTTTCTTTCCATGTGCATGATCTCACATGTCATTAGTAACATAGGGAAGGATATTTAAAACAACGCAAATGTTATGGTGAGTGGCTAATTTAATTACTTACTACAGCTCTCCCTCCACCCACCTCCATCCCCTGCCCTTCTCAAGTACTAGTGCCAAACCTACTCAGAAGAATAGTACAATGGATTGAAGGCCGGAAATGTTGAAGGGAGTTGGGTTGCACTATACTGGATCTACCTATCATCTAGAGTTTTCTATGTCCCCCATCACTGTGGTATCTGAGCACCTCCCAATTTTAAATGTATTTCTCCTCACAACATCCCCTGTGAAGTGGGGCCATGCTGTTATTCCCATTTTACAGATCAGCACTGACTCCCAGACCCTCAAAAGTATTCAGGCGCCTAACTTTCATGGAAATCAGTAGACATCAGATGCCTCAATATCTTTGAGGCTCTGGGTCAGAAAAACTAATTGTCTTGTTCAAGGTCACTCAGGAAGCCTGTGGCAGAGCAGAGAACTGAACTGGGATTTCCTGAGTCCCAGGCTAGTGTCCTAACCCCTGGGAGCATGATGCTGTAACAGCCTGGAAGTGTCCTGAGAAACTTTACACAATCATCAGAGGTTACAAGCCTAACAGAGAAGGAGCAAGGTAGCTAGGGAAAATGTGTGAGCTGTATTCACAGACTTGCACACAACTATACACAGCAGGACATGCTCACACGCATAATTGCATGGCTGCATCTGTGATATACTCTCACACCCCACACTACGTTTGTGGGTGCTATGACACACAAGAACATGCAAACATTATTAATTTATTATTTATTATTATATCTATTGCAGTGTTACCAAAGGGTCCCAAATATCAGCTAATGCCATCATCTCCTCTCCAAATAGCCCTTCTCTAGCCAATCCCATGCTAGCAATTAAATCTACCTGCCTGTCTCCTTCACATCCCCCACTGACTGTTTTCAGGACACAAACTCTTCCTCTTACGAGGTGTATTTCCATCTCCCCTGAAGTCTGGGGTTTCCAGTGTCTGCAATCAGGAAATCCATGTGCAATCCATTTAACGTCCAGGTGATGGCTGGCAGGCTGAGCCCTACTGGATTCTGTGGTTTGGCTGCAGCCTCTAGGTTACTGTGCTTCCTGTGCTCCAGTTGTGAGCAACTTTATGGTCAGACCCACCCCTCTACAAACCTTCATGAGAGGGGCCAGAAGGTGGAGAAGAGAATGACTGTCTCTGAGCGTTAAGACCAAGAAGCAGAGTTTCCTGGAACTACTCTGGTGAGCACATGAACCATCCAAGCTGTGGAGCTGAACGCACAAAGGATTCAGACAGAGCCTATAAGCAGAGAAAGTCCCAGCCGGGCCTTAGGTTCAGCGGCATGAAGTCTGCCACTTATTATGGAAAAACTATAGGCTCCAGTGTTGGCCCTTTAGAAAAGGTCTTGCTTGGATGGTGTAATTTGTGAACAACTCTCAGAGGATACCAGCCCAGCATGGTTTGTCCGGGGCAAAGCAAATTCTCCTGAATGGCTCCTACCAGTTCAGTGAGGAAGTAACTTTCCTCCAGGACCAGCTCAGCATGGATTATACCAGCTCAGTGTAGTTCTGACCGTCTTGGCAAGGGGCAGGTGACTTCAAATTAAGTCCAGCTCAGTAAAGCTCCTACCAGATCCACTGATTTCCACTAGCTCCTGTTAGTCCTAAGAGGCTCCCACTGGTTTGGATGACAGGCTGAGCTCTGGGAAAGGAACATATGTCTCCTCTCCCCTGCAAACTAAAGCAAACCGTGAGTGGGAGGTCCAAGGGACATCACCAGTAGGAAAGCTCTCCCAGGTGGCATTCCTCAGGATGACATAGAGTGGGGCAAAAGGGAGAGGATGTTATGGTGTTAAAGCTCTGAAGAAGTTCAGGTCCCCCTGTCTGTAGAGGTACCCATCAAGCCATGAGCTAGTCAAGAATGGTGCTTTGACACCCACAACTGTTTGCTTGTGCCAGAACATCATGGCATCCACAAATGTGTTGAGGCGAGGGAGTGAGTGGGATTTAAGTGTTACATCCACGTTGTGTTGGCCAGGACTGGATTTCCCCCAAAAGGAACACAAAAAGGGCACCAACAAAGCCAGTGTGAATATGTGTAAAAATATTTGGAGTAATGCCCTCCTCCAGCACAAACATCAGCCACCTGGCTTGGGCTACCAGCCAAGAGCCAGTTGACTGATCTCCCAGGCCCCCTGGACACAGGCTTCCACAGCTTCTCAGCCACTTCCCCCCCCCCCGAATATTTGCTGCCCCTTGGCTGCACTGAGCCCAGCTATCAGTGCCCCTTGGTGCTGGAGACGCTTGCAGAGAGAGAGAGCGCCTTCCTGACCAAGAGTTTTTCATCACTTAACGGCTCAATAACACGGTCCCAGAGAGGGACACTCAAGAGTACCCTGGAGACAATCCTGGAGACAAGCCCAGTCCTGCAGCACCTCTTTCAAACTCCGCAGGCACTTTCCCCACCCCCTTTATTCCCTTGGCAGAGCTGGGAACCAAAAGGATTGCTTTGATTAGATGCTTATGGACACTTGATCGTCTGACTTGCATCCACGTCTCCTAACATTAACTGACTGTGTGGGCTGCTTTGCCTCAGGACCAAGGAGCCTGCTGCATTCCCCTCCAGCTGTGTCGTCGTCAGCGTCATGCTGACTGATTCAAGCAGTGAAGAGAGAGGTTGTTTTTCTAACCTGTCCTCCTTTAAGTAAACTTTCCCAAGTATTCCTCTCCACTGTCGTCAGGATCATCTGCTGCTCACAGATTTCGAATCCTGAAAGGAAAACTTCAGAATACAGAAAAGATTTTCAAATCCCTGCATCTAAAAAAGAAAGATAAAAAAATCACCTCAACACTAGCCTGCAGCATCCCCTGCTATTTCAAATCCTGGGCGCCACACTCCCTGCACAACTCTACGGACACTCCTCACTCGGACTTAGAGCCCCCCGTTATCCCAGTCCTCCCCCCCCACAGCTCTGCCCATGCCCCTCACCCCTGACCTGCAGCCCCCCTGCTATCCCAGGCCTGGGCTCCCCACACACAGCTCTGCCAGTGCCCCTCACCCCTAACCTGCAGCCCCCCCGCTATCCTAGCCTTGCCCCCCCCCGGCTCTGCCCATGCCCCTCATTCCTGACCTGCAGCCCCTCCGTGCTGTTCTAGTCATGAGCCCAAATTCAGCTCTGCTAATGCACTTCAGTCCTGATTTATGACATCCCCTGCTATTGCAGTCGTGGGTTCCACAACACAAGCGTTCCAGTGCACCTTAGTCCTGACTTGCATCACCTCCTACTCCATGTTATGTCTTCCCTAGACATAATTATCAGTTGTGGAACATAGGAATTGCCACACTGGTTCAGACCTGCGGTCCCTCTAGCCGATTGTCCTATCTCTGACACTAGCCAGCACCAGGCACTTCAGAGGAAGATGTAAGAACCCTACAATTAGGCAGATATGGGATAATCTACCCAACACACTACATCTCATCCTAATCTCTAATAGAGATAAGGTTTACACCCTAACACATCAAGTTTAACATCCCTTCCAACATTTTTATTAGCAGTAACTATTATAACTCTAAATATTGGTCAGCCATATACATGTCCAATCCCTTTCTGAACCTTGCTAAGTTCTCGATCTCAACAAATTCCTGTGCCAATGAGTTCCACAATCTAATCACACATTGTGTGAAAAAGGATTTCCTTTTATCAGCTCTGAATTTGTCACTTTTTAATGTCATTGAATGTCCCCTTGTTCTTGTGTTACAAAGCAAGGAGAACAGAAGCTTCCAATTTCCCTTCTCTGGACCATTCATCGTCTCCTCATCACTTTTCAAAGAATCCCGGTCTTTTCAATCTCTCATCATGTGAGAGTTTTTCCGTGATCATGATCATGGCCCTTCTCTAATTGTGCAGTATCTTTTCTGAGAGAAATGACCAGAACGTCACACACTATTCCAGAAGAGACTGCACCATTGATTTATATGATGGCATTATATTACTTTCTGTTTTATTCTCCATCCCATTCCTCATGCCTTCAAACATCTTGTTTGTGTTTTTGACCATGGCTGTGTTATACTGAGCAAAGGTTTTCCTTGAGATGTCTGCAGTGATGCTTTGGTCCCTTTCATGCATTTATACAGTTAATTTAGGACTTTGTAAGATGTATAAGTAGTTTAAGTTTTTCCCTCCAGTGGGCACCACTTTACATTCACCAACATTGAACATTATTTGCCATTGGGTTGCCCATTCACCTAGCTTGGTTAGATCCCTCTGAGCTTCCTCAAAAGACCTTCCTGATCCTGACTAACCTAAATTTTGTTAGTTTCAGCATGCTAGCATTAAAAGCTCCTGCATTGCAAGTGAAAAAAAGTGCCATTACAGAATGCCAAACACCACCATTTGTTTTGTATTTGTAAATCATTTGCTGAACTGCATGCTGTTGAATTCACTGCCCTAGAAAATGAAAGCCTCTCTGGACACAAAAGGAACAGCACCAGCTTCCCCAGAGCGTCAGAGGCCCCATCTCTCAGTACCCTAGGGAGTTGAAGCTCTGTGACGAGTTCGATCCATGCTTTCTCTGATGAAACTATCAAGGAGAATGATGACAGCCAATTGCTAGGTTGTTTGGGTGATGCTAGGAATTCAACTAACCGCACCCAAATCATTTCACATATGGGCTGCCAAACAGCCATCAGATGGAAATGGCTTATTGTGCTATGGTTTGCCATGAGGCTGAATATCCACTTAAGAATAAACCACAAGCATCAACCTCCTCTCCTCAGTAAAACACCTTCCAGCTGAGACTTTCCACAACATTCCCTCCCAACAGTGTGGTTTACAATTCCAGAGCAGGGTTGTGGGTCCACTGAGCTCAGGAGCTACTGCACAGTGGTGCAGGGACTGAGGTCCCAGCCAGCTGTGGACCGAGTGTGAAGAGCAGAAGGTTAACATGCCCCATCCATCACTGGACAGCACATCTGTAAAAAAGGAAATAAATATGAACTCAAGTTAAAATCTTGTCTGGAGATGAGTTGAGTTCTCCCCAATGGCAACTAAAGAATATGATGTGGGGGCGAGGGGTGCAGCTGAGCTGATTTAGTGCTGACTTGTGCTTGTGATTCTTCAAAAGAGTCTTATTCCCTCTCCACTGCATCTCCTCTGTCCCAGAGACACAGAGTTCGAGTACTGCTCGGAATATCATTCTGCTTCTTCTTCCCGTCCCAAAGAGATTTAAAATTTTGTTATCTTGCCAGACTCTTAAAAAGAGGCCATTACAGTCTGGACAAATTTAAAAGAACTGTGTGTTTTAGGAAAACCCAATTAAATTCTCTGGTCCTCAGTATCTCGCTTTCATCTCTGCCGAGTATCAGCTTTCTCCTTTCCTACCAGCCTCATCCTCCTTTCTGATTCACTCAGTAAGATTATACCCCAGAGCTCCCTAGGGTAGAGTACCTGACTTGCCGTGTATACCTGCAGAGCACTATGTACAACTGTGTCTCTATATAAATAATGATGATAGTGCAGTCCTATCTTGATGTCTCATGCACAAGGCACTATCCGGAAACTCTTGTAAACTTCCCCCACACGCGCATGAACATACATACTTCATCCTACTGTCACCAACAGGGCTTCAGCAGTCCTGCCTAGTGGTCATAACAGGGGTGGTCGGAGGCCAGGAACAACGCCAAAGGTAGAGCTGGAGTCAGGAACCAGGACTCAGAGCTGGGGTCAGGAGTCCGAGAGCAAGCCAAGAGGCAGTTCTATCACTATGACTAGCAGCACTGCACTGACGCTTCTCGGAAGTGCTTGTGGGCTTACATAGGGCACCTGAATCAATCAGAGGCCACAAGGGAAGCTGTCAGTCCAGCCTTCCAAGGTGGAAGTTTATTTGCACAGGGTGTATGTGATAATGCATATGGCCCTATTGTGGCTGCTGGGTAGTGGCATAGAGGCCATGGCCAGCAACGTGGGTTCTAGTTCCCATAGAACCTCACAGCTATTCCCAGGGAGAGGTGAGAGATAGGACAGTGGGAGAGAGGGCCAAACGAAAATGCAATGCACTCTAATGGTCCTGGCCAGTGGAGTGGCCCCTCAAAGGCCATGAGGCTGTTCTAAATTTTGTCAGAGGCCAGTGTAGTCCCCAGTATCAGTAGAGAAGTGTCATAAAGCCACCAATGATCCCTCCTCCCCAGGTGTGCCAAATACACCCCAATCCTTTTCTTGTGACTCCCCCGCAGAGAATGAATCCACCTGCCTGGGAGACACACCTAAAAGCCTTAAGAAATAAAATGGCATGTAGTGTTTTCGCCTGACTGGCAAGGAGGCTCAGAGGTGCCACATTTCACCGCAGCTTCCACACCTACCACAGGCCCTTACGTAATGAAAGAATAAGTCCCCTTCTGGGTATTCTCTTAGGGAATGTTCAGCGGAAAATTGGAATGCAAGAGTCTGCGAAACAGAAAGCACATACAATAATTAGGGATGGTGTAAACTGATCTGAGTAGCCTAACAACCTGAATTCCAATCCAACCAACCTGAATCTTTGCCCAAAATACCAGCCCAACCACCCAACCTTCCTAGGATAAAAAAAAAAATGGTTATTTTTTTTCCAACTTTCACAGGTGTTTGAGATTCCATCTATTACCAGAAATTTACCAAAACACAGAAGAGCCTTTCTCACAGATCATTCTGAATTGAGCAGTACAGGGAATTACCAAAAAGCTGGAAAGAAATCCTGTTCTCTCAGGATCTGCAAATGGATTTCTAGGTTCAGATAAACATACTTTGTCCATTCCAGACTTATCTCAGGACTCAGCTTGGTGCGTGATGGCATCAAGCCCAGGTGGCACCGATCGTGTCATGGTCTTAGACTTCTAACCATCAGGAAAACAAGGAGCAAAAAGGAACAGCCTCCTGGTAGTTACAACTTCCATGAGGTGATTGATCCTAAGTGTGCACTGCTCAGAGAAACAGAGTTGCAGCTTTGATGGCTGAACTCTCCAGAAGTGAAGGGCTTTGGGACACAGTTGAGATATTTGTTATACGGTACCAGCATAATGTTTCAACGTGCCTAAAAAGGAGTGAAGAGCAGGCAAAGGGTCAGTGTGTTTGGTGGGGGAGGGGGCAAGGAAGCAGTGCTGAAACCAATTGGGGGCCCGTGGGAGTGGCTTCCCCCCCCCCCGAACTCTGGCACCCTTTAGGTATATGTATGGTGTCTTTTCAAGCATATTTTTCAATTGAAAAATGGCCAATGACTCACTCTCCTCCTGTTTCGCCTTAGTTACAAAATCTGGCTCTGCTACTGGGACAAGACCTAAGGAAAAGGCAAGACTAGCTGAGAACAGACTCCATTTAAGTTGCATACAGACCTCACACAAAGCACAGAGAATTGGTCAGTAGATTGAAGCCATCTGGCTGGAGCAGCCATCAGAGGAAAACCTTGCAGGAGGTTTCTCCAACATACCCCATGATGCTCCAATATCAGAGCATGATATGGGTTTCCTCCATTCCAAAGAAGTGCAACTAAATGGAGGGAGAATAGGACTCTCTGTAGTTTGTCTTTCAGATGTACTCACAATGTATGAGTCCAGCTGGCACTCACTCTTGCAAAGGATTTCAGTTCTGACTCTATGCCTAGTTATGCAGATCCTGCTGCACTTAGAGTCTGGAAGTCTGTGTCCTGGCACTGGGCTGCAGATCCTGTGCTGTGCTCAGAGAATGGAGTGCAAACCTCGGCACTAGTGCAGTGTGTGGTGTCTTGCTGCTCAGAGGTAGAGGGCGATGGAACTTTTTCTACTCAGAGCATGGGGCTGTGGATCCTCTCGCGCTCAGACGATGGGAATATGAAGCCTAGAGATCTCCAAATTAAATACTCAGTGAAGCAGTTTCTGCAGTGGTAAAGGAGTCCACTAAAAGGAAGGTTAGGGGATCATTGGTAAGGCCCTACCAAATTCACGGTCCATTTTGGTCATAGGACTTTAAAAATCATAAATTTCATGATTTCAGATATTTAAATCTGAAATTTCATGGTGCTGTAACTGTAGAGGTCCTGACCCAAAAGGGTATTGTGTGGGGGTTAGAAGGTTATTGTAGGGGCATCGTGGTATTGCCACCCTTACTTAGGTGCTTGCTGCTCACCTCCCCTCTGCCTCCGGTCCCACCCTGACTCCACCCCGCCTCACCCCCTTCCCCCCCATTCCAACGCCTTCCCCAAAGTCCCCGCCCCAACTCCGCACCCTCCCTGCCCCCATTCCAACTCCTTCCCCAAATCCTCACCCCCATCTCTTCCCTGCCTCCTCCCCTGAGCGCGCCATGTTCCTGCTTCTCCCCCCTCCATCCCGGAGCTTGCTACAGTTGTTTGGCAGTGGCAAGCGCTGGGAGGTAGGCGGAGGAGCAGGGACACGGCGCACTCAGGAGAGGAGGCGGAGGTGAGGGGGGAGGAGCTTGGCTGCCGGTGGGTGCAAAGCATACACTAATTTTTCCCTGTGGGTGCTCCATCCCCAGAGCACCCACAGAGTTGGCGCCTATGCTTCAGAGCTGGGCGGCTGGAAAGCAGCGACTGCTGGCTGGGCGCCCAGCTTTGAAGGCAGCACCACCAGCAGCAGCACAGAAGTAAGGGTGGCAATACCGTGACACCCCTACAATAACGTTGTCATTCCCCCACAATAGCCTTTTGGGTCAGGAACTCTACAGTTACAACACCGTGAAATTTCAGATTTAAATCCTATTAAAATTTTATGTCCAAAACTCCAGCAGCAGTGCAGAAGTAAGGATGGCATGGTATAGTATTGCCACACTTACTATGATAACTTCTGCGCTGCTGCTGGTAGGGTGCTGCCTTCAGAGCTGGGTGCCTGGCCAGCAGCTGCCGCTCTCCGACTACGCAACTCTGAAGGCAGTGCAGAAGTAAAAGTTTGCAATACCATGCCCCCCCACACAACAATCATGCGACTCCCCCGCAACCCGCTTTTGGGCCGGGAACCCAGTTTGAGAAATGCTGGTCTCCCTCATGAAATCTGTACTGTATAGAGTAAAAATTCACAAAAGACCAGGTTTAACGGAGGAGACCAGATTTCATGGTCCGTGATGAGTTTTTCGTGGCCGTGAATTTGGTAGGGCCCTAATCATTGGCTTTGCTCACATTGCCCCGAGATATTTTATATTTTAGTCATAACCGGAGAGAAGCAGCAGCAGCTACAGTCTATCCACTCCAGTCAATAGCATAAGCGCATTAAGGGAGACTATTGGTATTAGACCTCCCAGGCTCTCCACAATAAAAAACACCCATTGGACTCTATCCATCCGGAAAAAGAAATTCATTGATGTATGAGTACATGTGGAGGGCAGAGGGATTCCTGCTTATTTCCCGAGCTCATCCCAAATATTCACCCATTGCTGAGGTACAGCTGGACATTCGTCACAACACAGCCCCAATTTTGTTCAGAACTTCCCTGAAATATCATCAGCAAGGGCGCTTTATCATGGCATTTTTAGGGAGTCACAGACAGCTCATGGTGAAAAGGGCAAGGGACATGGAAATGTCTTAAATCACAAGGTCACATACCACAGGCATCATTTTATATCTCAAGTAATCTTTCTTTGTATTTCATTGAAAATGAATGATGCTTATGCTTTGATAACATTGAACAAAGCTGAACATACTACAGTACAGCAACTGCTGTTCTAGAGCGGGCCTTTATAAACTCTTTTTTAACAACTTTCTTCATTGTTAGTTTGTTAAAATTCCTTCTTCACCTAGGTTGGGGAAAGGCGAAACTTCATCAACTCTGGTGATATTAAAGATCCTGCTTGGGAGTTCCTTAGTTGGTTGCTGAGTTTCCGTTCTCTGTGATCCTCCCATGCAGCCAGGGCTTGTCTACATAGGGACATTCAGGAAAATTAATATGAATTAACTAAAGATGTGAATTTGAAGTATATTAGCTAAACCGCATTAAACCTGTATGTAAAAATCATCATTCAGAATTAAACTGCCCTTAATTCTGTTTATCTTAATTCACCTCCAAAGTGAATTAAACTAACCAAAGGCCACTTTAATTCTGAATAATAATGTCCACACATTGATTTAATATGGTTTAACTAATCCACTTAAAATGTTAATTTGGATTAATTTTCATGAGTGTCCCTTTGTAGACAAGCCATAGATTTTAACTTGGCAAAACACAAGATTCTCAGTGTAAGTGGTTCAACTGTAACTGTCACATCCACTTGCCCATACGCAGACGTCCCAAAATGTCAAAAGCCATGATGGATACAGAGCAATTTTAAAAAAATCCACCTGAGAAATATTTATCTGAGGAATTTCAGCTGGTGACAACACTGCCACAGATAGCAAGGTTATGGACAGTAGCAGCCGGGATAGTAAGAAAAAAACCTATGAGGCTAAAGTCCTATTGAAAAAAGTTGTTGGATTTATTTCCCCTCTGGATTTTACTTGTTTACACTTAGCCTGAAATCTTGGAAGGAAATGTAATTAAATTATTACTTTGTTGTTTTAGTTTGAAAAATAACCATATCCCCTGGGAAAAGCAAGAAACTTTGGAAATATAAACAAGTTGTTTTCAAGTGAGTGGGGAGTGATAGTTTCCTATCACGGTGCCGCCTTCTTCTCCCTTTGCCCTACTCTCTTCCCAGTATCTCCTTCCTTGTCTTTCTCCCTTCCTTTGCCTTTCCTTTCTCCCACAACGTCCTTATTTCTGTCTCAGAAACCTTCTCCTCAGCTCCATTTCATAAAAGGCAAGTTACTTGATAGTTGTGCACAAATCTGGACATTTAGGGAGGTTGTCAGTTTATGGAGTGGACTAGCCTCACCTACGAAGATGCATCCAGCTAACTAAACCTGAAGTGAGATGAGTTATGAGTGATGAGATATAGGTGAGATGAGCTTCTTCAGTAACCCATGGGCCCTAACGGATCAGGGTTACTGTTCAATTCTCAGAAGGTCTTCTGAACTCTGGTTCTGGATGGTTGGGCTATTTGGTGAGCTGCACTTCTGATGAACAGTAAATAACTGATAGTTACTAAGGGCCAGAGCCACAAAGGTATTTGGGTTTCTAACTTGCATTGATTTCATTGAGCTTATGCTCAAATAAATTGGTTAGTCTCTAAGGTGCCACAAGTACTCCTTTTCTTTTTGCGAATACAGACTAACATGGCTGCTACTCTGAAACCTGCCATTCTTGACAGTGGCGACACAAGATGGGTGAGTTAATACTTTTTATCGGACCAACTTCTCTTGGTCCTAGAGACAAGCTTACACAGAGCTCTTCTTTGGGTTCTGACCTCTCTAATAGCATGGGACCAACACAGCTACAATACCACTTGTAATTCTTGACAGTAGTATTTTGCAACCAACTTGTTGCTGAGTTCTGAAGGTTTCCTGACTTTCGCAGGAGCTTTCTGGATACAAACTCTGAATACTGACCTGCAGTGACCTCTTATGGAAAGTAACAGAAAATGTCCCATAGGGAACAAACCTGCACTGGCCAGGGTTGTGTGTGGGAACTAGATGGCCTTATAAGATTTTCAATCTTAACTTCTATGATTCTTTGATCAGGGTTAGTTGGAACTGCTTCAACCTTCCTAGGAATAGGTCCTGCCATTTACATGGAGATATTGCTGCAGGGGAGACACATGCCATCCATTAGGACTGGCAGTCCAGGGGACCAGAACAGCTTCTCTATTACTGGAAGCAGAAAGCAGTAATACAGTACAATCAACATAAAAATACAATAGATTACATACCTCAGATGAGGACAAAGAATGGAACAGAAGCCAATAAAAAAAGTGAACACAAAGCCTCACTTAATATTTTACTTCTGCAAAATATAATATTTTCACTACAAAGTACAGTACGAAGAGAAACACCCTTTCCTTGAGAAAGTGTGATGAAATCTTTAATGATTACAAACAGTCAGAAACTTGGTTTTATGTCTCATACAAAAAATGCCACCTCTCTGCCTCTGCCCTACCCAACCAAACACACAATAGTATAATTGTTCAGTTGAAAGAAAGAAAGGAAAGAAAGAAAAAGAAAGAACGAACATCCCCTACTGAATTACCAGCATCACTTGCAACATCCTCGATTTTCCTTGGAAGTCTCCCATCCAAGTACTGATCACACCTGATTCTACTTAGTGCTGACAAGGTCACAGCCCAAGACTATATGGCTGTTGGCTTTAAGAGAAGTCTGTTGGGAGAACCTCTTTCATTTCTCCTTTTGTGACACATAGACACTATCCAACAATTATTTTTCTTTTCCCCTAAGTACCAGGGCTTGATGAGAGAAACAAATATGGTCACTGCTCCAAATTCAAAATTAACTGTGAGAAATCAGAAATATGACAAATTTCCAAACTCAGAGAGATAGGATGGGCTTCTACCCAAATTGGCAGGCACTTTGTTTGTATCCTTGGGACTGTATGATCTACACTGTTAACAGTTATTGTCAAAAATGCTCTCTGATCATAAAAAGTAAACAAAAAAAAACCAGTCAGACTGCCCAAAGGTTTCTCTTTGTTATGAAGACAGATAATCTTCTTTCCTGCATTAAATTATGTGCCAGTTAAATTTCTCTGGAAAGATGGAGTTGGGTGGAAGGTCAAGGAGAACAAATTAAGCACTGTATCTGCATCACCATATTAGCCTCATTCTGTAGGACTTCTCCCTAGTGCTGCACTAACATCCCTACCCCAGGTCAAAAGATACTGTGAAGCTCCTGGAAAGCGTCATTTGCCTCCTTGTCTTCATTATTTGTGAACCAATGTTGTACTTCCAACTGTTGGTCTCCCTCCCATTTGAAACACAGTCTGCCTTCTCTGCCACCTGTGGCAAGCCAGCTAGGAGAAGGAAAGTTGAATATACTGAATTGAGAGTTTATTCAATAACCTATCAGCTTCCTGCAGCTAACCTCCTTTCACCAGCATGAAGCTCACTTTATAAAGAAAAAAGTAAGAAAACCCCCACAAAAGTGGGGCATCACTGTGTCCAATACTGCTGAAAATATCCCTGGACAGGAAATCAGCAATGTCTCTTCTAGCTGTTAGGTATAAGCTTAGAGAAGTTAAAGACCATCCTGCTTCTAGAGATGGCCATATTGCATAACAAAGCAAGAGGGAACAATTTAAAAGCCTTATGCTAATTAACAAGGGCTCTAAGAATCTTATTAAAAAGGTGGGATGCAAGGGGAATACTTGGAAGAGACCTCCCAGGGGAGAGGTATATTGTTCTTCTCACGTCCTTCCATCATAATCATAGGGTTTTTTTCCAGTGTTGGGCACGCATGCCCAATCTGTAGTACTGGCAAGATATTCCATGGTGCATGGTTCCTCCAGGAGCTGGCAGACCAGCAGATGTTCCATGGTTTTGTGTTTCACTGCAGCCACGTGTGTCTGGACTGTTGGAATAGCCCCACTTCCGCATATTGACTTTTGACCTACCAGCTCTTGTTTGGAAGTAATTTAAACGTCTCCAGGTTGACTAATCTTTTTCTGTGCCCATGGGAAGGCATTCAGCAATGTCAATGTGTATTCTGACATCCTTGTGAAGTATTTCAAGCTGTCTGTGCCACATTTCCAGTCATGCAGCCATCACTGATTTTTTTTACATGGTTCCATTACACCTAGGAAGCTTTTCCGCGACTTCAGATGGTTAACTGCTGTGGTGTGGCCATGGAGCATATGTCTGGTATCTTGAGGTATACTGGGAAAGTTTATCAGCGGTACGGGAAGTAGTGTGGCAGGACTCTTCTGTGACAGGCGTTCTCTCTGGTCCATTTTGTATATAACACAAGAGACCTGGATGCAATCACTGCCTTAGTTTCAGAGTTTCTTGTTCTCTGGAAAGATCCTTCAGGACTTATACAGAATACCACTTATGTCAGTATAACTTATGTCACACAGGGGTGTGAATAAGCCACCTCCCTGAGCGATGTAAGTTACACCAACCTAAGCACCGGTGTCAGTGGGAGAGCTCTCTCCTGTCAGCACAGAGCACTTCTAGTGTAGACTAGCCCTTAGCTAGTGTTCTGCATCACCATGGGAGAGCCTTGCATTCAGTTCCTGGTCTGCTCTCCTGTTCCAAAGGCCAACAGGATGATTATTAGTGTTCTGGTACCACCCAAACACCCTAATCAAGATCAGTGCCCTGTTGTGCTAGGCACTGAATAAAGTAATATAAGATATGGTTCTCCTGCCCCAAAAAGTTTATAATCCAATTTAAGATAAGGTGTAACAAGTAAGTGTAACAAATAGGTGTGGAGAGGCAGTAATAAGAACACAGAGTTGCAGTTTAGCTAGAAACATCAACAGGGTATCCTGCATGTGCTTTTGGATTCCTGACCCTCAATTCAACTGAATGGCTGGATTTTTTAAGTAGTGTTTGCTCATCCTTTCAGTTTTAAGAGGACATTGCTCCCAGTGAATTTTCATGCTGCTGAAACAGCCGTAAGAAAGCCAGTTACGTTTGTGGGAAAGCCTGTAAGTGAACTTATTGCTCCCCAAGAGATGTAGTACCCCTTAGCCATCAATCCTTAAGAAAACTACTCCTGAAAAGGCATCACAAATACTGAAAATGAAAGGCGTTGATCAGCCTAGTAAGGGTTGATCTAAGGTAGTAAAGGCCTAGAAATGTTTATCATAAAGTCCCCATGATCCATGTTATATCTCCTGTATCATCAGTAAGGATACAATTTGGTCATGGAGGTTGCAGACTCCATGAGTTTAACAGATGGTTGCGACTTTGTCGGCTCCAGCTTTAGCCCTCCCACCGCAGGGCTTGGACTCGGCCCCCGTATGACCACATCTTGATTTTGTACATTTTTACCATGACTGTTCCATGCATTTTTCCGAATAAAATGTGACAAAATCATATCCATAAGTATCAGTCAGACCCTTACCACTCTCCTTCCGCCTCCTCCCTGAGGCAGTGGGAGAGGGAACAGTAAGATGCCATGAGAAATGACTGCCTAGGAAGGAGTATTAATGAAAGAGATCTAGGGATTATAGCGGATCACAAGATAAAAATGAGTCAACAGTGTAACACTGTTGCAAAAAAAGCAAACATAATTCTGTACTGAACTCCTGTATTAGCAGCAGGGTTGTAAGCAAAACATGAGAAGTAATTCTTCCATTCTACTCTGTGCTGATAAGGCCTCAGCTGGAGTACTGTGTCCAGTTCTGGTGGCCATATATCAGAAAAGATATGGACACACTGGAGAAAGTAAGTCCACCCTGACCTATGAGGAAATATTGAAAAAATTGGGTTTGTTTGGCCCTGAGACAAGAAGGCTAAGGGGGGACATAAGAGTTTTCAAGTACATAAAAAGTCATTACACGGAGAAGGGTGAAAAATTAAGTAATGGGCATAAATTGCAGCAAGGGAGGTTTAGGGTGGACATTAGGAAAAACTTAACTGTCAGTACAGGTAAGCATTGGAACAAATTGTTTGGGGAGGTTGTGGCATCTGCATCATTGACGATTTTTAAGAAGAGGTTAAACACCTGTCAGGGATTGTCTTGGTTTACTTAGTCCTGCCCTGAGTATAGGAGACTGGACTAGATGACCTACTGAGGTCCCTGCTAGTCCTACATTTCTATGCCTCTCTGCCAGGGGGCTGATGAAAAAATGCAGAGATAGGTATGAAGAAAAGGCTCTATTATTATTATTTGTAACATGGTTCCCTAAGACCCCCAATCAACCACCAGGTCTCAACTGTGCGAAGAGGGGATCCAAGAGGGGGGTCCAAAGAGGGGGGTCCAAGCCCCCAGAGAACTTTACAATTGATCTAACTGCAGCCAGGCCTCCCTCTGCCAGCTGAGGGCTCCACCTCCGAGCTATAAAACCCAGGCCAGGCAGGCTGATGCTGAGCCCCAGCGTCCCCCTACAGCGACTTCCAAGGGCGGGCAGCCCTAGCGCGGAGCGGGGCGGGTGTATGGAGCTGGAGACCCAGCTCTTCCTGGCAGGGCCCCGCGGTAGGGGTGGACCGAGGTCTCTGCTGGCCCCAGAGAGGGCTGATGGTGCTGCGGCCCCCACAGCCGGGATGCACCCCTGGCTCTAAGCTTCCCAAATGAGAGCCGCGGCTCTGGGCCCGTCCCTTCAGTGGCGGCTAGGGAGCGGGCCTCGCTCCAAGATGGCGGCATCGCAGGCTGCTCCCCGCCCTCTTCCCGCCTGCGGGCCCGAGCGCCCCGGAAGCGGAAGTGGCGCGCGGCGGCGGGAGGTGGGGGTGTCGGGTCCGATTCCCAAGATGGCGGCCCCCGGCTTGCTGCGCGGTGTCTGGAGCCGGCTGGTCTCCGGTCTCCTGGGGCGGGGGGGCGGCTGGGCCCGGCCTCCGGCCCGCGCGCTCCGGCAGGGTGAGTCCGGGGGGCGGCTGGGGGCGCCGCGCCGCTACTGTTGCCGCCGGGAGACGCGAGCCGGGGGGAACCAGCGCTCCGTTGCCGGCCCTGGTCGGAGCGAGGGGTGCGGGTCTCGCGCGGGGGGGCAACGGGCGGGGAAGGGCTGCAGGCTCCTGGCTGACAGGGTGAAATCTACCGCTGCTGCTGGCAGCGCGTCTGGGCCCAGACCGGGAGGCGCCCATCGGCCACGCCGGCTAGCCCGATTTGGCACCTGTAGGGGGCTGTTCCCCTCCGAGTTGCTTGGCAAAGGTCGGCTTGGGAGGGAGCGAGCGAGTGAGCCGCGAGGGGTGGGGCTAGCGATAGGGATTCTAGAGACCCGAGCTAGGTGCTTGCTTAGACATAGGCTTTCTGCGTGGCTTTGGAGAAGTCACATTGTCTGCCTTGGTTCCCCAGATGTGTGATGGGGATAGTGCTTCCCTTCTTCAAAAGGGTGGGGTGCAGATACGCTCCACTGATCATTGTCCACCACTGAGTTACTGCAATGAGATGCGACATCTAAAACAAATAGAAATAATTGTGTTGTCATTAAAGTTGCAGTAATTAGGGTTCAGGTTTAATTTCCTATCGCTATGAATGGGAGACCTTCCAAAATCCCAGTTCTGCACTTTTAGTTTCACAGATTCAAAGCAAGGTATTTGTTCTCTGTCTGAAGATTGTCACAGCCAGAAGGGCAAGGAAGTTTCTTTCCCCTCTACACAGACTTTAACCATGGAGGAACTCAAAACTCTGGAGGCAGCCTAAATGCTTGACATTTTCAGATTGCTTTTACTTAAAAGGGTCTCTTGACTTCCTTGATCAGAATTAGCCACAGATGATAGGGAAATATACTCAAAACAGTAAAAATTAAGCAATGAGAGGTCCCCAGTTTGAAAGGCCTGCCCTCTGCTCTGCCTCCAACTGCCCACCAGTAAAGCATTACTTTTGACAGTCTTCGTACCTCGGGTTTGCTTTGTTGGGGAATCACACTCTTCTCTTGCATCGCAGACTTCTGTCCACCACATGTTTTGTTTGT
Source organism: Lepidochelys kempii (assembly GCF_965140285.1). NCBI lineage: Eukaryota > Metazoa > Chordata > Testudines > Cheloniidae > Lepidochelys > Lepidochelys kempii. The sequence continues at coordinate 148,971,261 of NC_136382.1, read as the reverse complement.
ACATAATTTCAGTTTATTGATTAAAAGAAAGTCACTAGTTCCAGCTTGAACATGTCTGACCTGGTTTTCCATCTTTTATTTCTACAGTTGTGGAAGTTACGGAAGGAAGTACAACCATTGTAAGTTATTACTTTTTTCCAAGTCACAATACACACTACTTCTAAAGCCACATAGTTTGGGTTTGTTTGTTTTTCTTGCATGGAGAGAAATACATTTTCTTTAGAAACTTCAGGGATGAAGTTGTTGGGAGGTTTTTTGGTCACATTGGCTTATTTTGTCTGGAGGTGGGACATACAGTACATGATTTTTTTTCTGCTTAATGCAGTTCACTCTTAGTAAACGTTCTGTGGCTCGAATGCAATGCAAATGTAACCGTGTATTATGAATTCAGGCAACACAGGTGAGTAGTTGGGTTGTTAAAGTTCTGGGTCTTCCTCTCTCGCATGGATGAAAGCAGCATGAGATCCTAAGCTCTGATGGTCAGAATCACATGTAGCTGTAAATGCTCCCATATTATGGTCCAGCAATGCGACTGATAATATTGGAAGTCCTGGCTGGGGGGGACTTCCAATGTTATCGCAACTCAGCACATGTAGCACTCTTGGCTTCGGGTTCCCCAGCCTCGTCTTTTCAGTGGAGGCATTCATCTCTCTCCCTTCTGACTGGGGTATTTCCAGGCTGAACAGTTTAAACTCTGATATCCCCAACAGAAGACAGGCTTTTTTTGCATTCTCTTCAGAGGTGGTTAACAGTGTAATTACCACAGTTAATATACTACACAGCTCTTTCTAAGCAAGCACATTTTATTCTTAAGGTAAAAGCAATACAGCAAAAACATTAAAAACCATAGAAGAACCTACATGCATACTAATAAGCTTACCAGAAATCATTCTAACTCCAAAATGGACTCTGGCAGGTGAGCAGTCCTTTGAACCCCAGACAGGGGTTTTCCTTTGGTTTCAAGTTCATTACACTCTTTTCTTAGAACAAGAACACAGGCTTATGCGGTCTTAGCAAGCCAAAATCCTTCCAGCTCATCCCTAAGCATTGGGGCCCTCAGTGGACTTGAGATCATGTCCGTTTTCTAGATCAGGAGGAAGGCAAACACCAAAAAGGAGAGCAATTTGTTATATTACCAGCAGGTATAGGTAGGAGTGACTGGATGAAATCAAAGGTGGCCTACAACTGTCCTTTCTTTGCTTGCTATTGATTTATAGACAAGTTTGGCAAGACAGCACTTACCAAAAAGTGTGTTCCCTAAAAAGTTTGGGGTTTTTTCTGGTCATTTCTACATTAGATATCATGTATTGACTGAAATCTGAGCACCTTACTGGGTCAGAGTTTTTAGATTTGTTTCATTATATAACATAAACAGTCTATCCAGGTCTCTGTGTCCTTGATATGAAATTGATTGTATTTTTAACATATTTGTACCAACAAGAGTAAAACCGATCAGCAGCCATGGAATCGGGGGATGGATGACAGTCTCTGTCTTTCTTACCCTCAAATCCATATGCACCAGCACTCAGCATGCCTTTCTGCAAAAATCTGGAGAAAAAGATGAACTAGCACCATGCCCAGAAGGTCAAAAGATTGATGCTATTTCAGCCCAAATGGAGAAACTAATTCCAACGTTGGAAGCCCCTCAGGGAGAACCCCCTACTAATAGTATCTCCATTCAAAAACAAGGGACTTTCATGTAAGTGGATTACTGAAATCTGCAAGCTCCATCCAGAGCACTTCTCAATAAACTAGACTTGAGGTGGTAATAGCGTAGATCATAGTAGCAAGATCCTTATTTGAAAGAAATGGTCACAAACTCCTGGCGAGAGGTAGATGGTGCGGGGGAAAGAGAGAATTTCTGCTACATAATTTCTTAACAGCAACTGGAGATCATCAATATCCACAGAATGGAAACTCTCAACAAATGGTGGGCACACAGCATCAATTAAGGGGCAGACATAGTCCTCCTCATATCTTCTGATTGCGCCACCCATCCTACCAACATCACTTCAGTCTCTTCTGGATTCCGCCTCAGACAGCTAGCCCTTATCTGTATTCCAATCTTTATCAAACATTGAGAAAGGTATTTACCATGTATGGATGAGAATGTGCTGGGTCTCATGAGCCCGTGAAAACATAAACTCATATGCCTCCTTATTAGCCCTTCTGCAGGCCCAGTACACACAATGAACACGTGGTGTGACCACATAGAAACCCACATAAGAGTAATCAGGTGTAGAGGAGCCAAAAAATACATTCTGAAATTTTTTCAAGAGATGAGACTGAAGCTACTGAAGGGCATGTGGCTCTTTTTCTAGGGTTCACAGACAAGTCAACAACACCTTGTGGTCAGCAATATCAAAAGCAGCTGATAGATATAATAATATCAACATGGATGATGCATCTTTATCTATTACCAGGATGGAATCATTTATCAAAGCAGCCAGTGCAGTGTTTAATGTCACCAGGTCTACACCCAGACTGACAAAGAACAGAATACTAGATGCTGGCCTATGTTTGGCTAGATTGTTAATATCAAGCAATGATTTTTGAGAGACAGCCATCTGTACAACAGCTTCCTTAATAAAAGTTGGGTGTACTGAGAGATTCTCCCCACAGTGGTTTAACTGTACTTCACCGGGCAAGAAGGGCATGGGTCCAAAACACAGGCTGTGGCATGAAATATTCCCAACAGCTAGTACCTCACTGTGTGACACCAGACCAAACTCCAACAGAGAACTCTAAGTATTTGTCCCCATCACACACTACCTTGCACTCGCAGAAGCAGAGAGCTCAGTCTGAATTCTCTAGATTTTTACCTGCAAAGTAATATGAAACATCTGCAAAATAGGAGGGATTCAAATTAATCGAGCTCTCCACTACTCAACACAAATCCACTGATCAAGACTTACCAGGCCCTAATGACTCTTTGGACTTGTGCCAGCTCCTATGTACATCTGAAATGCTTGTTCTGTATGTACCTGACTATAAACAGCTTTAGTACAGGGACTCTCTTATGTTTATACAGGGCTGAGTAAGCTGTTGGAACTTGAGCGATAAGTCTACATAGGCATGAACTCTGGGCTCTTCATCTGATCAGTGTATCCTCTGACTTGTTTCCCAGATTGAGGGCAAAATTATAGAAGATGTCAAAACCCCAACTCCTCCGAACCCTTCTGGTCAGTGTCCCATTTGTCGCTGGAACCTGAAGCACAAATACAATTATGAGGTAAGTGTGGTGACACTTAGCTAGTTGAATGTTATCCTCAAAGCTGTACTCATTATGCTGCTACTAAACTGCACAGCCTGACATTCTTTTAGCTTCCTGAGCAGAATAAAGATTCACAGCTCTATCTCCTCCTCCTTAAGGTTTAGTGAAAACCCCCTTGTGCGAGAGCAGTTCCTACAAAGCCACAACTAGCCTAGATGAACAGCATCTAAGCACAGCTGGCTAGTCCTGTGCTAACTACTGTCCTATTACCAATGTGTCCTCTAAATTTTCGTTGTACTGAGCGGTTTACAAACTCCACAGAGCCTCATGTGATGGAGCCTGCATCCATGGGGGAACAGAGAGGAGGCAGAGACTGGGAACAGCTGGAACCTGTGCAGCGGGTCGCAACGCCATTCGAATTTGGCAGGCTGCTCCTCCATCATGCCAGCAGGGAAGGGACTCAACCATTACACCACCCAGCTCTGGTAACTGCTTCCCCATTGGTAGAGGTGTGACCTGACCTGTGGGCCGGCGGGGGGAGGGGGGCGCAAGGCTGGCCACAGTCAGATAAGCTCCAAGTTCCCACAGCCAATGGGAAGGCAGTAACCAGAGCCAGGTGGCATGGGGCATTGCCCTGCATGAGTGACAGAGTGGTGTTGTGCCCCGTCGCATGGGCTCCAGAGCCAGACACAGGCTTGGGCTCCGTGGCACACCACTCAGCTTTGGTTACTTCTTCCCCATTGGTGGAGGTGTGCCCTGCCTGCTGCTGGGAGCCTTGGCCAGAACCTTATTGGCTCTCAGCTCTCAAACAATCAGCCAATGGGAGGCAGTAACTGGAGCTGGTTCGGGGGGGGGCAGAGTCAAAGGTCTGAGTAGCATGGTTTGTGATGTGTGGTACATGGAAGATTGCTGTGTGATGCGCATATGCACAGGTTAGGGAACATTGCCTACCACACAGCCCTTCTTTGGATTGTTCATATCTGGTCTGGAGTAGTTTGTGTGCAGTGGGAAGGAAGGGATAGGACATGTCAGAACTTTGGAAACATGCATCTCTCGCCATCCAGTATATTATCTGGAATAGATTTATCTTTTTAATGAGCCCCAGTATCCAACATTGAATCAGTCTTCCAACTGGACTCTAGGTAGTAAACCCGCGCTAGTCAACTTGTTCAAGCCTATTCCTGATTCCTGGTAGCTCAGAAAGCTTGAGTTGTTGTTCCCAAAGAGGAATTAGATGTAATGTCTCCAAACACTGCAGGCTTCTCATTGTCATCAGTTATCTTTATAACTGGATGGTGGAGAATGGGAAGTGGGCAGGGGAAGGTGTTTAGAAACATGACAAATGACCAATAATTGTTTTACACAAAGTTGTGCCTGGATATGGAAGCGTCCGCAAAAAGAGCCTTTCTGTCTGGGCAAAAATTACATTGGGGAAGAAAACTATTAGAGCCTCCCCTGGGATAGTGCTTGGGGTGTGCTATAGACCGCCGGGATCTAATTTGGATAGAGCCCTTTTTAATGTTTTTAATAAAGTAAATACTAATGGAAACTGTGATCATGGGAGACTTTAACTTCCCAGATATAGACTGGAGGACGAGTGCTAGTAATAATAATAGGGCTCAGATTTTCCTAGGTGTGGTAGCTGATGGATTCCTTCATCAAGTAGTTGCTGAACCGACAAGAGGGGATGCCATTTTAGCTTTGGTTTTGGTGAGTAGTGAGGACCTCATGGAAGAAATGGTTGTAGGGGATAATCTTGGCTCAAGTGATCATGAGCTAATTCAGTTCAAACTGAACGGAAGGATTAACAAAAATAAATCTGCAACTAAGGTTTTTGATTTCAAAAGGGCTGACTTTCAAAAATTAAGGAAATTAGTTAGGGAAGTGGCTTGGACTGAAGAATTTATGGATCTAAAGGTAGAGGAGGCCTGGGATTATTTTAAATCAAAGCTGCAGAAGCTATCGGAAGCCTGCATCCCAAGAAAGGGGAAAAATTCATAGGCAGGAGGTGTAGACCAAGCTGGAAGAGCAAGCATCTCAGAGAGGTGATTAAGAAAAAACAGAAAGCATACAGGGAGTGGAAGAAGGGAGGGATCAGCAAGGAAAGCTACCTTATTGAGGTCAGAACATGTAGGGATAAAGTGAGACAGGCTAAAAGTCAAGTAGAGTTGGACCTTGCAAAGGGAATTAAAACCAATAGTAAAAGATTCTATAGCCATATAAATAAGAAGAAAACAAAGAAAGAAGTAGTGGGACCGCTAAACACTGAGGATGGAGTGGAGGTCAAGGATAATCTAGGCATGGCCCAATATCTAAACAAATACTTTGCCTCAGTCTTTAATAAGACTAAAGAGGATCTTAGGGATAATGGTAGCATGACAAATGGGAATGAGGATATGGAGGTAGATATTACCATATCTGAGGTAGAAGCGAAACTCAGACAGCTTAGTGGGACTAAATCGGGGGGCCCAGATAATCTTCATCCAAGAATATTAAAGGAATTGGCACATGAAATTGCAAGCCCATTAGCAAGAATTTTTAATGAATCCGTAAGCTCAGGGGTTGTACTGTATGATTGGAGAATTGCTAACATAGTTCCTATTTTTAAGAAAGGGGGGAAAAAAAAGTGATCCAGGCAACTATAGGCCTGTTAGTTTGACATCTGTAATATGCAAGGTCTTGGAAAAAATTTTGAAGGAGAAGGTAGTTAAGGACATTGAAGTCAATGGTAAATGGGACAAAATACAACATGGTTTTACAAAAGGTAGATTGTGCCAAACCAACCTGAGAAAGTAACAGTTTTTTTAGACAAAGGAAACACAGTGGATCTAATTTACCTAGATTTCAGTAAGGCGTTTGATACCATGCCAAATGGGGAATTATTATTTAAATTGGAGAAGATGGGGATCAATAGGAAAATTGAAAGGTGGATAAGGAATTGGTTAAAGGGGAGACTACAACGGGTCCTACTGAAAGGTGAACTGTCAGGCTGGAGGAGGTTACCAGTGGAGTTCCTCAAGGATCGGTTTTGGGACCAATCTTATTTAATCTTTTTATTACTGACCTTGGCACAAAAAGTGGGAGTGTGCTAATAAAGTTTGCGGATGATACAAAGCTGGGAGGTATTGCCAATTTAGAGAAGGACAGGGATATCCTACAGGAGGATCTGGATGACCTTGTAAACTGGAGTAATAGTAATAGGATGAAATTTAATAGTGAGAAGTGTAAGGTCATGCATTTAGGGATTAATAACAAGAATTTTAGTTATAAGCTGGGGATGCATCAATTAGAAGTAACGGAGGAGGAGAAGGACCTTGGAGTATTGGTTGATCATAGGATGACTATGAGCTGCCAATGTGATATGGCTGTGAAAAAAGCTAATGCGGTCTTGGGATGCATCAGGAGAGGTATTTCCAGTAGGGATAAGGAGGTTTTAGTACCATTATACAAGGCACTGGTGAGACCTCACCTGGAATAGTGTGTGCAGTTCTGGTCTCCCATGTTTAAGAAGGATGAATTCAAACTGGAACAGGTACAGAGAAGGGTTACTAGGATGATCCGAGGAATGGAAAACTTGTCTTATGAAAGGAGACTCAAGGAGCTTGGCTTGTTTAGCCTAACTAAAAGAAGGTTGAAGGGAGATATGATTGCTCTCTATAAATATATCAGCGGGATAAATACCAGAAAGGGAGAGGAATTATTTAAGCTCAGTACCAATGTGGACACAAGAACAAATGGATATAAACTGGCTGCCAGGAAGTTTAGACTTGAAATTAGATGAAGGTTTCTAACCATCAGAGGAGTGAAGTTTTGGAATAGCCTTCCAAGGGAAGCAGTGGGGACAAAAGATCTATCTGGCTTTAAGATTAAACTCGATAAGTTTATGGAGGAGATGATATTATGGGATAACATAGTTTTGGTAATTAAATATTCATGTTAAATAGGCCCAATGGCCTGTGATGGGATATTAGATGGGGTGGGATCTGAGTTACCCAGGAAAGAATTTTCTGTAGTATCTGGCTGGTGAATCTTGTCCATATGCTCAGGGGTTAGCTGATTGCCATATTTGGGGTCGGGAAGGAATTTTCCTCGAGGGCAGATTGGAAGAGGCCCTGGAGGTTTTTCGCCTTTCTCTGTAGCATGGGGCACGGGTCACTTGCTGGAGGATTCTCTGCTCCTTGAAGTCTTTAAACCACGATTTGAGGACTTCAATAGCTCAGACATAGGTGAGAGGTTTTTCGCAGGAGTGGTGGGTGAAATTCTGTGGCCTGCGTTGAGCAGGAGGTCAGACTAGATGATCATAATGGTCCCTTGTGACCTAAATATCTATGAATCTATTTAAAAAATAAAGCCAAAAACCCCACAACCAAACAAAAAAATCTGTACTAGAAATAGAAAGGAAGGGAACCAGACAAGAATGCACAGTTAAAAGATAAGGCAACCAAAAATGCAGAATAAGTTAATGCCAGTGGGATTAGGGGGATATAGATACAAATACATCTGGAGGAAAATAAATACTTGTGAGAAAGTAGGCCCACTAATGATGAGGGGGTTGAAAGCCAGAATGATTCTAATATGGCTGAACTACTCACATGTATCCATAACAAGAAAAATAAGGAAAAGAAGTTTGAATAATTGGGTAGTGATGACAATCCTGTGAATAAGCTTTTGCAAAAAAGTAGGTAAGGAAATTCTTAGAGACATTGACTTATACACACACACCAGCATGCCAGGATCACATGCAACCCTCCAGGGTCTTGAATTTGCTAATGGAGCAGTTGGTTTGTTAGCTGTTATTTTTGAGAAGGCATAAAAAACTGGGGAGGTACCAAAGGATTTGAAAATAATGAATGAGTTACTAAACATCCGAGAAATGGAAGTATGGTCCTGGCAATTGCTCTTTGGGAAGTCTAACCTCTATTCCTAGTTATATAACAAACAAAGGGGGAGAACCACACTCAGCACTCACCGGATAATGGAACTTAGAATAGAATATCAGGGTTGGAAGGGACCTCAGGAGATCATCTAGTCCAACCCCCTGCTCAAAGCAGGAGCAACAAGTAGTGTTGAGGGGTTATGAAGAATCATGCCAAACGAAAACTTATTCCGAGCAGGTGACACAATAAGTGGGAGATTTAAACTTCAATAAAATATTTGATTGTGTCTAGTGAAATATTGTAGAAATTAAATTGGCTAGGATGGGAGCATTTTCAATGGATTGAACACACAATGAGCAGAGTGCAATAAGAAATGATTGCGAGAAGTGTCCAGTGGCTGGTCTGGTCTTTGTAATTATCTAGAAGAATCAGGAAATAGTATCATTTGCAAATTTATCATTCTAAATTGGGAGGAGTTGCAAACACCAAGGATAGAAAAATACTATCCATAATGGGGATCAGATTTTTTCATAAGAATATAAGAGCAGCCATACTGGGTCCATTTAGCCCAGTGTCCTGTCTTCCAACAGTGACCAATGCCAGGTGCCCCAGAGGGAATGAACAGAACAGGTAATCTTCAAGTAACCTATCCCCGGTCACCCATTCCCAGCTTCTAGCAAATAGAGGCTAGGGACACCATCCTGGCTAATAGCCACTCATGGACCTATCCTCCATGAACTTACCTAGTTCATAGTGCTGCCCACACTTTAATGCAAAGATTGTCTTGAAGGAACTCTTCTCCAGTTCATTATTGCAGAATATATAACTACAGCAATTGCTTACACAGAAAAGTAACATTAGGAAAGAATGTAATGTGGTTTTAGTTTTTTAATGTGACTCTGAACAACTGGAAACAAGGAGCCAGCACCAACTAGCTTTCATCAGATCACCAGCAAGTGTTTCATGGACCAAAGTTTAAGAGCCTTGAGAAATTAAAAATCAGTAGACTTCTAATGTCCTCAGCACTGTAGTCTGTGGGTATTGGAAAGAGAGCCAGGAAATAACAAAAAGAAGAGGAGTACTAGTGGCACCTTAGAGACTAACCAATTTATTTGAGCATAAGCTTTCATGAGCTACAGCTCACTTCATCGGATGCATTCAGTGGAAATAACAAAGATTCAGCCTATCAAATGCAGCAATAAAATGGGGTTTTAGAGTTTAAGAGCAGAAGGGACCACTAGGATTATCTAGTTTCATCTCCTGTATAGCACAGGCCACCAGTACCCCCAGCACCCACACTCTAACCCAAGTCTAGATAGGTAGTAATCCAAAACACTTCGATCACTAAGGGAGGGGGACAAACATGTATTGTCAGCAAGGGGTAGAACAAGGAGCAGTGAGACCTCATTAAGCAGAGGGAAATTTAAGATGAATATTAGGAATCACTTTCTAGTGCTCTCTGTGGTAGGAGGTTCTGCCACTGGTGGGAATAAAAGGGCTTCTTGGAAGCACAGAGGTAGTTGTAGGTAAGTCCATTGTGCTGTTTGTGGCTTTAGAGCCTGAGAGCAGAGTTCTAGTATCAGAGTTGACTGTAGGTCCCATCACTGGATGAAAGGTATGATCCTCTTTTAAGATTTTGGCTGTAATTCAGCTCGGCTGGTCAGTGTGCTTGTAGTTGAGCTATTCAGTTTGCCCCATACTAGCATTCAGTTTGGCCCTTAGATGCTGATCTTCTGGAAGGAGGTGAAAACTAAACACCAGGGGAGCTCACCTTGTTTTAAGAAGCGTGGCTGGAATCTCAGGAGCCATCGTATGGAAGTTTGCATTCGTGGTCTCAGGAAGCAGGCTGGGAAATGTAGGCCGCCATGGCAGTCATTTTGGCCTTTGAACTTAGATTATATAACCAGTTCTCTTGCTGCAAATCAAAGGAGAGGCTGGAGAAAGAGATAAAGGGGATGGTGTGGATTGGAAAATCAGAGCAGTTGCGGATCATGACAAATCCACAGCTGGAGGTGTGCCTTACTCCAGTGGGACTGATTGGAGTTGTGAAAAGTAACTTGAGTTCTATTGTAAATAGTCTCTTTTTTCAGTATGTCTCTTATGTGTCTAGACTTTGTATCAGTCATGGTTTTTCAAATTTTGAAGTGTTTGGGTGGAATAAATGTTTCTTTCGCCCCCAGAAAAATCTCAGTTATGCTTCCTAGCCAAAGCAGTAGTGAGTGCTTGAGAAATAAAGAATTTGAATTTTTTAACAGTGAGGGTAATTAACCATTGGAATGATTTACCAAGGGTTCTGGTGGATTTTCCATCACTGGGAATTTTGAAATCAATACTGAATGTTTTTTCTAAAAGAGAGATTCTAGTTCAAACAGGAATTATTTCAGGGAAGTCTTGTGGCCTCTGTTATTTGAAGTCTTTTTAAATCATGATTTGAGGATTTCAGTAACTCAGCCAGAGGTTAGGGGTCTGTTACGGGGGTGGGTGAGATTCTGTGGCCAGCGGTGTGCAGGAGGTCAGACTAGATGATCATGATGGTCTCTTCTGGCCTTACAGTTTAGGGATATATGAAATACCACTCAGCTGTAAAGCAAAGGAAAGCATGTGAGCCCCATTGCTGGGGGCACACACAATTGGACTGGATAAAGCACTATAATACAGGGGAGTCTTCCATTAGTCCCTGGGAGGGATGGAAGAGATGACCTCAGGACTACTACTTCTCTAACAACTCTGATAGTGGAGCCCGAGGCAGTGGTACAATGCGTGATTTTAGTTTTGGTGTCAGATAAACAGATTCTTAATGAATCAGAAAATGGTATTGCGGGCAGTGGCAGGTCAAGCTTCCATCTGGCCTCCTTGCCAGTGTTCCTCAACCCTACCCTGGAGGGGGACAGCCTCCATTGATCATTTATTCCTTGGATTCTACTGAGGTTCCCTGCAATTGGGCCAGTTAGTGCCAATTATGATAGTGGTTTATGTGATGGGTAGAGCCCTGCAAATTCGCAGATATTCGCAGACCAGTTTTGCAGATCAGCTGCGGATACAGATTTTGTTTGTAAAGCCCTGCAAATCTGCAGATATCCCCTTTATATCCATGAACCATTTTTGTGGATCAGATGCAGATACAAATTTTGTGTTCGCACAGGGCTCTAGTGATGCAGACACTTCTCCACTAGGAAATTTGACTGACACCCTAGTTCATTTCACCAAGGTCACCTAATAGCCATTAGAGATGAAAACCAATTTCAGTTACTATCAACCTTAGGCTAGATTAGAACCTGCAACCTAGAAGTCTCAGCCCCCAAATATACCTGATATATAATGCCTGGAGAATGGTATAAAGCTCTCAGGAATAATAGAAGAAAGAAAACTGATTCTTATGTATCTCAAAGTAACAACCGGCAGATATGTCTGGTACAGACCCATACTTGTTTTGTTGTACAAACAGAACTGTTCTCAGAGTGAATTAAGATTTTCATGAAATGTGCATAACTAGCAATCAGTCTTAGTTCTCAAGGGTGTTGCAGTTATTGGGTCTGTGCTGCATTTCAGCAGGCCACCCAATGAAGGGAATGCACTGTTCAAACTTGGTTTTATATTTTTTATCTAGTTTATCCACCCTTTGTAGGGAAAAGTAAAATTGTATTTCCTTTTTCCCCTTCTCTGCTTTGAATACCATTAGTCTGAGCAGGCAGTAAATGTCATTGTACTTTGGCAGCACACAGGGGAGACCGAACTGCAGCCTTTGCCTATTAGCCCCAGATTAATTCCGTCCAAATTGTTTTCATCAGATGCTACAGATTACAGGGGTGGGAATCTGGGTCCAACCTCTCCTGAGAGCTGTCCAGTGATTAAAGCAAATCTGTGGTTACAGTCTTGGCTGCCCACTAGCACAGAAAGTTAATTTCATGGAACGTGACAGCAACATGTAACCTTGCCAGACTTCTTTTCTTCTTTAACCCCCTTACGTTTTTGTTCAGCTTTTCTCCCCATCCTCCCAAAACTGGCTGTCTCTGTCCGACCTCTTCTTAGGGGTGAGATGCATCTGGGTAAGAATTCTGGGAGAGGCACCTAGCACGTTACACTTAGGACCCTTCTGAAGTCATCGTAAGATTCTCGCCAGTGTGCAGCACTTCAAGCCAAATGATCTTGAGCATAATTTGTAAGGCAGAAAGGGTGGGACGTAGATTTCAGTAAAGAAATAACCGTCACAAGAGAGAAGCTGATTGGTGCTGACAGCATTGGGCAGAGATAACACTGGGGCATGGGCTCTCCTGATTGGCAGCGCAATAGATAAAGAGCATCCATCTCCCCCTGCCCTTTTTTCTTTCTTTGCATGGAAACGTTTGATATCAGCCCGGTGACCCCACAGGGCGTGGTGGTAATGTGAGAAGGCCCTTGGACCAAACGCACCCTACCTGAACCCTTCTTCTCCCTTTGGGAAGTGAGCTCTTTCAGTATTGGGTGGGGGAGCCAAGGTGTTGGCAACATGGAGAACTGGATAGCTGAAAGAGCTGGGGAAAGGGATGTGGAGTCTCATTCTGGGTCAGTCGATCAAATCCAGCTCACATCAGCAGTGACCAAAAGTCATTGCCCTTTGACTGTTTGGCAGATCTCAGTCCAATTTCCACCAATCCAGCTGACAGTTATTAGCCCTCTTGTAGTGGCCTCAGTGCCAAGGCCAGAGATTGGTTGGGACATGGACACTGAGCTTTCCTTTTGTCCTTAGGTGGTCTCTCCGGATGTTGTCCCTGTTGTCTGGATAAATCATCGCTCCACAGTTATTGGTCAGGCCCCTTGTATCAGCATTAAGTTGCCTAAATGTTTAATTTTAAAAGGGACTGAATCTGAAAAAAAGGGTTAGAATGGAGCCAGAGAACAGGAATTGTAGATGAGGAGGAGTCAGTGGCAGGCACCTTGAATAGTCTGGCACAAGTGCCCTTATGTAGTAAAGAAAGTGCGACTGAAAAAAGCTCTAGACTCAGTTTCTGTTGGTGTCAGCAGGGCTTGTGAGAGGGTCTAGCATGAGCAATAGCTCCCAGAACACAGTGCTACAGTCCATTTATTTCAGAATCAAGTCTCTCCAATACCGTAGTGATGGGTGTGGGATATAAACCTTGGTAGCTGGATATCCTGGCTTTTGCATTGGCTCAGCCAATAGCAGAGGTCTAGTTTGCCTGCACCAGTAGGTATGGGGGTGTGTATTGTGCTTGTCCATCTAGCCCTGATTTCTCTCAGGCTGGGCATGGGGAATGCCTACTGACAGGTCTTTTCCAGGCTGCGAGCCGCATGCACACGTGCCTTCCATCCAAAATATGGAAATATTTACAGCAGCAACAGAGAAATAAACTCCCAACTAGCATGGTGACTCTGGCAGTGGGAAACTTCCAGCAGATTGGGAAAAACAAGCCAAGCATTTCCAGTGGACTCTTGGGATAACATGATATCAGCATGTGAAAGGGGTGTGTCTGCATTGGTCTGAGCGGTGTGCTGGAATTTGTTGTGCTGCGTGTGGAAATGGAAAACATATCTGAATGCTGGGCTGTGCTCTTTGCACAGCTAATGGACCCCAGTGCAGCAGCTGCCGCTGCTGTGTCTAAAGTTCCGTCATCGCAGTTATGTGGTGTTACCAGATCCGGAAGATACACCACTTAAATTGTGTTTTATAAATAATGCTTTGCACTTCTGTAGCTTTTAATCTGAAAGGTCAACAGCAGTGAAGTCTACAAAGATCTCTGAACTCTGTCTGAACACACAACCTGCTTGCTCTCAGTGCTCTCTGGTAACAAGACTTCCTTTCCTTGACGTTGCTCTAACAGTCCCTCCTAATGTGCACGCAGCCAAAGGGCTGAAGGTTTGTTCTATTAGGACTTAGCCGGTAACAGTACAGCTCTCTTATGAGGCGCTTATTGCTGACAAAATCTACTAGATTTTGGACTAATCCCCCTTTGGGCACCCCAAAGGGACATGACAGAAGCTTCACCTTGGGAAATTGGATAAAGAATTGAGGAATAGACAGTAGAGGACAATCCTGCACTCAGTTTATAGGGGAAAACCTAGATGTGGCCTAATGTGTGAGTGCTGACATCTGTGTACGCAGATACTGATGAGCTAAAAATCAGCTCTCCACTCAGTCAAAAACATTGTGTAAAATTATATCTTCCTGCATGTTTTGTAAAACTGTATCTTTGTATATCTAGATGTTCGACAGATTATATTAGGTACGTAGTCTGAAAACGGCAGCAAATGGTGAGATGGCAAAAATGGCAGATGACACAATGATTTACATTAATTAGTCTATAAAAGGCTGTGAACTTCAGAGGACTTAACAAAGCTAAGCCAATAGGCTACACTAGTGGTTCTCAAACTTTTGTACTGGTGACCTTTCACGTAGCAAGCCTCTGAGTGCGACCCCCCCTTATAAATTAAAAACACATTTTTATATATTTAACACCATTATAAATGCTGGAGGTGAGGCACAGGGTTTGGGGTGGAGGCTGACAGTTCGCAACCCCCCCCCCCCCCCCATGTAATAACTTTGCGACCTCCTGAGGGGTCCCAACCCCCAGTTTGAGAACCTCTGGGCTACACAATGGCAGGTGAAATTCATTGCTGACAAAATGCCAGGTAATATACACGAAGGAATAATTTTGAACTTCTCATACGTTGCACTGGGGCAGTGTCAGCACCTAAGAATTGTAGCTGTTGGTGCAGCTCTGGCACTGATTTTTCTACCTTCTTTCCTTGCTTCCTTAGGATGTCTTATTGCTGAGTCAGTTCATCCGTTCTGATGGAGGGATGCTGCCCCGTAGGATCACAGGTCTTTGTCTGGAGGAGCATAAGAAGGTTGCAGTGTGCATACAAATGGCTCACCGAGCAGGTAATGAGTCCTCTCTGGGAGCAAGCTCCTGACCCCTTTATTTAGTAGTAACCACTTTGGGGAGCGAACACACCTTCCTCCCTCCGCACCACCGCAGCCACCAGAATAACAGCTGCCAGTGAGCTCTTATTGTTTTGGGACCCCTTACTACCAAGTGCCCAAAGCCCTTCGGTAAAACCTGGCCATCATTCTACCAACCTCCAAAAGGGTGATGAAACGCTACCCAGTGGCCCTAAAGAATTTTGAGTCTTCTTCCTTCCACCTAAACTATGAGTCATTAGTAGTCACAGCAGTATAAGAAAAATCCAAGTCAGTGAAAGGAACTCCTGACGACAAAGAGCCCAAAACATTGGATCTGTTCAGGCAAAAAGCCTGTTGTTGGCTTCACTGCAACTACATATGGCAAACTACCAGGCATAATTTGCCAAAAACAATTTCCTGACTTGGAAGAGAGTGATCCATTTTTGCCCAAATTGCTTCAAGACACTAAGAAGGAGCTGAAGGAAATTATACAAGAAGGCCAGATGGTTGCCAGGAGAGCTCTGCAGGTGGTGGCCACACAGGCCTTGGACATAGCCACAAGGTTGATGGCTACGTTTGTGATCAGGAGACTAACCTCATGGCTATCATCCTGGAGGGTACCAAGATAGGTGTAGGATACCATTCAAGATCTCCCATTTGAGGAAATGGAGCTCTTCAGTTCGAGGACTAGGCACTACCTCCCTAAAGGAATCAGGCCACCCTGGGATTCCAGAGGATTTACACACCATTCACCAGTAGGAATTCCTACAGATAACCCCAACAAAGGTAGTGGGCTCACCTTTACTCCCAGAGCAGACAACCGGACTTCCAACAATAGAAATGTTCACAGTACCAGTGAAGGTGCCCTTCATCTACCTCCTCCAGCATCCACTCCTCCTCCTCCTCAGTCCAATAGCAAATTTGATGGGAATGTCATGGGCCATATCAGAATCGATCAGGTGCTGGCAACTACTTTCAGGAGCCAGCTTGCCCCACTTTGTTAGTCTTGGTCTGATATCACCTTGGACAAATGAGTGCTGGGAACCATGTCCGTGGTTATCCCACTCACTTCCCCATCCCTCTTCAGGGACCTATCTCATGAGAGCCTATTACTGAAAGAAGTGGTGTTGGTTTATCTAGGCACCATAGAAGAAGTTCCATGGGAGTACAGGGGTAGAGGCTTCTACTTGCAGTGCATCTTTATCACAAAGAGGGAAGGGACAGCTGATCCTTGTCCTAGACCTGAAGAGACTGAACAAATACATATGTTATCTCAGATTCCGGATGGTAACGCTTGCCGCCATCACTGGCTGCTGTACCTTTCCCACTGAATATCAAGGCTCACTCCACCAGAGCTTAAATTACTTGTTTTGCCTGCTTCAGACATGTGTCAATGTCAGAGATCTCATGTAGAGTAATCCACTTGACCTTTGTCAAGCGCTGTGCCTTGGACTTAGCGGCTAGGTCAGATGCCAAGTTCAGGAGAGCAGCACTAGAATTATTGTTGCAGCTGGAACTCTATGGAGGCAGTGTTGCCTAGTGGATACAGTAACGAACTGGGATTCAGGAAGCTGGGGTTCTATTCCCACTGGCGTACTGGGTGACCTTGGGCAAGTTGTGTCACCTCTCTCTGTTTCAGTTCCCCCTTCTGTAAAATGGGGAAAAACCCTTTTGTAAAGCACTGTGAAATCTACTGATGAAATGCCATAAGTATATATATTTTATTTCGACCATCCATAGGAGATACGTCTTGCCTGCAGTGGGCTCCACATTGACACGTTCTCAAAAAAAGAGTGGTTATTTACCCTACAGTAATAGTGGTTCTTCGAGATGATGTAGCCAGCGTGGGTCCCACAACTGCCCCTCCAAGCCTGTTCTTAGGAGTTCTCAGCTACTGTGGGTTTTGAATTGCAAGGGAACTGAACATGTAGTCCGTGGGATCCAGTAAGTAACTATTCTTTCATGTCTCAGTGATCTTTGAGATGGAACAAAGCAATAATTTGTGCATAGCAGCACACACAAGTGTTCAGGACAGGAAGTGAATGTAATGTTTGGCATATAGCCCCACTCATCTGAGGATTTCAAATTAATTTACAGAGATGGGAAAGTGACTTGCCCAAGGTCACACAGCAAGGTGTCAGTCAGGAATGGATCCCAGGTCCCCTGCGTGGTTCCTTGCTCTAGCCATTATGCCTGCTTTCCCATGCTATATCCAAATTAAAATGCAGAGAGAATTCAAAGAGGCAGATTGTAATCCTTGTGCTGGAATTTGGCTAGATGTCAGTGCCCTTTGTTTGATAAACAGCACCATGGGCTCTTTAGTGACCACAAGTGGTCAAGTCTTCAGTTATATGTTTCATCTCAAATACAACACCTCCAGCCGTACTGCACCCCTGCCTGTGTTAGGGCATTGGATCAATAGTGACTCAACAGGAAGAACACCTCTTCGATTTTAGCCCCTTGGGCTCTCTCCAGAGATCTCCTATCCAAATACGGTCTGCTTATCTTATGAGTTGTAATGGGATCTCAGAGTGGTATAACTGTAGCTATTAGCAAGGGAACAATGCAAAATCTCACATCTTTCCTTTTCCATCTCAGGTTTGCTGCCAAACCACAGGCCACTGCTTCCTGAAGGGCATGTTTCCAAGAAACCCAAGCTCAACAGGTAAATAGTCTTCTCTTGCCTTTAAGGGGTCTGGAGGTGGGAGGGCATTTCTGCCTCCAAACAAGCCTAAGGCAGTGAAGTCAGCCTGGATTCAGGACCTGTAACGAGTGAGGTTCTATCACTGTGCTCTGGCCTGCCAATGCTTCAAGGCACTCCACAACTAACCATACCTGATCCAAGCCATCCACACAGAGTTTAGAAACTGCTGGACACATAAGATACGTTCTCCTTCCCTCAAATCCATCGGCTTCCCCATAATTGGCAATAATACAGGGAAGATACTGCAGTGAGGACTGCTGGTACAAATCCCTGAGCTAGGTAGGATGCAGAGAAGCCCACGGTGGGCAATAACAGTGGATGGAGGAGGGCAGGCAGAAGGAGCTTGTTACAGGCATGCTGCACTCTTTGCCCTTTCCGTGTTTTCCCCTTTTGACTGTAGTTTGTCATTCACCCTCAGCTTGCCCGTCCTGTGTAACAAGCTCTCTTCTCTTCCTTCTTCTCCCCCCGCCCAGCCCCCTGGCCTTTGATGGGAGAATTGAAAACCCCCTGTCACCTCTTGTGCCTCGCTCACTGTTGGGAGGTGCTAATCCCCTGTTTATGACCTCACACTCTGTTTCCATGGAGATGTCAGAGCGGTTTATGAACCTTCATTAGAGAGTTGTGGGGTTACCAGAGGCCATGGGCCTGTTGCTGGGAGAGCTTAGACTCCAAATCTCAGGGTGGCTTGAGACTCCTGGGGTTTGGGCCTGGCTTTATAGCTGAGACTTGGTGGGCAGCTCTTTGGGGTTTGCAGGCCACTGGGGGTGTGCCTATACTGTAGTTAAAAATCCCCAGCTGGCGCATGACAGCTGACTCGGGCTAAGGGGCTGTTTCATTGTGGTGTAGACATTCAGGCTTGGGCTGGAGCCCGGGCGCTAAGACCCTGCGAGGTGGGAGGGTCCCAGAGCTCAAGCTGCAGCCCAAGCCCATATGTCTGTACCGCAATTAAACAGCTGAGCCCCACGAGCCTGAGTCAGCTGGCACGGGCCAGCTGCAGGTGTCTAATTGCAGTGTAGACATACCCACGCTGTGCTGTCAGCAGGGATCATATTGTGTGCATTCAGGGTCTCCACAGTGGGAGACTTTATAGGATACGGCCCCAGGCTCCTCAGATATTGGGCTCTGAAATAATACTTCACATTTCCATATCTTAAACCCCTTTATCCAGCACATCTAGGGTGGAGTGCAGCGATTGTTTATCACACACAGCAACTCTGCCCAGCTGGTTAGGACAGGAAATGGAGAATCCTAGAACTCACTGCAGGGACCAAGGCTCCAGGGCTAGCACCCTGACTTCTGCTAATTATGCTGTGGGCTCTTCAGTTGGGTACCTCCATATACATCTGGCAGCACAGCACCCCTGAGAACCAAGCTTGGGACTTGGTATCTGAGTGTTCTCTACTGGATCACTATCGCTTCACTCTGCAGTACCCTTGTTTCCTCTCAGTGGGAGGAGAAAGGTATCAGAGCTGGGACTGTGATTGAGTTAGAGAAGGCAGGGAACAGAGCTGGGCCGCAGCAGGCTGGGATTTGAGAGGGAGCTGGCAGTTTGTGAAGGAGGCAGGATTGGGGTTGAGAGATCAGCCTGGTGATTGGGGAAGATGGGGATGAAGCTGAGGGAGGCAGGCCAGCTGGGGGACTGCAATGAGGGCATTTCAGGAATGCTGCTTAGATATTGTCTCCTCTAACTGCTGGAGGTAAAAAGCTCTGCATTTTTGGAGCCTTGCCATGTCTCGGCTGCTGCAGCACTGTGAGAGCTTTGGCCCCATGCCTACTCCCACCTGTGCCTCCCACATTGCTCTCTGGAACAGCAGCCAGCACTGCACAGGGCAAAAAACTTTAACCACTTCCTTCCTCCTGCCCAAATCACCACCTCCCTTTCCCTTCATGGTACACAGCAGTGTCAAAAGATGGGCTTGTGGTTAAGATGCTGTACTGGGACTTGGGAGACCAGGATTCAGTCCCAGGCTCAACCACGGGCTCCCTGCATGACTTTGGACAACTCATTTAATTTCTCTGCCTTGATTTCCCCACATCTGTGAAGTTCCTTAAATATCCACAAGTATGTAAGTGGTGCTCCGATCCTGTGGCGATGGGGGACCTAAGATCCTGTCCATAGTGAGTTAGGTGGCCGGGACCTTTGAGCAAACTCACGCACCTCCATTCAGTGCAGTGAGAGTTGAGGAGTTTTTACCAGTTTCCCCACAAAGCCTTTAAGGTGTAACATTAGGACCCCTCAGGTCATCTGACTTGTCACTTTGCTGCCTTTGAGCCTATTGGATTTCAAACTGCCAACTTGGGGAGGGGTCAGTTGTGCTTTGAGAGGGGCCTGAGACTGGGTGGAGGAGGTCACTGCAGTGAGAGGCAGAGCAGAAGGGTCTGGCCTCTCTCAGCAGACACTGTCTCACACAGCTCAATGGTGTATTTACCAGTTCCCCAAGAGCAGTAGCCCCCACTCCCATCTTCCCCTGTGGGGACTGCTGTGTTGAGTGCTCTGGTCCTTACTAGCACAGCCTCCTGGCTTCTCCAGGTGCCTCCCTACTTGAATGAGATCCTGTAGTTTCCTTTGGCATTGCTGCTATAGCCTTGGAGACATCCGTGGGGATTTGCTGAGGGGTGTCCTTGCAAAAAGTTTCTAAAGAGACCCCAACAGGAGCTGCAGTGACACCAGGCAACTTTTCTGTCCAGTTATTAAAGCCCTGCAGTTCCTCTTCCAAGGAGAGGGAAACAAGTGAACGAGTTCCAGGAATCTTAAAACCAGCCTATGTAGCCACTGAACTCAACCAGCTCTTCCTGTAGTGCTGGCTGTCTCTCCCTGCCCACCCCTCCCAGTGCGACTGCTGTGTGAATGGTGTTAAAAACAACATTCTCCCTGCCTGTCACTCCTGCAGCATATTGACTGTGCTATTGAAATGCTTTCAGCTGGGCATGGCTGGCCTCTTAGCACTACATGGGACAGCCAGGAAGGCAGAGCACCTTGCATTACTCTGCAATGACCTCCCCCTCTGGCTAGAGGGGGATCACTTGCTGGGCTCTGTAGAGAGTCTTTCTGGCCTTTAGCTGAAGGAAGATGGCAGGTGGATGGGACCTGGAAGACATGAGGAAATAAAGCCAAGAGGAAGGGAGGTGAGGAGTGATGCGATGCCTAACTCCTGGGGGGTACCAGGGCTGCAGACTTTTGGAGAAGAACAGCTTGCTCAGATGCCTAGCTATGTCAAGCTCTCCCTGATTCTCATCCCCTTCCCACCACATGGTTGCCCTGTTGCAGGTCATTTCCCCTCATCCCCCTTCCCCTGAAACACACACTTCTGTCTCAGGAACTTGCATATGGTAGTTCCTTCTGTGGATCTTCTGAACAGGAGGCAGGACGATAGGGATGCAGAGCTTTGTGGTTCTGTGGGGAGTGAAGTTTCCTCTCTATGGGGCAGATAGTAGTTTGCCTTAAGCTGAGGGACAGTGTGTCTATATTAGCATCTTATCTGCAGGTATATGTGCTCACCCCCCTCTGCTCCTGAAATTCCTCTCCTCGCTCCCCTGTGCTGAAAGATAAGCAGCCCATTCAGCCACCTCTTGTCTGTCTGGCTCTTTGCCCTAGACAAAAGAGCTGGGAAGAGACTATCTAGCTCTGGACATGGCCACCAGAGAGCTCCATAAGAGGGTGTCAGGGAAGATGACCTGGGCTCATGTGTGAGGAGGGGAAAAGTTATCTTGAGCTGGATGTGAAGGTGTTTGGTGCTTTGAACCTCTTCTCAAACAGCCAGTGTAGGTCATCTTGAGGCTTAGACTGAATAAGTGCTCTCATTGGCTGCTGGACTGACAGGCTCAGGACTGCTGCCTGAGATGAGAAGGTTGGTGTTAGATTCCCATCCACCTTCCCTAGGGTCAGAAGAGATTCACTATTCGTAGTAGACCTACCTCTGGCAGGTCATTAAGTCAAAAACAAGGCAACCTTGCTGATCAGCATAACAATGGTTTCATTCCATCCCCATGGACCTTTCTGCTCCCCAAGTAGGAGTCACAGCCCAACATCTTTGCTAAAAGTTGGACTGAGGCTCTAAATCCTATTTCCAAGGACTTGAGCTTCAGTGTGTGACTGGCAGGAATCAGGCAAATGGCTTCATTTGGGGGAAGCAGAGGAGGTTTAACGCATAGCTCCTTCCAGAGTCCCATCAGTGCTGCTCAGAGCAGCATCAGCTGGAGGAACCAATGTAAGACTCCCTTGTTTCTCCCTCCCTTCCCTGAAGTGAGCTACTACATCGAGGCCCTGGCCAAGTGGCTCCATGGAGCCTCTCAAAGGGCTGTTCATTAAAGGACTTTCCCATGAAAAGCCAGCTGCACAAACAATCCCAACAGACAGTCTTTGTTCCTGAGGCATCTGCAGCTCCTTCTTTCCTTACCTGCTGAGATGGCGTGGAAGACCAGCTCTTGGGATGGGTTGTAGGGTTCCTGAGGCAACGAGCAAAGGACAGTTTATTGGGTACTTGTCAGACTCTGGCTTCTCACAAACTAACTTTGGGGACTGCACAGCAGCAGCCCCTGAACTTTTCCTCTGCTACACTTAAGGTCATCTCACAAAGGATGTTCTGTCTCCCAACATGCTGTGCCCAAATTCCACTAGTCCTGTCAATTTAAGTGACCCTGTTTCATAGCGCAGGGTTTGCCTTCTGATCTTATCTGGGTGATCGCTCTGACTGTGCTTGCCGAGTGCCACTGTAAGGAATGGTTTCAGAGTAACAGCCGTGTTAGTCTGTATTCGCAAAAAGAAAAGGAGGACTTGTGGCACCTTAGAGACTAACCAATTTATTAGAGCATGAGCTTTCGTGAGCTACAGCTCACTTCCTCAGATGCATATCGTGGAAACTGCAGCAGGCTTTATATATACACAGAGAATATGAAACATTCATATTCTCTGTGTATATATAAAGCCTGCTGCAGTTTCCACGATATGCATCTGAGGAAGTGAGCTGTAGCTCACGAAAGCTCATGCTCTAATAAATTGGTTAGTCTCTAAGGTGCCACAAGTCCTCCTTTTCTTTTTACTGTAAGGAATGCAGTCAAGCAAGATGACCTCTGTTGTAGGGCAGTGGGAGTTGCTGCCCAACCACTGGCCTCTTGGCCCAGTGAGTCTAACTTGTGTGTTGAGCACCCAGCGACCCCGGTCTGCCTTGTCCCCTTTGTCCCTCCATAAAATGTTTCACAAGTATGCTCCCTGCACATACATGGTGCCGTGTCTCTCATATCAGTTGTTCTTCAGGGAAACAAAAGCCCTGTTTCCTCTTGACTGTGAAGGGGTCCCATCGTGTTACCTGATGCGTGAACCTCTCCTCATTGGTCCCTTCCCTGAAGTGTGATAAGAGTCCCTCCCTGATCTGAGCTCTTTTTTCCATCAGGTCACTTGCAGCATCCCCGTTTCCCACTCAAGGTGCTCCCAGTAATGTGGTTGGCCCTAACTGTTCCCATTCTTGCTGCCCTCATTTTGTGTGTGGCAGGGCAAGCACTGAGGATTGGATCATTGGGAAATGGTAAGAACATAAGAATGGCCATACTGGGTCAGACCAAAGGTCCATCCAGCCCAGTATCCTGTCTGCCGACCTTGGCCAATGCCAGGTGCCCCAGGGGGAGTGAACCTAACCGGTAATGATCAAGTGATCTCTTTCCTGCCATCCATCTCCACTCTCTGACAAACAGACGCTAGGGACACCTTTCCTTACCCGCACCCCCTGGTTTGTTTTCGGTTACACACGCTACCCTGCATAAGAAGGAGTCTGCATTCAGGATTGGAAGAGCCCTCTGTGCTTTAACACTAAGGAGGCATTTGAGAAGTGACAGTAGTAGAAGCAGGTCTAGTGCAAGAGTGTGATACACCTACTGAGGCTGTGATAGCTTGTGGTTAGCAGCTGAGCCGGAGAGAGGAGATCCGGGTCTAAGCAGCACTCTTGGCTGAATGTGGTCTCCTCCCTGTTGTCAGGATACTGCCCAGGTGAGAGACCTCTCACTGTATTTCTCATATCCCCTTTGCTTCCTGTTTGCTACTGTTCTTGACAGTAGTAGCTTGTTAGTGCCATCTGTTAGCTGTTTTACCAGCTGAGGGCCTATTGTAGCAATACTGTTGTTGGGTATCCACGTTTTGGTGGCCAGCGTGTAACAGGGTGTGTTAGCTGTTGTGCCCCTTCTCAACGCGCATTGGAGAGATGCCTCTGCCCATGGTATCATGTTTGTAGAAACTGGATGTAGAAAAGCCTTCGATTCCACCTCTTGGCAATGCAGAATTGTTCCCTACAGGGCACTTTCTAGTGTTTTGCCCAGTTTAGGGCTTCTGCCGCCTCCTTGAGATGATTCCACAGGCTACGGAGATGATCCCTCACTGTCAGGGATTGTTCCCTGATCTTCAGCCTGCATTTTTCTTTTCTTAATTTCATCACATTACACCTAGTTATGCCTCTCTTATGCTTTCACCGAGTATGTGCTGAGCAGTTACATGCCACAGCAACACAATCTTTTCAACGGCCAGCTTGAGAGAGTGGGATTTTGTGAGGCTTTTCCAGTACGATGTGCAACTTCAGTCTGCATTCAAAAATTCCAGAGCCGTGTGTGCAGGCCACACACACCAGAACAATCTGGGAAGCTGTCATGAGCAGCTGCAGATCAAACCGCCCTCCTTGCTTTCAAGATCAGAAACCGCACTAATTTGGCAGCTTCCTTTCTAGTATCTAAGTTGTTAGAGGCCAAGTGTGGGAGATCGCTGTTCTGAGCTCAGTGGCCATCCCAGAGGCAGAGTCTGGAGTCACTTTTATGTGGATGCTGCACGGGATGCTCATTTGGTCAGGACCAAAATATTGGTTAAAGCAAAACTCCATGAAATCATTCCTTCCATAAACTATTACAGGGATTATAGTTGTGAATGTAGGTCGTAGCTTCTCAGGGCCTGCTCTCTGCCAGTGGGAGATGCTGTGGAATTATGGGGTAGAAGCGCTGGATTTGGAGAGCTCACAACTACTCCATTTCCACCTTCCTGCCAGAAGGAGGCATTATAAGGCTTGGAGTCAGAGTATTGGGTGCAGATAGCTCCCAGTTTATTCTTCCCTAGTCTTAGCCCTTCTTTGTCCCTTGGAGAAAGGAGAAGTTACACTGGGTTAGGTAAGAAGGAGATTACTTAGTAGCAACTGGCTGCTAAACTCCTAGAAGGAAGTTTTCGCTGGGATTAGTGTCTCCTGCTGACACACCTTTCCACTTGCTGGGAGCTGTTATCCGCACTTAACTTATGTGGCATGTGGCTTCTCACCTGCATTGAAAGCCTGTAGCCCTGTTTCCTATTAATTCAAAAACAAAGAACCAGAGCAGCCTCAGGTGAGTGGAAGCTAAGAGGCATCCTGGGAAGGGGGCGTGGCAAGGAGGAGGCAACCCTGCCAGCACTTTGATAGAGGGTTTCCTGCATAGGCTCAAGCCCTCTGCTCTTAATCCAGACAAGAGCCAGATTGAAAAAAGTTCAGTCAGGGTTCAGAAGTTCAGCCTTGAGCTGCACCAGGATGGCTCCTGCACGCAGGTCCACAGCTGCCCCATGTGCAAGTCATTTCCCTCACCCTAGCACACTCCTTAGTGTTAGCAGCAGTGTCTGGATAATGTAACTTGTAGGCTCTTCCCTCTCACAAAGTGAACCCTGGAACCTGACTTCAACGTGCCATAGAAATTTGGGATGGCCCAGGGTACTCCAAAGACCACAGGTGACCAACTGCAGCTGTTTTTATACTTCTCATTCTTGCCACTACCCAGCAGGGTTGAAAATAGCTTTGCATGCTGCTCACTCCCACCATACGTTGTTACATAGTGGTGATTGTGACGCGGGGCTAGCCGCATGCACCTCTCCCAAACCTCGTTCCCCAGGACTGGTAGCCATGGCCCCCTTTGGCACCCGTGTGGCTAAAAGTTTGTGAATACTCTTAGAATGCAGAATGCTTTGTCCATCCATACTCCAAGGCACATCAGGCTCTAAGCTCTGCCCTGGCAGCACCGATATGCTTAAGAAAATGCAACTGTGTGAAGTGTAGGAGAAAGCAAAGACCCCTCTACAATGGACCCTAGTGCTTGGATACAATGGTAATGGGAGATAAGGAAACTTGAGAGGAATGGGATGCACAAATTATCAAACGAAGCAGTGTGCTTGGAAACCAGAATTAGCCTGAAAACTCCAGGTGCTGGACAGGTTCCATGGCCTTCCTCTCTGTGTTCCTTCCAGATAGAAAGTGAGTGCATTCTAGCATCAAACAGTGGGAAGAAGGGGTTAGGCAGAGAGTAGGAAAGGTGCTTTGCAGCAGAGTGGCAGGTCTTGGGCCTCAGGGCGATGCTTGCTTTTTGCCATTGCAGGATCATCAAAGTAAAAGGCAGCAAGCAAAATAGGTCAAAATTGAGTTTTGGACAAAGCAAGCATTAGAAACAGTAAAAGCAAACTATGCTCCAGGAAGGGAGAGCGTCCAAATGTCTGTTTCAACTAAAAATGAAAAGCCCCAGCCTGCTGTCCCCAAAGGAAGCCAAAGGGCTGGAGCAGAGGGTTGGATTAGACCTGCTCAAAGGAGAAATAACAAAAGCTCTAAAAACAGGCCATTACTAAATCCTTTTTCCTATGCCGATTTGGGGTGAGCGCTTCCAGCGCCCACATGGAAACAGACCAGGGATTTCTTAAAGCCACTGGCTGTCTAAACGTGCACACAGCATTGATGTATATCTCCAACATTCACTGTGCTTCCCTCTTCTAGTGAGATCATTTGTTATCACGGGAGCTCTTTCCCGTAAGTGGATGGTCATGTGACCAAAACTGCACTTGGCACATTGTGATGCATTGAAACAATTTTGGATTTTCCTCCTCTTTCCCTGTAGTTAAGTTCCTCTCCATCGGAGCTCACTGTAGGTGCATGGCTGCAGTTCAGATGAAATGTAAAAATAAGGACCCTGTCCCCTTGTGCTCATTAAAGATCCCATAGAACTTCTCCCAAAAGATATAGCATTAACCCCAGTTTCTGGCCAAATTCCAAATTGGTCATTGCTTTTGGTCTCTCTAAATCCTGCCTGCATTTTCAGTTGAATATGGGAGTCTCCTTCACTTCCTGTCCTAAAGACTCCATTAATGCACCAGTATAAGGGTACGTCTACACTACCCGCCGGATTAGCGGGTAGTGATCGATCTATCAGGGATCAATAAATCGATCCCCGATCGCTCTGCCGTCGACTCCTGTACTTCACTGCGGTGAGAAGCGGAAGCGGAGTTGACGGGTTAGCAGCGGCAGTCAACCCTGCGCCATGAGGACACGAGGTAATTCGACCTAAGATACGTCGACTTCAGCTACGCTATTCTCCTAGCTGAAGTTGTGTATCTTAGGTCGATTTCCCCCTCCCCCCCCAGTGTAGACCAGGCCTAAGATTAACCATAGAAAGGGACTGATACAATGTATGCAGATGAGAACAAGTGAGTTGATTCTGTGATGTGCAACTCGCCTCCCATTCTCACCCCCTTCCTGTAGTCTCCTCTGGACATGTTCATGTCTGCTCTAGTTGTAAGCTCCTGGACGAAAAGCCTAAATCTCTTTATTTGTCTGTAAAGCAGCTGAGAGGCAACTTTGTTTCAGTAGCAGAGATCTTTAGACACAATTTGTTTGTAAAGTTCTTCGGGATCCTTGAGGAAGAAAAGTGCTGGCAAAATGTGTACTGTTTTCGTATAGTCCATAACCACCCAGCACTGTGAGATTTATTTTACAGTTCCCAAGCATGTAGTAAATGCCTTGCTATACATATAAATTGCACATGGCCTCTGCCCAAAGCACTTAACCTTTAAATTCACACATGATGCAAATAAGAGGTAACAAAACCTTTTGTTTGTTTGTTTTGCTGGGGTGGGGGGAACAGATTGGGGATCATACTAAGATCACATGATTACTCAGCAGAGATGGCAAACAACATTGTTGGACAAAAAGCTTACCAGGCTGTTACAAATTTTAATTTGTCCAAGTGTGGTTTACATCAGAGTTTTGCTTCAGATCTTGCCTGACAAAACTTATTTCTTCAAGGACTTCTATTCCCTCCCTACCAGTAGCAAAAGATTTGAAGGGCAACAAAACTCCAGGCTTCCCAGACATGGAATTAGATCCCTGCTAGCTGACACTGGGCATGAAATTCCATCTTGTGTTCAAGGCCAGATGTAAAGTTCAATGGTAAAAATCCAGTGTAGTCCGTTAAATCACTAGGAGTTGCTCTTGTGATATATTTGCAGTTGTAATTCCACTCCCAGCGCTTTTTGCATTGCAAGTTCTGGTTTCCTGCACCAGCATGTTGGAACACAGTTATACAAGCACATCACAACTAATGTGTGTGTGTGTGATTAATTGGTCAGAATCCCAGGAGAAATAGCTGCCTACCTAATGAAAATAGACTAACATCTTTGGAGACTTTCAACTGAGTTGGGCCTGCCTTATTCAGGCTGGCTGTGGAGCTGGTATCTTCCCAATAAGATGGCACGGGGGGGGTGGGGGGTGAATTTAGAGTTGGCTTTTGATACAGTAAGGAACTGGATGCTCAAACTGGGTCAGATGGATAACTTGCCAGGAGCCTGCACCTACACAGAATGGAGCTCATGGCAGTTGCCATTGTCTTCCATACAGAGGTACAGCCTATGAGTCCCAGGATGCAGTGTTCCCTTTCAGTGATCCTTCTTGATCCAGTGGGGAGTTTTGCTTACTGTGTCCTCTGGTGTTCATAGTCCTTGCCTCTGTAACAAAAAGGTGGCAGTGGCCACCCCTGATTTAGCCAAAGCCTTTTCTCAGTTATCAGTCTCAAATTTGAGGTGCTTTTCTGCTTCTGTTTTTACAGGTATCTTACCCGCTGGTCAGTCAAATCTGCTAAGCCCATCTGGAAGAGGGGTCCTAAGTGGTGCAGAGTCCCCTTCCGTGTTGGACACCCCTTGCTGATGGATAACATCAACTATGGGCAGAAGCCTGTTTATTTAAATCACTGAGGCACAGCGGAACTTGCACAGCCAATGGATCACAGTTCTTCAGGCCACTCTGCCCTTGTTCTGAGTTTCTCAGCCCCAGCGACACCCTGATTCCAAGCATCTCTCCTTTTAGCATTCTGCATGGTCTCCAGCGAGCAAGCAACCATCTGCTCCTTTGGGGGCATGCAGGATTCGTCATCATTGCCTTCCTGTGCAGTTAGAACAAGGGGTGACATTTGATTATCATTTAAAAGCAGGAAAGGATCGGATCATGTCTTCGTGACGACCCAAGGGGGTTTTTGCAGCAGGAAGCTTTAGAAGGAGAATACCTCTCAGATCTGATTTGTCACTGGCCCAAGCCCT
Organism: Lepidochelys kempii; assembly: GCF_965140285.1. Lineage (NCBI taxonomy): Eukaryota > Metazoa > Chordata > Testudines > Cheloniidae > Lepidochelys > Lepidochelys kempii. The sequence goes on along the minus strand of NC_136382.1, from coordinate 148,942,227 downwards.
ACAACCTTTGACTCTGAAGAAAAGTTCTCTTCTCCCTACTACCACATCAGGAGTGATGGAAATTGTGTTAATCAGTGCTGAAGTGGAATATTTGTGTAGTGTGTAATGACTTTAGTCTGAGGCAGAAAACACATGCCAGTGGCAGGCAGGCATTTGGCATGATGACTGTGTCTCACTGTGTGCCTGTTAGCATTATTTACTGGCTCACTGTAACTCCTGTTCCTGACAAATACAAAACACATTGACATCCTTGGTCTTTCTTCTCCTTCCGTGTAAACTTGCTGAGAGCCACTCTTGTCAAGGTTGCAGCTGCTGCCTGGAACAGTGTGTGGTTGGAGCTTATACATCATTGTCTGTCCTGTAGCTCTGTTCCTGTACCGTTCATACACACAGCTGGCTTTCACCTTAGTGAGCAATCCTACTTCCAAAATGTTAGGTATGGGCCTGATGCAAAAGCAAGATTAAATTTACTAGGGTTCATTGCTGCTATGTCTCCCTCTATCCAACATACCTCTGAGGCGCCAGGCTGTGTAGCCCTTTTTTATTATCTTCTGTTGTGCTGGTGAGTGCTGTGTTAGCTTAGGCAGGACCGTCTGTTACCATCTACCACCATGGACAAGAGAAGTGAGGGAGAGTCAATGACCTGTGTTGTGTAGCGGGTCAGACTAGATGACCAAAATGATCCTTTTGGGCTTGAGTCTGTGAAAAGGAAGCTCTAGATTCAGGCCAGGCGGAGTGCAAGATGCCTGGATCCTTGGCTTTAGGGAAGATGTAAGTGTTGACTCTAAGTGTGTTGAATCCTTAGGTAAAATCTCTAGCTGAGCCTCTCAGAAAATGGAGGCTAGGAGCTCTATCACCATATTCTGTCCCTTTCCGCTCTCTTTGAACGATCGCTACTCACATTGTGTCTAGAATAAACACACTTCCATGGCATCTTTTCTATGGCGGGTAACCCAAATCAGCCATCAATGTGATAGTGGGAGAATGACTGGGTGAGACAAGTGCAGTGGTACGCCATGTGGACCCTGAATGGCAGAACCTGAGAGCACAGTATTTACCAGCGCAACAGACTGACTCTTGTACAGTTGGGTCTTTCACTTCTGCCAGCAGTGAGCAGGGTGGACCTCTACTTTTAACAAAAGAGACCCCCTTCTCTCCTCAACACCCACACCGAGCACAAGGTGGAGTGTGGAGCCCTGAGTGTAGGCAAGACCTAGAATGCAGCAGCTTTTCCTTCTGATACTGAGACAGAAGCCTTATTTTCTATTTATGTTCACATGCTACAATCAACCTTCGCTCACGCTGCCTAGGAATAAGATCTGGCACACAATGCCTGAGCACTCAAACGGGGCCTAGGTTTAAGAATACACACAGTGAGGCATTAGGGAAATCCTCAGGACTCTTTTTGGGGCACAGAAAACTGCTGACAGGTGCAAGGATTTCACACAGGTTTATTAGAACAAACAATAACTGCAAATCCCCAAGTATAAAATCTAAATGTGACACCTCTTCCCTTGAATTCTCAGCTTGGGTGGGCAATTCACAGCATGAAGGGCAGGTCTATGTTCTTCTCACCTGTGCCAAGGTAGATATAGCCATATTGTTTAGTCATGGGGGTGTGGTAGAATGTCAGTCCTGGCCACAGCAAGCTCCTCAGAACCACCAGGCTGCCTCCCCTCTCCAGCTGGATGCTCCAGGATCCTACATAACAACAATGTGGCTGCTGAGAGTCAGCACAAATGCAAGACACCCTTCCTGCAGTGATATGTGCTAAGATCAAGGAGTGATCCCAATGGGTTGCTGCCTGGCTAGCACAGGGAGGTGAATTAAATGGTACACAAGGCTGAGCTAGCACAGCGGGGACTCTGCTACCTTATGGGTGTTGGGGATATCAAAGGATCTGCCATACCAGGAGGACAAAGAATTCTGAACCCTTCCACACCACTCACCCTAGCACTCCAGGCTGCCTTTCTATTTCCAGGCACTCCCCTCTAGTTTCACTCAGCATTTTCCCACAGCTATGGTGTGATGAGAGGTACCGGTGTGTGATCTGAGCCTAAGAGTCAGCAGATTCTGTTATTGGCTCTATTTGCTAAGGGAGGCAGCAGATATTCTAACGTGGGGCTCTGTAGCCTGCTTGGTCTGTGTACCCACTGACCCAAAAAAAAAAAAAAAAAATGGTTAATGCAGAGTTAAGGTTGCATGCTGGTATTTTGTGTCCTTCCAGAATGTAAAGTTCTGAAAACCAGGAAATACAGAGGTAAGGTACACAGCTATGCAACTTTAAACCCATAACATGCACCTCTGTAGCAGCCCTCCCAATACTTACCTCCCCCATGACCTGAGCACCTCAACCCCTCTCCCCTCCCCTCCCACTCATTCCCATTTTCCTCTTCTGTTTCTGCAGCCTCCCCTCCCTCCCTTCCTCCCCAAACATTCACCTGTCATTTATTTTCTTTTCAAAAATAATTTGAATGCCTTCTGAGTTTTCTGCTGTATGCAGATTACATTTCCCCAAACTAAAAAAAAAAACCTTTGACAGAGGCAGATTGTAGCAATGCCTATTCCTCCTCCCCCTCCACCCCTCCCCCCAGATTTCTGGCAAGTGTCAGATTTGAATTTACAGTGCCTCAGTGTTGTTCAAGTTTGATGTCCCCTTGAGTCACACAGGTCTGATGAGCTACGGCGGGCTAGCAACTGTCTTGGGCTGTCTGTCTTCAAAGTGTAATCTGTTTGGCTCACGAGTGTTAAGTATGTGCGTATCTAGATGCCAAACTCTCTTTCAAATACTGTTTTCAGTTGTGTTCCTGCAAAGGGCTTAGTGGGTGCCTTGCACTAGTCGGGGTAAACGATGAGTGATTGACACCATTTTGGCCATGATCACAGGCATGGTTTGATCCTATGTCTGCACACAAAAAAGTTGGTAGACTCTGTCAACTTTAAAAATAGCGTCTTCTTTTTTCTCTCCAGTGGGCTATTTCTTGAGAACCTCTTACACAACTGACCCCAAATTTGGATAACTGACTCTACCCCTCGTCTCCATGAAGCACATCAGATTTCAAGGCAATCCAGCTGAGTCGACCTTTAAACAGAAAGCAGTTCTCAACCTTAACTAAAGCAGCAATGGCATTCTGCTATTATTATATGGTACCTGAGCTAGCTATATAGCTGATCTCAGGAGGCTAACTTGGAGTGGAGTACTAAGCCCTGGAGCAATTTGCTCTGCTCATCTCAATCCTTGGATCCAAGCTTCTAGCAGCCTTGGGAACAGGAATCCGCAACTGGTCAGGAGCTAGACTCTTTTCCCAGAATGCTGCATGAAGACAGAGAAAAGATTTCCAGCTCCAAGATGGAAGATTTGCCCTGTTGTAGGTCCTGAGTGAGAGGAAAGAAGAGAAAAGTGAAAGGCAGGGACACTTTTCAGAGCTGCCTCCAAGCGCTGAGTGATTTATAGAAAAGGTTAATTTTCCTGAGCCTTTCTTGGCTCCACCTTTAGAGTGGGGATTAGTTTCAGTGTTAATTGTGCTTTGGCTTTGCTGAGAAGGTTAGGAGCCAGTGTGAAAATGCAGTTTCTCCTGGAAGTGAGAAGCTCTGAGCTGCTATTTGTTTTATACTTGACAGGACATTCTGGAAACAACCCACCAGAGAGGAGGTGGCAGGAGTGTTAACTAGGATTCAGCGCTAGGGGCCAGGAAGTGCCTGGAGAAGAAAACATGGGTTGCGACACCAAATCTGCAATGGCTAGAGCAGAGATGGGCAAACTACGGCCCATGGGACTGTACTGCCTGGCCCTTGAGCTCCCGGCTGGGGAGGCTAGCCCCTGGCCCCTCCCCTGCTGTTCCTCCTTCCCTGCAGCCTCAGTTTGCCGTGCCACCAGCATCCCAGGGGGAAGTCAGGGTACAGGGGGCAGTTGGATAGGTGTGGGAGTCCCAGGGGGCCTGTCAGGGGGTGGGGGTGTGGATAGGGGTCGGGGCAGCCAGGGGACAGGGAGCAGAGGGGGTTAGATAGGGGGTAGGGTCCCAGGGGGGCAGTTAGGGGTGGGGGATCCTGGGAGGGGGCGGTCAGGGGACAAGGAGTAGGGGGGGTTGGATGGGTCAGGGGTTCTGAGCGGGGCAGTCGGGGCAGGAAGTGGGAGGGGGCAGGGTCAAGCTGTTTGGGGAGGTACAGCCTTCCCTACCTAGCCCTCCATAGAGTTTCGGAACCCCGATGTGGCCCTCAGGCCAAAGAGTTTGCCCACCGCTGGGCTAGAGAGAGGTAAAATGCATGGGGAGAAGGGCTACTGGTAAATCTCCCCGATCCAAACAAGAAGCAGCTATAAAGCATCAGGCCCAAATCAGAAAGACAGCAGCTGGAACTGTCAGGCTCCTACTGGCCCATAGGTCAGCTAGACTGAGAGTCTTATCAATTTTTGCTGCTTCCAGAACAAGCAAAAAGCCCCAGTCTGTACCTAATGGGTGGCTTGGTTCACTTCTTTCTGCTAGATCCCTGAGGGCTGTGATGGGCAGCTTACAGGACTCAGTCTTGTTATTTCATGTCTGTGTGGCCACTGAAAGAATTGAGATGCTGTACTCTTCCATCTCACCACTGTGCAGCTGATCCCCCCACTTTGCCTACGCCTTGACAAATGCAGACAATGCAGTGCTCCTAATGATTCAGACCCCTGTGAAATGCGGCTCAGGACAAAAAGTAGATGACTCGAGATCAAGCCTAACGAGACAGAGGAGATGTTGGTTGGTGGGAGGATGCATTTCCTGGAACTATGGTCTCACCATCCACTAAAATTATCTCTTCACCCATGCACAAAGTGGTGAGCAGGCTTACCATTGTTATGTATTTTAAATGCCAGAATAGCTGTGGCCAGAAATGCTTTCTTTCATCTTCTGATGGCCAGACAGCTGTAGCCATTCCACCCTTATACAGCCCAAGCCAGTGCATTATGCATCTATCTCCTCCCGACTGGATTTCTGCAATGCTCTCTACTTGGGACTGATGCTAAAGGCCCATTCAGAAACTGAAACTGGTCAACTGTGTGGCTGTCTGCCTTTTGAGGAGATGACATCAAAACAGAGCTCTGCGCTCTACCCTACCTGCTAATCAAATTTCAGATCATATTGACGTCTTTGTCCTTAGCTTTAAGTGGATTTGGGGCTCTGCTATCTTAGAGCCTGACTTTCCATAGCCCACTGTGTGAGATGCACTCAAAAAAGGATGCTTCCGGTGAGAGAGAGCAGGTTTGAACTCAGAAAGCACGGGGCTGGAGTGTTCTCCGTGGAGGATTTGTAACTATGGAGCTCTCATTCACCAGAGAGCAGGCTGAGCTCACATCTCACCATCTTGATACAACAGTGCAAAACCCACCTTTTCATGCAGGAGTTTTCCAAATAAGCGTGTCATAGATCACCCTAAGCCTGCTCTTTTAGAAGTCAATCACCAGCATCTGAGCACGATCAGAGAGCAGTCGAATGGGAAGAATATCCCTTTCTTTCCCCTTTGAGAGAAGGTATTACAACAGCTCCCAAGAATTAAGAAAATTAAATGCTTCATTCACACCATGCTGGGGTCCTTCCTAGTGCTGTGAACCGAACCTCCACTGAGGTCACATCTGGGAGGAAGGCTGGTCTTGTGTTAAAGTATAAGATGAAGAAAGAGGTAGAACTCCTAGGTTCTATTCCTGCCACTGACTCAGCACGAGCCTATGTGAGTTATTCCACTCAGTACTTCATTCAGTTTCCTTCTCTGTAAAATAGAGCTAAAGCCTACCTCATGGGAAGATTGAGGTTTAATTCATTAGTCTGATAAGTGCTTTTATCAGGTTCTCAGATGGAGGGTACTAGGGAAATACAAAAATCATTTGTACTGCAGGGGAAATGTAAATAGAATTAATAGTAAGAATTAATAGTAAGAAGTGGCTTTTACCAGCATTAAGTACTACTGTTTGTAAGCCCCAGTTCTGTGTCAGATGTGGCCTGTGCTGTAACTAAACCTCACCTGGGGTTGACTCCACAGTTTGGTAGTAACTAGGCAGTGGTTCCCCAAGAAGCAGGGGCCTGGAGAATCACTGAGCTTGTGGCAGAAGCTTCCCACAATAATGCTGCTTAGTTTAAGTTTCTGTTCTTTAAAATGAAGGGGGGAAAAAAGGACAATTTACATTTTAAGTTGCATCCGCCAAAGGTAAATAAGTCAAGCGCTGTCTGTGTGCTGAAACTATTGCCTGTCGCAGCTCCAGAAGGGAAGGGAGGGCGCTGCTGTGTGGGAGGAAAGAGCATGGGAAAAATATCCTCTGGATGAAGATCTGGAGCTTCCTATTCCCTCTTTGGAGCAGACTACAGCCTCCGCCCCTCCAAACACAGGCAGGAATGTTGAGGAGTTCCTTACATCTTTCCAAACAATAAAATGTTTTGAAGCTCAACCAACCAGTGTTAAACCACTGCCTCTTTTATGGCCCTTTGAGAGCTGCCAGGATACCTGGGCTGCATTTCAAAAGTCAACCTCCCTCTCAGCTTCTTACTTTCCGATCACAGATAGAAATCCCTGTCTCATCCTCCGTGTCTGTCTCAGCTCTGGGCTGAACCTTGTTCACAGAGCAACAGGGAGTATGCAAGGGTAACTGTAGTGGGAGAGGCTTTTTAAACAATGCTGTTTGCAGAAGAGCTTCCCCCAGTGTATGGGCCACTTTCAAGCTAACCTCCAATTGCACAGCTACTTTGGAAGTGGTTCAGTGCTCCTCATTTGGGGGTGATGCTGAGAAAAGGCAGCTTTATACGGAACGCGACTCTGATACAGAGGCGTCATGTCCTAAAAGGTCCCTACAGGGTAATAGAAGTGACAGCACCAGCTCCTCTTAAAAGGAGGAAAGGTCCTATGGCTAGAGAGGGAACAGCATGGCTGCATTCACCACTAACATCATACATAAGACGACCTTACACCACTGCAATTCTGCCACTTCTGGGGGAAAAACTGAGGACATGGTCAACAACACAAATGTTAATATCCATACACATGACAGCATGGCCAGGTTCCCTTTCTAAAGCAACCGCACATCCTTCATAGCCACAAGCATTTAGCTCTGATAGTGCATCACCCACACCTACATCACCCTTAGCTTCCACTTCTACTAGTGACAAAAAACCTACACTGGGGAGAGTTTCACACTCCTACTTCACTGTCGCTAACTGCAAAGGAGTGGGCCATAAGGAAAGGAAAGGGCTCCCCACTCTAGCTCTTGGTGGAATTCTATGCCCACGAGCATTCTCACATTGCACACTAGCTTTGTAGAGCAAATCCTTACTACTCCCTGTGGGGCTTAGCCCCATCATGCCACTCACCGGCTGCAAGCTGAATCTCTCCCACTTGCCCAACGTGCCACCTGCATCCCACATGTTCAGCTATAGTCAAACATTTAAAATTCCCTGTTTGAATTTCTTAATAAAAACTAAACTAAAACACAGCCTGGCCAGAGGTTCAATGGTATTAAAAAACCCACCAGAGGCAGGAAAGCGGAGCCTACAAAGAGTAGAATGTTACCAAAAAGGGTTCTTGCCTATTCCTAATGCCTGCAACATCCCTGTTACCTAAATGCAATTACACCCAAAAGTTCTAGGGGAAAAGTTTTAACTTCACGGCCTTCTCTCTACATTTTTCTCTCCTATTGTGAACTATTTTTTATTACAAAAGATAAAGCATTTCAGTTAAAAACAAGGTATCTGCTTTCTTATGGCAAGGAGGAGCCCCTGCTTCCCAGAATCACATTGCTCAGGTGCCTGTGAGATTCACACCCAGCCCAGCTAGACCTACTGGTCTAACACCATCTGATCTTCAGGAAGGGGCTAAAATTCCCCCACTAGCTGAATTTCTGCCAAAGAGAAGGATGCAGACTTTGCACAGAAAGGCTCAGGAACAGGGATCTGGAATGGAGCCTTGCACTGGGAAACAGCAGAACTAAAGCTGAGGGGGTAGGATGTTTACAATACCAGTCTCTTCCTAGCTGCTGTGATTTTGATTACTACAACCCGTCACTTCATCGTGGGCCCTGTATGGTGGGTTTAGGAATCTCTTAGAGTTGCAAAGCACCCTCCTCCTCAAGTGCAGGCTTCCGTTGGATTCCGTCACACTCCATATTTCTTGCTCAGCTGGTCGCTGTGGAAACGTTTTTGGAGCGTGCCAGAAGTCACGTAGCATCTACCTGGGGAGCCCCTGCATTAATCCGTCACCTTCGTGGATTCCTGTGATCCCATTGGTTACAGGCAAGAAAAAGAAGGAGTCTCTCACCCCTCCTTGCTCTGAATGAAAGACGCTTCCTCTAAATCTTGCTGCTGGTTTTCAGGCTCAATTCAGCTTCTTTTAAGCTTTTGTTACTGAACAAATGTGACGTTTTTGAAAGAAAGATTAACAGTTCGATGAAAAGGCTCAATGGGCAGCTTTGTTTCAGCCTTAGGATCCTTCTTCCCCTCAGAATTTTCGGTCACTGTCTCTTTCTTAACCAACGGAGAATATTTGTCTGACTCAGAGGAGATTATGGCTGCCTTGTAAGTCTCTACCTCACTTGATCAAAAAGTGTTGGCCACTGTTAGGATGTAGTTATGACACGTAGGGGATGGATTAGGGGCAAATGTTGGAAATTATCCTACAGTAAGGGACTGTGTGTTGGCTTCTGTGTTAGCACACACGAGCACAAACTGTGATCCAGACTCAGTGCACTCGCTGCATATCCCATTCACAGCTCTGTGGAAAAACCCGTAGGATGGGAAGAGTTACACAGAGGCAGCCACTCACACAGCTCCCAACTCATCCAGTTAGCAGGACTAGAAGAGGAGCTCAGGAGTTCCCCCCCCCCCCCCCCCGATCCCAACTCGCACACCCAGACTATTCCCTCCCCTTCCTAGTAGGAATAGAGGTCATGGGTCAGAATCTGGGAGTTTTCATGCTAACAGACTCTGCATTAACTTTAGTGGAAATTTCCCTGTAGGTTTGCCATTTTCACAGGGAATTGTGTCACAAGGTGACGTCCCTAAACTTCTCCACTCTCCAGGCAGCCACATATCCCGTAAACCCTCAAAGCCCCAACCCACATGATGTTTGTATAGAAGCGTTTCTAGGGTATGAAGGGACAGGTCAGTGTCATGTTGACTCCCCTTCTTCCACAAGTTCTATAGCCAAAGAAGTAGGATTTCTGTTCCTTCCATCCCTTCTGCATCGTGCCCCAGAGGGGGAAGATATGTCCCATTGCTTCCAGATTATTTTTGCACGATAAATCTTCAGCTATTCTTCCGTAATCTGTGGCATTAACAGTCACCTATGATGGGAACTGCGGGGAAGTCAAACTAATGAACGATAATTCCATAGGTCAGGGATGGGAAGAGAGAATTTAACTGTGCACGAGCAGTCTGCGGGGCATGCAGCACAGCTCTGCTACCCTGAGCGGCCATTAAAATAATAAATAGCTAGGAGACAATATAAATGCAGCTGACGTCAATGCCAACCTGGGAGCAGGCACAGTGTGCCACATCTCATGTGAAGCCACATCAGATGCAGATTGTTCCTCGCAAAAGCTGTCTTGGTTAAGCTTTCTCTAACGTCCAGTAACACTGTTACTGCCCTAGCGCTTCACCTTCATATAATGTCTCATCATTCCCCAGAATAAGGTTTATTCCGCTACTGATTTATGTGGCAATAAACCAGAACACATGGTTCTATCTAAGAGGCTATTCCTGCATTTCCTGTCAGGTCAACAAAAAAGGCATTAGCAAAAGTGGAATGAACAAGAGACCAGGAACCAAAATGGAGACTGAGTGGGGATTTTTTTTTTTTTTTTTTTTTTTTTTGAGGAAGAAAGAACTTTAAATACAATCCCTGGAAAGTTGCTGCAAAGACTCTTTGTCTCTGGCTTCGTCATCGCCTTGTAGCAATTGGGACGGTGAAAGCCTCCACCACAGCCCAAAGGTTGATGGACAATCCTGCTCCAGTATAAACTCAGCCAAGGCCTTTGGCTAAACAAGCCCCCTGAAGTGATGTAGAGTTGGGACCCAAAGATAGTAAATACACTGCTTTATGCATAGAACCCAAGCCCAAGGAAAACAGACATCATTCCAGAAATCAGAGCAGACTGTGGACAGCAAGTCCAAAACTGTAATGCTAGCTGCCTCTGGAGTTCTCCTGCTGCTCTGCCACATGAGGGATTCCAGTCCAGTCCGGAACTCCTCAGCTGGCAGTGCCCAGCTCCAGGAAGAGGGAACATCTTGTGTCACTCTTGAGCAGCTCCCTTGGGAGTGGCACTGACAAGTCTGAAGTGACTCCAGACTCCTCTCCACTTGGCAAGAAGGATGGGTAGGGCTGATGTGGAGCCTTTGAAGGGGAAAATTATGGAGGAACTGAACATATGCATGCTCTCACTCACATGTGCACACTTGTACACTAGTGCAAAATCCCAACAGCCCTTCTTGGAAGTTGTCTAATCTGAAGGGGGACAGATAAAGCTCTTCTCTGACAGGTCAATATATCAGACGCAGTCTGGTCTCTCTGTCCTCATCTTCTTCACAAAAAGTCTGAAGCTCTCTTCAATACTAGACTTGCTCATTTTACTTTTTGATAAAAGAAAAGGAGTACTTGTGGCACCTCAGAGACTAACAAATTTATTTGAGCATAAGCTTTCGTGAGCTAGCTGTAGCTCACAAAAGCTTATGCTCAAGTAAATTTGTTAGTCTCTAAGGTACCACAAGTACTCCTTTTCTTTTTGCAGATATAGCTAACACGACTGCTACTCTGAAACCTTACTTTTCAATGGTTTCCTTTTATAATGTACTCAGCACTGATACTGATGCCATACTGTCCCCTGCTGGAAGACGTGAGGTATAGCAGTTTACCCCATGTATGCTTGATTTTTGTTAAACAGAGGAAACAGAGGAAACCAGGTACAGTACAGCCAGTACAGGTACAGTAGTGCCTTGGTCAAGTCCTGTAACCCACTGCTCCGGCTGTTTGGGTCTGATTCCCAGCTCTGGAGGCTCCCAAAAGTTCTGGGCACACTCATCAGCTGTACTGACCAATGTCGTCATGTTATTGCTTGTTTACCAAAATTAGGGTGTACAGATGTCCCGATTTTATAGGGACAGTCCCGATTTTGGGGGCTTTTTCTTATGTAGATGTACCCCCCACCCCCATCCTGATTTTTTACACTTGCTATCTGGTCACCCTAACCAAAATAGCCTTCTAACTGGCAAGTATCCCCATGGGCTGCACTATCTCAGGCTGTCAGACATAGTCTCCAAGGATCGCCCTTCTGTTCTGGGGATAAGGATGGCTATGGGCCGCATTGGAGAACTTGGGCCATACTTTGGCCACTCCTGCTTTAAAGCATCCTTTTCTTTCTAGCACTGCCCCCTCATTCATTATGGGCCTTTTAGTTTGGATTTCAGTGAAGCAGCTTGAAAAGCCTTGTCCCTGTGTGGCTCTTGGCAGGCTGAAAAGTAAAGTGCTCTCACTCAGCTTTCACAGAGCTAGGGTGGTGCTGCTTATTGTTAAGCAATGAAAGGGGTGGGCTCAGGTCACATCTGTGAAACGTTAGCAGAGAAGGGAGGCTGGGTGAAAGTAGGTGGCCAGCACAGCATAGCACTTTCCTGGATTTTGCAAGGCCACTGGGGAGATAGGCAGCCATTTGTCTTAGAGCCCCGATAACAGGCTGTCTTGCACTCTGCAGGCTAGCTGGGGGCCGTAAATGCCTCAGCAGACACAGACTCTTTGAATGGCTGGAGATGGAGGCTGATAGGGATTAATCACCCCAGGGGGGCCTTTGAAAGGGAGTTAATTAGCTGTGTTAATGCCTGGAGATAAAGCAGGTTCATGTCTCTTGGCTCTGTCACTCCCAGCACCTGGGGCTTTCCAGGCCGCCATGAAACCACCACCAAAATGATGTTATGAGCGTGGCCGAAGCAAACGCACAGAGAGGCTCTATCTCCTGCTCAAGAATGCAGTTCCTCCGTGTGCAAAGCCCATTAAATTCTGGCTTTCAGTGTGCAGATAAAGTGTGTGCAAGCCAAGTTCAGAGGCAATTACATCCCTGATTTCACCAGGCTATTGTCAGGAGAGTTTAAGGATAGGGTAACGCACAAGCATGGGGCCAAGTGGTGGTCACAAACCACTTCATATGCAGTGCTGCATCAGGAATACTATGGGGCAGCAACACTTCCTTGTGAAGCGGTGGTGCCTGGGGACGAGTAGCTGCCAGCTCCCCCAACACTTACTTTGGAAAGGAGCTAGAAGAGTTTCTGTTTATGTGGATTCCATTAAGTAATCTCCTTCTCCCCATCCCCCTGGTGAATCTTGAAATAGAAAGAGGCCAAGGAGCCCCATCTTGGTCCATCCTGCCTATATAGAGCCAGCAGGGTGCCTCCTCAAAAACCACTCTCTAATATAATGTTCTGCAGTTAAACCACAGGGAGTCTTATCTCAGTTCATCCCCCCATGTGCTGAGACAGCAGTGGCTAGGCCCGATGGGTGCTTCCCCACACCCCACATTCAATGCCCATGATCCGTCTTTGGCCATCTCTTCCCCATGCGGTTGGTAGTGGCAGCTTTGTGCCCTACTGCTGCTGGCATTGCTGCCTTGCTGCGCTGTGTGTGCTGCAGTGTGAGAGGCACTGCGACTCATTGGCGCACACACTCCACAGCAAACAGAAAGCTCAGCACAGAGCCAGCAGTTGGGCGGAGCAGGACACACAGCCCCTGCCACACTGATCGCTTGGGCAGGAGGAGGTGATCAGAGACAACCTGAGCCCAAGATGTTTGGGTTGTTTTCAGACAAGACCTGACACAAACCCAACACTTGTAGTTGGATCATGTTGGGTTTAGGTCAGGTTGCAAGGAACTGCATCTCAACTGGGTCCCCTTTCACTCTCACCAAGAGACTAGTCAAGTGTCACTGATTCTTTTCCCCACACTCCTCCATCTTTAGCAGACTGCATTTTGTGCAAGGAAAGCCAGACTACACCGTCTCTACAAGTCTTTCACTGCATTTACCGCTTCCTGTTGCTGAACTCCAGCGAAGGGATATGGAGCTGAACACCCTTATTTGCCCCACTGGTTTTTGTCACAGCCTTTTTTGATGTCCATTAACTTCACAGCTCTTCTCTAGCTGATCCAGTGATCAGTAGCAAATTCTTAGTGTCAACTTACTTCCTTGGGGTTGAGCCATAAAATAACTGTATTCCTCATCCCCAGGATCTCCTGTTTCACTTCCTCCTAAGCCTTCTTTGCACATCAGATACTCATGCCCCTTCCTGTCCTCTCCAATCACTTGTGTACACAGTCTCTGTCCATCAGTAGTTAGCCCCCATTAATTTTCAGTTCTCAGTCATGCCTATGAAGTTGAAATCTGCTCACATATTTCTCCTTTCCTCGTTGTGACTATTAGTTCATATCTGTACAGTATTAGGTCAACTGAAAGTTCGATAGATATGTTAAGAATTATCATCATTCTCTTTCCAAACTTCTTTCCTTTGCCTCCTGCTATGTGAAAAACTGTTTCAGCACTAGTTTCTGAAATGCTGGTACCCAGGATACCCAAACTTTGCCCAACGTTGACGTCTTGCCAGAATCTCAAAGGCTACACCTAACATGCATAAAATCGAGCAAATTTTCTGCTTAGACTGGACCAGACAACCTTATCCTTTAATACAGAGAACCTTATCCTTTAATGCAGCAAAAATTACAGGTCCCAGCATGCAATGCTCCAGCAGCATAGCCATTTGGATCTAAATGGAGAATTGCATGATCAGATACTATGGTGGCCAGAGCTGTCCCTTGGGTATGGCGAATCGGGGCGACCACCCCAGGCCCCGTGCTTTGGGGGGCCCTGAGGACGGGGAGGTGAGGCAGAAGGTGGGTGGGCGAGCAGGGTGAGCAGACAAATGGGGAGGCGAGTGGCTGGCAGGCAGGTGGGTGGGAGGGGCGAGGAGGAGCCCCCCTACCAGAACCTCCCCCTCCCCCCAGCGCCTCCTGCCTGCCGGTGGGCCCTGCAGATCAGCGCCTCCCCCGCCCTCCCAGCACCTACTGCCTGCTGCAGATCCAATGTTTCGCGGCATCAGGAGGCGCTGGCGGGAGGAGCGAGGACACAGAGCGCGCGGTGCAAGGAGCAGAACTGGGTGGGGAAGAGGTGGGGTGGAGCAGAGTGGGGGTGGGAAGAAGCGGGGTGGGGCTTTGGGGGAAGGGGTGGAGTGGGGGCAGGGCCTGGGCGGAGCCAGGGGGACCACCCCCTGGCAGATTAGAAACTCAGTCCCTATGTCACAGGCCCCGCAACCCCCTAGGGACGGCCATGATGGTGGTTATCAGCATCATCACCACCACATGCTCAGAAATCATGAAAGAGGCCTCCAAAATTCAAGAGGTTCATTTAAATATTGTAAGATTTAAAAAAATAATACATATGGGGGCTTGTTATTTGCTTTCTGGTTTTTGAGACTGTAGGGTTCACATTTTCATACTTTTCTTTATGATCATTAATGCCAGAAATTACTTTTTTTTTTAAAAAGCGAGATGAGATTCTCACACGATCACTTTCCTCTAACAGGTGGGGGCTTTGAGAAAAGCATCAAATATCATGAGACTCACAATACAGTCATGAGAATTAGCATCGCTGGCTAAGCTATGGAAATATACATATAACTAGACAGATAGATAATACAGCATGCTGGGACTTGTAGTCTCCTTAGGTATCACCTTTATACTAAAGATAAGGGCAGCAAGGGACCCCATTATAGAACTCTGCTTGCTGCACCCCTGCAATTGGTTCCCTGCTCTTACCACTGTGTGTTTTATTAATCTGGTGTTAGCTGCTTTTCCTTCCACCTCCTAGACTTCATATAGAAACCTCACTCTGCCTCCAACTTTCCAGTCTCCCATATCTGTCTAGCTTCTTTCCCACTACAGCGATTCTCAAACATTTTATAAATGAAATCCATTTGGAAGCCATCATAAATTCTCAGCATTCAATGAAAAATAAGACTGCTCCAATTACACTTGTTACTTGCCTGCTTTTAGACATGGAAACTCATACTTTAAGCAGCTCTTGCAGTTTTTAGGGTCAATGCAGGCTGGGGGTACTACTCATACAGCTCCCACTCAGCTGATCCACTTTTCAACGTACCTGACTGAGGCAGAGCAGGAAGCCAAGTACCACATAGCATGTACCTTATTCTGATCAGATGGCTTCAAATGGAATAAAGAAGACCAATCTGAAGCTCTAGAAAATAAACTAGTGGCATGAGAGCTGCATGAGCACCTGCCAGAGAAACAAAGAGGAACCAAACATGGAAACCTGACTAATTAGCTAACACAGGTTTTGTTCCATCTTGGGAGGGGAAAGGCCTGGTCTGCAATAAAGTGGAGGGTAGGCAGAGCAAGGATGGAGTTTTATTTAGTTTCAAATCAAGGGAAAGAGGGTAACCTTAACCCCAATCACAGTTTTTAATGCAACAAAAATACATTTTGAGGTTACCCACCTCTGAGCTTTGACAATCTCTGCTCAAGAGAGACCCTGCCCTGGAAAGGCAGGGATGCTTCAGGTTGGGAGGGTTGGCTGAGCAGTGTGGAAGGAGTCCAGGACAGGAATGGCCATAGTTGCTGTAGGTCAGGACTGAGGTGCATTGGCAGAGCTGAGTGGAGAAGGAGAACCCCAGACTGGAACAGCAGGGGTTGCAGCCAAGATTGAAGGACTTTGGTAGATTTGCGCAGAGGAAACTTGCATAGCATCTACCTGCACTATGCCTGGCTCTGCCCTGTGCTATCTGTCCCCTCATTTTAATAAGCACCCATTCCAAGTTTTAAATAGAGTGAAAAAACTCTGCAAACTGCATGCTCATCCAGGGCATGAGCTGGTCTCTTTAACTTTCAAAGCTCCTATTTGGGACTGGTCTGCATGCTGTGGGAAGCAATTAGAGAGGCTGCATGCCTTGTTGACCCTGTCAGCAACATTTGCCTTGTTCCCATATCCTGATGGGCTCATCCTATAAGAATCATCTCTATAGTCTAAGCAGTGGCAGGGGAATGTGACTGGATTTATACAGGCAACATAAGATGGATTTGTGCAGGAACCACACAAAGTCCTACAATGGCCAACTCTTCTGTTAGGAAGTGCACAGCTGCACCTGGGCTGGAGCTGCCTTTGAGAATCACCTCCACTAAAGGCATTTAGATTTGCAACAACAGCCTTCCCAGAAGAGACAGCAACAACTCACATTTACAGTAACCTCAGGTAGCTACAGTTAACTAAATGTGTTATTTGCCTCTCCCCTCTTTGACCCCCACATTCTAGCCCAGGGCTGGCTAAAATGCAGCCTGTGGTCAAATGTAGCTACCAGAGCTCTACAAAGCAGCCACCTTCATGTCTAACACAGAGGTGTGACCAACAAATGGCCTAGTCCTGAAGAACCAGAAGAGGAGTTGCATGGTGGGACCTGTAGTCTCTTCAGGCTGCCATTGCATATTACAGATGAAGATAGCTGCAATCAGCTATGTTATGCAAATTAGCCCTCAGGCTCTCAGCCAACCGCCACTGCCCTTGCTGCCTCTGTTCTAGTGGAGCATGGAAGGCTCTACGGATGCACAGCCTCCTGCATTGGCTCTATAGTTTCAGTTCTAGAATGAGTAAAGTTCTGTTCAGCTTTGCCTTGGGCCTGTTTGCAGTTATACTGTATTGGATTTCTTGGCCTTCACAGAACAACTACAGGCCTGACCCCTGGATACATTTTAAAGCAGTGCCCCAGATTTAAGCTCTCTCTCCTTCAGTCAGTTCCTGGTTTGACCTCAATCCTCACAAACTCTGCTGTTGATAGAGATGATGAGCTGAATTGCATGCGAGCGTCTTTGTTACCTCTGCAGAGGGTGTTCTCTCCTGAACTGGTGGCAACAACACATATCAGTGAAGCAATAGGCAAGTCATGAAGATTGGGTTCTCACAACTTGGAATGAGATACTCTGGAGTGCTGGTGAAAGGTACCAGCTTCATTGACAGCATTGACCTTGAAGGACCTGTGTTCACTGAACAGGGTCAGCAACAGCAGTGCAAGAGAGGTGTGATATAATGGTGTGAACACTGTACTGGGAATCTGAATTATAATCCCCACATTAACATTAAGGAACTCCAAATGGTGCACTAGGGAAGAAAGTAGCATATCATATAAACCATTACGTTAAAATCTAACTGTTTCACCATCAGGTTACAAACTTGTACCCTGGGATTCAGAAAGAGCTGGAACATGAACCCCAGAAGAGAAGGGTCTATAAGAGAAACCCAGACAGAACCTGAACTACAGCACAGTATTGCTGCTACAACACTAGGATAAGATTAACACCTTTCTTCAGATTTCAGAGTGGTAGCCGTGTTAGTCTGTATCAGCAAAAACAACGAGGAGTCCTTGTCGCACAAGGACTCCTCATTACCTTTCTTCAGAGGCATCTAGGAGCCAAGCTTTGTAAACATGAAGCAATACAGCTCAATGAAGAATGGATGTAGGAGAGAACTAGGTGGGATAGCTCAGTGGTTTGAGCATTGGCCTGCTAAACCCAGGGTTGTGAGTTCAATCCTTGAGGGGGCCATTTAGGGATCTGGGCCAAAAATTGGGGATTGGTCCTGCTTTGAGCAGGGGGTTAGACTAGATGACCTCCTGAGGTCCCTTCCAACCCTGACCTTCTGTGAAGAGGAAATAGATATGTAAGTAAAAACCTGAGACAAATGGGCAAATATAGCAGTACAGCCAATGCCAGGCCATTTAAGATGTCTTGAAACTCAACATTAAGAGGTATACTCTCTAGAGCCTCAGAAGAAGAGATTACTGTCCCCAGTGGGAAAGACACAGGGTGAGCAGGGATTACAGCCCTCGAGCATTGTTCAGGATGGTGATCCACAATATTCCTGATCTTTAATAAGAAGGTGCAACATATGGACACTACAGATCTCTACATACACTGTTCCTTTTTTTATTTGAGAGGATAGGCTTATCAAATCAATGGAGACCTATATGCAGAGACAGACATAGGGCTTCTCTACCCAGCACTGGCAAAGCGCACTAGAGGGGTCTGATTTGTAGGGTGCTCTAATGTGTTTCACTCTAACTGCCCCATGTAGACCCAGCTGGTGCACTCTGAAAGGTACCTAGTTTGCGTTGATGTAGTTCTGTTTCAAACAGGAGTACGTTAATGCAAACTACGTACTTTTTAGAACCAGCAGGTCAACACAAGGCAGTCACAGTGCACAGCACATTAGCGTACTTGACAGATCTCACCCCTCTGGTGTGCTTTGCTGGGCCATGTAGACAAGCCCTTGCAGTCTCTTCAGGCTGCACCTCTGGATCATGGCACAAGTAGCAGCACTCCCAATAAAGTTGAATGACAGTTTACTCCTGTTTACACTCACTCAGTACTTCCTGAAACTTACAGAATTTCAGCTGAAATGTCATCATTCTCTGCTCAAAAGTTACATTTTGACAGAGAAAGTCTGAGCACAAAATATATGTATTTGGGCAAAGTCTGGGAAACTATTTACATCCTTGGCACTTCTCAGCTCTGCCAGCCATGAAGGGAGGCTTACACAGATAGCTACTCTAGAAGGGAGATAAAATGGCAAGCCAAAATCCAGGCTTTTGGGGCAACAAGAGCTTTTGACATCAGGACAAGGAAATATCCCACACTGGAATCCTTGGCCCCAGCCAGAAGCATTTAGCAAGCCAGCAAAACACAGGCAGAAATAAAGAGTGAGAAACTGGAAGCAGTTAATGTTTTATAAGGATTACAGTGCATGTTAAATTGGTTAGTCTCTAAGGTGCCACCTAATACAGCAACAAGGAATGTATCTGCAGAGCATGTGGGACTTATAAAGATTCACTCTCCCTTTAAACTATGAACTAGATCCTGGCCAGAGTTTCAGAGACAGAAGATTATCATAAATCCAACCTGCTGGCATCTTTTTAGAGAAAGATTCTGCCAAATGAATCTTCTGGGGGACATTAAAGAAAACAAATAAAGACTGTCCACCAGACTGATGGGATCTGAACTACACCTACACTGTAATATACACATGCATGTAGTCCCTCTTTCTCCTTGTAGTTTGTTTTATCCTGCCAGTGTAACAGATTATTACACACTGCAGCATTTCTACTACAGTTTATCAAAGGAAAGTTTGAACCCAGCCTCTCAAAGATATGAGTTTAGAGTTAATGAGAGCCCATTTAGATAAGGAGAGCAATATAGGGTGGGATGGGAGGTGTGAAATACTTCAAACCCCATAAACTACCCTCTATCGCTAGCAGTGTTATCTGCCCCAGCAGGGCACCAGCTGCTACAGACCCCTTCCTAATCAGAAGAGAATGCAGAGCTCTAGCAGAGGAGAGTGCTGACATAGGGGTCAGGAGAAGTTACCTCTATTAAGGATGTGACAATCCTACTGCAGTTTATATTTAATCAGGAGAATCTTGGCACTGTAAATGTTTAAGATTTCTTGAGCGAGGGTCAAAACACAATATTCCTGTGTGCTGGACAGAGCTCCTTTGAAAATCAATGTGGCTCAACTGAGACCATTATTACAGATAAAAGGCTCCTTCTGAGCATGCCAGCTCCACAGAACTCCTGGGCCTAGTCCACTTCGGATCTGGAAGGCCACTAGGAGGTTATCCCTTTCCTTCCATCCTTTGACTCTAATCTCTTAAAAAAGTCTGTTTACCTGTTGGGATATCATGCTCCAGAGAGTCCAGGAAGTCAATGGATGGGTCCAGGTCAGCCTTTTGCAGGAGTGTTCTGTTCTTCAGGTTAACAGGCTCAGTGAAGTGGAAATAGGAATTTAACTTTTTTGCCTCAGTCAGAGACAGACCTGTAGTATGAACAGTTGGAGATCATTAGCACTATACCTGATCAAATACTCATTATATCAAGATCTCTCTGCTTGTTCATAATCCAGAGTGCACAGCAGAACCACAGCCTCTCTCCAGCTTTGTCCCATGGGCTCCAGAGAAAGATCAGAGACCTGCTGGAAATGGATGACCTCACAGTGTTGGGGGAGATTTTGCAGGCAATGCAAATTTCAGTCCCAGATAAGCAATGGGTGCTGAACAAGACAAATCTCTCTGTGAGCCCTGCAATCAGAGGGAGAATTCCTCTAGCCCTACAACTACCAAATGCTGCTAGACACTCCATGGACCATAGCATAAAGGCAGAGGTTCCCAAGATTGGTTCGCGGCTTGTTCAGGGTAAGCCCCTGGAGGACCACAAGGCGCTTTGTTTACCTGAGCGTCCGCAGGTACGGCCGCTCGCAGCTCCCAGTGGCCGCAGTTCGCTGTTCCTGGGCAATGGGAGCTGCGGGAAGCAGCACGGGCCGGACCACAGCTTCCCGCAGCTCCCATTGGCCAGGAACAGCGAACCATGGCCACTGGGAGCTCCGAGCAGCCGTACCTGCAGATGCTCAGGTAAACAAAGTGTCTCACGGTCTGCCAGGGGCTTACCCTGAACAAGCCACGAACCAAGTTTGGGAACCCCTGCATAAAGGAAACTCTATGCTCAGTAACTTTAGAGACTCAGAGACAAATCAAATCCATTGGTGATTTGGAGTCCTTCTCCTCCCATCTCTCAGAATTATGCACTCTGTATAAGTGATTTTGTTAACTCTGTTAACAGTTCCATAAGATGAACCAAAATGGATTCAGCAGTAGTGGATTCACTAGTCTCTGTTCACCAAGTCAACGGAGAGGAACAAGCCAGGAACCAGAATACCAGCTAAAAGGAGAAAGTAAACCTCTCTTACTGCTTTTGTATTCAAAGTACAGACATGCATCTGAATCCTGATATAGATTATGTGGATTTACCTTCAAAATTCCTGTTTTCATGGACAGGGCCAAGCGGGGTCTTCACAAATGCACCCCGTGGGATGATACCCACTGCCTTATCTATCTGATCTATCGTAGCTACAAGACGGATTTCCTCCTTGATCATGGGCTTTAAAGAAAAATAAACAAATATTAAATCACAGCTTTCATTGTTTCTTTTATTGGAAATAAACTCAGGGTGCATGTAGGAACCACAATACAGTCATCATCTTGAGTTTGATGTGATTATGAGAATGATCACACCTCACATATTCTTAGTGAAACAGTATAACATGGAACATTGTTAAGAGTAGACATGTCAAACCCACTGGGGCAGTAGCTATTATTCCTTCCCTCTGGATTAACCCAGACATAACTGAGATCCGAATTTGGCCATTTGATTATAAGCAATAGCAATTGTGTGTTCAGTTTCTATATAAAGTATCAGGCACAGTTATGAGACAAGATGCCAATGTTAAATAATGCTACATAAAAATATCTGAAATTAATCCAATTAATTCATATAAACAGAAAGAAGAAGTGAGGATGTTTCCAAGCCATTTATAACTCCAAAGTTGGCTGAAGTGGTCAATGAAAGTTGCTGCTGTTCCATAGAGACAGAAATCAGGGAAATGCATGTTCATCCCAATATGAACAGGGATTTCCTTAAAGGAGATGTGAGCTATGTTGAGCTCCTGTTGAGACTGAAATACTACTATCCCTCTTCTTCTAAGGCAACAGTACCCAATATTTTGGAGGCACCAGTTAGCACTGCCTGCTTCTCTGCAACTCCTCCCATTCAGTGGCACCCACTCAAACATGTATTGGTTATGAATGATGGGATCCTCGCAAGTGTAACACTTTGTACTCCCTTGATGATTAAAGCATTCACAGCTGGTTGGGAAGGGCAGCAGACTGGGAACCGGTATAGGTTTATTACCAGGAAGAAGTATCAATTTCAAGTTTGTTCAGTTCAAGCTGGGAACAACTGTGTCAGGGGACATCTTAGAAGACAGGTCTGGAAAATGGCCTGTTGTACTTACCCCACCTTCCTCCTCATATATTCTCTCATTCTCTTCCCCCTTCTTCTCAGTGGGATCATACTCATAAGATGGATCCCCCTGGAAACGGCCCTTTAGCCCTGCAGTCTGTGTGATCATTTCCTCAGTAGCTGGTGGCAGAAGACTCCACTCCACACAGTTCAAGCTGTCAGCCACACAAACACAACAAAGGGCAATGCTTATTGAAACACAGGGACCCTCCTTTTCAGATGTAATGCAGCCCACTGGGAACCTTGCAAGAACCATTGGAGAAACAGGTAACATGCAGAGAGACTCAATGGTGTGCATTGATAGAAACTGATTGCCTTCTTAAAGCAAGGATGGAAGCTGCTGTTCAATACTACATTGTACAGCCAGCATCACACAGACATTTTTAAAAGTCTTGTGGTTAAAGAACTAGGAGGTCTGGGTTCTATTCCGAGCTCTGCCACAGACTTCTCTGTGTGAACTTAAAGGTATGTCTACACTGCAATAAAAGACCCACCTAGGGTGACCAGATAGTAAGTGTAAAAAAATTGGGACGGGGGTGGGGGTAATAGGAGCCTATATAAGAAAAAGCCCCCAATATCAGGACTGTCCCTATAAAATTGGGACATCTGGTCACCCTAGACTCACCACAGCCCAAGTCCCGTGAGTCTAAGTTAACTGACCCAAGCCAGATATGGCTGTGCCATGGGTCTTTCATCACAGTGTAGACGTACTCTTAGGCAAGCTTCCATACTTTTCTGTGTCTCAGTTCCTTCTCTGTAAAATCCCCTTCCCATAGGGAAATTGTGCAGAGAAAACCATAAAGGATTTGTAGGGTGCTCAGATGTTATGGTGATGAGCACCATAAAACACCATAATAAAGTCTTGTCACAGTAAGAGGCAAAAACAGAAACCAGCTTGTCCCCGCCTGCAGCCCCTCTCAGCTGCAGAAGTAACTCTTCGGCCCAGGCTACCCCGCAACCCGTTGCTGTGTCCTGCATGGACAAATCCTGGAAAGAAGGTGCCCCTCCAGGGACTATATGGATAGTTCCTGGACAGTCTGCCCTCCCCCCTGTATGGACAGCTCCTGAGTCCAGCCTCCCATGTCCCCATCACCTGCATGGATAGTTCCTGAGCCCTGCCTGCCCTCCCAACACCTCTCTATGGGCTGTTCCCGGATCCAGCCTCCCCCCGACCTGTATGAACAGCTCCTGCCCCTCCCCCCCACACACACCTGTAGAGGCGGCTCCTGGGCCCGGCGCGGTCTCCCCCCAGCCCCTCGGCGATGTAATAGGGCCCGTGGATGCCTTGGATGCGGCCCCAGAACCGGATCTGCTCGAAGCGATAGTCCCGGCGCAGCAGCAGCAGCGAGGCCCGCAGCGCCGCCCGCTTCTCCGAGCTCAGCCCCGCGCCGCCCCCGGCCACCAGGTCCAGCGCGTAGGTCAGCGACTCGGCGTCCATGGCGGGGCTCCCGGGGGGCGGGTGGTGCCGGCTGCGCAGGAAGCCGCGTCCCGTTACCTGGCAACCGCCTCCATGGAAACGCGTCTCTCGAAGCGGGCGGAGTCGAGCCGTTGCTGCGGCTCGGAGGTCGGAGGGCACAGGGTGCTGGGGTCAGAGGTCACGGGCGGGCAGAATTTGAACTTCCCT
Source organism: Lepidochelys kempii (assembly GCF_965140285.1). Lineage (NCBI taxonomy): Eukaryota > Metazoa > Chordata > Testudines > Cheloniidae > Lepidochelys > Lepidochelys kempii. Next base: position 148,918,712 of record NC_136382.1, on the reverse strand, counting down.
TGTTAACTCTTTACTTCGGGACGGGGGTGGGGGAGGAGTTCTCAATTTTCGGTCAAAACTGAAAATTAATCAAATTCAGTCACATGGAAACAGTGCAGAGGCAGATGGTGGCACCATGGCACCAGCAAGACCCATGATGCCATGGCAACCACAACACCTATGATGACATGGCAACAGCAACACACATGGGACTAAAGGACACCTGAGCAATGGCAACACCAGATCAATTGCAGTCCCAGTTTCTCCCCAGCATAGCTGACCTGAAGAAACACATACAGGACATAATGTGGCTTCCCTCCTTCACCTGGGCCAGGGGCAGCCCCCTTAGAGCCTGTCCCACCCAATCCTGACACCCCTCTGCCCCGGCCTTCCCACTTGGCGAGAGAGCGTTGGGGTGGGAATGGGCATTGCCACACAGTGAATTGCACTGAGGACGGCCTCTGTCACTGGGGGGAGGGATAGCTCACTGGTTTGAGCATTGGCCTGCTAAACCCAGCGCTGTGAGTTCAATCTTTGAGGGGGCCATTTAGGGGGGGAAATTGGATGATTTAGTTGGGGATTGGTCCTGCTTTGAGCAGGAGGTTGGACTAGATGACCTCCTGAGGTCTCTTCCAACCCTGATATTCTGTGATACACCAGGGTCTTCATCCTGGCACAAGGGACAAAATGGCCAATCTGCTTAGTAGCACTGACAAGCATGACTGGCCTGGGCAGGTTCTCAGGCAAGGGCAGGAGTCCAAGATCCCAAAGGATGGCAAGGGGCTGGGGAGCACTCAGAGAGCCTGAGGGGATCAATGTGTATTTGGGTAGCTATCTCAAGGGCTCCTAAGCACTGGCTATACTAGCAACCTCTTGTCTTGTGTGGGGTGAATCCTTGATTCCACTGGCAGGACTAGAATTCCCTCTGCAGCCTCAGCACCCTCTCCCCCCCCCCCCCCCCGCCCATTAACAGACAGGGAGTGAATGCTACCAGGAGATCCAGTGAGAGGAGAAATCCAGGCACCTGTAATCACCTGTAATCAGGGCAGTTTTAAGAGGCAGTCCTGTGCTTCTCCTGTAGCTCCACCTTGTGATGGAGGAGAGAGCAAGGATTGTAAGAGAGTTTGGAGATGGCAGCCTGGCCAAACAGACCCCTGTGTGCTGTTCCTGTGTAAAGTGGAGCACTCCCTGAGCAATTGGGGACAAGCAGTCTCTTAAGAAGGTGGTTGGAGTAGGTTGTGCTGCATGGATACACGTCAGATCTCCTCAGGAGGCCGTACACCCTCAAGGTAAGTCTGTGAACCTGCAAGATAGCTAACTGTTGTATGTCTCTTGTTTGGCGTGCCATCCTGCTTCCTCCCCATTTCCAAAAAAAAACCCCATAAATCCCACCCCCCTCTGGTATCATTTCTACTGATGTTATTGTTGTTTATCTAGTGTATTATGGCAACATTTGAAGGCAGCAATCAGAATTGGGTCCCCATTGTGTTGGGCACTCTGCAGACAGAGGAAACAGTTCTTGCCCCATAGTGCTTACATTGTAGTTTTAAGGCAAGATGCAGAGAATGAAAGATGAGGGCAAAGGTAATCAGATCCAGTGGTTCTGATTGATGAGTCCACAGCTGTAATGTCCACAGCTTGACAGCTCTAAGTCACTTAAAGATTTTTTAATTATATATAAAAATTCCTTATCAAATCTAACTTCCTGGGTTCTTTGCACATTTTCCCCTCACACTCACATCTGGGGAAAAAAGTGATCCAGGGATTGTGCCTATAACTTTTATGTTTGGTTGGTCTCCCCCTTCTATATAAATAAACTATTCGCAGTTGTCCCTCTACCAAGCATTATTAAATTTAGTGTTAGCTCTGGGATACGCTTTCTGAGAGGCACAGCACAGAATCTGGTCTATTATTTTTAGTTAATTCTGGTGAAAGGAGTCAGATTGCTAACCCTGGAGACAGCCTCTATTTAACCTCAGATCATCACAGACACTAGCAACTCAAGTTTTCCACATACATTGTCGCCTACCTCATTGTACCTCATTCCGATCAGGAGAGATTACCTGTAGGTGTAAGAGGGGAGTTCAGTCTCCATAGTCCATTTAGTCTTTGGTTTCTATGCTGAGACTGCCAGCTACACCCATTGTTATAGTGATTTTTATGATATGGACACCTGTCCACTAGGAACTGGACTGAGACCTCCAACTCAGTTCACCTAGGTCAGCCAGCCACCCTAACGTGGTAATGACTTTCTATCACTATCATCCACAGTTGGATTCAAACCAGATGCCAACAGCTGAAAGGCTCTTTATCCCATTACTGATCCCCTAAGCCACCCAGTCTCCAGTCTCTGCCTGTCTTGACTGAAGATTATCGAAAAGGAAATCTATAGCTTAAGGAAATTCTTCCAGGTTCAATAAAGCCTGGTGGGTAACTGTACTCTGCCTTGCTTTGTCCTGACCCCAATTACTAAACACTGATAAGGATCGGGAAGTAAGTGGCTGTATTATTTAACAAATGAAAGGTCAAAAGCACTGCCATTCAGCAAGGTCAAAGGTTACCATCACTGTTATTAAACAATTTGAAAGCAACCTCTCCCATCAGTGGCTGTTCCAGGATAAAGCAGCAAGCCCATGAGGAGCCAGGCAGGCTGGGGAAAACAAAGCACCGACGCCAGATATAGTTCAGTCCAACACTTGGTTGTGGGCTTCATTTCTAATACCTTCTTCAAAAAGGGAAAGTCAAGTGTTCCAGGAACACACACGGACCTGTTGTCAGTGCAGCTAGCTCTCTTGCCCCTACCCCAAAGAGATTTCAGATCCTACCACAAGTTAATAGGATGGCTGTCCTGTTAGAGTTACCATTCATTGGGTGAGATATTAAACTGAGGTCCCTTCCACCCATCTCTGGTGGGACATTGAATATCCTATGGCAGTTTTCAAAAAGAGTTCAAGGAAAACTTCAGTATCAGGGTCAAACATTTCCTCTTTGATTAGACCAGTTCTAATGCTGGAGGCTGTGTGCAGGCTACTGCTGGATGCAGAATAGCCACTGCAAGCTTTACACTATTAGTACTACTTGACTTCGTAAAGTGCTTTGAGATACCTTGGATGTTAAAGGTGTTGTAGAAAAACAGTTTCTCTTCCATGGTGTTTACTTAGGGCTTCACAACTCAAGAGGAAAGAACAGATGTTGATCCATTAACTACCTCATGGGAACCAGTAGGAGATATCATATTAATAGTGGCCTGGTCAATGTCTCCTTACCTCCTGGAATAGATGTGACAGAGTCTCAGGCCTTCTCTGCCCTTTGCTAAGGGGACAGATACACACTCCCCAGCCAAGGAAAATCTACTCAGATCCGGTGACCAACAAGACAGCCCTCCAGAGATCTAGAAGGGCCAAGAGGAAATATTGGCAAATCAGGAAACAGCAGGCCAGTTAAGAAAGGCAGAGCTGGGTGAGACTGGAACAGACAGGGCTGGCTCTACCTTTTTTGCCGCCCCAAGCAGCGAAGAAGAAAAAAAAAAAGCGGCTGCCAAAGAAGAAAAAATGAAAAAGCTGCCACCGAAGGACTGCCGAGGAAGGAGTGCCGCCCCAAGAACAGCCGAAGTGCTGCCCCCTTCTGATTTGCCACCCCAGGCACCAGCTTCCTTAGCTGGTGCCTAGAGCTGGCCCTGGGAACAGACCAAATCAGTGGTTCCCAAACTTTAACAGCCCGTGAACCCCTTTCACTAAATTGTGAAATCTCATGAACCCCCTCCTAAAAATGAATATTTCCAGGGATTTAAGTTTAAATTTCCTCCGCACGCTGCACTCCGCGGGGCTTCTGCTGCTGGACCCCGTTGACCGCCCCGGTCAACTGAGCTCCACTGAGCTCAGGCTGCAGGTCCCGCTGACCACCAGGGCTCAGGCTGCCAGCCCCAACTGCCCGGCCCTGCTCTCCCTGGGGCTCGGGCTGCCAGCCCCCTGCTGAGTGCTGGGGTTCGGGCAGCCGGCTCCCCCACTGACGGGGGCAGGGCTTGGGCTGCCAGCCCCAACTGACCGGCCCTGCTCTCCCTGGGGCTCGGGTTGTCTGTCCTGCAACCGGATCCCACCTGCTGCCTCCAATGCCCGGGGTCCTCTGGCCGCCATTAGTGACATTTTCCAGTGAACCCCGTGTACCCCCACAAACCCCAGTTTGGGAACCACTGGACTAGATAGATGTTCCTCAGGGAGAACACAAAACACAGGCCCTGGCACTTGCCCTAAGCACTGCAACTAAGTGTTTATATTTTGAAAAGGTTTTTTCTCTTTGTTTAAAGGTACATACAGCGAAATCCTGTGTTGCTATTTTGTTACATGACTGATAAGGGACTGATGCCATGCTTTTGGCACAGACTTATGGCACACACAGGGGGGCAAACTTTACAGACTCAGGCAGGGAGTTGTTGGAATGCCATGTATGGCCTGGAAGGGGACACTGCAGAGCAGCCAGGGCTACCACAGTAGCCCATGAAAGCCTGCTCTGAAGTAGTTGCCATGGGATAAATTCAGCACAGTTCAGTGTTTCCAGCAGTCCATCACTACTCTCAGATTATACTATTAACAGAGGTGGGATCAGTATCATTGGCATGCCCTGGGTTATTTCCTGGTGCTGTGAGACAAGACAGAAACTGGGCTTGGTGGAGAGAGATGCAGGCAGAGGTTACTCATTCCTACAGTGTAAGGCCAGACCTTTCTCATGGCTGTCTCAGGAATCCAGCACTGTCATGGTTTTAAAAAACATCCATGACTTTGAGGGATTTTTGTGCATAAGTGAGCACTGGAGAGGGTGGATGGGGCTGTGAATGTTAGTAAGCAGGACAGAAGGGTGCATAGTTTAACAGGGGTGTTGGATGAATAAGGGGGTTCATGATGGGATGGGCTAACGTGGGAGGAGTTTGTAGATGATAAACAATTGCACAAACTTCATCAAGAGCTTCAAAGCAAAATCCTGAGCTCCACTGAAGGTGAACAGGGAACTGGAGCTCAGTGACAGCACTGTAGTGACAGAAAGGACCAGAGATGTCCCTTCTTCTCACAGCACAGGTGCTCTGCTCTGGCCTGGGGTTTGCACTAAACACAAGTTACTTTGAGTGCAGAGTATTGCCAGAGACTGGCAGTTTCTTTTGACTCTTTCCATGACTGTTGCCGTTTTCACTGTTTCTGTGAAAATTTCAGGAACCTTCCATCCATTTAAGTTTCCTCATAGATGAGACCCAAGGCAGTTCAGTAATCTGTTTCTAAAGTTGAAAAGATCTGGTGGAAAGGAAGGGGTGAGAAATTCAAAGTGCTCCAGAGTCTGGGATTCATCCCACATGTTTCACATCTGGAATCCCCCTAGTAGCATTTTCTGTAACAAGATAGGAAGAAACCAGGCCAGTAGGTCACGATGGGAACAGCTGTGCTGAGATAGAGCAAATCTGTGGGATAACTGTGGCCAGCTTTCCCTGGAGACTCTCTTTGGCATGATCTTGAGTAAAAAATGTGCCCGGACAGCATGGTTATCCTGCCCTAGTCAGGGAGAAGACAGGCACCAGGCCCAAAGAGCTGTCTTCATTATATCAGTTAGTTACATACAGTTTTCTGTCTTTTGGCTGCATTCCACATTTTTCAGCACTTCTGCAGTAGTGTTCTTCTTCCTGCCTCCTGGAAGAAGGAAGAAGAAATTAGGTGAAAAGAGGAAAGGTGCAGAATTTATCAAAGTGCCAGTGTGTTGTTTATATCGTCCTGCAGTGAGCATCACATGAACAGGGCAGCAGCCATTCTCCTGCCAACAGATTCTGTACAGACCCCTTCCTTTGTGCTCTCCATGCACCCAGATCAGTAAGATGTAGGCTTCTGTGGGACTCAGTACCCACCACACTGCCAATCAAGCTGCCCACCGTATGATAGAAAGTGTGTTGTTAAAGTGCTTCAAGAGGGGTAAATATCACAAAGAGTCTCTTTTATGGAATGACACTCACAACTCCGTAGTTAAGGTGGTGGGAGGCTTCAATGTCTGTATTTATTTCTTTATTTATTTATCTGACACATTTCTAAGGAGCCCATCGCCCTAGTATCTTGGCACCTTTAATAGATATAATTTGAGAAAATACATTTTTTCTTAAATTAGGGAATAATTTCTCTGTTTTTCCCTCATGACATCCAACACTACTGCCTGAAAGGATATTAGAATCAAAAGAGAAGCAGCCAGAGGGAATCCATAGTAAAGAGATGCATCTTCCATCATGCCCTAACAGTGGCAAGATATGAGCTTTGATAGATTTCTGTGGGGAGCGAATTCCTGATTGAACAGCCTGCTGCCAATAATGTCTGACCCCCACAAATTCAACCCTGGGGACTGAACAACATCCAGATCATCTGTGTGGGCTGCAACTGCTGCAGTGGGATGCAGAAGTGGTCTATAAGATTGCCAGAGTCCTGGTCCATTTAGGGCTTTAAAGGTCTTGACCAAGGCCATGAATTGCATCCAGAAGAGAATTGACAGCCAATGGAAAGCATAGCACTGGTCCTACATGGTCTCATCAGCCTGTCCTAGAGAAAGCAGGCCAACACATTCTATAGCTTCCAGTTGGCACCAGGTAGAACACATTGTAATAGTTTAGCATGGAAGTGACAAAAGTCTGGATGAGCATTGCTAGACTCACAGCTAAAAGGAGTACTCCTCATTCTTTTAGCTAAAAGGAAAGCACACACTTGTTTGGCCAGCTGAAGATGACAAGGGCATTTCTGGCCTGCTATTGGAGAATCCAGAGCAGAAATGAGTCCACAAAGATGCTGGGATCACAGGGCAAATTCCATTAACTCAAAGTGAAGTGACACTTCCTCACAACCTATCCTGAAGGACGATCCCTCACTCTCACAGATCTTGGGAGACAGGCCAGTCCTCGCTTACAGACAGCTCCACAACCTGAAGCAAATACTCACCAGCAACCACACACTACACAACAAAAACACTAACCCAGGAACTTATCCTTGCAACAAAGCCCATTGCCAACTCTGTCCACATATCTGTTCAAGGGACACCATCATAGGACCTAATCACATCAGCCACACCATCAGGGGCTCGTCCACCTGTACATCTACCAATGTGATATATACCACCATGTGCCAGCAATGCCCCTCTGCCATGTACATTGGCCAAGTCGCTACACAAAAGAATAAATGGACACAAATCAGATGTCAAGAATTATAACATTCAAAAACCAGTCGGAGAACACTTCACCCTCCCTGGACACTCAATTACAGACCTAAAAGTCGCAATTCTTCAACAAAAAAACTTCAAAAACAGATTCAAACAAGAAACTGCAGAACTGGAATTAATTTGCAAATTGGACACCATTAAATTAGGCTTGAAAAAAGACTGGGAGTGGATGAGTCATTACACAAACTAAAAACTATTTCCCCATGCTAATTTTTCCCTCACTGTTGCTCGCACCGTCTTGTCAACTGTTTAAAATGGGCCATCCTGATTATCACTACAAAAGTTTTTTTTTCTCCTCCTGATAATAGCCCACCTTAATTGATTAGTCTAGTTAGAGTTGGTATGGCAACCCCCATTTTTTCATATTCTCTGTATGTGTGTGTATATATTCATGCATCTGATGAAGTGGGTTTTAGCCCACAAAAGCTTATGCACAAATAAATTTGTTAGTCTCTAAGGTGCCACAAGTACTCCTCGTTCTTTTTCCTCAGAATACTTCTAGCTAGCTTTGCTTCTTATCTAGAACGAACCTTATCCATCTAGTTATAGCCACGTTACTACCTCAGCCAGAGGAGGCACAAGAAAAGGAGAAAAATGGCATTGTCTGGGTTTATTTTCTACTCTAAATCCTGATTTGACACCCTTCATCTTTCTCAGGAAAACTCTTTCTAACCTGAAACTTCTGCTCAGTCTCAGATACCAGATTATAAAAGTTTAGTAGGCACTGGAACTAAGAGTCAAAGGGGGATCTGAGCCATCAGTCTGCACTGCCCTCCTGGTTAAGTGTTTGTGTCTCACTGTGGGAGCATTGACCGTCTGGCAATATGTCTCACCCCATGTTGTGGTCATTCACCCTTAGTAACCATTCTGGGTTTCTGTGGTTCCCCTGTTGTCACCAAATGCCTCATAACAACATGTTCAAACAACCCAGCTGTCTCATGCTGTGTGGCTTCTTCTGTCCCTGTTCCAATGGTACAGTCAATTCAGGTTGTTTACAGGAAGAAAGGGATGGATATTCATTGCTTTCTGTACCACATCTGCTGATGAGCCCATTCCCCCTCATTTCCCTTATACATATATACACACAGACACTGCACAGGCCTTCCTCCATGTAGCTTTAAATTTGCATTAACAGAAGGGGTATCCTTGTTGTTGCAGTGGAAGGGGGGGAAATGCTTTCTCTGGTTCTAGAGAAAGTTTTGCCCTTCTGAAATCCCCAGTGTCTCCTCTGCTCAGAGCTGGGCTGTGACTGAAGAAACCTGAGATGGGCCAGGAGAGAGAACAGCAGTCTGCCTAAACTGTTTGAAGAGTTAATACTCTTTCCAAATGCTGGCACCTGGGAATCCTTTAATGACTTAGACGGTGCTTTGGGCAGACTGAATATCTCCTTTCAGCAACAAAGGCCCTCAAAATATTATTTATTTATCTGACTTAAATTCTTAAACTATTCCATTGCTGTGTCCCACCTCCTGCCTTTCTACTGGACATAATGAGACCAAATTCTGCTCTCAGTGATGCTGGTTTTATACCTGTGTAATTTATGTCCATTGATTTTAATGGAGATAGATTTACATCTGGTTTTCTGAGAGCAGAATTTATCCCAGGCTGTATCCTATATAATGAAAGCCTAAACCATCACGCTCCCCACTCAGGAGGGTATTGTATATGAAATATTTAAAACATTTAATGGATTTATGCCCCCTGCATAGCTATTGAAAATATAAGTAAGCACTTGTAGCTGGGAGAGGGATGTCATTTAGAGGAATGATGGACCACCCTGCTGTGTTTTATATCGTGTGTTGAGAAATTGTGTTAATCAAGTGAGCTTTTATTGGCAGCACTCTGTTTAGTTGCATTTTTGTTTCTCTTTAGTTTAGAGACTCCCACTGGTACCAGAGTGGGACATAGGCCGAGGTTTCATGGGTATAAACGAAGCCTCACTCCATCTTTTTAATACCCAGTTCTAGACTTTATAATCCTCTGAAAATTATTTCCTGCCTCTCTCCTTCCCTCCTCGACTTGTCTGTCCTTGTCTGAATACCTCTCAAGTCCACGTTAACCCCATAAAGCACTGATCTGTAGGAACTCCCCAAGCCCCCCTTTCCTGGTTTGATACATTTTCCTATTCCACAGTCTCTAAAAGATTGAAAAAAGTTACAGCAAAAAAATAGGCAAGCAAATGCTGCCCCTTCAGAGATCTCCTCAGCCCTGGGGAACCTGGCTTACAGCTGTCTCTCATCATGTGAGACGTCTCTCACTGTGTGTTTGTACAGCACCTAGCACAATGGGATCCCAATCTCAGTGGGAGCCTCTGGACACTGCTGGAATACAAGTAATACATTATATATAATAATTAATGACTGAATACAGCTTTGCTTCTGGAGACTCCTCTCTGGTGCACCTCACTTCTTCCCCTCTACCTGCTCCACCCTCAAAGTGCAGTGACTCTACTAGTATCCAAGAAGTCACTCCAGATTTCAGTTGTGAACGTTTTCTGGTGACAGTAACAGACTCCCCTCCCACAAACCCCCAAATTCAGATTGGCCCTGCAGCGGCACAACATGCTGCCACTAAACAACTGGCTTGGCCCTATATGCTGCATTCTTATAGCTTTGCACAGCAACTCTAGGGCTGTTAAATTTGTCATATAATTTTTGGGACATATGCCCCTCCTGATAGACTGCAAGCAAATAGTGCAATAGATTTACCCTATGATGGGCTGTGGCATCTATGACAAGTAACTCATGTTACCAGCATATAAAGACCTGAAGCATGAGGACTAAGTCAGGAACAATGCTCCTGCATTGAGGTACCGCTCTCACAGTCACCACTGTCTTTCAGAGTCATGGGTTTGACATTTCTTTGGTGTGGGCCTTACTTCTGGCTGCATGGGAGCCTGTCTCAGCACAAAGAAAAGGAGTACTTGTGGCACCTTAGAGACTAACCAATTTATTTGAGCATGAGCTTTCGTGAGCTACAGCTCACTTCATCAGATGTGAACATCAGGAACATCTGATGAAGTGAGCTGTAGCTCACGAAAGCTCATGCTCAAATAAATTGGTTAGTCTCTAAGGTGCCACAAGTACTCCTTTTCTTTTTGCGAATACAGACTAACACGGCTGTTCCTCTGAAACCTGTCTCAGCACAGAACTCCAGTAAGGTCTCTGGAGCTGCTGCGCTGATTGATTTGGAGTTTCCATGTCTCCATGTTTGCAAAAACCAGCCGATTTGATTTCAAAATGTGGAACCACTTAGTGTTTCCTTTTCATTTGACCCTGGCTTTACATCCACTCCAGTTAACCCAGTATCACATTTTGCAGCATGAGACCATTTATCTTTGGAGTAATAGGATGCACATGGGGTGAAACCCTGATCCTATTGAAATCAGTGGCAATACCTCCCGCCCCAATTGACTTCAGTGGAGCCAGAATTTCACCCATAGTGTGGAAACATGGGTCCTCAGGGTGATGGAACAAAATCAGCAAAATGGGCTGTAAGGCAGTTACGATAAGGCAGATACCTTGTGTCTCATGGAGAGACAGGAGAACAAGCCCATAGATAGGTGGAAGAGCTCATGGATAGTGTGAGAAAGTTACAGTGGCCATGTGATATGAAAAAGAGCTGGCAGGTGGATTCACCTCAGGATGGCAAGGGCATAAAATGTGGCTGTGGTAACTATGAGTACCATCCTTGCAGAGAGACCTTGATGCCTTTCATCATTACTGATCCACACAGACATGAAGGGGGGGCCTGTCTGCCAGGTTACTTCCTGTGAGAACACAGCATGGTGCAGGGCACTTGTGGTTACAATTGAATAACAATTCCATAGTCCATTGAGCTGATTGCTCAAGCCAGTGGTAACCTTGGCTGACGACTAGATACCTCTGTATGCCCTATAATTCCTGACTGGTAAACATTCCTAGATTTCCTACCCTGCTGAGCAGCTGCCTCATCTATGTAAGAATGTCAAACCGGTAATTCCTGCCAAACATTAGAAATCTGGTTTTGGACGGGGTGGTTTGCAAGAGATCTTAGCTTTTGGTATAATGCAGTATTAAAAAGCACCCTCTTGGGTGCTATAAACAAATAATAATGTTGTCATCCCCCCTCCCCCCCCCTTGGTTTTAGACTGAGTGATTCAATCCAGTAAAACCCTAAGGAAGGAGGGGCAGTTACTATTTCACATTTGAAGAATGTTTGATTTTTTTTTATCTATCTTTTCTTGAAAGCTCATTATATTTTTGCAGGGTTTTTGACCCTCTAGAATACATCTGGGCTAGATAGAGAGCTCGCTCGCTCGCGCTCTCTTTCTCTCAGTCTCTGGGGAGGGTGAACAGCTGTATACTATGTATGAGGGACAATTTATGTGGACTGAATGTTTCATTGTTATGGAGGTTGGATCATAATTAAAGGGACTAGAGGAGGTGGTGGAGGCAAAAGTCCTGTGAACCAGGAGAGCAGGGAATTTCTGAGTATGGAAGATTTGAGCTATCTCAGATCGGGAAAGCTTGGTAGACACTGCCCTCTTTGTACCACAAACAAGACTGCAGCTTCTGTACCTTCATTGCTAATCTTGCTTGACAGAGACGCTGAGGAGATGCCAGCAGTACAGCCTTGCCTCTTCAAGCTAATCTTGGTGAATTTGGAAATCATGTGCAAGTCAGGGGTCCTAACAGCCACAAGACAGAGCACAGCAAACATTTATTCAGGGGTCTTTGTGCTCATTCTGGGAACTCTTGCAAACATGAGCACAGGAGGAGCCCTTGTGCCTCTGCAAACATCGGTGTAAGGTGCTCTCACCTTCCACAAGATCATTAGAATTACACCCACTTTAAGCTCTATTTCCTTTGAGGTAGGTAGCCTCGGGAATTGGGAGCCCCTCTGGTTATACAAGCCTATGGAATGCCCTGAACATGTAGATTTAGTGAGCCCCTCATTCAGTGACCCTTTCCCTTCAGAAACATTTCTGTGCACACATGAACTTCGTCACTGGAATCACTATCACAAGACTTCCTCCTCCTCCTCCTCCTCAAAGAACCACTCTTGTAGCTGCATTGGAGCCCCCTCTGCCTTCCCTCTGAGTCATAGAGAAGGGGGCAAGAAGGGCACAGTTGGCTTTCAGTACATTTCTTGCAGTGTCACCTCAGTAACAGGAATCACCAAGGGAACAGAGAACAGAGATGTCGGATGCTGACAGGAGAGTTTTCATATGTTGGAGAAGAAGCTGCGATGGGTTCTATGCTTGGAAATTAACATGGGTTATGCCTGCCCTGGCTGGAGCAGAGCTTGATGAGACACCTGTTTTCATGGAGTCTGGAGACAAGTATGGGCTGACTGAGCACATTCAACAATGAGGAATCATGCAGCTGCTCTGCCTGGCTTATGCACATAGGTGCCTCAAAGGTCCAGAGACCCTCTTGGTTCCAGGAACTAGTTGAAGAGGCAGCCAGGAGGAGCAATGAAAATACAAACTAAATAATCAGGAAAAGAAACAAACTGTGCTGAGTGGCAGCTGGTCTTCAACGGGTGAGCTGTGTAAATACCACAGGGGTCTTGTGAATAGGCCCTGGGAATCCAGTCCCTGGAGAGGTACTCAGTTGGGTCAGAACATTGTTCCTCACAGGAGGTATGTTTACTGTTGCACAGCGCCGGGTGTCTGCTGTAAAAACATTCCACTGCTGATCTCCAATATACACTGACCGTTCAGCCAAAAGATGTTTCCTCCCTGTGTCTGTGCACATCTGTCTGTCTGCGCACATCTGTCTGTGCCAGAGAAAAGAAAGTGTTCCAAATGGATCCTGCACTGGAAATACTCTGCTCAGACCCCAGACAGGGGTGCACTCCAGCCCCACTCTGGTCATGGAAAGGCCCAGGACAAAATAATGAGATTTTCCATTTTGTCACGATTTCACATGCTTGGTACTTGTATGGTGCTGCCCTTGTACCCACATGCTGTTACACTGGAAGTTATTTGGGGCAAAAACCTGTTACTTGGCACATTTCTCCTATGGTGCAGCACCAGGTAGACTGAAAATGCGATACAGATAATATCATCAGATCCCAGAATCCTCTGAGGAAGCAAGATATAAGGACCTGCCAGTGTGGGTTGCCTCCAGAAGAGGCAAGGAGCTTGCCAGCTCCATGAGGTCTAAGTTCCTAGTGATATCACTGCTCCTGAATGATGGTGTACGAACAGTCATTCAGTGAGTAACCAACCAAAGGTATCACCAGTCAGCACCTCTGATTAATGTTCCTCCTTTCTGTCCATTCTGCTTTCTATCTATATCCTTTGTCTTCCTCTTTTTCTTCTTCCCTTGTCTCTCTCTGATCCCTCCCGCCTTTCAGTTCTGTGGTAATGTGCCTCATTATGCTTACTCCCTATAACCCTTTTCTGCTGGCAGATTTGCCATAGCAGGAAGCCCACAGCCACTTTGGCACTGGCTTCTATACAGGATCCAATAACCATAGCAGAAGAGTTGGTCTCAGCCTGGAACCAAAGGCACTGGAGGTTTCTATACAGGGTCCTGGAGAGATGCCACGGTGCAGAGAGAACAGAGGGAGAGTAACAACTGAGACCTTTTAGCATGAATCAGGTTTCCTTGTAGAAACCAGATTTGTGTCAGAAAACTGATATTTTAACAAGTGGCACTTTGGTGGCTTCCAATTCTGCTCCTTATGTCTTGTAGCTGCAGTGGCATTGTGACATTTGAACACACACTGGCTATGCCATTGTGCCCCACCCCACTTGTAGTGGCTCCATATATGCCCTCCTGTCCCCAAACTGTAGATCTGCCATCATCCACAGTTTGCAAAATATGGGCCATGGCAGTGGAAGGATGGGGGACTTTCAGTCATCATTTTAAAAAATGCCACCCCAGAAATTAAAGAATAGGTCACTGCAGTGTGCAAGGGTAGCAGAACTGGGGGGGGGGGCAGGGGGAGCTAGCACCCCAGCAATGGAAGCATCATGGGAACTGATGTATGTTTCTCCCCCCATATGTCACAGGCCACTGAGATTGGTTGTGGCCCTGTGGCTGCTGAGGGCAGAGGTAAGAGTGGGACCCAAAGGGGCTGGAGCAGCCACCACAGCGTCCAGAGCAGGAGGTGATCAGGACAGGAGCAGCTACCCCTGGTGAGAGGCTCCACACCATGAGTGGGGGTAGGACATTGGGAAGGGGCAATGCCACTGCTATTGCTGTTATACTGCCATAAGTGTGCATGGTGCTATAGGAGAGGTCACTGCCCCCGGGAACTGATAGTCTAAATTAGAATGATAACTGTAAAAAAAGGACAACCGAGCACAGGGAGGAAAGGGGACCACATGCCCCAAGGGTAGAGAGCTGCTCTCTGCAAAGTGCTCACAACAGCATGTTTGTTTCACAGGTGGGGTGGGGGACAGGTAGTTTTGTCTTTATCCAGAGGGAGGGAGGGAGCTTGGCAGTAGCCAGACAGCAGGGTGGAAAGCAGTTTGGAAGAAGAAATTTGAGGAGAACATTAAAGAAGGAAAGGGAGGCTGCCTTGTCACATGGGGCCTCTGAGCCACCCCAGAGCAGGTAGCTCTGTTTCTTGCCCTTTCATCTGAGATTACTTTAGTATCTGATCCATTCTCTTACCATTCTTCATTGTTTGTGGTAGTGCCTGGGGGCCAACAAAGATCAGATTATTATTTATTATTTGTGTTTCCATAATGCCTAGGAGTCCCAGTCATGGACCAGGACCCCACTGTGCTGGCTGTTGCACGACATAGAACAAAAAGACAGTCCCTCCCCCAGGGAGCTTATAATCTAAGTAGGCAAAACAGACAAAGAGCAGTAGAGAGGAAGTATTATTGTCCCTGTTTTATAAATGGAGAACTGGGGCACCAAGAGATCCAGTAACTTACCCACATCTCCTGAGTCCTGATCCAGTGCCTAAATCACAATTCCATCTGTTCCTCAGTGGGGGAGTCTGTGCAGTCTTTGCAGAGAAGTGGGGTTCCTTATCCAACAGGAAATAGTATATAAAACCCTCCCGCTCTTGGTCCTAAACCAATCTCTATTTGCCAGGGGTTAGGAAGAAATTTCCCCTACGAGCATGTTATTCCATAATTGTTCACATTAGAATTTCTGAAGTAACTGATATTGGCCACTGACAGAGACAGGATACCGAACAAGATGGACCACGGGGCTTATCCAGTCTGACCATTCATATGGTCCTATACTCTTCCAGTGGTAACCTTGCTGATCATGACTGGGACAGGGAACTTGGAAGACAGGCTTGCTGGAGACAGAGGGTGAGACTCAAAGCTGTGCAGGGCATTTGTTAGGGTGATTGTACTACACACTCTCTTCACACAAGGCCTGCCCTTAGCTCTGTCAGTGGTTGAAAGTAGCTGCGTGATGGACTCGGCTGGGAGAGACAGAAACACAGCTTGTTTTTCCAGAGACTGAAGTGGTTGTAGCCATTTCTTGTGCTGCAGGTGGGCAGTGGGCACCCAGCTGGTGACTCATCTGAACCCATCAATTTGCTGTTGTCATCGCAGCTGCTGGAAACCCATTCCTCCATCCACTCTGTAAACAGAGGCTCACCACAAAGCAAGAAGCTTCCCTGGTCGCCCATCAACGCAAGGAGCCAGAGAGCTTCTTGTTGAAAGCTACCTTCTCTTTGCTTTCAGACTTGTCAATATTTACCAAGTGAGACTCCACCTTTGCCCAGCTGGAGCATGACGGCTTTGCCACTCTTGCACTCAATGCCTGGACAGTGCAGCATTAACATTAGGAGGTGATGAGTGACTGGGCTGACATGACAAATGAGAATAGATCTGCAAACAGAGAACAGCAAACACTTCATGGGGGGGCTCAGGACACCTGCTGGGAAAGATGTTCCTTTTGCATGAGTCAGGTGGCATATGAGGCTGTATTAAAACTCCAAGAACCTGCAGTCCTGGAACTCCCTGATGGGGAAGGTACAGACCCAGGTGGAGGTAGACACTGAGGTGGTAAGGTGGCACTGAGGGGAAAGGTGTGGTCCTGGGGCTGAGCTAAGAGGGAGGTTGCAGTACAATCCTATGGATGTGCTGTCATGGAAGATACTTTGTCGTGACCCCCAGGGATTTCACTGCTATTTGGAGGCTACAGTGATGCTACAGTAAAGCTAGATGGACTGGATTAGACAGAACTTGGCCCAAATTCTCTGACCCATGAGAACCCATTTATATTCATAGATTCCAGTGGCTGACTGAGTGGGTGAGGGAAAAGGTGCTGGGGGAGGATATCTGAGAAGAGAATAAGTTGTTCAGTTTGGGCTTGGTTTTGTTGGTTCGCTTTTCACTGCCTCCAATCATTTCTGTTTCTTTCAGTGGGAGGTTCTGGCTGCAAGGTGGGGTTTTCAAAAGTGACTGAGAAGCACAAGTCCTTTGAAAGCCACTTCAGCACTTTTGAAAAGCCCACCTGAAATGTGTAAGTGGGAGGTAGCATTTTCATGAGGAATTAGAGTGAAGAGAATTTCAGGGACAGGCATTTAAGGAGAGGGGGTTTGTCTGTTGTACAAGTGAGGAGCAGCATGGAGCAGGCACGAATCTGAGGGTGGGAGAAGGGTATAGAGGGAAAATGAAGAGGGGAGGCCTGAGTGAAACAGAAGAGGGAGAAGTAAGAATAGGCAGAAAGCATGCGGAAGATGAGAGGAAGTCAGGACAGGGATTTGAGTAAGGGAATGACATGGCCTGGGCAATGAGTGAGGAGACCGATTTTGGCAATTGAACTCTGCATAGCATGCAATGAGGTGAGACTTGGGGAAACCAGACAGGAGGAGGTTGCAGCAGGGTCAAGAGGAAACACAAGCAAGGCTTGGACAAGGGTTTATGCAGTCAGCATGCAGAGGGGAAGGCTGGTTTTAGAGAGGTGATAAAGGAAGATGTTGCAGTTCAGCTGGCTGTTGGGCTATTTCACTTTGCGCCAAAAACTAGGCTCTGGAACCCCATAGAAAAACTTACTTCATTTCACTGAAATCCAAATATCTAATACAGGAGAGTCGAGGCATTAAGAAGAGTAAAGTATAAAGGCTGCTGGTCCACTTTCTCTAGAGTTCTTGTGTGCCTGGGCTTGTGGTGGGGGAAGACTCTAACGTGTCCCTCATTTCCCTTTGGAGATAGTGCCAAGATCCCTTCCTTCTCTTGCCGCCTCCTGCGATGAGGAAATGTTCCCTCTCCTGGTTGGGAAGGTTTCTTATGTGGAGCAAGTGGCTGATCTAAATTCAAGGTCATTATCAGATTATTATCGACCAAAAATACCTGCGGCTAATAAAACCAGTGACCAGCTAACCCAAACACCCAGACTGCCTGCAGGATGATCAGTGCTGGTAATCAGCAGGAACTAAGTCTACTGATTGACAGGTTGGAGACAGAGGCCTACACAGGCCACCAAAGGGCTTTCTGATGGCAACAGATTTCAGTCACGGTTGGCCTAGGCTGGATTGGAGCCAGTGACCTGGTGGTGCAAGCTCCTCTCCCGTTATGGATCAGAAGGTTTCTCATCAGTGGAGTCTATGTCCCGGTTTGCAGAGTGTCAGCAGGAGACCAGGATTCTACAGTAAATATCTTATGTTTGGGGATTATTTAAAGTGAATTTTGATAAAAGGACTCCCCAAAAAACAAGCTACCAAGGCAGGAAAGTACTTAACCAAGGGCCCTAATCAGCAGTGGTCTCTGGAAGAACAGACTGTCTGAAAGGGTCCTACCCCAGCTGGCCCAAGCTGACAGAGCCCCAGGCGGACAGCAGCTGCAAAGGGGCTGCCTCCCAGGAGCAGGGTGGGCAGACTCAGCCAACATCTGTTCCCCTTTAATCTCTTGTTCCTCTCTGTTTTGATTTGGAGCTCTTCTACATAATGAATTACACTCCCTGGCTCATCCACAGCCACTACCCTGAACTGCAGCTTGCTGGGACAGAAGAGCTCTTGCAGCACTCACAGCCATACCTGGGATGCTTTCAGAGACTGCAGGTGTACTTCTGCTGGTTGTACCTCTTCCTATCCTACCAGAATCCAGCAGTGTTCCCAGACCACTTCATAAGAGCTCAGCTGCAAGAGACTGGAGTGTTGTTTTATTTCACTTCTCTGACCTCACTGTTTCCAGTTGTTCTACTTACAAAAGACTCATGTCAGGACAACCTCCTGGGCTTCCTTTTATTCACACCCTCTTACACAGTCAATGTCTGCTACTCCCACATCTGCAAGGCCTCTGCCTTCAGGACGCTGGAGCTTTTAACCTCTTGCGTACGCTGTTTAGTACACACCATTACAATATCAGACCAGGGATCAGAATATTGAGTATACTGAATCCTAAAGATCTTCAACAAAGGCCGTGTGCTTGGTCAGCTTCTGCTTCTGCCCCTGTGGGAGCTCAGTGAGGCACTGGGAGAGGAGCCAAGGATGTCCTACTGAGAGGAAACAGCTAATATGTCACATATAGCCCTTCCCCATTCAACCCCCCGCCAAGGTGGCTCACAAAGGAGACTTCAGGGCTAGGGTTTGAAAAATGAATGTCTCCCAGTAATGCTGAGAGTGTCTATAGAACCTACAGGGGGTCTGGGAGAGGGAAGTGGTCTCCTCCCCAGACAATGTGAGAAACCTCAGCTAATGCTATCATTTCCTGCCTGGCACTTCATGCTGTCCATTCTGATCCTCTGGGATCAGGAAGCACAGAAGGATAAAATAGCCGTGCCCTCCACTTCCAATCCTTCCCCAGAGTGATGTGCCAGGATCATTGCTAACCTTCAGCATCCTGGCAGTCCCCAGGGAGCTGAAATATGCAGGGACATTGAACTCTGAGCTGATGCGGTGAAGCACCTTCCTCATACACAGCGCCATGCTGCAGTCAGAAGCAGTAACACCTGGCAATACCCTGGATGGGGAAACCATTGCAGAGGGAAAAGGAATGTCAGCAATACACAGTGGGATGGATTTCAGAGGCCAGTGAACCCAGAGCAGCTCCAAAGAATTGTGAAATTACCTCTCCGTGTCCAGCTGTACAACAAAGCTGGCAGGCGCCAGAGTCCCAAGTCCCAGAGCAGGGGAGGAGGAGCAAAACATGGGGCCCTATGCAGAGCAGGGGTGCCAATCTCTAGATGCACCACACGAACACCATCTCATGCGGACCTAGCTCTCCGCTTTGGTGAATGTACTCCCCTCCTCCCTAAGTCAAGAAGAGAAGGGATGGGACAATGGCAGCTTGCAGCATGATAGGGATGGGGAGAGATCTCACGGAAAGCTAAGCTTTTGTCCTGAGAGGCAGAGATTTCCTTCTGGTACAATGGCAGCATTTCTTCAACCAGGACTGGATAGGGGTCTTCCGTTAAGAACTAGCACAGAGATGGGCAAACTACGGCCCACGGGCCACATCCAGCCCGCAAGACCATCCTGCCCGGCCCCTGAGCTCCTGGCTGGGGAGACTAGCCCTTGGCCCCATCCCTGCTGTCCCCCCGTCCCGTGCAGCCTCAGCGCGATGCAACGCCAGCGCTCTGGTTCACCATTCCTGCCAGGCAGCGCAGCGGCGGCATGGCTGGCTCTGGCCAGGCGGAGGGGCTTTGCTGCTCTGAGCAGCATGGTAAGGGGGGGTTGGATAAGAGGCAGGGAGTTCCGGGGGGCACTCAGGGGACAGGGAACAGGGGGCGTGAGATAGGTGTGGGAGTCCCAGGGGAGCCTGTCTGGGGGCGGGGGTGTGGATAGGGGTCGGGGCAGTCAGGGGACAGGGAGCAGGGGGGGTTGGATAGGCATGGGAGTCCCGGGGCTGCCTGTCTGAGCCTGGAGTGTGGATGGGGGTCAGGGAAGTCAGGGGACAGGGAGAAGGGGGGGTTGGATAGGGGATGGAGTCCCAGGGGCCGGTTAAGGGCCAGGGTCCCAGGAGGGGGTGGTCAGGGGACAAAGAGCGTTGGATGGGTCAGGGGCTCTGAGGGGGGCGGGAAGTGGGCGGAGGCCAGGCTGTTTGGGGAGGCACAGTCTTTCCTACCCAGCCCTCCATACAGTTTCACAACTCCGACGGCCAAAAAGTTTGCCCACCCCTGAACTAGCAGATACTTTGACAGCTTTCTCTGCCATGGCCTCTGTGCTAACCAGAGGACACTGCTTCATCAAGGCTCTTTGTTACCCAGGAGAAGCTGCTCCCTCAGAGCCTCTGAAACCCAGAGTTGACTGGTTCTGCTGTAGAGCGAATGTGTGTGAAGCTGTCCCTTTTTCTCTCACACTCTCAATAGCTTCAGTTTAAAGAGGCCGGTAAAAACAGGATATGATGAGTTCAAGTGAAAATCTTTAACTGCTTCTCCCAGGAAAACAGCCTGTGGGCAGGGACCCTGCACAGCCAGGGAGGAACCGCCAGGAAAAATAAACAGGCACCCAGCTGCGGCTTCCCCTTCTGCATCTGTCACCTCTCCAGTTTCAGAACAAGCTGTGCATCCCTCTTTGTGCTCCTGTGATCTCCACCCAGGTCGGGTACATGAGTGCATTGTGGGACACCCACTAGGCATAGCTCTGCAACAGTGGAATATGGGGGAGGGAGGTGTTCGGGAGCCTATGCAAAACTGTGAAGAACCTCTTCTTCAGCCTGGTTCCCTTCAGTCCCCCGCATATGCTTGTCTCTGCACTGCCTGCTGCTGAGGAGCCTGGAACTAATGGAAATAGAGAAGTTAGTAAAGAACAGCCAGAGTCATTCCAGGAACATTAGAAAGGCAGAGGCTTATGGGAGGGGTTATGTCACACCTGCTTGTGTGTAACAGTTCCCTCTCTCTGGGCTGGTGGAGCTGTGGCTTTAGCTTGGATGGTAGAGGCCCGTATTGTGAGCCTAAGGGCCCAGCCTGGGTTCCATCTATGGTACTGTGGAGGGCAGAAGGCCTTGAGGCTCAGACCAGTCACACAAACCATCCAGAAGCTGAAAGGAGAAAGGGGTTTGTTCCCTTTGCTTAGAGCAGGGGTGGCCAACCTGAGCCTGAGAAGGAGCCAGAATTTACCAATGTACATTGCCAAAGAGCCACAGTAATATGTCAGCAGCCCCCCAGCAGCTCCCCAGCCCCCCCCCCGCCTGCCGTCAGCCCCCCACCAATCAGCGCCGACTCCCCCCCACCCCTCCGCCACCGCAGTCAGCTGTTTCACATGCACAGGAGGCTATGGGGGGGAGGCGGGAGGAGCGAGGGCATGGCAGACTCAGGTGAAGGGGCAGAGGCATTGGGGGAAGGGGTGGAGGGGGGGCAGGGCTTGAGGCAGAGCAGGGGGTTGAGCAGTGAACACCCCCAGCACATTGGAAAGTTAGCATCTATAGGTCCAGCCCTGGAATCAGTGCCTAGGTAAGGAGCCACATATTAACCTCTGAAGAGCTACAGGCGGCTCAGGAGCCACAGGTTGGCCACCCCTGGCTTAGCAGCACCTGCTTGTTTTGTTCTTGCCCAAACATGCGTCCAGGCTAGAATCGGTGACAGAGTCTAAAACAAAGCTATCTGAATTTTAATGATTAACCTACCAAGAACCTGATAGTGCTGGGCTATGGATCTTGGTGGTAGTGCTCTTGAGGTGTGGATCCTGTTACATCCAGAGACTGGGATGGGTTAGTACCCTGGGGGTGCGGATCTCACTGTCCTCAATATGAAGAAATGTGGCAGCAAATTGAGTGAGGGGATGTAGCTAAACCCATCTGCAGATAAATGTTGTTTCCCTAGAGGACATGCTATCACTGGTACAGGACAGTACTTTAACTGGAGCATTAAAAGAAGCAGCTTCTTGTTCCCTCAAATGGAGAATTGAGGGAGAGAAAAAAAGATCCTTATCCTCCTCTGTTGCTCTACTGCTGCCCCTGTGAAGTCAATGTAATTAAATCAGTGTAACTTGCCTTACGGATTCCCAGCATCTGCCGCAGAGTCTCAATCTCCCGCTATTCAGTCTCATTATACACATAGCAATTGACACAGACAAACACACACACACACACATATAAAAGTAAGAATCAGGAGCTGGTCGGGAATGGTATTTTATTTCCTGTGAAACATTTGTGAAGACTAAACTATTTCATTTTTGCTCAAAACAAACCAAACCAAAAATATTGTGGAAATTTTTTAGGTTTTCCTTGAAAAAACAAAACAGTTTTCAGATTTTTCAAATACCCGCCCCCCCCCCACACACACACAGAAATTTCCCTTTGGAGGATTTTACATCACAGCAGCCATCTGTGAGCTGCATCCCCCTCAGCCTGTGAGAATGTTAAATATACAGCCCCCTGTCTGGATCCAAGGTTCTGCTCTAACGGGGGCACTTTAGAAATGGGAGGGGGTCATACTTGTTCTTTTCCCAGGGCTCTGCAGTGGCCTCAGAACACCCTTTGTATTTGACTGTGCAGTGTTTTAATAAAATGAATCCCAAATCCTGTGCCACTGGGAGGCAGCTCTGTGGCTGTAATCATTTTCCTGAGGGATTAGCTAAGCCTGTTTTTCTTCCAGCCAAGCATTTGTTAAGGGTCAGGCCACCCCTTCACAGTTGCAAGGGGGCTCTGAGAACTCTGCACCAAAAGGAGGAACCTCGCATTGACACCTTCCAAGAGCCACTGTGGCTCCTGTCGGGTCAACTACACATCACTGAAGAGAGGTATATGGACATAAGAAAAGGAAGAGCAATGGGCAGACAAACATAGAGACCATGGGAAATGGCCATTCAAGAATGAAGAACTATTGGCTGTGGGGGTAGCTCTCAGGTACTCCAGTCCCTGCTTCACGCAGCAGGAGGCACTGAAGGGAATAGGGCAGGAGTGCTGGCTGTGGCGGGAGATGCCAGCTACTTCAGTCCCTGCAGAAATCATCCCAGTTACAGACATGGAAAAGAGACAACTAAGGGGGGATGTGATAGAGGTCTATAGAATTGTGACGGGTGTGGAGGAAGTGAATACGGAAGTGTTATTTACCCCTTCACCGAACACAAGGACCAGGGGTCACCC
Organism: Lepidochelys kempii; assembly: GCF_965140285.1. Lineage (NCBI taxonomy): Eukaryota > Metazoa > Chordata > Testudines > Cheloniidae > Lepidochelys > Lepidochelys kempii. The sequence continues at coordinate 148,895,566 of NC_136382.1, read as the reverse complement.
AATGAAATGAACAGGCAGCAGGTTTAAAACAAACAAAAGGACGTACTTTCTCACACAAGGCACAGTCAACCTGGGACTCTCATTGCCTGGGGATGTTGTGAAGCACCATACTATAATGGGGTTCAAAAAAGAACTAAAGAAGTTCATGGAGGATAGGTCCATCAATGGCCATTAGCCAAGATGGCTGGGGATGCGACCCCGTGCTCTGGGAGTCCCTAGCCTCTGACTGCCTCTGGACAATGAGATGGATCAGTCAGCTGAGTGCTTGTTCTGTTCTTATTAGACAAAAAGGAATTGTAGATTGTAGAAATGTAGACTGTGCTTACGCACACAGAAAGGAGCTGGATTCCCTTCACAGCATCGTGTTTAACGCTGCCATGGCCTGGGGCGGCTACTCCATCAAGCACCAATCACCCAGACATGTTGGCAGCCACCAACTGTGAAATGGGAGACAACTGCACAGAACTGGCCCTGCCAACATTTCACTACCTGCTTCAGGCACTTGGAGACAGTGCAGGCTTTGTTTTACCTCTCACGGAGACATGCTGAGTATATTTCCCTTTCCTTTCTTCCCTACGCTGGTTTCACTGGCCCATGGGAACATTCAGCACTTTCCAAGCCTGACTGTCCATGGAAACATACTCTGACCCAAAGGGCATGCTGAATCCAGCTGCCCCCCGTGGCCAGTGCCTATAAACTTGCACAAGGCTGAGTTGAACCAGATTCTCCTATGTGCTCTGAGGAAGGGAGGAAAATCACCTTGCCAGTACTGGGGGGATTCCACTCTGGAGGGAGGAAAGATCCTAACTGGGTGAAAGTGTCACGGCTTTAGCCCTGCAGCTTAGCTCAGCCTTCAGCGCTGACAAGGTGTGATCCTGCCAACTATGTGAGTTCCTAGGCTACTGAATCTACTCTTTGTCTTGAGGAATCCACTTTGGGGCTAAGGCTTAGCCAGGGCTAATATTCAGAGCTTCTGAGACACTGCCATGCTAGCCTGCCCCCACACAGAACATCAGCCTCTGAGCCTCCCCATCCTATCTCATCCCCCCAGCTCCCATCATGCAGAACTTCTACTTCTCTTCGATAGATAAAAGCAGTGCATCCTCATGGGCTCTGGGGCTCAAGGTGAATGCCAGAGAGGGGGGAAGATCATGAGGACAGGTGTTGTTCAGAATTAGCCTAGAAGTTTAAGAGTTAAACATGGCAGCAAAACTACACAGTGTAACACAGCAGGAGTTGGGGCCTCTAGGTGTAAAAATGGAGTTTTAACATGATGCTAGACATCAAGTTTAGGGAAAGAATGAGAAGCAACACAAGAGCTTACTATGATCAACAGGTGTGTAGGTCCTGGTGCATTCAGAGGCTGGGAGTGTGAATTCTGGTGCTAGTCTCCTGAGCTATGGATCCCACCATATTTAGGGGGTGGGAGGATGAATCCTGGTGCTAGTTCCCTGGGCTGTGGACCCCGCTACACAGGGGCTATTGCTTATGTGCTCAGGGGCTGGAGGATCTAGCACTTGTATCACACAAGTTAGGGTGGAAGAATCCTATTATGTCATGTAGACCAATGCTGAAAGAAATTTTCTGTTGCTTTGTCCAATCTAGTTTGAAATGTCCCAGGTGATGGGGCTTCAGTCACATTCCTTGGGCAGGTGACTGACTTCTGCTTATCTCTAAACTGTTCATTTTATCATTCCCTCATCCTTCCCACCCACTCCCACCGCCCATTTGTCTGTTTCATCCACATATTGCATCCTGTCTGTCATGGAGATTGTAAACTCTCTAGGGCAGGGCTACGTTTCACTGGTCTGTACCATGCTTCCCACACTGGAACCTTGTTCTTTGACTGGGGTTCCTCGATAAATAATAATAAAATTGTACAGCCTGATATCTTACCATTAGGGAAAACTCAACGTGAAGATGAGGAACATTTTCCTGTCTTATTTCCTCTAGTTACTCATAGTTATACCTCCTTTTATTATGCTAAATAATCTTCCTCCATCAGGGCTATTTACACATTACAGCTATCTGGAAACTCTTATTGTGTCATTCCCAGGCAAACTAGACAGATTTTGCTACCTTTAATGTTTTCATCATCAGTTCCTCCAGCCCTATGATCATTTTTGTTGCTGTTCTTTGAACTCGTTCCTATTTGCCAATACTTTTCTGGTAGAGTGGTGCCTGGAACTGAACGCAATATTCCAGGCATATGGGCTTTGTGTGTATGAGCAGGTATGTGAAATTGCCATCAGGTGGCTAGCAAAAGGAGGATGTGATTTAGGTAAGAATTATAATACATCTGCGGCATATAGATGTATTACTGCACCAGAGTTGTGGAGAGGATGATGACGATGATTATTTATTATTTGTATTACCATAGTGCCTAAGCACTCCAGTCATGGACCAGGAGCCCACTGTGGTATGTGCTGTACAAACACCCAAAAAAGGCAGCTCCTACCTCTCTGCCTTTGTGTATGGAATCCAGGATCACATTGGCCACTTCTTGCTGCCTACTCTGACCCCTAAGTCTCTGCATTGCAGCTTTGCAAGTTTCTTCTTCCAGTTGAACAGTTTGTGGATCCTGCTGTACTTAGAGGGTAGGAATGTGAATCTTGTTTCTAGTGCCCTGGTGTGTGTTACTGAATCCTGGGACTAGGAACATAGGAATTACCAGACTGGAACAGATCAATAATGACCCATCTATTCTGGGAGATTGTCTTCAACAGTGTCATAAAACTGCCAAAATATAGCTAACTGTGCAGTATTATACAATGGTAGGGACACGTCTTCCTTACCATAGCCAGTGATCAGTGTATGTCTTGAGCCATGAGGATTACCCCAGTAATTTTGCCCTAGTCACTTCAAATGCTGAGGAAGGTGTTTGTTTGTTTGTTTGTTTGTTTGTTTTGGGGGGGGTGTTTGTTTTCATATACTTATCTAAATACTAATTTTTTATTCTGAGCTATTTGCCTTTGGTCACATTCTGCAGCAAAGAGTCCCACAGGTTAGGTATATGCCACATAAAATGTATTTCCTTTAATCCCTTTGTGATGAGATGTATACCCCTATGCCGGTTCTGAATGCAATTGGTTGCTCCTGACAGGTGAGCCAGGGACAATTAAAATTGAAGCCCAGGTGTGGAGGAGCTGGGTAGAGCTATAAAGGCAGGAAATTGGAGTAGATAGGGTTGGGGTAGGAATTGTCTAGTTACTTGTTTAGCCCTAAGGCATGGAGAGACCCGTGGGAAATAGGAAGGCTCTTGCAGGCTAGGAGGGAGCGCGTGGAAGGGAATGTACTGTGAAGACACAGGATTTAAGCAAACTTCTGTTGCTGATCCTGACACAAGGGTAGAAACCAGACCTCTGGGCAGAAGCCCTGGGAGGTGTGGCTCATTACAAAGAGTCCCGGGGGGAAAGGCCTGAGGAAAGGCTAATAGTAAGGAGCCCAGAAAGGAGTGCCTATGTGTCTGACTGAGCAGACCTTGGCTGCTCACCATAAGGTCCCTGGATGGGAACCTGGTGTAGAGGGTGGACCTTGAGTTCCTTTACCAACCAACGGGGAAAGTGGTTTGAAGCCCCCCTGACATGAGGAGATAAGAGTGATTTTAAAGACCTGAGAAAAGGATGTAAGGATCCCTGGCCCCAGAGTCAGAGACTGGAAATCTGATACAAAGCCTTGAAATTATTTACTGGACTTTCTGGCACCCTGGAAAGGGTGGGATTAAAAAGTGACCTGGTTGGAGGGCTGAGTGATGAGAAGAGGGAGACTCCTAGAGCAACCGTTGGCAGGGAGCACTAGACAGGAAGGAGCTGCTACAGCAAGCCCAGCCACCTGCAGTGAGTCAACCCTTCTACACAGTTTTAAATGTTTCCTTGTTATTAACCAAGTGCCTTCTAGTTCCTGCATTATAGTTATAACAGATGGTGCAGGACTTGGCCCCATGGCAGCATTGATGAGCAGCAGTGCTAGCTGCCCCATAGCATGCTCAGGTTTTGCCCCATGTCCCTTCTGTCATGATAGGACCAAAACTGAGTGAGCAGGGTTGCAATCTGTTGCTTGGGGGTTGCAGTGCAGCTGAGGTTTGGCCCTGTGGGGCCTCCTAGTCATGACAAGGGCTGTGGGGCCAAATGTGACACCACCCATGTGCCACTCACTCAGTTTTGGCCCTGTGCCCCTCCGGTCATGATGGGAGGGCCACAGAGCCAAACTCAAATGGGCAGTGATCTGGCCAGCACTACTGCTCCTCGCTGCTGCCATTAGGAGGGCCCAGTGCTGATGACTTGGTACCTCCCTGCCAATGGTATGCACAGTGCATAACAGGCACACAACTGTGTGTACAACTGCTTTCAACATGCCTAAAATTGCATTGTTCCACATAGAATTTCATCTGCTATGATGTTCCCCGAACACCTAGCTCTGCGCTCTGTCCTGCTCCAGTTGCAGACCATGCTAAAATACCCATTGACTTCAGTAGGAGCAGGAGCAAAAGCCTTTATTAGGGCCTTTGGAAATTCTTCACGACCCTCCCTCATCTTGAGTAACTTAAATGTTCTGCCATAATCAAATCAGGCCCCCTCACTAATCACTCTTCTTCTGGATCATTCATAGAAAGCCAAATCTTGGTCCCACTGAAGTCCTAGAGAACTATGCCACTGAATTCAAAGGGGCTGTATTTGACTTATCTTGGCCATCATCAGTCTTGGTGGTGATTCATGGGGGTATCACACAATTAACCTCTTCCTACTGTTGGGAATGGATCATTTATTCCTACTCTTTCCCTCCTCTCTCTTCCCCCAGCAAGATGGCTGTTGCACTAGTGCAATATACCACATTCTTATATCTGGCCCATCACTGTAGTACCTGAAGGCAAGACCAGGAGTTTCCTTGAGTGAGGACTAAGTGGAAGGAGCTTTGGATCTGGCCCATGTTAACTTGTGGTTATTAATTATTATTATTTATTTTATTAGAGGTTTAACCACACAGACTGAGGATGCTGTGCAGGGAGGGTTCCTTTGCTCTGGTCATTGTTACTGAGCATGATGGGGGAAATTTCCTCCCATTTCTCTTTGGCTCTGTTAGCCTCATTCATGCTTGATTGCTGGTTGGGGGTCGCGGGGGGGCGGGGTTGGTGGTTTGGCCTGAATGCACTCTTGGGCTTGCCCTTTAGCCATATTAATTTATCCTGACTTCTGTTCTTTCCTCGGCCTCTTCTACTGCAACACCCTCAAGAAGTGAGTCTTCTGAGGCACTCTATTCCAAGAGACATTTATTTATTTATATCTATGTAATCTTGCAAATAAAAAACCACCTTCTTCCATGCTGTGCCCCGCCCTTCGGTCAACTGTGTCAACTTAGCGTTGGGATCCCCTCCCATCTCTACCCCACTATTGTGTTGCTTCTCCTGGGTCATGTGAAATTATATTGTAAGTGCTTTGGGGCAGGGACCATGTCAGGTCACAGTACACTTTAGGTGTGGCAAAACAATAAACACAGTAAGTGAGAAGGTTTCTGCAGCAGCCTCTTGTTGACTTTGAGTTTAATTCCCTGCAGGATATTCTAAAAAACATGGTTACCTACCTTTACATAACTGTTGTCCTTCAAGATGTGTTGTTTACATCCACTACAATTAGGTGTGCACGCACCGCGTGCATGGAGGTCAGAAACTTTTTCCCTTAGCAGCTCCCATCGGGACGAAAGGGGAGCCCCCTAGAGTGGCGCTCTCATAGCGGTATATATATTACCATGCTGGCCCAACCCCCCCTCGGTTCCTTCTTGACGTTGATTCAGACAGAGGGGAAGGGGGGTGGGTATTGTAATGGACGTGAACAACACATCTCGAAGAACAACAGTAACAAAAAGGTAGGTAACCGTCTTTTCTTTTTCAAGTGATTGTTCACGTCCATTCCAATTAGGTGACTTCCAAGCTTACCATAGGAGGCAGGTAGGCATCATGGAACGATTGATTGGAGAACAGCTCTGCCGACTGCCGCATCATCTCTGGCCTGTTGGTTAATAGCATAGTGGGCTGTAAACGTGTGTACTGAAGACCACGTGGCAGCTTTGCAAATCTCGTGGATAGGGACCTGAGCCAGAAAGGCTGTTGAAAATGCCTGTGCTCTGGTTGAATGGGCCGTGATTGCTGGGGCTGGAACCTTGGCCAACTCATAGCATGTGCGAATGCAGTCTGCAATCCAGGACAATATGCGTTGCACAGAAACCGGAAGACTCTTCATTCTGTCGGCTATGGCAACAAACAATTGGGTCAACTTGCAGAAAGGTTTTGTTCACGCTACGTAGAATGCCAGGGCTCTCCAGACATCCAGGGTGTGCAGGCTGCGGTGTCTCAGGCTCATGTGGGGTTTAGGAAAGAACATCGGTAAACAAATGTCCTGACCTATGTGGAATTGGGAGACCACCTTGGGGAGAAATTTAGGGTGCAGTCTAAGCTGCACCTTGTCCTTATGAAACACTGTGTAAGGTGGTTCAGAGGTGAGGGCCCTCACCTCGGACACCCTCCTTGCTGATGTAATGGCCACCAGGAACGCCACCTTCCAAGAAAGGTAGAGGAGGGAGCAAGGGGCCAGGGGCTCAAATGGTGGGCTTATGAGTTTGGAGAGGACCAAGTTCAATTCCAGGTTGGGACAGGTGGGCGAGAATATGGGAACACCCTTTCCAGACCTTTGAGGAATCGCCCCACTATGGGATTAGAAAACACCGAGCACCCAGAGTACCCTGGATGGAAAGCTGAAATGGCTGCCAGGTGTACTCTGATGGAGGAAAGGGCTAGACCTTGATCTTAAGGTATAGGAGGTATTCTAGAATAACTGGGATGGTAGCCTGGAGCAGTTGAAGACGCTTGGGTTCACACCAACAGGAAAACCTTTTCCATTTCGCCAGGTAGGCCGCCCTAGTGGAAGGTTTCCTACTGCCGAGGAGAATCTGCCTCACCGACTGAGAGCACTGTCTTTCCGTGGAACTTAGCCGTGGAGTTTCCACACCATGAGGTGCAGGGATTGCAGGTTCGGGTGAAGGAGGCGCCCGTGGTCCTGCATGATCAGGTCTCAGTGGAGGGACAGTGCAATAGGGGCATCCACAGACAACTCTATAAGGGTTGTAAACCAATGCTGATGGGGCCAAGACGAGGCGATCATGATTACCGTCACCCTGTCTCTGCGAATTTTGAGGAGGACCTGGTGGACAAGCAGAATAGGAGGGAAGGCATATTTCAGACCCCCGCCCCATGATATTAAGAACGCATTGGCGACTGAAATCGGACGGTGGTTTTGGAAAGAGCAGAACTGAGGGCACTGACAGTTGCTCTTGGTGGCGAAGAGGTCTAGTTGGGGATAACCCCACTTCTGAAAGACTGACTGTATGATGTCCAACCTGATTGACCACTCGTGCGTGTGATAAGACCTACTGAGGCGATCTGCAAGCTTGTTCCGCACTCCTTGGAAGTAGGATGCTTCAAGCTGAATGGAGCGGGCTACACAGAAATCCCAGAGAAGGAGAGACTCGCGGCAGAGAGTTGAGGAGTGGGATCCGCCTTGTTTCTTTATATAGAACATGGCGGTGGTATTGTCTGTCAGGACTGTCATGCTGTGACCTTGTAATATGGCATGAAAGGTTTGGCAGGCCAGACGAACCGCTCTGAGCCCCTTCAGGTTGATATGGAGAGGTATCTCGTCCCTCGACCACAAGCCTTGCGTCCTCAGGTCCCCTAAGTGTGTACCCCAGAACTGATGTGTCCGTTACTAGCATCAGAGAAGGTTGGGGCTTGGCGAAGGGGACCTCTGCACAGACCACCGGTCGGTCCAGCCACCAGCGCAGGGTTTCTAGCACCTGAACGGGGATTGTCACCACAAGGTCCCGGGGGTCTCTGTACTGATGGTAAGACAGTGCGAGCCACGCTTGTAAGGGTCTGAGTTAGGCATGCTTGACCACGTACGTGCATGATGCCATATGTCCTATTAGCTGTAGGCAACATCTGACTGTAGTAGTGGGATACCGCAGCATTGAATTTACGATCTGCTCTATGGCCTGGAATCTGGGCTCTGGAAGGCTCGCTCTTGCCTGTATTGGGTCCAGGGTCCCTATAAACTCTAACCTTTGGGTGGGTATGAGAGATGATTTGGGCACATTGAGGAGGAGCCCCAGCCTGTGAAACGTCTCTATGGCCATCGTCACGTGGGACTGAACTTCTTCCATGGAACGACCTGTGAGAAGCCAGTCATCGACGTACGGGTACACTTGAATGTGCCTTTTCCGCAGGAAGGCTGCCACCACCGACATGCATTTTGTGAACACTCGGGAGGCTGAGGAGAGGCTGAACGGGAGAACCATGAAGTGGTAGTGATGCTGGTTCATGACGAATTGGAGGAAGCGTCGGTGCGCGGGATGAATAGTGATATGAAAGTATGCATCCTTCATGTCGAGGGCAGTGTACCAATCCCCCGGATCCAAAGACGGAATAATAGTGCTCAGGGAGACCATGCGGAACTGGAGCTTGGACCAAAAATGTGTTGAGTCCACGAAGGTCTAAAATGGGTCAAAGACCCCCCCTTTGCCTTGGGGATTAGAAAGTAACGGGAATAAAACTCCTTTCCCCTTAGCTCCTGTGGAACCTCCTCCACCACACCTATCGCGAGGAGCGAACGAACCTCCTGCATAAGGAGTTGCTCATGAGAGCGGTCCCTGAAGAGGGACAGGGAAGGTGGGTGGGAGGGTGGGGAAGAGGAAAACTGGAGAGCGTATCCCACCTGTACCATGCATAGGACCCATCAGTCCGATGTTATATGGGACCATGCACAGTGAAAGTGGGATAATTGGTTTGAAAACCTTGGGAATGGATCTGGGAACTGGGTTAGTAGGCTGTCCTCGGGTGCACCTTCAAAACCCTTACTTGTTACCGGGTTGAGGCTTATTCTGGCCCTGGTTAGGAGCGTTGTTCTGTCTGCGCCTGTTATTTCTGCCCCGCCTGTGATACGGTTCCTGCCTAGGTCAGGGATGGTACTGCCTCTGCTGCGGCAGCTGAGGCTTAAAGGGTTTTCTCTGGGTTGCCGCCGTATGCCTTCCTAGCGATTTCAGCGTCACCCTGGAGTCCTTGAGGCCATGTAGCCTGGTGTCTGTTTGCTCCAAGAAGAGGCCCGAACCTTCAAAGGGGAGGTTTTGGAGGGTATTCTGGACCTCTGGAGGAAGGCCCGACACCTGCAGCCACACTGAGCATCACATGACTACTCCTGAAGCGATGGTTCTGGCCGCAGCATCCGCCGAGTCAAGGGAGGCTTGCAAGGAAGTCTTAGCTACCATCTTCCCTTCCTCAACTAAAGCTGCAAACTCAGGGTGTGCGTCCTGGGGCAGGCAATCCTTAAACTTGGACACTGCTGTCCAAGAATTAAAGTTGTGTCTATTGAGGATCGCCTGTTGATTGGCTATGCATAGCTGGAGGCCCCCAGAGGAGTAGACCTTTCTACCAAGAAGGTCCAAGCGCTTAGCTTCCTTGGCCTTGTCGTTCCCTTTCGCTGACCACTGAAACGACTAGGGAACAAGGAGTCGGGTGGCAGAACAGGAATTCGTAGTCTTTGGAGGGGGCGAAGTATTTCCTCTCTATCCCCCTAGCTGTCAGGGTGATGGAGGCCGGGGTCTGCCAAATAGTGTTGTAATTTGACTGTATAGTCTTTATGAGGGGGAGTGTGATTCTGGAGGGACCCTCGGAGGTCAGAATGTCCACCATCGGATCCTCGTGCTCGACTGTTTCCTCTGCTTGAAGGCCCATGTTGAGGCCATATTATTCTTTTACGTAGAGACTGTCCAGTTTGACCAATGTACGTGGCAGAGGGGCATTGCGCTACGTAAAAGAATAAATGGACACAAATCAGATGTCAAGAATTATAACATTCATAAACCAGTCGGAGAACACTTCAATCTCTCTGGTCACGCGATTACAGACATGAAAGTTGCTATATTACAACAAAAAAACTTCAAAACCAGACTCCAGCGAGAAACTGTTGAATTGGAGTTCATTTGCAAATTGGATACAATTAACTTAGGCTTGAATAGAGACTGGCAGTGGCTAAGTCATTATGCAAGGTAACCTATTTCCCCTTGTTTTTTCCTACCCCCTCCCCCCGCCCCAGACGTTCTTGTTAAACCCTGGATTTGTGCTGGAAATGGCCCACCTTGATTATCAAACACATTGTAAGGAGAGTGGTCACTTTAGATAAGCTATTACCAGCAGGAGAGTGGGGTGGGAGGAGGTATTTTTTCATGCTTTGTGTGTATAAAAAGATCTTCTATACTTTCCACAGTATGCATCCGATGAAGTGAGCTGTAGCTCACGAAAGCTTATGCTCAAATAAATTGGTTAGTCTCTAGGTGCCACAAGTCCTCCTTTTCTTTTTGCAAATACAGACTAACACGGCTGTTACTCTGAGCCCAGATTTGTGTTGCCACCCCCAAGCACTGCAGGATCCATACCCTAAGGCACTAACACAGCCTCTTGAGCTCAACAGGATCCATACCCCGAGGGCAATAGTTCCAGGACTTTCACAACCAGACTCTGAGTATGATATCCCAACCATTACCACCCCTGGGTAGCAGTGACCTAAATAAACAGTCTTGGATCTGAATGTTGTTTTTGTTTTCTTTATGTTGCTGAGTCTCTGAAACCAGCACATGTAACAACAAATCATCTGGTTCTATGAGGCTGTTGTGTAACTCCTCCTCCCCCTTCCACAATCCCACTGTCTACCATTCATGTAATGGTCTCAGTTTCATTGCAAAGTGCCCTAAGGACCCTCTTAGCTTCCTAATTAGCAACAGAAGGGGCTAATCCTTGCTGGAGGTAGCAGTGAAACATTTGTGAGCTCTCCTGAGAATGAAAGAGGCAGAGAAGGGACCATCTCCAGCTGGGAAAACACAAATGTTTATTCCCATACTTACTATAGTAGACCATGGGAAGGAGATCTGTATGGGCAGTGATGGGGAGGGTGCTGTGCAGAAGGGGTCTGGAGATCTGAAGACGGGATGTTGGGACAGTAGGTATGGAGAGAGGAAGATCCTTTGTGACTCCTCCAGGCTGCTAGCAACTACCTGAACCTAAGTTTTATGTAAGATGTTTTGAGGCATCAGCCATCGTGGAGACCTCGTGGACAGACTTCCCATGGGAGGAGGGAGGGGATGCCTTGAGCCGCTCTCAGATGTAATAATTTATTTGCTGTTAATAAGATTCAGGAATTAATGGCTCAGAAGCGCTTAGGAGTTCAGCATTTCTTACTGAGATATAATAATCAAGGCTGAGTACAGAGGCCGCCATTCATGAATGGGGCAGATTTCGGCGCAAAACAAATCTCCTCTAGACCAGCTGAATCCCTTGAGGCCACTGTTTCCTTTGAGAAGGGGTCATCTTTTCCTGCCCATTGTTTGTGGGTATTGGTGGATAGAGCCACAACAGAGTGGATAGAGCTCTTCCTTGGGCCCCACAACCCAGCCAGAGGCCACAGGCTCTCTGCTCAGCCACATGTTCCGTGCAAGAGGGATGAGAGTTCTTGGTTTGATTTAAGCAATAACAAATGAGTTGTGGGGCATTTTCTTGGGATTTGTATCCCCCTGGAAAGAAATGATGACCCAAGACAGAGCCACCAGGTCCCTAGGAAATGCACTGTGCAGAGGCCCTTAGTACTATTAAAAGGTGAACATGTGATATGTGGATTTTTCCTGTGTGAAGCCGTTTCTGGGCAGTGGTTATACAGGGCATATCTAGAAGATGAACTTCCTGTCAGACCCTCATCCATTCCCTTTATAATTATCTCTAGGCTTGGACGGATTTGGTCCTTCAAATCAACTGGGAGATGACCAGCAGATTCAGCCCTAGAGGGTGAGGAAATGCTTCTCAGCCCTCTCTGGTAATCAGCTCTGGATAGTTCACAGGACTTTTGAAGTTAGTGGAGATTGGGGGTGGGGAGATGTTATGGTTCTTATGATAAAGTGCATATAGAAGCCCAGAAAAGGAAGCTCCCAGGAAGCTCCCAGAACATGCAGGACAGCGCCCAACGCAGCACAAGTATATTCTAGCCAGCAACTATGAGGTGGCCACATGAAGAGGTGACAGCCTGGTCGCCCAAGCATGTCAATGAGTAAGGAGGGCTCCTTGCAATATTGTTACACACTGAGATATTTGTTCCCTTAGTGAGATTCTCTGAGATGCTGAAGCTGACTTAGTTCCTCTGAAAAAGGGACTATTAACCAAGGCCGGTGTGACCAGGGATGCACTTCCTCTACAAACATAAGAACATCTAGCCCAGTATCCCGTCTTCCAACAGTGGCCAATGCCAGGTGCTTCAGAGAGAATGAATAGAACAGGTAATCATCAAGTGATCCATCCCATCGCCCATTCCCAGCTTCTGGCAAACAGAGGCTAGGGACACTATCCCTGCCCATCCTGGCTAATAGCCATTGATGGACCTATCCTCCATGAATTTTTCTGGTTCTTTTTTGAACCCTGTTATAGTCTTGGCCTAAGGAGAAGGGCCAAGCATTACAGTCACCTCCACAAACTCAAGTCAGAGGCTCACAGTGACTCTGAAGATCACAATGGTTGTTTTAGATTTTACAAGTTACCATCTTACCCCAAGATACAAAAGCACAAGACTGAGAGTCAGGACTCTTGGGCTCTAGCCTCAGCTCTGTCACTGACTCACTGGGTAACCATGAATAAGTCACCAGTTTCCCTCTCACTCTCTCAGTTTTCTTTCCTCTGTAAAACAGGGATAAGGCATAAAGATACTAACTTGTGAGGCTTAAGTCATTGACATGTGTAAAGGCCTTTGAGATCCTTTGATGAATGTGCTAGAACAGGGGAAAGCACTGTTATCAGTGACGCCATGAACTCCTTATGTCCACCAGAGGGAACCCAATCCACACAAAATTATTGCAGTTTCTCTAGCTACCTTTTGGCCCATAGCATAGGAGTTAGTTTTATAGAGAGATCCAGTGCTTAATTTGTGCCAGGGCTGAGCCCCGGCATCTCTGGGCTTGTCAGTTCATAGCCCTGGCACCTCTGGGTTTGCTGCATCAGTTATGAATGTAAAAAATTGCTTGAGCCCCGGCACCTCTTTCATTACAAATTGAGCACTAGAGAGATCCTTTCAAACTCAAGGTATGTCCAGGTGCCTTTTCAAGCAGCAGTGCTCAGACGCTGATTTGTGGAGCCCTTACTGATAGTGTGTAGTGAGCTGGCTGGTTACGCTGTGACGGCTTCTCCTGCTTGTTTTCAGGTGCTAAACTGGAGCTAAAATACACTCAAATGCTTACTATTACTTTGCCATGAGAGCATTTGCTATAGTCATTATAGGGGTGATATGCAAGGATCGGTAGGAGCAAAGTGCAATGGCAAAGGGGAGGGGAGATGTCTAAGAAACTCTTTCTCTATTAAAATGTGGTTCATGTCCTTAAAAGGTTTGTGATCCCTTATAATAGATGCTGGCTGTGCAGCGGCCTTGGAGTCATATCTGCTAGACTGAAGTGCATTAAGGCAAATTTCTTTGCCACCCTTTTTTTCTGAACGATATAAAAGCAGCTGGGCGAGGAGAAGCTCAGAAAAGTCACAGAGCCATAGGTCCTGCTCTTCACTTTGCTGCACGCCGGATAGGCACAATTAACAGACATCTTAAAAAAGAAAGCACTGTTAGTGGAAGCCTACTTGCTATGAAGATAATGAATCCCATAGCTAAAGTAGTCAGAGCTGCTTGGGGAATGTCAGCAGGGTGAGTGGGGAATTCTTATTCTTGTTAATGAGCACTGGGTGAGTTAATTCCCTGTCCACCGCCCTACATATTCCATCCGATCAGATATGGCTTTAATAACACTTTTGTGGTTTTGATCTCCTTAGAGACCAGACTGGGAAGGGATTAGGAGCTCCAGGGCTTCTCTTGAGTTCCTCTTGCAGCTCCTGGGTGGAATATTATCCTGAGAATGTACGTCCCTGTGTGTATGCCCGAGGTAGAATGGAGACTGAATTCCCTTCTCTTTGCTCCAGGACAAATACTGTGCCTTGGAATCAAACTTAAGGGCAACAGAATGGGACAAATTCTACACCTCTCATTAATGAAAAGCAGCGACATTAACGGGAAACTGCAAAGCCATGCTGTTAATAGCCACCCATCCTGTCCTTCCTTATGTCACTAATGACTGCTGAAAGGACTGAAGTAATCGTAAAGATAAACATGACTTTTCCCTATTGATCCTGCTTGTTTGCATTCTGCCTTTCACTCAGTTTGGGCAATGAAACTGGAGAGGCGTCAGTTTTGCTTTAGAGTCTTGTCAATTTCCTGTTCATTCCTGGTTCTCAGGCCCTGCTGCAACCATGGCCAGGGAAGGTTTCCCATTTGTAAGCAGGGGAAGAAAATAATCCTTTATCCCTTTTCTTGGCATGTTCTTAGGATGGATGAGTTAATGTTCGCAAAGTGTATTTAAGATGACAAGTGTGATGCTGCTTAATTTAATTCTGTTCTTAATTGAGGCAAATTGTCTTGTTAAATGTTCATCATTCAAACTCTGGGGTGCTTTCCCTCTTACAATTAGAGTATTCTACAGTAACCTAAGCAAGCACTACACCTGACAGTGTTTGAACCCACAACTGTTCAGAGCAGTAGCATTGTCAATTTTAGAAGGGCAGGTCAGCAGTAAAGCTCTAGGGTAAAAGTGCAGAGAGAGCTGCCAGCAGCTGAATTAATTTGCAGCATGTCAGGAGAAAGTCAGTATATTCCATGTGGTCAACCTCTGCTCATTTCAGATGTATCGAGAAAAAGGGGAATAAAGTAGATAGTAAAGAGTTTTGTAGTTCAAACCAGATATCTCCCTGAGAAAATGCGTGGACTTAGGATGCACATTAAAATTATATGAAAGTCTTGTTGAATTCAGCTATAGCTACTCCTGCCAAATGTTCTGCATTTTGGCCACTAGAGGTAGCAGTTTAACAGAAAATTATTCTTGTTTACTGGGTAGATACTGCTGCAGTCCAAGAGTAGACGATTTCCCAGGATTCGCTTGCACTCTTTTTCCCTCCAGGGCTTCCTCAGTTCCGCACAGACAAAACTTCAGTGCTTTAGAGCCCTATTGAAAATGCAGTTTTAGTCTCAACCATACCAGGATCCAGAGTGTTAGCCATGTTAGTCTGTATCAGCAAAAACAATGAGGAGTCCCCTATCTCCCCTTGCCTCCTTTTTATTAATAGCCCAAGACTGTCTCCCCTTATATCTTAGCTAAAATCCATCTGATTCCCCTTAGCCCTTTAACAGCAGTAACTCATTCAGCCCTTATCTTTCTCTTTGGAGCCTTAACTATCTATGTTGGTTCCTTTCCCGCAATCCTCATACTGAGGATTTTACCTTGAGATCTTTGAGCCACTTCTTCATCTAACTGCACAGGCCACTTCACTTGTATTTACTGCTAAGAAATAAATAATAAGGATTTCCCAGTATAAGGTGTCTCTTGGACTCTCCTTCATTGCAAAGAAATCACAGTCTGTTGCACTTTAATTAGCATTCTTACAGGATTTCCCAGCTGCCTTCCACACGGTTGGGTTCTAATTCTTCGTTCTGTGCTCCTCATTCACTTGATTTCTTAATACAGTCTCTGCTTATGAATCCAAATGCCAGGCTCCGAAAGACCCAGGGAACCCACTTTCCTCCCGCTGCCAGAGGTGCAGGCTGCCCTGAAAATGCAAAGAGACTCTCAGCAAATGGGTCTTCAGCACCAAGGATCTCAAAGATTGTTGTTTTTCTAAAAAAAAACATGCTCTAGTTCAAACAGGAATTATTTCAGGGAAGGTCTTTGGCCTGTTACACAGCAGGTCAGACTAGACGATCACAATGGTTTCTTCTGGCCTTGAAATCTATAAATTATTCCATTTCACCTGGAACACCGCATAGACAGAGGAAGTTTCTTCCCCCATCACTGAAATACCAGCATCTCATGGGTGAAATACAGCAGCCATTCTGCACTAATGGTACTACAAGGCAGTTTAGGACAGGAAGTGAAGGAGAATCCTTTATCCAAATGAGACTGCAATGGAATGTTAGGGAGGCAAAATATGATTCTCTAGGCTAGAATGCAGCTAGAACACCCTGATGCTTAGGACAGGGCCTCACTTTTTTGTCTCATCCAAAACTATAGGTGAATTGGAGAGGTGCCCAGGTGATTGGGCCATTTGCAATTCCACATGAAGGCAGCAGGTGGCACTAGCCAACTATATATAGGTAGTTTGCATCCTCACTGAGAAAGCAGAGAAGGCGGTAGCTGCGGTTGGGGCGTGAGACTTTCTAAGTCCAGCACTAGAGTTGGGCAGAGCTGAACTGCAAGTCACAGGCACTTGTACAGACATGTGGCAGCAAATCCTTCAGAGTGTCCGGTGAGTGCAGCAGGAGCAGGAGAGCCCTTTGGGGGCGAGTGCTATGGGGTTGTGCTGTTTGTCATCCAGAATCATGGCAGAGGGGTGAAGTCCAACAGGGCCCTTGGTCCAAGCTCCAGCACTAATCTAATGCTGGGAACAGAACACTACCTAGGTAGCCATTCCATTCGGAAGCGTCACCTAGGAGTGGCTGCCTATGCACCCCCTGGACTGAGAACGCTTTGCTAGTGAACACTGCCTTGGGGCAGTCAAGGGGCTGCTGATCTGAGCCACTTGATGCGGATTAGCAGGGTTAAAGCTGCTCAGCCCTAAATTGGTGCCATAACCTGCCATGATACTCTGTGTTTCAGGCCTCCAGGCAGTTAAACCTCTGGGATTTAAGTGCACGGGGATTCGATTACCTGTTGCGTAAACTGCTCAGCGCCCGGAAAGCACCATGAAGGGGGCAGCTTAGGCTTTTTGTTCTCAGGAGCCCTGCTCCCTCTTGGCAGGCAGAACTGGCAGGAGCCTCCTGCTCAGCAGCTTGACTGGGGCTGTTTCAGAGAATGCTGCCCCGTTTCAGTCGCGGGGTCTCCAGTAACTAAGGGTGCCATCCATCTTGGTTTTCCCAGGATCATCCCTTTTTTGAGGTAGCTGTCTGGGGAAATCTGTCAGGGTGCTCAGGACACACTGCCAGCTGGCCAGTTTTATTGGCTCAGGATCAGCAAGATCTCCCATTTTTTTTGCACCTCACAGGTGGCAACCCAAGCCCTGCAGGAGCTGCTTCTGTTCCAGATCATGTGGGTGGAGTGGGAGCAAATGCTGCTGTCTCCCCCTTTTTCACTGCCCTGGCTAGACACAGGGCAGCCCCTCACACTCTTTGTGTCCCCACAAATCTCCTTTCCTGAGCCTCCTAACTTCCTCCATGCCAGGTCTAGACAGAGTCACTATTTCCACAACTGGCAGAAGAGCTGGAGCAAGGCTTGGAGACTACATAGCTGAGGGATGATTGAATGGCTTTAAATGATACCTCATATTTGCTAGTGCCTGCCCTGATTACGTGACACTTTCCTAGATAGCCTGAGTTTACAGCACCATCTTGCAACATGATATAGGGCCAGTGTCATGGTGACTATGGGCCCTAGAGAGTGACAGCCCTGGGAAGGAATGGGGGCACCAGACAGAGATGGCCCTTGTCACGCTGTCTGGAGTGGCCAACCTCAGGGCAGACTGTCAAAACCAGGTAGACACCCCAAACTGGTGGTATGTTCTGTAATTAGATTTCACCAACCGAGTAACCAATGTGAACTCCTAGATCACTATACCAGTCTTACTATGGAGTCATAGACAATGCCCTTGGGCTCGCCAGTCTATCTTGCCACCCAGGCAAGCTAGACTTAGTGATAAATGGTCGGTTACATCAAAAATCACAAAATATTAAGGTTGTTTCCAGAGCCCAAAGACCAGTCACTTACCCCAGATCGATCTGTACCTTAGAACTCTCACCAAAGACAACTCCTATAGCAAATCCTGTAATAAACTAACTAAAGGTTTATTCACTGGGAAAAAGAAATGAGTTATTTACAGGCTAAAGCAAGCAAGCATATATACACCGATGAATTTCAATCTGTGATTCAAAAGGTGACAGATATAATCTATCAGCATTGAATCTCTTTTTAGGGGTTAACCCAGGTTGACCCTGGGAATCTCTGCTTTTTGTTTCTTAGCTCCAGCCCTGTGAGAATCCAAATAGCAAAGAGATGAAAATTCTTCATGTTAGCTAATTTTATTTCCCTCTTCCAGCATCTAAACCGATAGGACGAGGCCTTCTGTACATACTTGCCCATGGGTGGATGGGGTAATCAACAAAGCTTTTGTCTTACAATAGCTCACTTAATTTTGATAGTCCTCCTGGATGGGCAGTGGGAGCCACTTTACTGTCTAGTTCACAAGTTCAGAGCAGGCATTTTTGCAATTATAAAACAAACTTATATTTTACCTTATAGTATGGCATACAGACATTACAAGTGAGATTAATGCATGCAGCAACTTACAAGCATTTAATAGAGTCCAAATACTAAATGCCTTCTTATAAGACTAATACATATTCTGAACAAAACTAACATAAAGGTGAACTGGTTTGGTTTCCAGCTATGAGTTTGTCAGTTCTTAGCTAATGCCTACAACCTTGGCAAGAGCTGCCACTTGGTCTACCAGCGTCAACAGCCCTGCAGATCTTTGCTTCTATGGAGAAACCAAGGCCTCAGGTCCAGTGGTGACCTAGAGGATGTTCAAACCTGTGATGAAACCATGTGGAAGGCCCTGCAGAGTGGAGTTGGGGGAAATTATCTCAATGCTCCTGTGCTGACGGTTCCTTCCAGAGGTTGACGGCCATTGTCTTCCCTTGCCCCAGAGTCCACTCTTGCTGTGCATTGGGAAGCTCCACCCCCCTCCCCCATCACTATTCGGCGCTGGTGAGGCCACACCTGGAGTACTGTGTTCAGTTTTGGTTCCCACACTACGGAAGGGATGTGGACAAATTGGAGAGAGTCCAGCGGAGGGCAACGAAAATGATTAGGGGGCTGGGGCACCTGACTTATGAGGAGAGGCTGTGGGAACTGAGGTTATTTAGTCTGGAGAAGAGTGAGGGGGGATTTGATAGCAGCATTCAACTACCTGAAGGGGGGTTCCGAAGAGGATGGAGCTCGGCTGTTCTCAGTGGTGGCGGATGACAGAACAAGGAGCAATGGTCTCAAGTTGCAGTGGGGGAGGTCTAGTTTGGATATTAGGAAACACTATTTCACTAGGAGGGTGGTGAAGCTCTGGAATGGGTTACCTAGGGAGGTGGTGGAATCTCCATCCTTAGAGGTTTTTAAGACCTGGCTTGACAAAGCCTTGGCTGAGATGATTTAGTTGGTGTTGGTCCTGCTTTGAGCAGGAGATTGGACTAGATGACCTCCTGAGGTCTCTTCCAACCCTAATCTTCTATGATTCTATGATCACACTCCCATGCATGACAGTGACACAAATCTAGCACTTTATTGGATGAGCTGACTCGGCTACCTTGAGATATACATGTGTGTTCCCCTCCCCCACTGCAGTGCTAAAGTATATCTGAACATTAGGCCTCCCAGTGTCCCCCGTGGCCAGTTCCCCAATCTGTGCATATATTTTTTCTGCTGTTAAGAATATGGGATTGCTGTTCACCACAAGGAGAGGGCCTGGGTAGCTTTGTGACCAGTGTCCAGGCAGGTGGTGATCCAGGTTCCTCAACCCATGTTTCATTAGTTGCAGGTGTGGTATCTTGATGGCCTGTTGGAAAGCTGGTGGGGGAGCTCTGTGGAAGCCTAGAACCTTCTCTCCAGCTGGTGCAGTTCTGTTCAGCTCTTGTTGAAATTGTTGTTCTGTTTCTAACCTGCTTCCAGGCACTTAGGCCGACATCTTCAGAGCTGGTTACTCATTCTGGGTGTCCCCAACTTGGGAGGGCCTGATCTCCTGAGGTGAGGGAACTCATAGCTCCTGTTGACTTCATAGGAGTTGTGGGTGCTTATCCTCTCCCAAACTCACCATGTATGTATACGGGTCTTGGTGCAGTCTCAGTGTCTTGAAGCTTTTGTTCCTGAATGCGAGCATCTTGTGTCTTCCTAGGTCCTTTAAATATCCCTGGAGGAGTGTAATTCTGGCCCCTGCTGCTCTGGGAGCTGGAGGGCTCCTCGTTTATTGGCTCCTGTCTAGACGGAAGATCAAGACTCTAGAAATGGGAGATGGATGGTGGGGCTCAGGCAAGAGGCCACCAAGAGAGAAAGAAGATGAGAGAATACGATCCTTCCAAATTGAAACCTCTGACAGGGAAATTCAGGTATCACTGACTGAGAATAGGGAACTGGGAGAAGTATCCAGGGAGGGGAAGCTGGTGGGGAATAGAAAGCAGAGTGAGAGGTAGAGTTAGCCAGTCAGATCCATCTAACTGCTTCAAGGTGATGTCCTAGTGACCTTAGCGTTGTACTTGAATACACCAGCACAGCTGTCTGGCACTGTGGGACAATGTACTGGCTATCCATCCCTCCACACGTGAGTTCTAGTCCAAATTAGATCACAAAATAACCGAGTTTTCTGAGCCCCAGTCTAAGGGAAGTTTATCAAAATCTCCACAGAGGTCAAGACAGTTTCTGCTGAGAGGCCTACGTCTGGAACAGCAGAAGCTGCTGGTGGAGACTGAGATGCACTGAATGGTAGAGCTGTCTGTATTGGTTTAGGAATAGCAAGGGGCTGCAGGTCAGGATTGAGGGCATCAGTTGAGCTGTGTGTGGGGAATCCAGGGCTGGAATAGCAGGAGGGCTGCAGGTCAGGGGTGAAGGGCGCTGGCAGAGCAGTGTGTGGGGAGCCCAGGGCTGGAAATAGCAGGGAGGCTGCAGGTCAGAGTGCGGGGCACTGGCAGAACTATTATGGGAAAGTGCAGACTATGCCTACCACTAAGATTCTAATTTACTAGCAGTGGGCAGGGCAGGTAACTAGGATTGAGCAATAGAGACTTTCACCTTTAGGTCACCAGTTCCATTCCAGTCCCTGTCAGTAGTGACTGAAAGCTGCTGTTATTTGATTTGATTGAGGAGCTGCTCATGTTGGGTGGCCAGATCACAAAACCACCCTGCCTCTGGCACCAGTTATCTCTGTTGTTTGGTGTCTCTGCTCAGGCTTCAAGGCCTGAATAGCACTGTCTCTCCAGGGCAGGGGTGAGGCACACTTGCTGGGGCAGTATGGGGTTCCATGCCAGATCCATATTACGAATAAAAAGATGCCTTCAGCTCCCAGGGCTCATAATCCAGCACCATGGTAAAAAGATAGGGTTAAACCCAGGTGTTGGCAAAACAGCTCCTTTCACCAAGCAGGATGCTTTAGGCTCTCTAGGAGAATGCTGATAGACTAGAACCTGGCACTTCCATGCAGCAGGCCCTTCTACCCACCTTTCCTCCAAGGAGCTCAAAGCCCTTTGCAGTCATTAACAGCCTCCCAGTCCCTAATCTGCATTATGTCAGTAGGATTACCTCACTGTATAGACAGGGAAACTGAGACAGAGAAGGGAAGTGATTTCACCAAGGTCACATAGCAAGTCAGAGGCAGAGCCAGGAGTAGAACCAAGGAGTTCTGTCCCTAGTTCCTGGTTCTAGCCAATAACATACAAAACATATTTTCACCATGTACCTGATCCAGGAGGCCCGGTGTGGCATGTGGCTGCCTGAACGGTGCCCTTTGGGTCCCAGATAATGATATAGAAAGCAGAGCTGCCTCCTTAAGGCCCTGGGCAGGTAGGAGACTTTATCCTTGGCTCCCCTGTTAGAACAATTCCTCCAGCGGGTAATGGGCACTGAGAGCAGCCCCTGTGAGCCTGGCCTGGGATGGAGCAGTGTGGGAACTCTCCCTCTGCAGGAACTGCACCAGCGCCTGGACCAGGCTCGCTACACACCGCCACTGGAGGGAGTTGCCTTCCAGTATGGTTTCAACTCCACCTACCTGCAGAGAGTTGTTGCTTATTGGAGGAACCAGTTCAACTGGCAGAAGCAGCTGGAAATTGTGAACCAATATCCACATTTTAAAACAACCATTGAAGGTGAGTCTCAGCTGCCCCTGAATGCTCCCTTTGCCTCCTCCAGAGGTCCTGGTGCCTCTTCCTCCATGGAGCACCCACCTATTGCTCCCCTAGCGGCCCTGGTGCTCCTAACAAGTTCCCTCTATTTTCTTTGTCTAGCTGCCCCATTGTCCTGTCCCCTCACTCATGAATCACCCCTCCATTTCTTTCCCATCCCTAGCACTCCATCCTTGGAGCTCCCACAATTCTCTGAGATCCCCCACTTCACTTAGAATCATAGAATATCAAGGTTGGAAGGGACCTCAGGAGGTCATCTAGTCCAACCCCTGCTCAAAGCAGGACCAATCCCCAATTTTTGCCCCAGATCCCTAAATGGCCCCCTCAAGGATTGAACTCACAACCCTGGGTTTAGCAGGCCAATGCTCAAACCACTGAGCTATCCCTCCCCCCATCTTCCTCTCATCTGCCCTCCTATGCAGGTTTCTCTGGAACTCGAGACTAGGCTGCTTGTTCCATGCAGAGCTCAGCATTGCAGTGAGATATAGTAAAGCAGGCAGAGGTATCCAAGGCATCCATTGTCTGCTAGGGTCACCACCTCACAGGAATCAGCTTCAGGAGGACAAATTTAGGACTCCTTTCCCAAGAGACGTAGTTGCTGGGGTCTGGGCCTCTCTCACTGTGGCGTTATTCCTCATCCACAAAGGAGCAAACATAGATCCAAAGGGGTAGAGGGCACCCAGCTCCAGCTGAGCACCTTCCTCTCTCTGCTGTGGTTTTCTGTGTGGCCCTGCCGTGAACACTGGCTAGGAATTTCCGTCTCTCCTTTAGGGTCTAGGCCAGGCGCTGAGAAGCAATTGGAGCCTTAACTTTTTTCTCTTGGGTTTGTGGCAGGGATTGAAGTCCATTTTGTCCATGTGAAGCCCCCTGGCATCCCCAAGGGTCAGGCAGCCAGGCCTTTGTTGATGGTGCATGGCTGGCCTGGCTCCTTCTATGAGTTCTATAAGATCATCCCACTGCTCACTGACCCAGCTGGGCACGGCCTGAATGAAGATGTGGTGTTTGAGGTCATCTGCCCATCCATCCCAGGCTATGGCTTCTCCGAGGCACCTCACCAACGAGGTGAGTGATGGGCAGGAGGGAGTTAATTAGAATCCCAGTGCTTTCTGGAATAGCATCTGGGAGACATCCCTGGAACCATGGATTAATTTCTGAACACTGGGAGTTGGGTTCTCCACCTGCTCTTTTAATAAAGCAAATCTGGTGGTGGATTGATGGCCCTAGAGCAGGGGTGGGCAAACTTTTTGGCCCAAGGGCCACATCGCCGTTATGAAACTCTATGGAGGGCTGGGTAGGGAAGGCTGTGCCTCTCCAAATGGCCTAGCCCCCGCCCCCTCCCACTTCCCACCTCCTGACTGCCCCCCTTGGAACCCCTGACCCATCCAACCCCCCCTGTTCCTTGTCCCCTGACTCCCCCCTCCCAAGACCCCCCGACCCTAACCGCCCCCCTGGGACCCCACCCCCTATCCAGCCCTCACTGCTGCCTGTCCCCTGACTGCCCCAACCCCTATCCACACCCCTGACAGGCCCCCGGGGATTCCCACACCTATCCAACCTCCCCTGTTCCCCATCCTCTGACTGGCCCCCGGAACCCCTTGCCCCTTATCCAAACCCCCCTCCTGCCCGCTCCCTCACCATGCTGCTCAGAGCGGAAGGAGTTCGCAGCCCCACCGCCTGGCCAGAACCAGCCACGCCGCCTGCACTGCCCGGCTGGAGCGGCAGGCCAGAGCGTTGGCAGCGCACTGAGGCTGCAGGGGAGGGGGAACAGCACGGGAGGGGCCGGGGGCTAGCCTCCCCAGCTGGGAGCTCAGGGGCCGGATGTGGCCTGTGGGCCGCAGTTTGCCCACCTCTGCCCTAGATACTGGTATCCACAGAACAGGTACAGCAGGGGCAAGGCCAGGGCAGACTTCTCTCAGCCTGCCTCACCTGACCTCTAGGGATCACACCTAAATAAGAAAGGGCAATTCATGCTCCAGAAACCGGTCAGTCCTTGGTGTCTCTGCTGGGCTGGAGGGGAGGGGCATTTACGATGATGTTTGTGTTGTTGACGTGTCCAATGGGAACTGGACTCAGACTTACGTCTCAAGTCACACAATCCACTAAATGTCCTGAAAGTTAAAGTCTTTGTGTCCTATTCCTGTGAGTCAGGTAATTATTGCCTTGGTAAAAGGCTCCATATCTCATTTTCTACACACATACCCCAAGACAGCCAGTCTCCCCAGTCTTGGGCTGAAGTGGAACCAGTGCCCCATAGACAATAGGATCCATAGTCCATTTACCACTTCCCTGAGACCCCCACACACACACCAATCCCCCCAGCCTGGAACCAGAGAGGAACCAGGGTCCTAGAGGTGAAAGACTCTGTATCCTAGTCTGTGACCCCCCCGAGCCAGCAAGTCTTCTCCTGTGCCAGCTCTTTCTGATGTATGACGCACAATAGGTGAACACCATGCTGTACAATGGGGTGATGTATACCTAACAGATCCCTTTCCCAAAGGAATAGGGGTGCAATAGAACATGGGGCAATATGAGGTGGGTGGTCATTAGAGCCAGGTCACTTCATGGACTGGGGCGGGTGTTTTCCAGTGGTTGTTGGAGAAGATAAGGGAGGGCGCTGGGAACCTTAACTGGGAGGCTGTTACAGGCCCATAGTGTGTCCTGGGAGAAGATGCAGGATGAGTGAAGGAGGCAACAGGAGCAGAGATTAGGGAGTGGAAGAAGGGGAAATGAGGAGGGTGGGACTGGAGACTGCAAAGCTTTAAATGGGAAGAGCAAGGATGTGAACTTGATGCCGGAGATTAAGTGGGAGCCAGTGAAGGGATTTGAGCATGGAGGGTGCAGGTATGGGGAGAAAGATTAATTTGGATGAACTGCAAGGTGGAGAAGGCACAAGTGAAGAGGGAGGGAGAGTCTGTGCCCTATGTTGTATCTGGGAAAGCACCCTGCACTCTTACAGTGCTTCTTAAGGATGATCCAAGCTGTCTACAGTCTGGGACCCGACCTCTCCATACTAGGATACAGGCAGCTGGTATCTGCTTCATTCTAGGCTCCTGGTGCTTTCAGTGCTTGTCTTCTCCATGGGACACTGAAATGACTGCAATGCACTCATTTCTTGGCCTTTTAACCCCAGTGTGCTAACTGCTTTGTGATAATGGGTCAGCTCCATCTGCCAGAGAAGAGTTAGTCTTTTGCAGTGATATTGGGAAAGTCCATGGGGCTGAGGTCACAAAGCTTTAGGGGTGGGTGTGGAGATTTGGAATGTAGGGGATTGGAAGGTTTCCAATTACCTCAAGTCTCCTTTCACTGTGATCCAGAGGACCAGTACTAGGCAATACCCAACAGAACACTGACCTGCATCCCCTGTGGTATCAATGATTCCTCACTGGGTGGAGAACAGGTGTTTAATAATAGGTTTCTCCTTATGCACAGGTTTTGATACGCTGGCTGCTGCTCGGATATTTCACAAGCTGATGCAGAGACTGGGCTTCCAGGAGTTCTATGTACAGGGGGGAGATTGGGGCTCTCAGATCACCATAAACATGGCCCAGATGCTGCCAAAGTGAGTAGCAAAGGGGGTTAGGAGAGGGATAGTTGTCTGTTCTGGTTCCTATGACATACCCTGCCCTCCCCCTTGTACTCAGGACACACTGTTGCCAACTCTTGTAGTTTTATCCCCAGTCTTGTGATATGTGGAGTCTTGCTCCCCAGCTCCTGGAGTTATGTGGCTACATAAGAATCTCATCATTCATTTAAAAAATAAAATAATATTTCTCATCCTTGTAGTTGGAGAGAACTGAAAAATATGAACCCTAAATGCTTAAAAATCAAAAGGAAAATGGAAAGAACCAATAATGTACTGATTTTTTAAAAAACACATCCCAGCAAGCAGTCAGGCAACTCAGCTGGAGCCTCTGCAAGCTGCACCCTTGTATTAAGGATTCAGATGCTTGCCATCTTCTCCAATGGATAGGGATTAATATCAGTCCTCGGACTCCTGCCAAGTTATCTGTGAAGCCCTTGTTTGAACAGCCCTAGCCCAGAGAACCTTTACCAAAATATAGCTGACAAGCAGTCTCCAGGTGAGCAGGAGTCAGGAGGTTTCTGAAACTATTTCTCTTGACTTTTCTGCATCGCTGCTAGGCAGTAGTCTGGATTCTAGAGCAAGAAGCAAAGCTACGATCCCGTAAGGGGTTCTAAACTTTCCTTAGATAGAGTTACTCCAATTAGTAGAGAGATCCTAGGATATAAGCTGAGCCAGAAACAAGCCCCATAACTGGAGCCTGTGAAGCTGATTGAGAATTGGTCCCTGTCCCCTTTGCATTTGTAGAGTTGTTTAATCTTGGGTAAAGCACTCTTCTTTCCTCTGATTTGTCCATACTTTTTCCTATGTATGGTGACAGGTTTCAGAGTGGTAGCCGTATTAGTCTGTGTCAGCAAAAAGAATGAGGAGTACTTGTGGCACCTTAGAGACTAACACATTTATTTGGGTATAAGTTTTCGCGGGCTAAAACCCACTTCATCAGATGCATGCAGTGGAAAATACAGTAGGAAGATATATATATATATATATACACAGAGAACATGAAAAAATGGGGGTTGACATACCAACTATATCATTTTTTCAGGTTCTCTGTGTACACATCTCTTCCTACTGTATTTTCCACCGCATGCATCCGATGAAGTGGGTTTTAGCCCACGAAAGCTTATGCCCAAATAAATTTGTTAGTCTCTAAGGTGCCACAAGTACTCCTCATTCTTTTTCCTATGTATGTTGTTGTCACTTGGACTCTCTCCAGAGTTAATGTCCTTTTTAAAAAAAGAAATAGCATAGATCCAAAAATTTTTAATGGCCATTAATGTTGAGTGTCCCAGTTTTTGTAAACCTCAAGTTTGGCACCCAAAATTAGTGGCCATTTTAAAAAAATGTTTGCCACAGTGAGTGCCCAAGCTGAATGTAAGGCTACAGCTCTGGCTTCACAGCTGATCTACACAGCCACCCTGATAATATAAACCAGTACAGGCAACAATGCATAGCTGACTCCTGTTGAGTTTATCCTGCACTCTACCCCCAAAATCAGATAATTCTTGGGGCTGCCTTGCCGCTGCCTAGCTCTTCTTTTCCATTCTAGCTTTGTGCATTGGATTATCCCCTCTTATGTATCCCCCCACCTCTTTGCATTCATCTTTATTCATTCCCGTTTCATAGATCTCAGCCTATTTCTCAAGCTTGTTCTATTGCATTCATATTTCAGCGGTATCTAAAGTATTTGTGATCACTCCCAGCTTTGAGTCAGCTGTGAATGTGAACTGTGCCCTCTCCATCCCATCCTCCAAAGAAGCCTTAAGGCTTAGAATAGACCCACCCGGTGATCTCTCTTCCAAATCAGAAATGAGAAGTAATGAGGAGATTCAAATCTGGTTGGGGAACCTTTGAGAGGCTAAATGGTAGCATGAGATATAAATTCCTTCCTT
Organism: Lepidochelys kempii; assembly: GCF_965140285.1. Taxonomy (NCBI): domain Eukaryota; kingdom Metazoa; phylum Chordata; order Testudines; family Cheloniidae; genus Lepidochelys; species Lepidochelys kempii. The sequence goes on along the minus strand of NC_136382.1, from coordinate 148,868,063 downwards.
GCCTAAAATGCAGGCTTAGAACATCTGGGTGGAGGAGAAACATGAGGCTGCTCTTAGATGATAAAGTTAAATGTTAGGTTATGACTACACTGCGTATCTTACAGCGACACAGCTGTGCTGCTATAAGGACTCCAATGGAGCTGCTCTTTGCCAGCAGGAGAGAGTTCTCCTGCTGGCAAAATAAAACCACACCCCTGACCAACAAAAGTTTTACTGACAAAAGTGCAGTGTAGACATAGCCTTAGACAGTGAGTTGTTGTAAAGCATGTGCTCCATGTTAGCTCCCTAGGTGTGTTATACCAATAAAATAAAAACCAGCAGGATCTTATTAAAAGGGGAAAAGGCAAAATGCCACATTTATTGTGAATACAGAAAGAATCATAGTAAGCAGTTAGTTATAGCTATAACATTTCATTCAATCTCATATTTATTCACACACAGGTTCTGCAAGGTTGTTATTATATTTACCAGCCTTAGAGTTGTTCATGCCAAGCCCCTGGCCAGGTGGCCTGGACATGAGGAGGGAGCAGGGCCTTGTCAGATGCTCATCTGATGCTCCTGGAAGTTGGTTTGCAGAATCAGACCCCAAAGTTCTCACTTTCTAGAGTCCATTTTTATAGGAATTTCTTCCTATGCCAGTCTATGGGAATTGCTTCATCATGCTGTTGCTGAATCAATCAGCAGATAGCACATTCCTGACGGCTCTATGCTGCCAGATGTTATCTTGTTCTTTGGTTCTCCCATCCTTGAGGCTGTTGGGTGGATTCCAGTCTGCCCTCCGGGGGTCCTCTGGTTATTTCCACTTGACACCTTCTTTAGCCGATGGACACTGGATTCTTAGGCTGGCACCTCCCTGATCATTCAGTTATTATCCACACCAAGCATCCATCCACGTACATCCTCTATCTCTATTTTAATCATAATTGTTAACAAAGCGAGATGAATACAACAAAAGGGCGGGGAGTCTCTGGGTGCTGTTTCTGTTGTTACAGAGTATTGCTTTGAGTCTCTCTCTCTGTGAATAGTTGTTGTTACAAAGAATTGCTTTGAGAACAGACTCTGTCTTAGAATGTACTAACACAATTAGCAGCTTGCAAGTTTCACACAGAGAGGGAGAGAAACAGTACCAAAAACCAAGAGACCTCTTAATTAGTAATGCCCTGGAATTTAAACTATGGGGAATCAAACTCATTTGTGATTTTAATACAGAACTTCTTTAATATGATCCAACAGGTGAAAGGAGACCAAATCAAGGGGGAAGGTGCTAAAGGAGTTAGTCATCATGGCCCAGGTCCTTAAAAGTATTGAGATGCCCATTGATTTCAATGGGAAGTCTCTGGGAGCTTTAGGGTCATGTGTGGTTCACCACAGGCTTCTCAGCAAATGCACAATGAAGCCTTCATTACCTAGGGTTCAAAATGAGGCTCTTAGGAGAACAACCCAAGCCACAGTGATGGCTCTGCCATGCCAAGTCAAATGGGAGTCTAAGACTGCTGTAGTTATTCTGTCCTCTCCAGTGCAGCTGTGTTGGTGCTCGCATCAGCTGCGCTATCTCTACGCTATTTGCTACATGTCTTCACATAAGGGAATTGTGAATACACATGCCTGAAGAGCTATGTATGGTTAGGAGAGACATTCTTCCGGAAGTACCGATGGGCCTAGTGCAGTGTTGCTGTCCTAGCACAGCTCTGTATCTCAGAGGGAACCTGGAGACAAGATCCCTTTGTTCTGTTATTGTTAATCCATATTGCTGATTCTTATTTTATTCCTCAATACCATTGGTTCCAGGTCTGTGAAAGGGCTTCATCTGAATTTTGTCATCACCACCTCAAGAGGTTTGGGGAGGCTGGTGTCTTTACTGCTGGGGGCCTACGTGCCATGGCTGGTGGGCTTCACCAGGGAAGACTCCCGCCGCTTATACCCATACTTGGAGAAGAACGTGTATGAACTTCTGCGGGAGACCGGGTATTTGCACATCCAGGCCACCAAGCCCGACACAGCAGGTAGAGTACAGTCTCCACATGGCTGGGGAGTTTGTATAATAGACACATGTGGTCCATGAGATACCTGTCACATCTGGACAAAGGCCTAGAATGTTTGAGGACCAATGTGGACTGAGCAAAGGACTAGGAACCAGAAACTCCAGAGTTCTAGTCAAGTTCTAACAAGGATTTATTACACATGGTTTTTGGCACGTCACTGTATCTCCCTCTGACTGTTTCCTTAACTGTAAAATACTTCCCTACCCCACCAGGTGAACAGATAATATGCTATATAAATTCTGCATTTATTATATTTTGGTTCACAAAGCATGAGTAAGAAAAGGATAGTGGGGGCACAGTATTCTCACCCTTCCACCTTCATAAACACTGACTAAGGGCACTCTAGAACCTCCTGACCTCTTCCAGTCACACCCATTGTTTGGGAATGCAATCCCCACTTCCTGCCTCCTTTAAAGTGTAGTTCCTTTGGACACTTTCCCATCGTGCCATTACTGCCACCACCATGACTGTCCTAGTTCTCGGCTTCTCTCTGCATTAAAAAACTGGGGGGACGGGTCTGAGAATGACAATCTGGGCTCTGCCAGTACTAAATGTCCCAAACGGAATTGCACAAAGGTGGGTAGTATCCGAAGTCTCTGCTTGATCCCTATAGGAGACTTCCTGGAAGGGCAACAAAAATGATTAGGGGTCTGGAACACATGACTTATGAGGAGAGGCTGAGGGAACTGGGATTATTTAGTCTGCAGAAGAGAAGAATGAGGGGGGATTTGATAGATGCTTTCAACTATCTGAGAGGTGGTTCCAGAGAGGATGGTTCTAGACTATTCTCAGTGGTAGAAGAGGACAGGACAAGGAGTAATGGTCTCAAGTTGCAGTGGGGGAGGTTTAGGTTGGATATTAGGAAAAACTTTTTCACTAGGAGGGTGGTGAAACATTGGAATGTGTTACCTAGGGAGGTGGTAGAATCTCCTTCCTTAGAAGTTTTTAAGGTCAGGCTTGACAAAGCCCTAGCTGGGATGATTTAATTGGGGATTGGTCCTGCTTTGAGCAGGGGGCTGGACTAGATGACCTCCTGAGGTCCCTTCCAACCCTGATATTCTATGATTCTAAGTCCAGTTTATCCTTAGTGGAGGTAATGCAGTGCCATGTGAACCTCAGAGCTGTTCTGTTGCTTTCCTGAATTAGGCTGTGGACTAAACGACTCCCCTGTGGGACTTGCTGCATACATTCTGGAGAAGTTCTCTACCTGGACCGATAGATCATTCCGGGACATGGACAATGGAGGTCTGGAGAGGTATGGAACAGTGGCATGTCAATGAATGGGTGTGAAGGAGAAATGCAACTAAAGGAAGGCTGCTCACAACAGTAGGGAGGTGAGACAATCCACCACTGAGATCAAATTTAAGTAGAGGGCAAGGGAACATACAATTCTAAACTATGCAGATTGCCTTGTGTAATGGATTGGCTGCAGCACTACTGCACCAACACTCAGTGCTCTACAGCTTAGTTTAGGGCCAAGTGATGAGAGGAGAACAGATAGGCTGCCCACTCTTCAAGGCATGTACCTGATAATGTGCAGAGACTAGCCCCTGTGACAGTGATGCTTCTCTGGTTTATCCCTCAATAGGAAATTCTCTCTGGATGACCTCTTGACCAATGTGATGATTTATTGGGTAACTTCGTCCATTGTGCCCTCAATGCGCTTCTACAAGGAGAATCTCTCCAAGAACCTCAACACCGCTCCCGCTGCCAGGTAAAGAAGGGGTGGGATGAGGTGCAGGCTAGACACCATTGCAGGCAATAAACAATCTAGGTACTTATATGGCTCCATCATTATAGTAGCTGAGCTCCTCCTACATATTTCAAAAACAAATCAATCCAGATTCTTATAGTGGTACTATCACTGTAACAAAAAGGGTGTTTTTTCCCCAACCTGTTGGAGAAACAGCTTGATTATTTTTGGAATATAGAGGTGAGTGGTGACGTGTAGAATTTCTTTAAGGAACATGAAGTAACAGCAATGAGTTTTGTATGTGATGTGTTCAAAACAGAGGCCCATAGTCATTCTTAGCTCTTCTGGGAGTGAGTTTAGCTTGAAGCTAGCTCCTGTGAGAGTTGTCTCCTGCACTCATGAGCCTCTCCCTTTTGGTCAACAGTTTCACTGAATTAATAAGTAATCACTTTTAGACAGACTACAACTAGGAGCCACAGATATAAGTAAAAAACACATGGAAGGAGAATTTAGAAAAGATATTACAAAGGGAGTGGTCCTCTAGGAGAGGTAGTAGTGTGTTAATGTATTTAAGCAAGTGATGGATGACTATCTGGAATTTGGTATGGTGAACAAGTATTAGCTTTGGATTCGTAAAGAGCTGACTGCCACTGATAAGGCTAAGCAGGAGCACTTTGCTGACCATGATTCCTCCCCTCCCACCCTAAGACTGGCTATCATTAGTTTCATACACTATAAGGAAATCGAGAAAATTGTCCTTTAGAATGGAATTGATTCCTTTAGATTTGTATAGGGGAGTCTACATACAACAGCAACAGGGGCTTTAAAATGCAATCAGTTACTGAGAGGAGATGGGTCGATTGCATGGGAGGCTGTGGGCTCCTGCTATACAAATTTAAGTGTAGTAAGGTTAAACTGGTCTAGTCTACAGCATGCAAAGCTGTTCTAGAAGCTGTCTGTTTCTAGTACAACCCTACTATTTAATGGAAGCATTTCAGAGCCTGAACGGCACATATCACTTCTCCAGCCTACGTAGTAAGCCAGAAGAAGGGAGGCACTCCCAGGAGGCAGTAGTACCTACGGCCATGACTCAATTTGCTATGCTACTGCAGGCCCTACCACCAACTACAGCCAGCAGATTTGGAAAATATCAAAAGATATGTTAAAATATTTCAAGCACCAGCATCCTAACAGTTATTAAACTTATGGTGCCTGGTATTGATGGTCTGGCCCTTGAAGAAAGATATACTATATACAATGTGTGAAACTGTTCAAGGGTTTTAACCAAATACAAGAAAAATGTTGGAATTACAGAAAGTAAGGAGCATCACATGGGTAAAGAGATTCTGTGGTAGCTATGAGTTAACTAGCTAAACCAGTTCATTAAGGAATGCTGAACAAGGTAAACTGCCTGCTCTAATCAGTGACAGATAATTAGCTTAATGGTATTGTCCTTAGTGTATAACAAATGTAAGGTTCAATTTATACCATTGAATGATAAGACATTGAATAGTCAGCTCCATTTGGTTTATGTCAAGTTGCTTTAAAGATAGGACAGCATGCATATAGAAAGGCAGAACTCACCAAACCAGGGTCACCAGGCCTGTCTGCTCACACTGGGCCAATCGGATTTATGATCTACAGGGTTGTTTTGTTTTGTTTTTTAAACACATAACTTATTTTAATTTGGCACTAGTCCAATTGAAATTGACCACAAGGCAGACATATAATAGTTAGTTACATTTCTACTACCCTTCAAATTTCCAGCTACAGAGAATCTAAATAGCTTTAACCTACTGGAGAGCTTAGCTTGGGTTCAAACAAGATTCTAAGCCAATCATTCCATTTGTCTTTGTGGATGGGTACAACACGGGGGACTGTTGGACAAAATTGTTAGCCAACAGTATGTATTTCTAAAAAGGATTTCTAGTATGTTAAAGTGAAGCAAATACTGTGCAGTGGTATGGACCAGAAGTAGCCACACTTAACTTGTTGATATCCAGTGCGGTATATCACTGGAACCCGCAAGTTGAGCCCAACACCTTGGCTGCTGGTGCTGTTGCATATTGCTCCCCCATCCATTCATCATGACGCCACTACCCTTTGGGAATTCCAGTGGATCAAGGAAAACGAATGTCTTCCCATCCACCAGAACCTTAACAAACATTCCTCACCCCTGCTCGCAGTCATGTAAGTCCTTTTGGACCCACATGTTTAACCTTCGCCAATGCAACTTCAACTCTGAAGAAGCTTGAAAGGCTGAATGGAGTTCACAAGAAGTCACAAAAACACACCTCATGAAAGACCTGATGCAGAAGATCCCTGGCTTTGATCTCCTGCGAAGTTCATGAGCAACCCTAAACCACATCTGCACAAACCATGGCGGATGAGGATACTTGCTGCACAAATTGGAAAATTAAAGACTCTTCCGTGTGCAACTGTGGTCACCCAGAACAGACCATGGAACATACAACTCAGTGCCCAATTCACAGATATGAAGAAGCTATCACAGCAACACTCTTGGCTTAACCATCTGAATGTAAAATGATAGTTGGTACTCTAAATATATATCAGCCATACAAAGAAGTATTAGTGAGCCATTTTTCCCAGTATGCTCTGTCTTGAAATATATTAAACTGCAATGTATGAACTCTTCTTCCTGGCACGGGTAGAGATAGCCAAGAACAAGATAACTGTTCTGCTGAGGTTTGAGACTAATATGCAAACTGGTTGAATTGTTGCAACAAACTGTGTACAGAATTCCAGTAACCTTGAACCACCAGTGCAGACTGCATGGGAAAAGAAATATTAGGGTATTCCTGATAAAAAATGAATTTGGAGAGTTTTCTGTCAGAGTAACATATAATGTATACATGCTACTCAGTAGTGAATATATATTTCCAGAACAGATTGCACTGTGGACTGTTTCCCACATCGATGGAGTAGTAATGATTTAACCCCTATCTTTCTGTATTTGTGCTGATTAATCTTGAACTAATACCTTTTGTAATAGATCTGATTGAGCTTGATTATCTAATATTTTATTAAGAAAACCAAATGCTTTAAATAACATCTCCCTCCACAAATAATATGTACTGATTTAAAAAGCTCCTAACAGGATGGGTTTTTTTGTTTTTGTTTGTTTTTAAGGATTGGAGTGTATGTACCCACTGGCATTGCTGCTTTCCCCCAAGAGCTTGCACATAGTCCACGCTCCTGGGCACAGAAGTTGTTCAAGAACATAGTCGTCTACTCCTACATGCCACGTGGGGGGCATTTTGCTGCCTTTGAGGAACCAGAGCTCCTGGCACAGGATATCAGGCAGTTGGTCAGAAAGGTGGAGCATCTGTGAGTCATGACCAAGTGGGTGGCAGTATGCACAGATAAATGGTAGCACATTGGTAGACCACCAGCCTGAGGTAATTATTAACTGTATTTCTAATTACACTTTATAAAGCCAAATATCTATTTGCTTGGTAGCCACAGATACCAGCCTAAAACAAAATGCCAGATGGTTAAAAATCAATTTCTAGAGCTTTTAATTTAAAAATAACCATTAAATTCTCACTGAAAGTTAGGAGTATTTTGTCCTATTTCATTCTAGGAGCATGTTAGAGGGAAAACTCCTGCTGTATCTGGGGAATGGGTGGTTGCTGTTTAATGTGTGACAACATTGCACTGCACTTTAGCTTTTTAAGGATAAAATAGCCACCTATTTCTGAGCAAGGGCAGCAGGTTCCAGAGAAAAGCCCATCCAAGTTGTCTTCATCTCTAGAGTGACTTGACCTGGGTTCAGTAGCTGAGGTGGAAGTGACAAGTATGAAGGTCTTCCTCTTCCAGGCATGTGTATCCAAGACCCTCCTCCTGGATGGCTACAGAGCATCATATGGCAAACAGTGCCACAAAATCTAGAGAGCACAGTATGTTAGAATGCACCATTCAACCACAAGCTCTGGATAGCCCTGTGCAAGGCAGCTTTCCCTCTTTTTCAGGAATTGTGCCTCACTATAGATCAGTGCATTTGTTGTATGTTACAGCACTGACCACTGAGTCTCTCTACAACAGTTGGGGCACTCATCCAGGATATGGGAGACCCAGCTTCAATTCCCTCCTCTGCCTGATGTGAAGACCAGATTTGAACAGGGGCCTCCCACCTCTCAGAAGAGTGCTCTATACACACACATTCTTACTCATTGGCCCACTGTATATTTAATTATTTACACCTAGTGAACAGCTTCAACAGGAGTGACAGAGAGCCCTACACTAGAACATCCCCTAGAGTCCTAGACCACTGGTTAGAGCACTCTTGAGGGAAGTGGGAGACCCAGTTCAAATCCTATTCCACATCAGGCAGAGGGGGATACTGAACCCAGGCTTCTCACATGGCAGTGGTCCCCAAATTTTTCAGGGTCATTCCCCCCTTTCCAGAGTTGGGGCCATAGCTCCTGGGGGAGGGGGTAAAGAGGCCAGGGCTGGGGGCAGGAGCAGAGCTGTAGCCTGGGGCCAAGAGTAGAGTCACAGCAGGGCTATGGCCAGGGGCTGAGGCCAGGTCCATGGCTAGACTGGAGCAGAGCTCGGAGCGGGTCTGCGTGAGACTCCCTCCCCGCCTCCCCTCTGAGGGGAGGGTGTAGCAGGGCCCAAGCCAGCCAATGTTCCTCTGTGTCCCCCTAGAGAGGTGCACCCCACAGTTGGGAACCTGTGTCAGATAGGATGTGGTAGACCTAACCACTGGGCTAAAGGGAGGCCACCTCTGCCTCCTATCTAGCCCCCGGCCATTTTTTGTGGAGTCAGGCCTGCTCCAAGAACACCTACTAAGTCAAGGTCCATAGCTGAGGTAGGTACCAATCACCAGGAATGAGGCAGAAGTGCACATACCCAAAAGTAGAAACTTAGCTGCCCTGGAGACTCACGGACATTTAGATGCCTCCAGAGTTAGTTAGCAGCTGAGCAGAGATTGAGCTCAGTGCAGGGGTGCTCGAACAATTTGCTCAGCAAGCCCACTATACAAACTAAACCCTCTATAGGATGGAAATCACTTCAAGCCAGGGGGGTGCAACAGCAACCCAAGTTCCAGCACTTATGTCTCAGTGGTGACTAAAATGTTGGATTTAGGCACCACTCTGTTAGTGGATTTGGGCCTAAATGACTTTACCATTAAGAGTTAATCTATGTAAAGAGAACTTAATGAAGAGGCATTTGTACACCCCCAGGCCACACCCCAAAATTGGATAACAAGAGCCTAGCTGGTTGCATTGCAATAGGATCACGCAACCCAATGGCTTTAAAACTAGCTCAAGTGCTTTGGATCCAATAGAGCTCCCTTTCATAATGTACTAGATGAAGCCAGGTAGGTTTCTATTTCTCTCCCCTCTTATTCCAGGGTAGCTGTAACCCTTTCAAGTCTCTGCACAAGTCATCAAGGAACCAGGAGAGTTTTGCTGCTGAACAAGATCACAGAATTGTAGATCTGTAAGGGATCTTGAAGTCTAGTCCAGTCCCCTGCACTCAAGGCAGGACTAAGTATTATCTAGATCATCCCTGACAGGTGTTTGTCTAACCTTCTCTTAAGTCTCCAATGATGGAGATTCCACAACCTCCCTGGGCAATTTATTCCAGTGCTTAACTACCCTGACAGGAAGTTTTTCCTAATGTCCAACCTAAACTGCCCTTGCTGCAATTTAAGCCCATTCCTTCTTGTCCTATCCTCAGGTTAAGGAGCACAATTGTTCTCTCTCCTCCTTGTAACATCCTTTTTGTAATTGAAAACTTACATCCCCTTCCAGTCTTCTCCAGACTAAACAAACCCTTTCTCCCCCCCCCAAAATCTTCCCTCATAGGTCATGTTTTCTAGACCTTTAATAATTTTTGTTGCTTTTTTGTGGACTTTCTCCAATTTGTCCATATCTTTTCTGAAGTGTGGTAGCCAGAACTGGATACGCTACTCGAGTTGAGGCCTAAACAGTGTGGAATAGAGCAGAAGAATTATTTCTCATGTCTTGCTTACAACACTCCTGCTAATACATCACAGCATACAGGTTTTTGGGGTTTTTTTTTTGGGGTGGGGGGGACCACAAGTGTTATACTGTTAACTCATTTTTGTGATCCACCATGACCCCCAGATCCCTTTCTGTAGTACTCCAGCCAAGGCAGTTGTTCCCCCTTTTGTACACGTGCAACTGATTATTCCACTTTAGGAAGGAACACTGTTCTTCGTGAATTTCATCCTATTTACTTCAGACCATTTTAATCCTATCCTCCAGAGCACTTGCAACACCTCCCAGCTTGGTATCATCCATGAATTTTATAAATGTACTCTCTATGCCATCATCTAAATCATTGATGAAGACAGTGAACAGAACCAGACCCAGAACTGATCCTTGCAGCATGACTGTGAACCACTGGTAATTACTCTAAGAATGATTTTCCAACCAGTTATGCACCCACGTTATAGTAGCTCCATCTAGGTTGTATTTGCCTAGTTTGAGACACTCATGCAAGACAGTATCAAAAGGCTTACTAAAGTCAAGATATACCGCATCTACCGTTCCCCCCCCCCCCCCCAACAAGGCTTGTTGCTTTGTTAAAAAAGCTATTAGGTTGGTTTGACACTATTTGTTCTTGATAAATCCATGCTGTTACTTATCTTATAGGTGTTTGCAAACTGATTGTTGACTATCTGATTCCAGTCCTGACTATCCTTTTCCAGTCCTCTGGAATCTCACTCATCTTCCATGACCCCTCCTTATGCTCCTTGCTCAGAGGTCATATGCAAGGTATTACCCTATCCAGAGCACTTTACTGCCCCTACTTCCAGTTTCTCAGTAACTAGACTCAATTTTGTGCTGTTACCTTACAGAACTTGAATCTACGAAACCCATAGGTTAGGTATGGAAGTACTCCATCTCCTTTCAGCACAGATTAGGGAGAGATAGTGATAGAATGGGTAACAACTTATAGATTTGACAAACTGATTGTCTATAGGGGAAGAACAGCATAAATCAAGTAAAAAACTCCTGTACCTTTATAAACTCCGAGCCTTCTACTAATTAGGGGCAGGAAGGGCTATAAAGTGAAATCCACAAGCCTGAAGACATTTCTAGTTTAAACTAGGGCATCAGATACTGTGCAGTTTGAGAGATTAGTGAAGAGCCTCAGCCATTCATAGAAATGAAACATGAATCATTTATATGTTTTCACTGATAGTTGGAAAATTTAAGACATTCAGAGCCCTCTCACCATAGGTGCAAGTGGCATTGCTCACACATCCATTCTCCCACAAGTATAAGAAAGGTAATGCTGGGCAGATCTCTCTCATGGTTAGAGGTCTCCCTCTTTAGAACATCCCTCACACAACATTACATCCCTGAAGTGATTCTTGTTATAGCTATGCAACCCCCAACCCTCCCTCTGTTTTCATGGTATTACCAGACTGTAAAGGAGATGAGATCCTGAGTGGCTTAGTAAAACCTGCTAGATAGCCTTTGTCACCCCCATATTAAGCATAAGCACCAATCAATCAAGTCCCAGTGCATCCATTAACATTGCACACTACTTTATCAGCAAGTAGAGGAGAACAGCTATGTGAACACCATGATACTCCCAGAGAAGGTTGCTTCAAGTATTGGCTGGGTAAGCGAGCATGCTGCAAAAACATAAAATTACTCCCACTAACCCTCTAGGGAATTCCTTCTTCATGACTCAATTCCCCCAAGAGACCTATATCTGGGGCAAAACTGCTCTAGTGCTTACCCTTGCATGAGGATATTTAAAGCTCTGTTGTATGGACAGTGGAATGCACCCCAACTGCATGCAGGTAGCAGATTCCCTGGATATAGGATTCAGAGAGGTGTAGTTACAGATCATAAAAACATTCTTTTGTATCAACTAAAGTAGCACCAGATGATTATTAAAAATGCCCCATTAAAATGCTATAGAGCAAGAGTCATTCATGGAAGCCCTTAACTGTCACTGGTGCTTGGAACCATATGTAGTTGTCCCAGGCAGAGGTCACTCCCTGCTGAGTGGATGGATTTGTACTGCTGTTTCCACCACAGGACAAGTTGACCGTCAGCTTCCTCCCACGTGCTGGCACTTTATAGTTGAGCTTGGGTCGGAACCAGTCAATGCCACAGTCACGGTGCCCCTGGACCATGACAATGGTGCCCATGACAGGGACAGCCTGTAGCTCACTGAAGACATCTGCAAGGAAGAGTGAGTGAAAAAGCTTACGAACACAGGATGGTGTTTGCAGGCTCTCCTCAGCATTGCCCACAGAGATGCCCTCCAAGTTGATTTCATAGAGCTCCTTGGGGCTCATGGCATTTCCTCCAAGTAGAATAAGGACCCGAGGGACCAATGTCAGGTTGAACATTGCTTCCAAGTGCAAGAACACTCCCTCCAGCTCCATTAGCAACTGCTGGCACTTCCTGCTGCTCCCTAGGTCTGGGGGATGTGGCTTCTTCTTAATTGCATCTCCATCCTGCCAAGCAAAAAATTGGTACATTCTGAATTAGGCGAGCGGTGGTGCATTTGACTGCGTTTAGCACCTTGAACAACCAGACCTGACACAGGAAGCACAGAGATTTTTTCTAAAAAAAAAACAAACAAAAAAAACAGTTTAAGACTGAAAAAAGGAATCATCCTGGTGTCTTAACAACCAACTTGGAACAATTTCAATACTAGTGTTTCCTGGATTTAAGGTCAGTAGAAATAAAGGTATTAGAATGGATGTAACAGAACTAGAAACGTGTGAGCTTTCAGAGCATGTCATGGCTCAATGTGTCACAGTTCAGTCAACATTCACCCCACTCTGTAGGGGTGTGTCTGGATTTTCTTAGGCAGATTTTCAAGTTGTCTTAACTACAGACCTTGGAGTACAGCAGAACAATACTCCTGTGGAAATTCTGTGCAAAAAAAGTTAATTCTGCACACAATATTTTCAAATTCTGCAAAATTCTGCATATTTTATTTGTCAAAACAATATAACCACACCAGTTTCAATTATTTTTGGTCATTTCAAAATACCTGTCAGCAGGTATGTCTAACAATACAAACAAAGATTCAGAAAATGTTTCTTGACAAATAGATTCTTTACTAGGCATATTAATACAGAACTGAATAATAATTCATTTAAACTACAATATAGACCCATATTTCCCACACCCCCCAGAAGCAGTGCAAAGGCTGGGGAGAGTCAGGGGTAAGGGAGAGGGAAGTAATTGCTGGAAAGAAGCCTGGCTGTGGGTGGGAAAACTATGCAACAGGTTTGGGGGGGGAGAGGGGACTGTTAGGGAGCTTCCCCCATGCAGACCCTGGTTGACACCTAGCCTCTCCCATTCAGTTAGGCACATCTGCCCATTCCCATGGGTCTCTGCACACCCACTCCTCCCATCCCCCTACAGCCCTGCACCCTGTCCCTACATACTCAGCCACCCCTTCCCCCTGTAGCTCTACACCTCCCTCTCCTATCCCCACGTGTCTGTGTCCTCACTCAGCCACCCCCATTTTCCCCTGTAGCTCTGCATCAGCACTCCCATTCAGCCCCTGCCCCAATCTGTCCTCCCCCACTGCCCTCATCTGATTTCCCCCCCCAGTAGCCCCACACTGTCTCCCGACCTGGCCCTACAGGTACTGCAAAGAAGGCTCTGCAGGCTCTCTTTTCTGGCTGGCTGGGAGCAGCAGCCACGTACTATCGCCACAGGGGCCTCAGGTGGGCAAAAGGCAGAACTGCAGCAACTTTTCGGCAGAAGCTTTTTTCTGTGCAAAAAATTAAAAATATGCATGACTCATTAATCCATAGAATCATAGAATATCAGGGTTGAAAGGGACCTCAGGAAGTCATCTAGTCCAACAAAATAACACAGCATTCCCCCAGGAGTAGAACAGCCAGAGAGGTGAAGTAGTTTTGTCCTTACCAAATGTCAGGTTTCAGAGTAACAGCTGTGTTAGTCTGTACTCGCAAAAAGAAAAGGAGTACTTGTGGCACCTTAGAGACTAACCAATTTATTGGAGCATGAGCTTTCGTGAGCTACAGCTCACTTCATCGGATGCTCAAATAAATTGGTTAGTCTCTAAGGTGCCACAAGTACTCCTTTTCTTCTTACCAAATGTATTCTCTTTAGGATATTGTATCCCCAGGAATCACATTAAATATAATGCAGTGTTTAAGACAAAACCTACAGTGCATGTAACCTGAAATACAGAAGGATATCTTGACAGAAACTACAAATCAAGACAGCTAATAGATTAGACATGCAATTCTTGGAAAAGGCTGACTTGCCTTAGGAGACCGTGCCACTTCATTCAGTGAGAAAGAAAATGAGCCTCCTAGTCTTTATTCAAATTTTTCTTGCACACTAAACACACTCTCTATAGGTCTAAGAGAAAGATTAGCAATGCAGGATTTAGCCAATCTGATGAGTTGTTTTAAAATACATAATCTCTCTACCACATGCAAGTTTCTATCATTAATAACCTATTTCAAATACATAGGGCATAACATCCCTGGCAGACCTCCCCTTCCCCCCTGTCCTGAGGAGTCTGGTCTATCTTAGTTGTGCAAAGTTGCGTGGTCAGGCACTCTCCCATATCCCAACTCCCTTTGGTTCCAAAAGATACCGTTCCAGCCAAGCCACTTTCTGCAACCAGTGACTGCTGCCCCTTAACCAACCAGAAAGCTTACTACTTTGATCTGTAGCTGCTCTCTCCCGAGTCAGGGCGGAGCATTCTACCTCTGCAGGGAGCAGCTAGAATTCCTGCCTGGCCTTGCAGAGGCGGCTGCTATTTGCGGAACCTGCCGGGAACTGCCTCCAGCCCGCCTTGGCCCCCGGTAAAGTCACTGTCGTGCAGGGGGATGGAAGCGCAGCTCTCAGCAGGCCCCCGCAGAGCGTGATTTGCTGCGCAGGCGGAGAAATGAAGCCGATTTCCTGGAGCGGGAGGAGACGGCCAGCCGCCAGCTCGGGATAACAGCGTCTCACGCCGCACAGTGCGGAGCGCACCTGGCAGCCGAGGGCAGCGCAGACTGGTCGCCAGGGGCGTGGATCTGGGGCTGCGCCAATTATCGCCCCAGCCGGCTCTCGCTAGCCGAGGCTGGTTGGCCCCGGGGAGGCCCAGACTTACCTGCGGCTGGCGGGGCAGCGCCCTCCTGCAGAAGTAGGCGAGCTGCTCGTAGGGCAGGGGCAGCTGGTGCCGCTGGTACAGCACGTGCTTGAGGAGCTCGCAGGCGAAGTGGCAGCAGCCCTGCTGGGTCACCGGGCCGGGGAACGCCACCGAGACGGAGCGGCAGCCCGGGGCGCGGCCGGCCGGGCCCTGCGGGCAGTGAAACGCCGCCGCGCTGCTGCCGCCCCGTCCCGCGGCGAGCTCCGGGGTCACCGTCGGGGCCTCCACGGGCTCGGTCGGGAGCAGGTCAGCTGCGGGGAGAGGGGAGAGGTCACCCGGCTGCGGCGCGTACGCACGGACTGGGGGTGGGAGCCCGGAACCCGCCCCTCACCTCACCTGCCCGCTCCTGACGGCCCGGCCCCGCCATTTTCTGCCTCGAGCTCGGCCGCGTCCCGGCCCCGATTTGAATGGCCGCCGCCGCGGGGCACCATGGGAGCCTCGCGTCCGCTCTGCTTCCGGTCCCGGCGGGCCTGACCCCCCCCCCCCCCACCGGAGCCATCTTTGTTTAGGGCACAGTGGAGTCGCGCTCCGCCCCATCCCCTTCCCAAGGGAGAGAAGCTGCGCCTGCGCCGCTGAGAGGCGGGGCCCGGGAGGCCATGGCGTGTGTGCTGGGGAGGGGGATCTTGTCTCCGCCGCTTCCCCCCCATCCTCGGCATAGTGGAGCTGGGCCTCAGGCAGCGATTGGGTGCGTGGCAGGGAGGGGGGAGAATCTAGTGCTCGGGACGGGGCCTGGGTATGACGCACTGGGCATGGTAGCCTAGGGTGACCAGATGTCCCGATTTTGGGGGCTTTTTCTTATATAGGCTCCTATTACCCCCCACCCCCTGTTCCTGTTTTTCACATTTGCTGTCTGGTCACCCTATAGCACCCAGACACCACAGGGCCAGGGCTCCCCTCCCTGCTGCACCACCCAGGCTCCTGGCCTGTCTGTTGCCCTGAAAGCCCCCCATAGTTGTGCTCTATCGCTCCTGACTAACTGGGCCATGCTCAGCCTCCCATCGCCCATCTGCCTGCCCTTTCCACAAGCCCTCCTCCCCTGGGCATGAACAGCCTCCCGCTCCGCTCCCTAAAGCCCTTGCGCCCTCTCCTCCGCCAATGCAGCGTTGCCAACTGCTGCAATTTTTCGCCAATTTTGAAAGGCCTCAAGGACAAAAATACTGAATCATTTATTTGAGTTATAAATTACTTTCTTGGAGTGAAATGGGGGCAGTTTTATGCAGAGTCCTACAGCTGCCCAATCCCTGGCTCTTTGCTGCTACCTGGTGGCCTTTAAATGAGGAGCCACTCAGGCACACAGGCAACTGGACCAAATTGACCTCTCCGGTTAGGAGAGGCCACGTGGCACTTGTGCCATTGGGAACAAAGAAAGAATTCTGCAGCAAAGCAGGTCTTCTTGTTGACACTGGGATGTATCCAGCTGGGTGAAGAGGCAGCCAATGGGGAAGCAGGGGCAGCATATGAACTTGGAAAGAGCTCACATGAGTGAGAGGTGGCCTCTGCACAATGTTGTCAACCTTTTTTGAAAAGGGAAAAATTGGGGCTTTTTGAAGCAAACTCGTGTTTGGTGATATTTAGGCTACTTTTTGCATGTGATCAGTGAAAACTCAAGCTTTGTGAAAAGGAGTACTTGTGGCACCTTAGAGACTAACCAATTTATTTGAGCATGAGCTTTCGTGAGCTACAGCTCACTTCATCGGATGCATACCGTGGAAACTGCAGCAGGCTTTATATACACACAGAGAATATGAAACAATACCTCCTCCCACCCCACTGTCCTGCTGGTAATAGCTTATCTAAAGTGGGGTGGGAGGAGGTATTGTTTCATATTCTCTGTGTGTATATAAAGTCTGCTGCAGTTTCCACGGTATGCATCCGATGAAGTGAGCTGTAGCTCACGAAAGCTCATGCTCAAATAAATTGGTTAGTCTCTAAGGTGCCACAAGTACTCCTTTTCTTTTTGCGAATACAGACTAACACAGCTGTTACTCTGAAACCTGTCAAGCTTTGTGGTTGGCATTCAGCTACAGAGTGACATTCACCAGAGAACAGCACTGTTTCTGCACAGTTCAAGTGTATCATCTGTTGTGAGTGACACTGACACAAAAAAATGTGATATTTAACCACCATGATGATAATATTCCAGCCATAATTAATGTATTACCAGTACCATCATTACCATAATTAATTATAACAATGGGATTTATACAAAAGGCAATGAAAGGGAGATCAAAAGGTTCTCTCAGCACAGTGAGGAGAAGTGATTTTGCCAAGTGCTGGGACTAGAACTCAGGAATCCTGACTACTTAGCTTGTGGCTTAACCACATAATCAGCCTTGCATGTCTAGTCTGACTGTCTTTTTTATAGGAGTCTACAGGTGAGCTAAAAACACCCTGGGGAAAAGCAAGGGGTTGAATTAAATGTGCTCCATATAAACTGGGTCTTCCCTTGCATTTCTGTACACCACAGTATCTAGGCATATAGACTTATTCTGACACTTTTTAACTTGGCTATGATAACAAACTGAATTTGGTGGCTATGACAACAAACTGAATTTGGCCACCATCATGCCACAAGGTAAAGGCTGGGTTCTAGTGTCCTTCTAGTGACCTCTCACCAAGAACAGGAAGGGGTGTCAGTTGCAACATCTTTTTTTAAGACCTGTATCAGTGGAACAGGCCCACTGGGTGTGGGCCAAGGACAGTACTCTTTCCTCAGACTATTGATGATACCAAGTTGGGGGAAGTGGGGATATATCATAACATAACACACCATTTCCCCTTCTTTAATTTCCATGTCCAGCTGGTTTGCTATAGGCAACGTTGTCTAGTGATTAGTGCAGGTGAGGGACTGAGACTCAGAGCTCCTGGATTCTACTCCCCACTCTACTACAAGTTCACTGCATGACTGTGGCCAAGACACTTATTATTTTTATCATTTATATTACAGTAGAACCTAAAGAACCTAATCAGGATCAGACTCCATTATTTTAAGCACTGTACAAACAGAGCTGGTTTACATTAGAAAAATTAGGACCCATAACCACCAGATGGGAGTAGTGCTCCTTGTTGTTTTTGGTTTTGCTGATACAGAGTAACAAGCTACCACTCTGAAACCTGCTCTGAAGCTGTTATCTTTTCTCAGCTTGCTGTAGTGGGTGATGCAATTTGTTACCGATAGGAGGTCAGTCCTGGAGGAGGCGGTGCCAGGAAGCACTGAGAGGGTGTGGCTACAGCTAGTTGTGTTTGAAAACAAAACATCCCTGATTCCTCATTGGCTGCAAATTTAAAAATCAAAATAGGGAAGAAAAAGGAGTCCCAATTCTATATTCTACATGCATGATGGGATCTGTAGTTCCATGGCTTCTGCATGTTCTTGTGTGTGTAATATGCTTAGTGTGGGGGTGTAATGTACTGTATTTAGATTACACTAGTACCATGTCCTTTCATAGCACCTTTCATCAAAGAATTTGAAAGTGCTTTACAAACATTAATTAATGAAACCTCACTAGAGGCAAAGTGATTTGGCAAAACTATACAGTCAATCATTTGGGGGGAGCTGGCAGTATGACCTAGGAGTTTCCCAGTCCAAAATTCTTGCTTTAATTGCTAGACCATAGTCTTAACATGTGTCACAGTATGTTTGATATGAATATATTATATCGTTTTGTCTTTATAGATATTTAGGCGCCAAATTTCTAATCTGCCGGGGAAGATTTCTAATCTGCCGGAAGATTTCTAATCTTCCCAGCTGGCTCAGCCCCCACTCCATCCCTTCCCCCAAGGCCGTACCCCCACCCTGCTTCTCCCCACCCCCACTCTGCTCCCACCCTGCCTCTTCTTGCCCCTCCTCTTCCTCGCCCAGTTCCACCACCTCCCCCGAGCGCACTGCACCCTCGCTTCTCCCCCCTGGAAAAAAGCGGCCTCTTGATAGTTTCTTGGATTGCTAATGTACTATACAGTTGAGGCTCCTACAGCTCTCTTCTATGCTATATAAGGCCACAGTAGCCAGAGGATGCTAGGGGTCTTATGTACATACCCAGCACCATACACACAAGCACTGTACACTAGATGTAAATCTGTAGATTTCAGAAATCGGATCTTACTATATTGGTGCCCAAACTTTGCCCAACCATGAAGCTGCATGAGCAGCTTGCTGGGACTTGCTTGACATAGAATGATGTCAATCACAGCTATAATACAGAGGAGCAGCCCATGGAGGCAATGGGCCTCAGCATCAAATGTTCCATCTCATTCCCTTGAAAGTGTGTTAAGTCGTTTGGGAAAGGTGCAGAGCACAGGTGATGCCATTCTGCCTCCCTTCCAGTGCCCCAATTCCTTTCATGAAAGACAAAGAGGCTTGTTCTTAAAAAAGCAAACACAAGAAATGAGCCTGGTCTGAAACCATCACAAAATGGTAAGATAGCAGAGAACCAGCAAGCAAGCAGCCACTCAGTGAACTGGAAAACCACAACTCCCAGGAGCCTCTGCTCAGCAGATCCATAAGGAAAGGACGTTTTGGCCTTAGTGCATGCTGGGAGCTGTAGTCCTTTCGAAGTAGAGGCCACAGACGGTTTTTGTTTAGCGCAGTGGACCCTGGGAGCTGGGACTGCTGCGCCCGTGGTCCTTTGCGAGGAGGCCCCCAGAGGGAGAGAGGCGTGGCGAGCGCGATGTATGCTGGGATTGCTATGCGGCGCGGTGCATGCTGGGGGTTGTAGTCAAGGGCAGCTGCCCGCACTCGGTTTCCCGTGGCGCCCCGCGGCTGTTTCTGACGCCAGAGGCTGGAGGCAGCTGGAAGGGCTGGAGCCGGGGGGGCGGCGGCGGCGGCTGCCGGGGCAGGGGCAGGGAGGCTGGGACGCGCCGGGCCGGGATGGACTCGCGGGTGTCGGAGCTGTTCGGGGGCTGCTGCCGGCCCGTGGGGGGCGGCGGGGCGCTGCGCGGCCGCGGGGGGGCGGGGGCCGGCGGGGGCTCCAGGGGGAAGAAGAAGAGCGGGAGGAACCGGGGCGGCAAGGCCAACAACCCGCCCTACCTGCCGCCGGAGGTGAGCGCGGGCCAGGGCAGGCGGGGGGCGGGGGAGGGGAATGGGGGCCGTTGGGCTGGGGGTAACTTTCGTTGATTAGCATTTGCTCCGTGGCGATGGGCAGCGCCGAGTGCTGTCATTATTGTGACGCGATTCCCCTGGCTGGGGGCGTTAATGGGGCTAGAGGGTCCTTGTCGCTGTGCATTGGTGTGGGTTGTGTTAGCGGGGCCGGGGGGTTGTGGAATTGTGGGGGGGTTGATCTGTGTGTGCAGCTGTCTTGTGTCCTGGAGCCCAGAAAGGCCTCATCTCAATTCCAGTGCCCCTAGGCTGGCGATAAAAGTTTTGGAGGTGGGGACGCAGTCTCTGCTGTCCTATCAGGCTTCTCAAAGCCCCCTTGGCAGAGAATTCCGGTGCCTGCCTCTGCTCACGCTATAGCTTGCCAAGCCGCTCGAGAGTGAAACTCGTATGGTTCTCGTTTACTTCAGGCTTTCCAGGAGAAGTAGGGGAAAACCGAATAAAGCTCTAGTCATTTTTCACTTTTTTGAAGCTCTGAGTTGTGACCGAGTCACTGGAACTGGCTGTCTGCCTCGGTTATACCCAGTTCACATTTGGAAGTGCCTTTGCAACTGTAAAGGCTAGGAAAAACTTTAATTGATAGGTTAGTTTCTGTGTAAATTGGTGGCTTCGCTCCCTGCCAGGCAATGCTTCCAAAAGTCACAGGCAAGTGAAATTTTCAGGCCTTGATGATGTAAGGCAGTGACAACAAGATAATATATGTGCTGGCTGCAGGAGAGCTGAGGCTTGGAAAGGTTATGGAAGAGGGCTTTTCATCGGGTAAGAGAAAATGATGGTCAGCTGGGGATCCTAGCAGAGGAATTCCTGCCCCTCTTTGTGTGTGACTCTAGTTTCTTGCTGTCTCTTCCTGTCTCTTCACTAGCCCCCACCCTTGTAGGTGTGGAAAAGCATAATAGGTTTTCATGATTATTAACTAGATTGGAAGCAGTTCCTGAGGGTGGATCCTGTTCAGTCAACTGAGGAGAATGCGTTGATGTGTATCTGCTGTTAAGGCACTAGAATATTAGGCTATGTCTACACTATGCAGCTTTTAGTGACGGGGCTGTGTTGCCACGGCTGTGTTGCTAAAAGGCGCATAGTGTAGTCCCTGTCTGTAGACAAAAAACTTCCACACCCAATGAGCGCTGTTAGCTTTGTCCGTAGGAGAGCGCTCCTGCCGACAACGCGCTGTTCATACCAGCGCTTTTCGTCAGCAAAAATTTTGTCTTTCAGAGGGGGTGTCAACACCTCTGAAAGACACAACTTTTGTCATTCCATTGCCAGTGTAGACGTAGCCTTAGTGTAGCTTGGGTGGTTAATGAGGCCACATTAAATCCTTTTTCCCACCCTGGCCACATCCTGAGTGTGTTTAGCACATTTTGCCTTCTCTGCCTTTTACTCTGATTAATGAATACTGGCAGCTTGGCCTCTTGTGGAGGGAGACACTTGGGCAGTCCCTCTGTAGAGCTCTGATGTGGCAGTGCTACTCTCTTGTGCTGCCAGTCCCACAGAGGTACTTAAACGCCATTGGTGTTTAGTGAGCTGGCATTAGTGGGGCACAGTCTGCTTGTCTAGCATGCCATTTGAGTGCACTTTGCAGTCTGATAGCTACAGCCTTGGGAATAGGTTCTGCCGGACAGCTCAGCACGCAGTCCAAGATGCCCAGTTCCCTTCCATTGCTGAGATTTGATCTGCCATGTTCTATGGAAACACATTCTCAGCTGGCCCAGTGACACCCCAACTCCTCTTGGACTGCTAATTTGAGTTAGCAAATATTTGCTGAGTTTGGGATTCCACCCTGTAGAGGGTCCAGACCAAACCCTGGGTAAAGTAAGAGGTGGTTCCAAAGCAGATGGTGCCATGTCTGATGGGGTTTTCCTGCTGCATTGTGAAAATGAGTCTGGTAAGTGGCCATCTTAGTTGCTGGAGCTCAGACAATTCCCAATGGCCTGGGGCTGATGGATACCACTGCTTGAGGAGCATGAGGTTTGCCATGGACCATTGGTAGTCTGGCCCTGTGTTTCATCACAGGATATTTACACCATCCTCAAAAACATCAGGGTGCCAAGTCCCAAGTGAGAGGTGCGGGACAAGTACTTCTGTCCAAGGCAGGATGCTTTGCTTTGGGGGATGAGGAACAGAGATGCTAGAACAGGTTAATCCCTACTGAGTCCCAAATAGTCCATCCTTAGGGACAGGATTGTTCTCTGCAGTGACCTGGCTGTTATGCCTTTCAGCTGTAGGAGGGACAGTCCTCTCAGGCTTCAGTATCTCTTCCTTCCTGTCCCCAGACACCCTGCCTGCACCACTGTCCAGCAAGTCTAGACTTGTCACTGTCCTTGTACCTCTTGCACTAGACTAGAGTCTCAGTTGCTATGAGACAGGCACAAAACCCTTGTTCAGAGGACAATGCAGATACTGATGCAGTATCCAGAGCTGAAAGGCTAATGGATGGGAGAGGTTGGCAGATGGCACCCTCTTACCAGTGCCCCTATCTTGCTAAGAAGCTCCAACTTTAAGAGTAGAGTTACTTCTTTGGCCCTTGCCACCATAAGCCATTTATTTTGGTTAGGGGCTGAGTTAGAATGCAGGGCGGGGGCTTTACTTTCCCTTGCTGGGCAGATCCACGTGCTGGGAGAGGGAGCTGTATATTTCCAGAGAAGCCAGCTGGCAGGGCAGTTGTAGTTCAGGAAGAGCTGAAATCCAAGCAGGTCAGTTTTCACACTGCTGTCAATCTGGTTTACTGCTCTTTCCACTGGAGTTCCTGGCTCCCTGCAGGACCCAGTCCTGTCTCTGTAACCTGTAGACTGAGATCAGTGGGGGATCCAGTTTAGTATTGGACATGTCTTCTCTCTGGGGGCTGAATCCTGCCTTGGCTGGAACGGAATTGATGAGCTAATACATCTTTTCATTTCTGCCTACAATGATCTGGCCTCCTGAGGAAACCCTTCTGTGCCCAGGGAAGCTCCTGGCTCATATTTCTCGGGAGCTGTCAGACCAGTGAGTGGTTTGTTTTACCACAAGTTGATCAATAGCACTTGCTTGCTCATGGCTGTGAGGAGCATCTCTCACTGGGGGGCAGCCATGCATGCTTATGGGGAGAGGTCAGAGAGAGGAACAATTAGCAGTAGGTGCAGTCACTGTCAAGAAAGGTGGGAGTCTCTGATAGGCCAGCTCAATGCTGGATCAGTTGTCTGGTTCTCTTGTATTGAATGCAGATTTAAGAGCAGTATAATGCTGTTAGGGTTGGAGGTCCCTAGATGGCTTAGGCTTGGGTTTAGGAGTAAAGAGCTTTTTACTCCATGTCACCAGTTCCAGTATAGATCAGGGGAGGATGAGCTGGGTGGTTTGAGATTGGGGAGAGGGATATGGAACCTTTTGCCGCAGGTTACCAGACCCAAGACAGGCCCAGCTTGCTAGCAAGTAATAAAGCTGTTCCCATAAGACTTTTAATGGACTCTGTGTAACATAAAGTGGGGTGGCGTGTTCCAGACCAGTGGTTCTCAACGAGGAGTACATGTCTCTCTGGGGGTATGCGGAGGTCTTCCAGGGGGTACATCAACGCATCTAGATATTTGTCTAGTTTTACAACAGGCTACAGAAAAAGCACCAGTGAAGTCAGTACAAAGTAAAATTTCATACAGACATTTCAATGACTTGTTTATACTGTTCTGTATACTATACACTGAAATGTAAGTGCAATGGTTATATTCCAACTGATTTATTTTATAACAAAATGCTAACAATGAAAAAGTAAGACATTTTTCAGTAATAGTGTGCTGGGACACTTGTAATTTGATGTCTGATTTTGTAAGCAAGTAGTTTTTAAGTGAGGTGAAACTTGGGGTATGCAAGACAAATCAGCCTCCTGAAAGGAGTACGGTAGTTTGGAAAAGTTGAGAGCCACTGTCTCGGACCACTTCCTAGGAGGACACGCAATCACTGGTAACCTCAGCAGAGGCACAAGGAGTTGACTGGGCCATGGAGAATAAACTCTCCTCACACCCCTACATAGAGTGACTCCAGGGCAGGGTTGGGAGGTAAATGAAGAGGCTTGTGCGTTCCACTGCCCGGGCTGTGCCTATTGTGGACGTAGAGGTCTTTTAACTGGGCACTTCCTTTTGCTAGCACTAAAAAGATTGTCCATTCCCAGTACGACCCCTTAATTTTGGCCTCCCAGCATTCATACTAGAGTGTCCCAGCTGCTTTGTAGCGCAAACAGCAGCAACGTGCACGTGGTAGTTTCCAGTACGGCGTGGGACTGCAGCTCTGGCAGGGAGGCTATATCTTAGCATGTATGTTGAATTCTCTGCAGTTTCTTTCTCCTTACGAAGCTGGCAGCAGCAGCTGATTATCCATGTGTCATTCCAGACCACCCGGAATGGTGTGTGGGCTCCATGGTGTTAGGGAAGTCATGTGGGGTGGGCAAGGGCGTTTGGGAAAAGTGCCTGGGGTGGTGAGGTGGTTGCTAACCCATGTCTCATTTGGTTCTTTAACCAGGCAGAAGATGGGAACATAGAATACAAGGTGAGTCCTCAGGGGATTGCAAAGGGGGATCCTCTTCCCGACCAGTTACCCTGTAACCTCGGGTCCAAGGGGATGAATTGAGCAAAGCGGGTGTATGGGGGACATGCCCGGGGGATACTCAAAAGGGAACCATCCTAGCCTTGCCCTTGGGAGGGTGGGCCTGAGGTAGGGCACTATTCATCTCACTTTGGGTTCTCTGAACCTGGTGGGAGAAACTGGATGCTAGAGAATGTGCAGTGCAGAATCCCTTTGGACCGTACTCTGGAGGGGCGTTTTGTGTCCCATGTGCTGACCAGTGTAGAGGTCACTCTGCCCTGTAAAGTCCATCTTTTCATCCCCCTCTCTCTTTTCTTAAAGACCCAGAGCTACAGGTGCCATTTATGTCCTTTCCAGTTGTATTTTGGGGCAGTCCTGCCGTTCTCACTCAGACCAGAGCACAAATGGTTTGGGCCCTATGGCACAGGCTCCCTAATCCAGTGCTTCCCTCATACCAGCCAGTTTTCAGGTGCCATCTGCAAGATACAGGAATGTTCTGCTACAGAAGTTCTTGTCTCTCTTGTAACCTTCTCTCTCCTATCCCACTGGCTCCTCTGCAGGTGTTAACTCGGAGTGTGTTTCCCAGAGGTGGGTCTGCTGAGGGGGCCATTGCTCCATGGCAGAGGGTTAGGGAGTCACTGCCCCAGGGAGATGGGATTCTCTCTGCCCCCAGGCAGCAATTGTAACCGCTCCCTCCCTCGAGCAGCTGAAGCTGGTGAACCCCTCGCAGTATCGCTTTGAGCACCTGGTGACACAGATGAAGTGGCGCCTGCAGGAAGGCCGGGGTGAGGCTGTCTACCAGATTGGCGTGGAGGACAATGGGCTACTGGTGGGCCTGTCAGAGGAAGAAATGCGTGCCTCCCTCAAGACATTGCGCCGGATGGCTGAAAAGTACGTTTCTGAGGATCTCTAACCTCTGCTGGGCCAGAGAAACCCAGCTCTGCCCCATTCTCCCCGCAACCCCCAAAAGGGTCTTGGTGGCTCTTTCTTCTTCCTCCCCTCCTCTGAAAGGCCTGTAGATCAAGGAAACATGTCTCCTATCCAAGAGCCTAGGACCTTGTCCAGTTCACACTCAGAGAGGCCCCAGGCCAGGGAAACCAGCCTTGCCAAGGCTTTGGGGTTTTTGCTATTAGAAAAATAGCAAAACTGTCTGAAGGTCTGAGGCTTCTGTCCTGCTGCTCTCAGAGCCTCCAGCCTGCCCTGCAGTTTCAGTCCTGTTCCTAGGTCCCTTATGGTGCTCCGGCCAGGTGATGCCCTGGATAAGGGGCCAGTCATGTACTAGCTCACCCCAGGCTATTCCCTCTTGCCCCCTTTGCAGGGTCGGAGCTGACATCACCATCCTGCGGGAGCGCGAGGTAGATTATGACAGTGATGTTCCAAGAAAGATAACAGAGGTTCTTGTCCGGAAGGTCCCTGATAACCAGCA
The DNA here is from genome assembly GCF_965140285.1 of Lepidochelys kempii. Classification (NCBI taxonomy): domain Eukaryota; kingdom Metazoa; phylum Chordata; order Testudines; family Cheloniidae; genus Lepidochelys; species Lepidochelys kempii. Next base: position 148,842,111 of record NC_136382.1, on the reverse strand, counting down.
GGTAGGGAGCCCTTGGCTGGGTTGCTCTCCTTGACCTGGGAGCCCTGTGGTACTGGAGACTCCCAGACTCCATTCAAGAGGTTTCCCTTTGGGATGAGATGGGAACCCTTCCCCCTGGAACCACTTCACATTATAACAGTTCACAGGGCACACGCTAAAGAGCTACCAAAAGGGGGCTGAGCCTTTCATCCTCCGGGTACCAGCTGCAACTTACCCCAGACAAGGGAGGCTGGCTGGGCCAGGGAATGGGATATGAAACCTTTCACCTCCGCAGCACCAATTCTAATCCAGCCCAGTGTGGAGACTGGGGAATGATCTGGCATCTGTATTGCAGTAAGTGTGTAGATGACCTTTTTGTGATGTCATAGACTTGGCATGGTGGAGTCATAAACCCTAGTCTACAATATCGTGGGATGGTCAGAATCTAAAAAGAAGTGCTGCATAGCGATCCCTGCCTTTCTCAGCCCATTCTGGAGGGAACATGTGGGGCATGTCGGCTGACATGGGGTGAGCACGTGCCACCCATACCTGTGGGGTTCTTGTCCGTGCATCAGGTGCAGGTTGCCCCGTGGTTTCTCTGCTCTGACTCTTTTTTTCCTTTAGTTCCTAGACCTGCGAGTGGCTGTGCTGGGGAATGTGGATTCAGGGAAGTCAACGCTGCTGGGTGTCCTAACCCAGGGTGAGCTGGATAATGGGCGGGGCAGAGCCCGCCTCAATCTCTTCCGGCACCTCCATGAGATCCAGTCAGGGAGAACATCCAGCATCAGCTTTGAGATCCTTGGCTTCAATAGCAAAGGAGAGGTATGGAGCGTGAGTGCTGTCGCAGCAGTGCGGAGAGAGTGACGCCCAACTCCCTATGAGGAGTGGGAGGAACATGACTGCCCTCCTGTCTCTGTGCCGCCCCTCACTGCGGTGGGTGGAGCAGGACTGACTCAACAGCAACAAAGGAGTTCTGTGCCCCCTACTGCTGCAGCAGAGAGCCTAGGAGTGATCAAGTTGTAATTAGAGGTGGTAGGAGAAGGTGCTGCTTGTCCAGTTGGAACAGGCATCTGTTCTGGTGTCCTGCTTCTTGCCTCCAGATTAGTGGTGTACAGGGTTGACATTACAGTATAGCCACAGCAGCCTGCATAGTCAGGCCTAGTCCCTTTCCAGGTGCAGAGTCTCAAGCCCTCTGGCACTTGTTTCTGTTCAGATGGAGTTGGTATGGTTGGGGTTGTCTCTTCTTCCCTCTGCCTCCTCCTTTGCATACCCCATACCTCAGTCTCTGGTTCCTTGTCTTCTCTAGGTGGTGAACTATAGTGACTCACGGACGGCAGAAGAGATCTGTGAGAGCTCCTCCAAGATGATCACCTTCATTGATCTGGCTGGCCACCACAAGTACTTGAAAACCACCATATTCGGCCTCACCAGCTACTGCCCAGACTTTGCCATGCTGGTGGTGAGTGCCAACACCGGCATTGGTAAGTGCACTATGAGCCAGCCTTGGGAAAAGCACAGAGGGTCTGGCAGGATGCTTTAGGGGCACTTGAAGAGTGGTAGTTGCTGGCTAATGGGTGATTGTAGTTGGAAAAAATGATACTGATTCCAATTCCCTCCTGACTCTCTGTAGCCCAGTGAGTCCAGTGCACCTGTGGGTGCTGCAGATGAGCTGGGAACTTGGCTGCCTCATACACCATTGGTACCTGAGCTCTGATTTTATTGCTGAGGGTTGTGACCAGGGCAGGAAAGTTTTGGGTAGCATTTGAGGGCATTCTGAGCATGTCAGGGAAAAATCACCTTGATATATTAGTGGTGTATATTGGATCCCAAAGCATCTTAAAGGAAGTAAACTAGAACCTTCCCCTGTCCATTTGGACAGCCACTTTTCTGACTAATCCATTAGCTTCTGGAGAGAAACTCCTGGGTCCTAATGGAGCAGAAGCAGGTGCCTTGACCCAGAAAAACTTTGATCTGTCTTTCTGGAATGATGGTTAAAGAGCTGTGCCCCCTTGCCTTTGCCTGAGATGCTGAGCAGGTGAAGTGACACAGTTCCATCCTCATCTGTTTGATGGGCCCATGGGGCACTTCTTGGGCAGGGAGATGCTGGCATCCTGTGAGCAGGTGGCTTTGGTGCCCATGCTCCTTTTAGCTGAGCTCTCCCTTGTTTCTTGTAGCAGGTACCACGCGGGAGCACCTGGGCCTGGCCATGGCCCTCAAGGTTCCCTTCTTCATTGTCGTCAGCAAAGTGGACTTGTGTTCCAAAGCCACCGGGGAACGGACAGTGAAGCAGCTGGAGCGGATCCTGAAGCAGCCGGGCTGCAACAAGCTGCCCCTGCTAGTGAACTCGGACGATGACGCTGTCACGGCAGCACAGCAGTTTGCACAGTCTCCCAAGTAAGGGACCTTAATCTCTTCTGAAAGGAGCAGAGGGAGTCAGCTGAGTTTAGTCTGTTGGGATTTTACCAGCTCCGCTCACACAGGGGAGGAGACTACATCTCTAGGAGGCATTAGCTGTCTCCTCCCCAGATTTCACTCCTTCAGCTCCTCCACACATGGCCCCCTCTCCCAGGCCTTTTCAGTGGCTGAAAGTGTGGTGAATGTGTTCCTTGCTTACCCTAGAGACATAGCTCCAGTGAGGAAGCCTGGATTGGCTGGGTGCAGATGGCCCGGGCCAAGCTCTGGAGAGGCTTTCATAGTGCTGTCTCCGCTAGATCCCTTTTAGCTCATGTATTCTCCTCTTGGGGGGCCAATTCCTTGCAGTACTTTCCCCAAGATGGGCTCTGCAGCTGTGTTGTGGCCCCCAGCTCATTCCTTTCTCTGTGTGTTTGGCAGCATCACCCCGATCTTCACACTATCCAGTGTTTCTGGAGAGAACCTGGATCTCTTAAAAGTTTTCCTCAACATCCTTCCCCCTCTGACCAACAGCAAAGAGCAGGAGGAGCTGATGCAGCAACTTACAGAGTTCCAGGTACATACAGGCATTGGACTGATGTTCTTATACTGCACCCATTACCATGGCAGCTGAGCACCTACCTGAGAGCAAGCTGCACTGCAGTCCCCTGTATCTGGGGCAGTGGTTCTCAATTTATTTATCATTGTGGGCCAAATATGCGGCCCACAAAGTGTTACCTGGGCCACAGGTTGAGAAGCACCGTGCCCCCCACCTAAACCCCCACACAAACCCCTATGCTCAGGGCCCTCTGCCCAGAGATCCCTCCACAAAGTGGGGCCAGGAGCGGAGAGCTGGGTGGGGGGAAGGGACCCTGGACCCTGCTGTGTGGGGATCCCCAACCCCCGCCATGTGGGGCCAGGAGGCAGACGGCTGCCCGGAGCCCGCAGCCTTTAGCACACAGCTGACCTGGGGTGAGGGGAGGTAATGTGCTGAGCCACTGGAGTAATGAGGAGGATGGGAAATTAGAAGTGGTGCTGGTCCCCTCTATATTCCATGTGCTGCTTCTGAAAGGGCCTGCCAGGTATCTGAGTGTCCAGCTTAGTGCAAGCCAAGAGATGTGCTGGGCACATCTCTGAATAATGAGCTCTTGGGTGTCTACTTCACTCTGAGACTCTTTAAAATGGGAAACAGTTGGAGCAGGGAACAGGTCTGCTATAGGCCCCTGGGCGTCTGTGGTGGGTGGATGGTGGCTCATTCCAGTTCTGAAGTGCTGCTCTCCCAGTTGCATGGTGAGTCTAAAGAGCTTACTCTTGTTGCCCTGCTGCAGGTGGATGAAATCTATACTGTGCCTGAAGTGGGGACTGTTGTGGGAGGAACTCTGTCCAGGTGAGCGCTGCTCTGTGCACAGTGACTTGGATGGGCTCAGGGGGATTAGGGTTTGGAGGGGAGAACATGGGCTGAGCACTGACAGATCTCCCAGGGGATTTAATTCATCGTGTACGGGCTGGGCAGTAAAGTGGAAGCTGCCTGTAAGTGGGGATGGGGGTGAACATGGAGGCTGAATTTACGCTTCGCCTGGGTAGGACGGGGAGCAGGATAGGGGGAATCTCAGCCCAGAGGACAGGCTGTCTCCAGAGCAGGGCTCTAGTGTGTTGGTGGGAACCCTGAGCAGCTGCTTTGCCTCTGACAGGGCTGTGGTTGGAGCCTGGGTGGCCTCCTGAGGGTTGTGTCTTTCACTGGACTTTCAGAAGTCCTTCATCAAGAAGCAGGTGGGTAGTTTGGGAGGAGAGACAGCAAATCAGCAGTCTTAGGTCTGCTCAGGGCAATGCTTGCTCCATTGGCCCCAGTAGGAGTGTGGGACAGCTTTAGCAGTTGGTCAGTATTCCAGGGCTAGTCGAGTGCACCCAGTCTCTCGGGGATCCCAGGCAGCACCAGACCTGCAGCAGGTCACCTCTGTGCTGCCTCTATTGGAACAGACAGAATGGAAGAGCAGGTGGAGACTGGCTGAGTTGCCTGTGTCTAAGTCAAACCCCTTGGAATCTCAGAGGGCTGCATTAGCTGATAGTCCTGGGAATCCTGACTTCCTTCTGCTGGGCACCTGAGTTAGTTGGTCAGACACTGGGGAGGGAGAGTCCAGACAGACTCATTTCCAGTGGGATTCAAAGAGGCTATCCAGGTTAATCTCATTGGATGTCTTTCCCTGTGTCTCTGGTTAAACTCTGTCCTGCTCTTGTGCCCCCGGCAGTGGAATCTGCAGGGAGGGGGAGAGCCTTGTGGTCGGCCCCACTGATGATGGCAAGTTCCTCCAGCTGAAGGTGTGCAGCATCCAGCGGAACCGCTCTGCGTGCCGTGTGCTTCGGGCAGGACAGGCTGCCACGCTGGCCCTTGGGCCCTTCGACCGCTCCCTGCTGCGTAAGGTGAGTTGTGCTCCCATCTCCAGGGCGCTGCAGCTGGGCTCCTCACCTTGACAGCATCCTGAGCAGGCAAGGAGGAGGCTATTGTGCTTCCTCTGAGATTCCTATTCAAGGGGAGGGAGTTTAAAAACATGAAACAAGGCACATCCCCAATAGAAACCTCACCCCACTCCTGTCCTATTGCCAGATTCTGGTTCAAATGGTGGGGTAGTTGGCCTCCAGGCTAGAGATGGATGCATGGAGCTTTAAGTAGGGTTCAGAAGATGGGTTGGGGGAAATTGTAGGGGAAAGTTCATGGGGTTCAGCAGCAGCAAGGGGGCTGTTCCTGATGGTCTGGGTTTTGAGCTTGAAGTGTTGTGCAGGGCATGGTGATGGTGAGCCCAGAGATGAACCCCACCATCTGCTCAGTATTTGAAGCCGAGATCGTGCTGCTCTTCCATGCCACGACTTTCCGAAAGGGATTCCAGGTGACTGTGCACGTGGGGAATGTGCGGCAGACGGCCATCGTAGAGAAGATCCATGGAAAGGTGAGATTCTCACCAGCGGGGGTGTTCTGGCAGTGTCCCAGAGCCCTGCATGCTCTGGCTTGTTAGGTTTCCTTAGGACTTCTCCCCTCCCCTCTGTTAGGAAGTCTCACTTCGCTCCTTCCTGCTAATGCCATGGCACTTTCCTCTCCTCCCAGGAAGCTGCCTTTGTCCTCTGGCCTGCTAGTATCACTGGGGAACTTCAACAAGGCAGGGCAGAGGAGTAACCCCCTGGTCTCCAGACCTCTTTGCTGCAAGTCAGAGTTCCTTTGCCACAGTGCCCTGACTAGTGGGAGGGCCTCAAGCTGTGGCGCCTTAAATGGTGGGTTCTGGGAGAGACTCGGGATATCTTGTTAGCATTCTTCCTCCCCTCTCTGCCTTGGACTTCCCAGTGCCCCTGGATATGGAGGCAAAGGGCTGGGTGGGCATGCTCCTGTTTGTGATGGACAGCCCTCTCCTCTCCCTCAGGACAAGCTGAGGACAGGGGAGAAGGCTGTTGTTCGTTTCCGGTTCATCAAACATCCTGAGTACTTAAAGATTGGCGCCAAGCTGCTGTTCCGTGAAGGAGTCACCAAAGGTATCGGGCATGTCACCGACCTCCAAGCTATCACCACTGAAGAGAATGGCGTGGAGGAGACCCTGGGGAATGGGCGTTTGACCTTCTGACTCCCACTAGATCTGTGAGATCTCCAGACACCAGCAATGGAGGAGAGAGTTGTGGGGAGTTGTGAAGGGCAGGACGTGATTGGAACTTCTGCTGTCCGGTTCTAGCATGGGCTTCTCCTCTCCACACTGTGAGGGTGGAGCCCAGGAGAGCTCCCTGTGTTCAGTACCCCCCACGGGGAAAGTTAAGCGTGTTGTCTCCATCGTCTGCTGCTTTCATTATCCTGCCCTCCTCCACAATAGACCAGAGGCAGCCTTAGTCTGGGCAGGCGAGTCCTGGCTTTGTTTACAGTACTTTGGTGGGAAGTTGTTGGCTGGTACAAAGCAAAGCTCCTGAGGTGCTGAGCAGCGGTGAAGGGATGCTGCCACCGCTGTTACAGGGTCAGTTCCATTGCAGCTCTCTGAGCATTGGGCCTGACCTGTACTGTGTGCGCCCCTGTCTTCCAGTCTCAGGCTTTTCCCTCCAGGGCAGAGACCTTTGGGACAGCATAGGAAGCCCAGCCACCCAGAGTGCAGAGACTTGGTTAAACTCAGGTTCACAAACAATAGGAACCTGAGAAAAGTTCAGGACCCTTGTAGCCCTTTTAATCTTGGTTGATTTTAATCCCACGTGGGCCCCCCTTCTGTGTTCAGTGGCTCCTGCTTGGCTGTCCCAGCTGTACCCCAAACCAGTGCAAACAGGGATCTCTTCCATGGACTAGCCCTTGCAAGATTGTGATTTAAGCCCCATGCCCATCCTAGTGCTCATGTCTTGTGGTGGCTGGGGCTGCCCCCACACATCCCAGTGCAATCAGCCTCCTCGAGAACCTGCATGAAGCCAGGGTCTCTGCCTCTAGCCTTCTGCTCGCTGCAGCAGCTGAGCATCCTGCTGGCCCAAGCAGGAGGCCATTTTTGGGGAACAGAGCTGGGCCCACAGCTGGGCTTGTATCTGCTTGTCTGCTTCAACTAAGCGCCCCTGTGGGAAGTCTCCTTCACTGAGTTAGTGGCAGTGCTTTGTGATGGATTTCCCTGCTGCAGCCCAGCTTGCTCCTCGGGGACCTGCCTTAACTCTCGAGGAGAGGCAGAGGGGGCTGCCGTACTGGCCCAGGAGGACGTTTACTGTTGGATGCCATCTGACAAAGCTATTGTAAGGATTTTTTGTTTGTTTGTTTTTTGCTCTCATTCTACTTAAGGGAAACTTCCTTTCTTGTCTCTGCCACTGAGGTTTCAGTGCCTAGGAGAGCTGGTGGGAGCCAGCACAGCCAGAGGCTCGGTAGGTGTGTGAAGACATGGAACACTTGCTGCCATGTTTCCCCAGCTGTGCCTTCAGGTACCAAGTGCTGAGCATTGCCCTGTGCAGCTGCTGATGAGGGTCAGCCCGGTGCAGCTGGGAACAGGGGGGCTGGGGAGGGTTATGTAGTGGGGGCTGCATAGCTGTCAGAAGGCTTTTGATTTCACTGGTGACTGTTGAATAGAGCTGGACGTGCACGGCTGCCTGAGCCAAGGTGTGGTGTCTGGACAGGGAGGGGGCTCTGCTCCAAATGTTGCCAATAATCCCCAGGCTGTGCTGCCTCCTACTCAGGGTCTCATACCGGGGCTACTGGCATGGGCAGTGCACACAAGACTGAGCTTCTCACAGCAGCTCTCCCTGCCACAGGCCCTGCCCTTGCTGTCTGGAGGAGCCTTGCGGGGCGGGGGCAGGGGATTCCTGCCTGCAAGCTGTTCAAGTGCACCAAGCTGATCAGTGGGGAGAGGAGGAGAGTTGTTCCTCCCCTGTGAAGGGTTATGAGGAAGCTCCTGTGCTTTCTCCCACTGTGTTCTGTGCTGGAATCCTGGCTTAGACTGGGACCTGTAGGGCAAGCCTGTCATGCAATTGCTGTTAATAGCAGCATTGTCAAGGAAGGTACTGAAGAGTTGCCTCCTTAAATTCTTGGGGGATAGGATCCCTCCTCCACCTGACGGGGACTTGAACCCTGGACCCTCAGATTAAAAGTCTGATGCGCTACCAACTGAGCTAGCCATGAGGAGGCACTGCCTCTTCCCTGGGGGAGGTAATGTATTCACTCTGCTGGTAGTACCTTGCACACTTCGTGCTGGGGGAGGCTCGGTCTGTCTTTTCTCCCTTTCAGTCCCCTTGCACATGACTGCTTTGCTGGCTCAGCTAGTCTGAAAGGGGAACCCTTCCCATTCCAGCCCTGGCACTTAGCGCTGAGTTCCATTACAGTGTGTGCCCCTCATATGCTCCTGCAGGGAGAACAGAGTCCCAGTGAGCACTCCCCTCTCTTGTTATTGTGTAAATACAAATAATGGTGCCCTGGAAGGGTGAGTGTCTCCTGCTGTTTGCAGTGACCTTGGGGTAACCTTCAGCACTGCCACATACTCAAGCTGCTGCTCCCTTCCCTGGAAGAGCTGACAGGGGCTGAGCACCTTCCCTCTCTCCCCCCACCCTCCCTTTCTGTGGCGTGACTGTTCTCAGTGCCATGCTTGCCATGCTCCCTGTTCTTGTCTTGGATTCTCTAATGCAGAGGGATGGCTTCCATTTCCTTGGCATCTATATATAATGTACAGAATAAAGATGTTTTATTGAGACAGAACCTTGGCTGAATTGTGAAGGGGGATGGTTGAGCAGAGCCCTCTAGCCTCTCCCCTACCAGCCCTCCCCAGCCACTGCCTTTTCAGTTGTTTACCAGAGGGTAGTAATCTGTGCTGGGGCCTGTAAGGACTGCGTATATCACGGGTTACAAGCATCCACTGGCTGCTTAGCTGAGCCTGCCCGACTGTGAGGCTAAGGTAGCTGACAGCCACATTGCCCTGAGCACAGTTCTTATTGCAGTGGGTGGAGCTAGCTGTGTCTTATGTGTGGCAGAAGCCACAAATTCCTGCTACCCTGGAGTCTGTTTAAAGGGAGACACGATGTGACCTTCACTGGTGCTTGACACAGCTCATGTTAATTTAAAAGCAGTATGTAACTGCGGGGGGAGGGGAATTGAGTGCAGCCTGTCATCTTTAATTTGGATGGATAATATCAATGTTTGTTTAAGCATTTTTTATTTTTATTTATCTAAATTTTGCAATGGGGGCTCAGACTAATTATTTTATGACAGTAGATGTTGAGATTCAAAAAGCTAAAGCTTTATAAACAAACTGTCAACTTGTCAAAATACACAGAGTAACTAGCCATAGTTTGAATTAAGTTCTCAAGCAGCATTTTCCTTTCTTTGCCTGTCTACACTTTGATTATCAATGGAATATTTTCTCAGCAGTCGGGATGCATACAGTGAAATGGATGGTTGACATTTACTGCTTCAAAAATCTAGTCCTTCCACACCCATACAGAGGAGACTAACAAAACTGGAAATGCTCCAGTGTTTCTCCTTGAAGGGATTGAAGTGCAGGAGCAATTCTTGCAGCGTGCATCACTGAAGGTGACCTGCTGGACCTGTCTCCTCCCTTCCTTATCCTGACCAACACCTCAGTGGATCCCAGCTGGATGCATCTTCTCTTACTCAGCCTGTTTTCTATTTTATGGCCTAGGCCACCACCTGAGTCAGTTTCATTTCTTGATTGCCCTGCAGGAACTAGCTGTTGTGACAGCAGAGTGATGCAATCCTACCAAACAGGTTGTAATGTCTATTCAGGGGAGGGTGAAAACCCATCATTTCTTTCTAAAGTGGAGGCCTAACATGAGTGGGAGGGTCATTTTAATTCTGTCCCTCCCAAATGACTAAGGGCAGCACTGGGAAGCAGAATTCCTTTCCTATGCTGCTGCATCCCTACCTCCACCCCCCTCAAAAAAGCTACAGGAGTGAGATGGACTGGAAGGTATTAGAACTGCACTAACACCAAGAAGCATCCCAGAACAGGATAAAGCAGGCTCTGGCTGAGGCAGAGCTAGCAACTGATGCAAGAACTTGCTGTTGCAGTTGAGCTAATGGGGGAAGGGAAGGGAAATAATCATGCAAATACAGCTGTAGCCTGCTCCCTGCTATCTACACTCAGCAGTAGGATCCTGAGGCTGTCCAGCTGCTGCTCACTTAAGGAGAATCCCACAGCTGATGAAACTGCCTGCAAGGCTAGAGTTTACGAACCACACCCAGAGCTGCTTTTCCCACACAGTACTAAGTTCAACTGCATGGCAGTGACTAAGCCTCAAGAAATCATCTACTGGAGGGTTATTTCCCTGTTCACTGAGCTCTGTGCTAGCAGTGCAGGGTGATAGCTCTTCTCAGTCACTGAATGCACTACAATCCAGCTCTCAGTTCAGGCTTGTTCCCTACACATTCTAGTGCTGTCTGCTCTGCTGCAAGGGTGGTGAGTGCCAAGCCAGCCCTTTCCATCCCCCCAAGGTGAGCTATCACTCCCCAGCCTGCCAGCAAAAGTCCCAAAGATCTTTGTAGCCTCCTTGGTGCAGCAGGGGAGAACTGGGCCAGTAACAAGGGGCCGTAGAGCACATTGTTTTCATGCTTGGGGTAAAGGACATGCTTTTAGAAGTAACATAAACTGAGTGACTCTTAGCCCATTCTCCTCTTCCCCTGCAAGCAGTGGGTTTGATTTTGGAAGAACATGATTTTCAAGTCTCTTTGCCCTCCCCCCAAAGGGCTCTAGTTCTGGACTTCAGCTACACCCCCATCATTACTGGGGTCATGGGACACTGGCATAGGGCCTCACAGATCCACTGAGCTCTGGGGCCTTGCTGCTCAGGCCATCTCACAGGAAGCACACGTCTCTTCTGAGTGAGGGGTGCCTTGTGTGTATCAGAGCCCAGCTCTGTGCTGATGCTACTGTAATGGCTTGTAGGCTGCAGGTGCTATTTGACCCTCCTCAGCTGTAGTGCTCTGCCATAATCTACAATGCAATGCACTGTACCATGCCTTGGCTTCCCTGCCTTGAGAGGAAGAAAGGCCTGCACAGTATGCTGACATGCCATGGCTTTGAAAAAACCTCCCTAAAAGGGGACTAGAGCTAACATACTTGTCCCAGAGGAGTGGATCACATCCCTCCATACATGAGGCTATGCTGACAGAACAAAGCTGTAGATGAGAGGTGGGAAAATTGCAGCCCACAGGCCACATCCAGCCTGGCCCTTGAGCCCCTGGCCATGCCCCTGCAGTCTCAGCTCACTGTGCCACCAGCGCTCTGGGCAGTGGGGCTGTGAGCTCCTGCCAGGCAGCACAGCTGCAAGAGCAACCAGCCTGCCCCAATGCTCTAGATTGCATGGTGGCATAGCTGGCTCCACCTAGGCAGCACATCTGTCAGTCCTGGTGCACTGAGCAGCATGGTAAGGGGGCAGTGAGCAGGGGCATTAGATAAGGGGCAAGGGGTCCCAAGGGCAGTCAGGGGACAGGGATTGGTTGGATAAGTGTGGGTGTGTGGATAAGAGTTGGGGGGTAGCCTTCCCTACCTAGCCCTCCATACAGTTTCAGAACCCCAGTGTGGCCCTCAGGCCAAAAAGCTTGCCCACTCCTGCTGTAGAGCATCACTGTGCCCCTGGAGACTCCTTAGCACTGATAGCAGCTTCTCAGACAGGACTGATTAGAGAAACTCCCCCTATGCTGTAGGATGTTGGTGAAGGAGTGTGGAACGTAGGGCTCAGCTACCACATTGCCCCACTCCCTGCCCCAGTAGCAAGGAGTGGAGGTACTATACTAAATAACTAGAATAGTCAGACAAGAAGGAAGATCCTGTGGTTAAGGCACTGCAGGGATTACAGCTCTCCCTGAGGCAATCACTATCCCTCTGGGCTGTAGCTCCCTAGCTGTAAAATGGGGATAATGACACTTCCCAACTCCCAGGAGCATTTCAAGTGTAAACATCCATTACTGTTTGCAGAGCAAAAAATGCCTAGTGATGGGACCATGGGAACACCTGATCACTATGCATGCTGTGCCATCCTGACACTGTTTCTGTCAGCATCAGCACCTAGAGGCAGAAGAACTGTTACCAGAATCTGCCAAGTGAAAAGGTGGGTGCATTTCCCTGCTGTGTTTCCCCAAGAGCCTCATTAGATTCCAGACATTTATTATGCAATCTTTGGATAAAAGTTCTTTACAGAAAGGATAAAAACTTCACAAATCACTCAACTTCAGGCTAAAATGGTCCTGGAGCTCCTAGGGGGGCAGCCGTTTAAAGAAGAACTCCAGAGTCCTGGTCACTCCTTGCCTGGGTCGCTTTGCACTGGAGCCACCAGGGCTCTTGGCTTTGCTTTTGCTCTTGGCAGGAGAACTGGAAGCAGCAGCAGGGGCCCTGAGGGGGCTGGGTTCGGAGAAGGAGCTCTGCAGCTCCACAGCAAAGTGATAGTCCATGTGCTCCAGGAGCTCCCACACTGGCACCTGCTGGCCACACTTTTCACAGTGCAGCTGGTCTGGTGAGCTGGCAGGGCCTTGTGAAAACCCAGCAGAGGATGGCAAACTCTGCTCCTTCCACTCAGGGAGCTGGGAAGCAGCTGTTCCAGCTGATTCTGTTTTCAGAGTGCTCCTAGAGGCTGGGTCAGCAGAGGGCATTTCTGCAGGATAAGGGAGCAACTCCTCAGGGGGAAGCCGTCTGTATGGGGAGGGGGAGCTGCCATCCTTGGGACTGTGCCTCGCAAGGGCTTCTGGAGTCTGACTCTTGCCGAGGATGAGACCGTCTCTCTCACTCTGGCCACAGGGATCAGGCACTGACAACTCTGCCTCTGCACTGGGGACACTAGGCAGGCAGGGCTCTGTGGCCACACGGGCTCGCTGCCTTTCTGCTGCCTTCCGGAAAAAGGACTCAATAGCATTGATGGGCTTCTTGATGGGCTCTTTTCTTGGGCTCCCAGTGCACTTGACATTTGGGCTGGTTGCATTGGTGCCAGCTGGCAGGGTACACTGGGCATCACTGGTCAGGAAGGCAGCAATGCCTCCAGGAGAGAGCGTGGGAGCCTCAGAAAATTTGCTTGCGTAGATATGCAGAAATGTAAGCGGAGGGGACCTATGGAGAAAAGCAGATTAGCAGCAGCTCAAACCCAGCCAAAGAAGTGTGAAGCCTTTCAAGGCAGGATTTAAGTCAGTGTGTCAGGTTTCACTGGGCATGGTGACAGTGCAGCAGCTGAGACAACAGGACATTGGTGGGCTGGTAGGGGAGGATGTTTTAGTCATGCCTGTTGGCCAAACACTCGTACCCCCTCCTCCTCCTCGTGACTTTGCAGTAAGAGGCCTGGGCGCTGCAGATTGCCTGTGTCCCTGCCAGGAGCAAAGCAGCGCTTCCTTGAGGAATGTGACTTGAGCAGAGGGACTTGCCAGGCCCCCTGGATTCTGGCAAGGAGCCTGAACCCTCAGTCCCATCTGCCAGGGGTGGGAGCTCCTGCAACTCTCAGGCTCCCAGTCAGGGACAAGCTGTCCTGAAGGAGTCACTGTGGTGTGCTGGGCACACCTCATCCTCCTGTCCAAGCTAGGACATGAAAGTGGAAAGGAAACAGGTTGTACTTAAAGTGCTTTTATTCCCCCCCCCATGCCCTCTCTGCCCAACAAGCATCTTGTCCCCCTGACCACCAGAGCACAGTCATTCTCTTCTGGCTATCCCAGGGATGATGGCACCCTGAGTACAAGCCAGCCAGGTACTCACGGTGCAGCAGTACAGCTCAGTTCATTCCAACTCCAGAGGAGCACAGCCTTGCCCCCCTTTCTATTGGCACCACCCAGATGCTGAAGGTGGAAGTTAGCGCTGCATGGTGGGGGTTTGGGGGAGGACGATGCTCAACAGCTGCCCTTCTGGATGGGTAGTGCTCACCTGCAGCTGAGCCTAGGACAACATGTGCCTTGTGTCTTCCAGCTCTGAGGGCCCCAGCTCTCTCTGCCAGAGCCAGCTCCTTCCAAATTCAGTCCCTGCTCCTGTCTGTATTCAGCACAGCCCCTTTGTCCTGCATGTGTCATCTCCCAGGGCACAGCCCAGCCCCCCTCCTCCAACACACCAACCCTGAGGCCAGGAAGGGGAACTGCTCACCATGCAGCCTGCTGGGCTCCAGCCACATTGCAGTTTCGGATGATCATGAAGGCATCACTGCTGATCTTGTGGGCGTCATAGCGGGGCAGGGCACAGCAGCGTGACAGGCCACTCGCTCGCTGATCACCTAGCATGCGGATGCTCACAGTCAGCTGTTTGGCCACCCGGCAGTTCTGCAGAGAGAGGACACAGCTGCAGTACAGGGCAAAGCAGTGAATGCCAGGAATGTGCTCAGAGAGGCGCTCAGCCTGGAGCACTGCACTGCCAGCCAGTAACTTTACAATCCAATGCCACCACCTGTCCTGGCAGGATCAGCTGCTGTCTGTCATCATCACAGTCTGAGGTGGATACCGAGTGTGTGAGGGGCTCATACACCTTGTGCATGTATCGGGGGAGGGGGTGTCATCCCTGCTTCCAGCCCTACACAGGTACGTTCCCCTTTATCCACATCACAATACAGCACGGCTGCCAGGTTAATCTCAGCCCTGGCCAGCAACATAGGATCCATGGGTTATAAAGCAGCTCGTTCACTTTTAGTGGTGTAGGGCAGGGCTCCCAGAAGTGAGCCAGCAGGAAGCGCATGCTAGGACTGAGGTGCACAGAGAGGAAGCTGCCTGCCCCAGCACACTCATCCCCTCGTGTACCTAATGCTCGCATTCATTAAGGGAGGGGAGAGGAGGACAGTGGTTAGCTCAGGGTATTTTTGGGTCAGGCCCTCCTACAGCACCTTTCCCTCTCTGGGTCCTTCCTCACTTCTTAACTCAGTCAGCCAGCAGCTGTGCGTTTGAATGCAGGGCAACTTCCTCTGCCACTCACCACAGTCACCACATCCCCCAGGCTGGTGTCAGACAGCTCAGGTAGCGAAGACCCTGCTGCCTCTGGCCCAGCCCCACAGCAAGAGAGGCAGAAAACCCTCAAGCCCCGCCTTACTTGGTCTCTGTCCTTGCTCAGTCTCTCCTCCAGCTCCAAGGCCATCTGCAGGAGCCAGTGCTGCACCTGCAAGCAGGACACAGCAGCATTTGATACAGCCCCAGGACATCCCCACACACATCCAAGCAGCTGCTGTTACAGGACCTGGAAGTCAGCCCTGAACATCACCACACTCGGCAAGCTGCTGACAGCCAGAGCCCCAGGCAGTGAGGAACATTCAAGGGGCACTTGGCTCAAACTAGGACCACAAGGTCAGTTTCTTACAAACCCCAAGATCACCACAAATGCTTCCAGCAAATCAATAAACCCAGGGGAGACGGGGTTTAGATTTAATCTGAGATGCATCCACCATGCCCCAGAATCTAGAGCAGTGGTCTCCAAAGTTTTTGGATCGTGCACCTCCACTATGCCACCGAAGAAAGAAGAGCGGAAGACCTGCTGTGGACATGCCGCCGGAGGGGAAGAGCTGCTGCCGAAGAAAAAAAACGGCGGAGTGCCATCCGGCGGCACTCCTCCTGCCACACACCGCCTGGGATCCTCTGGCGCACCCCACTTTGGAGACCACTGATCTAGAGCATCCCAGATATTGCAGCACATGTCAGTGCTGGGAATCTGAAAGGGACAGAACGTCTAGTGACATTGTCCCAGGCCAAGGGAAACGCAGCAAGTGCAGAAATCCTGTAGATTTTTAGAACCGTCTTCACTCCCACCTTCTCAGCTGTTAGTAACACAAGGAAGGACAGAGTTTCTAACATGACAATGTCCATTTAAATCTGGATCTGAAAGCAGGCTGGGAGATTCAGAGCTCAGCTTTGTGCTGCTCTATCATATGGATGCTTAGAGAACCCTCTCGCACCCTGCCCAAAGACAAGGTGCCCTCCAGTATGGGCCCAGCTGATGTGGGTGGCATTTGTGTTAGCAGCAGGTTTACCACCACTTGCACTGCTGCAGTCACACAAGGACTTTCATTCCATCCAGGCATTTAAAGGCTCCTTTCCAGCAGGAATCTGGATTCCCCTTGGAGAAGAGACTTAGTAACAGAAGGCCAGCAATCCTGACAGACGCAACTAGATGACAGGGAATTTCAGCAGCACAATCCGTTAGCGGTCTTCATCCAAGCTCCCACTAGCTGCAGTTAACCAAGACAGACGGAAAAGCAGCAGGAGCACATCTTGTAGCGAAGGCAAAGGCAGAATATAGTGTACAGGACATTCTCATCCTGGCACATCCACGTGCTCCCTCAGGCACAGCAGGACCAAGGGGATAGAAATCCATCAGTGCCAAGAAGGGATTGTGCGCACAGCTGTGGAGAGGACAGGATAAAGGAACACTCCCTCCCCTCACTCCACACTGACCAGTGTGCTGTAGAGTATGAAGGGCTGAGAGACTCCTGTTCCCTGCTGATAGAGGGAGATGTAAGGTGTTTCCCCAAAGGAATTACACAGCTGCTGGTGCACAGACTCTACGAAGCCTAAGAGCCCGATTTCAGGGCGCTGCATTCAGCATGGTGAAATGCAGCAGCTCTTGCAACACAGTCTGAGCCCAGAGGGAGGGGGCTGCAGCCTGTGGAATGGATCAATGACTATCCCTATCTCAGGTCCAAACCAGTTCTGCTCAGGAGATCTCACGCTCTCTTACCTGCTTCTGAGTGGTCAAGGCTGCTTTCCCAGGGAAATTCTTGCTGCATCCAATGGACTTAGGCAATTGCCTAGGTTTCACAGGTTCCTGTTCAATTCCTCTGCACAGATCATAGAGCCAGGACCTGAAAGTCCCACATGAGGTTTGAGATTAAGGCTGATAATGGTCCATCTCTCCTCCTGAGCTCACTGAGGATTCAGATCAGGAAGACCTCATGGCTCCTGCACACCTGCATGTGAAACTAGGCCCCAGGGACTCCTGGGGCAGTGCACACAGGCAGGGTTCAGGGATAACTTTCTGTTCTAAACCCAGCCAGCCACTTGAATTATCCTTGCCTAGACCTGCCTAGGCAGGCAGTTAGATAAACCACACAATGGGCCCCATGGGACTCACCCCTTAGCACAGAGTCCTTTACTCCTGCAGAGTACTGCACAGGTATTATCCAACAGCTATGACCCCAACTGCATCTCACACTGGCCGCATCTGGGGCTACAGAGCTAGGTGACTTCAGCTAGCTGAAGCAACGGGCTGCTTCTCTGCTTGGCCATTTTAAACTATATTCAGGTGATGGTTCCAGCTCCCCAGGCAGCTGCAATGGCAGCCAGCAGCAGATTTCATTCAGCTACTAATGGGGAAATACCTTACAGCAGTTATTGCTCAAGTGCCCCAACTCCCTCCCTACAACAGCAGCATTCCCTAGACTAGAGGTTCCCAGCCACTGCTCTGTGCATTGGACATTTCAGGCTTCAGACTGGTATCCTAAGCTCCCAATGCCCAAGCTTGGGACTGGTATTCCTAAGCTCCCAACACGTAAATGATGAGCCTCCATGCTGGGCCTGAGCACTGCTGCCTCCCATTCCATCTTCTCTAACCTGCTCCGGAGCTTGAGTTGTGTCCCTGGAGCAGCACATACTCCACAGCAGCATACAGGGGACAGCTGAATGAAAAACAAGCGCTTAGCCTTGGGAGGATGGACAGGTGCTTGGAAAGATCAAAAGCCAGTTCACATGCCTAGCAGACCATTACAGGACACTGTCTCAATGCCATCCTGAAAAGGCCCAGACAGAAACTCTCCTGCGCAACAACCTCAGCAGAATGGCCTACAGATCTACTCATGAAGAGGAGGGAGAACACAAGCCTACTATCCTATGGAGACCTGCAGCCTAGAAGCCAGCATGTCACCTACCCAGTCTTGTCTCCGAAGTGAGTTTGGAGCTGTGACTCGCTGAATAGGGTCAGCTGCCCCATGTACTCCACTCCCAGTACGTCTGCGATGGAGGCACCCAGCTTCCCTCCCAGGTGCCGGCTGCAGGAGAAGGAGGAAACATAGAAGAGAACTGTCACATGGAGACTGAAGCATGTTCAGCACACCCCAGCTCCCATTCACTGGCAGGAAGCAGGATAGGTGAGGGAGCAGCGCTGACTGGCCAGACTCCTTTACTGAGGAGCAACACATGATGATTCCAGTGAGGATGGGACAGCTCATCAATTCCTAGCCTGAGACGTGGTCGCATAGGAACAGGGAGAGAAAAGGCAGAAATGCACAAAGGCAGCACCCCAGCACGCACCCTTGCTTAAAATCTATTTGTTCACTCACTCTTCCCTGCCCTCTCCCCAGATCTAGCCATTCCTATGTGGGCAGGAAAGACCCCAGGAGTAGCTGCCTGAAGGCAGATGCTAACTTTGCAGCTCTGGAGCACGGCTTCCCACTGGAAAAGTTGGTGGTTACTTTTTCAGCTCCAACATTGTTCCCGAGACATTGTTCATAGTAGATTGTGCAGATGTTCAGAATATGACCGTGCATGTTCTCCAGGCTCCTGGTGCTCAGCTCCCCAACACTAAAGTCTGAATACACCAAGCATGAGGAGTCTGCATGTTTCCACTTGGTGAGCCTTGCATGTTGTCCAACTGCACTTCTTGAGCTTAGCTACACCTTAGGAACAGGTTCAAATGATGCCAATTGAACTCTGGTAGGCCTTTTGGGCTTGCCTCCTTCATTGGGGAAGGAGCGAATGACAGCATCTCCCAAACCAGTCACTCACGGAGTCAGAATGAGCAGTCATGCTCAGTAAATTGTGCAGATCTTCCCAATAGGATCCCCTTTCTCTTTTCTTGCATGCTTTAACAAGCAGTGAAGTAGTTAATATTTTAAGGGCTTGTCTACGAACAATTAGTTCTTAGCAAGCTACGGTGTGAACTGACCCTGCAATTAGCTTGCCATGCAAAAACCATCTGGTAATGCGCTTTGATCTAGTCCCGTTTTAAAGTGCACTAAGGAACTGTTTAGTGAGCGTAAACAGGGTCCAGACAGCGTGCAGTGAGGTAGATTCATACCCCAGCCTGCTGCAAACTAAATGTTCATGTAGACAAGCCCAAAATGTCTACATCATCATCACTGGGCATCTGAATTAGCCCTCACTGAGCTGAATAGGGCAGTTCACACCTCTCCACGATATTCAACTGAGTTTTGCACGCAGAGTGAGCATGAACTAAAATGTGCATCTTGGCAACCAGACCAGCTAGAGATTATTTTTTAAATGAAAGCTTAAATTCTGGTGAACAAAGCAGCAGCATGAAAGAGGGGCTGATACACTCTACTGCCAGGTGCCAGCTCAGTCCAAGTCCCGGGTTCAGCGAAAGCACGATTCCCCAATACTTACATGCTGCTGATGGGCATGTGGCTGAAGAGCTGTGAGACAGATCCCTGGGATACCAGCGTCTGGCGGTTGGGCTTGTTCAGCCCACAGGCCAGTTTTGCCAGTGCCTGAAATATGGAAGAGTGTGGAAACCCCATTACTGCAAACCCTACATGCTTCTAAAAGACTGCCTACTAGGTTCTGCAGTAGAGCCCCCAGCTAATAGCTGAAGGGCTCTCTCTAGGCTTTAGGATTCCACAGCATCTTCCATGGGCACAGCTCTGTTGAGGACAAGATTCAGGTTCTATCACTCTTCACTCCCCGTTATTAACTACCACAGGATCTGAACTGTGCTGGCTAAACTGTCTTTAAACACAATGTCAACTGCAACAGTCTAGCTCTGAGAAGAGAGTCAGAACCCTGCTTTAGACAGTTTAGAGGACTCAGTGTGTTCAGCATGGTTGTGCTGGCTCAGTTCTGGTCAGGAAACTGTGCTAAAATCCCAAGAGCAGCCCTCACACTCCTGCCCTACTACCCACCCCATGCCTGTTTTCTCTGTCTGGGCCTCTCCTCTTCCATCCTCTCTGCTCCTGTCTTGCTCTTTCTTGCTGTGTCTCCTTTAGTCTTCTCTCTGCAAGGTCAGCAGCAACAGAGTGCTACAGAAGGAAACCTACAAGATGCTAGTCAGTAAAAGGTGTCACAGTTAATGCAGCAGGAAACTCAGAGCTGCAGTATCGGAGTGAGTCAGTTCCCCTTTGCAGCTGGCTGTGTGTGTGTTCCTGTGGTTGCTGCTGGTGGCTGGTTGTACATTACCCAAAGCACATCCACCAGACAGGAAGACCAGAAAGCCAACCTGACCCACATCACATCAGCATTCGTGGGGTGGGATGTGGGGAGGAGGGGAGACACTGAACTAGGGTTCTTTCTGTTCAATTAAACAGGAGTTTACATCAGTAAAGCCCTCCTATGGGCACAGAATATGTCTCCTCATTCTCGGAAGGAAACACACACTTTAAGATCAGTCATTTCTAGCGAGGACTCTCTCCTGAGCACTTTAAAGTGCTTTTCCACAGTGAGTTGACTGCTCGGGATATGCCAGAAAAATCAGAGCCCTGGCCAGTAAGTGAATCCGGTTCTAGGTAGTTTACATCTAAACAGTACTGGGCACACATTACAGCCTATCCCCATGCTTTATTTTCAACTACATGCATTTAAATGTGGCCATGATGTTCCATTCTGCTCAGATTCCATCAGATGGTGACTCTGATGGTTTCATTTATTTTACTGCATAATCAAAGTACACCACTTGAAACAAAACCACCCGATTGTGTTACACACACCTTGTTGTGTGAAATCCCAGCTGAACACCTCAGTCCAGTAACTGCTTCCACAGCTGCCCTCATTTCCTCCACAATTACTGCTCCTACTGTCAGCTGCAGCTCTGGACAGCTGATGTCAGCAAAAGGCAGCGACTCAAGCCATTGGTGCAAGCCACACTGCCGCAGATCCTCTGAAAAAGAGCACAAAGGGGATTAAAGCCCAACACAGCAAGGAGCGTGGTGGTTTTAGCAAGCTAGAATGAACAGTGGCCACACACTTGTCATTGCACCTTTATTCCATGGTCAAGAGGTAAGCTCCCTGCACCAGTGCATTTAGAAGAGGAGAAATTCTATTTGCCAGACACGTCCTTTGGAAAAAGGAAAGCAAGTCACTTTCCTGCCAAACAATTGAAACAGACAACTACTTCCCAACTGCACCAATAGGAGCTGGAGAAGGAGATGGAGATGAGGTAAGACTTTCACACACAGCTCTCTGCTTCAAAAAAAAAAACAAAAAACCTGAAACAGACTAAATGAGTTTGCTCTAGATAAGACCCAAGTTTGTAGGTACATTTGTCCAGATCTGCAAAGTGCTCAATTATTTACATGAACAACAGTGCTCCCAAGTGGTTGTTTGGGTACATTTCAGCCCATAGATGTTTTCTTTTGAAAATGAAACTTTAGTCTGAATTTGAGCTTCAGCACCAGATCATGGATAACAGAGCCCTGGGACCAGACACTCTGCATGGCAAGTAAGGATTAAAGAGGTTGGGAAGGGCCAAACAGGGAAAAGGGACTCTAGAAATCTTTTCCCAGACTCTATTTGCAATGCTGGCCTTTCACAGTCACAAGTAAGTCGTCTTTCACCTGTTCCTTAGGACAGCCTTGTTTCCCTTGCATTAGGGCATTTCTACACTGTGAGGCCTGCATTTTACTTTCTCTTTGACACGAACTGCAGTGTAGGGCAATTTCATTTTACCCTCACTTTCTTTAGAGCTGAAGGGAAATAAACTAAGATGAAAAGCAAAAAGGAACTGCTTAACTCCAGGAAAAGAAGCAGCATGCGCCTGGTGGCTTGACATTACCTTTGCAATCCACACTCTTATTCTTTGCTGCTGTTGTAGAGACATTTGGCAGTCCCTGGATGTAAGTAGTTGGCAGCCGCTCTGCTAGGATAGGCTGCCCTTGCATCTTTTTGAGCCTCTCTTGCACAGCGCTAGTCAGGTCCATGTAGGCTTCATCAATGCTGGCACGCTCAATCACAGCAAAGCGCGACATCACTTTCATCACCTCTACACTGGCCTCTCGGTATCTGCAGCAGAAAGACATAAGGAGCTCAATCTTTGTCATGCACCTGGGACTCAGCGGCCTCTCAGCCCACGGTGTCTCTTTCCTTTTGTCTCTCCGTCCAACTTCCCTACTGGCTGAGACCTAGCCAACCACTTGGGCTACTGAGCAGCTGGTTTAATGGATGTGCTCCTCTCCCAAAGCTAAGTTTACGTTTTGCATGAATATCTTAGCCCCACTATTCAATGACACTAGTCTGACCCTCGTGTGGATGAGCTCAGAGGCTGAAAGTCTGGGCACATCTCAGTTGGGTTTTCTAAATATGAGGTTAGTGTTAGGGAAGGGTCTGCCCTGATAGATTCAGACACTGAAGGCTAATCTACAGTGAGAAGTTACACTAGCATAGTTCCATCTCTCAGGGGTGCCAAAAAACCCACAGTCCTAAGAGATGTTACTATGCCAACCTAACCCCTGGTGTAGACACAGCCAGCCGATGGAAGGAATCTCCCAGCAACCCAGCTATTGCCTCTTGGAGAGATGAATTAATGACACTGATGCAAAAGCCCCTTCCGTCGATGCAGGAAGCATCTACGCTCAGGCTACGATGACCTTTCCAGTGGGGCTACGGCTACACCACAGAGCTTACAGTGGCGCAGCTGCACCCTTGTAGCACCACTAGTGCAGACGCTCTAACCCAACGGGAGAGCGCTCCTGTCAGCTTCATTCCTCCAGCCCCCGTGAGCAGCGGTAGCCATGTCAAGTGCTGTCCACACCAGGGCTTAGGTCTGTGTCATTTATGTCGCTCCGGGGGGTGGCTTATTCACACCCCTGAGGGACATAAATTATCCCAAGCTAAGCTGTAGTGCACACATAGCCGCTCCCTGCCTGGGCCCTAGCACAGACCCGGGTCGTGGCTGGGACAGCCTTAGCGTAGGTTTCCCACTCTTCCCTCGCACCCTGAAACCCGGGCCCCCTCTGGTCAGCGTCTCCTAGCGCCCAGGAGGGACCCCGACCCTGCAGCAGGGCGCGCGGCGCTGCACACACGCCCAGCGGGCCCCGGGCTCGCCTCACCTGCTGAGGTCCGCCTTCCCGTAGGCCTCCGGGACCCGCGCCAGCACCAGCTGCGGGCAGCGCTTCTGGGCCTCGTCCGCCCGCATGCCCCGGCTGATCCCGAAGGCGCGCGCCTCGTAGCTGACGGCGATGATCCTGCGGGGAGACAGTGCAGAGAGTGGGGCGGGCCGGGCGGGGCGGGGGGCCGCGGGAGGGGTGGGGGAGGGGAGAGGCAGCACGTACCCGCCGCCCCGCCACGCGTCGTACTGTACCACGGCGCAGGGCTGGCCCCGCAGCCGCGGCTCCCGGCGCTGCTCCACCTGCGCGAAGAAGCAGTCCATGTCCGCCAGCGCCACCACGCGCTCCCGCCCGCGGGACATGGCCTCGCGAGCGCGCGCGCGCGCGCGCGCCGGGAAAAGTCAACGGCTACGGCTCAAGCGGACCGCGCCCGGCGGCAGTTTGTTTTGCTCCCCGCCCCCGCCGTGACGCCGCGCGCGGTCTGCTGGGAGCTGTAGTCCCCGCGCGCAGCAGGATGAGGGCAGGAGGCCCGCGGTGCATGCTGGGAACTGCACTTCCCGCGGTGGGTTGCTCTCGCGCCCCGGTGATATAAGCTCCCTCTTCCGGTTCGGAGAACTGGCGCGGTATGTGCGGCTGCTTGTGATTGGATCACCGGACATTAAGGAGTCAGGACAGGGGTTGGCGCAAGCGCATTACCATGTCCCCAATCGCCGCCGCCGACGTTATCCTCCCTTCGCGCATGCGGTTTCCCTCCTTCAAGCGTCGCGCGGTTCACTGGGCGCATGCGTAGAAGCCTCCCGGTTCCCGTTGCACATGCGTAGTATGTAGAGCCATCTTGGTCCCGGGCGCGCCTGCGCACCGCCTCCTTCCCTCTCCCGGTGTGGTAGCCCTTGGTCCTCGCCTGCTCGGTCGCCCCGCGCGGACCTTGCCCCGCCCGGTGCCGCCATGTCCGCGGAGCAGGTGAGCAGCCTGTGCGAGCAGCTGGTGAAGGCGGTGACGGTGATCATGGACCCGGCCTCCACCCAGCGCTACCGCCTGGAGGCGCTCAAGGTACCAGGGCAGCGGGGTCCGCGTGGGGCGGCCGGGCTCAGCGCTGCCCGCTCCCCACCGGGGTCCTGGCCCGGGGCAGTGCCGGACCCCCGGGCCCCAGATCCCGGGGAGCACGGTGATACACCCCCCGCCCTGAAACCTGTCCCCCCCACCCCCGCCCGATCCGTAGCCTGGCTCTGCCCCCTGTGCAGGGTTCAGCCCATGGGTCTGCTCCGGGACAGCACGTGCCCGATACCCCTGAATTCTGCCCCCGCCTGAGCTGGGTTCCCCAGTCTCCGTCTGTGAGCTCGCCCTGCCCCGTGGCATGGAGAGCTGGCAGCCTGCATTGCCTTTAATCCCTGTGCGGGTGTTTAGGGACCCCAGTCATACGCTCTAGTAAAGGTCTATAGAGACACCAGGCTGGGCTTTGCTGCAGCACCTTTCCCAGAGTGAATATGAATGACCCTGAAGTTTGTCTCTTTCAGGGCCGGTCAGGGGGGTCTGAGGAGCATCAGAGACTCTCTTTCTGCTGCTAGAGGCTCTGAAAGTAGCCTGTAGCCTCAGGAAGGCAGCTCACGGTATTGGGCCACAAAGGGAAAGTATTCCCAGATAATGAAGATTTGAGACACTCGATGTGAAGCTGAAATTGTACAGAAATTGTTTGCTTAGCCTCCTGTGCTTTCCAGGGAGAGTTCACCACTTGCAGTGGGCAGTTTTGAAGCTCTGTTTTTCCTCTTTTCTCCAAATTGTCCTAATGTTTCACTTTTCCCACGCTCATTTCCATGTTGCCACTTGATAGTTTTTGGCTCATTGTTATCCTTGTTCCTTTTCAGTTCTGCGAGGAGTTTAAGGAGAAGTGTCCCATCTGTGTCCCCTGTGGTCTGAAGCTGGCAGAGAAAACCCAGACAGCCATTGTCAGGCACTTTGGTCTTCAGATCTTGGAGCATGTGGTCAAGTAAGGGAGCTCACTTGGGCTGCATGGTTTTGGTGCTATCCTAAACTATGGAGAGAGAACAGGCCTGTCATGTCACAGTTGTCAGTGCAAATTATTGTTCCCAGATGTCCGTCCATTGGTTACAGGAGTGGACAGGGTGTCAGGAGATTTGGGGTCTGTACTGAGCCCTGTCATTAACTCACTGAGTGACCTGAGGGGGCAAGTCACTTCCCATCTCTGTCCTTGTCTCCCTATGTTTAAAATGAGGGTAACAGCAAACACTGCAAGAGGGGCATGCAGGTTAATTCATTGCATAGATTTTAGACAAAAGATGCTGGAGACAGACAGGGAAAGTATTATCAGTAGATCACTGTAAAGTTCTCTGCCACTAATTTCAGATTAATAAAAGTACTTCTCCACTATACAATTTGGAGATCCTTCTCTCTTGACTCCACAAACCCAATATTTTGTGCTCTTGGTCCTTTTCCTGTAGATGTTAACGAATCCTGCCCGTCCCCTGAGCTGTGCTGATCTCGGTGCAGATGCTCTAACTGGGCTGTAATTTTAGCTTCAGCCAATAACGTTGCTCAGTAAGGGATTGGGTATTGGCAGCGCAAATGAACGATGCAGCCTCAGCCTCCCTGGCTTGGGCAAAGGGCTGATGGATTTCTAAAACAAGTCAGTGATCTGTGCCAGCGTATTGACTTGGTGCCCTCTGTGTGTTTTGTTGGACAGGTTTCGCTGGAACAGCATGCCTCGCCTCGAGAAGGTCTATCTGAAGAACAATGTCATGGGGCTTATATCCAATGTAAGTGCTGGCTGCCTCCAGGGCCAAACCACCATATGGAGCAGACTCATAGACTTTAAGGCCAGAAGGGACCATCATGATCATCTAGTCTGACCTCCTGCACCCTACAGGCCACAAGAGCTCACCCCCCCGCTCCTGTAATAGACCCATAACCTATGGCTAAGGGACCATGACTAAGGCTATGTTTTAGTCACAGATATTTTTAGTAAAAGTCATGGACAGGTCACAGGCAGTAAACAAAAATTCACGGCCCGTGACCTGTCCATGACTGGTACTATATACTCCTAACTAAAACTTGGACGGGGGGCTGCAGGTGCTCTCAGGGGGCGGTCTGGGGGTGCCGCAAGTGCTGGGGGGATGGCCCGGGAACCCGCTGGTGCTGGGGGGCAGGGGAGGGTTGGCAGGGCTGGCAGGCTCCTTACCTGGCTTCACATGTCCCTGCAGCCCCTAGGGGTGGAGTAGGGAAGGCCAGGTGCACTACATGCTCTGCCCTCGTCATGAGCTCTGGCTCTGCAGCTCCCATTGGCAAGGAACTGCAGCCAATGGGAGCTGTGGGGGCGGTGCCTGCAAACAGTGACAGCGCACAGCGCCCCCTGCCCTTCTGCCTAGGTCAGGTAAGTGCCGCCCCACATCCCAACCCCCTGACCCAGCCCTAAGCCCCCTCCCACACCTAAACTGCTGCCATTGCTGGTGACCTTCCAGAGAGTTCAGGCAACCCCTGAGCCAGCCGCACCAAAAATCACCAAAGTCACAGAAAGAAAAGGAGTACTTGTGGCACCTTAGAGACTAACCAATTTATTTGAGCATAAGCTTTTGTGAGCTACAGCTCACTTCATCGGATGCATACTGTGGAAAGTTTAGAGGATCTTATTATATACACGCAAAGCATGAAAAAATACCTCCTCCCACCCCACTCTCCTGCTGGTAATAGCTTATCTAAAGTGATCACTCTCCTTACAATGTGTATGATAATCAAATTGGGCCATTTCCAGCACAAATCCAGGTTTTCTCCCCCCCCCCCCCCCCCCGACTCACTCTCCTGCTGGTAATAGCTTATCTAAAGTGACCACTCTCGTTACATTGTGTATGATAATCAAGGTGGGCCATTTTCAGCACAAATCCAGGGTTTAACAAGAACGTCTGGGGAGGAACAAGGGGAAATAGGCTACCTTGCGTAATGACTAAGCCACTCCCAGTCTCTATTCAAGCCTAAGTTAATTGTATCTAATTTGCAAATGAATTCCAATTCAGCAGTTTCTCGCTGGAGTCTGGATTTGAAGTTTTTTTGTTGTAAAATAGCGACTTTCATGTCTGTAATCGCATGACCAGAGAGATTGAAGTGTTCTCCGACTGGTTTATGAATGTTATAATTCTTGACATCTGATTTGTGTCCATTTACTCTTTTATGTAGAGACTGTCCAGTTTGACTAATGTACATGGCAGAGGGGCATTGCTGGCACATGATGGCATATATCACATTGGTGGATGTGCAGGTGAACGAGCCTCTGATAGTGTGGCTGATGTTATTAGGCCCTGTGATGGTGTCCCCTGAATAGATATGTGGGCACAGTTGGCAACAGGCTTTGTTGCAAGGATAGGTTCCTGGGTTAGTGGTTCTGTTGTGTGGTATGTGGTTGTTGGTGAGTATTTGCTTCAGGTTGAGGGGCTGTCTGTAGGCAAGGACTGGCCTGTCTCCCAAGATTTGTGAGAGTGTTGGGTCATCCTTCAGGATAGGTTGTAGTTGTAGGTTGTATCCGTGCCTTCCGTGACCGATACATGCAGCCTTAACCATAACCTCTGGCTGAGAGTCCCACGACCTCTTGCGGAGCTCTTTCACTTTGTTGAGGTGGTACATGAAAGTGAGGAGGAAGGATGACCTTGTGGTTAAAGTACAGGAGGCCTGAGTTCAATTCCAGTCTGTGCCCTTTACTTGCTATATGACGCTGGGGGAAATACCATTTCCCTTTCTGCCTCAGTATCCTCCTCTGTAAAATGGGGATAACTTACCCACCTCAGAAGAGCTGGGGGTTGTGAGGTTTGCTTCATATCTACACAGTGTTTTTGCAGTCCTTGGATGGAAGGTTCAGTAAATGTGGAGATTGTCACTCATTCAGTTGAAGTATAGTGATCACTGCTCCAAAATGAATCTCTGAGGTGAGAGGATTTCTGCTGCTCTTTGCATGAAGGCTAGATGTAGCATCAAAGCCATATCCTTGACTCCTGTGAAGCATGCAATTTGGTCTGGTGCTGTAGGTCAGCAGTGTCTGGGAAAGCAGAATTGTGGATTGAACCCAAAGGTGCTTTAGAGTGCTAGACCTTCCATTTGGCCACCACAGGAGGTTTCCTGGAAATTCCCACCCACAACTGTCAATCCATCCAATGGAGGCGATGGTCTTCAAAGACCTATTCCTCAGATGACAGTCATCTGGTGCACAGAGCCTGCCAGCTGTGAATGCCTGGGAAGGCGGGAGTTCCAATCAGGACAAGAACAGCTGGGATGAAGGTGTATTTGTGTTTTTCTTATTGTCCAGTGGGTCTGCAGCCAGACTCCCCCATGGTATGAATGATTGTTCTGGGGGCAGCTGGCTCCATTTTGTGTGATCATCTTCTTTCTCTCATAGGGAACACAGAATATTTTAGAGGAGGAAAGTCACATTAAGGATGTCCTGTCTCGCATTGTGGTGGAGATGATCAAGCGTGAATGGCCTCAGCACTGGCCTGATATGCTGAAGGAGCTGGATACGCTCTCCAAACAAGGGGTATGAAGCACACCTGTCTGTCATACTTGTCTGTACTCTTCCAGTGGCTCATAATTCTAGGTCTCCTTTCCTTATTTCATGGTCAAACAAGCTGGAGTTACAGTAGGTTCACAGGCTGTTGTCAGGTCCCATTATTCCAGGAGATCACGTTATCAGAGACTAAACCATTGTAGTCATCCTTCTCTGGCTATTCCCCAGACCCTGGTCTGGTGTTAATCTGTGTCTCTGAGCTGCTCTCTGCAGGGCTTCATGTTACGGCTAGATTCATGGGTGTGTTTGTTTGGGACATTAGGAGACACAGACAGAACTGGTGATGTTCATCCTCCTGCGTCTGGCAGAGGACGTGGTGACCTTCCAGACGCTGCCCACCCAGCGGCGACGGGACATCCAACAAACCCTTACCCAGAACATGGAGAAGATCTTCAGCTTCCTGCTCACTACCCTGCAGCAAAACGTCAACAAGTATAGGCGCATGGTAAGAAGCTTCTTCCTGGGAGCCTAGTCAGCACTGGGATCTTGGATATGGGTCGCACTTTTTGGGCAAGTGAGAGGAGACTCAGTCTGAAATCAATTGCTGTAGTTACACCATGGAGCTCTGTTGTGAGCATGAAAACAGTCAATGGCTGATGAGAAAGTCTCAGGGTTCAGGAGGCAGCATTGGTGTCAGCAGTCTGGATTTCTAGTGTTGATCATCTGAGATGGATGAGAACCTTGCGCTTGCCACTGGGAGGCTCAGTTTGTTGGCATTAAGGCATTGGTTTGGCCCCATTCTCCTAGAGATCAGGTCAGAAACTCCTACTGCAAAGAGATGGTATGGGGTGCTGCTACCTTCTAGTATCAGATGCCCCTTGTCCTCCCATAAACGGGGCGGTTTGGGCTCTACTTTACTACGATTATAATCCTATGATACTGGAGATGTGCAGGGTGCTCAAGACGTGATAAAGGCAGATCTTTGCCCTGAAGAGCTCGTAGTCTGATCCGGTGAGAGTGAGATGGGGTTGGGAAGGTGAGGGATACAGCACTGACCAATCCAGAGACAAGCTTCTTATGTGCACATCTTGTTCCCTTTTATAATGTGTTAAAATGTGGAGTCATGTTTAGCATAACAACAGTGTGGTGGAGATGAAGCAGTGACAGGCTGTATCCTATTCGCCGAGAGGGACATTTCAACCAGTTTCCTTGGCACATTCACTGGCCTCATAGACTAGCGGTTCTCACCCAGGGGCACATGTACCCCTGGGGGTACGCAGAGGTCTTCCAGGGGATATACCAACTCATCTAGATATTTGCCTAGTTTTACAACAGGCTACATAAAAAGTACCAGCGAAGTCCATACAAACTGAAATTTCATACAGACAATGACTTGTTTATACTGTTCTATATGCTAGACGCTGAAATGTAAGTACAATATTTATATTCCAATTGATTTATTTTATAATTATATGGTAAAAATGAGAAAGTAAGCAATTTTTCAGTAATAGTGTGCTGCGACACTTGTATTTTTATGTCTGATTTTTGTAAGCAAGTAGTTTTTAAGTGAGGTGAAACTTGGGGGTACGCAAGACAAATCAGACTCCTACAAGGAGTACTGTAGTCTGGAAAGGTTCAGAGCCACTGGCATAGACCATTCCGTAGAGCTGTGTATTTCTTTTTGCCGTTTATGGCTGACCTGGGGTGGGTGGGAAACCTTGTTGCGTTTTGTAGTTCGGTTGAGTACATTTCCAGCTGAGGTCTGAATTGCAATGCTGAGACTCTAAAGTATGGTTTCTTCTGCTAATGGTGGAATCCTTCTGCTTGGCCAGGTGGGAGCGCCCCAGGAGCGAGATATCCTCACCACTCCACAGGTTAGCAGATCTTTGAGCTGTTTTGTGCACAGGGTGAATACTGCGGGTTGGGTGTCCAGCTACCAGTCTGCTTACTGGATTGAGAGGGAGGGAATTGCCAGGCCTGGGAGCTGTACTCTGCAGTGCTGTTAGATATTCAGCTGTGATGTGGTGGGTCTGTACTTAGGTATTTGGGGTACATCTGGGGTGACTTGAGTCATTGCACTCTAAATGTTGACAGAATGGAGTTTCCAAAGCAAAACCTTGCAGAAGAAAGGGATGCTTGCAATTTTCCTTGCATGCAGAAAAACAGGGCATCTACTCAGATCAGACTCTGCTGTTGCATAATTTAGGCAATAAGATGGCACACACACACTGCATTGTTGCTGTTAAGCAGTTAGAGCTGGGGACTGGAAGTCAGGACTCCTGGGTTCCAGTCCTAGCTCTGCCACTGCCTTACTTTGTGGTCTTGGTCAAGTCACTTCTTTCTAAGCATTAGTTTCATTAGAATGAGGCCACAAACGCTTCCCAGAGGTTGTGATCGTTGAACGTAAGACGCTTTAAAAGGGAAGCAAAGGCATCTTCTTCCCTGGAAGTTTCAAGGAAGTATTGGAACCCCCACACACACATTCAGAGGAACCTGCCACCTGGAACATCTTCTTTCAGAGGAGAGAATCTGTGGCTTAACTTCCAGTGGAAAGTCCTGGGGCAGTATCCCAAGCTGGAAAATGTGTTGCAGTCTCTTTCACCAGGCATCTATTCACTGAGGCTTCTCCGGGCTGCACCCTCTTGAATGAGCCGGGGACTGCCCAGCAGTTGCTGGGAGGAGATGTGCACCACAGCAGCTCACTTACTGTCTCTTGTTCTTTTTTCAGAAGACTGAACTGGCCCAGGAACCAAAGGTGAGTACGGCCTGGGGAGGCAGTGCAGAGCGAGGCTGTTCGGAACCAGACTCAGGTTTCCATGCCGTAGCCTGTCACCAGACACCGAGTTGCAGTTTATACTTTGGTTAATTACCTTACTATCTGGAAAGGAGGGAACTGCTCATTTCAAGCGGCCCTGATACTGTTAGCCTGAGGACTTTGCCCCACTTCCCCTACCCACTGCCACCTCAGTTACTTTCCCGGAGAAGGCACTTCAGAAGGTAGTTGCTGTCATATAATGCATGTGCAGCTCCAACATGGAGAAGTCAGCTATGGCTGAGACATGGGTTGCCCCACATCTGGGCCAGAGGCAAAGCTCTGCACTGAGATTGTTTCCATATAAATCCTTTCTGGCTCTGAACCGTTGGTTATGGTCCGTTCACAGGCCCAGGCAAACTGCCGCGTTGGGATAGCAGCACTTAACACCCTGGCAGGCTACATTGACTGGGTGGCCATGAGCCACATCACAGCAGATAACTGCAAGCTCCTGGAGATGTTGTGCTTGCTCCTGAATGAACCCGAGCTCCAAGTGGGAGCAGCAGAGTGTCTTCTGATCGCTGTCAGCAGGAAAGTGAGTTCCTCCTCCCAAGCCTCCCTGACCCCTCCTGCCCTCCACATTCCCCTTCTCTTCCTGGGTTTAGTCTTAGTTTATCAAGTTGAGCAATGGTAATGTCACTCCTTTAGCTAAGGAATTAAGTCACCTGCCTCTTTGGCTGCCCAGGCACCCGAGTGACTTTAGGGTTGGTGCTTCCCCAGGACAATGGACAGAGCAGTTTCTGGAACCCACCCAGGCCCCGTTTCTCTGTCTGCCCTTCCATACAACTTTAAAGCTTGAAATCCCTGCTTGAACAAATAACGTTAACTCATTCCTAACCCCTGCTGTCCTCAGTGCTCTCTGCCACAGAGGAGTGTTGGGGTATTGCCATCTCGCTGTAAGAACCTAGTAGGATTTCTGATGCCCAGTAGATGTTTTCTGAAACAGCGCCATCGAGGTGTGCCCTGTATGTTCTGCTGCCACGCCCACCCAGTGTGTGCTTATCCCAGATCAGTAGCACAAGCACAGTGCTTACAAGCAACCTTACAATAACAAACCAGTCCAGCTGCCCTGCAGCAACAAGCCAATATGCAGTGGAAGAAGAAATAGGCCTATGAGGACCAGGTTTTGGTTTAAGGCTCCCAGTGGGGTTACTGGAGAAAACTACTTTATTCTCCAGTAGTTCTTTAATTTCTTGTTGCATTTTGTTCTGCTCAGTAGTGGAATTCAGGTCCCCAAATGGTAGCACAGCTAGTGATCTGCTAGCTCCCTCTCACTGGTGGGATGAGGTGCGGTCACGTGTTTTGACCAGTGTGTACTTTGCTTTTTGTCTAGGGGAAGCTGGAGGATCGGAAGCCCCTTATGGTCTTGTTTGGAGATGTTGCCATGCACTACATACTTTCTGCTGCGCAGTGAGTACTGTCCAGTTGCTGTGGGAGCGCATCATGGTCTTAAGTGGAAACTGGCTGCAGCTGGCCTGTATTAATAAGTACCTCTCTGCCCCAAGCTATGAAACTAAAACTGGTCTCTTGGAAATTACCTCAGCACCTGTTCCCATCATGGCCTTTTCTCAGGTGTGGATAGAGTTCTTAGCCTTAGTACTATCGAGTGCTGCATATCGAACCACTGCTGTGCATAGATCCTGAGTGTGGGCAGCATACAGATCCAGTCTGGCCTAATGGCAGCAAGCTGGCATTGGATTAGGAGAGGGTAGAAAGTGTTACTTTTCCCAAACTTGAAAAGCCAACCATTTTCCTAAGTCCCATAACTTCAAAAGAAGCTGCTCAGGGTAACTCCCAACTTCCCAAAATCTTCTCTTTTGGCCTGAGATTGATCAGGAGATATTGGGAGAAGGTCCAAAAGGTTTAGACTAGAAATACTTCTAATCTTAAAATTGGATCTCATATCAATAACTTCTGTAATGGGGAAGGGAACCCAACCATGCTGATGTCAAATTGTCTTCCCAACTTACTACTGTGTGTGTAATCCTGACCTTCCCTTTCCCTTCTCCCTCCCAGGACAGCAGATGGTGAAGGCCTGGTAGAGAAGCATTATGTTTTCTTGAAGAGACTTTGCCAGGTCTTGTGTGCTTTAGGCAGTCAGCTGTGTGCATTAGTGGTGAGTCTTCTACAAACATTGGAAGCAGTCCTGACAAGACTGTCTTTCAGGGGAATGATTGGGGATATGGATACCATGATTCTTGTTTATAGCATTGATATGGAGAGCAGCAGTTCTTTCCTCTAACAGAGGAGGGAACAGAAAGGGCCTTGCATGCAGTGAAACCTGGCAGGTTTGATGCCAACTCTTCTAGGGGTGTGCTGGGAACTTTGGATCTTCTACCGATGGCACCAAAGTGGGGATGTAACAAGAGCGATCATTTAATAACGGAGCTGTCTTGCTGAAAGATGTTGTTTGTGGAAAGACCAGGTCAGCTGGCTGCAGAGAATTGGTGTGACAGTAAACTCACAGGGAGCTGTGGGAGGAAGGAAAATCCTGAACCACTTGAGAAGATAGACTTAACAAGAAGCAGCTCTTGGAGGTTTGACTACCTCAAGCTAGGGTGACTTCACTCACTGTATGGTGGAGGGGAGCCTTGGCTATTAATCCTTAGCAAAGCCTGCTGTGAGTGGCAAGGGCTTGTGGCCCTTTATAATACAGGCTCAGTTCACTCCAGGGATGTCAGGGTGACAGGCAACCCCACAGAAGGATGTGCTGCTAAGGAAATCCTGGGAAGAACAGCCCCAGAGAAGGGAGCACTCAGGACAGTGCTAGGTCAAAGAGTACTGCCGGAGTGAGGAGTGAAGCAAATGCTGATGCTTTTTTAAGAACTGCTACATCTCTGGTCTCCTTTTTCCCTCCATTTCTGAGGTAGTCAGGTCATTCCGGCCCGCCAGTGAATACCTCATGATGGATTGGGTGTTGTGGAGTGTTCATAACTTTTTCCAAGCTACTCATAGTCCATCCTTTTCTCCTGAATGTGGCTGTTGTCTCCTTTGGCACTTGCAAGGCAGGTAGTGGGAACTTGGCACTCTGGAGCAGCAGCAGTTTCAGAACACAGCTCTTTTTCCGCCATTATGCGCTGGCTTTTTTGTCCCCCCAGCACATTGCGCTCCTGGTTTCCAAGTGGTGCTGCCACCCAGCTCCTCCTGCTCTACTGCTGAAGCGTTGTCTGAAATCACTCGTCGTTTTGTCTGAAATTACTCATCCTTCCGTTAACAGGGCTCAGATTCTGATGTGGACACCCCAGCCAACCTTGGGAAATACCTGGACTCGTTTCTAGCTTTCACAACCCATCCCAGCCAGGTAGGGGAAAGGGAGAGGGGGCTCTGAGTGCAGCGTGTGTAGTTAAACCACAGCGTAGGAGACTGTGTCACTCCTGCTGCAGAGGAAATCAGCTCATGTCTGTTACGTTTTTGAGAGCCATCTGCCATTTTCTAACCATTTCCTCCTCTGAGGATGTAGAAAGTGATGTGGTCAGTGCTGCACTGCCATCCAGTGTCCCATAAGGCCCACACAGCATGGAGAGCACAGATTTCAGAGACTGGAGCAAACCCTGGTATTTGCTTGGTGGGAGACTCTTTCCCATTTGCCAGAGTAGCTTGGCAGTTTTGTCTGGGTCTGGAAAGCGTGTGGCCTGGATTGGGGAGTCATTGTAGCTTGCCATTCCCCTTTTAGCACAAAGGTTCAAACTTCTGCACCAGAGAGTACAACCCTATTGAAACTTTTGTTCTTTCTTCTTTTCCCCTCAGTTCCTGCGATCTTCCACTCAGATCACCTGGGGAGCCCTCTTTCGACATGAAATCTTGTCCCGTGAACCTCTGCTGTTGGCTATGATCCCAAAGTACCTTCGTGCATCTATGACTAACCTAGTGAAGGTATGGAGGAGCTCTGCTCTGCTGGGTGTGAGCTGCTGGTGCCTCAGCGAATGTTTCATAGTGCTAACAGTGGAGAAGCTGGGTTTTTGACACAGCAGTGTAGAGTATCAGTCCTGGTCTGAAGATTACAGTTCTTCCGCTCTTCCCCTTGTGTGAGTCCCCTTGGAGCTGGTGCTCAGGCAGAGGTGGGTGATTGCTCCACTCGCTCCCTCACCACGTCCCTTCTGTTTCCAGGTGGGCTTCCCCTCTAAAACAGACAGCCCCAGTTGTGAATACTCTCGCTTTGACTTCGACAGTGATGAGGACTTCAATGCCTTCTTCAACTGTAAGTCATCCGGGGGCCTCCCAGCAGGGCCTGCTGCCTCTGTTTGAAGTTTGCGGTCTTCCCCTCGCTCTCACAGGGCTGGGGTTCCTGGCCTAGCTTAGTGCCCACCCTCTCAGCTCAGTAATGAGCTTCAGTTGCTCACATTGCTGCTCCAGGTCTTCCCACTTGCCTTGTGCCTGGTGAACTTCTTGGCATTCTCCTGTGACAGCCCAGGCATTCAATTCTGTTTCCTCTTGGCCAACAGGTGGCAACTAAGGTTTGCTGAGCCTGCATCACTCCGTGTCTGAGGCATGTGCTTCCTCAGTCAGTTATCCGGGGGGAATGAAACTCACTGTACCCCAGGACTTGAACAGGAGCCAGGCCTGGGGGCAAGGATCCTAAAAAGGGGGCTTAGCTAAAGAATTTAATCTTATTTCCCAAAGCAAAGCTGGAAGGCTCCCATGCTGTACTACAAGCTGGTCTACTACCAGGTATTTGAGCTCGCTGTGCAGAACTCTGCTGCCAAAGTAGCAGCCACAGATGTTCCCAGCTGTGGAAAAGTGAAGAGCGACACTGAAGGGAAGCCATTTCCAATATCTGAACCTGACTCCTCAAATCCAATTCCCTTGGCAGCTTTCCGTGCCCAGCAGGGAGAAGTCATGAGGATGGCGTGTCGCCTGGACCCAAGGACTGGCTTCCAGATGGCTGGGGAGTGGCTGAAGTACCAGCTGGCAGCTCCTGTGGATATTGGACCCATGAACTGTAAGTTGCCTGAAGAGCAGGAGAGACAAGAGGCTCAGCCTCCCCCTGGAGCCCCAAACAAGCTTCTGTGTGTGTCTTTTGAAGCCACACCTCTTAAAATCAACTAGGTTTCCAGGGTCTCTGCAGGAAAAATCCCTCACTGCCTACTTAAGCAGCCACTGGTCGAGAGTCTTTGACTGACAGGAAAGCTCCTTCCTTCCCCCAGTTCCTCTCACTTGTATCTTTCCCATGAAAACAATTTCAAAGTGAAAGGCCAGACTTGACTGGATATGTCCTTCCTGTAAAATGCAGCCAATCTCTGTCCTGAGAAATCCAAACATATCTGCCTCGCAAAGGCATCTGTCACTTACATCGCTCGTCCTCCACACAGGCCACTTGCTCCCTTTAAAATCCCATTTAAGTGAGACCCTTCCTTTGTTTTCCCTTCTGCTGTGGTTTGTTGGAATCACTTCCTCTTATATTTCAGGGATGTTTGTGATCCAGGAGCCTCCACCTCGATGACAAAGCAAACAGCCTTTGAGCACCATTTAGAACCTACCTCCCATGCTTGCCTGCTGAAACCTTCTCCCTAGTGGCAAAGGGAATAGAGGGAAAGGATAGGAGCACTCATGAGTGGGTGGTTCAGATGTCCAGCAAGATTTCCCTGAGTGTGGGACTTCGCAGAGGACTTTCCAAGCTGGCATTGTGCTTGGGAGGAAAGGGGAAGCTAGACATCTCCAGTGTCACAAGTGCTCCAATCTTCTCTTCTCTTCTCTCCACTCACAGCTAAGACTGGGGAAGGTCTCTGCTCCATCTTCTCGCCTTCCTTTGTACAGTGGGATGCTATGACCTTCTTCTCAGAGAGTGTCATCAGCCAGATGTTCCGGACCCTGGATAAGGAAGTACATACCCTCTAACTGCTGTTTGCGTGGTTTCTGTGTTTCGGGTTGACATGGGAGGTTGCTGACTGTGTTGCTTTTCAGATAATATTTCCCAAAAATGCTAGCTTCCAGCAGCAAAATACAATAGTGCTGAAACTCCAGCTGTCAGAGGAGGTCGTAGTTGCATTGGGGAGTGGTGATCTTTTTGGTAGGTAGGGCCAGTTCCACTGTGGGCTTTGAATGCCAGAAAAGTGCTTTGGATTTGGACACTATTCAGTGAGGAGCCAGTGCAGTGATTAGGGTCCCAGGTGATCTCTTCAGAGCAGCCTGTATAGTTGGGAGAAAGAGTCTGTTTTAAGTGGTAGCTCTCTGGTTTTGTTGTTCAAATCAGCTTGTGTTTTTTGAGGCAAACGTGCACACACGGTGGAAGAGAGAAGTGAACAGCAAAAGATGAGAAAAATGCAGCTTCTCTCTGCTATTTGCAGTGCATTAGCTGGAAAAACACAAGTGCAGTGCACTGTCTTTATTTGCCAGTTAGGGTCTGGCCAGTTTTTAATCAGGATTGGGCTGCTTGGGCATGCCATTCTGGTCACAGCAAAGAATTGCAAGGGTTGTTTTGTGCTGGCTGGTTAAGCCTGAGACTTGTTAGCCAGCAGGCAAAAGGAGAGCTGGGGAAGAGGTGGGAGGAAGTGGACACCCTAGACAGGCAGTAAGAGTTGGAACCTCCGGTTGTTTCCAGACATCTGTAGAGACGGTGATGCTGTCTGTTCCCTCTTTCTTGCAACAGTAATTGCGCATAAATTAAAATGAGCTTTGCCACTTTTAACCCACTTTGGGAAGACTTCACCCAAGGGTGCTATTCAGCACAGCAGCTCCCTGGCCAGGCCCTGGGAGGAGACATTGGAGAGTTGGTTATATTTCACATCGCTGACTGTTGCTTTCTTTCCTTTCCCCCTCCCCTTTTATTCTTGCAGGAGATCCCAGTGAATGATGGCATAGAGCTGCTGCAGCTTGTCCTGAACTTTGAAACAAAGGATCCTCTCATCTTGTCCTGTGTGCTCACCAATGTCTCTGCACTCTTCCCGTTTGTCACCTATAGGCCAGAGTATCTACCCCAAGTCCTCTCCAAGGTAGGTGTTCTGTAGGCCAGTGGTTCTCAACCAAGGGTATATGTATTCCTGGGAGCATGCAGAGATCTTCCAGGAGGTACATCAACTCATTTACATATTTGCCTAGTTTTCCAACAGGCTACATAAAAAGTACTCGCAAAGTCAGTACAAACTAAAATTTCATACAGACAAAATGAGAAAGTAAGCAATTTTTCAGTTATAGTGTGCTGAGACACTTTTGTGTTTTTATGTTTTGTAAGCAAGTAGTTTTTAAATTAGGTGAAACTTCGGGATACGCAAGACAAATCAGACGCCTGAAGTGGGTATGGTAGTCTGGAAAGGTTGAGAACCACTGTTGTAGACTACTCTTTGATCAGATAGCCTCTGAGTGGAGTATTAGTACCACATGGCCCTTACATATTTTAACTAATCCTCATGAGACCCTGAGGAGAGGAATTATCCCTCCTGTTAGAAGTGGGATTAAAACTGAGGCAGTGAAGTGACTTGTCCAAAGACAGAGAATCAGTGGAGGAGTCAGATAACCTGGATTTTGTGATTTCCAGTCCTGGATTTCAACCACTAAATGACACACTCTGTCTCAATAAAAGCTTTATTTTATATCATGGCCTTGGTGCACTGGGAACTCATACCCTTCCTGAATAAAGGGGTTTCTGCTGGCTTGGTGAAGTCACACCAATATCCTGTGCCTAGTGTTCCAGAATGAATGCCAGATATTGATGAGTGACTGCCTTTTCCTTTGTCCCACAGCTATTCACTGCCGTCACTTTTGAAGTTATAGAAGAGAGTAAGGTAAGTCCATACTCCTTGGGCACAATATGCTATAGGACTTGCATCAGGTGTGCCCTATTTGAGAAGCATATTGATGCCTGAGACAAGGTCTGAAGTGCGCTGCAACTAACTTCTCAGTCGGATCTGTCCTTGACAAGGGGATACCTAGACACTTAAATCCCTTCTTCGCAGTCTTAGCCAATAAGCCTTGGCTGGTGGAAGCTTGGGAGTCATTTAGGGTGAAATTCACCCCCAAGAAACAGTCCAGGATATAGCCATTTGGGTATTTGTGCAGCCGGCCTCTACTTGGGAGTGACTTTCACTCACTAGCCACCACACGTACCCTTCAGTGGTTGGCCCGTGTGTGGCTGTGGTTGGTGTTGGTATGGCTGCTACCCCTGGGTGCATGCTGGGAACCGTAATGCAGTAGATGAAAATCAGTTGCATTCTCATCCCAGGAGTTGAATTGGAGCCCAGAGGCTGGGGCTTCCAGCGACTCCTCTGGGAACTGGCATTAACTGAACTCTTGGAATGCACGAATGGAAGTGTCAGTTTCCCCTGGTCTCCACAGCCCAGAAAATTACATTAATGGATTTGGCTAATGGGGAGGCCTTGGGTCTGTCTGGGTTTTGTAGCTTGACCCTGAATTTTGTTGTTGGTCCAGGCCCCAAGAACTCGGGCAGTGAAGAATGTAAGAAGACATGCATGCTCCTCGATCATAAAGATGTGTCGGGACTACCCTCAGCTTGTCCTGGTATGTATATGTACCTCTCTTCCAGGGCACCACTGCCCCATCTTCAGCTGTATTTCTGGGGATGGGGGATCTTCAGTTCCTCTGCCTCAATCCATTGTTTTTTTTCCAGGGAGACTCTCCCTATTTTGACTCGAATGGGACTGTAAAGCAGAGAGTGTTCTGCTGCACAGAAAGTCAGCCGACTTCTTCTCTTTCTCAACACTAGAGTGATACTGACTTGTTTTTTGTTTTTAAATATATTGCAGTAGCACCTAGAGGCCCTGATCAGGACCTGGACCCTGTTGTACTGGGCCCACTAAAGATATAGAGCAAGGCACAGACCCTGCCCCACAATTTACGATCCAAGATGCCGATCAACATCTGAAGTGGGGAAAGGGAGTATTCAAGTCTCTAACCATTTTATAGGCACATTTGTTATATTTTATTTATTGTAATATCAGTTGTGCCCTTAGTTGAAGCCATTAGCCCTGGCTGATCTCTTAGATTTTGCATCAGAAGTGGGTCAGGAGAAGGGACGTGAAGGAGCTGGGGAGGATATTGGCTTTCTGGATCAGTCCAGGGGGAGTAAAAGAGAATATAAATACTGGTTGCTCTTTCTGCTTGATCCCACCAGATCAGACTCTTCTACTAGCTTCACTGAACCAGGAAGCCTGCAAACTCTGTTTGGGCCCTTGGCTCCAGCAGCACTGGTATTTGATTGCTAGGGGACCAGGGGAGCTGTAGTTAGAGGAGCATTGAATTGTCAACCTGTTTTAAGGAAGGGAACTGTTGAGGCCTGAAGGATAATGGATGGCATTCTGCTCCTCTTGAGGATCCCTTCGGTTGCTGGAGGCGTAGCAGCTGCCACTCACTTTGTGGCTACAGATTAGTCTCTATGTTGTGGCAAAACACAAGCTGGTGCTTTGAAGGTGCTAATTGGGGTCGTTTAGGATTCCAGCTTGTATTTCAGTACAGCTGCCAAGAAAGAGTGGGTTTGTCATCATCCATCCCAAAGGTAGCGAACGCTCCTTGATGCTTGTACAAGCTTCTATGCTTGTTCCTTGACGCTTGACTTACGAGTAGAGTAGGCAAGCGAAAACTGAACCACTGCAGTGAGGATAGACCATTAGCTTGGACAATCAGGTTTTCTTGGTTAGACTCACAAGGGTGGGAGCGGAGAGATGTAAAGTCCTGAACTCTGAAATTTGAGTGCCTAGAGACCAGCTCACTTCCTTGCCATCCATGAAAGACTAGAGCAATTTGGGGTTTAGACCACGCTGTGATGGTGCAGCTGGCTGAGGCAGCAGCGTCTACCCTGATCTCAAACATTATTTGCCATGAACAGTGGAGATCATTGGAGTACCTAGGGGAGGAAGGAAGATAGAGGAGCAGGGTAGAAACAAGGCTTTGCCAGCCTTAAGGAAGAGGCTGGAAAGATCAGGGTAAGGGAAGATCAGAACAGGCCCTACTCATCCAGCTATTTCCTGCATCTTGTGTGTGGGAATACAGTACATACCAATCTGTCTCTTCCCCCGAAAAGTGAGTGCAGCATCCCCAGTCAGGTGGGTGAGTGACAATGTCCTGCTTGGGTCTTTGTTCCAGCCTAACTTTGAGATGCTGTATAACCACGTGAAGCAACTGTTGTCCAATGAGCTGCTCCTGACGCAGATGGAGAAGTGCGCTCTCATGGAGGCCCTGGTCCTCATCAGCAACCAATTCAAGGACTACCAGCGGCAGAAGGTTTTCCTGGAGGAGCTCATGTCTCCTGTTGCCAACCTGTGGCTCTCTGAAGAGATGCAGAGGTACTGGGTCCACATTAACCATTCCTGAGCTAGAGCTGAAGATGGTGCAGAGATTCCAGGGGCTAGTATGTGCCTCCCTCTAGAGAATGTGTGCAGCAGAGGAGCATCGCTTTGTGCCTCCTGTGTTTGCTAGCCACAAGCCCTCTGCACTCTTAAGAAATTTGGCCATGCTTTGAGTCCCTGCTAATAGCCTAGGAGATGGAAAAGCTTCTTGGTGTGGAGTATATCTAAACAGCATATGCTGGGAAGGGGTATGGGGCCACAGCACTCTCCAAACCTCTGACAAAAAGGGGAGTCAAAATATCCCCTTCGCTGACCTCCTGGAGAAGCCATGTGTGCAGAGCTGCTGTCCTCTGCCAACACCTGGGAAAGCTGCCACGCAGCAGCTAGAAGCAGAATTACTGAGCTTTGAAAGGTGCAAAAGGGCTTCTCTGGAATATTCCTTAACTGAACTGAAAGAGGTGCTGGGCTGTAGGTGGACTGTGCATGGGGATATTCGGAGAGCGGTTTGTTGGCTTGTTTCTGCAATTCTGGACCAAGTCAGCAGAGCTCAATGCGGAGAAGCAGACTACAGCTCAGCCTGTTTCACCAGCCTGGCCTGATCTTGGGTCACTTGGCATTGATGAGGCCTTGTGTACAGTGAGGGGGTCAGTTTCATTAAACTGAAAGGGGAAGCTAAGCACAATTGTTGAGGGCGGTCACCTTGAGTTCACCTTTAAGATGAATTGACTGACTGTGGTGAATAGGACTTTTGACTATCTGTGCTGGGACAGCATTTATCACAGATGCCAGACTCTGCTTAAAGGTCCTCAGTGCTTTTGATAATCCCAGGCTTGCTCGTTTCTGCCCCTCAGAGTCCTATCAGATCCTGAAGCTTTCATCTCTTACGTGGGTGCTGACAACAAAATCACTGATCCCGTTTTGGAAGATCCCAGTGGCCTGAACCGATCTAGAGTGAGTATCCATTACCTGGGGAGGCTCGGTCTTTGGAGAGTGGCAAGTAATTCCTCTGCCTTCTACACATGCTCACCTATTCTGCCTCTTGAATAGGGCCTTGTGCAAGACCTGTCCTAAGCATGCGCCTTTTGTTGAACCCAGATCACTACGTCGTTCATACTGCAGAATGGCGGATGGCTTCTGACTCTAGCTCAGTGGACATGGGTCACGTAAGAGAAGCAGGATCATGTCTCCCGTTCCCCCATCCCTGTGTGGTATATAGAATCCTGTAACCCTGCAAGGCAGGAGTCTTGCTGTATTCCTCATGCGGTAGTTCACAAGCCTTTGTGCCTGGTATAGCTCAGGCTCTTCTTGGAGCAGTCTGTTTTGTGGATGCAGTTGGGTTAAGGCCGGATGTTTTGGGTAATGTGGTGCAGTGAATTGCGATTCCCAAGTGAAGCATTCTGGAAAGCGTGAGACTAAGGCTGCGTTGCGTGGCGTGGCATGTAACTCAAATACTCACCAGGACCTGATGTTGTATGAGAGGCTAGCTGCAGGATGTCTTCGCTGCAAACTGGTAGTTGCTGTCTTCAGGGTTTGGTGGATGTGGAAATGCCGATGGTAGGACTCTGCTTGTGACAGACACTAATGCGGTTTTAGGCAGTTGCAGGAATGTGGAGTTTCTGGTCAGTCCATGATGTGTGCAGGGAAATGAGACAGTGATGACTTCAATGTTTCCTTTTAGAGGGTGCCCCACGTGGTCATTTGGACTCGGCGAGACCTTCTGCATTGACACTGTGTGTCCAGTAATAAGCTCCTGTGCCATTCCTGCATGTCAAGGGGTTCTTGCAAACTCTGGAAGGTATCAGGATAGTGTGAGGGATCTTCTCATGCACACGTTCCCCCGAGGCAGCCCCGCCCTCTGGGTTGGGCAAGTGGAGTGCCATCCCAGGAGAAGGGCTGGGGGAGAGGGTTCTCTCTGGCCTTCTGTTGCTTTTGCTTGCACCCTTGCTAAGAAGAGTTCTCTCCATGTCTTTTGTT
Organism: Lepidochelys kempii; assembly: GCF_965140285.1. NCBI lineage: Eukaryota > Metazoa > Chordata > Testudines > Cheloniidae > Lepidochelys > Lepidochelys kempii. Next base: position 148,798,799 of record NC_136382.1, on the reverse strand, counting down.
TTGCTGTAGATAAGCTTTTGCGTGTACACCATTCTGGGAGTTGTGAAACGGGCTCGTTGGCCCACTACCCTGGAAGAGGCTAAGGCCGGAGGATTTGTGATCGGGTGCATGCCCAGCGGCAATCCGATCTACCGTAACCCCTGCACTGAGCAGGTCCTGAAACTTCTCGACAACTTGCTCGCTCTCATAAGGTGGGTCGAGTTGACGTGACACCAGTTATGCTGACTAAACAGTCTCTGGAAGTGAACCTGCAATGTATGTTGTGTTCTCTGAGCGTGTTCTCCCATTGAAGCCAACGGGAGCACAGGCTTGGGCACCTGCACCAGTGCTGTTCCCGACTGTTCTCAGTGGGGAATGGGACTGGGGAAGTGAGCCTTCTCCACACGCACAGCCCTGGCCCATGAGATTCCATTAAAGCCAATGGGAGCTCAAGCTGGGGTTGCCTCCCCCACCTCCACTTCCACCTGGGAATGTGTCCAACCTAAAGCTGCCTCCCTGACTAACCAAGTATTTCTCAACTAACATCTCTGCTCTGCCTTCAGTCCCCACCAGGCCACCTCTCCAGTCACCACCAGAGCAGGGCCTGCTCTCCTGGCGTCCAGTGGGAGTTTGCTTTAGTCTCGCTTCAGTACTAAGTTGAGCGTCTTTGATCTGGCTGCCTGAAGCGTGATCTGCCATTGAAACCAATGGGGGCTCATGCTAAGGCTCTTTCTGTGCCTTGCAGTGCCTCCTCTCGGTGTACCCGCTGGGAGTCTGCATCGTGTGTCTGCAGCTTAGCCAGGGTGGAGGTGAGACGAAGGTGGTTCAGGTTGGGTGGGAGGAGGAGTTCTGGATTGTGCCGTTCCCTCACCCGGTGATGCAGTGTTAGGAGAGTAACAGCTCTCTGAGCTACCCCTTGGTGGATTCTCTGTGACTGCCGATAGGGAAGCATTGCTAGGCTTGGAGCTGGCTCTCAACCTCGCGCTGGCCAGTGATGAGTGTAGTGTATGAGGCCGTTCCCCCCCTTCTGGAGCTGGGTGGCAGGTGGGAACAGTGTTTAATCGCTACATAGCTTTTCAGCACTCAGCTCTATGGGGATGAGGCCCATGTAGGGCACTGTCTAGCCAGGTTCTTAAAGTATGAGTCACTGACCAAATCAGGACAGTGCTGCTGCAGTTGTGAAGAGCAGGGAGGGGTAAGTGTATAGTCTTGGCCCACTCAAGCAAATTCCTCTTTACAAGGTGTAGGCTGAGCACTTTAGCCTATTGTGAGTGTTGAGCTATCCGGTTGCTATTGATGCAGCAGGGATGAGATTTGCCCTTTATTCGTGAAGGTGGATGATCCCATGCGTCAGTTCTCTTTGCAGGTTGTGAGCTCTCTGGGCAGACAGTCTCATGCAGAGTTTCCTGGGTGCTGAGCACTTCATCAGTGTATGTTTATATGGCATCATGTCTCTGAAATCCACCAAACCAGTGTCCAAGTGAGCATTCCCACTCCTTGAAGCAGGCTGATGGCTGAGGCTGAGTGAGCTGTTTGCCTTTACAGTCATTGCACTGCCAGTACCAGGCTAGTACTTAGTAAAGGCTTTAGGATACATAGAATCATAGAATATCAGGGTTGGAAGGGACCTCAGGAGGTCATCTAGTCCCACCCCCTGCTCAAAGCAGGACCAATCCCCAATTTTTGCCCTGATCCCTAAATGGCCCCCTCAAGGATTGAACTCACAACCCTGGGTTTAGCAGGCCAGTGCTCAAACCACTGAGCTATCCCTCCCCCCAAGGAGGACCTGTGTGACAAGCCTAGGAAACTAAATTCCACCCTTGTATGTCAGTAAACTCCCATTGTACTGGTTCTAAAGAAGCAGAAGCTCCAGTATTTGCTCTGTTGCTAGTGCTCCTTCTCCAGTGCTGTGGAAGTGGCTCCGCTGCTGTTTTCTGTGGGGATGCACCAGCGTTCCCATTAAGACTTTTCTGCCCCATACTGATGGAACCACTGGTTTTAGGCATGTCTGAGAAGTAGATTGTAGCATATTGCAGTGGCTTGCACTTGATCCTCAAAGGCACCCTCCCTTTCCCAATGGAGTTCTCGAGGCTGGTGCTGCACCTGGAAGAACTGAATGGTTGAGATTTTGAAAGTGACCAGCCTCCTGCCTTTTACCTTACTTTGCTGAGCACGGGAGGTGAGGTCCAACTCTGTATGGCTGCCCCAGTCTGCAGGATGCAGGGATTTCTCTGTGGTTGCTCTAGATTTGCAAAATTACACATAAGCAGCATTGGAGCTTCCAGGAAAGGGTAGAGCTTGTGTTGTGCTTCTCTCTGGAGTTGTTTCTGCTCTCCCAGTGTGTATGTCCCCTGCACTTGTCTCCTAGGGTACCTGTTAATGTGGATGTCACGAGGGGCTGTGAGGTCTGGAAAAGACTGTGTGGGGAGGTACAGTGTAAGGGCAAAGCGTGGCTGCCTGGAGTGGTAATTGCAGGATCAGGACAATAGCTGCCTTATTGTTGGGATCGATCATTGCTCATAGCACTGTGCCAATAGGCCAACTACCTGGGAGAATCAGCCAGCTTCTGCATGGTTAATGTGCCACTGAGGAGAAGGGGCTTATGGTAGGAGCTGGGAACTCTTGCAGGATGGATTGGCTGACTTGAGAGCGACTGGATCGGTAGGAGGCAGCCACATAAATTCTCCTGAGCAGTTGAGTTGAACTGTAAGTAAAGAAGCCTCTTCGAAGCAGGACTGTTCTCCAGTGTAAATGGTTGTGTTTACTCCTCTCTGGGTGTCTTGTCTCATCCTTTGTGCCATGTATGGGAGTAGATAGAGGCTGTGAAAACACACAGTAGTCACAAGGTCTGTGCTAAGGTAAGTAGTATGTGGAATAGGTCCTCAGTCTTGGCCATGCCTTTAGGGAGATGGCCAGTGAGCTGATACGGTAAATAGGTAACTTCTCTGAGGCAGTCCGCGTGCATGTTGAGGGGCATAGATAATGTAATGTAACCTCAGCTGGCCAGTTCTTTTATGCCTGACCTAACTTGCCTTTCGCTGTTTTGGTGGTTGTGTGAATATTTGTTGAATGGGCTTGAAATTGCTCCATTAATTACTTGTTGCTTGCAGCTTGTTGGCCAATCATTTCCCTTATCCTCTGGTATTTTAGTTTATCCAGCTGCTTTTGGCTTCTGGTTATCTTTATTTCCTGCCTGGATTTGAGCCTGAATAACGGTGCCCCCGGCCTTGGACATGATCTCTGCCTCTGGAGAAAGGGGAGTTTTCTGGAGTCAGCAGCTGCACAGACTGACTCACCCAGCATCTTCTATGCCTGGGATCTGTTCCTGTTGCATTAGAAACAGGCTTATCGTGTGCCCTGCACAGCCACAGGGCTCTTTCTGAATCCATCTTGACAAGATACTGCTTTTATACAGCATCCGTGTCCTTGGTGGATCAGGTGTACAGATATATATATAATATGCTCTGGGGAACTCCCTTTTTTTCCAATATGGGAGGCTCTGAAAGGCGAATCCTATGGCCCAGAAGATTTAGTCTCAGCACAGGAGACACTGCCTGCCTGTTGAGCGGAGCTCTAACTGTTTCTCTGAAAACACAGCCCCCGTGCCCTGCCATATCCTTTCCTTGGGTCTTTCCTATATTATAAATACATCTATTAGGAATGTCCTTTTTATGTTTTTTCTTTGGTGATGAATTCCCCAAAGGCCTCTTTGCCCTCTCGATTATGCTCATGGGTCACATTTTGATCTTGTCGTACGCAGTGGCTGAATTCTACCATACACGGTGGCTGTGCTTTCATGAGGAGCAGCAGATCAGCCCCTCATGTAACCTGTTACTGCTGTAGCTTTGCTGAGCCATTAGCCGGGGGAGATTGACCTTTATCTGACTGAGCATCTGCTCGTGCCTCTGCCTGTGATATAGCAGAGGTCACACAAGATAATTTTTGTGATCCCTTCTGACATTAAACTCTATGGCTCATGCAACTCTACTACCAATTTAAGAAAATGTTCTAAGATAGGACCCAAGACAGAGGCCTGTGAGATGTGATACTCTGATCCTCACCGGACTGTCCAGACAACCTCTTTGGTCAGCATAATCTTCCAAACCCACCCTGCTGCAGGACTAACCACCAGCTCCATAATCCTGAGTTTGGAATGCAATATGGCTTAGTCAGCATCCAACCACGTCCCTTTGCTCCAGCTGTTATTAGCATGAAACAGGCTGGAGAGACACACGAGGTGACTGTTTAAAGATGATGAAGCTCCTTTGGCTGGTTGTGCCACATAGCACTGCGTAAGTGGTTCTGTGTAAGCCTCCGATAGGGGTATGTAGCACTCTCTGAGCCTGTAAGGCAGCATTTTCCAAATTTGTTTTTGAAAGCTGAACCCTTGTCTATAATTTGCAGCAAGCGCTGGTGTAAATCTCCCCCACAGTAGTCTGCCACACGCCAAATGTCTGTGCGGCCTCTGCTTAGCAGTAAAAGTTCTGTGGTGCACTTTGGTCTGTTCCCATTTCAAACTGGGTTAGATCAAAGCACACCAGGGAACTTTTAGTGCATGGCAGGGGGGACCACATGGGTAATTAGTGTGCAGGGGGCTACTGCAGGGTAGATTTACACCTCAGCTTGTCATGGACTAGCTGTTCATGTAGACAAGCCCAGAGTCCCCTTTCAGGGAAGTAAAACCAGTCATGACCTCCTTTCTGCCCCACTGTGTGGTGTTAAAAGCCTACCCAAAATGAGTGGTCCGTCAGAGTAGATTGTTTAGACCTTCATGTACTTCCTCTGCTCCCTTATATGCCTTGAACAGTGAAATAGTTAATAATGGTTACAACTAAAATATCATCACTGGCATCTGTGTTAGCACTCATTGAACTGAATGGGATAGTTCACACCTCAGAGCTGTGTTTGTTTCAGGCTCTCTGCAAACTCAGGCAGAGATTGCTGCATCTTTTGTACTTGGGTCATCTCTTTGAAGGTTTTCTTCATGACGATAGCAGCTAGAGACTTATTTAAACAAAAAAAAGAAAGCTGAGACTCTGAAGAACAATTGAGGCTTGTCTGTGCCCCCTGCCCCCAGCTAGTCCTTCACACCCCCCAGGGGAGCGCGCACCCCACTTTGGGAAACGCTGCTCTAGGGGGAGATACTGAGTTGCCCTTGATCACCTCTAGCAGCAGGTACAATGGCATTGCAGTTTTGGAGGAGGCTGTTGGGCCGTTTGGCTGCAGGATTTATGCTGTGTGCAGCTGTCGACGCCCAGAGTGGAGGTCTGAGGTCTCAAAGGAGAGAGGTAGGTGAGAGAGACACCCCCTGCTGAGACAAGCTCTGAGAGTCACTACTCTGACTAGTGAAGGACCCTTTTTGGCCTGGATGGCAAAGAACCACCCACCCTTGGCTGAATTGGGATCCATCACAGAGAGGTGACAGTGAGTGGCTATCTCCTGGTTATGCAGAACTCTTCCCTGCCGGATGCATTGTCCAGGGGGCATATGTCTCTGCCACACTGCCACTTGTAACATGTGTATATTAGGCTGTTGTGCTCCCTAGAGTTCCTCCAGTGCCGCCTGCCACTCTGGGGACTGTGACCCATCCCTGAGGTGCAGCGTGTGTATTTCGGAGCTGGGACAGCCTCTCCCTCTGCTGGGCCATTGGGTGCAGAAGATCTTGCTGGAAACAGAATTCATGTCTGTGGGGTTTTTAAATATATTCTCTGGCCGCGCTGGCCAAGCTAATGAGCTGTTGCCAGTGTCGACTGGAGAATTGTTGGGAGTCTTTGCTGCTAGCGCTCGAAAAGGGTGGGGTGAACGGGTGGGGAATGTGAGGGGGCAGCTGGGAACTCCAGGACAGAAGGTGGAGTCTCTCCATGTCTCTGGAGTATGAGCTTCCCTGATGTTTTCCCAGGTGGAGAAGGGGGATCCCATGCACAAGTGCTTGGTCTCACCTTCCTCAGCCACAGAGGAGCTGTTGACAGGCTGAAGGTGGAGGATTCCATTGCAAAGCAGCAAAGGGGCTTGACTTGCATGAGTATAAACTACTTTTCCTTCTCTTTCAGGACCCACAACAATCTCTACATGCCAGAGATGGTGGCTAAGCTGGGGGAAACATTTGCAAAGGCTTTAGATATGCTGGAAGTGGAGAAGAATGCCATCCTAGGTAAAGACAGCCAGCTCATTTTCATCTGAATCAACCTTCCTACCCAGTTCACCAGCAGGAAGTGGTAGCACAAACCCTCATCTCCCTATCTCGGCTGGGGGGGCATTACAGCTTCTTGGCAGTTCATTCCCAAAAGAGGGACTGAGCTACTCATGTGTGTCTGTCTGTCAGCTGCATTAATGTTTCCATGTATACACATTTGGATCTGTGTGCTCCCATAACTAGATCATTGTTCCACAGTAACACTGCCTGCCATAGGAGCAGAAATCTGCCATCTCGGCATCCTCAGTAGAAATCTGGCCCCTGCCATTTGCCTTTAGTCATTATAAGCAAGGCCCTATCAAATTCACAGCCATGAAAAACGCGTCACAGACCGTGAAATCTGGCCTTTTATGTGCTTTTACTCTATACTATACAGATTTCATGGGGGAGACCAGCAATTCTCAAATTGCGGATCCTGACCCAAAGGGAGTTGCAGGGGGATCACAAGGTTATTTTAGGGGGCAATCGTGGTATTTCCACTCTTACTTCTGCACTGCCTTCAGAGCTGGGCGGCTGGAGAGAAGCAGCTGTTGGCTGGGTGCCCAGCTCTGAAGGCAGTGCCCCGCCAGCAGCAGCGCAGAAGTAAGGGTAACAGTAATGCAACCCTCCCCTACAATAGCCTTGCAACCCTCCCACCCCAACAAGTCCTTTTTGGGTCAGGACCCCTACAATTACAATACCGCTAAATTTCAGATTTAAATAGCTGAAATCATGAAATTTACTGTTTTAAAAAACCTGTCAGTGTGAAATTGACCAAAATGAACTGTGAATTTGGTAGGGCCCGAATTATAAGTAGGTTTTCAGAACCTCATCCAACAGATTTGGGATGCATCAGGCATGTTAATATATGAAGTGTTCTGTGTAACCAGGGAAGGATGGTCCTGGGGTTAAGGCACTGGCCTGGAACTCGGGAGATCAGGGTTCAATTTTCGACTCTCTCACAAACTCACTGTGACCTCATCAAGTCACTTCATCTCCCTGTGCCCCCCATCTGTAAAACAGGGATAAGCCTTCCTCTCTTTAGGCTGGAAGCTCTTCAGGCAGGGACTGTCTCTTCCGAGGTGTTACAGCACCTAGGCCACTGGGGCCCTGCTGGAACTCTAGAGGCTACCATGGTGCTAACGACTTGCACCCAGTGAGTCTGGCCAGCCCCCAGGACAGCAGGTGACTATTAAAGAGCCCACAGGGGCTGTTGGAAGAGGGGTTGCAGAACTGGCAGGTTCTCTTCTGGCCTACTTTGAAAGGCTGGCCCTGTCAGCCTATCCAGAGCAGTGAAGAGGGGCTAACGGAGCTGTTGGAAGTTGCACACGCTTTTGCTGCATTTCCCTAAGCTTAGAGAGCTGCCACATGTATATAGTGGGTATGTCCAGTCAGCAATTGTCCAGATGTGGGGGTTCTGTTGGGTGTGTGGTATTGGTGTTGTAAATGGGCTGGCTGCCTCCTAGCCTCGCTGCTTGGTTCCACGTGATCGTGCTGAGCACCTCGCTCTGTGCTCTCCCAGCCACCAGGCCTGGCTTAACTGGGGCTGCTGTGAAGGTGCTGTAGGATGGTTTGAGGTCTGTGGTTGATATATTCGATTTTCCTTTCCCTTCAGGCCTCCCTCAGCCTCTCCTGGAGCTTTATGACTCTCCTGTTTACAAAACCATCTTAGAAAGGATGCAGGGCTTCTTCTGTACCCTCTATGACAATTGGTAAGATCTCCCTCACACAGTCACTGATCAGCTGTAACCTGGAGTGGACCATCCTGGGGAGGGGGGATGGCATTCTGACCTCAGCTAGCAGACAGCTTTCCATGTGTGTGCACTATGGTTTTTTCTAATATCCAAGTGACCATGAGCAGTGATGTAACACAGAGCTCCTGTAACCCACCAGACATACCTGGTGTGCAGCTGCCAGATTAGCAACACAGGCTGGTGGGTCTCCTGATAACGCTTCCACTGTCTGCTTGTAATACCCTGACCTAGTTTGCTGCTTGTGTCCTGTTTCAGGGTTAGTAACATCAGCACTTGGGAATGCTTGGTGCTTAGATACTTCAGGGATGGTCCCTCTGCACATTCCTGAGAGAGGTATCCCATAGTGAAACTTCCTGTGGGCTTTATGTAGCCACAAGGCAAACACATCTCCAGAGTGGAGCCCTTCCAGCCTTTGCTACCATGGGAGGCATCGCATCTGTTGTGCAGCTTAGCTCACTTATACCTGGCTTTTCATTGTAGTTTTCACATCCTGGGTAATGCCGGCCCGTCAATGCAGCAAGACTTCTACACTGTTGACGGCCTCGCCAGCCAGTTCCTCAACTCAGCCTTTGTTAACCTCAACAATATTCCCGACTACAGGCTGCGCCCCATGCTTCGTATCCTTTGGCTGTGGCCTGAAACCAGCCCAGCAACCACTACAGAATGTGGCAGAAGGCTCCCTTTCCAAAACTGCTCTGGCTTCACCGTCCCTCCCCCTCCTCCCCAAGGCTGAGCCAGTGGAGGGAGTAGGGAAGTTAGATCAAATTAAATAAATCCTGCCTCTGCCCCCCTTATATTGTGGCTAGGACTGTTCCGCTCTGTTTAGTGGAGTGTGAGCAGGTGCACCTCGAAAGGCACTGCAAAAAGTGAAGTCAGCACAGATTACACGTGCAAAGAAGTTGCATTGCCCTGGGCAGCGGCAAGAAGGAGGGCCTCTCTGCCAACAAGTCCAACCTACAACAACCTTTGGGGGCTAGATTTCTCAGGAGGTTGGAAACCGGGTAATCTGGTGACTGGTTCCGACTGGCTGTGTGCAATGAGCTGTGGTGCTCAGTTCGGTTCCCAGGGCACAGCTGTCTACATTGCAAAACTGCAACACCACTTGGCACTAATTGTTCCCTTTCTGGGCAGTCTCAATTGAACGGCCTTCACACACTAAAAGTGGGGCCTCCAAGACCCAGGTCAGGGCTGCTGGGAAGGTGGGCTAGAGAAGCCTGCTGGGCCGCTCTGTGCAGTTCCTGCTCTGACTTCAGATGCTGGTACTGGTGTGAACGGTTCATTGGTGGTTGTCAGTCTGTTTCAGCTAAGAAGCAGAATGCATGGGGCTCTTCCAAGTATACGATGGAGCACTACACGCTGGGATCTGCAGTCTTCATGCTGTATGGTTGTCAGCTGTGTTGGTGCACTGCAGCCTGCCCTGGCATGAGACTTGAGCTGCATAACTTCCTTAACCAGCCCATGCAGGTGTGTTTGTGAAGCCCTTGGTTCTCTCCTGCCCCTCGGAGCACTACGAAACCCTTCTCTGTCCCATGCTCGGCCCACTCTTCACCTATCTACATGTGGTAAGAAACAGCTTTTTCAGCAGCCCTCCAGCCTCATCCTTAGCAGGGCTCCAAAGCCCAATTACACAGGGAGCAGAGCCTAGAAATTTGACTTTGGCCACTTCAGTGTGTGGAGTCTGGATTCCAGATATCGTCTTGCCCAGTTGCACCCGCTGTGCTGGTGTGTTAGAGTTCCTGGCTGTGAATTTCCAGGCTTGGGGATGTGAGCCCCCTGTGGTCTTCAGTCATTTGAATCTCTGTAGCCCTAGGCCCTTGGTAAAGCTGGGTCTGCACTCCCTCCTTCTCCCTTTCCTGGTAGGTAGCTCTGTAATTCCTAGAGCCAGCACAGCTACATCAGCTTTCCAGCCATCACTAGGCCTGTGGTTCCCAAACAATGGGTTGTGCCCCAAGTGGGGTTGCTCCATCAGCAGATGGAGTTGTGGTAATCCCAAGTGTGCTACAAAATGGCGTCCCCTGAGCAAAAATGGCATCCTCCACACAGCATGCCCTCACATGTACCCTCCATGCAAGATCTTGCTGTGTGGAAGCTGCCATTTTAAAATGGCATCCTTCATGCTGCCTGGAGTCGTGGGAAGCAATACATCTGCAAATGGGTTCATGCAGGGAAAAAGACTGGGAACCGCTTCAGTAGGAGTTTTTGCTGGGCTCCTGCCCTGTTCAGGGGGTGGGGGAGCTTTGAGAGAGGTATATTTAAACTTCTTTTGAGTCAGACCAGGTTCGTCACAGAGCCATGTCTGGTGGCCAGGGTCCTGCCCTGTTGGCTCTGCGGTCTGGTGAATGGTGTTCAGAACTCTGTACAGCGTTACTGGGATGGCTCCTTGAGGTTATTAAATCTTATCTGGTATTTTTGCAGAGACTGTCCCAGAAATGGCAGGTCATCAGCCAGCGGAGCATACTTTGGTAAGGGATGTGGACTGAAGGAGAGGCAAGGGGTGGGAACCACATCTTGGGATTCTCATCTGGTCTTTTGCCTCCAGCCGGCAGCACTGAGGAAGGGAGTAACCCTCCAATAGCAATATCTGTGAGCTCCGGCGGGTCGTGTCCAGCCCTCCTGATTGGGATGGGAGCACAAGAGACCACCCCCCGGCCCCAGAGAAAGGGAATCAAAATGGAGGTGGTGCTGCTGGGCCTGGGGGCTTGGACTCCTAGTCTGTGGGGAGTGTGAGCTGTTGAGCAGCTGCCTGAGGAGTGACTGTTCCCTCCAAGCCTGCAGCGCTGTAAGGGAAGATACCCTGAAAAGGGAGACACCACCCCTCTTGATGCTTCTCCGTGATGCTTCTCCGTGATGCTTGATGCTTCTCTCAGTTCCACAGTCTCTCTCTCGTCCTCACTGGGAAGTGAAGATCTTGGTTACTCTTTGGTCATGGGAGAACTTGCTGCCCTCCACTCTTCTGTTAATCTGGGCTGTGATCCAGGCCAGAAGCCTGGCCAGCTGAGTCGTTTGCGCCATGTATATAGGCAAAGCTAGCATACTAAGGTGCTGCCTCCCTGGTCTCAAAGTGCTCCCCTAAACTTCCCACCATCTTATTTTTCTTTTCAGCGAGGAGGACACGGCAGATGACAACCCTGAGTCCCAGGAGATGCTTGAGGAGCAGCTGGTCAGGTTGCTCACCCGTGAAGTCATGGATCTTATCAGTAAGTGAAACAAGCTGGTTGCAGGATGTCACAGGGAGAGTCCTGCCCTGGGCAGGAACACGGGGGTTGCCAGACTGCATCATACCTATGGTGTAATGGCCAGCAACGGAAGGCAGATGAGAGAGAAACTGCCCCCATGAAGATCTCATCTAATCCCTAATTGAAATCAGTTTACAGCCTAAAGCAGGAGGTTTATCTTCCTTCCAGTACGTTTTTCTGTTAGCATTAACTATTAGAATTCTGAATATTCTTTGTATCCATGTAGGAGTCCAGCCCCTCTTTGAGTCTTGCTGAATTATTGATTGGTGTCTGATGGGGTACATGTGCTATGTTTCCTTGTGTGTGGGATCAGGGTGGGGGTGTTAGCCCGAGTGCATTGGCACCACCAGGAGCAGAGTCGGGCATGGCCAGATCATCGTCTTTCTGCTGGTAATCACATCCCTTCTCCCTCTGTGATGAGAACATCTCTCTTTCTTTGGCAGTCCCCTTTAATTAGCTCCCAGGCTTTCACACACCCCAATCCAGAGTTTGAGGAAATTTATTTCCACATAAGAATTACACCGTGTGTGAGAGCCTGACCTTGTGAGTCATTTCCTAATTAGCCTCACTCCTTTAGGTTGCTGCACCCCAGCCAGGATCCTGGCACTGAATAAACTTGCTCCAGTGCCCTTTTCACTGCTCAGGATTTCTGAGACAGTCATGTACCCTGTGAAGCCCTGTGACAGGTTCCCCACAGGGTGCTACCTGGAACTGGGGTGCCACTGAGCCCCCCTGCTCCACCAGCCTGGGCTCTCTCTTACACTGTACTGCTGTGACAAGCTGCAACACCCTCCAGGCTTCAGCCTGCACTTTCCCCAGCATACACACAGGTAGGGACACACCCAGCTGCAGTTACATGCATACAGGCTCTTTGGCCAGCCCCTGCATGGGAAAACTACAGCTAGGGCATCTACCAGCTTCTCAGGCCCTCACCCCCTCTGGAGTATAAACCCAAAATTGTACTGTCTTGTGCTGCACAGGAAACTGTACAGCATAAGCTCATAAAATTCGCCCCCTCCCTCAATGTTGAGAGGAATATGCAACAGCCTTTTGCCCTTGAGTTATGATTCCCACACATTGGTTTAGATAAAGCAAAAATAAGTTTATTATCTACAAAAGATTGATCTGTTTGCTGTCACTTATAATCTAAGTAGATTACCTAGAAAATAAACAAAAACGCAAACTAAACTTAATATACAAAATGGATTGTATATGAATAGCAATTTCTCACCCTAAGAGATGATACAAGCAAGCTACAGATTCTTAAGGGGCAAGCTGCACTTGCGGGGATTCCAAGCTGTAAGCGTGTTCCATTCACAGGCTAAAAATCCCTTGAGCCTGGATCCAGCACTTCCCCCAGTTCAGTCTTTGTTCCTCAGGTGTTTCCAGGCATCTTGTGTGGGGAGTGAAGAACGCCAGACAATGATACTCCCTGCCTTATATAGCTTCTGCATATGGCGGGAACCCTTTGTTTCAAAGCTTGGTCCCCAGACCAGTCTGTGGAAAAATACTGACATCCCAAGATGGAGTCCAGCATCACGTGGTCTGATCACATGTCCTTGTAGAATCATAGCAGCCATTAGGAGATAAGATTCTCCAAAGGCCTATTGTTTTCCTAATGGTCCATTCCCCACCCACTGTCTAGAATGAAAGCATGTTGTCTAGTCGGCGTTCCCCAGATGAATAATTACATTTGAAATGCAGAGACCTAGTCAATATTTATAACTTCAGATACAAACTTGATACATGCATACAAATAAGATACTCATATTCAGCAAATCATAACCTTTCCAATGACCTCTCACATGACGTATCTTCTGTAAAATACATCATAACTCTATCTTAATCCTATCACAGTAATATCACTATGAAGCATATGGGGTGCAGTATCACAATCCCCCTCTCCAGTCTGGTACTGCAGCGGGTTTGAGGATGAAGATGCTGTGATGAAGACACTTGAACATTCTGCCCCTTAGCCCAGTCTTCGGCCTCACTTCCTGGCTCTAATGTTGCATTTGGCGTTCCTCAGCCGTTGTGCAGGGAACAAAGTTTGGGGCGTGTTGGGGGAGAACAAAGCAGCAGGGTCCCATGAGAGTGAGCAGGATGATCCGTGTAGGCTCTGTGCTGATATCTCCCCCGCCCTCCTGACCTGTTCTTGTGTTTGCAGCTGTTTGCTGTGTTTCAAAGAAAGGCACCGCTGAGCATAACAGCTCTACTGCTGCAGATGGAGACGGTGAGTATGTTGCCTTGCTGTATCCGCTCTCCACTGCCGTGCATACAGACAGACCCTTCCCATCTTTAGGCTGGCCTTTCAGAGAGACTGTGGCTTTCATTTGAGGTTCTGCACAGTGTCTGATCAGGGTCTCCAGCTCTGCCCCTGGTGGAGCTCCTCTCTAGGGCTCAGGAGTCCAGTCTGAGCCTCATGAGTCAGAGCTACCCATACTGACTTTGCAGGTAACTCTGCAGGAACCCAAGCGCTGGGGAAGTGTCTGTGATTCTTTGTCCTGTGATGGTGAGGCTTCCTCCTCCTAATCCCCTCTCAGCCGGATCTTACCTCTAGGATACAAGATGCCTTTTCCACCCCAGCATATGAAGCAAGCCAGCTGCTCCAACCGGTGCTCTGCAGGCCTTGTTGGCATGAATGGGACAGTGGAAGTTGACCCCAATGAACTGAGCTGGGGTGTCTGGTGAGAGAGGCTATCTGCATGGCCTCCATCCTAGCTGGGTGAGCCATAGCTAGGGGATGCTCTCATCCACACAGGCTTGCTTGGAGGTGTTTCTCTGGTGGGCTGAGGTGTCGACTCCAGAGTGTCAACAAACTCTAGAACCAGAGTGAGCCTTGCTGGTGTAGGAAGGGAAGATGGTGTTCACGCAGTTGCTTTTTCTCTGCTTGTAGATGATGAGATGATGTCCACAGACGTGACCCCACCTTCCAGTGCAGAGCTAACTGAGCTGGGCAAGTGTTTGATGAAGCAGGAGGTAAGAGAGTGGAGATGCTGGAGGCCTCTCCCACTTTCTGTACCCCTTGTACTTTACTGTAGTCTGTCCATGCTCCCAGTGCAGCTGTCTAGTCTGTGTATCCCCTGAAACAAGAGACCCCTGTAACAGAGGGAAAGTCTGTTTTAAGGGCCTCACCAATCATCCTGGAAAGTGCTAAAGGGGGAGGAGAGAATAAGGATTCAGGCTTCTAGTGCATTGCAATCTGAGTTGATGTATGGTCCATGCTAGGAGTAAGTCCTTTCCTGTAGTGTTGCCTGCCTGGCCCTGCCCCCTTTTCTGGGCCCTGCCTTTCAAGAAGAACTACTTGGAGCAGCTGATTCTTCTGTAACATCTGCCCAAATTAGCAGTTTTTGCTCAGGTCGGAGCAGAGGTGGGGGTGCTGGGAATTCTCTGTCCTGAGGCACTGGCCCAATCCACTTTACTCTCCTCCCCACACTCAAACTCCTCCTCAGATATGCCCCAGAGTTCTTTGCACCGACTCCAAAGTAGCAGCTAGTGTGAGTTCTTGGAGTGTTCTGGTGTTTGTTCCTGCCCACTTGCAACTGCCTGACACCTTGCTTCAGCAGAGACTGGCAAATAGGAGCAGACCCAGACTCTGTGGCACCTGCAGGCTGACCAGGTACATGCTGACCCTCTCTCATGCACAGAGTGGAATGCAGTGTTGCCTTTGGGGATAGTCAGGGACCTCAGCATGCTTCTTGCCTTTTGTTGGAGCATTAAGTAGGGTGCCTCTGTTAGGAAGATATCCCACCTGGGTTCGTGTGAAGGCACCCCCATCAGGAACAAACCCTTCAGCCAAGCTGAGAAGTGCTTCCACTGACTCGTTCTTTCCTCTGCCTTCCGCTTTCCAGGATGTCTGCACTGCTCTGCTGATCACAGCCTACAGATCCCTCTCTTGGAAGGACACCCTGTCCTGCCAAAGAACCACCACTCAGCTTTGCTGGCCACTGCTCAAACAGGTACTTTCCCTACAGGGGACCATTGGTGGAGGGGGCAGAAATGGAAGCTCTGAGTACTGGTGGTTCCTTCCCTTCTGACCCCCTAACCTTCATGGACAGACTCTGACTTTGGTCTGGATGGGAGCTAGATGTTTCCTTCAAATGGACTGTCTGGAGCAGGCCTGGCTTGTGTTAGTATCTTGGTTCCATGCTGCTGTTGTCTCTCCCCTAGGTGCTCACAGGGAACCTGCTCCCTGATGCAGTGACCTGGTTCTTCACCGGTGTGCTGAAAGGGTTGCAGACACACGGACAGCATGACGGCTGCATGGCAGCTCTTGTCCACCTGGCTTTCCAGATCTATGAGGCTTTGGTAAGGAGCTATCGGGAAAAAAGGGGGAATCTTTATAGTGCCAGGTTTGATAGATAGTAATGAATGAACTAGTCCCGGGCCTAAGTGAGGAAGGGGTGGAGGAGGTAGTAGCCCCCTTCCTCTGTGCCATCAGGGGAAGGTGGAGGCTTCTGTGGTAGAACTTCTTTGATTGGTCTCTTCCCTTCTCCCTGTAGCGCCCCCGCTATGCTGAGCTGAAGGCAGTGATGGAACAGATCCCAGAAATCCAGAAGGAATCGTTGGAGCAGTTTGACTCCAAGCTTCTCAACCCAACTCTGCTGAAAGTGGCAGACAAGCGCCGGAAGGACAATTTCAAACGCCTCATTGCAGGCTGCATCGGGGTAGGCAACCGCTGAGCCCAGAGCAAACCTGTTTCCTCCCTGTGGTCTGGGCTCCTGAATCCTGTAGAAACGGCCCTAGCCAGCCCGCATCTCCCCTCAGCCCCTTTCCCTTGTCCAGCTCTCGTGCTGCTGGAATGTGGCTGCAGCACATCCTTCATAGTGTTTGTGCTGCTCTGGCTCTCTCCAGCCCTGGCCTGGGTGAGATGGTAACTGAGCACTCAGGGCACCTTGCGGAAGCTCTCCTAGCTGAAGGGCTGCTGGCTCGCTGTGTACAGGGCTCCTGCAGAGAAGGTGTAAGCACCCCTGGGCAGGGCCCACGGGTGGGTACAGAGCTTTAACCAGGACAGCACCATTGGGTTAAAAAACACTGGGTTCCTGTCGACTATGTGGTCACAGTCAGGACCCCATTGTGGCAGTGTCCATTGGCATGTACTGCAGATGCCAGGCTACTCTCCTGGAGACAGAAAAGAAGGGGGACATGAACTGGAGCAAAGCATAGCACCCGAGCTGGGTAATGACTGCCGTAGAACCGGAGAATGCCTGAGACACACTTAGGTGACAGATTTTCCTTTGGCGGAGTGGGTCTGCAGGTGCAATGACTAACCTAGGCCTGTCCCTCTATCTCCTGCAGAAGCCTCTGGGAGAACAGTTCCGCAAAGAGGTTCACATCCGGAACCTCCCATCTCTCTTCAAAAAGGTGAAGCCATCGCTGGAGACAGACGTACTGGAGAATAACGAGGATGGAGAAGGCCTCACTGCACTCTTTGAGCCCTGAGTTGGGGTACCTCAGCCACCCCCATCCTCACTTCATATTTTCTGTCTCCTCTTGTAGTAACCACATTAGATTCCTCTTATCACTGCTCCATGTGCATTTGCCTAAACAGAGCCCCCACTGGTCTCATCCCCATACCTTTCCTGTGCGGGGATGTGCCCTGAGTTCGGACTTGATCCAGCCTGTCAAGCTTTCCCTAATTTTCCTGTCGGATTTGCAGCTTTAGGCCTCAGCTTGTGTGCAAGATGAGAGCTGAGCACAAAGACTCCACTAGGTAGAGCCTAGTTATTTTGCAGCCTTGGGTCACTCGAACCCCACCTGCTTCTGGGCTAGTCCCTCAGGAGTTAGGTTGAACAGGAGAGGCAGAATAGTATCCCAGCGAAGATGGCACTCCCCAGCCTCACTCTGAAGGGAGGGAGCCAGGCTTCACCTGGGACGCATCACACTGCTGTTGTGCCCACCACTGGCTGTCCCCATCTGGTATCATCTTCAGTGTGACGACAGCAGAGGGCTTGTTTTCTGGTGAATCTCTTTCCCTCTTGGACTACTTGAAAGCAGCCCTAGTTTTCTCAGCTGTGATTGCTTTCCTGGCTGGAGGCTGCATGCTTGGGAGTGATACAGTGCCCTAGAATCTCCCGGAGTCAGTGTTCTCAGTCTGATTTTTAAAACACTGCTCCTCTCTGGAAGGAGACAGACGTCGTCGTATGTGTGCTCAGTAGATCTTACTCCACAAGGAACCAAATGGAAAGCTGGCTTAGCCTTATGCTAGTTTCTATCAAAAGCCCCTCAGGGCTGGGGCAGGAATGTCATGCAGCATTTCCTGTGGACTGGAAAATGACAGGTGCAGAGTGTGGAAAATCTGGACCAGTATGCCAAGAGCCTGTAAACCCTGAAGGGGATCAGCCCTCAGTGTTGCGCGGGGATGACAGTGGGCCTGCATTCTGCTTTAGGGATATGCAGTCTCCAGTATCACCGTTCTTCCTGAAATCTTGACCTGCTGTAGCCAGGGGTTGAGGAAGATGGGGGTTGATCAGGAATTTTACCATTTTAGCAGAATAAGGAAATGGGGACTGAGCTTTGAACCCTTCTGTGCCCTGTTCTGGTGGCAGTGAGGGTGGTTTAGAGTTTGTTACTTGAGGATCAAGTGTTGTGGCAGGAGTTGGGCTTTGTAATGCAAATTGTATGGTGGGGGAAGGTCTTTATCCAAAACGAGCTTTTATGGTTTGCCATCCAGGGGACTGCAGAGAAGTGTATTGGCTAGGCTGGGGCCTGGACGAGGGCCAGAACAGAAATCTTAGAATAGAGCTGGAGAGAACAGCAGGCTTCGGGAACACAGCGTGACCATCCCTGTGGCCTGAGCCCACTCATCCTATTGCCCTTGTTACTCAGTCCCTTCCACTCTTTGCCTCATAATCTTTTTACTTACTCCTGAGCTGAAGTGACTCCTGGCTTCAGCAGAGGCTGGTTGTATTTATTGTGTTGTGGTATTTTTAACATTGTGACTTCATGCTACAAACAAAGATTTTTTTTAATGGTTTTTAGAGCCTTCTTTTGTAGGAATATTAAATGCAAAGCTGTCTCTGGATTGGTTGTTAAACCTCTGAATGTCAATAAAGGTATTTCGGTTTCAT
The DNA here is from genome assembly GCF_965140285.1 of Lepidochelys kempii. NCBI lineage: Eukaryota > Metazoa > Chordata > Testudines > Cheloniidae > Lepidochelys > Lepidochelys kempii. The sequence goes on along the minus strand of NC_136382.1, from coordinate 148,780,588 downwards.
ACACAAGGTATCATGTCTGTCTTTATTCTGTGGTGTTCTCTTGTCCAGCTGATGGTGAGGCTTCCACACTGTGTATTTCTCCTCCCAACACCCATTTTTCACTCCAGTGGCAAAAGTGTTTCAGACTCACAGCACTGAGGTTAATGTACTCTCCGGGCTGACTTGCATCATTAGCCATACATTTGGGTGAAGATCAACTCAGAAGCTTAAGAACTGTAGTCTACGTTAAAGGTATCTAATTAAGGGGAAGGTATACATGACCTTTCAAGACCAACAGCTGCAGTTAAAGCCGGGGAAAAAACAACTACAGTTGCACCTAAACAAAATACTATCTCTCATTCATGTAACCACTGCAACCTAACTCTGCCTCCGTTGGCATACAAGAATGTATCACCGTCCTGAAACAAAGCAGTGCCTGGGGTGGTTCATTTGTCCTTTGGAAGTGACTCCTGATACTGAGCTATGGAAGCTAATTTCCAAAGTTTGAGTCGCAGCATGTCAGGCACTGGATTGCTCTGGTCCACACCGCTTCCCAGGATGTTAGAAGTCCTGTCAGCGGTGCTCCCCCGCTAAGGCAGGCTAGTGCCTACCTTCTCCGACACTGCGCTGCGCCCCGCCGCAGGGCCATGGGGATCTGTGCCACTGGGAGCAGGGTGGTGCCTGCAAGCCAGAGTTGTGTGGAGCTCCTTGTACACCTCCACCTAGGAGCCAGACCTGCTGCTGGCCCCTTCAGGTGTCTCTTCACCCCGGCTGCACCGCCAACCGGGAGCCACCGGAGGTTTAAGTCCAGGCCCCAATCCCCAGCCCTGAGCACACCCCTCCCCCCCCACCACCTGGAACCTCTTCCTGCACCCCAAACCTCTCAGTCACACCCCAGCCTAAACCCCCCTCCTGCACCCTGAACCTTTCATTCCCAGCCTGCAGCTCTCACTCCCACACCCCAACCTACTGACCCAGCCCTGAGCCCCTCCCACACCACAAACCCCTCATCCCCAGCACTGTTGGGTCACGAGCATCAACAATTTTCCTCAACTGGGTCCCCAGAAAAAAAGTTTGAAAACCACTTGTCTAGGCTGTGACCTGCATGAGGTCAGATTATATGATCACAGTGGTTCCTTCTGGCCTTAAAAGTCTATTAAAATTGGAAGTGAAAATAAGACTGATTAGAGAGGGGACATATCATCTACCACTGCTGTTACTTAGTTACACAGTAGGAATTCCCTCTTTTTTAACTCCAAAATTAAAAGAAAAAACTCATAGCCTGTATCTGGATGTTAATCATTAAAGTGGCAAATATGAAGTGGGCTGTTCCCATAAGATGTTGGTTTAAGTGATATGAAAGTAGACCCAGGAATGAATGAATCTTGCAAACATTTGGCTTTTGTACTAGTTTTATTAAGTGCAGCTGTGGGATTAGACAGATGTCAATTCATTTACTCTGAGGGGCAGAATGAAGGGTGTGATGATTATTTAAGTCAGTATCTTATTTTGAGAGATGCTCCCTAACTTACCTTTCAAGATTTGGTAAAATGCTTAAATACATACATGGACCCAGTCTTTCTTCCAGCTTTTATACTTTGCCTCAGATTTTCCTCAGTTTAACACTCTTAATCTGGGATTGGAGAACAGAGGCATATGGGAGAGGGGAGCTCTCTCTCCCACCCTTGTTCCCTTCTAAGAGCTAAAGGGTCACTTTTTAGCATGCAAACTGCTGGCCTGGTTGACTTCACTATTGGTAAAAAAGTTCTTTCCACAGATAATTATTTTGCTAAACAACAGGGTTACATTTTGGAGTCTGTCTCTGTAAGGAAGAGGGCAAAAGCCTTTTTTTTTAAATGGAAATACAGGGCTCCAGCAGTCACCAGATGCCCTGTATTGAGCTCCTACTGTGATAGCATGTTACTGTTTCTAAAGTTAAGTGAAATCTCATTTTAATCCCCTAAAGTTTTTTTTCCCCCGAGGTGGGAAAAATTGGGCAGCCTTATTTTTAGGGCAGGATACAGATATTCCTTTATTTTTGGTCACCTACAGGAGCCCATAAATAAAGATCAATAATACTTAGTTGCAACCTAAGAAGCAAACTGCTTGTGTACAGTGAATAGGCTCAGAGCCAGGCCAGAACTCCCTCTCCACTGTGATCCTTAACTTGAATATTATACTTTCCCTCTTACTAGTTTCATTAGTTGTGATGAAATCTGCAGTCATACAGATCACATGCCTATATTTAGCAAGGTGGGGCTCCATATGAACAAGCTAGCATCCTCTTCTAAAACTTTCTGCGGCTAGGCTTATCTTAGGCCTAGAGCTGACTAAGAACATTGAAAATCCAATTTTATTCTCCATGATTTGCACTGCTTGACTAAGAGCACGTGCTCCTGTATGAGCAGTAATGCTTTAACTTTCACAGAGCAGACCCCCCTCTTAACAGAGATGGTCTTAGCATCTCTCTTCCCTTGGATGATCAAATACCCATTTTAGCACATACAGCAATTGCTAACCCTGAAGGGAAAAAAGGGAAAGTGGCATTTTAGCCTCTACACTAGAGCCCAGCTCTCGACGCACCAGCTCAAGTGCTGCAGCACTAGCATTGTTATTGTTAATGAATTAAGTGCAATAAGTGGTGACTCTTTCCACTGACCCCCCTCGGAAATCAAGCCACCCCCAAGCTCAATTTATTTAATGAAGTCTGACAGTTAAAACAGCCTCTACTTTATTAACAATTCCACACAATCTGCCTTTGGCTGAAGCTGGGTCTTCTCCTTAGCAAGGCTTCAGTTAGAAGATCTAGGGCCTTTAGTAAAGCCCAGTGGCCAGTCCAAGCCTCTGTTGTGCCTTACTGGCCATCCTCTGCAGGTGCTGCACACCATTAGAAAGAGTCGTAAGACTTTCCTAGGCTCCTGCTAGTGCATATACACAGCTGGAAGTTAACCTGAAACTGTTAACAGCACACCTTCATTTCTAGTGTGTCCACCTGCTTGCTTACATACAGTATGGGGGATAGGTGATGGATGGTTCCATTGCTTGGTAACACAGAAGGTACCCTTCCTGTTTACATAGGCTTGTGGGCTGGAAACAATCCCTGCAGATGAAGAGCCCAGGCCAACAGAATCAGTCTCTGCTTCTCAAACATGAGGCCCTAAACTGCTCAGTCCATGTGGTTGGAGTCCAGCTCATCCAGGAACCGTCGACATTTCCCTATCAGCACTTTGATGGCTTCGCTCACCAGCACATCTGGGGGCAGGACACCTGTAGACTCCACTGAGACTAGGGAAACAGACAAGGGTCAGCCCAGCTACTACCCAACATCAGATCCTCCATGTTAATTAACAACTTGGATAATGGAATGGAGAGTATGTTTAGAAAATTTGCAGATGACACCGGGGGAGGAGCTTTAAGCACTTTGGAGGACAGGATTGAAATTCAATCAAGATAAGTGCAAAATACTACACTTAAGAAGGAAAAGATCAACTGCACAACTACAAAATGGGGAATAACTGGCTAGGTGGTAGTACCACTGAAAAGGATGAGGGGTTAAAGTGGATCACAAATTCACAACTTGTGAACAGGGCTAATATTCTGGGGTGTATTAGCAGGAATAGCCCAAGAGAGGAGGTAACTGTGAGGCCTCGGTTGGAGTACGGTGTCTGATTTCAGGCTCCACACTTCACGAAAGATGTGGAGAAAATGGAGAGTCCAGAGGAGAGCTACAAAATTAAGAGGTTCAGAAAACATTGACCCATGAGAAAAGGTTAAAACTGGTCTTGTTTAGTCTTAAGAAAAGACGACTTGGGGGGGGAGGGGGGGGACAAAGGAGGACGGACCCTGACAACAGTCCTCAGAGATGTTAAGTGCTGTTATAAAAACAAGGATCAGTTCTCCACATCCACTGAAGGTAGGACAAGAAGTAATGGGCTTAATTTGCAGCAAGAGATTTAGGTTAGATATAGTTAGAAAGTTTCTCCTAATAAGTGTACTTAAGCTCTGGAATAAGCTTCCAAGGGAGGCTGTGGAATCCCCATCGTTGGAAATTAAGAACAGGATGAACAAACACTGCCAGGGATGGTCTAGCTTTCTTTAGTCCTGCCTCAGCGTAAAGGGCTGGACTTGATCACTTCTCAAGGTCCATTCCCCTTCTATGATTCTATGCTCCCTGCCACTCTGCCTACCTGTGGCTACAAGCAGAGAGTGACCTGCATACAGTGACAAGTTAAGCCAATGTGGGCAACAGTTCAGACACTGCAGGGTTTGCTTCGTACAGGGAGAAGGAAATGTGAATGTCTCCTGCCCCAAAGCCAAGCCCCCCAGGGGCACCCACTGTAACATGAATGTATGAAAGGGTGGATTTTCTGCAGACAATGAAGAGGCTTAAAATAGCGTGATGACAAGTTTCTGAAGGGTGAGAAGCCAAGAAATGGGCTGAAGCATCCAGCAGAAGAAGAGGATTACTTACAGATGTAGTGATCTCGCACTCGTGCCAGGCGCACAAGGTTTTTCAGATCATCATGCCGAAAGATCTCCCGGCTAAACGTGTCCATCCGAGCATTGGCCACTCTTGCCACCTTCTTCCCTGCAGGAGATAGGGACAAATACATACCCCCTCTCCATACTAGTGGACCAGCGATCTGTTTCCTGCCAGCACTGCACCCAAAATATGCAATTCTCCCCACCAGGAAAAGGCATTGAAGTCCTACACAAAAAACTGCCTTACTTCCAAAACAAACTTCAGCAAGGCATAAGCCCGAATAGGTAGCTCCAGCTCAAAAAGATAATGTGCATCCTGTCCAACATTAGGCACAGTTCCACCTGAGGCCTCAAGACTGCTGGGAATGGCAAACTCACAGCCCACAGTTAGAACAAAGCCTTACGGACAACTGAGCAGCACCTGCAGCTGTAAAGAGCAATAGAAGAGCTAAATGGACAGGCATATCCTAGCCTGACATCTCAAGGAGAGAACAGCCTCAACCTCATCACCTTTTTACACATGACAAACCCATTCATTTGTAGAGCCCAAACCCAGAATCGAGATTCCGGATTGAGGGCCACTGGGGAAGCAGGCTCTGTTTGTACAATGCCTGGCTCTAGACTGTACTCAGTCTCATCTCTGCAAATGCAGAGTCCCTGGGGTAGAGGTGGAAGGTACCTTTGATGTTCTGAATCTCAATAACTCCAGGGGAGAAGCACTTTTTCAGCGTCTCAGCTGCCTCCCCCTCAATGGGCTGCAGCAGAGTGATGTCAGGCAGCAGCCGGTAACTAGCTGTGGCCACTGGAGAAAACTTGGCATGGTCTTTACCTGAGGGAAAAGAGATAAGAAGGCAGGAGCACATTGCAGCAACTCAGAGAGAGCAAGATCCCCCAGGGCTGCCATTACCATGGCTCTTCCTAGCTCAATTTACCCCAAGCAGGCCCTTCAGAATGGTACTGTCAGAAGTAACAAGACATCACAACCCAGTCTGACATTGCTGCTTTGTGTGGCCAGGATGGACGCCCAGTTTAGTTTCTGGATGATGTGGTGCTCATCCTAGGTCCGCCTTGGGCTTCATTAAGGATACACAGAACCCACCTCCATTCAGAGTGCCCACTAATCCCTCATTAGAGAAGGTTAAGCTCTGAACTGCTCCTTAATGCCTGAAATTTAAGACAAAAAAGCTGAGAGCCAAGCCACACTCAAGGCCCCACAGATCAGGGAAAAATCCCTATGACCTCATGCCCACTACACACACCATACCCCACCTGAAGGACCCACGCTTTTCATCTCGCTGCCCCACTGAGCACCCTTGACTGACCTATGCCTTTGACACAGTGCATGAGCACATCAATTTCCTGGCCAGGCCGCAACTGGGCAATAAGGATGTCATCATGAACAGGCCGCAAATCTGCATCTGGGAACAGGTCTGCTTGATTTCCCAGGGGCACCCACGTGATGTGTTTGCTGTACACTGTGGAGAGACGTACGACAGGTATCAGGCCAAGCTGCCTCAGCACTTAGAGAGATGAGACAACACTTATACAAGAGGCTGCTGATCCCAGCAGGGCAGGGAAAATACAACCATGAGGATTGGACCTTGCAAAAAGCAAGTTTCATAGAGGGAAGGGATCAGTTTTCTTCATGCCAGCGGGAGGGGAAGAGAGGAGTTCTCTTTCTGGTTGAGGTAGAGCTCACTGGGGTCAACAAAGCCCCTATCCTCTTGGGAAAGGGGAGAGTTTACTTCCAGAGGAGCATAGTTTTACCTCTGTGATTAATGTAGAGCTCATTGGGGTCAGATGACTCCTTGACCGCACAAGGGTTCCGGCTGCATTTGATTTTCAGCTGGAACTGCAGCGTGTCAATTTCTGTGCCTTCCTCATCACCTAAAAAGGGATACGGAAAGCAGAATAAGTCCTGCCTGGGCCATCTCCCCATTGACGAGATTCCCACTCCCTCCTGGAACAGCAGATTTACTCAATCCATCTGGCACTGGTTTCACTTCAGAGCAGCCTCCAATATTTCCATTTATCATAGGATCCCCTGCACAGACTCTCACCTTGATTCTTATATTCAAAGAGGCGTGGGTCAGCTCGGATGGGAACGAGGCCCAAGCGATGGGCCAGGATCTCATCCTGCACAATGGACGTGTTGTTGTACACAAAGACCTTCTCTACAGCCATCGTCGGCACCTGAGGGAGAAGGAGACAGAGCAAATCAGGCAGGCAGTACCCCAGCCATGCACTATTTGCTAAGCACCATTCCCTAACACCCAGCCAGAAGTTCTCTTACTCCACCCCCACCCTCTTTGGGGTTTGATTAACTCTTGCTCTTCACCGACACCATTACCAAAGGAGGGATCTAGATGAGGATCCTGTATCTTCTCTCTGCTCCTCACTTGAGTGTTACCATTGATTTTAATAGGATTTGCATTACCCCATATGAGCAGTTGTAGAACTTGGCCCTATGCTGGGGGGACAGATCTGAGCATAGGATCGGGGTGGGGGGGTGACACTGTTTAACAGCTACTAGCAGCTGGACTACATTTATCCCAGAAATGCAACAGCTTTTGCTGATGGTCTCTTATATGCCCTCTAAGCTCTCCTAGCTTACAGAGGGACTATTTGCCTCTCTCAGGGGCAGAGACTATGCATTGTGAGCTCGGCAGCCCATGGAATATTCTCACTGCACTTCAAGCCTATTCTGCACCCCACTGAGTTTGGGGCTTCTGTCTTCTCTACACCCCTCAGTCATAATCTCGCCTTTCCCAAAAGTTGGGTCTCACTTCCCGACACTCCTAGGAGCTAGAGCCCCAGCCGGCCTCCCTGGAGACTTCTTTACCAGTCAACACAATGCAGGTTCTGGGCAAAGAACGAGAAGATTGGGATAAATTTTTGTCCATCCCAAAGCAGCTCAACTTTAGCCAGGACTAGCAGTGAGAAATAGCTATGACAGGATTTCATGGGACCAGCAGCTGGGTCAGACAGCCCTGGCGTGAAGGTCCAGAAGCCCCTGCTGGGTACCTCAGCGAGCAGGATACGCCGGAAGGCATTGGCGATGGCTGCGTCGATCCCCACCATGTCGAACTCCAGCGTGCTCTCGTCCATGCGGATCACGTCCACCCGGAAATTCTGCAGGGCAGAGGCAAGGGAGCAGAGTCACTGGGGGTCCCCAGTTCCCGGAAGGGGGGGGGGGGGTGAGGTGCGGCTGGGCTGTGCTAGCTGCCGCCAGGTGACCGGGCAGCCTAGGGCCTGTCCCTTAGCCAGGCCCGGGGCCACCTGCCACAGGGCTGCAGAGACCAGCCACGGGAGACCCCAATCCCCCTCCCCCGCTCTGCTCTCAGGGCCCCGCCCCCCCCGCTCCCTTCACCACCCCCCCTCCCCCACTCGGGGCCCCAGCGGCTTCTCACCTTCTCGAACTCGGCCTGGTCCCAAGCGTCGTCGTACCCGGGGTAGTTGCCGGGGAAGTCCGTGGTGTGCACCTGAAGCGAAGCAGAGAGCTCGGTGCTGGGCGGGGCCGCTACCGGACCCAGGACCCCTCGTGCCCGCCCCCCACCCCCCACCCCCCGCCTGCGCGCTAGGCCCCGCCCCTTGCCCCACGCCCGGGAGTGACGTCCCCCCCCCCCCCCCCCGCAAGTCACTCACGTTGCGGACCCCGAACTCCCCAAGTACCACACGGCTCCGCATCTCCTCCACGCCGCCGCGCGCCGCCATGCCCCGCTCGCAGCCCCGGGCACGCGACGCAGCGACAAGGGTGCTCGCCACTGCGCAGGCGCTTGAGCACGTCCCCGCCTCTCCGTCACGTGATACGGCCCCTGCCTTTTCGACGGCGCTGGCGTAGGGCACCGGCTTGGTCTTCACCATATTGGGCGTGGCGCTGTCATAGGAAACAGCCGCTGCTACTCCCGTGTAGTTGTCGGCGTTAGCAGCTGGGCTGGGTGCGCGCTGTCCGGATAGTAGGGCACAGCGCCGACCCTTCTCCCAGAGGTGCCCTTCTTCACGCTCGCTTTTTCTGCCACAACCAAAATGGCGTCGCGGCCAGGCCGCTATTACGAAAAGTCGCGAGAGTAAAGGCGCTTCCACGTCCTCGGCCCGAGCGGCTGACGTCCGTGTCCGTCACCTCCGGGTCCTCCGTGGTTGAGACGCGGCTTCCCCGAGCCCCTGCGGCGCGGCCGGGGGCTCCTGTCCCCCTAGCCAAGGGGGATGATGTCGGGGCCAGCGGGGGCAGGCGGCGGCGGCGGCGGGAGGAGCGGGGCCGGCGCGGAGTGGGGCGGCTTCGAGGACACGCTGCAGGTACGGGCCGCGGGGGCCGGCCTGGGGGAGCCGCTGCGGGGCGCCCAGGGCTAGTGGCGGGGGGAGGCGGCCTGGCCGGCCTGTGCAGCCCCGAAGCGGTCAGCCCTGCGGGGGCCCCCCCTTGCGCTGCCCCTCGGGCGGCGGCGGCGGCGGCACCTGCTCTGGCTGCGGGACCGTAGCGCTGGGGCGCGGTCTCCCCTGGCCCGAGCCTCGGCTCTGCTGAGCCTGGCTCACTGTCCGTCTGCCCTGGGCGCAGGGGGGAGGCTCCGCCGTGATCGACATGGAGAACATGGACGACACGTCTGGCTCCAGCTTCGAGGACATGGGCGAGATGCACCAACGCATGAAGGAGGAGGAGGAGGAGGACGTGGATGCCGAAGCTGCTGCGGCAGACGAGGAGGATGGAGAGTTTCTGGGTATGAAAGGTTTTAAGGGACAGCTGGGCCGACAAGTAGCTGACCAGGTGAGCAGAGTGCTGCAAGGATGGGGCCCTGGCTATGTTACCTTCATGCACTGGCTCTGACTGTGGTGGGCGCCAGATCCCATCTCAGGGCCAGGTAGCCCTTTCCCAATTGACCCTGTTCTCTCCTGGCCTCTATTCCCCATCTCCTTGAGGGTTTCCCAGTGCTCCAACCTGAGTCCCATTGTGGCCCTGATGTCCTTTGTCCTGCTTCCTCCCAGGCTTTGGGTGGGATGCTGATCTCTCTGAAGATGTTTCTGTTTCCTCCTGGTTATTTAGCCACCTGGTGCTTTGGTTCTAGGGGAATCTGCTCAGAGCAGCATTGCAGAAGGAGTGTTCAGTCTGCTACAGTTGCCCATTTCTCTCCGCAGATGTGGCAGGCAGGTAAGAGACAAGCCTCGAAGGCCTTCAGTCTCTATGCCAACATAGATATTCTCAGACCCTACTTTGATGTGGAGCCTATCCAAGTTCGGAACAGGTGAGCAAACTGGGCAGAGGGGCAAATGATTCAGGTCATGCAGGCTTCTCACCTGCTTTTGAGCAGCTGTATGCACTGCTGTGGCCCATACACCAGGTGCTTTAGAAGGGCTGCCCCATGATAATGGACCAGGGACACATAGTAGAGGTGCCACCTGAATAGGGCAGAAGAGCCATGCCATAAAATGAGGAGCATCTTCCACGCTATTTCTTGTATAATGAAGGCCTGGATTGCTCCTAATTAGTCCACTTCTGCTTATGGGCTTTTTATGGAGAAAGCTTTTGGGGGGGAAAGTGCTCCAGGATACTCAAAGTACTTATCCCTCTTTATCCCTAAAGAGTTACATCAATACATCCCCTAACTGAGTTGGATGTTGTTTCATTTGAAGCCTGTTGGTGCATTCTGTGTTCAAGACATAGAGTTTGTGGAGCTGAGCCCAGCAGCTCCTTTAGCTTTTCATTGTTGCTAATCTCTCATCCTGTGTGGGGAAAGCACAGAGGTCTACTAAACCTCCATCTGTCCCACACAACGTTTGTTTCCACAGGTGCAAAGCTTTGGCTGTCTCCTCTATGATAGCCTCTCTACACTTTCCCATGGTGCCACCCTGCCCTCAGGACACCAGGGAAGAGTTTTTTCAGAAATCTGCTTGTGCACAGAGGGCTAGGATTGCAATACAGATCCTTTCCTTCTAGGGCACTGTTTCCAGTCTGGTCCCTGGTTGCTATTGGGATTGACTGGCTCTGTTGGGGGTCAGAGGGAAAGAGAGATGGAGCCTTACATCACTAGAGCACTGGTTCCAATATGGCCCCAGGTCACAGGGTTACACTGGCTCAGGAGATCAGGGAATAGAATACAGCATCTCTCACTTCTCAGGTTTCTTGTTAATTTTTTAATTGTCTTCCTTGCTCTTGACATCCTCCCGCGCTTTTGTGCGGTGCAGATTGCTGGAGTCCATGATCCCCATGAAGATGATTAATTTTCCCCAGGTGAGTTCCCTTGTGATGAACCAGGCTCTGTATCCTGAGTGAATGGGCTTCAGAGGCATTGGAGCGCTTAATCAGATGTTTGGGAGATGAGTGTGTTAGAAATGCCTATCAGTACTCTGCACACCTTTGCCTGAGGGGGTTTCAGCAGTTGTGACCGACAGCAAGGAGACCATAAGTCCGGCCCTCTTAAGGCAGTGCTGCCCTTTATGTCTCTCTCAGAGCTGGCACAATCGTACAGCACCTACTCACTTCCACCCCCAAGTCCAGTGCTCTCCAAAGCTGTCAGTTTGCTAAGTAATAAGCCTGTCAGCAAAGTGCTGCTGACACAGTGCTACAGACAGCTTTTGTTCGCTCTCTCACTAATTGTACTGGAGTTGACTATGGCCTGAGAGCAGGGAACTCTGGGCTCTGACACAGACGCCTTTTGTGGCCTTGTGTTTTGCCTCCCTTCTCCCCCCACCCCCTCCAAAATAGGGCTCTATGGATGAATTTGTTAAAGCACTTTGCCATGCATGTGTAAGGGTGATTGCGTATGGATTGTGTGGGACAGAAGTTCTTGTATGGTCCCTCAACCAGATTTCCTGGTTAATTCCCATTAAACCACATCCCCCTACTCCCATGCAGTAGGACCCTAGCTCCTGATCTGACTCCTCAGTCAGTATCTCAGTTAAGCTTCCTCCTTAACCCTTACTTGTATGATTGGTTCTTTTTGGTTCCTATCACCAGCCTTTGCTGTAATTGCTCAGGTCAGTAAGTGACCAGAGTATGAGCTAGGACTAGGACACTTCCCATATAGCCTGGAGGTGGTCTGGCTTCCTGCAGCACTAACTAAACCCCTCCCTTCTCTGTCTCCCCTTGTAGAAGATTGCAGGTGAGCTCTACGGCCCCCTCATGCTGGTCTTCACGTTGGTGGCCATCCTGTTGCATGGGATGAAGACCTCAGACACCATCATTGTAAGGGAACATTTCAGTTTCAAGCCAGGGTTTGCACCAGGCTTTGAGCTGCTGTTGGTTACACAGGGTGCTTCTGTTTTGAGAGTGACTTAGAAATGCGTTGGTGAAGGGGACCTTGGTGTGTGGTAGGGCCTATTGTTCTGGGGCTGGCAGGGTCAGAAGAATCCAATGCTCTGCTGTCTGGGAAGCTCGGAAAGAGCCTACTGCAGTGGATGGACCAGTGCAGGGGTGTAGTGCTGCTTAAGCAGTCCAGAGAGGTGCTCCGGCACCTGAAATCCAGGACAGGATGGTCAGGAGCGAGAGGAGCCACCCTAGCCTGGGAGAGGAGCGGAGTGCTGTGCCCAGTGAGTGCCCAGAAAGGTCCCGGGGTGAGTTGTGAGTGGGGATTTCGTGGGATTGGGACTGGTGGAGTTGGGGGGCCAGGATATTGAGATGAGTGGGGGCTGTGACCAGTGGGGCTGAGGTGTTGGGCACTGCTAGGAGTGGGATGTATGGTCAGGGCTGCTGGGATGCGTGTGGGGGCTGTCAGGATAAGTTGGGGCTGGTGGAAAACCATTGCCATTAACTGATCAGCCAGTTAAATTGGGTTTATGGAGCAGCCCAATAAACATAGCTGGAGAATACCAGTGAGCGTTGCCCTAATTTGACATTTGTAGAGATTATTAATGTTGTAAAAACAGTATCTTACTTGTGCTGCCAGTGGGATTTTTGACTAAGCATATGTGTGCTTTGGATGTGCCTTGCTACTTAGCTTTTATACACCAAACTGTAAACTGAGTTATGTATGTTTTATGTTGATACGATACATGTATTTGGGGGGAGGGATAGCTCAGTGGTTTGAGCATTGGCCTGCTAAACCCAGGGTTGTGAGTTCAATCCTTGAGGGGGCCATTTAGGGATCTGGGCCAAAAATTGGGGATTGGTCCTGCTTTGAGCAGGGGGTTGGACTAGATGACCTCCTGAGGTCTCTTCCAACCCTGATATTCTATGATTCTATGATTTATTAGTAAGGTCTGAAGTCTCAATTGCTGTTATGCAGCTTTTCAGTTAAATGTACTGGTAAAACGTTAGATGTTGGATATGGGGGCTTTTTTATGGTGATGTCAGACACACTCATGTGTGACAGAATTACCAACTTGAGATCACTTCTGCAAGACTCCTGCACTATACAATTAGCACTGATTCACTGGTCCATCCCCCCTGGATGCTGCTAGCCAGGCATTAGGTAAACATCTACCAAAGGCAAGGGGAAATCTGCTGATGGTGGGTAGTGGTTGGTTGGTAACTGTTCTGTGTGTGGTGTCTTATCTGCCATCCTCTTCACCTTCTTGCTCTCTCTGCAGAGGGAAGGCACACTGATGGGCACAGCAATTGGCACATGCTTCGGTTACTGGCTGGGCGTCTCCTCCTTCATCTATTTCCTGGCATACCTGTGCAATGCCCAGATCACCATGGTGCAGATGCTGTCACTGCTGGTATGTTCAGAGCGGGGTTCCCAGAGTGCAGGGTAGCTGCACAGAGCTCCACCAGGGGATGGAGGATGGGAATGTAGCCCTTGCATCATGGTAAACTGATGGTTTCTATTTGTGGCTGTACTGTATACATATGAACAATCCCTTGGGGCAAGGCAGGAATTTACTTTAAGTCCCAAGCTGTTATCCCTGCTGGGGACCCCTCTCCTGGGACAAGGGGAGGGGGCAGTTGCTCCAGACTAACAGCTTGTTTCTTTCCCTGATTTCAATGCCCAGCTGTGAAACTGGGAGATTCCCATTTGCCTCTAGACATAAGTTAGTTTCCTTCATCTGCCACAGCCAGGCCCTGTGGTATCTAAGTCCACAGTAGGGCCTACTGCCAGACCCACCTCCAGCAGGCCCTGGCATTCTGGGGCAGGAAGCCATACCTCCAGCCATCACAGTAGCCACAGCTGGTTGTGTGATAGTTGGCTGCTGCACCTCTCTGGCGTACATGCACCTAGTGAAGCTTTGGTGTGCTCAGAGTAAGCTGCTACTTTTCATGTCCAGTGCACATTATGTGCCTCCATGTGGGGCTGCCACTCTTACCATACATTTTCTGTTCCTTTCAGGGCTATGGTCTCTTTGGACACTGCATCACCCTCTTTGTTACCTATAACATCCACTTCCACTCCCTCTTCTATATCTTCTGGCTGGTGATTGGCGGCCTCTCCACACTACGAATGGTAAGGGATGGGCAGCCCAGCAGGGGCTCTCTGCTAAGCAGGCTTGTCAGCTGTAATTTTGCAGAGATACACCTTTGATGTCACTCCTCCCTCACCTGAGGTTAGTGGCTAAAGTCTGGATCTTGCTAGGCTAGGGGGAGCCCCACTGCAGGTGAACTAGAGGAGACAGCAGTGTGATGTGCTTTCTGCTCTGCAGGACTGGCAGTAATTCCCATCACAACTGAGTGGGATGTCATGGGAAGCAGCCTGACTCCCCTTGTAGTGGGCAGCATGATGGGGAGTCCTGGAGGTCCATACCCATTCCCACAAAGAGTTCCCAGTATCCATTAGCACTGACAAGAGGTGACTGCTCACTGAACATGGTACCTTCTAACCCTTACCAACTTCCTCTGGCTAGACCCAAGAGCTCTGTCTAGGGATATTGGAGACCTGATTGCAGCAGGAATCTGCCTGAAGAGGGGGTGAGGGATCAGCAAGCTCTTGCAGCTTGGCCCATCTCCCATGTGCATCTCCTGCTCAAGATTCTGAAGTCAGAGGCGGGGCCTTGTCTGTCTAACCCGGGTCTCTTTCCTAGGTTGCTGTGCTGGTGTCACGCACAGTAGGACATACCCAGCGGCTCATCCTGTGTGGAATCCTGGCTGCTCTGCACATGCTTTTCCTCCTCTATCTGCACTTTGCCTATCACAAGGTGGTGGAAGGTAAGAGAAGGCAACACCTGTTTAGGCTTGGGGTTATTGACTGGGCATCCTGGGGCCCTGGTTTCTGTTCTTCCCAAGCTGTAGCACAGTTCTGGGTCAGGTAACACAGGAATTGCCATATGTGATCAGATGTGAGATCCATCTACTCTAGTATCCTGTCTGTCAGTGGCCAGTACTAGATGCTTCAGAGGCAGGTCTAATGTGGTATAATCTGCTGCCTGCGTTCAGTCTCATTCGAATAGCTACAGCCTGGCATAAGCCTTGAAGCACAAGAATTGATAGCCCTTCCAAAGTGTTAGCATAAGTGTTAACTGTGGATATTCTTGTAATCCATATAAATGTCCAGTTCCTCTTTGAATCTTGCTAAATTCTTAGTCTTACTTGCTGCCCTTGGCAGGGAGTTCCAAGGTCTAATTATGCATTTGTATGAAAAAAGTATGTTTATCTACTTTGAATGTAACATCCCTTGTTCTTGTGTTATGAGGCAGGGAGAATTCCCTTGTTTAGACCATCCATTATATATAATCTCCTCTGACTGTAAACAATGCCAGTCTTTTCAAATGAGTTTTTCCAGGTCCCTCATCATTCTTGCCACCCTTCTCTAAATCCCTTGAGATAGGGTGACCAGAACTACATGCAGTATTCCAGATGCGGCCCCACCCTTGATATTTATAGAATGGCTTAACGTTTTTTGGAAGTCAGCACTGCCCTGTCATGGATCCATTCTCTCTGCTGGAGCAAGGGCTCCAAGTCCACAGTGTGAGACTCTTCTGCTGGGAAGAACATTTTCCAAAGGCTTGCCCTAGAAATCACTTGCTTTAAAGGGGTTACAGGCAGGGCCTGGGGCACAGGTCTTCAGTCTGTACTTGTATTCCCTGCCACACCAGGTCCATATTTGTACTGCAGAGAGAGACAAATGTCTCACAGCCCTTGCCAGCTGCAGCTCCCGCTGTAAATATTTTATGCATAATTAAGGATGAAAAACAGGAGATCTGTGGGACTGCCCTGAGGGACAACTGGACAGGTGCTGAAGTCAAATGGAGAGAGGGCTCCCTCAAGCTGAGGGTACCTAGGAGTATCTCAGGGGAGCATGTGACACTGCAGTGGTCCCCCAGAGAGGATGATGGCTGACAGTCTCAGGGTGAGGGGCTCTGTATTCCACTCTTCAGATACACAGCCACCCTGCCCTACTGCAGAGGTGACAGGCTCTTCTCAGTGCAGCTGTTTGGCCACGTGCACACAGGGCTCGTTCTGGAAGTATTACTGCTTGTATGAACCTAAAGCTACCTGTCCTGAGACCCCAGCCTCCAGCATACATGTGCAATACCTCTGAGCATGTGCCCTGTCTGCCTGGCCAGAGTGGAATAGAAACACTCTTCCCTTAGTGTCTAACTCTCACTTCTTACCCTCCTCCACAGGTATCCTGGACACGTTAGAAGGACCCAACGTCCCCCCCTTTCAGAGAGTCGCCAGAGACATCCCCGTTGTTTCCTCTGTTGTCCTGAACACAACAGCCAAAGCCATCGCATTGACCCTGTAGCCTCATGGACTCTGACTTGCTGCCCTCACCTCTTCTGGGGCCATTAGGTCATAACCTCCTGCTGTTACCTGGGGAAAGGACAAAAGAGCAGGACTTGGTTTCTCTGCACCTCTTTCGGGGAGCTGAGTGCAGGGCTCCCCCTTGTGTCTCAAAGGAACTCAGCTCTTCCCAGCCTGCATCTGTGCTGGTCAGAGCTGTCCTCTCAGCCTCCTGCACACTTAGCTGGGATTTTATAGCTGCTGTTCCCACCCTAACCCTTTTGCTTGTCTTGTAACTAGCAGCCTATGTGCTCTGCTCCCCTTCTGAAGAGGGAGGAATTAAATGGATGTTGGTGCTGAGTGATGCCTTATGTTAGAACCTGCTCATATAGGGGAGAGAAGGAAAAGTTTTGTTGGGTCCCATCTAATCTTTCCCTCTCCCCTCCCAGAGCTGAACAGGATTATGCATTGCAGCCTGTTCCCTGGGCCTTTATCTGGTGCATTTTTAAAAGTCCTGTGAGGGGGCTTCCCTTGAGCAACTATTCAGTAACTCAAAAGGCCCTTCAACATTAGCAAAGGTGCCCTGAGAATCTGCTGGAACATTGCACTGCTTAACTGAGCCCCCTTCCTCTTTAGCATTCCCCACAAACAATTCCTCTCCATTTCCAATAGGTGCAGGCTTATCTCACCCTGCTTCCCCTCTTGTTGCTATATGTCATAGCCAGACTGACCAAGTCTTGGTCATGGAACTCAGTCCCTCCACCTCCATGATCGCGCTGTTGCTCTTCTGATACCTCCCCTGCTTTATTGTTCCATGGGACAGGGGTTCCCCCACCCATCCCACTGGCAACTGCATTACTTGAGCCTGCTCATAGCAGTTGGCAGAGGTGCTTATTTACCTTCTTCTAGATAAACCTACTGTAGGATGGTGCACAATTGCCTAGAAAACCACACTCCGTTATCAGTGGCTCACAATCAAGCTGGTGGGGCATCTCAAGTGGGGTCCTGCAAGGATCAGTCCTGCACCTCGTTCTATTAAATATCTTCATAAATGATTTGGATAATGGCATGGAGAGTACACTTGAAGTTTTCTGATGATACCAAACTGGGAGGGGTTGCAAGCAGTTTAGAGGACAAGATCAGCATTCAAAGTGATCTTGACAGGAGAAATAATCTGAATTAGGGACAAATGCAGAGTACTACAATTAGGAAGGACTAATCAGTTGCACAAATACAAAATGGGAAAGGACAGCCTAGGAAGGAGTACTGCAGAAAAGGGTCTGGGCATTATAGGAAATCAAACTAAATGAATCCGTTTAACACGGTTGCAAAAAAAAAAAATCTGGGATGTATTAACAGGAGTGTTTAAGCTTCCACTCAGTACTGATAATACTCCAGTTGAGGCCTTGTATCCAGTTCTGGGCATTACACTTTGGGAATGTGGACAAACTGGAGAAAGTCCAGAGGAGATCAACAAAAGTGATTGATGGTCTAGACAATGATTTATGAGGAAAGATTGAAAAAAAAGTTGGGTTTGTTTAGTCTGTAGTAGACTGAGGAGGGACATAAGCCTTCAGGTATGGAAAAGGTTGTTATAAAGGAAAGTGATCTCCTTAACCACTGAGGACAGGATAAGAAGCAAGGGGCTTAAATTGCAGCAAGGGAGATTTAGGTTAGACTTTAGGAAAAACTTTCTACTGTAAGGGTAGTTAAGTAGTGGAACAAATTACCTATGGAGGTTGTGGAATCCCAGTCACTGGAAGTGTTAAAGAACAGGTTAGACAAACCACTGTCAGGGATGGTTGAGAGAATAATTACTGCCTCTGTGCAGGGGACTGGACTAAATGACATATCAAGGTCCCTTCCAGTCCTGCGTTTCTATGATTCTTGGCAGTAAATGCAAATCACTTACTCTGCCTGTCTCCTAGCTGTGGACATTGGTTTTCATGTCTGGTGTAGCGGAGGGGCTTCCTGCTCCCTAGCACACTCCATGAATTGTTTGCCCTCAGCTGTCCAACCTCTTAGTCTGAGGCTCAAATACTGTTTCCCAAAAGTGTTTTTAAGCAGATTCTCTGGCCTTCTCCACTCCATTTGGACCACTCAGGTAACACCAGGGGAGCAGAAAACATCTATTAGTCCCCTGCAGGGGATTCCCCTATGCGGTGGGAGGTGTGGGGAGAGAAAGAGAGGGAAGAAGAGTCTCTACAGTGCATTATAGCAGATGTATTCAGCTCATAGGCCTTCTGCTGCAGGGGCTATGGCAGAGTGCAGATGAGCAGCTCAAACTAGCCCTAGCTACTGGCTTGTCTTCTGGCAGCCATAGCCAGCTAGTGCAAATGAGAGCAGCCTCCAAGCTATTCCAACCTGTACCAAGGCAGCGAGTAGATGGCTCTCAGCTTTCCCCCTCCCCCGAAGGCTGGGCTAGGTTGCTTTCTGTAGCAGAGGACCCATATTTCATAGAATCTCCCCTTAGCTGTGGGTAGAGCTATTCAAGCACCTAACTATATATTGCTACCATGAAAGACAGTGATTAGACAACAGGCCAGGGAAAGTATGGGAATTACTCTAGTGTGGTGGTTACCGCTCTCACCTAGGACTGGGGAGACCCTGTCCCAGTGTTTCTGGAAAAAAAATGAAATAACTTCAGCAGGAATGTCAGAGGCAGTCATCTTGTAGCACCCCCTTGCAGCTGGGTGTGCCTGTGCCCCAGATCTGCCTCATTTCTACCCCCTCTCCCTGAGCAGGAACTGCACAAGTTTCACTGTTACTCCCGGGCTTGGTTTGTTTATTGGCACACATGTAACTTTCTTATTCCCACATTAATGGAAAGTCCAAACGCCCAACTGTCCAGCCAAAGTAACATTCCCTTTGGGACTTCTGCCAGGCCTGGGTGCCTCTTTCATAGACTGTTTTAAGTACACTCCCAAGCCAAATCAATAAATCACCGATCCTCTTTAAATGTGCCCTTCCTCAAACTCCTCTCCAAGACATCCATATGTACAGTCATAAGAAAAATCAATAAAACATACATCCAGTCTCCCTTTATCAAGTGATACTTCCTAGGGCTCTCCTTGGCCACAGGTTCCTTTCCAGAGCTCATAATTACCTGTCTTCCTCACCCCCGGGTACCATCCTGCCATCTTCCTCAAGGCCCATCTTGTTGGTACTTCCTTTCCTTCTTCCTAAGAACTATCTGACTTTATATAGGGTAGAGGTGCCCACTACTAACCTTATTAGGAGGTACTTAACTGGCCACAGCGGGACTGAGTCCACTCCCTGTTAAGGGGCTAGCCCCAACTATGACAAGGAGAAACGGAGAAAGTGCTGCATCAGACTGTCCCGTAGCCTGATGGCTAGGGACTACTGTGATGTGGAAGAACTCAGTTCAAACCGCTTCGCCACAGCAGGCAGAGAGCAAAACTCAACCAGGATTTTCCCCAACTCAGGAGAGGGCCCTAATGACTGGACTACAGGTTATAAGGGAGACTTTTTCCTTCCTCCCACCAGGCCATTTTGTGACTCTAGCCTCCCTTGCCTTTGTTGAAATGCAGAACTTTGAGTTGGGTCAAAATTAAAGGTTTTGATATTTCTGAAACATTTTGATTTTTTTGGTTTTGGTTGAAATTATTTGCTGAACTCACATTTCACGATGAACAAACTCGCACTTTTTGACAAATAAACTATTTGACAAACAATTTTTGCTCAGCTCTGCTGCTTAGTCACCTGTCTCTTTGTGCCACTTGGTAACTTTCCACTCTCCAAACCCTCTCCCTACAGACCAATGTGCTCAAACTAACTTCCCAACCCTCAGACACCCTCCTTAGCAAAACTATTGTGTGATCCGAGTACAGTCATTAAGGTCAGCTTTCTTTTGTGCCCAGTCTTAGGAAGACAAGAGACAGCCTTTACCAACAGAGATGGAATCCATGCATGCACAGACAGAGGGGCATTCATGATCCAGCAGTTTTCATAGTAACAACTTCATAATATCAACCAGAATTCCTAAATTGTACATAGGTTCCCCAATTCATCACAGGCTCCTACCCAGGGATACAGGTACATTCCCACAACGCACATACCCTGCAATGTAAGTTCCTGCCTGGAATTGCCTGTCTGGCTTCCCTTCTCAGGGCAGCTTATTTGGGCTTATGATCGGCCAGATTGACCCAATCAGGATCACTTTGGGGGCAGTGTCTAGAGTCAGGTACTCTGAGTGGCTTACTTTGGTCCACTGTCCTCTTTTCTAATGTCTTGGGTGTAGGGCCTAGGTTCCAACTAGTCCCTTCTGCTCTCATAATCTAGAATGAGTCTATTCCTGTTCTTCCCTGAATGCTGTTTCTTCCAACACCAAATGGAGTACATGCAACAGGACTGATTTGGAGATGGGGAAGGATAGAGACTCATCTCTAGGCCATTGGGCTCTATGCCACTGGGATGATTCCAGGCCAGCTCAGCAGGGCCCAAAACTCATTGCCCTCTCAGCTGGCCCACGGACACTGCATTTTTTGCTAGGCCAGGCTCCATCAAAACTGGGTCTTCAGGGCTCCCAACACAGAGATAAAGAACTGTGTCTCCGCTTCCACATCTAGTGATGGTTCCTCCAGCTTAGGCCCAATGCCTGGGTCCCAGTCCATTCCCTCATGCTCACTGAAAGCCCAGCAAATGTCAGTGTGCAGGGCTCTCTGGGGAGTGCCACACCCTAGTCTGGGACTACAGCCTGGCATAAGGTCTGACACCCCTTGACTCCATGCTGCTAAAAGCGGCAGTGTGGTTTGTTTCATTCCTTTTCCCAGTCCCAGTTTGTATTTTATGAGCACGAGTGTGAGTGTACAGTGGTGTTTTCTGCCCTGTAGGGTTTTATATTCCGCTGAACCATCTGGAGGTCAGCCAGTGCTTTTGCATAAGAAAGAACAATACATACAGTCTGCAGCATAAGTTTTACTGCATAAGCCCCTTCCCTATATCTCACTAAATCTGGTCTGGGGCCAGGATTAGGAACTGATTAGCCACCAGGCCTTCTTGCCCAATGCACCGGCTGTTTTCACAGCCCATGCCCCAGACACCCAGAGTAATCATGTTTGGAACTCACAGCCTCTGTCCTCTCAAAGTGTTCCTCACTATCCCAGCTCCAGAATCTTAGAAGTGGCTTAGCACTCATGCCAAGTGATGCTGCAGGGCTGCTACAGTTAATGGAAGTTGGACATGTCCCAGGGGCTCTCTTCCCAGAGCCACTCTCTAATAATAGGCCTTTTAGTGGAACATGGGTAATTGGTGCCTGGAGGTAATCATGAGGGAGAATGCAACATCTTCTCCTTTTCAACCTGCATTGGCCAGAGGCACTGAAAAGAGACCTAGCTGCGCTATCCAACAATCCTTCCCACTGGAGCTACTGTGTGTCTGTCTAGGCTGCTCTGACACACAGCCATTTTACTCACAAACCCCACAGCAAAGGGCCTTATTCCCACTCAGACACCTAATCTGAGCACATAAGAGATTCTGCAACTCCCTGTCTGCAAAACATCACCTGTACCAGCACTGACACTTGGATGCAGGGAGCCAGGGTTGGCACCACAATGGCCCCTCTCCTACTCCAGGGCCCATGCAGTTATTTCTCCACACCCACTTGACTTCAGAGTCTTCTTGCTTCGGTTTTTGAGCCTTTTGAAAACCTAGCCCCCCATCAACCCCCTCCATCTCCATCCCACCTGCTGTGAAATGGAGAGACCGGTATTCACTCGCCTCTAGAACCTGGTGGCTGGAAACTGCTAGAAGGGAGCTAAGGGTTATTCAGACAGGGTGTTGACATCTTCAGAGAAAATCAGGTGTTGCAACCCAGGCCTTGGACTTGTCACCTGAGCCCAGACCCTTACCTGCCTTGTTCTGCCGCTCCCCTTTGGTTTCTATATGCTGCCTCGTGCGGCCTCGTGACATGCAAACCCTGGCTCAAGTGACCCCTTCTCCCTTCCAAAGAGAGAAGTTGAAAGGCTACTTAAAATGCTCGCCTGGATCCAGTTTCTCCCCCACTTGGCATCGCCTCTCTCCTGTGCCTGATGCTCAGGAGCCTGGTTTTGCTTCCTTAATTACTCACGAGATGGGATTTTGCTTGGGGGTTTCTATATACAGCACCCAATCCTTTTCCTTAGCAGATTAGCTCTTTGCAGAAAGCTGCCTACATATGCAGTTTAACCTAATCTTCACATCACTCCACTAGCTTCTTTATACTGCAGTTTATACTGAGCTGAAATCTAGCCAGAGTCTCTCTGCTTCCTATTTCCCATCAGCTACAGAATTCTTTTAGGGACCTCAGCATGGTGCTTTCCCAGCTCCCTCTCATCTGCACCCTGGGGAGCACTGTGAATGGAAGGGGGCCAGGCCCCCTTCACCTGCGTTGCTCACACTTAAGTTCATTCATTTAATGGGAGTGGGCCAGAAAAGTCCTGCACAGTGAGTGTTGCTGAGGTAAGCAAAGCTGGGATGTTTCCCAACCCCCTTCTCTCCCCCTCTGCCTCCATGCACTGAGCAAGGGATGTGAGCAGAGCCTGGCCCGTCTAACTCAGGGCTTGGCTACACTTGAGAGTTACAGCGCAATAAAGGAGCCCCGGGCGCCCTAGCTCACTACCCATCCACGCTGGCAAGGCACGTAGAGCGCTCTGACTCCGCGGCTCTAGCGCTGCTGGGACTCCACCTTGGCGAGTGGAATAATGTTTGCTGCGCCCCCGCTGGAGCACCGCAGCGCCAGTGTGAACAAGGTGTTGCATTACTGTGCTCTGATCAGCCTCCAGAAACGTCCCATAATCCCCTTAAGTCAAGTGGCCACTCTGGTCATTGTTTTGAATTCGCAGTAGGAATGTGGATATGCCGTTCGAAAGCTCCATTTCTGACAGCTGGCTGCTTATCTGCTCCCAGACAAAGCAACCATTACTGTGGAATGGGGTGTGTGAGAGAGGCGGGGGGAGGGAGGGTCTGCTGCTGTCTGAACTTACAAGACAGCATGCTGACATGCTCTCAGCCCCCCAAAACCCACTCTCTCTCCCCCACATACACACAACACACTCCCTGTCACACTCCACCCTACCCCACCCCCATTTGAAAAGCATGTTTCAGTCATTTGCATGCTGGGATAGCTTCCCATAATATACTGCTCCCAATGCTGCTGCAAGTGCTGCAAATGTGGCCACGCCAGTGAGCTGGAAGCTGTCAGTGTAGACAGACTGCAGCGCTTTCCCTACTGCGCTCTCCAAAGGCTGGTTTAACTCAAAGTGCTCTACATCTGCAAGTGTAGCCATGCCCTCAGATGATGAGCCCTGGGGGCAGGAACCACGTCACTGAGCACACACCACCAGTGTTTATCAAAGAAATCCCCAGGTCTCTGGCCTTTCTGCTCTGACAGATCATTCCCTGATCAGCTTTAATTCACTCTCTCCACTGAATGAAGAAAGGCACAGGGTTGGGGGGGGAGGGGAGGCAAACTGCCTGACTCTCTTCATTCCTACCATGTTTCCAGCTGTTATCCAGGATCCTTCCTCACCCCCTGCCTCTCCTCCTCTTCTTTCAGAGTAACTCTCCTGGGATCTACAATCCCCCGTCATTTCCCTGCCTCAGCCAAGGCTCTGTTAGTCCCATGATACCCTAGATTATCCCGTTAGCCTTTGAGATTGTCGATCTCAATGGGTAGTGATCAACGGCTCAATGTCTAGTTGGCAGCCGGTATCAAACGGAGTCCCCCAGGGGTCGGGTGCTGGGGCCCGTTTTGTTCAACATCTTCATTAATGATCTGGATGATGGGATGGATTGCACCCTCAGCAAATTCGCAGATGACACTAAACTGGGGGAAGAGGTAGATACAATGGAGGGTAGGGATAGGGTCCAGAGTAACCTAGACAAATTGGAGGATTGGGCCAAAAGAAATCTGATGAGGTTCAACAAGGACAAGTGCAGAGTCCTGCACTTAGGACAGAAGAATCCCATGCACTGCCACAGGCTGGGGACCGACTGGCTAAGCAGCAGTTCTGCAGAAAAGGACCTGGGGATTACAGTGGACAAGAAGCTGGATATGAGTCAACAGTGTGCCCTTGTTGCCAAGAAAGCTAACGGCCTATTGCTGCATTAGTATGAGCATTGGCAGCAGATCGAGGGAAATGATTATTCCCCTCTATTCGACACTGGTGAGGCCACATCTAGAGTATTGCAACCAGTTTTGGGGCCCCCACTACAGAAAGGATGTGGACAAATTGGAGAGAGTCCAACGAAGGGTAACGAAAATGATTAGGGGGCTGGGGAACATGACTTACAAGAAGAGGCTGAGGGAACTGGACTTATTTAGTCTGCAGAAGAGAAGAGTGAGGGGGGATTTGATAGCAGCCTTCAACTATCTGAAAGGGGGCTCCAAAGAGGATGGAGTTAGGCTGTTCTCAGTGGTGGCAGATGACAGAACAAGGAGCAATAGTCTCAAATTGCAGCGGGGAAGGTCTAGGTTGGATATTAGGAAAAACTATTTCACTAGGAGGGTGGTGAAGCACTGGAATGCGCTACCTAGGGAGGTGGTGGAACTTCCATCCTTAAAGGTTTTTAAGGCACAGCTGGACAAAGCCCTGGCTGGGATGATTTAGTTGGGGTTGGTCCTGCTTTGAGCAGGGGGTTGGACTAGAGGACCTTGTGAGGTCTCTTCCAACCCTAATCTTCTATGATTCTATGAAACCATGTGACTCCCTTATATGTGTTGCCGTGCAGAAGAGAATGTGCTTTCCACTCTTCCTTTTCAAGCCATGCTTTAGTTCCACCAGTGCAGAGAGATTTGACTAAAGCCAATGGCCTCTGCAACCAGCTCTGCTGCAACTCCCCAAGCAAAGAAGAGGAAGTGCCTAGTCGACAGGACCCCCAAACCACCATTTGGAAGCTGTTGCTGCAGCCAGCCCTCATGGCGTCCCTTGGGGAGGCCCTCTGTTTTAACCCTTGCTGTGGAGAGTTTTATATCAAGCACTCTCACTGATGTCATACCAGGCATTTTACTTATACCCGTGCCATGCCACAACAATATTACTAATGGTGAATAATACAGCATCTTTGTTCCCAACATCACCTTGCTCGCCCCCAGCCTACCACCAACTCCACTCACATACCAGCCCTACTTCAGAAGATGTCTCTGATAGCAGCAGCCCTGAAAGCACCATTTAAAATCCTTTTCTCCCCATTTTTAGACCAACAGCTTGACCCTCCCGGGGTTGGCATGTGGAGTTGTCTCACTTGATGGGTAACACCACAGTATGTTCCCCACCCATCTCTGGCCTGGAAGTAGGGTCCTTTTTACACATGCCTGGCCCTCTCAGATGTCCATGGAACTTATTCATTTCCTGACCCTTTGCCTGGGTGCTTCAGACAAGACTCTGTTAGTCCCATGATACCATAAAATATCTCCTCAGCCTTTGAAACTGTGCGACTCCCTCTTCTGTGGCTCTATTACCTGGACCACTGCCCTCCTCTTTGCCTTCCCAAGATCTGCTTACATGCCACTAGGGCTGCTCCAGGCCTTGGCCTCTAGGCAAGTCCCCTCCCTCTCTTGCCTGTCTCTCCTTCTCCATTTGTAGTTCAATCACACACCCCAACAGGGTTCAGTTTTCCTTTCCCTAAGCTCCAGCTGCAACCCAGGTATCCAGCCTGGAGAGCCCAGTGGCCTGAACAGGGGAGTGGGAACTGGAAGCTCCTGACCATGGGGTGTAAATTTCTCCCCCTCTCATTGTAAGGGGTGGATCCCACCCCCGGGAGGGGGGGGGTGAGGGCTTCACGGACCTAGGTGTGTAAGGTGCAGGGCCTCCTGCCCTAACTACATTTGTGGGGGAGAGGCTATATCCCAAAATAGAGGGTGCAGCAAGGCGGCCTGAGGAAAGGGTGGGGGATGGGCGGTCCCAGGCCTTTTGCACGGGACCAGGTACCTGCTGCCCTGTGCTAGCGGAAGCAGCGGGGGGAGGCGGTCGCGGTCGCCGCGGAGCCAGGCAGGGCAGGGGGCGGAGGCTGCTGGTCTGTGGCAATAGGAACCAGCCAGCCCCCGCCGGGCCGGCCCCAAACAAAGCCGGATCCCGGGAGGGAGGCAGCGCGAATCCCCGCAGCGGCGCTGGACCAGGGGTCTCGGGGGGCACCAGGTCCGGGCGGCTGCAGCCGCTGCCGAGCCGGTAGGAGGAGCCGGGGCTGCGAGGGAGGAGCCGCGCCGGGTCGGCCACACGGGGATCCGGAGCAAGGTGCAGAGGGAGCCGGGCCCAGCCGGGGGCCCGGCCAGCTCCGCCCCGGGAATCCCGGTGCCACAGCAGCAGAGTCCCCGCCTCCAGCAGAGCAGGTGCAGCGGGCGGAAAGAGCCGCAGCGCAGAGATCCCGGGCTGGCTGCCGCCTGCCGGGGGAAAGGAGCTGGGCACCGGGGTAGGGATGATCTGTGCCCGCGGAGGTCCCGGCCTCTGATGCTGCTCTGAAGCCTGATGACAGCGCAGCCCGTTCCCTCCCGGTCTCAGGGGCCCCGCGGCTGCTTCGGCTCTGTCTCCCCATATCGTTAGCGGTCGGGCTCAGTTCCACGCGGTGATCCGGATCCGATCTGGATATAGACCCTCCTTCTCGGTGATCCGGATTGCACGGTACCCGGTTCTGTTGCGGATTGCACACCTCTTTCCCGTCCCGGGAATCGTGCTCCAGCCGGACTGCAGCCTTGATTGACTCTCTACCCGTAATTGCGTCGAATATTGAAGCCGCTACAAGAATTGGAGATTATCTACCTGCTTGTATTTGGATTGCACTTAGTTTCCTTGCGCCGCTCGAGGTTGCACAGCAGCGCTGCACTGACCCGATTGCACAACATCAGCACCGACAAAGCTCCAGGTTGCACGTTAGTTACTTGCAGGAATTGGGATTGCACAGCAGCCTTTGCACAGGTCCATAGTGCACATTACTTACCTGCACCAATCCGGATTGCTCGGTAGCCTTGGGCTAATCCAGACTGCACAAAAACCTTTACACTAATTAGATTTGCACAGCAGATCTCAGCATTGATTGCACCTGCACTGATCTGGATTGCACACTGTTCACTTGCACCAATTCAGATAGCACATTATTTACCTGCACAGATCCAGATTGCACAGCAGTTTCTGCAGGTGTCTGTGTGTGTTTGCTCACGGCTAAAACTGGTGAAAGATGTTGCCAGGGTCTATCCAGATCTCTGGGGAGACTTTATCAAGTGCTGAGATCCGGGACATTTGCGAGAGCCTGCGGGAGAACTCGGTGCGACTGCTGTCACTCCGGGGCTGCCAGCTTTCTGACCGGGATTTCGGGCGCATTTGCCGAGGGGTAGCGGAATCTCACTCCTTGGCTCAGCTCAACCTCAACCTGGGGATTGTGTCCAACATCAACCGGGTCAAGCAACTGGCGGAAGCCCTGAAGACAAACCGCTCTGTCCAGTCTCTGTTGTAAGTAGGGGAGACCTTGCTGGATGTGGATGTGGAGATGTGCCACCCCCAAGAGTGGCCTTCCAGAAGTCCAGTATCCCTGCCCTCAGTGAGCATCCATGTCAGGAGATGTGCTCCCCTCTCTTCCCCCGCTGTTCTGACAGGGTTGCCTCACCCCTCTGTGGCACTGTGTTGCTCTTCAGTCCTGTAAATTAATTCTTATCTAGAAAAAATGTACCTGATTTTAAGCATCAAGTTCCCCTGCCCCATGCTGGGAGGAGGCCACCCCTGCACCTCTCCCATCTCTTGGCATATCTGATCTCTCTCCTATTTTGGAAGGGGGATGTCTCTGCATCCCTAATTCCCTAGAACCCTGTCTGTCCCATGCTGGGAGGGAATTGTCTGCACCTCTGAAGTCCCCAGGCCTGCTTCCCGTCCTATGCTGAGAGGACTGTCTCTGTACCCCTATCACTTGTCACCAGAGCCCTTTTTGTCCAGTCTGTTCTAAGCTCCCTCATTCAGGGACACAGCATCCCTAGGCATTTTGGAGCCTTGTCCCCACCAGGCAGTGGCATCTTCCTCCTGTTCCCTCTGTTTCTTGGTTCCCATCGTCTGAGGCAGTCCCCAGTGCCCTGAGGAAGGCACATTAAATAATTCCTACCCTTTACCCACATAGCCTCCATGGGAGCCCCCTGACAGACGCCGGCCTAGCTCTCCTCAATCCAGCGCTCTCCATCCATCCCTCTCTGGTGGCTTTGGACTTGGGAGACTGCATGCTGGGTGACGAGGGCATCAACTTGATCTGTGGGCTCCTGCCTCCTGATGGAGCCAAGTCAGGTAAGCAAAAGGGTCTGTGGGGTATGCAGTGGCCAGTGGAACTCATATATGGCTCAGGCCCCTCTGCTTAGAGCTAAACTTCTTCTGCTTGTGTCTTGTTAGGGGAGCAGCACATAAAGTTTCTCCCTCTGCTGAGACATGGCACGAAGCTTCTCCTCCCAGCGTAAGTGCAGTGAAACCGTCCCTTAGTACAGGAGCCATTGCACTGGGTGAGGACTCTGCTTCCTCCTTGCCTACTTCTAAGGGGAGGGAGCCCTATCCAATGGAGCATGGTTCCTGGTACAGTGGACTGTTCCATTGGCACGATGCTAGTGGGGAATGGTGACCAGTTTGCTGCCTCGTGATGGGAGAGTTTGAATTTAGTGGGAGGGAGGCACAAGGCTTGGACTTCTGATTTGGTGTTAATATTTTGCACTTGTGAAGCCTGAGCTGTGATTGTTTCATTTACAATGAATGCAGATCAATGCACATTACGTTTGCCCCCTCCCCCATCCTGCCCCGGAACTGGGGTTTACAGTAAATTCGCCCCATTGGCTCCTCTTGGAATTAACACTGAATGGTCCCTTGTGGCTGTTTTATGGGGAAGGGAATAACTGTCTGCTGGCTGAATAAGTTCCTTTTTAGGGGGGATGAAGTCTGAGGCCTGGGCCCAGCACCCTAACCAGCTATTGACCTCAGGCCTCCCCAGGTATATGCTCACAATAGACACAGCAGCCGCCCCTCCTGAAACTCAAGCTTCAGTACCTGCCTGTCCTGCCCTTCCTTGCCACCCTTGCCCATTTCCCCCTCCCATGCTGAGACTGCTTTTTGTGAGCAAATGAAGGGGCAGCACTGCAGGTAGATAATTAACTTTAGTCATTCTATAAACCATACCCTCTCCACCAATCAGGGTGCAGGGAATTGTGAAACTCTGAGCCATGCGCTTCCTAGCTCTGTGATTGGCTGAGCGGGTTCTCCTCTGGAAGGTTTGGTGACTTGTCTGGAGCCTTAGGGTGTTCGTTGGCTTCTCTCTTTTCTCCAGGCCTTAAGGAGTTAACACTGAGCGCAAACCCGGGTGTCACGGCCAAAGGTTGGGGACGGCTGGCCATTGCAGTAGCCCACAGCTCCCAGGTGCGAGTGCTGAACCTGGACTACAACCCCCTCGGTGAGCGGCACAGGCGTGAGAGGCTCTGAACTACTAGCTTGACAGGCTTTGTGTGAGTTTGCTGCTGCTGAAGGTGCTGGTCTGATGGCCCTGGAGACTGAATCTAGACCAGGGACATCCTGGGCACTGGCAGGGCAGGGCAGGGCAGGTTCCTCCACACTGTCCCTTCTGCTGGGCCTCTTCCTTGCCCTGGAGGTGCGGGCTAGGGAGACCAGATATCCTGATATTAGGAGATTTGTGTTATAGAGGCAACTATACCCTCCCGCCACCCCCCCTCCCAAAAAAAAGTGTCCCAGTTTTTCACACTTGTTATCTGGTCACCCTAGTGAGGGGGGAGTTCATTCTTCATAGCCCATTCAGTCCTCCAGCTTGAGACTGGGGGCCAGTTAGTCTCACTTGTGCTGATAGTTTGTGTGATGAGGACACGTGTCCTGCCAGGAAATGCATCAAACATGTTTCACAGAGGAGATGGCAGCTGCAAGCAACGCAGGGAGGAAAGACCCCCCCTCCATCCGCCAGGGACTCTGGGCTCCCCGTGTCCCACTGGCTGTGTTTGCTTGTGTCAGGCCTCAGCTCAGGTGGTGACCTTCCTCTGCTCCCTCCCATTCCCAATCCCTTAGGTCTGAGCCATTGGCCTGCCAGATGGAACATGCCCCCCCAGCCCACCCCTTCCCCCCAGCTCCTTCCCCAGATAATAACATGGAGGAGAAGAGTCTGGCAATGGTTGCCATGGAAACCAACTCTCCTTCTGCAGCTTGTATTGCTGCTGGTGAGGCAGAGACCAGGCCATGTGGCTCTCCCATCTCACCCTGCCCTAGGAAACTAGGCCAAGCAGCTCTCTCTCCCCTCCCTGCCACCCCCACCCCAGCGGAGACCCTGGCTGGGTGGGTGCTTCTGCTCTGTGTTAAGAGTTCCTACCATGGTAGCTGATGGAGCCCCACCTGCGACTGTCCCCTGCCTCTTTCCTGGGGATTTTCAGGGGAGTGCTTTACTGGCACTGGCTGCCAGTGGGGTCAGCCCCAAAAGAGCCATCCCCCTACAAGGGGTGACAGCATGTCTGCTGGCTAGGACGGTAGACTCTTGGGTTCTCTTCCTGGCTCTGAGAGGGAGCGGGGGCCAGTGGTCAGAGCAGACGGCTGGGAGCCAGCACTCCCAGAGTCTATTTCTGGTTCTACTACTAACTTCCTCTCTGACCCTGAGCCAGTCACTTCTCCTCTCTCTGCCTGAGTTTCCCCACTGGTGATGACGGGAGGCTCTGAGACCCTCGGGTAGTGGGGTGGAAGGTGTTGTGTCTGAACAAAGTCTTCTTGTAAGAGAAACAATTTCACTATGTTCCTTCAAGTTCTCTATGTTCAGTCCCAGAACGGCCAGTCACAGCCCACAACTAACAATCCGCTCTTTTCACAACCAATAACCCTTTACCTCCTCCTCCAAGATGTTCTTGGCAAATAGGGATTAGTTGGTAGCATTG
This sequence comes from Lepidochelys kempii, assembly GCF_965140285.1. Classification (NCBI taxonomy): domain Eukaryota; kingdom Metazoa; phylum Chordata; order Testudines; family Cheloniidae; genus Lepidochelys; species Lepidochelys kempii. The sequence continues at coordinate 148,749,671 of NC_136382.1, read as the reverse complement.
GGACGGGGTAGTCCCATGATCTGCCAGGCCCAGTGGATGCATGGTCTGTGTGAAGCCAGACTCTACTTACATCCCCTGGCTTTCTTCTCCTCCAGGTGACCAGGTAGCAGGGATGCTGGCTGTTGCTGTGGCCTCCAGTCGCACCCTGGAGGTTCTGGACTTGGAAGGAACAGGACTTACCAACCATTCGGCCCAGGTAAGGAGTGTCTGGTGCTGATATAGCATCATCTGCGCCTCAGGGACACAGGTGTTAACAAACAGTGGGGTCCCCAACCCTGAGATGTACCTCCTTCCCTCCCCCCATCAGTGGATGCTCTCTTCAGAACAGTCTCTGCACCTAGAAGTACTGCTACTATCTGTTCCTTTCCCTGACCCAGGGCTCTCAGCCCTTGGAGGTCCTGCTCAGCCCTAGCCTGAGGCTTGTGGCCCCTGCCTCAGCTCCAGTGAGTGGAGAGCGAGAGAGCAGATATTTTGCATCTTTGGTTCTCTGGAAAAGTGAAGGAGAAGGTTTGGTTTCAGGAACAAGGTTTATGAATAAGTCTTGCAGTTTAGGCTTAGCGCGAGATTAGGGGGTAACAGATATTTATCTGCTGAGTGGTTTTTTGCAGTCTCTTCTCTGAGAAGCTCAGCTCATGGTACTGAGATTTCCCATTCTCAGTGTCTCATCTGACTCAGGCTTGCAGGGGACATTTGCAGGTAGGAGAGAGCAGTAGTTTCCTCCTTGGGTACAGCCAGGAAGTCCTGGCAATGGCCTCAGGTGGAGAGTTTTTAGTGTCCCTAAAAGCTGGGGTGGGGAGGGGATGCGGCTCAGAGCCAGTGGAGGGCAGAGAGAAGAAACGAGGACAGGGGTTGGGGCAGATGAAGAGAGTATAAAGCAGCTCTGAACGCCTTTCCTGTCAGTCTGACTTCTGTCTGTGCTGCCTCTCTACCCGCTTCTGGCTCTCGTTCTGCTCAGACCTTGCTGGACATGGTGGAGAATTACCCGACAGCCCTGCGGACGCTGATCCTGGCAGAGAACAGCATCAGTCCCGAGCTGCAGCAGCAGATCTCGGACCTGCTCTCTGAGGGTGAGGAAGAGGAGGAGAATGAGGCTCATGAAGTCACGGCTAGGGAGAAGAACCCCTGGATCTGCCAGAGCAGTAAGACCTCTGGGACCCCAGAGAGGTGGAGATGAGGCTGGACTGGGGAGGCTGTCAGGAATGAGGGTTCTGTGTTGTTTTCTGCTGGGATGAGTATGTCATTGTGGGGTTGGTAAATGGACAAGGTCCCATCTCATTGTGGGCTGGAATACAAACTGACTTCAAGTCTCATCGGCCAGTTAAGTAGAGTTGGGCTGGGTCAGTACTTCTATAGGAAGCCTCCCAGGAAAATCTGGCTTCTACAAGAAGTGGAGGTGGGGCTTAGTGGGCTCTTTCCAGTACCAGTGCCTTGGCGTGATGCTGCAGGAATTAACATCTTTCAGCAGAGATGTAAAATCAGAGTCATGGATATTAAAACTCCCATGGGTCTTTTCATAAAACTTGGGGATTTGGCCCTGGTGTCTCAGCTAAATTCTAGCTCATGTCATTCCAGGCTGCTTCCCTAAATTCCCGTCCAATTTGAATGGGGTAAACCTTGTGTGGGTTACCGGCACTATATTCTATCTCCATTGGCTGTATTTGAAGGAAAGGGATATTGTAGTGATTCCAATGAGCTACTGTATACCAATGTTTGATAGGAATCCAGCAGAACTAACAGGGATAAAGGCAAAAAGGAGATCTACCTGGATCCTGCTAATTTTTTAACTAGTACCTGCATCCAACCAATTTTTGTCCAGTGCTCACCCCTCCCCACTTCCAATTCCAGTGTCTAAATAGAGAACAAGTATAGCTGCTCATAATGCACCAAAAACATCTGGACCCTGACACATCTCGGTGCAGCAGTGCCCCAAAACCTGCCTCCAACACCCAGATTCTGTGAGATCCAATCAATATTTGGACCTAGTCCCTCAAATTTAATTGTCCAAATAGAGACCAGGGATAACTTCTCTGAGTCCAAAAACATTGTGACCCCCAATACTTCCTGGTGCAAGAACCTGACTCCAGCACTTCAGAAGAAGGATGGGGTTGTCTGCTTCTCAACAAACACATGTGTTCAGCTCCATACACACCATCCTCAAGACACTCAGCTGAGTTTGGGGAAGAATTCCTTTGGCAACAGTGGCTGGTTCTTTGTGCAGTCATGTACTGGCCAGTGCTATCAGGAGCAGCGGGGAGTGTGAGGTAATGGTATGTCCTATCTGCTTTCCGGCTTCATCTTCCTCTTTAAAACTGAACAGGGAAGTTACATGTCAACCCTCAATTCAGACAGTGTGAAGAGTGAGAATTTCCAGGTGTCAGTTGGGAAACAAAGTGCCGTGTGCTCGTGCCCCTTGGTTCTCCACAGCCTGGCTTCCCATGTGCATCGGGGTAGATCTGCTGCTTACTTCTGTGAACTCTGCAGCGCAAGCACAGCTAAAGGGGAGTGAGCTGGATTCTGTTCTTGTGGACTGGCAACAGAAGGGGTTGCGAAGTTCTAGTCAGTTATACCTGGGCAGCCTCTCTGAGAGCACAGGAGTTTTCCCTGAGGGTAGACTTTGAAGGCAGTGGGATTGCACAGGTGTCACTGAAGGGCTAATTTGGCCAGCAGAACCCATAGTGCTCCTGATGATGGACAGACTCTCAGATCCCAGGGGGAGTTTTCAGGGCTGGCTTTTCCTCTGTAACCTGAGCACACGGCGTCCCTGCGAGACGATACATCTGGATCCCCGCAGTGACATTGGGGCAGTCACTTCAAGGTCCCACAAACAGCATTAACTCTGCCATGTTGCACAGAGAGTGTGCATCTGATCACCTCTCCCCCTCAAAATCCTCTCTGGCTTCTGGCTCCTTCCATGTTAGCCAAGCTCCTCCTTAGCCCTCATTTGCTCTGCCTCTCTCATGTCCTTTATCCCCTTCTCTCACTCTCGACTCCGTGCCTGGTGGCCAGACCTGTGTTCTTCTTCAGCTCAAATGTCTAACATTCTCTCTCCCACCTGCTCCACAGATCCCAGCTCCCAGATGGTCTTGGTGACGTCAGGTCTGGGCGAGAGCCTCTTAGCAGAAACAGAGATGTGACTAGGATACTCCTGCAGCATCTGCTGAGACAAGCACTGTTTGCCTGTATGGGTGGGCCATGTGCAATGCGTGCATGGAGTGTGTGTGTGTGTTCACACCACACATGCTGGGTGAATGTCTGTGCTGTGTGTGTGTGCATACCCTGCTGTGCCCATGCCCACATGCCTCCAGCAAGCCTGCCCCAATTGTGCATTCACATCGATGCCATCTTGGGGCTCTGAGTTTTGGATCCTGGCCTGAGTGAATCTACATGAGTGTCTGTATCACATGCTTTGTCAGCTGCTTGTGCTTATCCACTTACTGCATGTTTAGATCACATGCCTTCCCTCTCCTGGCTGTACATTCCTGACCCCCGTGCTGGAGGTTGTATTTATTCAGAGGTATATATTTGTGTATAACAGATGTTCTTTCTATTGCTTGTACCGGTGTCTTGAAGAGAGTTTTATAAAGGTCACAGACATGGCACAGCTCATGGCTGCAAGAGGCTCTGTCATTCCTGCTCCCACTGACAGGAAAGGGCGTTGAATGGGCTTGGAGAGGTTGATTGCGCGGGTGAGGAGAGACCTATCACAAACAGATCCCTGGAATGGAGCAGGGATTCCCCCAGCAGAACAATTGCAAGGGACTGCTGGACTAGCAGCAGCCACGTGAGCTGCCCTCCACTGAGGTGCGTATCAATCTGCTGATAGAAACCAGGCTAGAGTGGGTGCAGAGGAAGCCAGGCACAGCCCCCAACAGAGGTTCCACAATGCATCTGGGAAGGGACAGGAAATTGTCCCCAGCGTTTAGTGTATTGTGCTTGTGCATTTATCCAAAGAAGGTAATGCACAAATAGCTGGGGCAAGACCAGATGCCTGGCCGGTGCTGCTCATATCCCCCTCTGTATGTCCTGGAGCCGGTGCTGGGCGTGTGAGCAAAGACCATATGGCCAGAATCTACTGCTCTGTCCCCACTTCCCCATGACCCAGAGCTGGCTATCAGGCTGGATGGGCTGAGAAGTTCTTGGTTCTGTCCTTGTGGGAGAGAGCCAGATCCAGTCCATGTATATAGGAGATGCTAGAAGGCCTGTATGTACCAGGGCTCTCTGCTGTTCCATGAGAGCAGAGCCCTGAAATCTCATTCATTGCTGGTACCTTCGAAGCATATGCTCCCACAGGAAATCAAAGCTGAGCCAGATCCTGCATAGCCCCATCTCCCTGAAGGGAATAACAGTGAGAAAGGGCCAAAGCCCTTGCTGTAATAGGGGCCTGTCCCTCTAGTCCTGGAGCCCTTCTAACTCTGCTCTTCTGTCAACAGCTGCAGAGCTGGGCAGATTTACAGGGGAGATGGCCAGTGAAAACCTAGGCGCTGCAGGCAGAGGTGAGGGAGGACTCAGGAAGGGGTGCGCTGCCCTTTTCATTCAGTGCTGACTTTAATGCCTCAGGAAAGTGCAGAGGGATGCAGTTACAGGGTGTGACAAGGGGATTCAGGCAGAGGTGCTCCTTGGGCCACAACCACACCAATGCTCCAGGTCAGTGCCAAGGGACGATTTGCTGTTGAAGCCACTGTATCTCAGGTGAGCCTTAAAGCCAAGGGTCTGCTCCTTGGGGCAGTTTATGTAAGAGTGGGGAGGGAGGTCAAATTCCAGCTTTTGTGAGTCCAACCTGCCTTCCTGAATCGGCCCTGGGTGACGGCTTGTCCTGCCCTCCCGTGGTGTGTTCCTGCGTGCTGTTAGCCCAGGCTTTGCGTCAGTGAGTTTGTAAAGTGCTTTGGGATGGCTGGGGCACGGTAGCAGTTTAAGAGGTGTTATTCCATAATAATAAAACCCAGCAGGGCAGAGCCCCTTCACATCTGAGCTCAACCTCCTGCACCGCCACTAGAGAACCAGGCGGAGTGGTTAGCTGGAAAGGCTCAGATTGGAGCTGGCTTCAAACCCCGGTAGAACAATAAACTGCAACTGGCTGCGGCAGGGCGAGTTCACCCTCTCCAGCACTGCGGAGAGCCCTCAGCACAGGGGAGTGAGCACACAACAAAAGCCAGGAGAGCCACCAGGAGGCAGCAGCGCTCTGAAGTGCCTGCCTGGGCTTGGCTGGCTGCCCGCTCAGCTCCCAGCCTGCTGGTCCTGTGGTGGTGATGTCTGCCTGCTGCAGGGGCACCCAGCTCTGGCCCTGCAGCACTGGAGGAAGGCTTTGGGGGAGGGATGGATGGAGGAGGAGGGACAAGCAGCCAGGTGAGTTGTGGGACACAGGGACCCATTTCTATCTGGTGGGATCCTGTCAGGCCCAGGCTGGGCAAGGCAGTGCTGGGGAGAGCCCCATGGCGCACTTGGTAAGAAAGGCCACACTACGGCAGTGTCAGCTCGTTAGCGTTCTCCCAGCTCTGCTCTCTCTTCACTGCCATGCGGTTGCATTTTCATACACACCCAGACTGATCCAGTCCCTGGGTCAGGGCCACCTTCCTAGGCTCCCGCAACATGCTAGCCGGACCACAGCAGTCTGGCTCTTCTACATGGCCACATTTGTCCCGCTTGTCACACCCCAGCCGTTTCACTGCCTTGGACAGGAAACAGTGATGCTCTCGCCCTTCCTGAGAGGTTGCAGTTCTCCTGTTTGCGGCACAGCGAAGCAACTGGGGCCCACCAGTGCCCTGGTCTCTGCTCATGCCCCATTCTGCAGCCCCTCCTTCCCCCACCCCCATCTCTCCCCCCCTACTGTTCAGCTGAAATGAGGAAGAGTTCACAGTGAATTGTCCAGGACAGACTGGGCCAGTGGGTTGGGTGTTAACCTGGGTATTGGGGGAATCCAAGCACCTTCCTACGTGACCTTGGACAGTCACTTAGGGCTGGGTTTGTAAAGGTATTTGGGGGTCTAAAAGCTGCAGAGCAGTGCCTAGTTGTGGTCACTGAGAGTTACCTGCTTTGGAAAATGCCACTCGTGGCATCTTCAGTACCTTTGAACCTAGCCTTTCTGTGCCTCAGTTCCCCATGTGTGACACGGGGCTAAGATCGGTGCCCTATCTCACAGCAGTGTGGGAGGATCAATATAGTAAGGACTGTGAGGTCCTCAGAATACAATGGTAATGGGGAGCACAGAAATACCTCAGATAAGTAGGATAATGGGGTCCCAGCAAAAACCCACACACAGCTGCCAACAGGAGGCTCAGGGCAGCAGGGACCAGCCCTGGAGAAACAGGAAGGGTGTGAGCATCAGCAACTACCTTTCTCAGGAGGGAGCTGGGGGAAAACAGGGCTTTCTACAAGGAGGGGATAGGGATTATAACCAGAGGCCAGCAGCTGGAGCCAGGCTCCATGAAGAAGCCAGTGGTGCTAGGGAAGCAGCGCTGGCAGCTTCTCACAGTTGCTGACTGTGCTTGACTCCTCACTACTGAAGCGGGGCTGTGATGTGCCATTTCCCTCCAGAGCCCCCAGCTGCTGCCATGTGACAAGGATGTGCCTAGTGATTGCAGATCAGCATGCACTCCTCTGCAGTCACTCGGGGAGAGGGAGGGAAGCTGCTAAGAGCCCAGGCAGCAGCTTAGAATATTTCCCTCATTGCCCAGGCAAAGAACATTGCATGAAATGGTGAATGCAATGTGCACCCAGTCCCCACTGCAGCCAAACAAGCTGAACTAGCCAGCAGCAGGAGCACATAAGTAACTGGAAGGTCAGATGCCTAGGTTCTAGCCAGACTCTATGACAGAGGATGGGATTATTGTTAAAACACAGAACTGGGACACAGGGCTCCAGGATCCTAGCACCAACTCTGTGACCTTGGACAGTCCCTTGCCTCAGTTTCCCCATCTGTAAAGGCAGTTGTGGGCCTTAGGGCAATTTCCTGTACTATCCTCTAAAGACCTTGTTGTATACAGTTTGTGTATTATTGTGGAACAGGATTTCATGTAACCTCTCTATGGGAGAGATGTCAGACATTGCATCCCCATTCAGTATCCTCAGGGATCCATTGTTTTAAATGACTGCCTTGTGTACGATTTGTGTTCTCCTCCATGGGGGAAGGCTGCCACAGCTCCTCCAGGAACTAACAACAGTTGTGGGGATTAAGGCAAATCATAGAATCATAGAATATCAGGGTTGGAAGGGACCCCAGAAGGTCATCTAGTCCAACTCCCTGCTCGAAGCAGGACCAATTCCCAGTTAAATCATCCCAGCCAGGGCTTTGTCAAGCCTGACCTTAAAAACCTCTAAGGAAGGAGATTCTACCACCTCCCTAGGTAACGCATTCCAGTGTTTCACCACCCTCTTAGTGAAAAAGTTTTTCCTAATATCCAACCTAAATCTCCCCCACTGCAACTTGAACCTCCCCCACTGCAACTTGAGGCAGGTTGTAAAATCAGGCAGGTTGTAAACCCCCCCGCCCCCCAACAAGAGAGGTATCACCTCCTGCAGAGGCTCACAAATACTAATTCAAACTGGAGTCTCCACATACCGGACAAAGAAAGGACTTTTGGATAAATAGCCTGAATTTACACTGACTCAGGATCTTCTTCCTGATCCAGCAAAGGGACAGGCCCTTTGGTCCAAGAGGGGCCTCCAATCCTTGTGGAAGGGTTGACACCTACCAGAGAGTCAGCTCATAAGCTTTTTAGCATGTGTGTAAGTTTTTATTTTTTTAATGTTTTCTCTGTAATGCTTTCACCTTAAGAATGTGCTTCCTTACCAAGAGCTGTTTGGTAATGCACAACTGCTGGCTATTACACTGTTCATAGCCTCTAGAGAGAAAGCAAACTGCAGACACTGGCCTTGTAGGCAGCCTGGATTGCTGGGAATATCACAGTGCAGGCAGGGAACTGTATAGCCTGGGATAACCTGTCAGGAAGGCAAGAGAGACAGGTCTCCACCTGAGAGAGGTGATGGCTGAGAAGCTGGGAGCCTAGAGTGGGGTCCCTTAAATGACCACAGACTTAAATTCCATAATATCTGCAAAACTCCAAGCTCCTCCTGTGGAAGGTGCAAGAGATGGGCTTCACTCTCTCTCATGTTAGACAGGGCCCACATGCTTCTGTTCCTCCCCCCTCAGTACTAAACCCATAGTAAGTCTCCCCCAATTTCCCCCACGTAGCAGGACTAGCAGCCGTAAATCATCCACTTCCAGGCTCAGCCCAGGGGAAATGCCTTGATAAGCCAGCTCCATCACCCGAAGACTAAACCCCAGCTCTGTGTCACACATCCCCCAGGCTGTGAGGGAAGGGGCTGAGTCCCTTGTTAGAGCCCTGCGGGGGAGGCAGGGCTGTGGGGGACTTGGCACGGAGCATGCACCCTGTGGAGAAGGCTCCAGCCAGTGCCTGCCCAGCAGGATACACACTGTGGGCCAAGTGCCCCTTGCACCTTGCTGGAGCCAGGCAGCGGGGAAGATTGTGTTTCAGGGCTAGAATTAGGCTGGAGGATTAAAGGGCAGCAGGAGCAGCTGCTCCCAGGAGCACACAAAATAAATAATTATAGGGACAAAGGGAGCAGGAACCACAACGAAGAAGGAGGAGAGCCCAGCAGGGAGGCAGCACTGGATCAGCTCAAGCTACCACAGGGAGAAGCAGGCAAACACAAGTCTTCCTCTGCTTGGCCCTCAGGTCTTGGCCAGGGAGCTCCTAAGGTGCAGAGTGAACTTCACTGTATGAGCTCAGCAGCCCCTTTATCCCTCAGACTTGAACAGCCTTTTCCAGTGGGGTTCACAGCATCACCAGCACCTAATATTCAAAAATCACACGTCAGGCCCCCCCAAAGTTATGGGACTGCCATAAAAATCAAGAATAAAAAAGATTTAAACAGTGGGTTCTTTCTCTTTGCCGTTTGCTTTCTGAGCCTGTAGGTGCCCGTGGGTCATATTTGCCAGATTTTGTCCACAACCTCAAGGGTTAGAAAGACATCTCTTTTAAATGAAAGCTGCCAGTCTCACCTAATCACATGGCTCCAGGAGCTGGAGCTTTAAGAAAAACCACCAGGCAGCAGAGTTAGCAACAGAGTTTGGCGCATGTGGGCTAGTTAGAAAAGGTGCCAGACTGAGCGCCGGAATTACAGCACAGGGACAACCAGCCCCAACAAGGTCCAGAGGTGTTCAGTGCCCCTTTCTCCCATGAGCCCTACGCCTTTCTCTTGAGTCTCGGGGACTCACTGCGAGGAAGGTTTTGGTTAAATGATGCTGGCCTTTGAGGCAGGAGCATCTACATTTTCAAAATATGAAACCACAACACTAAGCAGCTAGTTTAGGTTCACAAAATAGTCATGCAAAAGGCAAAAGTACACTTTATAAAAAGCGTGCTCCTGTTGGTACTGCCAGTTTCCAAGTCAATGACATGTGAACACTGCTGGGAGTGAGCATTCTTCCACAAACTTAATAGGCCGAATGAGCCTGAACACCTGACAACATTCACTGTGAGCAATGGAGCAGCTCCCATGGCGTCTATGCTCAGCTGACTTCTCTTCAGTCCAACACTCTTCAACACTCTAAACTCTCCTTCCCCAGCCCCGTTAGTCTGGTCCTGGTGAGCACCGAGTAGATGATCTGGGCAACGAGACATTTTGAACAAACATTGTGTAGTTAAAGCACAGACGTGTACTGAATGGTGAAAGGAAGAACCAGGACATCATCTGAAAAGACAGGTAATATGTTCAATTTATCCCTGACAAGCCAGGAGGTGGCATACAGGACCCTGCACACCTCTGGGACAGCAGCTTGCCGTAAGAGGGCCCCCGGCCACCAGGATGTACCTGCTCTTGGCTTCCACCCAGCATCCCACAGCCACAGCTTATTTTTAAAATAGTTTATTTCTGGTTTTAAAATATACATCAGTTTGAAAATCTCAGAAAAAACATGTTAGTTGCAGATGAACAGGCTGGACTTGGGACACTGAAAAGTGCCCCCCCCACCCCCCCAGAGCCAGTACTGCCAGACACAAGAAGGAGGGCAAAGGCCTGATGCCCCATGGACGCAGCCTCGGAGCAGGTTGCTCCTTCTCTTTTGGCGGCACAACATTCCCCTCACCATTTCTCTCGTGGGCTCTGCTGCTGCCTGGTCACACTCCAAAGGAAATGGCACCTCAGGACCATGGCCTGGACTGGGTCTATGGGCATTCCTTTGCTTCTAGCCTGATGTGATCAAAGGCAAAAGGGAAATTAGCTTTTGCCTTACAGGGACCAGCACACCAACTGCTTCTACAATCAGGTGGTATTCATCTTGGTCTGAACTGCTCAGGACAGCCAATTGCAGGGCAACCAGGGACCTTTGGGTTGAGGCAGGAGGGGAAGCACCTCTCGCGGAGAAGTGGAGGTGATCGGACCCACCTACACTAACCAGCTCAAGGACTAGACAGCCCAGGCCAGCCCCAGCTAGCCGCCATTGCTCCCAGCATGCACTTGCAGCTCAAAGCTAGGTCATGACACAAGTGAGGCCACCACGCAGCCCAGGAGGCTTGGAGTCAAGCTGTGCTGACCAGGTAGAGTCTGGGCCTAGGAGCCCAATCAAGAGGAGAGGCCCTGTGGCCGGGGCATGAAGATGGGGTGGGAGGAAGCAGCAGCTTGGACCTCAGCAGTGCAAGGAGGCTACAGGAGAGAGAGGAGCTGGGCTGCACTGGGCAGGGCCCTCCCCCACACAGAGGATTAGTACCTTGCAGGTTGAGGAGAGGCTCCCACCATTAGCACCAATTTGCTAGGGCAGCTGCTGAAATACTGAGTCCCAGCCCAGCTCCACACTGAGCTGAGTGGCCAAGAACAAGGCAAGTGCACAGGCAGCTGCTGTGACCAGAGTGCCCAAACCTACCCACACAGAAAGCAGCCACGGGCTGGGCCAAAATACAAGGAGAGGGAACAGCTCCCTTTCACAGGCCCTGCAGCCTCCAGGCTGGAGCTGAGAGCAAATCTTTGGCCCTGGCTGCCAACAGCTACAAACGCAGGGGCTTAGGGAGGGACATTGCCCCAGGGCAGCATCTTTTGCTGGGTGTTTGAATGGGAGCTTCCTTCCTGCAGAGAGAGGCTGCACCCTCCATACATAGTGAAGCACAGAGCAGCAGCTCGCTCTCACTGAAGGAGGACGCTACAGCTCCAGCTTCGAACCCACCACAGCCAAGGGAAGGGGGTCCCCAGGCCCAAGGGAGCAGCACAGGGACCATGCCAGTGTGCTGGGTTACACCTTCAGGGTGGAGAGGTAAAAATCCAGATAGGCAAGGGCAGGTTAGGAAGCTAGTAACTAGACCCTGGCGCTCTCTCTCACAAATAAAATATCTACACTCCCAACCTCTCCCCTTCCCCACCCCTGGGACGTGGAGCACAAACACTGAAAAGGAAAATCGTACCAACACTGAACACAAGGAAAATCACACACACAACTCCAGCCCCCCCAGTGGGGAGGCCTTGGAAGGGCACCAGAGCCAGCCCGGGACCCAGCCAGAGGAAGGGATGCACGTGCACAGGGGCCTTCCCAAAGGGCCACTGCTGAGCCATGAGGTACCGTGTCTGCATACGGCAGCGATAAGCCCTGCTCCCAAACAGGTCTCCCTCTCTCCCCAGAGCCCTTGCTGGGGCCCTGCCCAGAGGCAGCTTGCTATGGTCTTTCATTTATTGCTCTCCTGGGGTAAAATCCTGCCCTGGAGTCCATATGGCTCTGCTGGAGTAAAAAGACCTGGATGGGAAGCGGGAGCTGGTGGCTCCAAGGGCAGGACCTCACACCAAACCTCTGGGCAGACAATGGATTGGCTGTCAGCTGCTTTGCTCATTTATGCAGGAAGAGAAAAACAAAACATTTTAAAAGCAGAGGCCTGGAAAGGATTAAAATGAGAAGACGACCCAGGTGTGGAGAATCAGCACTAGCCAAACACAAGCCAGGCCAGTGCAACGGCACCCAGAGATGGAGAGACAAACACACAATCCAACCCACAGCATAGAAACCACTGTCATGGGAACGAGGCAGGCCAGCCTCGCTGAGCAACTGCTGGGGGCAGCTATGGCCCAGCCCCATGGCAGAGGGAACTGGGGCTCTCCCAGGGCATTGCCTCTGCATGAGCCACATGTTGGGCCAGGCCCATGAGCTAAGCAGCAGGGATCTGCAGAGGAAGCTTTAAGGGAGAGCCAGCCATGACTGCTGGCTGGTTTCCACAGAGATCAGCAGGGGGGAAACAAAAAATAGCAAAACAACAGTCCCCAACTCAATGCTTCTGACCCACAGCAGGGGGCCAGCCATCAAGGAGCACCCACCCCGCAGGGCAGTCCTCATGTCCCACTCAGCCTGCAGGGGCTCATGGGGATCAGACAAGACCAGAGCAAAGAGTTTCTATTTGTTGGCACCAGCACAAGTGCGCCCAGGGCCATGGGCATTAGCGTGAAAATGAGGGCATGGGCACCAGGGCAAGGTTGTGAGCATGAGTGTGAGGGCAGGCACAGGCCTCAGGTAAGGGCATGGGCACCAGAGTGGGGTTGTAAGATTGTGAGGGCAGGCACCAGATGAGTGGTTAGCACAGGCATGGGCATGCATGCCAGGGCGAGCAAGGCCTCAAGTCTGTGTTCTGGTGTGGTGGGTGCGGAACGCCAGCAAGATCCTGGCGCTTCCGGGTATCAAAACCAGAATAAATATAAGGTGGGAGTGGAGCCTGAAGCCCCCTGGGGCATGTGTGGCGCTGCCCTGTGGCGCTGCTCCCTGCCCAGCCTCAGTTGAGCAGGTTGCCCTGCTCCTGGGCCTGTGTCAGGCTGTCCTTGCGATGGAGATGGTGGACACCCATCCTCTTAGGGCTGCGGTGTGGCCGTCCTGAGGGAGGCTTGCTCCTGCATTCCCCGCTCTCCTCCAGGGCTCCCCCCGGGCTGCTCTCCTTGCTTGGTTTCAGCAGCATTTCCCTTTCCTCAGCTGGGCTCCCAGGTGAGCCCAGGTCCACATAGTCCTTGTGCTTCTCTGGCGGGGGGCTGCTGGGCTCAGTGGTGCCCCTGCCACTGCCCTGGAGCAGCTTCCGGGCTTCATCCTGGGAGAAGTCCATGCCGTAATCGGAGGAGAAATGGCTCCTGCGGGCTCGGGACTCAGTGCTGTCTGTGTCTACGCTTGAGTCCCGGCTCACGGTCCAGCTGCAGCTCTGTGCAGATTCCTCGCCATCCGAGTAGGCCGAGGCCGCCCTGCCCAGCTCCTGCATGGAGCGGCTGAACCGCTTCTGGAGCTCCGGGGCCATGTCACAGCTGAAGGAGGTGCGGCTCACCAGCACCTGCTCCGAAGTGGGCGGCGCCTTGTCCACAAACATCCGCTGCCAGTTGGCCAGGAGGTCCTCCTCCGAGCTGGCGGAGCTGGCAAAGGCGCTGGGGATCTGGGGTGGGCTGCTGAAAGGGCTGCTCTGCGAGGAGCCGTGTGCTCGAGCCGCCTTGGGAGACGGCTGGTAGGAGCAGCTGGAAGCTGAGTGGCGGCCCTCTGAGACAGGGCTGTTAGGGAGCGTCCGGTGCCGGTCACTGCTCTCGTCCTCGCCCTGCACCAGGCTTAGGGAGATGGCCTGCCGTGTGGCATAGGTGCAGTTGGGCAGGGGGCTGTTCTTTGGGATCCTCACTTTGTCCTCAGAGAACTCAATCACCTTACGCCCTGGGTACATGGGGTGGGGAGGGGAGGGCGTGGGATAGGGGCTCAGCTTCTCGAAGGCAGGCACCTCCTCTGGCAGGCTCTCTACACTGCTCTGTGGCTTGCAGCCCCCATTCTGCTGCTTCCCCCCTTCCCCTCTCTCCTTCCCAGGCAGCCCTGGGCTGGGGCAGGCATCCAGCAGAGCTCCACTCATGTCCACGTGCACAAAGACATCCTCAGCTATGGGACAGCTGCCACTGCTGGACTTGGCAGAGTTCAGGACCAGTGACTCGGGCTTCTCCAGGACTCTGGCAATCACTGAGGTGGGCACGATGTCAGATGGGGCCAGGGTATGTGCAGCCTCCTGCCCAGGGCCTGGGGACTCTTGGGTGCTGTGCAGGTGCTTATTGACCATGTCCTGCAGCTCATAGGGAAGCTAAGGAGAAAGAGAGAGGGCATTAAGCCTGAAACAGCCCCTCAGGGCCTCAGCAGAGCCAGGAGAGGCTGGGACAGAGCCACAAGCAGCACTTGGGAGACTGCAATACACTGCCTGCTCCACCCAGCCCTAGCTAACATCCCACACTTGCCTACCCCTAACATACTCACCTGCTCCCCACCACCTGGGCAGGGCCCAGCCACTGACATACATGCTGCCCTCCCCACCCTCAAAACAGGTTTGCCCCACAGGAGGAGTTAGCAGAGCTTTCCCAGCTCTAACTTCTGGCTGCAGGATGCTACTGCTCTCAAAGCACACAGGAGCCTGCCCCAAGCCTGACCAAGGGGCCCCATTCGGGAGAGGGAGCAAGGGAAGCCTGCTCACGGGCCTCAGGCCCATAGCTTATGAGAGTGGAGATGAGGCCTAGCTGGTGGGTGCTAGGCAAAGGGGCTATTGATCAGTGGAAAATCAGTTGGTGATTGCGTAGAAGTGACTGAACAGCCCCCACTGGCAGGATCTACAGCTCCCAGGAAGCGCACAGTAATTACAGCCCCACTGCCTTGGCAGCCTGCCCTAGGATCAGTATCGATGACTGTCCTAGCACTTGCTGGTTCCCCGGCCTGGTCCAGCTGCCTCACTGAGGCTTTAGCAGCTGTGGCAGAGCCTTGGCGACCCCCACACCTCACTGGGGGTTTAGCTTTTGGTTCAGAGCTTTCAACAACGAGAATAGTAACATTCAGGGCATGCCAAATGTTTCACTGCACCCTGGAGGCAGCCTCCTTGAGTCCCGGGTAAACTGGCTGCAGGACTAGGGTGAGCACAGACCTGCCACAGCCAGCCAGGCAAGCAGGTCGATTCCACCCTGCCTGTTAAATACCATGCTCTTTGGCCACACAAGCACCATGGTGAAAGATTAGGGTTGGGCTTTGTGGACCCCCCTCTTGAAACCCCCAGGGCCCCAAGCCATGGCACAGGCTGCTGCAAGAGGGATCCTGCAGTCAGACAAGTGGGCCCAGGGCACACAGATTGGGAATGGTGAGTGCAAGGTAGAAGGTCCTTGCACAGCTGCATTTTGCCTCAGTGGCATCCTAGTGTGGTCGAGCCCTCTGGGGGCAGAATTCAAAGCTCCTGTGAGGGGAGACAGCTGGTAGAGGTGAAGGTTATCCCAGCAGTAACTGATACGGTGACCTCAGGAGCGCTAATTTGAGACATGCTTGGGGGACAACATACCAGTCATGTGCTCACTCACAAAAGACAAGCACCAGGATTGGATGTGCAGGGCGCTGGGAGAGCCCTCTAAGGGAGCCCACGTGACGAAGCTTTATGGAGAGGTGATGAGAATCCTGAGGCTGGGGCCAGATCCCGTTCCAGGGGGAAAAAGAAATACCAATACAAACATGGGCTCCTCCCTCACGCGCAGGGATGG
Organism: Lepidochelys kempii; assembly: GCF_965140285.1. Lineage (NCBI taxonomy): Eukaryota > Metazoa > Chordata > Testudines > Cheloniidae > Lepidochelys > Lepidochelys kempii. The sequence continues at coordinate 148,734,170 of NC_136382.1, read as the reverse complement.
GACATTCCCAGCCTAGTACTGCACTCAAAGCCTTGCCCTCCCTGGTGCCCTTCCTGTCGGCAGATCTGTGAGCTCCCAGGAGTGGTAAGCATACCCGAATCTGGCACAAGTAGCCGCGTCCGTGAGCCAGACCAGCTGCATTCAGGTTCACCTGGCCCCTCAGTAGGCAGGATGAGCCTTGCACGTGGCCAGGTGCGAAGGGGGAGAAGACAAAAGGGTCAGTGAGAGGCCTGCTCCTCTGCCAGCTGCCTTCAGGCACCCGACAGGCTATCGGATTCAAGGCTATTGTGCTGTAGACGACACTCGCTCCCTTGGAAAGGCAGCTCAAGGCTCTTTTTATAACAGCCCCCGACTGAGACGTGAAATGGAGCCAGCCTGAAAGAGGAGCCAGCAGAGACCTTGCACAGAGGGCCGGGAGCTCCTTACACCTTTGACTGATGCTCAGGGGAGCGGGGGTCGGTGGAACACACGGCAGCTCCCCCTACCTGCAGAGGAGAGTGACCAGGTGTGGAGTTATGGGCAGGGAACAGAGCAGCTGTGAGCCCCTCCCACACCCTGCACCAGAGCTGCTACTCACGTCAGCAAACTTGTGGTTCCTGAAGTGGGACTTGTTGCACTTGAGTAGCTGCACTGCGAGGTTACAGTCCTGCCGATATCGCTCCTGCCAAGAGAGCACACGGGGATGGGAGTCATGCTGGCCTCATCTGGTCCCTACACACACACACACACACTGCCAGCAACACATGTAGGCCCCTGCTGCCCGAGCAGACACCTCACTCACATGGGGGAGGGGAGGTCAGCCATCCCACACCAGGGGGCTCCCACCATTCCCCTGGGGAGGCTCCTTCTCAGGCCAGTACCTCTCTCCCACTCGGCTGAGAAGCTCCTCTCCATTCCAGCCCCTCCCTCCAAGTTTACACTGAGTCTGTAACAAGCTTCTCCCCCTCTTGGGCCTGACACCCCTCAAATATCTGAGGGTCCGTACCGTCCCCCACCACAGGGTGCTGTCAGCCAAACTGGAGAGTTCAGTGCCTAAACAGGCCCTCACAGCCCTTCTCTGAACTCCTGCCAGTGTTAACAAAGTGCCCAGAATCAAGTGCAAGACCTCAGGCACTGTGGCACCAAAGCTGCATGGAGGGACCATCCCTCTCCCGGCTCTGGGCTGCTCAGCCTTTAGTTTTGCAGCCCACACTCAGGTGGGCCTTTTTTGCTGCCACTTCACACAGCAAGCCCAGATCTCATTTGCTCTCTGCTCAACTTGTAGGACTCATATCACAAGTCATTTCCTGCTTTTTCCTGCTATTTCCTGCTTCCCCTCTCTATTATTTATCTGTCCTCACTGGTGTCCTCAGCTCCCCACAATTTCAGCCATGGTTAAGACTACAATTATGTCACGGAGGTCACAGAATCTATGATTGCCATTGACCTCCATGACATTTTCTGTCCAGGGGTTGGAGCTCCCAGCCCTGGCGGGTGGGTGCAGCTGCCCAATCTTGGCGGGACCTCTGCGGGCAACCCCCCAGCAGCTGCCCAGACATGGCAGGCAGTTGGGACTCCCCACAGCTACACAGTCACAGCTGCGGCCAGCAGCTGCAGGACCCTACAGCTACCAGCCCCTGGGGCAGGGAGACCGCAGAGCTCTCACGCACCGCAGTAGTGGGGGACCCGAGAGCCCCAGAAGCAGTTGGGTATTGAACCCACCTACCTCTTTTGTCAGGGATATTTTTAGTGAAAGTCGGGACAGGTCACAGGTTGCCGTGAATTTTTGTTTATTTCCCATGACCCGTCCATGACTTTTACTAAAAATATCCGTGACAAAAACTTAGCCTTAGCCATGATGAATGTCAGCCATGTTCTGCTTGCCCCTCCCCATTCATTAGTAAGGAAGTGATAGACCAGACCTTATATTAATCAGCCATGAAACTACCACACATTTCCCCACGTTGAGCAGACAGGCTGTGGACTGGACACTTACATTGAGCTCCTCAAGTTTATTGATGGTAGTTTTGGCATCTAGCAGCTTGTTAGTGAGCTCCACAATCTCCCAGTCCAGGGTCTTCCGGTCCATCTCTGCCTTTTTTATCTGGGGCACAGGAACACAAGATGTAAATTCCACCAGAACAGGCTGGCTTGGCCTCTTACCCCAGCTAACCCCCTGCATAACACACAAACACATTCAGCTTGGAAATAAAACCTTCCAGACAGACAGGTAACAGCCCCAGCTTTGCACAGAGGGAGGGTCTCTGATAGCACATAAAGCCAGCCACCTTATGCTGGGCTGCTCAGAATTCTTGCCATGTTTGTTAGTTACTGAAGTGAGGTGAGTTTGATCCTTTGCAGCCCTGTTGCTCTTCCTACCCTTCCTGCAGTGGTAGCATGCAGAGACTGAACTCCCTCTCAGCATTAGAGTCACAAGTGGACTGCACTGGGACTGCGGAAGAAGCTTGCACTGGTGCTTCTCTAGAGATATACAAAGGATTCAGTCCCTGCCAATCCAACACCTTTCACCAGCAGCATAGATCACTGTGTTTGTGACATCCAATCCTCTCCACCAGGGCAACAGGAAGCTGTTGCTCAGAGAAGCATGCGAGTCAATGATAGGTACAGCAGAAGTTGACTCAGCATCAAGAAGGCTCTGCTTTTGCATAAGAGCTCAGGGAAGACTCTGGGGCTTGCCCTGCTGTGAAAGGACCTGTCTGTGCAGTTTCATCTCGGTTAATTCTGTTCCCAAAGGGGAACATTTCCTCACTAGACTCCCCATGGGTTCCTGCTCAGAGGAAACAGACATGAAGGCTAATAGCAGTGGGGGGGCAACAGCTCAGAGCTCCTGATCCAGCTCCTGTACGTGTCCCAAGTCCTCAGGGCCACAGAAGCCCCGGAATCTGCTCTCAGCCTGGGACTAACAGGGCCCACTTGTGGACCAGTAGTGGTAGCAGGGCCCAGTGCGACAGGCAGTGACGCATGCAGGAACAGGGCATTTCCGAAACATGGATTGACTTTTTGGTAACTGCATAAATAATATTAACCCCAAAAGCTCCTAGTGCCAAGGGCGAGAACCGACCCTGCATTCTCTATTATGGACAGGTGACTGATGATGACTAGAACAAGCATCTGTTTACTTACAGTACGGGTGGGCCAAATGGGTTCACAGACGCCCACACCCATAACACAGTATTGCAGCCTGTGGGCATTATGCTTCCTAGCAGGCAATGCTCCATTTGGATCAGAAGCAAATGCTCACATTCGGCTGGAGCACTGCGTGCTAGGACCAGTCGTCTCTGCAGACAGCTGTTTTGTTCAGTAGAGGTGGAGCCTTTGGCTGGATGAGGTTTGGGGCCCCTCAGTCGAGGATGGTACAAGTGGGCCAAGTAATGTGTGACTGACAGTGAAAATGACAGGCTGAGACATGTGAAGAGGAGAAAGAAAAAAACCACACAAACGAAAAGACGCAACTGCAAAAATCCAGTTTTGGCTGAGAGAGGCCTGAGAGGTGAATGCGCCCAGAGTGTGCCAGCAGCAGCATGGGGAGGAGAGAGAGAGGGAGGGAGGGAGAGAAAAGAAACAGCCATGAGCGTTATGAATGCACACAATACACACACACATGCTGGCTCCGCTCCAACAGCCCCAGTCCCCTGGGAGTGATCCCCTGGAGTCTGCAGGGAGCAACACATCCCTGGCACCTTTCAAAGAGGTTGATGCAACATGACAATTACATTGTGGGGAAACCAAGCTCTGGTGCATGATAAAAGTGGGGGCTCAGCAAAGTACCCAGTTCAGGACAACAGGCTAGGCCTGGGAAGGATCATGACCAGAACCTCCCACATGAGCTGCTGTAATGCCTGGCCTGAAAGCCAGGGTCCCTTCCCTCTGTCCCAACACACCAGATTCCCCCACTTCCTCTCCCCAGAGGCTCAGCAGGTCAGTTACCAGGGTATGCAGCTTCTCCTCCAGGTCCTGATTGGTTCTCTGTGAAGCAGTGTAGCTGTTCTGTAACCTAAACAGAGGCACGAATGTCCAAGTGAAAAGGAATCCAGGCCATCAACTCAAGTTCTCTTGATAGCCTGGAATGTGAGAACCGCTCCTCACACAACAGGAAAGACTACTTGCTACAGAGCACACCGACATGTTAACTCTTTGCCCAGATTCTCTCTCTTGGAGGCTGTAATCCCTTCACTTCTCAGGCTAGAGTGGGTCAGTATTTGGACGGGACACCTCCAAGGGAAAAACAGGCTGTTGCAGGAAGTGGTGTGGGCACTCTATAGTACTCAAATGTGGTGGTAGGGAGTGCTGTTCTAACTAAGGTGCTGCCTTTCAGGTAAGACATAAAAAAAGAGAACCCAGCCAACTATAGCCACTGATTTCCCTTTGCATTTGTCAGGGTATTAACCCCCAAGTCCTGGCTAAATTCCAGCTCAGACAATTTCATTCTGCCTTTGTACTATTCAAACCGATAAAGAATTCTCCATTTCCTGCCTTAAACTGCTGAGTAGCATTGCTGTGCTCCTCCCCAGAGGTGGTTGCAATGTGTGCTGAGCTTTATCTGTAACTCTCCTAATCTCCCCATACCACATGCCTCAGGTTAACACAACACAGGCTCAGCCGCCTCTAGACAGCCAAGCGAGTCCCTAGGCAGAGGTACCCTGTCTCCCCACAGCCACATCCTCTCCTCTGGTGTTTGCCATACCTACGGAATTTGTCCTTGAATTTCTCCAGCTCTTCGCGGTTCTGGCCCAGTTCCAGCTCCAGGTAGTCCTGGCCGGACTCCAGTTCCCTCTCCATCGCCTCCATCTTGTTAGTGACATAGGCCAGCCGCCGGCGCAACTCCTCGTTCTCATGCTGCAGCAGCCTGAGGCACACAGAGCAACAATGCACCATTCAGTAAGCGATGGGGGCTGCAGTCCTCAGTGCAGACACCCAGCGTCTAAGCTCACTTCAGGGCCCTGAGAAGCAGAGACCCCATATAGACAATGATGATGCTCCCAGGTGGTTGTGGTGGCACCATCCAAACAGGTGCTAATGGACCCCATCCCCTTTCCAGCTTAGCTGTTGGGGAGCATGCGGGCATTTCACACGCAGACCTCCCCTGTGAACGGAAGTGATTCTTTAGGCTCAGATCTCATCCCTCCTCTCACACCCACAACGGGACGCCATGAGGAGTCCGATGGTGTCTGAAAGATGGCTGTGTGCATGCACTGCCCCCGGAGGACTCAGTTGTTCATCTGGACTCTCAACTATTGTTCTAAGCCCCAGGACAAGGACTTTGGGAGGAGGCTCTGCAGGTCAAGAATATGGGGCATTGGCCGAGCTGGGGGGAGCAGAACTGGACTAGTGGGGGGACGCTGAAGAGGACAGGAGTGAGATGCATGGACAGAGTTTGGGGGCAGTTGCAGAGCCCCTCCTGCCTTAGGTTGCTGTTGCTCATGCCGTGGGTTTTGTTTTTTTATGAGCAGTCAGGGCCTGTAGCAATAAACTAAACTGACAGGAGGGTCAAATGCAGCAAGAGGCATGCGTCTCTGCTCAGCTGAGAAGATGAGAAATTCAAGCCCTTGCTTCCTGGCAACACAGGTTGCTCTCTACTCTTGGAACCAGGGGCAGAGAAGCATAAGCAGCCCTGCTATCCATGACACCAGCTCCCGCTCAGGTTGCAGCATTTGGATAAAGTCCACTAGCCAAATGGGCTGCACAGCTTAGGTGTCCCTCCCTGGAAATTGAAACCCACTCAATAATTTATCCCAGCCCATACTGCAGGAGTTGGAGGTGAAAGAGGCATCACAAATCCACAGCCCCAACCAAAGCCCTAACCCTAAACATGCAGTAAAGCAGGAGTCCCTGCAATTGCTGGGCCAGCAAGTGGGGAGCTCGAGCTGCGGAGGGAAGCATGGGCAGCATACGCGTTATGGGGAGATGCTGTGGCAGCCTCAAACAAAGAGACTCACTCCTGCATGTGCGCTTTCACTGTGCTCAACTGTTCAGAAAAACCTAGAAAATACAGCCTCTCTCTAGCTGCGTCAGTTTGTTCTTCACTTGGGATTTTGAAGGGACTGAGATCTTCAGAGCTGCGTCCTGCTAAGATTCTGTCTGTGCAAAAAGTTTTCATTCACAGTCACCAGGGGGAGCTCACACACTACAGTGAGTCACACCAAAATGGTATATTTGTGGCACCTTAGAGACCAACATAAGCTGTAGCTCATGAAAACTTATGCCCATTAAATTTGTTAGTCTCTAAGGTGCCACAAGTGCTCCTCTTCTTTTTACCAAAATGGTAGCGCTTTGAGTTTTTCTCCCTTTGACGGTGAAGAATAGATGTTTAGAATCAGGAGTGTTTGCCCCACCACCTCAAACTGTAACAGCATTCAAGGGACCCTGAGATGGGTCTCCTAAAAGCATCCCATCTGCACAGAGCTCTAAACTGTCCTTTCAGGGAATGCAGAGAACCACGGCAAAACTTGGCAAGTGGGAGCAGAACAGAGACACACCTGCCCCAGTCTCTCCAAATGGGCCTAGCTTCTCAACAGAAGGGAAACCCACCATGCAGATTCAAAGGAAGCTGGACAATGGGAGGTGGGAATCAGCACACACACAGCTGCAGTGAGATTGGAGCATGAGTAGGGAACAGGACACTTACTTCATCCTTTCTGCATCCGTCAAGGGCTCCTGTGGTGAGAAGAAAACAGCTGTAAGAACCTCTCAAAATAGGTGTCAGATTCAAGCAAGTACCAAAGGGCAAGATTTTGAGAAGTGAACTCCTCCCACCTCCCTGACAGCTCTGGGCAGGCCATGTCGTGCATAGCTAGCACTCTCCATGCACTGCTTCTCAAACTAGTCAATATCAAGAGAGACCACATGGTTTATTTCAGAGTCAGCAGTAGTCTGGGTTAAACCAGAGACCTTCACAGAGAGCCTGCAACTTCCTTCCCCCCGTGCTACAAGTTCAGAGACCCCGCAGTCATCACCCCACAGCTGCTGCCTCAATATTCAGCAGCCCCACAATGTCTGGGTGGTTAGGATGGGAGTCTCGTGGACCTGCATACACAAACCTATGATCCCTTCACTGTGGTGGTAACACCCCTGTAGATAATGAAAGAACTGCTCTAAGTGGCTGAGGAGCTGGGAAGCACCTTTTCCATTTGCTTCACCCAGGTAACCCCAGATGAGGATTCCTCTGTGCTCAGCTCAAGCTGGTTACTGGAACCAGGCTCCTGGGTGAACCTGGACACAAAAATAACAGGCAACATGCTAAAGGCCAAGCAGCCCAACAGAAGGGCCTACAGTGCTGAGAGCAAGTCACCTGCGCCTCTCCAGCAGGCACTCCCATAACACCAGAGCTCCGGCACATAGGCAGGGACAAGGGAGTGGGTATGAGCAGCTTAGCCTCCCCACTCTGTGCATTTGATGTGCTAGACCAGGTAACAGAAGCTGCCTCTCAACATGCCTCACTTGTGGCTGGGAGGAGAATTCCATCTCCAGAGCCAGTTCGTGCTAGCAAGGATGGCCCTTTCTGGGAAGAGGAGGCTAACCCTGGAAGCTGGAGGTTTCTCTTTGGAAAGCCCAGGTTGTTTTCAATTACTTGAAACAGCGGCTTTGGGACATACTGGATGGAGCCCTGGAGCCTTTGCTAAGCAAAGCACACAGGTCCCCAAAGATGACACTGCGCTTCAAAAGGTGCATATTAACAGACGTACAAGGTCCGCACATGGGACCCTGCCACAGAGATTTCCTTGGAACAGATTCAGTGCTAGCAACAACATGGTATAGAAGCCAGCCCAATCATGACCCTAATGCACAGTGGGGCCATTTCTCGCTCCCAACAACCTAGAGTGCACTGCACTGGCCCATGCTGCACATGGTGGCCCCATAGCTCTAGCTGCACTAGACATGCTGTGTCCCCGACACTAAATGCACTGCAGCAGCCTGCACTGTATACAGCATGATACTGTCCCAGTCCCAAGTGCACTTTATTAACTCATACCATACGCAGCATCACCACCCTGCATCTGTCTCACCTCTGAGGACTCCAGCTGATACCAGGCAATCAGGTGCACAAGAATCAGGCCAGGAGACGGGTGATTCCTGTTTAAATGAGTCAATGTCCCAGGAGCCCGCTGGGTGGATGGAAGGGAGGGGTTGGCAGCTCTTCCAGACAAAGACTCTACCTCAATAGACAAGGGACTTCTCACATAAATATGGGTCTGATTTACCAGGGTATCCACCATTAAAGCATTAGGAGGATTCAAAGGCCCGCATAGGGCACTAGACCATCCCGCTGTGTCCAGCTCTGCACACTGGTATCCTGCAGTCTGCTAGGCAGATTCTAAACTTTGGAAGGCAGACAAGCCCCTTCAGTGGGGAAAGAGGCACCAGCTGCTGCTTTTATGGCTAACAACTCCAAGGGGCAGCTGTTCCCTTCTCCCCTTTGAACAGAGGCACTCCACCTGGGTCACAGCTGGGAGCAACACAAACAAGGAGCAGGATCTGCAGCCAAACAGGCCAGCAGGGAGGCTGGAGGTTCAAGAGGCATTAGCACCACATATGTGTGTGGAGCACAGAAGGGCTAGGTCTGGGGAGTCACAAGGGCGATGCTCTGTCCCCTCTGAGGTCTTAGCATTTTGCTCTTGGGCACCCCTAACAGCCAGTTCAGGAGGAGCCTCCCAGTGGGGAACAATGGGGGTTGGTGTAAGGGGGGCTGGGATGAAGACTGTACCCTAAGTGAGCCTCAGAGAGCCCCTCACACCACTTGGGAGGTCAAAGTTGCTTGGCCAGGCCTCCCTGAGGCAAAGGAGGCTCCACATTCCATAGATCAACATCTGAATGGATGAGATGAGAGTTCAGACACAAATGCCCTGCCCCTCACTCCCCACATCAGCGCTAAGGGCACCTCTGGGAGCCGAAGGGGGTGGCCATGGCCTTTTGGAGACCTCTGTCCCCATCCTGGGTGAGGGGCCTGGGCTCCAGGACTCTGGCACCTACCTTGTTTAGTGCTAGGCTGAAGGAAGGGGAGGTTCTAGGTGAGGCAGTGCCCTCCTCCTGGCTCCGGTGTGTCGGAGGGGAGAAGGATGCGCTCTCTAGGTAGCCTGGCTCTGTCATGGGCTTCCGGCCAGGTTTGGTGCCAAGATGCTGAGGCTGCACTTGCCGCAATTGGTGCTTGCTTCGGTCCCTCTCTCTGTCCCTTCCTCCCTCCTGACTGGTTTTCCATGAAGGCAACAGTTGCTGCTGCTGCTCAGAGGACACCCCTGCCAAACCCAGCTCTGCCAGCTGCTGCAGTTCATACTGGCACAGATCCACTACCCGCCTCTCCAGAGAGAGGAACTTCTCCTTGCTGTCCTTCCTCACCAGGATGGGCTTTCTCCTCAGCCTGGGGGCCCTCTCAGCCTCCTCAGGGGGCTTCCTCCGGCAGGAAGCCATTTCCAGACCCTCACGCTTCTTATCTGCCTTTCTCCTGCTCAGGCGGTGGCTCTTCTCAGCTACTCGCTTGGCCCCCTCAGGCTGGCTTTCCTTCTGACCTTCTGGAGTGGAGCCTCTCAGTGGGGAAGGAGAGTCCTGGCCTCCCCCTCCTGCTCTGGCCTCCCCCAGGGATTGCAGGTGGACAGGGCTCAGCACACGGTGGGTGATCTCATCCAGGAACTTGGAGAACTGCAGCTTCTCCTCAGTGACTTTCTCCTGGCGCTTGATGGCATCGGCAGTGCTGCTGCTGCGCTCCAGCGAGCGTCTCTCCCTCGGGCTGAAGCACAGCTGAGGGTCGCTGTACTTGCGCGAGCTGCGGCCATGGGCCAGCGTCTCCACTGAGCGGGACTTGCGCAGGCTCTCGGGGCGCACTTCCAGCATGCCCGTCTGCTTCAGGATCCCTTTGAGAGGCAGATGGGTGGCAGAGACCTGGAACTTCCTGGGAGCTAGGACCTCGGCAGGCTCTTTGAACATGAGGGAGCGTTCCAGGCTCCTGCTCTTGAAGGAGCAGGTCGGCCTCCGGCCTTCGTCTCCAGACACCACAACCGTCTCCACACTGCGGCTCATGAACTTACTGAGACACCCCTGGCTGGGGTGCCGGCAGTGCTTCCCGCTCCGCCTCCCTGCCTTCCCACTGTGCGGCAGCACAGGTGACAGAGTCCGGCTCTTCAGCTTCAGCTCCGCTCGGCACCCTGCTACCTCCTTGTCACTGCTTGACTCCAGGGACCAGGAGGAGGAAAAGTTAAGGTTGCGCACCTCAAACCCATCCACCTGTTTGAGCTGGCCTGCCTCGGCGTAACTAAACCCCGCCTGCTGGCGTAACGGCGCCAGGCCCTTAGCCGCCCGGTTATCCGTTACCTGACTCTGCTCAGCCAAAATCACGCCATCTTGGTCATCTCGAAGGATGGGCAGATCATGGCGGATCTCGCGGTGCTGCGGCGGTGCCTTGCGGTAAGGCTTCTTGGATGGAGCTGTGCTCGTCATCCTCCCTCCTGCTTGGGTGCGACAACTGGTCACCTGCCAAAAGCAGAAAGGGCAGAGAGAAGAGGGTCACCAGTGCCCCAGCCAGCCCCGAGGGCTTCCCAGCAGCAGGAGATCAAATACCCTATGCTCCCCAGCAGCTTCCCATCCAAAGTGCTGAGAGAGTAGGAGGAGCTGGCAGCCCTGGATCCTGGAACAGCAGCCGCGGCAGGGAAGGGGGACAGAGAAGAATTTAGCTGTGTCCTTCTCCCAGCCAGCGCAAACAGAGAGTTGGCACATCCTCCCCCCCCAGCCGCGTGCGCACGCTGACGTACAGCGTGTGTCCAGATTATATATAGTAAACGAGAACAGGCCTCAGAGCAGCATATTGATTGGGCTCTTTAGGAAACGCCTTTTCTAATATGGAAACTGCAAGCCTTACAGGCAGCAGCGACGGTCAGGGCAGGAGCTATTGATCTCGCACTGTCACTGCCAACAGGGGCTACAGTCACTAAATGAGCAGCCAGAGCCAAGAAGTCCTTGGCTTGCACTAGTTAAAGCCAGCTTGTTCCTGGGTGTCTTGAGAGGGACTTTCTTGGGATTTGGGGAGCTGCGACTCAGGGGAGAGAAAACAAATACAAGGCACCATCAAGGCACAAGATGGCAGCAGGGGCGCGTGATGCCACCCAGCCTTCAGGCAAGAGGCTGGATTATGCCATGTTCAGTAGTAGCACTATGAGGAAGGACAGATCAGTCACCACCCACCCCTCCGACCTGTGGCAGGCTCAGACTCCCAAGCTTCAGGAGAAGTGGTGCAGGATCTGAAATGGGGCAGAGACAGCAGAACTACAACGGCTCTCTGTGGACATGGAGGGGGCTTCTGCTTCCAGCCATTCAGAGGCAATTGCAGCAGAGGGCAGCACTCAGGAAAGCTCTTGCTGCCATCCAGGGTTTGCACCATTTCAGTAAGCACAAGACATGAGTGAGGCATGCCACAGGCCACCCAGTAATGAAGGTGCCTGCTGATGTTTCCAATGCCAAAGGCATATCAGTCCTCCCTTCGGGTGCTGGGGTAGGTAACACAGCTACCCCTATGCTCAGAACAGACTCCCTCTTCCCACCCTCATCGGCTGTCCTTCTCCTTGCCTTAGTCTCCCAATGCTGATAATCCAACGCCGCTCTGTGCGCGGGCACCACCCCTTCCCTCAGCACTTGTGTGGCATCTCCAGCTCCCCTGAATTCAGACTAAATTCTCTCCCTTGTGCACAGGAGCTGCTCTACCGGGGCAGAAGCTCTCCCAGCCTGGCTCCTTTCAGAGCATTATTCCCCCTCCCATTGGGGGAGCAGGGACCGTTAATTCAATGGCTCGAAGAACGCTCACAGTGCCCCCCCCAGCCAGAAAACACAGTTCCTAGCCTGCAGCCCCCAGAACACACAGTGCACAACCACTCTCTTCATTTGTACGTCCCCACTAGTGCTCTGTTGTGTCCTGTCTGACACCTAGACTCCCACTCTCTGGGGTAAGGACTGTGCATATTCCTTGCCTGTACAGTGCCTAGCACAATGGAGCCCTGGTCCCTGTTGAGCTTCCTAGCCATTATATAAACATTCATCTCCTGTTGTGTCACTCTTTGCTTTGCCAAACACAGAAGTTCCCCTCAGATGCGTGGAATGCCCTCCTTGAACTGATTTGTAAGGCCACTACCCCTTCTTCTATCAAATCCTTGGAGCTCACCTTTGCTGCGATGCCCTGGGAAAGGGCAGGTTGATGGGGACAGATGAGGCAATTTCTAATAGCTCTGAAGAGCAAGTCTAAGGTATAGAATGTGTAGAAACACACACTCTGTATCCCTCTCCCTCACCACCTGGGCATCACTTGTCTTTGCAGAACAGGGGTAGGCAATAATTTCCTCAGGGGGCCCACTCCACACATTTTGGTAAGTCATCAGAGGCCGCATATTTCTACTATATTAATGAAATTTTTAAATTCTACCCCTCCACTGCAGTGCCATGTAATAAAATAATTCGTGCAAAAACTGAGGGTGCAGCAAGAGGTGTGGGGTCTGGAAGTTCCGGGCTAGTGCAACATCTTGGGGTGCAGGGTCTGGGAGGGAGTTTGGGTGCGGGAGCGGGTTTGACCTGGGGCAGGGGTGCGGGAGGGGGCGTGATGTGCAGGCTCTGGCTGGGAGGTGCTTACCACAGGCAGCTCCCAGCCGGCAGCACAACAGGGCTCAGGCAGGCTGCCTGCATGCCGTGGCCCCCACCACTCCCGGAAATGGCCGTCAGGTCTCTGCATGCCCCTTAAGAGGGCAGCGGGTCTCCATGTGCTGCCCACACCCACAAGCACCGCCCCCGCAGCTCCCATTGGCCAGTTTCCAGCCAATGGGAGCTGTGAAGATGATGCTGGGGGTGAGGGCAGCATGCAGAGCTGCCTCCCCCTCTGTTGGGGGCATGCAGAGACATACCAGCAGCAGCCAACTGCTTCCGGGAGCAGGTGGGGCCATGGCAGGCAGACAGCCTGCCTGAGTGCCCCGCTGCGCTGTGGGACTTTTAGCAGCCTGGAGATCGTGAGGACAGAAGTGTTAGATGGGCCTGATCCAGCCCACGGGCCATATTTTGCCCACCCCTGTTCTAGAGCGTAAGCACAGCACCCAGCAGAACGAGCCCCAGTCCTGACTAGAGCCTCTTGGTGCTACTCTGCAAGACAAACACCAACGCTGCTGGGAGGTAACCACTGGGGCCTGTTCCTTCTGCTGCTCATTGCAGGAGCTGAGGCACATCGGCTGGGTGATAAACCTGCCTTGCTGGAAAGGCATTCCTTCTCCTCAGAGAGAGGGGCTAAGTCCTGACTGAATGGCAGCTCATGTTAGCCACGCAGCAGCTAGGTGACCGAGAGGGGTGTTCTTGTTACCTCCTTCCACATCTAGGAAGCATGGACATGTGTTAGTGCAGATGTTACCCCACAGCAATCTTTGTACCCCATGACAGCTGGAGCACTTACCAGCCTGCGCTCAGAGTTGAAGTCTCATGTAGGGGGACACTCACTCAGATGCCCTACAGGTGAGAACACAAAGAATTTAACAACCCCCGCCCAGAGACCACTTGCATGCCCCAGCCCACCCAAACAAATGGGTGCCTGTGTCTGGCTGCAGCACTCCTAATGCTCTGCTCTCATGTGTCTGTGGGGGACCATGTGATAGGGGAGAGAACTGGTCCCCATCTGTGAGCCCCATGGGAACTTCTGCTTCAAGGCTCATACTCAGCAAACAGAGCAGGGACAGCCAGAGGAAGCTGGGCACTCCTTGCTCCCCAGTCCCCAGGCTTTGAGAGCCCTTGTTACTGCCCAGTCACAACCCTGTTTTAAAATAAAGCATATATAAGTTTCTGAAGTGGCAGGCCCTTCTCCCCACACAGCCCAGAATCTCCTTGACAGGTGGGAAGCCCCATGTCCCCTGAGATGCCGCAAAAGCAGTCTAGCAGAATCTACGCTCTGACGCTGAAGGCACGTTTCTAATCCTTTGGAGTGGGTAGAAAACTTCCCAGTGTTACCCTGGTGCGGCACTTTCCCAGAGCCAAAACAATGGCTCTAAAAGCCCACTCCTGCTTCCAGTGATGGCAAAAGCAAGCCACTAGCAGGAATGGGGCCCTTAAGAGCATGACACATTTTCCCATTCACCTCAGTGGGAAGTTAGCACTGAACTCGCACAATGCTGGATTTGGCAATATTAACTATTTCCCTGCTGAGCATTTTAGCAGAAACATTTAGCTAATGCAGGTATCCAGCATTATGGGTTGCATTGGTGGCACCTAACAGATTCTTATTCAGATCAAGAGGGGGTATTGCATACTGGAACGGCTCCATGGCCTCTATATAAGAAAGAAGAGCAAGCTTCTTTTAGAATTCCAATTTAGACACATGAGATGCTGTTCTCTGGCTCCTGGCAACAGTCACCACAGCTCCAAAGCCCTCTCTGTTCTACAGGGGTCTCTGAGGTGATGTGCTCCCAGACAAACACACACAGTAGAAACATAAGGAGACTGACACCCGCCTGCTCTGAAGGCCAGAGCCCAGGTTATGCAACCATCACAACAAAACATATTGAGATACTCTGGTGATAGGAGCCAGACAGTCATTTCCTTGCACCGCCCCAGGCACTACAGAAATTCCAATGGGGCCCTCCCTTCCCCATACACCTCTGCTGCAGACCTTTCTCTCTCCATGGCACCCAGCCTGAGGAGGTGGGGACTGGAGCGTTTGTACACATGCAGAGGGAGAGTCATACACAAGGCGAACGGAACAGGCAGGCAGCAGCGACTATGCAGAGCTCTGCTGAAACAAGTTTAAGAGATTCCCCTGGCATTGGCCTGGCCCCAACAAGCTGGCTGGCCCTGTTCCCTACTACAGTGCTGTCCTTGGGCCCCAACTAGTACAGGAAAAACAGCTTCACAATGGCATAGCTACCCCTCCCCAGGGCCCCAGCACAGCTACAAGACAGAGAGAGACAGACCAGCTCAGTACAGCTCATACCTACTCGGCCACAGATAGGAGACTCCAAGCAGGGATGCAAAAAGAAAAGGAGTACTGTGGCACTTTAGAGACTAACCAATTTATTTGAGCATAAGCTTTCGTGAGCTACAGAAGTTCTTGTTAAACCCTGGATTTGTGCTGGAAATGGCCCACCTTGATTATCATACACATTGTAAGGAGAGTGATCACTTTAGATAAGCTATTACCAGCAGGAGAGTAGGGTGGGGGGAGAGAAAACCTTTTGTTGTGATAAACACCCATTTTTTCATGGTTTGTGTGTATAAAAACATCTTCTGTATTTTCCACAGTATGCATCCGATGAAGTGAGCCGTAGCTCACGAAAGCTTATGCTCAAATAAATTGGTTAGTGTCTAAGGTGCCACAAGTACTCCTTTTCTTTTTGAATACAGACTAACACAGCTGTTACTCTGAAACAAGCAGGGATGGGCTCAGAGCAGCTCCTGTTGGGTCAGCTGTGGCACTGACTGCTGGCAGATGACAGCTCCAAATGACTACCACCAGTTTGGCATAGGAAGGCTCCCTCTGGTCTCACCTGGTACAGCTGCTATGAATGGCCTAAGAGAGTCCTTGCTGAGGTCTCCACTGCAGGGACGTTCAGAAGGCTCAAGCTAAAGGTCTGGCCAACTCT
This sequence comes from Lepidochelys kempii, assembly GCF_965140285.1. NCBI lineage: Eukaryota > Metazoa > Chordata > Testudines > Cheloniidae > Lepidochelys > Lepidochelys kempii. Next base: position 148,718,592 of record NC_136382.1, on the reverse strand, counting down.
CAGCTGGCAATTCCTCAGTCTCACTGTGACTATCCTCCTCCCTTCCCTGGTATCTAGCACCTCTGCCATTCCTCATTCTCACTCCATTTGCCTGACCCCCGGGGTGGGAGGAGGACAACCCCACCTTGAATTCCTAACCCACTCCACAGTCTGAAACAACTTCCAGAGACATTCTCATCATCCCCCAAGTAACTGTCCCTCAAAACAAGGACTCACAGATCCAAAGCGACGTCCCGTCCAAACATCTCCCGGTCCACCTGCCTCCAAATCAGCTCTCCCCTGGTGGCATCTGGCAGCATCTGAATGGCTTCTGAAACACGAGAAAGGAAACTTGGCGTCAGTCACCTATCAGCATCACATATGGACTCACATGCGTGTGCGCCCAAATACAGCCATGCACCAGGGCTGGAGTCTGCAGCTTCAGGAAGCTTCCCCGTGGCAGGATTTCACAGTACAACCGGCTCATTGCCTCCACTGTGTCCTGGAAAGGGAAGGGCTTTCCAATTATCCCCTCATGGAGCAGGGAATTCCAAGGAGACCAGGAACTCCAGTGCCACCAAACAAGGAACAGGATTGCTAAATGGCCGGATGCGTCCCTCAGTACAGCAGTGGCTTTTGGCAGAATGACTCCAGGAACGACAGCAGAGTTGCACCTCCTCCCTTGATTTTATTCCTATACAGTGTGGTGTGTGTAACCGCTCTCACTCTAAGAAGTTAGTAATTGCCACAGCGGCCCTGGGGGAGCAAGTGGACTTTCATAATCCTTCACCAGCAATATGGCTGGGGCCCTGGAGGCATAATATCTAGGTTGTTCCTTTGCGCTCCAAAATCAGAGGGGAGGATTCAGAGGAGCGACTCTGAAACAGGCCTCAGTTCAGAGTGGAATGGAAACGCCAGCTGACACATGGGGCTGTTTGTTCTGAGGGAGGGGAGGATGGACTGCTGAAAGGCATGCAGATAACAGCCAGAATTGGGCACACAGCATGCACTGATTCTGCCCCATACTCACCAAGCTGTCAGCAATCCTATCTCGGGTGCAGCCCTGATACTGCAGCCAAGTGTGTGAGACCCAGAGCATCACAGCTTTGGCCTGAAGCCATAGAAGGAGGTGGCTAAGAGCCAGGTCTCTGGCCACTCTATTAGACTTGTATTGCAATAGGAAACTTAATCTCCCAGTCCCTTTTATCTGTCCTCGCTATCTCTCATCAGCAGGCAACGCTCCTCAAGAATTAAATCCCTCCCCCCTTCTGGGCTGCTGTCTGCAATGATGCTGATCCCATTTCAGAGTCCACTGAGAGATGCAAACATACTGGGAAGGATCATATGGGGCTGTCATTGTTCCAAGACAGTCTCCCAGTGATCAGATTCAGCGGTGGGCATGGTCACCCAACACTCAGAGGGACAGAGGATTTCAGGGTAACAGAGCAATTCATTCTATTTGTACAAACTGCTGGGGAATAGTTCTCCTCTCCCTCCCCTCCCCCGCCCACACACAAGGGGGTGGGGGTGCACATCTTCCCCTTTAGGCAGAGGGAGCCCAGGGCTCTGAAAGGAACATACTTTGCTTCCTACCCCAATCATCCTAACTGCCTCCATTCTCCAAGTTCTAATTCACAAGTGATGAGGTCCCCATGCATGGCTTCCAGCATTAACTGCATTTCCACTCCAGGTGCTCCCTTCCTCCTCCCGAACCCATTCCTATCTGCCCAAGTGACACAACATGATGATGCTGTGAAGTATCCCGCAGCTAATGCTTGCTCTGGGCATAGGGAAGTGCTAATTAGCTTCACTGCACAGTCGTCCTCTCCTCAACCAGAAGGATTGTCATGTATGATTTGGGGCCTGGGAAGGGGTAGGAGGAATCAGCATCCTTGCCCTCATCAGGAATGGAATGAGAACAGAGAACCGGAAGAGGAACTGCTCCCTGCATCTACTGCACAGGCTCCACAGAACTGTATTAACTTTCAGAGTAACAGCCGTGTTAGTCTGTATTCGCAAAAAGAAAAGGAGTACTTGTGGCACCTTAGAGGCTAACCAATTTATTAGAGCATAAGCTTTCGTGAGCTACAGCTCACTTCCTCAGATGCATATCATGGAAACTGCAGCAGGCTTTATATATACACAGAGAATATGAAACAATACCTACTCCCACCCCACTGTCCTGCTGGTAATAGCTTATCTAAAGTGATCATCAGGTGGGCCATTTCCAGCACAAATCCAGGTTTTCTCACCCTCCACCCCCCCACACAAATTCACTCTCCTGCTGGTTATAGTCCATCCAAAGTGACAACTCTTTACACAATGTGCATGACAATCAAGTTGGGCTATTTCCTGCACAAATCCAGGTTTTCTCACATCCCCCCCACCCCCATACACACACAAACTCACTCTCCTGCTGGTAATAGCTCATCCAAACTGACCACTCTTCAAGTTTAAATCCAAGTTAAACCAGAACATCTGGGGGGGGGGAGGGAAAAACCAGAGGAAACAGGCTACCTTGCATAATGACTTAGCCACTCCCAGTCTCTATTTAAGCCTAAATTAATAGTATCCAATTTGCAAATTAATTCCAATTCAGCAGTTTCTCGCTGGAGTCTGGATTTGAAGTTTTTTTGTTTTAAGATAGCGACCTTCATGTCTGTGATTGCGTGACCAGAGAGATTGAAGTGTTCTCCGACTGGTTTATGAATGTTATAATTCTTGACATCTGATTTGTGTCCATTTATTCTTTTATGTAGAGACTGTCCAGTTTGACCAATGTATACGGCAGAGGGGCATTGCTGGCACATGATGGCATATATCACATTGGTGGATGTGCAGGTGAACGAGCCTCTGATAGTGTGGCTGATGTTATTAGGCCCTGTGATGGTGTCCCCTGAATAGATATGTGGGCACAATTGGCAACGGGCTTTGTTGCAAGGGCTGAGAGTTACCAAAAGCAACTACAGCATTTGCTCAAGAAACTTCCTGAAAAAGCACAAGATCAAATCCGCACAGACACACCCCTGGAACCCCGACCTGGGATATTCTATCTACTACCCAAGATCCATAAACCTGGAAATCCTGGGCACCCCATCATCTCAGGCATTGGCACCCTGACAGCAGGATTGTCTGGCTATGTAGACTCCCTCCTCAGGCCCTACGCTACCAGCACTCCCAGCTACCTTCGAGACACCACTGACTTCCTGAGGAAACTTCAATCCATCGGTGATCTTCCTGATAACACCATCCTGGCCACTATGGATGTAGAAGCCCTCTACACCAACATTCCACACAAAGATGGACTACAAGCCGTCAAGAACACTATCCCCGATACTGTCACAGCTAACCTGGTAGCTGAACTTTGTGACTTTGTCCTTACCCATAACTACTTCACATTTGGGGACAATGTATACCTTCAGATCAGCGGCACTGCTATGGGTACCCGCATGGCCCCACAGTATGCCAACATTTTTATGGCTGATTTAGAACAACGCTTCCTCAGCTCTCGTCCCCTAAAGCCCCTACTCTACTTGCGCTATATTGATGACATCTTCATCATCTGGACCCATGGAAAAGAAGCCCTTGAGGAATTCCACCATGATTTCAACAATTTCCATCCCACCACCAACCTCAGCCTGGTCCAGTCCACACAAGAGATCCACTTCCTGGACACTACAGTGCTAATAAACAATGGTCACATAAACACCACCCTATACCGGAAACCTACTGACCGCTATTCCTACCTGCATGCCTCCAGCTTTCACCCTGACCACACCACACGATCCATCGTCTACAGCCAAGCTCTGCGATACAACCGCATTTGCTCCAACCCCTCAGACAGAGACAAACACCTACAGGATCTCTGTCAAGCTTTCTTACAACTACAATACCCACCTGCAGAAGTAAAGAAACAGATTGATAGAGCCAGAAGAGTTCCCAGAAGTTACCTACTACAGGACAGGCCTAACAAAGAAAATAACAGAACGCCACTAGCCGTCACCTTCAGCCCCCAACTAAAACCCCTCCAACGCATTATTAAGGATCTACAACCTATCCTAAAGGATGACCCAACACTCTCACAAATCTTGGGAGACAGGCCAGTCCTTGCCTACAGACAGCCCCGCAACCTGAAGCAAATACTCACCAACAACCACATACCACACAACAGAACCACTAACCCAGGAACTTATCCTTGCAACAAAGCCCGTTGCCAATTGTGCCCACATATCTATTCAGGGGACACCATCACAGAGCCTAATAACATCAGCCACACTATCAGAGGCTCGTTCACCTGCACATCCACCAATGTGATATGCGCCATCATGTGCCAGCAATGCCCCTCTGCCATATACATTGGTCAAACTGGACAGTCTCTACATAAAAGAATAAATGGACACAAATCAGATGTCAAGAATTATAACATTCATAAACCAGTCGGAGAACACTTCAATCTCTCTGGTCACGCAATCACAGACATGAAGGTCGCTATCTTAAAACAAAAAAACTTCAAATCCAGACTCCAGCGAGAAACTGCTGAATTGGAATTAATTTGCAAATTGGATACTATTAATTTAGGCTTAAATAGAGACTGGGAGTGGCTAAGTCATTATGCAAGGTAGCCTGTTTCCTCTTGTTTTTTCCTACCCCCCCCCCCCCAGATGTTCTGGTTTAACTTGGATTTAAACTTGAAGAGTGGTCAGTTTGGATGAGCTATTACCAGCAGGAGAGTGAGTTTGTGTGTGTATGGGGGTGGGGGGGGGGGAATGTGAGAAAACCTGGATTTGTGCAGGAAATAGCCCAACTTGATTGTCATGCACATTGTGTAAAGAGTTGTCACTTTGGATGGGCTATCACCAGCAGGAGAGTGAATTTGTGTGGGGGGGTGGAGGGTGAGAAAACCTGGATTTGTGCTGGAAATGGCCCACCTGATGATCACTTTAGATAAGCTATTACCAGCAGGACAGTGGGGTGGGAGTAGGTATTGTTTCATATTCTCTGTGTATATATAAAGCCTGCTGCAGTTTCCATGATATGCATCTGAGGAAGTGAGCTGTAACTCACGAAAGCTTATGCTCTAATAAATTGGTTAGTCTCTAAGGTGCCACAAGTACTCCTTTTCTTTTTGTATTAACTTTGTGTTTATAGCGCATCTGAGCCATGAGAAGGTCTATCAGCAACGCTCCTGACAATGCAGCTGCCAGCTCCAGTAATAAGAGAACAGTCTTGGCAGTACACTCTAAAGCCCAGCAAATTCAGACGGGGCAGGTAAGAGGGAGGACTGCAAAAGAGTTCCAGAGTCAAGGGGTACTTCCAGGAAATGTTCCCTGCTAGTAGTTTCCCTCTCTCACACCAAGGGGGCTCCAGCTCAAGCGTCTATGTTGATCACAATCCAGTTTTCTCAAGACAACGCTTCACTAGAGAAGCGTTCCTGAGGCAGCCAGACACCAATGGGCTACGGTACCCCGCAAAGCCCAGAACTCAAGATATACCAATGAAAGCTACCACTGCTGCTCTGTCCCATGCATTTAGTTACTACTGTTAATCCACCAGTTTCACTCTGTTTTGGACTGAATCTTTTATTTGAGTCCAATGAGACGGATCTCGTTACATAACACTCTGGTGTGTAACAGTTTCACTCTACTAAGATCACAGAAAATGAACTCTTTCCCATCTGCAAGAGAGCCAGAAAGTCCCCTCCCCCTGCCTTGCAGATATATCATCATCAGTCATAGACTCTAGCTGCCTCAAGTAGTGGGACTGATGCTCAAGACAATGGAGCAACCAGACAGGTCAGGTAAAAGCTGCTAGAATTTCATCAAGAGATCCTGACCAGGAGACTACATTAGCCTGACTGAGGCTAAAACAATCACCACAGACTGTTCCCCAACAGTTCAGCCATAGCAGGAGAGGGCTGCAGGGTATTAATTACAGGAAGTTTTAGCATCCAAAGAGGAAGGCTCTCTTTGGAAGCTGGCTAATCTCTTCAGTCAACCAGAGAATCCCAGTTAGAATTAGGTTCAAGATTCATTCTGCTACTAAGTAGCTTGTAGCAGGTTAGTTGCTCTCAGCACAGAAACATGCATCCCCCTACTAGGCTGGCTTTGCATATCCTAATGCTCGCAACACAGGTTGGACTAACAATGTTACACTGTCTGTCGCCTCAGAATCAGGATGGAATTCCATGGATTTTCACTCATTCCTTGCTCTTTCATATCAGTAAATCTTGATAGCTAGGTAGACAACATTGCTCCAAGCATGTGACAGGTCACAAGAGCGATCAAAACAAAGGGATCAGACTGGCCACTAAGCAATGAGCCCTACTTAATAGTTAACATTTTTCAAAGTTAATGAGATCAACAGAACCCTCAGATTGAAAGCTTTTGTTGTTGCTGAGTATAAGAAGGATCAGGAACATGAATAGGCTGCCTAGATAATGTGTCCCAGAAGAACCCCTTGTAAAGTTACCAGAATCACACCTCCCTCACAATTCCCCTCATCCCCTCCCACTCAAAACAGATCACAGGTTTTCTTTTTATTTATTTATTAAGTTTTAACAAGTTTTCAAACCCTTGCCATGTAAATATAAGAAACAAAACCATTACAACAGTTGCTTTTGTTTAAAGAAACATTATAGGAATATAGTCATCAGATCTTTCCATTTACCAGGGTGTTACCATATTACAGAGTAAGCATCATTAGTATTCCCCTTCTATAATATGCTGTTTCTAGATCACAGGTTTTCTAATTCAGCTGTAGTCCATTCACTAGGAACACATCCCATTACTTACTGCATTGATCGATCATCAATTTCTACAGTGCCTTATATCCCAAACCCTTTTATAAACTTGAACTGATCATCAGTGCACACTCCCGACATCCATCCACCACTGACAGGCAGCCACCTCTGGAGTGGAATGCAACAGCTGATTAACAGCTGAACAGCAACATTACACAAAAGGTTAAGACAGGAAGCAAAGAATCTGATACCCAACCAAAATGTAGAGATAATGCCAGTGGGGCAAGTTAAAATTTGACCAGGATACCAAAACTAGCATTCCAACTCTCCCTCGCTCTCTTTGTTTAATAAAAGTACTGAAAAATCTTTAATGGTTAGACTCAGCATTAGCTCAGAGAAGAGTGCCATCTACTGAATTATCTGCACCACTCCCTACTGTACAAGGTTTTCACTGAAGATATCCCACCCAAATACTGAACCAGATTAGCTTGGGCTGTGCTCTCTTCAGATCTCACAAGATGGTCTGGCTGCTGGCCAAGTAGTTCTCTGCTCGAGTTCCCAGTTTACATTTGCTTTCCCTCCCCTCACACATATGCCCCTGTTTTTAATCCCCTCCCCCGGAACAAATTTTCTCTTACCTGTGCTATCTTTAAAATGTCTCCTCTGCAGGCAGAGCTAAAGAATCATCGTTAGGCCTCATACTGAGACAGCAACAGCAGCAAGGCAGGGGCACTTCTGTTTTGGCATAAGCCTCTTGAAGGAGATACATCAGAGCATTCCAGTCCCTTGGTGAATAGTTCACAGAAAGCAGATGAGCTGTCAAAAGTTCCAGAGGATAACAGTGATGGCCCTGACAGCATAAAGTGAGTGTTGATCTGAGGCCTAAATCTCTGGGCAAGTGCTGGCAAAACACAGGAGGGAAGTTAGGGAGCCATTGTTCTAAATTCTCTCTCAATGAGCAGTGAGGAAACAGCTGCAGCAAGCAAACTGTTTGGAGAGCGGTGAGAAAGTGTGGGTGAACATTTCTGAAAAAAATCAACAAGCAGGAATCCCCTTTCCCAGTGCTCTGCCAGTTCTTGTGCTGTGTGGGTGGGCATAGGAGGGGAAGAAGAGGGAGAAAGAAGAAATCAGTAAACTGGAGTATGGAATCCAAAATAAGCCACTAAATCAGACAAACCAGGCACAGGTTAAGCTTTGCCTGGTCTTTCCTCGGGCAGCATAACATTCACTAAATCTTGTATAATCCACAGCAATCTAGATCAGCAGCCCCTCTGCTAGTCTCACAGTCTTGGTGCTCTAAGAAACCTAAACTCCCATAACTCACCCCCATAACAATATAGACGACCAACAGGATCACTAAAATAACCCTCTAGCACACAAGTTATCACAGCACTAAAGGATGTTCCATATTCTGGGTCTTTACATATTCACTGTAATACGCTGCCTCAAACATCCCCATCCATGAATGCTCTGCAGCTACAGAGAAGGCACCACAGAACTAGTGTTCTGTGTAGTACGAGAACACATCACCAGCCATCGGCAATATCAGGACGGATAAGCTGGAGTGCTGATGAGAAGCACAGTTGGGAAAGTAACTGAAATACTTCCCTGATGGACTGTATTTTCTAAATGGACAACCTACCCTACATTCTCAACTACTGAGGGACAATCTTTACTGATTGCTATATTTGCATTCCACAACGAACTCTCTGTTTAACTTTTCATGAGTAATGTCCCCAAATACTTGGATGCTAATATCTAAACTGTATTGTTAAATCTAATCTAAACCTTAATTTGGGTTATTGCTGGTTATGCACTATATGTATTTTATGACTTTTAAAAACAAACTTTGTATTTGTGGATAATCTAATGTACAGACACTCATTTCTTAATCTGTGTAGCATATAATTTTTAACATTAGCTTTAATAAAAATTTTAAATCTGTTTTTATCCCCTGGGGCTACTAAAGGAGATTCTTCCCTCCCACATAAAAAATAGCAGCTTGTAGCAATGCCCACCCAAAGTGAACATTACCGATTCCGTGGAAGCCTTAAATCCAATGCTGATGCTGCCAGGTGCTAAGCACTGCATGGCCAAGGCAAAAGCAAATGCCAAGAAACAGACTTGCTCTTAATGGCAGTCAGCTTCATTCCAGAGCTGTGGCACTCCAACGAGCCTGATTTTGGTCATTCACTGGTTAGATACAGTCCTCCGCTTCATACAGAAACCTGGACAGGTTGCACTAATTGGACATGGCCCAGTCTATTGTTGTTGGTTATGGAGGGAATTTTGAAGACTTGATCACGCAGTGTAACACAACCTAGGTACACAAGTGGAATAGTTACAGCTGCTGGGGGACCCATATTTGCCTAGTTCCTGATCTGGTTTTTTTTAAATCTCAACCCTAATAATGTTGCATTTGCTTTTGATGATTGATATTTTAAGTGTTTTGACTTTAACCACCGATTGACAAGTGTTTTGCACTTCAGCAGCATGTCCTACGTGAACATTAACAGATTCATGTTCCCCATTTCCACCCACCAGGAACTATCCCCATTTCACAGGTGGAGAAACTGAGGCACCAAGAATGGAAGTGGCTTCCACAAAGTCACAAGGTGAGTCAACAGCAAAGCTGGGAATGGACTGCAAATATGGTTTCATCCAGTGCTTTTACCTCAAGAAAACACCTCATTTCCATGAAGTTTGGCTTGGAAAAGGGAAGAGCCACAATTGTTTTGGAATTTACTTCAGAAAATTCATTAAAAACTCAGACGTAATGTTGCATTAGTGTAGGGCTTTTTGCAAGTAATACCTACACATACACACACACACCCTGTAGCCAGAAAATACATATTCTAAAGGTAAAGGAGAAAGGGCAAGCATGCATGGTATAAGCACATAACTGAGCTGCAGAGCAACGAATCAGAAATGCTCTGGGATCCCAAACAAGCGAAAATAAAGCATCAACTCTGACCCCCTAGCAGGAGAGGGATCTTTATACCAGGTTTAGTTCTCTCTGCTTCTAGGCTTTCATCCCAGAAAGACTTCTTTTGTTTTAATTACCCTTTCATCAGCAAATGGTCAGAGACATGAAAGGCAGAGGATGGTACAGACCTAGCTGTTGTGTGTAGATTTACAGCTATATCTGTATCTGAACAATTATGTGTATGTCCTTGATGCCATGTAAACTTTACAGCTGCTAAGGTCCATTTCTGGCACAATGGGAATGTCTCCCCCTTTCTCCAGATTCCACGCTGGAGGAAAAAGCACTCTCCAAAAGCAGGTGGGGATAACTAAAATGCAGCCTCACCTTCCTTGAAAGAAAAACTCCAAACACCAGTCAGCTGGAAGTCTTTCATATTGCCTAGGTGACATCCAATCATACTTAAAAGCATTTCTATGGAAACTTTAGCCATCCTCTCTGCTAGCCATCCTAGAAAGCTTGTTAGACTGGGCAATTCCATGGTCTATACAGCACTGAGCACACAGATGGCATACAACCTAGCGTAGCTAAAATCTACAGACTTCTGAGCTGTGTAAGGACAGTGAGATGGGCCTGTCCCCCTCCCAACCAGCCTGGACATCTCTTATGAAAGCTCCGTTCATGTACAGCCAACAATAGCTCTTGATAGGCTGGCACTTTGAGGGGAGATGCTGTCCAATCTTCCAATGGAGTGGGGCTGGTGGCCACTATCACACCACTTGCACCCACACCTCTCTTCAGTCAGGAAGATTTCCCCCTTAACACCCGCGAGGTCTCCACATCGCGGGGTGGCCAAGTGTTCCTCACAGACTTCTATAACACAGTCCACGGCCACTCCTTTCTCTGCTACTAGTGCAGTTCATTGCATGCTGGGACCTACAACTTCAATGCTCTACCTAGATCACAGCAGTCTGACCTACTGAGAGCAGTTGTTTCTACACACCATACATTCAGAATGAGGAGAAAAGAGATTGCTTTATAAAGATACACTCTGAGCTTAGCAGATTCAGAGCACAGGCCAAGGGCTGGAGCAGGCACAGAATTTTCCCCCGGCTTTGTAAGTGGTAGAGCTGTACGGTTATTGTAGCAGGGTGCAGTCCCAGAGCACGTCCCCAGGCAGAGCGGCACTGCAGTCAACCTGCCTCAGTTTCCCTCCTGGGTTTTTCAATGACTCTGCTTTCAGGCCAGTTCAGTTGCTAAAGCAACTCAGCCAGAGGGCAAAGCCACAGACGTTCACCCCTTCCAGAATAATCAAAGTTCAAAAAGAACACGCCAATCTTCCATCTCAGTCCTGAGTCAAGCACACAACTGTCTTCAACTCTTTGCATCCTGGAGTCAACTTCCAGCACTCCTGGCTCTGGTTTGTCCCTTCTTCCTCCCCTTAACAGCAGGGGTTGCTGCACCCCATCCAGTATAGGGGGAGCCCACACCCACCCTTTACCAAGTACTCCTCAGCTCTGGAAACCCTAAATAATGGGGCTGTCTGCTCTCTGTAGCCACAAGCTGCCCTGGCTTCTCCTTCCCAGGGCCTTTTCCTATATTTGCTGCCCCTCCTTCCTGGGCTCAAAGGTCTCCACCTTTGGAACAGGGTGGCCACAGCCTTCCTTCCTGGCACTGTGGCTGGCTTCCCCCAGCCCTTCAGCTTCTCCTTGGGATGAGGCTCTACAGCCCTCCTTCCTAGGTCTATGCTGTAGTCGTCACTGACTCCCTAGTTCACCCTCATCAGGGATCAGGTTCTGCTCCAGGGAGTCTCCCTCCAATTCTCTCCGGAGCCTAGGATCCCTCAAGTGAGCTCAGTGCAGTCGTTTACCGGCTGAGCATTACTGTCATCTGTCTAGGCACTTGGCCCCCGTTCCCAAGCTGTCTGCTGATTCTCCCCCTAACATCTATTCTTAACGTGGCCATGTCTTGGAACAGGGACTGACTGGCCCCAGGCCCCACAAGGGCCAGACCACTCTGTTACAGTTACCTTTTTTGTTAAGGGCCATAGTGTAATAGTGCCTTCATAGAACAAACACTCCGCTGGTCACGTGAGGGCTGAGGACAGGTGGATGTTGCTGTCTTCCTGAGATGCTGCAGAGGGTTGTGTTGGCCAAACCTGTAGAGCAGCTTGTTTGCTTTCATTCCTTCTGCTTAGTGTAGGCACCATGGGCAGGGCCCCAGGGATTCCATGATTCTGAGTTGCAGAATTTGCCGTACAGGGAAGCAACCACAGCAGTCCTACTGGCTACAGGAACACCAGCACTTAGGACAATTAGCAGATTTTATTGCAATCTACTGCCATACTGGGCTCCCTGCTTTCCTCTCCCTACTCCACAAGGGGGAGACCTAGCTATTTATGAGAGCAGTTTGCCACCGGAATAACAAGAAGGAGCTTCCTCAGGCAGTTAGGCTTTGGACCAGAACGCTGAACCTCAAACCCTGCAGATCAGCAGCCCCTAACCCAGTGTGAAAGTTAACCCTGGAAACTGAATTTAAGAACTGGCTGCGTGATCCCTACAACCGGTCTGAACTATGGCTGATGGGAAGGGAAAGGGATAGGGCCCTCTTACCTCCCCCCCCCCACACACACACTTACTTTTGTCCTTTTCACTCCAAGCCCCCTCCTAACACCTCCTAGCAAGCAGGAGGAGGTGGAGATGGGAACAACATAGTGACCCCAAATCCTACAAGACCCCCTGGTTTTACAGTAACAATCTGTATCCCAAAGCAAACTACCAGTAAGCTGCAAAGCCTGGAAAAATAAATGCACAGTGATTATTCCCTGTTAAAGGATGATAAATGGGGGACTAACTACCCAGATATCTGATGGAAAAGTTGGGGACAACTTGTTTCAGAAGACAGAGGCAGTAAGGAGGCGGCCAGCCATTTTAGACTTGATTCGGACCAACAGAGAGGAAGGAATTGGTTGCCCCTCTGAAGGCTGAAGACAATTTGGGTGAAAATGATCGCAATGATAGATTTCATGATTCTAAGGAGAGGAAGGAGTGAGAGCTACAGAATAAGGACAAAGGACTTCCAAAAAGCAGACTTTAGCAAACTCTAAGGACTGGTAAGTAAAGTCCCACGGGTAGAAGGGAAAAAGGAGTTCACCAAAGCTGGCAGTTTCTCAAAGAGACAATATTAAAGGCATGACAGCAAACTATCCCAATATGAAGGAAAGATAGAAAGAAAAGTCAGAGGACAAAATGATTATATCAGGAGTTCTTTAATGACATAAAAAGAAAAGGAGTACTAGTGGCACCTTACAGACTAACCAATTTATTTGAGCATAAGCTTTCGTGACCTACTTATGCTCAAATAAATTGGTTAGTCTCTAAGTTGCCACTAGTACTCCTTTTCTTTTTGCGAATACAGACTAACACGGCTGCTACTCTGAAACCTTTAATGACCTGAAAATCAAAAAGGAATCCTACAAAAAGTGGAAGCATGGATGAATTGCTAAGGATGAGTACAAAGGATTAGCACAAGCATGTAGGGACAAAATCAAAAAGGCTAAGGCACAAAATCATAGAATCATAGAATATCAGGGTTGGAAGGGACCTCAGGAGGTCATCTAGTCCAACCCCCTGCTCAAAGCAGGACCAATCCCCAATCCCTGCTCAAAGCAGGACCAATCATCCCAGCCAGGGCTTTGTCAAGCCTGACCTTAAAAACTTCTAAGGAAGGAGATTCTACCACCTCCCTAGGTAACGCATTCCAGTGTTTTACCACCCTCCTAGTGAAAAAGTTTTTCCTAATATCCAACCTAAACCTCCCCCACTGCAACTTGAGACCATTACTCCTTGTCCTGTCCTCTTCTACCACTGAGAATAGTCTAGAACCATCCTCTCTGGAACCACCTCTCAGGTAGTTGAAAGCAGCTATCAAATCCCCCCTCATTTTTCTCTTCTGCAGACTAAACAATCCCAGTTCCCTCAGCCTCTCCTCATAAGTCATGTGTTCCAGACCCCTAATCATTTTTGTTGCCCTTCGCTGGACTCTCTCCAATTTATCCACATCCTTCTTGTAGTGTGGGGCCCAAAACTGGACACAGTACTCCAGATGAGGCCTCACCAATGTCAAATAGAGGGGGACGATCACGTCCCTCGATCTGCTCGCTATGCCCCTACTTATACATCCCAAAATGCCATTGGCCTTCTTGGCAACAAGGGCACACTGCTGACTCATATCCAGCTTCTCGTCCACTGTCACCCCTAGGTCCTTTTCCGCAGAACTGCTGCCTAGCCATTCGGTCCCTAGTCTGTAGCTGTGCATTGGTTTCTTCCGTCCTAAGTGCAGGACCCTGCACTTATCCTTATTGAACCTCATCAGATTTCTTTTGGCCCAATCCTCCAATTTGTCTAGGTCCCTCTGTATCCTATCCCTGCCCTCCAGCATATCTACCACTCCTCCCAGTTTAGTATCATCCGCAAATTTGCTGAGAGTGCAATGCACACCATCCTCCAGATCATTTTTGAAGATATTGAATAAAACCGGCCCCAGGACCGACCCCTGGGGCACTCTACTTGACACCGGCTGCCAACTAGACATGGAGCCATTGATCACTACCTGTTGAGCCCGACAATCTAGCCAACTTTCTACCCACCTTATAGTGCATTCATCCAGCCCATACTTCTTTAACTTGCTGGCAAGAATACTGTGGGAGACCGTGTCAAAAGCTTTGCTAAAGTCAAGAAACAATACATCCACTGCTTTCCCTTCATCCACAGAACCAGTAATCTCATCATAGAAGGAGATTAGATTAGTCAGGCATGACCTTCCCTTGGTGAATCCATGCTGACTGTTCCTGATCACTTTCCTCTCATGTAAGTGCTTCAGGATTGATTCTTTGAGGACCTGCTCCATGATTTTTCCGGGGACTGAGGTGAGGCTGACTGGCCTGTAGTTCCCAGGATCCTCCTCCTTCCCTTTTTTAAAGATTGGCACTACATTAGCCTTTTTCCAGTCATCTGGGACTTCCCCGTTCGCCACGAGTTTTCAAAGATAATGGTCAATGGCTCTGCAATCACAGCCGCCAATTCCTTTAGCACTCTCGGACGCAACTCATCCGGCCCCGTGGACTTGTGCACGTCCAGCTTTTCTAAATAGTCCCTAACCACCTCTTTCTCCACAGAGGGCTGGCCATCTATTCCCCATGTTGTGATGCCCAGCGCAGCAGTCTGGGAGCTGACCTTGTTAGTGAAGACCGAGGCAAAAAAAGCATTGAGTACATTAGCTTTTTCCACATCCTCTGTCACTAGGTTGCCTCCCTCATTCAGTAAGGGGCCCACACTTTCCTTGGCTTTCTTTTTGTTGCCAACATACCTGAAGAAACCCTTCTTGTTACTCTTGACATCTCTTGCTAGCTGCAGCTCCAGGTGCGATTTGGCCCTCCTGATTTCATTCCTACATGCCTGAGCAATATTTTTATACTCTTCCCTGGTCATATGTCCAACCTTCCACTTCTTGTAAGCTTCTTTTTTATGTTTAAGATCCGCTAGGATTTCACCATTAAGCCAAGCTGGTCGCCTGCCATATTTACTATTCTTTC
The DNA here is from genome assembly GCF_965140285.1 of Lepidochelys kempii. NCBI lineage: Eukaryota > Metazoa > Chordata > Testudines > Cheloniidae > Lepidochelys > Lepidochelys kempii. Next base: position 148,703,358 of record NC_136382.1, on the reverse strand, counting down.
GACTCATCGGAATGGTTTGTCCATGTAACCTCAACAGGGATTCCTTGAAATACAGCCAGCTCTCCTGGACTCCTTTCCCCTTCATGTTAGCCCCCCAGGGGATCCTACCCATCCGTTCCCTGAGGGAGTTGAAGTCTGCTTTCCTGCAGTCCAGGGTCCGTATCCTGCTGCTTACCTTTCTTCCCTGTGTCAGGATCCTGAACTCAACCAACTCATGGTCACTGCCTCCCAGATTCCCATCCACTTTTGCTTCCCCCACTAATTCTTCCCTGTTTGTGAGCAGCAGGTCAAGAAAAGCTCCCCCCCTAGTTGGCTCCTCTAGCACTTGCACCAGGAAATTGTCCCCTACGCTTTCCAAAAACTTCCTGGATTGTCTATGCACCGCTGTATTGCTCTCCCAGCAGATATCAGGAAAATTAAAGTCACCCGTGAGAACCAGGGCGTGCAATCTAGTAGCTTCTGCGAGCTGCCGGAAGAAAGCCTCATCTACCTCATCCCCCTGGTCCGGTGGTCTATAGCAGACTCCCACCACTACATCACTCTTGTTGCTCACACTTCTAAACTTAATCCAGAGACACTCAGGTTTTTCTGCAGTTTCGTACCGGAGCTCTGAGCAGTCATACTGCTCCCTTACATACAGTGCTACTGCCCCACCTTTTCTGCCCTGCCTGTCCTTCCTGAACAGTTTATAAATGAGTTACACCTAAACAGGGACATAAAAGACAGTAAGAAGAAGTTCTTTAAATACATTAGGAGAAAGAGAAAAAGATGAAGGAAAACAAATACTCGACTCAGCAGGGCAGGAGAGCTAATTGATTATATCAAGCAGGCTGATGTGTTTAATACCTGTTTTCCTTCAGTTTTCACCAAAATGGTTAATTGTGCCCAGATGCTTAAAAGCAGGGCTTGATGAAATTCACCCGAGAGTACGTAAGGAACTAGCCGAAGCAATCTCAGAACCCAGAACCATTAGCAATTATCTTTGCAAACTCATGGAGGATGGGTGACATCCCAGAGGACTGGAGAAGGGTGCAAACAGTACTTACAGTTAAAAAGGGAACAAAGAGAAGCTGGTGAATTATAGACCAGTCAGCTTACCTTCCATATCTGGAAAGATACTGGAATAAATTAGTAAACAATCAATTTGTAAGCACCTAGAGGGTAACAGAATAGCAGCCATCACAAAAGATTTTTCAAGAACAAAATCATGCCAAACCAATCTAATTTCCTTCTCTAACTGGCCTAGTGGATGTGGGGAAGCTTTAGCTATATCTTGATTTTAGTAAAAGTACTCCTTTTTGTTTTTGCGAATACAGACTAACACGGCTGTTACTCTGAAACCTTGATTTTAGTGAGGCTTTTGACAGTCCCACATGACATTCTCATATGCAAACTAGGGAAATGTCACTGTCATACCAGAAGTCTGTATCTAGTGGGGTCACGCAGGGGTCTCTCCTGGGTCTGGTACTATTGAATATCTTCGTTAATGATTTGGACAATGGAGTGGAGAATATGCTTATAAAATCTGTGGATGACACCAAGCTGGGAGGGGTCTGGATGCACTTTGGAAGACAGGATTGAATTCAAAACGATCTTGACAAATTGGTGAATTGGACTGGAATCAACAAGATGAAATTCAATCAAGACAAGTACAAAGTACTACATTTAGGAAGAAAAAAATCAAATGCACAACTATAAAGTGGGGGGAAACTGGCTAGGCAGTAGCAGTGCTGAAAAGAATCTGGGGATTATAGTGGATCACAAATTGTGTATGAGCCAACAATGGCAAATATTCTGGGATGTGTTAACAGGAGAGTTGTATGTAAGACCCGGGAGGTAATTGTCCAGCTCTACTCAGCACTGTCGAGGCCTCAGCTGAAGTACTATATCCACTTTAAGAAAGATGTAGGTTTAAATTGGAGCAAATCCAGAGGAGAGCTATAGAAATGATAAAATGTTTAGAAAACCTGACGTAGGGAAAGGTTAACAAAATGGGCATGTTTAATCTTGGAAAAACACGACTGAGGGGGGACTGAGAACAGTCTTCAAATATGTTACGGGCTGTTTTAAAGAGGATGGTTATTGATTGTTCTCCAGGTCCACTGAAGATAGGACAAGCAGTAATGGGCTCAGTCTGCAGTGAGGAAAATGTAGGTTAGATAGCAGGAAAATCTTTCTAGCTGCAAAGATAGTTAAGCACAGGAATAGGCTTCCAAAGGAGGCTGTAGAATCCTCATCATTGGAGATTTTTAAAAACAAATTAGAGAAACACCTGTAAGGAATGGTCTAGGTTTACTTGGTCCTGTCTCAACACAGGAGGCTGGATTGGATGTCCTCTTAAGGTCCCTTCCAGATGTTCATGTCTATGATTCTACACAATTCAGCTGTAAACTCATTTATTCATATTTTTTTCCTAATCTCATTCTGCCACAGAGCATTGAGTCTGGTGCAGATTTCAGCACTACTGAACCACAAATCCAGGAGTCTCTAAGGGTATGTCTACACAGCCCGCAGAAGCAAGCCTCCCAGCCTGGGTTGACAGACTTGGGTTAACTGCGCATACGCTAGTGCTCTAAAAAGAGCTGTGTAGACCACCCTTTGAAGTTCCAACTCTGTCTGTACCTCAGACTCTGGAGCCCAACTCATTACCTAGGCTTCTTCTAGGATAAAAAACCTTAACACCCCTGCTTGCGGGGTGCCACATGTAGGGTAGGGTAGAGTGGTGTGCACCTCATTTCCTCTAGTTTGAGATTGCTCCTTTCGTGTCAACGGATGCATCCCTGAACAGTGCTGGTGCTGCATTTGCATCTGGACACAGCAGGATGGCCCGCACAAGTTGAACAGAAACAGGTACCAGCAGCACCTGATCTGAAGACTATGTCAGAGGAAAAGGGAAGCAAGAAAATGAAAACCAAGGCATCCCTAAAATTCTGTTGTTCACTGATCAAGGGTGGAGGCAGGGAGGGTCTTTTGCAGATGGCAGTGGTAATCCTCAAATACAGCAGCTTTGACTTGTGAGGTGGAATTTGGAAGTGCCTGGCCTGGGTTATGATCACAGACTTTGGGCCTGCTGGGAATTCCCACAGGAAGTTTCATTATGTGTAGCATGCATTCCACAGAGGCAGGAAGGACAACTTGCTGTAGAGACTGGAGGCTCACTCAGTACACATCAGAGGGTTTAATGAAGAAAGGAAGTTCTGTGTTCTTTCCACAAGACTTGACCCAAGACTTTGCACCTCCATATTGGCCAGTTCAAATGGAATCAGATTGCTCCCTTGGGCCATGGCAGATGGATCCCCCTGGCCAATAAAGACTTACGGCTGGACAGGGGAGGGTTGTACATGGCAAGGCTACAGAAAACAAGTGCCTTCTCCTGACAGCATGTTGAGCAGTGGGACAGATTATTATATATCTGTGTCCCCCGTCTACAGTCATCACTGAACTTCCAGCGCTGGAGTTATCAGTGACAGAGGCTGGTCTCTTCAGGTGTGTGTGGAAGAGAGTGGCAAGAGCAATTCAACCCAATGCTCATTTTAAATATTTAACTGTATGAAGACTGGATGTGTCCTCAGTGAGAGACTCACAGGAGTGGAAGAAAAACACCAAAACAACTCCAGTGATCACAGACTCTGGAGTCTCTACGTCTCCTGTATGTCTCTCACATACAGTTCGTACAGACTACACCATGATGGCACTAGACACCCAATCATCAACCATTCGGGAAAGAAGCATGCTGGCCACAGGGAATGAACCAACCTTAACTGGCCTTCTTGGTGTAAGTTTCAGAGTAACAGCCATGTTAGCTGTATTCGCAAAAAGAAAAAGGAGTACTTGTGGCACCTTAGAGACTACCCAATTTATTTGAGCATAAGCTTTCGTGAGCTACAGCTCAGTTCATCGGATGCATACTCTGGAAAATACAGAAGATGTTCTTATACATACAAACCATGAAAAAATGGGTGTTTACCACTACAAAAGGTTTTCTCTCCCCCCATCCCACTCTCCTGCTGGTAATAGCTTATCTAAAGTGATCATTCTCCTTACAATGTGTATGATACTTAAGGTGGGCCATTTCCAGCACAAATCCAGGTTTTCTCCCCACCACCCCCACAAACCCACTCTCCTGTTGGTAATAGCTTATCTAAAGTGATCACTCTCCTTACAATGTGTATGATAATCAAGGTAGGCCATTTCCAGCACAAATCCAGGGTTTAACAAGAACGTCTGGCGGGGGTGGGGGGTGTAGGAAATAGGCTTGAATAGAGACTGGAAGTGGCTAAGTCATTATGCAAGGTAACCTAAGTTAATTGTATCCAATTTGCAAATGAATTCCAATTCAACAGTCTCTCACTGGAGTCTGGTATTGAAGTTTTCCTGTTGTAATATTGCAACTTTCATGTCTGTAATCGCGTGACCAGAGAGATTGCAATGTTCTCCGACTGGTCTATGAATGATATAATTCTTGACATCTGATTTGTGTCCATTTATTCTTTTACGTAGAGACTGTCCAGTTTGACCAATGTACATGGCAGAGAGGCATTGCTGGCACATGATGGCATATATCACATTGGTAGATGTGCAGGTGAACGAGCCTCTGATAGTGTGGCTGATGGTATTAGGCCCTGTGATGGTGTCCCCTGAATAGATATGTGGGCACAGTTGGCAACGGGCTTTGTTGCAAGGATAGGTTCCTGGGTTATTGGTTCTGTTGTGTGGTATGTGGTTGCTGGTGAGTATTCGCTTCAGGTTGGGGGGCTGTCTGTAGGCAAGGACTGGCCTGTCTCCCAAGATTTGTGAGAGTGTTGGGTCATCCTTCAGGATAGGTTGTAGATCCTTAATAACACGTTGGAGGGGTTTTAGTTGGGGGCTGAAGGCGACAGCTAGTGGCGTTCTGTTATTTTCTTTGTTAGGCCTGTCCTGTAGGTGGTGACTTCTGGGAACTCTTCTGGCTCTATCAATCTGTTTCTTCACTTCCGCAGGTGGGTATTGTAGTTGTAAGAATGCTTGATAGAGATCTTGTAGGTGTTTGTCTCTGTCTGAGGGGTTGGAGCAAATGCGGTTGTATCGCAGAGCTTGGCTGTAGACGATGGATCGTGTGGTGTGGTCAGGGTGAAAGCTGGAGGCATGTAGGTAGGAATAGCGGTCAGTAGGTTTCCGGTATAGGGTGGTGTTTATGTGACCATTGTTTATTAGCACTGTAGAGTTTAGGAAGTGGATCTCTTGCGTGGACTGGACCAGGCCGAGGTTGATGGTGGGATGGAAATTGTTGAAATCATGGTGGAATTCCTCAAGGGCTTCTTTTCCATGGGTCCAGATGATGAAGATGTCATCAATATAGCGCAAGTAGAGTAGGGGCGTTAGGGGACGAGAGCTGAGGAAGCGTTGTTCTAAATCAGCCATAAAAATGTTGGCATACTGTGGGGCCATGCGGGTACCCATAGCAGTGCCGCTGATTTGAAGGTATACATTGTCCCCAAATGTAAAATAGTTATGGGTAAGGACAAAGTCACAAAGTTCAGCTACCAGATTAGCCGTGACATTATCGGGGATAGTGTTCTTGATGGCTTGTAGTCCATCTTTGTGTGGAATGTTGCTGTAGAGGACTTCTACATCTATAGTGGCCAGGATGGTGTTATCAGGAAGATCACCGATACATTGTAGTTTCCTCAGGAAGTCAGTGGTGTCTCAAAGGTAGCTGGGAGTGCTGGTAGCGTAGGGCCTGAGGAGGGAGTCTACATAGAGATCTTGTAGGTGTTTGTGTATGTAGACTCCCTCCTCAGCTATTACCAGCAGGAGAGTGAGGTGGGGGGAGAGAAAAACCTTTTGTAGTGGTAAACACCCATTTTTTTCATGGTTTGTATGTATAAGTACATCTTCTGTATTTTCCACAGTATGCATCCGATGAAGTGAGCTGTAGCTCACGAAAGCTTATACTCAAATAAATTGGTTAGTCTCTAAGGTGCCACAAGTACTCCTTTTCTTTTTGGTGTAAGTTAAAACCCACCACACATCCAATCCTTTTGGAGGGAACAAGCACGAGTTATTTTGCTGCAGCTATTAAGGCAATGTTGCTGCTAGGACATGCCCCTGGAGTGACTCCGTTCTGCTCTGCTCTCCCACTGCATTCCTCAGGTTGTTTAACATGGATTTGGCTCCTTCGTTTCCACAAGTAAGGAGAAGCCTGAATGCTGACTGCCATCTGCAAACACAGCCCAGGCTCCACCCCCGCATGCCTGCAGGCCACCAGGTGTGGCCAGAAATGGCACAAGCTACACACCAAACACACCTTTGATGTGGAGCTGAAAGCATGTAGCCACAGGGCACAAAGAGCACGCCGCCTGCTGCCGTGCTGACTCGCTGTGCAGGAATGCGGGCTACAACCACAGGACAAGACAGACAAACACGGTGCATTCCACACCAAAAAGGGAAAGAAAACAAGCAGCTGAGCCCACATGCCCTCTGCATGCCCACATGACCTCCCCACACAGGCCATGCCACCTCCAGAACCTCCACCATGGCCTCAGTCCCAAACCCAATCAACCAACAGGGAGTAGGAGCCCCATGTAGCTGCGAAGCAAGGGAAATAGCATAGGACAAGAGAGTTAATAAAGCAACCCACAGAGAAAGGGGAAGAGACGCTGTCTGGGCTGGGAAGTGACTGAACATCAGAGTTCGTAGAGTAGCAGGGAAGGGAATTTCCCTGTTTTCCTTATATATAAGTCAACAGACAAACCTGTGAGTGAGTCTTGTTAACAGGAGCAGACAGAGCTGAACTCAAGTGCAAAGCCTGAAGCTGAATTCAGGTATGAAACAAGTCAGAAGGGCTGGGCCTTGGGCCTCCCGTAAGAGACACCAATTTCCTTTTTCTAGGGTCCACTTTCACACACATCCTTCCCTGGAGATACAAAACCACTCCCATTCACTCTTACGCACACACACCCTACCCCAACATCCTTTCACACACACTGCCAGCACAAATTGATCTGATCTCAGTTCTACTCAACTCCTCCGTCTCTAGGTAGGCACACGGCCACTTGTATTAACATGAGGAGAACTCAGTCAATACACACAAAGATCTCAGATGCCTGGTAACCTCTGCCTAAGGTGATCACTTCTCACAGAACCCCACCTTGCTGGATAGAGTTACAAACAAGTCCTGGCTCTCTAGCCAGGGAACTGCTTCTCTTGCCCCTCAACTGAAGCCCTGCTCCCATGTTAGGGAGCCATTTCAAAGGGAAAAACAATAAGAATGATCCCCAAGAGGACACGAGTGGCCAGCATCCCCAAGCAGCCCAGGTTTAGCTGACTCTCATATACTCTGCCTTTCTGTTTCTTTTCTTTAAACTCAAAAAGAAGAATCACCAGCCCATTTTGTCTATCAAAGTGTGGGCAGCTATGGAACTTAGTGATCAGTACTCTCACTACCAGGCTGGAGACCTGGGTTGGAATCTCAGCTCTGTCTCGTGCCAAGGGCTCAGCATTTAACAGACAGGAAACACAACCTTCAGGACCAGCATTGTGGTGAGCGTATGCTTCATGTGACACTCTTCAGCAACAGGTTTCAGAGTAGCAGCCGTGTTAATCTGTATTCGCAAAAAGAAAAGGAGTACTTGTGGCACCTTAGAGACTAACAAATTTATTTGAGCATAAGCTTTCGTGAATTACAGCTCACTTCATTGGATGCATTCAGTGGAAAATACAGTGGGGAGATTTATATACATAGAGAACATGAAACAATGCGTGTTACCATACACACTGTAAGGAGAGTGATCACTTAAGATGAGCTAATACCAGCAGGAGAGCGGGGGCGGGCGGGGGGGGACGGACCTTTTGTAGTGATAATCAAGGTGGGCCATTTCCATCAGTTGACAAGAACATCTGAGGAACAGTGGAGGGTGGGGAAATAAACATGGGGAAATAGTTTTACTTTGTGTAATGACCCATCCACTCCCAGTCTCTATTCAAGCTTAAATTAATTGTATCCAGTTTGCAAATTAATTCCAATTCAGCAGTCTCTCGTTGGAGTCTGTTTTTGAAGTTTTTTTGTTGAAGAATTGTCACTTTTAGGTCTCTAATCGAGTGACCAGAGAGATTGAAGTGTTCTCCGACTGGTTTTTGAATGTTGTAATTCTTGACATCTGATTTGTGTCCATTTGTTCTTTTATGTAGAGACTGTCCAGTTTGACCAATGTACATGGCAGAGGGGCATTGCTGGCACATGATGGCATATATCACACTGGCAGATGTGCAGGTGAACGAGCCTCTGATAGTGTGGCTGATGTGATTAGGCCCTATGATGGTGTCCCTGAATAGGCTTGAATAGAGACTTGGAGTGGATGAGTTATTACACAAAGTAAAACTATTTCCCCATGTTTATTTCCCCACCCCCCACTGTTCCTCAGACGTTCTAGTCAACTGCTGGAAATGGCCCACCTTGATTATCACTACAAAAGGTTCCCTGTCTCCCCCCCCTTGCTGATAATAGCTCACCTTAAGTGATCACTCTGGTTACAGGTTTCAGAGTAACAGCCGTGTTAGTCTGTATTCCCAAAAAGAAAAGGAGTACTTATGGCACCTTGGAGACTAACCAATTTATTTGAGCATAAGCTTTCGTGAGTTACAGCTCACTTCATTGGATGCATACTGTGGAAACTGCAGAAGACATTATATACACAGAGACCATGAAACAGTACCTCCTCCCACCCCACTCTCCTGCTGGTAATAGCCCATCCAAAGTGACCACTCTCCTTACAATGTGTATGATAATCAAAGTGGGCCATTTCCAGCATAAATCCAAGTTTAACCAGAACGTCTGGGGGGCGGGGAGGTAGGAAAAAACAAGGGGAAATAGGCTACCTTGCATAATGACTTAGCCACTCCCAGTTTCTATATAAGCCTAAATTAATAGTATCCAATTTGCAAATGAATTCCAATTCAGCAGTTTCTCTCTGGAGTCTGGATTTGAAGTTTTTTTGTTGTAAGATAGCGACCTTCATGTCTGTAATTGCGTGACCAGAGAGATTGAAGTGTTCTCCGACTGGTTTATGAATGTTATAATTCTTGACATCTGATTTGTGTCCATTTATTCTTTTACGTAGAGACTGTCCAGTTTGACCAATGTACATGGCAGAGGGGCATTGCTGGCACATGATGGCATATATCACATTGGTGGATGTGAAGGTGAACGAGCCTCTGATAGTGTGGCTGATGGTATTAGGCCCTGTGATGGTGTCCCCTGAATAGATATGTGGGCACAGTTGGCAACGGGCTTTGTTGCAAGGATAGGTTCCTGGGTTATTGGTTCTGTTGTGTGGTATGTGGTTGTTGGTGAGTATTTGCTTCAGGTTGGGGGGCTGTCTGTAGGCAAGGACTGGCCTGTCTCCCAAGATTTGTGAGAGTGTTGGGTCATCCTTCAGGATAGGTTGTAGATCCTTAATAACGCGTTGGAGGGGTTTTATTTGGGGGCTGAAGGTGACGGCTAGTGGCGTTCTGTTATTTTCTTTGTTAGGCCTGTCCTGTAGGTGGTGACTTCTGGGAACTCTTCTGGCTCTATCAATCTGTTTCTTCACTTCCGCAGGTGGGTACTGTAGTTGTAAGAATGCTTGATAGAGATCTTGTAGGTGTTTGTCTCTGTCTGAGGGGTTGGAGCAAATGCGGTTGTATCGCAGAGCTTGGCTGTAGACGATGGATCGTGTGGTGTGGTCAGGGTGAAAGCTGGAGGCATGTAGGTAGGAATAGCGGTCAGTAGGTTTCCGGTATAGGGTGGTGTTTATGTGACCATTGTTTATTAGCACTGTAGAGTTTAGGAAGTGGATCTCTTGCGTGGACTGGACCAGGCTGAGGTTGATGTGGGATGGAAATTGTTGAAATCATGGTGGAATTCCTCAAGGGCTTCTTTTTCATGGGTCCAGATGATGAAGATGTCATCAATGTAGCACAAGTAGAGTAGGAGCGTTAGGGGACGAGAGCTGAGGAAGCGTTGTTCTAAATCAGCCATAAAAATGTTGGCATACTGTGGGGCCATGCGGGTACCCATAGCAGTGCCGCTGATCTGAAGGTATACATTGTCCCCAAATGTAAAATAGTTATGGGTAAGGACAAAGTCACAAAGTTCAGCCACCAGGTTAGCCGTGACATTATCGGGGATAGTGTTCTTGACGGCTTGTAGTCCATCTTTGTGTGGAATGTTGGTGTAGAGGGCTTCTACATCCACACAAAAACTTGGATTTGTGCTGGAAATGGCCCACCTTGAATATCATACACATTGTAAACAGAGTGATCACTTTAGATAAGCTATTACCAGCAGGACAGTGGGGTGGGAGGAGGTATTGTTTCATGGTCTCTGTGTATATAATGTCTTCTGCAGTTTCTACAGTATGCATCCGATGAAGTGAGCTGTAGCTCACGAAAGCTTATACTCTGGTTACAGTGTGTATGGTAACACCCATTGTTTCATGTTCTCTGTGTATATAAATCTCCCCACTGTATTTTCCACAGTATGCAGCCGATGAAGTGAGCTGTAGCTCACGAAAGCTTATCCTCAAATAAATGTTAGTCTCTAAGGTGCCACAAGTACTCCTTTTCTTTTTTCAGGAATAGGTGGTGTCTCTGCAGCTTCCCCTCTCCCTCCCACAACCCACACATATACTTTGTATGTTTAACACTGTCTCCTGGTACAACCCTCATCCTGCCACTGGTGGGCGGGTAAGGGGGGGAAAGGGGCCCTTTATAATTGTAGTGTTGTAATCTGCCAGCCCGGCCAGGCGGCCTGTTCCCGCCTGCACTGTATTAAATACCTTATAACTGATTACACCCCCATGGGGCATGATTAGCAGTCTCCAGAGAACAAAGTCTACTTTCAGAAGAATAAGAACAGACACGTACTGCTAACTTACTACACAGCTGGGCAGGGGAGCAAACAGTGTGAGCTTAATTTCACTGAAGTGAGCTGTAGCTCACGAAAGCTTATGCTCAAATAATTTGGTTAGTCTCTAAGGTGCCACAACTACTCCTTTTCTTTTTGCAAATACAGACTAACACAGCTGTTACTCTGGAACCACTGATTCCTCTATTATTCCTCTCCCTCCCTCCACTCCCCCCCTCAGAGAGCTACAGACGCTAGCCAGTGTGAGGTTTCCGCCACTGGCTTATTCTCTTCAGAGTTATACTGGAAGATTCAGAAGATACAGTCTCACACAAGCAACCTGCTGCCTGTGGAACAGAGTCCTAATTCTAGGGACAAATAGCCTCAAGGCAAGTTTTTTTGGATTATCATACACACTGTAAGGAGAGTGATCACTTTAAATAAGCTATTACCAACAGGAGAGTGGGTTTGTTTGGGGGGAGTGTTGGGGGGTGGGGGAGGGAGAGAAAACCTGGATTTGTGCTGAAAATGGCCCACCTTGATTATCATACACATTGTAAGGAGAGTGATCACTTTAGATAAGCTATTACCAGCAGGAGAGTGGGGTGGGGGAGAGAAAACCTTTTGTAGTGATAAACACCCATTTTTTCATGATTTGTGTGTATAAAAACAAACATCTTCTGTATTTTCCACAGGATGCATTCGATGAAGTGAGCTGGAGCTCACAAAAGCTTATGCTCAAATAAATTGGTTAGTCTCTAAGGTGCCACAAGTACTCCTTTTCTTTTTAAGGTTAAACTTGTAGCTCCAGTCTGGGTGACGGAGAAGGTAAATCCTTTGCACTGATTTCCAGGGTGGGGGAGGGGTCCATTCCACCAACAGCAGCAGGAGAACCAAGAGAGCTAGAAATATGATCGTACAACCACACCCCTCTCTAGCCACATTATGTACCTGGGGGGTTCTATATAAAGAAGAGTAAAGAATCTGATTTAGTCCGTTGGCTTAACAGCCATCCAGACCTAGACTTTAAGATTCTGTGGCTTAGGGCCACTCTCCCACAGAGATGGATTTTAGGGATCCCGAAAGATGGTAACACCTACCTACCTCTTATATAGCACTTTTCATCTATAGACCTAAAAGCACTTTACAAAAGGAGATCAGTATCACTACCCTCATTTTTACAGATGGGGAAACTAAGGTTCAAGAAGGCAAAATGACTTGTCCAAGGTCAGCCAGCAGGTCAGTGGCAGAGCCAGGAACAGAGCCCAGGTGACCTGAGTCCTAGTCCAGTTCTCTATCCACTAGACCACATTGTTTCCCCTGTTCTTGGGTGGCCATAACATAAACAGCCCCCAATATATTTGACACTAATTGACCTCAGTCTCAGGATGCCAAGGGTCAGGTTGACACTGGAGACTGAATACCTTCACCTAAAAAAAGCTAGTGAAATGTAGGGGAACCTTCAGTACTCTGGCAAGGACATGAAGAGCCATGCTCCCCTGCATCCCCAAAACCAATGTATCAGTGCAAACCTAGGTAAGCAAAGATAGTGTGAAGCTGTTCAGCCCTTTTTCTAGACCCCAATGCATCTAGGAGTTGCAGTACCTCACACTGCTCATCTGCAGGCCGCAAGCATGGCCAGGTCAGTTAGGAAATGTCAATAAATGACAGCTGAGTTTAAAAAAAACTAATTGAGAGGAAAACATTCCTACTCCAGAGAGAGGCATCTGTACAGTGGCTCAGTGAAACAGACTGAGAGGCTGTCTGTAAAGCGATGGAATTAGAAAAACTATTTGCTTACTAGCTTCCAGAACCCATCTGTCTTGCCCTTGTCCATGACCCTGGCTTTGCCTGACATGTGCAATGACACAGAGTGGTGTAGTCTGGAGGCACTGGTACATGGCTGTTATGTTTGAAGGATGCAAGGACCTTGCTGAAAAACATTCCACACGGATTCTCAAGCCAAACAACCTACAGAAGGATTTGCTCATGGAGACACTAATCCAGCTACAACTAACATACTAATATCTGTGACATGTGCAGAGTATGTCTGAACATAATGGCTGGTCTCATTTAGACTGTAAAGTCTGAGTATTCTGTGTATTATGGTAACACCTAGAGACACCAATTAACACCACAGCTTCGTTGTGCTAGATGCTGTACCATTAGCGTGGAAACACATTCAGTGTTATGAAACATCTCACTTTTAGGGACTGAAGGGGGAATTCACCATAAATAGTCCTTCTCCCACATGCTAGTCACTAGAAACATACTTAGGTGATTCACTACCACTCTTTCAATACCCAAGACAGAAGGAAAGAAATAGACCCCAATTCTATTTAGGTTCTTATGGTGTATCTATCACTGAGGCATCTTTAGCATTACAGTAGAACTCTTTCTGAAACCTGCAAGGTAGTTGTAAAGCCCTGGGTGGCATCATACAACGTCCAGTTCTGCTGACATTCAGCAATCCCAGAGAAACTGTACCACAGCCAGGCTGCAAAAATAAGCCCCTGAGAGTAGCCTTTATATTCTCTCAGCTCCTCTGTGGCAGGAATGACTGATCCACATTCTGCCTAATAACACAATTGATTGCCTACATTTAGCAGCTAATCTCCCCACTATGCAGGGCAGCCATCAATCAGGTATTCCACCTTAGCTGGTGAGTAGCAAGCACATAGCTACCCTGACAGCCTGAAACACCACCACTTCCCTTTCCCTGCCCTTCTGCCTATCCTGAGCCAACAGCAGGGTGGATTGATTTAAAATCACCAAGTGGAAAGGCTTGTATTAAATCTATTTTAAACCAACTTTTCCATTTGTACCTCAGTTATTTTCTAAAGAAAGGTGCATTCTCATTGACATAACCATTAAAACACAGGTTTCAGAGTAACAGCCGTGTTAGTCTGTATTCGCAAAAAGAAAAGGAGTACTTGTGGCACCTTAGAGACTAACCAATTTATTAGAGCATAAGCTTTCGTGAGCTACAGCTCACTTCACTGATTTACAACTAAATAGAGCCTTCACACAAGATTTGTGTGTACATCTTTTTGCTATCTTGGGGGGTACACTATAATTATATACATATATTGAAGCAATTATATAGCTTCATGTTTTCAGATTCTTATTAATTGTACATTTTTAGTATAATAGAAAATGGCGAATATGTTGCTTATTTATTTACCAGATAATTAACTTTTAGCTCATAACTAGAATTTAATTAATTACACAAAGCAGCATATAAAATTTATTTTTATTAAAAACGAAACAGCCTTAAAGTTTTGGATACATAAACTTCCAATCAAAACATGATTCACATTTACAATTAAATGATTTATTAAACAGAAATATTAATTGTAGTAACTGAATTAAACTAATTATTTCAGGTCAGCCTTTGGAAAACTTTCAAATATGCCTAAGTGAATGTGGCTGGAGCTTATTTTCCTAAGTCTCTTGAAAATGAGAGTCTCCTAAGTTATTTAGATTGTCTTTCAACTTTTAAAACTAGTAGATCTCATCTCCTTTCTATTCATAGACTGGAAGAGAAAGACAAGTTTTCCTGCTTTTTCAACTCCCAGTTGATTTCTCAACTTTGAATGAACTAGTGGAAGTGAAAAAAATATTCTTTCTGGGCTTGCAGAAAAGGCTACTGCTGTCAATAGCTGATTTAGCACTTCAACAAACTCTGGTTGGTTGGTTCCAGATGCTTAGCTAGTGACTTCCATCAGTTCTGTGGTATTACTTTCTTTAAATTGAAAACTGAGCCAGTCAAACCGAAGGTAGGGAGCAGCTGTAAAAATAGGAATATACATAGGCACCGACTCTGTGGGTGCTCTTGGACTGGAGCACCACCAGCAGCCCCCCCTCAACTCCCCCCAGCATTTGCCACCAGCCAGCAGACCCCGCTAATCAGTACCTCCCCCTCCTTCCCAGCATGCAGGAGGCTTTGGGAGAGAGGGGGAGGAGCGAGGGCACAGCGCATTGGGGAACAGGGCGGAACGGGGCAGGAAGGGGTGCAGTGGGGGTGGGGCCTGTGGCAGAGCCAGGGGTCGAGCACCCCCTGGCACATTAGAAAGTCAGCGCCTATGAGAGTATAAGACCACCCATCTGGGCTCAGTGGATGATCCTGATGAGATATAGGATGGTGTCTCCTGAAGTCAGGGGTCAGGTTCCAAAGGCTGCGATGACTTTGCTAGTCTCTTGCATCCAGTAGCACAACTCCTTAATCAAGTTCTTAATATAGTACATGACCTATTGTGCCATATTTATAAAGCTTAACCTCAAAAGTTACTTTTCCCCCCAATTGTTTCTTTATATAGAAAAAACAGCTTTTAACTCAAAGGTTTTGATAGAGGGTCATAGTTTTTTTTATTTAAATATTTTAAGAGATTAGAAGTAGCTTAGGCCTTAACATATTTTGTATTAAATTCAGATTTCATTTTAAACAGGTTTATCTTTGTTTAATTATTTAAATAATAATAAAATGAAAAAAATCTGATTTAAATAAAACATCTGATTTTATTTTTTTTAAAATGCTGATTTTTATCCACCCTGGCTAACAGGTTTCCGATTGAAGAGAGGTTTCAGAGGAACAGCCGTGTTAGTCTGTATTCGCAAAAAGAAAAGGAGTACTTGTGGCACCTTAGAGACTAACCAATTTATTTGAGCATGAGCTTTCGTGAGCTACAGCTCACTTCATCCGAAGCTCATGCTCAAATAAATTGGTTAGTCTCTAAGGTGCCACAAGTACTCCTTTTCTTTTTGCGATTGAAGAGAAGCACTCCTGCACTCCACTCTCTCCACTACCAGCATTCACCACCAGGGCAGCAGACCCTAATTTAGCCCAGCATGAGCCCTCTGCAAACTGCTAATCCCTGTGCCCAGCTGTTTCTCAAATGCACTGGCATGAGCAAACCATAAACGATTTATGGCGCGTGGCAGGAAGATTCCTGGCTCCCTGCATGGGCGGGGTTTTGGTAGAAGATCATGCTTGGGCTAATGTTTATATTGCAAGTTGTCAGTCTAGCAATAAATCATCTTCTGTACTATACAGTAATAGAGCTCTCCCCACCCAGCTGGCATCCTGACTACACTGAATCCGATTAGAGCCACTTCAGACACACCTGGGAGGCTTCTTTTTTTTTTTTTTAGAACAGAAGCACTAACAAGTCAGGGGAAAATTGATACATTTACAAACATAATCTATAAGAATTCTCTAGTCCTGCAGGCTGGGTTTACTTTCAGGAATCAACCCTGCCTGGTGCAAACGACTTCCTCAAATTACATTCCCAACCTGCTGCAAGTACATACATAAACACCTAGTACATACATAAACATCTTCTGCTACTACAGTGCTTTACCAATAATGAAGAGTTACGGCCAAGGAGATCCTTCCAAGCAAAGCTAGTTTTCAGGAACTTGCATAGCTGAACAGAGGACCCCTGGAAAGCTGAGTTATGAATATGGGGACATAAAATATGTTTTTCATATATTAGTCACGCAGACACTTCCTGCTTAGAAAGCTCAAACAGTTTAAAGGGACACTGCCAATTTGAAAACAAAAAAATCACACTTCTCTAATACTGTTGCTCAAAACAGCTCCGATTAAAAATATTTAAAAAAAATAGGACAATGAGATTTAAAACCACAAACCAGCAGGGAGAATCTGGGGCAGCTGAAGCAGCTGCAACTACTTTTAGCCCGTTTCATATCAACAGATTTCGAGTTGACAGCATCCTTTTCATTTTTTAAAGCTTCCCACTTGGCAGGGACACAGCCCTTACTAAGTAACAGCAAGAGCGTTTCAGATATTCCTGTTTTAGGAGTATGTGAAAATCACACTGAGCGTGTGCAGCAACACATGCTCAAGCTGCAGATTTGGACCAGGAACCATGGAGCACCTACCAGAAGCTGCACATGCTAAAACAATAAAAAAAATTGTTGTCGTAACTACTGGCCTAGTTTAGGGGGGAGAGCGGGGAGCAAGAGACAGGATATATCTTGCTTTTAGTAAGATTTTTGACACAGTCCCAACATGGCATTCTCATAAGCAAACTACAAAAATGTGGTCTAGATGAAATTACTACAAAGTGAGTGCTTGACCCCCATACTCACAGTAATTATCAAAGATTCACTAGCAAACTGGGGGGGAATGCGTCACCTGGGGTCCTGCGGGGTTTGTCCTGGATCTGGTACTATTCAATATTTTCATTAATGACTTGGATAATGCAATATAAAATATGCTTAAAAAAATCTGCAGATGACACCAAGCTAAGAGGGCTGCAAACTCTTGGGAAGACAGGATTAGACTTCAAATGACCTTGACAAATTGGAGAATTGGTCTGAAATCAACAAGCTGAAATACAATAAAGGTAAGTGAAAAGAACTATATTTAGGAAGGAAAAAATCAAATGCACAAATACTAAATTGGGAATAACTGGCTAGGCAGTAGTACTGCCGAGTTATATTGGATCACAAATTAAATATGAGCCAGCAATGTGATGCAGTTGCGAAAAAGGCTAATATTCTAGAGGATGTATAGGACTGGTGCATAAAAGATAATAAGAGTGATGTATATAAGACATGAGAGGTAACTGTCCAACTCTGCTTGGCACTAGTGTCAACTGGAGTACTGTCCCGTTCTGGGCATCTCACTTTAAGAAGATGTGGACAAATTGGAGAGAGTCCAGAGGAGAGCTATAGAAACAAGAAAAGGTTTAGAAAGCCTGACCTATGAGGAAAGATTAACAAAACCGGGCATGTTTAGTCTTCAGAAAAGAGGCGGGGGGGGGGGGGAAGAGGAGAGGCAGGGGGGAGACTTGAGAGTAGTCTTCAAATATGTTAAGGGCTGTTATAAAGAGGACAGTGATCAATTGTTCTTCGTGTCCACTGAAGGTAGGACAAGTAGTAATGGGCTTACTCTGAAACAAGGAAGTTTTGGGTTAGATATTAGGAAATGCATTCAAACTATACAGATAGATAAGCACTGGAATTAGGCTTCCAAGGGAAGTTGTAGAATTCCTATCATAGTCTAACCTGTTCTTAAAAGCCTCCTCCTGTCAGGGATGGTCTAAGTATACTTTGACCTGCCTCAGCGCAGGGCGTTGGACTTGATGACCTCTCGAGGTCCTTTCCAACCCTACACTTCTATGATTCTAGTCTAATTAACTTGGAAAACATTTGATCTTCACTAGAAACAAATGCCACAGAGTCAAGTTTGCCTAAGGTTTTATACAAGTCCAGGTACAATGCCCCAACAGACATAAGCAATTCCCCTTCTCTTCTTTTGACTTTAAAGAAAAGTCAGTAAGTTACATTAATGCCACATAAAGGCTGAGATTTTACATGTACAACAGTTGGAAATTTCACAGTTGTGGTTTCTGCAGCACTGTCAGTCAACCTCATTTCATAGATAAATTATAACAAGACAGAACCTGGCCCAAGACACTGTTCCTGTGCAAACCACAGCTCTAACTGTAAGCAGAGTTAAACACTGGAATGCTGACCCTTGGGCATTTGAAATTGTTATATCAATGCATAGCACTCAGCTGCCTCCTCCATCAGCACAAACCAAGTTCCATACTGTCAATGAAGTGAAGCAGCCACAGATCAGACCTAGTGCAGGAACCCATGGCAGTCAGTCTGAGCCCTGCAGGAAGTCCTACTACCTGACTCTGCATCATTTCACTTCTCAACATTATTCCCTCACGATCACACAGGCAATTGCTCAGAACTAGCTGGGGAAATCACTAGCTGTTTGTTCACTGAACATGGTTACACACAAATGGCTAAATTCTGCCCTAGGATGCATGAATAGTACCCAGTGAAATCCATGGGAGTTGTGTGCACAGATCTCAGGGCTAGAATCCATCCACAGCTCTGGAAATCCTCCAATTTTTCCATGGCCTTTGTAACAGTTCCTGCCACGCTCAGACATACACTGCTACTAAATGCTCTCTTACACACACTTCCCCACCACAGCCACTTACCAGGACCTCTTGCCTTATCTGATAGCCCATCTCTCCTGCCCGATTCAGTCAGCAAGACCACATGAACAAGCAGCACACGACCACCTCTAGGTCCTCGGCACAGATGGAGGTAGATAATGGGACAACGGAAATGCCTTGCAGAACAAGAAGGCTTTAGCTGGCATAAAAGCATACCAGATTTCACTAGAATGTCCTTAGAAGAATTCCATCCCCCAGCCAGCAAGGCTTCCAGCACCTCTCAGACTAAAGTCCACTGTTAGCTTACAACGTGGAGGGGCCAAACTCCACACATTCCTTTTCCTTCTAGCACCAGCTGAAAGAAGCATAGAGTGATGATGTCCCCTAATCACCAAGAATAAGGAGGCCATACCCACAGGTCTAGGGAGGACCCATTCATGGATAAGAGAAAGTTAGCTGCTAGAGGCTGCACTAAATCCCCAAGATTCCCCCCCAAGACCTTCTAAAACCCTCAAATGTTAGGACCAAAAAGAGTGATCTTTAAGGGTCATGATCATAAAGAGGAAGATTTAACAGGCAATGTGACAGGGCAAAGATGTACTGTACCTCTGAGGAACTGCCAGGCTGGATCAGACACGGGGTCCATTTGATTCAGAATATTGCCTCTGACACTGCCAAGTACTAGATGCTTCAGAAGAAGATGCAAGAAAATCATAGTGGGCAGCTATGGAATACCTTCTTCCTCCTCCTTGTAAACCTCAGCATTTAGAGTTGGTTTATGTGCTGAAGCACAAGAGAAATAATTCCATTTAAAATACATATATTATAACAAAAGTAAATCTCTGGACCTTCTCATTCATTTAAATGTCAGATCCATTCTGAATCCTGGTAAACTCTTAGCCCTAATGCTATTATGTGGTAGTGAGTTTCACAGATTAACTATGCATTGTGTGAAAGTATTTTTTAAACCAGTATTAAATATGTTGCCTATCAGCTTCATTGAATTTCATTCCATTTAACTGAAAAATACAGTCAGTCACTTTAACTTCTCATATGGAGCCTTCCAGGACTCAACACCTAGCACTGGACAGGGCCAGGAATACAGAGCTGATGCAAGTGATATGAATAAAGCATTCCAAGTAACTCTTCATTCCCACCCTGGCATTATGGGACTCATACCCCTCTGGGACTATGCCTTCATAGCAGTTTGGAAAGCCTTAGCAATCCACTAAGCATAACTTCCAGTAAGACACTCCAGAGTGTATCATGTCATTCCAGACACAAGATAGACTGTGAGCTGCTGCTTCTGGGGCATCCCTGTCTGAGCACATTAGCAATAAGAAAGTACATTGACATGCTGGCAAACAAGAGAATAGTTTCCAAGTCTAAACGTGAGGAAGGGGTAGAAAGGAGAGGAGGAAATTTGAGTCATGTGTAAAGACACAGCCATACAAGAGAGCATGTGAACAGTGGAAACAAATGTACAGATCAGAGACGCTAGGGGCTTTCTTAGAATGCCCTCCTCCTTTAAATAGAACAGGGGTGTAACTTAGGCCGTTTTACAGCAATTTCATAACTCCACAGAGCATGCAGGATAGTGGACCACACGAGTTCCTCCTTCATTCTGAGCATCAGGTAAGTCACACCTTAGTTAAATTTATTTATTTGTAGGTATTTCTATGGTGTTCATCTCCGAAGCATCTAAGCACCACACAAGCACTAATGGAGGTGCTCAACCCCCTCAATTCCACCTCACTAGGGAGCAGTATTAACCCTATATGTAGCTGAGAAAAGGAGGCAAAGGGAGGCAGTGTCTTTCACAAGTTCACACGATAAATCTGTGCAGAGCCAAAAACAAAACATAGTTCTCCTGTGTCCCAGGCCAGTGCCCTGACCACAAGATCATCCTTCCTCTCAATCCAGTCTATAAAGATACTTCACCTGAGAAAAGTAACATTCCTCCAATGCAGTTACAAATCTGTCTTGGATAAAACAGCAGACTTTATGCAGAGGTACTGGCTCAGGGAAAGAGGACTGATGATTTCACCTTTGTGGCACTGGCCAAGTTGGCAGAAATCTACATTCACAGCTCTTTGTTGGTCCCTGGATGATATCACTTTGGGAGGGGGTTCAGTTCACTCCCATCCTTAGTGAAGAGGTATCCATAACATATTTGGCACTAACTGAAGCCTAGCAAGTAGTCTGAGTAGAGGCCAAGGATCAAAAGCATGACTGTGACAGACTGAACTGTCCTATTCAGGCATCTTAATTTGTATCTGAAGGGCAGAATCCACAAAACCTTCAAGTGTGGAGATGGGGGCTGGGAGTCACTAACATTAACATATCTGCCCCCTCGTGACAATTCCAGCCTCAGTCCTGCCAACAAGAATACAAGATAAGTCCCCCTTCTTGTGGTGGGCATCCTCCCTTTGCTCCACCCCAACTCCATCTAACAACTGACTGTGCCTGCGGGTCTCCTGCATACAGTACGGCAGAAGCAGCAATGGCAGAGGGAACTGGACCCGTATTTGGCAATTCTCATCACGCATACTACTGACAGTGCTATCCCTCTGCTGCTGAGGAAGCAATATGTGGATTGGCTGTGACCCTGCCCTACAGAATTGTCCCATGCAGCAATGTTTGGAGTGCGGAAACAAATGGAGTCCCCACAACGACTTTAAATGCCCTTTCCCTAAAAATGAGTAAGGCATATTATCAGGATGGGAAGCCCACCTGCTGCTACCCAGGCTGCACCTCCTGATACACAATGCCAATCTCCAGGGCTCTCAGGCACCAAGTTTACTTTGAATGGAAGAGTCTTTGGCCGAGCTTGTGAAGGCCTTACTCAACTCAACAACATTTCTGTTTAGCTGTAATGCAATAACTTTTGAACTCTGAATCTGATCAACTCCAACATTTCAAGGAATGTTCTAGGTATCAATGGCCAGAACCCTATTGATTCTGGAGAAAATCGGAAAACCGAAGGAGGGAAATGGGGGACACATGAAGCCCCAGCCATCTGACTAGCACAGCCACAGCTTCAAGCACCTCTGCAACTGTGTACAGATCAAACTACTGGTTGATAGCACGCATTAAGACACCCTCCCAACAGAGTTTAACATGTTAACACCCTAAATGACATCTCACAGACAGAAAGAAGAATAATGGTGTGGGGGAAAGGGAAATGGGAGTGCCCACAGTGCTCCTGGTTTGGAGAGGAAATTGGGGTCCCTGATATGGGGGAGGGAGAAATGGGGCACACAGAACACAAGGCAGGGAGAGACTGGTGGACCCCAGTATGGGGAGAGGGGAACAGGAACACAGAGCCCCTAGCACAGGGGGCACATGAGAATGAAGTGCACATAGAACCACTGGCATGAGGGGATATTGGGAGATGATGTCACATAACACAGGAGGAAATGGAGGGGAACAAAAAACCCCTGCTGTGGTGGTAAGGAGAAAATGTGGGACACTAACAGGCCAAAGCATGAAGAAGGAGTTAGGGGGCTTTGCAGGGAGTCCCCGAAATAGAGGGGACAGGAAGGCAGACAAGGAGATGTGGGGGCAAAAGGAGGGATGTAAGAAGCCCCCAGTGTGTGTAATAATCTCATCTTGCACAAATTATGAAGCATGTGACCTGCTAGTTAGGGCCACTGGGTAAAGCACAATCATGGTTTTAGTCGATTCCATTTATTCTGCCATTACTGAGCTGATTGTCCTTGCTCCACCCTTAAAAGCATCCATAAGGCAAGGAAGGCCAACTGCCACAATCCTATATTACATGCAGCTCCATATACCGCACACTCTCCAGAGGATACCCACCACCATGCCGAAGTGTGTTGCATCAGTTACCCACCCTGAATACAAGGGGCAGATCCTTGATGAGAAGCACACCCTTCCCAAACTCCAGGGCCCTTTTATACTCTGTGCCAGCTGCCATTTAGGAAGACAGGAAAAAGATAGGTTTCAGAGTAGCAGCCGTGTTAGTCTGTATTCGCAAAAAGAAAAGGAGCACTAGTGGCATCTTAAGAGACTAACCAATTTATCTGAGCATAAGCTTTCGTGAGCTACAGCTCACTTCATCGGATGCATTCAGTGGAAAATACAGTGAGGAGATTTATATACACACAGAACATGAAAAAATGGGTGTTATCATACATACTTCAGGGTTTGAAATCTGCAAAACAAGCAACTAGCAGAGAGCCACAACTACTCAACACAGTATGTAGAAGTCTGCAATGCATCTTTGATACAGAGGCAACAGATCCCAGAAGTAAGATCCCCTCTTGATCACCAAGTGGCTCGGTGATATTAAAGATGAGAGTAGCCACAGGCTGCATTGTGGAACTCTATAGGCCACATTTAGCAACCCCGAGTGTGTTCCCTGTATATTATATGAGCCACATGGCTGCCTATAAGGAGAGCTAAAAGCAGAGAAAGGACTCCTGATGCTGCAGGCTACACCAGTGAGATTAAATGCTGACCTTACACTCTGAATCTGGTATGCACAGAACACCGTTTAAGTACAGGTACCCAATACTTTCTGTACAGATTCAGTGACAGGTAGAAACGGAAAGGACGTTTACACTGAAAGTGACTCAAGGGGAAAAGGAGTGAGGAAGGGCAGCACAAGTAAAAAAAAACATAAAATGGAACATCCCATCTTGATCTCCACACATTCCTTACCCCACTGCAGGCAAGCTCAGACATGCACTTGCCTTGGCATTAGAGCATCTAAAACATAGATGCAAAGGATAATTTACTAGAAGGAATTACCTAGCAGATTAGGGAATTACTAAAATTACCCAATTTGAGACATCACAATTATCACAAGAGGCCATGTCTGCACTATGGGTGCTATGGTAGCACAGCTTCAGCTATGCCACTGCAGAGCCGTAGTGTAGAAACTTCCTCCATTGACAGGAGGAGTTTTTCCATCAACCTAGCTGCATCTACACTGGGGGTTTGGGCGGCTCAGCAACAGTGCTCAGGGGTGTGAATTGCTAGGTCAATCCACATTTTAAGATCAGACCAGGGATGAAAGAGATCCTGAGGATTTGTCTGTGCAGCTCCAGCGGGACAGACCTTTTTTTAATTAGGCTGGGATAGCTCCAGCGCTCCCTGGACCCAGTCCACATTGACTCATTTCAGGAGCTATATCCACAGCTACTTCAGCACTGAAAAAGGGGGCTTTAAAGTGCTCATTTCATGAGGCACAAAGACCACTAGTACTGCCCTGGTTCAAGTTAAGCTATTCTGCCTAGTGGCTAATCTTGAATTCTACCCAGAAACTCCCAATCTCTCTTATTAGTACCCTGCAGTTACCATTTCTCCATCTACCATCTCACCTTGGGCCCGCTTTACATAACATGGACCTAATATGACAAGGAGGATGCCCTAGCGTGGAGGACCTACAGATGGACCATTTGCTAGGTATGCGACTCACACATTTGCACTCTGGGATTTCAGGATTGAAAAGCAGAGTGTGCTCTGATGTAGCATCACCTCTTTCCTGGCTTCCTTACCTGCTCTCTGCTGTTTGTATCCAAGGGATTCACTTCCTCCTCCTCTGCAGACGCTTTTCATCAGTTCTGTCTCTGGACTGATTCTGATTCTGCAAAATACAGATCTGCAGCTTTGAGAAGCCCTGTCAGGCAAGAAGCAGTCTCATTTTGCGGGGCTGTCTTTTCAGTGGACTCACTCCAGCTGGCCTCTCTCAGACCTGGTCCATTCCCAGCTCAGAGAAACTCACAGCTCACTCGCTCACCCTTTTGCCTATTAATGCAATTTCAGTTGGAAATATTTTTTTCCTCTTCCGTTTACAAATCCCGGTGCCAGTGCTCAACCTTTCACTTCTTTCCTACTCCGTTGTCTCCCACTCACACTCTAGACCAGATCCAGATGTGGTTCAGTATCATCTGCTCAGCTCTGCTGTTCTCTAAACTTTCCTTTTTCTTGCGATCTGTTCAGATTCACTAACTTTCTTCCAGAAAGTCTCTTGGATGCTGCCTGGTGCCAGGGAGGGTCTCTAGTTGGTAAATGATCCTCTCTCCTCCCCGACCTTCTGCTTTGCCACAGAAACAGTGTTGTTCCCTCTCCCCTACTCTGACTTCTTCAACACAGATAACACAAACTGTCTCAAATTTGCTTCACTTCATTTCCAATTCCAAAGCCCTCTTGTTGTGGCTATCACGGTCTCTCCCCAAAATACACATCGCTCCCCATGTTTCACTCCATAAGGATCTGGTTCCATTCAAACTTAGTTTAGACCTCTCTGGCCCACAAGCAGACCCAGTTCAGTTCTGGGATCAGTCTTCCTCCATTTCCAGACTCAACTGGGTTTAAACTGGCTCAGTTCCACTCTCTTCCCCTCCAGGACTCAGTTCCTGACCCATACACCTCTTCTGTCCCCAATTCAGTACTGGCCTGTACTGGCCCCTGCAGCCCAGCGGTGATTGTCTGGCTCTGATAGTTTTCCTCCCTGGGCTCACGTCTCCCAGTTCTGTTCTGACCGGGTTGGGCCCAACTCCCCCAACACCAATGTGACTTTACATCTAGTTCTGCCCGTTTCCCTCCCCTTTAGCCCGAGGGCGACAAGCTGGGGGCAGAGCCGAACTCCTCCCTTTCTCGCGAGTCCCGGTTCGGATCTGACCCGGATGGGGCGCTCTTGGCGCTGGCGGAGCTCTGACCTGGCCAGGCTGGGCCCTATCCCAGACCGGCTCTGACCCAGCTGGGACCCGGGCGCTCGAAGCCAGGTACGGTGCCGGCCCGGTTGGGCCCCCTTCCCGCCCCGGACTCGGTTCTGACCTGGCTGGGCTCCCTCAACCCCCCAGGGTCCCGGACTGGCTCGGAACCAGTCAGGCTCCGCTCCTCCCGGACTCCCGGGGACTTTACAGCCGGTTCTGACCCGGTTCGGTTCTGTCTCGGGCCCGCCCCAAACTTTGCCCCCGCTCGGCCCGGCCCCGCGCGCTCCGCTTAGGCCACCATTTTGTTGCGGGGTTCGCTGGGTAATCCGGCGGAATCCCCACGCAGCGGCGTAGGTGCGTCATCGAGGGGGGAGGGGTCACGCACGGCGGAGGAAGAGAGGCGCGTGGTAGATCACCATGGCAACGGGAGGGGGCAGAGCCTGCGCGCTCCTCGTCGGGCGAGTCCCGAGTTGAGACTCGCGGCGGCGGCGGCGGCAGCGGCAGGTTGCTGTGTAGACGCCCCCTGAAGTGCAGCTCGGCACAGGACTGCGCCGGTGTGGGCAGCGCAGAAGCGTCCGCTGCCCACGGGCTGGTGACACCGGAGTCACCGCGTAACGGGGGGCTGCCCCATGGAGACAAGCCCTGGCCGGGAGCAGCTCACCGAGCTGGGCTGTCCCGCGTTCACAAGCATCTGCCAGGTGTCAGGGACCCGGACCCGGACCCGGACCCGGGGAGGGGAGGGGAGAGGAGGTGGTCACGGGCGAGGCGATAGCTTTTATTGGGCCAGCTTCTGCGGGTGAGCGAGCTAGGGCCGGCCCACCACGTTTTGGCACCTGAGGCGGGGAGTTCAAATGACGCCCCCCCCCACCCCAGGCGGGCGCCTCAGTTTGCCTCCTGGTAAGGCCAGCCCTGGAGAGAGCCACGCTCTGTAACCCCCTGTTTGTCCTATGACTGCAGGGGGGTTAAGGGGCCGCTCTGCCTTGAATGGTCCCTTACAACATGTGCGAACTACTTAGGCTAAACTATCTCTTCCGCCTTCCAGTTCGCTGTGACGCTGGGAGGCTCGTCTCACTCCCCACCGGCAGCTGGTCTCCTAAAAGGTCTTACCACCTTGTCTCTCTAACATCCTGGGGCTAACACAGCCACAACTACACAGCATCCGGGACACTGGGGCGCGGCCAGGCTGCTCCACCTCCTCTAATTGGCTTCCCCACCCTGGATGAGGGGCAGTTCAGAGCACGTGTTTGCTCAGAGTCCCTCCCCAGACTTCCACCTCCACCGCCCTGTGACTACCTTAACCCTGCCCTGGAGGCCCTGCTTCCTGGTAGGGGAGGGGAATTCAGCGTCACTAAAACAACCTGAAGGAGGCGGTTCCTTTCTGCTTTGGCCCCTTGGCCTTTTCCCATCTCAGAGATGGGGCTCACATTAGGGATGCTGCGAGGGTCCATAAATCAATTGAATGGGAGGCCATGACACAGAGATATGATTCTGCTACAGTAGGGTTGTAGTCCTGGATGGTATCACAAGCAGAATCTAAGGCACTGAAGCTATGACTCGCATGTACATGCAGGTTTCAGAGTAACAGCCGTGTTAGTCTGTATTCGCAAAATGATGAAGTGAGCTGTAGCTCACGAAAGCTTATGCTCAAATAAATTGGTGAGTCTCTAAGGTGCCACAAGTACTCCTTTTCTTTCTATGTACATGCAGGAGTCTTTTCCTTGCTGAATGCAGGGCACTCTGGCCTGCATCGCAAGAACAAGAAGCAATTCTGCCTCAGATATTTCCCAACGGTGTCACTTTAGCAGATGCCTGGGCCGAGAGCATCTTACCCTTGTTATGTTTCAGAGTAACAGCCGTGTTAGTCTGTATTCGCAAAAAGAAAAGGAGTACTTGTGGCACCTTAGAGACTAACCAATTTATTAGAGCATAAGCTTTCGTGAGCTACTTTTTACCCTTGTTATGTAACTAATTCCCAACAAAAATCCTGTCTCCCCTCCCCAGAAGGCTGCACGTCAGACTTAGTCCTGGGGCACATCATAGTCTGTTGCTATGTTATAATGCTATAAACAGAGGATTCTAACCTGTATGTGGGACCAAGTGGGGAGGGAAAGAGATAGGTGGAGAGTGGAAAAATCCACTTAACAACAGCTGTAGGAGAACTGTGGTCTCCTAAAAGTGCAGAGGAGAATGGATAGAGGCAGACAGAATGTGAGCAAGGCCTGTTAAAACTGTGGGACTACCACCAGTAACCCTCACTCCTCACCTGCAACCCCCTGCTATTCTAGTCCTCCCCCCCCACCCTCAAGCTCTCTGAATCCTGACCTGAAGCTATTTCAATTTTAGACCAGATAGAATTCTGCCCATTGTCCCTCACTCCTGTACAGCAGCCCTTCCCACCCCTGTTATTTTTCAGTCCTGAGCATCTCCTGAGCAGGGCAAATGGACTGAGCCAAACTGAGATGAGATTTTTTAAGTTGGAAAAAGCCCTCCGGGTATTTGGATGAGACCTCTAAACTTACTTCCTCTGTGACCCTGCCAGGTCCACATCCAAGTGGTGAAAGGCTGGCATATTAGCTCACAGTGCTGCTGAACCCTCAGACAGATCTCTTCTCTCACAGCTGAAGACAGGGATTCGGCAGAGTTCTGCTTCCATGACCTTGAGATTGTTGTGCTTGGGGAGAAGCTAGAACGTCTGAACCACACCCGGTGTGTGCCTGCTGCCCTGGGCCATGCGTCAGCCAGGGATATTTCAAGAAAGCCTTCAATACTTGTGCCTCCATAAATTCTCAACATCCTCTCTCTGCACTGGAGTCAGATAACAGGCAGAAGAACAATGGCTCCAAGAATCCAGGCTGCCCATCTGCTCTGTGTTTCCAGATTCTTGCCTCCACAGCGCCAGCTGATGAAATTTTCATAGCTGATGAGGTTTCTCATTTCGACTGGGCCTTGGAGCCTTCGCAGTTGAGCCTGTCTGAGTTTCTGTGAGTATATGCTGTAGGTGACAATGATTAGAGAGCCCCTTGCTCTTTTATAGACCTTTCAACTTAGGATCTCAAAGCACTTTACAAACATACATTAATTAAGTCTAACAAGAAGTTAAGGGCCTGATTTTCAGATATTCTGAGCACTCACTGCTCCTATTGACTCCTCTTGGAATTAATGGTGCTCAGCAGTTCTCAAAATTGGACCCTAAGTGACTTCCACAGTGTCAAACAATGAATTAGAGACCGAGTCAGCAATATAACTCTGAATCCCATGTTATAACCACTATAAAACACTCCCCTCCCAAACCTAAAACCAGTCCTGACTCCTATTACTCTACCCATTATTTACTCCCTCTTGGCTCTCCTATCCCTGTGTTTCTACAAGCTAGGCAGCAGGTTCACCCCTGCACTGGAAGCTGAGGTGTGACATGCAGTGAGGTGGGGGCATTATGTTATGTTACATTATATTCATTTATATAACACTGTTAATACCAAAGCGCTGCTCCCTGCTGGAGCCAGTTGCTCACTAAAGCCTCTGAAGTTCAATTAACAAGCCCCAGGTAATCTAACACTGGACTCCCAATAATCCCTTTATTTTAAGGGGCCTCTGGCTGATGCAACAGCCCCCAACAAATGACCCTGGAAATACATTTGAGATTCTCTTAAATACCAGCTGAATTTATGACCCTCAGTGAAGAGCAGGAAAGAATCTCTTCAAAATACTTTCCAAGTGGCAGCACTTTATATAGACCACTGTAACAGTATAAAAGAGACCCCTGGAGGGGCAGGTGCCACCCTGTGGAGAGATGAATCCCCCTATTTAGTAACGCATTTACAACCTTGCCTGGTGATGGAGTGGACATCAGGAGGCTGAGAAGTATTGTCTCCCCACCAGAGGGAGGCAGTGTAGGCTCAGGCTGCTTAGGTTCACAGTCACCCCATGTCAAGCTGTGCCCCACCAGGGAAGCCTGAAATAACAGACTGACTCACTGGCCTCCAGCTTTCCTCTGTATGAAGCAAGGGATGGAGCCTCCCTGTAGAGATGTTCTCCCCTCTCCTTCCCTGGGACATCACAGGCATGCGGAGGGCACTCAGGAAATACTCTGTCCCCCCGCCTGCATTCCCACTCATTCTGGAGCAGCTTTGGCAGGCTCTGGAGGTGATTCCTGGCTAGTCCTCAGCTGAAAGGCTGGGGCCTCAGTGGGAGAGGAATTCTCATGGGATGGGTCCAAAACAGGAAGTATGTGAACAAAACCTTTGCAACATAGGACATGCACTCTGGGGTAGGCAGGCACAAAGGGATCCTGGGGCATCCAGGCACAACAGGATCCTTTCTTAGAGTGGGACACCCAGATACAGTGGGGTCCCTCCCAGGAACAACAAGAACAGCTAAGCACTTTCACCCTGGAACAGCCAACTATATCCTGCCAAGGCACAATGGGACAGCCAAACACACCCTGCCAGCGTGTGCACCTACTGGATCTATACAACTCACCAATAAAACTGCTGCTACCAATGCTGAGCCATATAATTCAACTCATTCTCATATATGGGAGCAAAGTCTGCGGCCCAGCTTTAGCAGCCAATCATATTTATTAAGATAAAACCTTCAGAGAACCCCTATTTGAGTTTTGCAAATACTTTTTGCACCTATCAACTCCAGCAATAATGGCTCCATCAAAAATAGGTTGATTCCCCTTCCTAATTAGTACTTGTATTCTGGTAGGTCCCAAAGGCACCAGTCAGGATTGGATCCCAATTGTGCTGGGCACAGTACAGCCATACAAGTAGGCCCAGTTTCTTATCTCAAAGAGCATACAATTAAATTCAAGACAAGACTCAGCAAGTGGGTGTAACACATGATCAGTGGGAATGGGGAGGAAGGATGAGGATAACAATGATAAAAACACATGGTTACAATAGATTGCCTTTAGGACAGCTAGATGGTTTCAAGTCATTTAAACATACGTATATAGGTATATTTATTATAAAATATAAATACACAGAAATCAAATAGATCTCAATGGCCCCTCCTCATCATTCACATGACAAATCCCAAAAAGATATGGCCTCCTTGCAAATCGAGCACCACCCAGGTCAGTCACTGAGAAGATGTTTCCGATGGTCTAACTGTATATTCAGCGTATGTCCATCACTGGCAATCTTATCACGCCATTGATGTTTTTGGTCCTCATGTGATCACCGGCCATATGTAGCAGCATTCCTTGGTACACATGCTTTGGAATTTCATTGGTTTTCCATTCTAATAATATATCCACACCTAGAAACGGACCTAGTGCTTATGAAGGTAGTTGCAGGATTCAGCTTTGAACATCCTTATTTCTGAGCTTTCCCTGCCACTTGATATGGAGCAGCTGATGAAGATGGCAAGAACTGAAAATGTCAATCTGGTGTCCTTCAGCCTTCCTTAGCAGTACATTTCAATTCCGTACAATATCACAATTCTCAGTGATCCCAACTGGCCATCTAACTAGCCATGAAGAAAAGAATATAGCAGACCTGATCGTCTCTTGTCATAGAATATCAGGGTTGGAAGGGGGTCATCTAGTCCAACCCACTGCTCAAAGAGGGACCAATCCCCAGTTTTTGCCCAAGATCCCTAAATGGCCCCCTCAACGATTGAGCTCACAACCCTAGGTTTAGCAGACCAAGACTCAAACCACTGAGCTATCCTACACCTTGTGCAGTTATTTACCCTGGTGCAGACTCTAGGAATACAGGCTCTCATTAGATTTGGGTGAACTATAGTTTTAAATTGAGTTGGGGTATTAGCACAAGCAATAGGCCCAAATCAAGGAACCAAAAAAAATGAGATTATGAGAAAGAAGAGTTGTGTTAAACTTGTAGTGATTCTTCAAAATACCAGACCTGGTCTATACTACAGGTTACTTCAGTATAATTTATGTTGCTCAGGGATGTGAATTATCCACACCCTTGAGTGATGTAAGTTATATTGATCTACGCTCTGGTGAAGACAGCACGAAGGCAGTGGGAGAGCTCCCACCAACACAGCTACTGCCTCTTGCAGAGGCTGGAGTTATTAAGCTGATGGGGGAACTCTCTCCTGTCGGCTTAGAGCATCTCCACCACAAGCACTACAGCAGCACAGCTGCATCAGTACAGCTGTAAGAGCCTTACTTCAGATGTAGCTCCAGTGTTATTTTATTTAAGGTTTGGGCTAAAGTAATAGAACTAAAATAAGATAATTGGATACAAGGTGCAGTAAATAATTGGCTATATAAGAAACTCCTTCAGCTGGCCTTAGCTAAGGTCCGATAATTGGCAATGACATCATTTGTTTGTTAAAAGGTATAAAAAACTAAACTCTTAAAGGGTTCATTGCTAATATCTGCCTGACCAAGTTGGAGCTGATCAATGTGGGTCTGAGCACCCCTAGCGTTAGCACATTTGTAAGTATCTTGATCAAATACTTATAAGCGGTTTTGTTACTGTCTGGATGTAATAAACTGCTTATTATTTAGGCTTTTTACACATGTTTACAGCACTTGTATAAATACCATTTGGCCTTTGGATTTAATAAAGGAATTTATGGTTTACTTAGTGTGGTGGTGATACACTCCATCAATAATAATGATTCCAACATTGTGGTGACCCAGGAAGGACAGACAACACTAATTTCAGTTGTTCTAAGTCCCTAGGGTGAAGAGGTAGTGACCTATCTTCTGGGGCCAGTATAGAATTTTCTCCTAAAAGAAATTCAGTACCATAAGGGGAATAGTGGGAGGTACTTTAGATACCTATGTAAAAGACAGCTTGGTAGACCATGGCAGTGGTCCATTGAATGCCATGAATAAATTCCTGGCAAATCACGGCAGAGGTCCATTGAGTGCCACTGAAATTTTAAAGAGTTGGACTCATGGGTGACCATGAAGAGAACAGTAATTGTAGCTAAACAGTAAATGCAAAAAAGCACAAAGATAAGGTCAGTGCCAAGAGCAATTGGCTGATGACCATGTCACTTTGGAAAATAAGTACATGATTTAAGGAAAAGAGTGAGGAATTAAAGGGAGTGTTTACACAGACATCAAAAACTTTGCAGTGTGCTGGAGGGATTAAAAAAGCTGGTGTAGTAAAAGGACTAGAAGCAACATCAGTAAAATGGGAAAAGAGAGTGCTTGGTTTGATAACGAAACCCAGTTATTTTATGGCAGTATAACTCCCTGCAGTCATGCCCAGTGAAATGCTTAGTAAAATCAAACAAATTATGCAACAGTAGTGACAACAACCACCACTATGCTTCTCCCCCTCTCCACCGCAAGCCTTTATAGCCATTCTGAAGGAAATGGACCCTTCCCACTGAATGCCTCTGTAAAAAATTGATTGTAAATGACAGCTTGTCTCTCTGCCTATAGCAGACTTGAATCATTTTACTATGGACGATTTAGTCAAAATCGCTAAAAGAGGGGTTTCCATTTGAGCGTGACTGCTTCCGAGTGTACAAGTAGGGAAGGATATCTGGGTACAGTTCTCTAAAAAAGTAATAATTAGAGCAATGTAAGGGGTATTGAGCAAAAATGTTTACAAGAAATACAGATACACTTGTGTAATTATGCAAAGTTTAAAAACCTAAACAAACACTCCTTGCTTGTCAAACCCTATTTTGTATATGTGAAATGAATGGGCTTTTAAAAGATTTCACTACAAATCTATTTGAATCTTTCATTTAAAGTTGCAAAACTGACACTTATTGCCAAACACAGGTAGCAGGTGTTATTTGGCTTTGTTATTTAGCATTTAACTCTTTGGGTACCTCAGTGCTTTTTTAAAGTTCAACCTCTTTCTAAATAAGGACTAGAGGAAATGGTCTTGACTGTGGCACAAGTGGCCAGAACCAGAATAGTGGGGAGAGACCCTGATTTATTATAATAAAGCATCAGCTAAAATAGCTGCAGGAGAAGAATGAAAAATCATACGACATCATGTATCTCGAGCAGCAGGGTGGGGGGCAGCACAAGAGAAGCCATATTAGGAACACTGAGCCTTAAGGAGGCTCTGGGTAATCAGACAGTTACTTTGATAGAAGTAACTGTAAGAACACAACCCACAGTTCCACTTTATGTGAAAAGTGATATGGCTAATATGACTTTATGGCAAATAAAAGATGGGGGTCAAAATATGGAAGGAATGTGCATTCCCACAGAATATGCAGCATATACTAGAAAACGTGTAAAAGAAATGTAAATATGACATGTTATTTAATTAAAATCATATAAAAGCTCCAAAGGGGAACCAGAGTCTGTTGTGTTTTCTTTTTCTGAGGGCTGTATGCTTTGACAGCAGAAAGCAACCCAGCATCAAGCAACATCAGCGAATATAAGAAATCGAGCTTAACCATTAAAAATCCTATCCGATCCAGTTTTGTTCAGCTATGGTGTAAAGTAAATGTGATGACGGGAGTGAAAAACATATGTGGTGGTGTTTTGTAAATGGAAAAAGAATAATTGTATCAAAACAAAAAAATAATATTTTTGGTCAATTGTATAAGAAAATGTAAAAAGAGAAACTGAAATGTGCTAGATTGGAAACGGGTCCAAATAATGGCTTAGGGTTAAATCTATTAAAGAAATATTGTATAACAATGTTCAGTTTATTCATGTACCAGTGTTATTGAATTTCACTAATTTGCATTCCCTGGAGTTTAGTCAAAAATTATTTAAAAACTATTAAAAGGACTTTTAAAATGTATAAACCTGCCAAGGTGGGCAGCAATGAAACCCAGAGGGGACTTACTAGAAATGGTATGGAAGCTGAACTGTTTGGGACTGGTATGTCGCTCTGAACCCAAGCTGACGTATAGAGACAATGTGGGAACATGACCAAGCATTTTAACAGAAGCTAACAGCAGAAGTACTGGATTTATTAAATAAGCAAGTGTTTTAGCAAGAATTAGTATCTAGAGAATTGCATTGCATTTTTAAAAATGAACAAAGCAAAGCACTGATTGAGAAAAAGCTTTTAAGTGTTTTATATGCATCCTGTTGTAAATGATTTTTTTACAAATTGTAAGATAAAATTAATTTGCTGTCATGAAAGGTAAAAAGCAGAAGTAATGACACATCTAGTATGTGGTATATATATGCTGTGAAATCAGCCTTAAGTGACAGAGAAAAGTTAAAAATTCAGTACAAGGGAATACTAATTGGTACACGGTAAGAAATTAACAAGGGTCCCATAAGCCTTGGTCAGAGTGTTACCAGTGAAATACTGGAAAATGCTGCAACCCATATGGTGTGGAAGGAGTGTGTTTTCCTTTCTCACATATTGTTGCAGACAATGACAAGGTCTGTACTGCTGTTTTCACCTGGGGGATACTTACACGTGCAGGTGTAATGTCTTACAAACAGAGTTGCCAGCATGTAGGTTCACTATGGGGGAACAGTCTCCAAATTGCATAGTATGGTTGAGACACTGGGAAGCTGATTAAGTAAGAGCTGCCTATGCTGGAAATTAAAGAGACAAGGGGGTAAGGTAATATCTGGGACTATGCTGTGAGAATGGCAAATATTGTGTGGTGACTGGAAACGACCACTTTCCGTATGGAACCAGCAAATGTTATTTTAATTGGCCTAAGTTCTGTTTCACACCTGAACTTCCCATGGCAATAAATGGAAATAAAATATTTTTGTACTAGTTTTTCATAATGTAATTGAAAATAAAGGCAAAGTTAAAATTGCAGAAAGGTGCTGTAAAGGCAGATCAATCTTATAATGTGGGATTATATCTATGGTGAAGGTTATCATTAGAAGTTTTGGTAATGATCAATATTATTGTGGTGATTGATTCTATACTGCAGAATTTAGCAGTTGTATTAACATTTTGCAAAATTGCAGAAGTCTGTTTGAAATGATTAATGTCCTAAAACCCACATTAGTGCATAGGGTTTTAAGGTGGGGAATGTAGGAATATAGGCCCCCATTAGATTTGGGTTAACTATAGTTTTTAAAACTATAGTTTTAAATAAAGTAATAGAAATCAAACACAGTTAAGTATAAGGTGCAGTAAATAATTGTCTATATAAGAAATTACTTCATCTGGCCTTAGCTAAAGTCTGATAATTGGCAATGGCTCCACTTGTTTGTTAAAGGGTATACAAAAGTAAACTCTTAAAGAGTGCATTGCTAATACCTGGTTGGAGCTGACCATTATAGGTCTGAACACCCATGGCGTTAGCCCGTTTGTAAGTATCTTGATCAAATGTTTTGTTACTGTTTGGATGTAATAAATTGCTTATTATTTAGGCTTTTTAGGCATGTTTAGAGCACTTGTATAAATACCATTTGGCCTTTGGATTTAATAAAGGAACTTATGGATAACTGAGTGTGGTGGTGATAGCCTGCATAAACAATAACTGCAACAAAGTGAGTGCAAAACCTTACCAGATCCAAAGAGTTGCGCTGGTGTGCATCACTCCACAAAGTGCTGGCAGGGCAACAGAAAACAAGGCCTTCTGTAACCATGTGCTCTGGTTACCATCCCCCTCATGCTGGCTCCTACCCCCACCCCCCCCATTCTGCTCGTTGGTTACACTCACTTGTTCCATCTTGCCTTTAATGAGGCTGCGATCTTGCAATGAGTTCTGCATAGTTGGACCCCTCCACCTTCACAGATCCCTGTGGAGTCAATAGAACACAGCGATCTACCTCCAGAAGTCCAGTTGCAGTACTTGGTAGTTCGTCAGTGAAGGAACTGTGTCTTACTATATGTTTGTACAGTCCCAGCACAATGGAGCTCTGATTTCAGATGGGGTTCTGGATGCTACTACAATACAAATAGTAAACATTAAAATAATAACTATGTTGCAACTTGCCACTGAATAAAGAACACAGGGAACTGACAAATGGATCCAGGGTGTTAAACTTCAACTACACGGTGAAGCCCTGTCCTGGGCAGAGGCTGGAGGGATTGTGTCTGCCTCAGAAAGAGCCTCCAGAGGTTCTGGATCTGTTACCTTTGTGTGAAAACTTGTTTAGCTTGTCCTGCTAATAAAGTGTTTGAAATGAACTGGGTTCAAAGTACACAGGGGTTCTCCTAGGGTTGCCAACCCTCTAGGATTGTCCTGCAGTCTCCAGGAATTAAATACTAATCTTTAATTAAGGATAATGTCATGTGATGAAACCTCCAGGAATACATCCAACCAAAATTGGCAATCCTAGGCATGGCTACACTTGCGGATGTAGAGCGCTGTAAATTAAACCCGCCTTCATACAGCGGGAAAGCGCTGCAGTCTGTCCACACTGACAGCTGCAAGTACACTGGCGTGGCCACATTTGCAGCACTCACAGCGGCATTGGGAGCAGTGCATTGTGGGCAGCTATCCCACAGAGCACCTCTTCCCATTCTGGCGCTGTGGCTTGTGGGAAGGG
Organism: Lepidochelys kempii; assembly: GCF_965140285.1. Taxonomy (NCBI): domain Eukaryota; kingdom Metazoa; phylum Chordata; order Testudines; family Cheloniidae; genus Lepidochelys; species Lepidochelys kempii. The sequence continues at coordinate 148,666,473 of NC_136382.1, read as the reverse complement.
GGCGGGGAGTGCAGCGCATTCTGGGTCCTGTCCCAACCCCCTGTGATGCATCGGTTCACATCCCAGCATTCCCTTTGCTTCCATCCACATTTGGCGGTATCTTTCAACGGTTTTTGTACTGCGCTCTCTGTCTTCCCTTTTGGTCTGCGGGAACGGAGCCCGAACTGCTGAGGAGTATGCTGACGAGTCTTGCCAGCGCGTCACGTTTGGCAGTCGAGTTATTCCTTAAGATCCAAAGTGACAGTGAGGACTCCAACGATGATATTGACTTGAGCAAACAACATGAGTTTGCTTGTGGCATTCATGGACATGCTCACCATGGTGGAACGGTGCTTTCGGGCTCAGGAAACAAATACTGAGTGGTGGGATCACATCATCATGCAAGTCTGGGATGACGAGCAGTGGCTGCAGAACTTTTGGATGAGAAAAGCCACTTTCATGGGACTGTGTGAGCTCACCCCCACCGTGTGGCGCAAGGACATGAGATTGAGAGCTGCCTTGACTGTGGAGAAGTGGGTGGCTACTGCAATCTGGAAGCTGGCTAACCAGTTTGGAGTGGGGAAGTCGACCGCTGGAATCGTGTTGATGCAAGCTTGCAGGGCCATTAATCGCATCCTGCTCAGAAGAACCGTTACTTCGGGTAACGTACATGACATTGTGGCTGACTTTGCACAAATGGGTTTCCCTAATGGCAGAGGGGTGATAGGTGGAACGCATATTCCAATTCTGGGACCAGCCCACCTAGCCTCCGAGTACATTAATCAGAAGGGCTATTTTTCTATGGTTCTCCAGGCGCTTGTGGATCACTGTGGGCGTTTCATTGACATTAATGCAGGCTGGCCCGGAAAGGTGCATGACACACGCATCTTTTGTAACGCTGGCCTGTTCAGGAAGCTGCAAGCTGGGACTCTTTTCCCAGACCAGAAGATCACTGTAGAGGAAGTCGAAATGCCCATTGCGATCCTTGGAGATCCTGCTTACCCTTTGATGCCATGGCTCATGAAACCCTACATAGGGAGCCTTGACAGCAGCAAGGAGTGGTTCAACAACAGGCTGAGCTGATGCAGAATGACTGTGGAGTGTGCTTTTGGCCGTTAAAGGGTGGCTGGTGCTCTCTGTATGGGAAGCTGGACCTGGCCGATAACAACATCCCCGTGGTTATATCCGCGTGCTATACCCTCCATAACATTTGTGATGGGAAGGGTGGAAGATTCACTCAGGCATGGAACTTGGAGGTTCAACACCAGGAGGCTGAATTTGAAAAGCCAGAGAGCAGGGCTATTAGAGGGGCCCAGCACGGGGCTGCAAGGATTGGGGATGCCTTGAGGGAGCAATTTGAGGCAGAAAGCCAACAGTAATGTCTGGTGTGGTGCCCTGCACTGGAGTGAAGTGCGGTAGGAATCTGTGTTTGCTACATATGATACGCTGACTTTCAGTGCCTGTTGCTTTCCTGGGCTAAGGTTTCTTTTACATTATGCAATAATAAAGAATGTTTTCAAAGCCAAAAAAATCAATTGATTGAAAAGAAATACAACACAACTGTTTGGGAAACACAAAGGGCAAGGGGGTGGGGTGGGGAACGGTACAATCACAGATTTGCATATGTCCTGTCTGGAGTGCTGTGCAATGCGTGCTACACTTCAGGATGGCTACACTGCATGGTGATGGGGGTTGAGTGCCGTGGGTAAGGGTCGTCGTTTTCAGGGCTGGGTGATGAAGCTACAGGTATTGGAGGCAGCGGGTGGTGGTAAGAACTCGGATGTTGGGGAAAGTGGGTTGGAGGTGATATGGTGGCACAAGGGAAAGAGTTTTGGGACAAGGACTGCAGGAGGGGGAGGGCGGGTGCAGTAGTGCTCTGCCTGCATGGCTATGAGCGCCTGGATAGAGTCTGCTTGGCGCTCCATCATGCTTATCAACCGCTCCGTGCTTTGGTGCCAGGGATCCGCATTCTGCTGGCAGACCCTCCTTTCACTCTCCCACCACTCCTGCACTTTTTTATTTTCATTAGTTGAATGCTGCATGACTTCCTGCAGCATGTCCTCTTTGCTTCTACGTGGCCTCTTCCTGATTCTTTGCAGCCTCTCGGCTGTTGATAACATGGACGGCTGAGATCTCAAGGTTACATCTGTAAAGGCAAAATGCAACACTTAACAGAGGCAGCATTGTTCACACCAGACAGAGCAATGACTCCCCCATACTCAAGGGCAAGCACAGGCTACACAATAGCATAATTTTCCTGTCCCAAAGCGAGTGCACATAACCCATGGGAGCCCCAAAATTATGAGTAAGCACAGGGTCAAGCGTAACTGATTGTTTCATGGCTGTACTGTCCTCTGGATTTCTGTGCCTTGGGGAGAGACAACAGTGGCAGGGAGCCCCTATACTGAACACTGTCCCCACATTTTCCACAGGAGTTCATCCTGGAAGATATCTCGCTGCTGAGGTGACCAGGGAAGCAAGAGAGGGTCTTCTACTGCAATGTGGCTTCCGCCCTGGCCCATATGCAGCTTGCCTGTGTGCACCAATGGTCCCCCCACCCCTCATGGGACAGTGGTGCGGACAAGTTAGCCTTACTGGGACGAGGACAACAGTGGCTCTCCCGAAAAACCTGCGCAAGAGCATTGCCCAAGTTCTGGCTGAGACCTTTGAAGAGATCATTGAGGCCGATTACCGCGATGTGAGAGAGCATGAAAACGCCCTATTCCGCATCTAGGCATGCATGCAGCCCTAACCCTTCTCGCCTCAAGAGCCCGCACTGAATAACTTCCTTCCCAAAATAAAAGCCGCTTACCGGGAAGCTCCTCTGGTGTTTGTCCTTCCTCAAGCACCAGCCGCCGCAACTGACTACCTTCCTCCTGGCTTGAGAACAGCTCCTGGCTGCATGCATCTAAAGATTCTGGGGTGTCTTCCTCTGCCAGAGCACCCTCACTCCAGCTTTGCTGCTCCTCCTACTCCTCCTCCTGCCTTGTTGTACTGGCCTCTGAGGTGTCCATGGTGGTACTCGGCATGGAGGCAGGGTCGCCCCCAAGTATCGCGTCCAGCTCTTTGTAAAAACGGCAGGTCGCAGGGGCAGCACCAGAGCAGCTGTTTGCCTCTCGGGCTTTGTGGTAGGCATTCCGCATCTCCTTCACTTGAACCCTGCACTGCAGTGTGTCCCGCTCATGGCCCCTTTCCAGCATGGCCCTTGATATCTGCCTGAAGGTATCGTAATTCCTGCAGCTGGAGGGCAGCTGGGACTGGACAGCTTCCTCCCCCCAAACACTGATGAGGTCCAGCACCTCGCCATTGCTCCATACTGGGGATCTCCTAGCGCATGAAGGCATGGTCACCTGGAGGCATGGTCACGTGGAAAGTTGTGCTGAGAGCACTCCACGCCTGGCTGAGCAAACAGGAAGGGGATTTTCAAAATTCCCAGAGAATTTAAAGGGCGGGTCTGACGGTTGGTCACCTGAGGGCAGGGCAGTAGAGTTCAAAGTGATGACCAGAGTGGCTAGAACAGGCATGGTGGGATACTTCTGGAGGCTGATCACAGTGTATTAATGGACCAGGGAGTCCACACTGGCGCCGCGGCCCTCTAGTGGTGGTGCAGCAAACGTTATTCCACTTGCCAAGGTGGGGTACAAGCAGCGCTGTAGCCACGGAGACAGAGCACTCTGCGAGCCTTGTCAGTGTGGACAGGGAGTGAGCTAGGGCGCCCGGGGCTCCTTTATTGCACTGTAACTCACAAGTGTAGCCAAGTCCCTAGTTCTCATCTGTGTGTGCAGGAAGGTGGCTGAGGTCTAGGTATGATGATGGGACTCACCTGTCTGCATACCCAAAGGGGGCTTCACCTGTCTGCATACCCTATAGGTGGGGCAGAAGAATCACCATGGGTGTGCAAAGGTAGGGGAGGCTGTCTCCTGTGTATGTTTGTGTAGAAGGTGGCTGCCTCACCTAGCTGTGTGAATAGGGACCAGGGGCAGCCTCACCTGTGTGTGCAGGGAGACGGGGTGCTTTCCCTGTGTGTACAGGGAGACGGGGTGCTTTCCCTGTGTGTACAGGGAGAGGGAGGTCTCATGTGTGTGTGTGGGGGGGGTGGTCCTGTTTACCTTTTATGATGATGTTATTCTGTAATGTGGGCCATCCATACCCGCAGCCCTGCACAGACTCAGGCATTGCCCTGATCCTTGTCTGTCCTGAGCATCTGTCAGACAGGGGTATCTGGATACCTGGGCTCCTGAAGAACCAGAGCTTGTCTGAATTTTTCTCCATTCCTAGCTCACTCCTCCAGCTTGGAAGAGATGTTTCTTGTGAAATCCGTAACACCGCTTTCCCTGGGGAGCCCTGGCTGTTGATAGGGACAGGTCCAGGCAGGCCAAGAAGGAATTACCTTTCCTTAGGACACACTTGGCGTGTGGCTGAGTGTGCTGGTTCCCTGCTTCACAAGAGTTCTTGAGGCCAAGGAGCCAGTCAGTCTGGAATCAGCTTCCTGCCTTACCATCTCACCCCCAGAGACCTGGGCACCCCTAGAGCTTTGGCTGGAAATGGTGGGCTCCTCCTTATCGCTCACAGTGTCTGTTCTGAGCCCTTCTAAGGAGAGGCTGTAGTTGGAGGAAGAGAGCTTGGCATCTACTGTAGCTGACACTCCTGCCAGGCCTCACTGTGAGGGTGAGGTACACTTAGGGTGTCCAGGTGCCTGGTTTTTGACTGGAAAATCCGGTTGAAAAGGGGACCTCACAGTGTCCAGTCAGATCTACTGATGGGACAGCAAAATTCTGGTTACTGTGGGCAGGGGAGGCAGGGAGGCAGCAGGTCATCACCCATGCCAACCCCTACTTAGTCAGGGCTGCCTCCTACCTGTGTTGGCTGCAGCTCCCAGCCCCTGCTTCACAGATGAGTCCCTCCTGAGCCGGGCAGTGGGGTGGGGAAGAGCAGCGAGCAACACGGAGAGGGGGGAAGAGGAGCAAATGGGGCCGGGGCCTTGGGGGAGGGGGCGGGCCATCAGAGGGAAGAAGTGGGGAGGGGGAGGTTCTGGCGCTCCCACTGGAGTGTGTGTTTTTTAAATATTACAAAGTTGGCAGCCCTAGGTACACCAGCCCTCGTAGAAGATAGCTGGAAGCATGCTCTGCATACCACAAGCTCAGACGCCACAAACACTAGACTTGGAGGGGAATTCATTTTAGGGCCTCCAACAGGAAGAAGAGTGGGCAAATATCCTAGGAACCAGCCTAGAGATTACAATAAAAGATAAACACAGGAGCCCCTAAGCTAGCCACTGCCTGTGAGACTCCTCCTTTCTGGCATGACCTGAGTAGTCCATCCCTTGAGGGCAGCTAACCACCATCCCTTGAGGTGTCGCTAGGGCTTCTTACACACTGTTGCCCACCAACAGCGATTGCTTCCTGTCTCCTACTTGCAGGCTACTCCCCAGTGCTACCAACTTTCCTGAGTTCAACCTGAGCAACACAATGTAGGGCCCTTGCTGGAGCCAGTCTCGCCAGGCAAAAGCCCCTCTGGTCAGTCAGCTGTCTTCCCCACTTGCCTCCTCTCCTGGGGAAGAGCAGCAGGTCAGGGCTGCTGCAGGAAGCAAGCAAAGCTCTACCCCAGCAAGGAAGGAGCAGAAATAGCCCAACAGCTCAGGGGGCCTCCGCTCCCTCCTCCTCTCCTGTAAATAAGGGGTCAGTCTGATCCTCCCCTCTCAATCTCAGCAATGCCAGGCTTGAGAAGGAGGAGAGGAGAGTGAAGAGCCCACGGAGCTGTCCCCTGTCCCAGGCATGAGAATGGGGAGAGGGGACCCCACTGCAACTGCCCCCCAGGCCTGGGAGAGGGGAGGAAGTGCCCTGGAGCTGCAGGAGGAGCAGAGGTGGGACTGGGGGGATAAACTTTTAGGCTGGGGAATGGGCAGAAGTGGGGTGGGGGGAATGTTGGGGTTTGGGAAGAAGCTGGAAGCCCCACACCACCAGGCAGCCTGCAGCCGGGGCCCAAATCACCCTAGTGAGTATCTTTGGAAGAGTGGCAACATGAACTGTGTCTCTCACACACACTGGGGGTGGGCAGGGGAAGCTCAAAAATCAAAAGACGGAGTAAAAACCTCAGCCTAACCTTTAAAACAATCTCATGATTTTTTGCAGTTGGATTTGTGAACATGTGGGGTGAGAAATACCGCTTCCCTTCCCAGTCAGCTCCCAGGCTGCTGCCTATAAGCACCTCTGCCTCACTCCTGGAGCCTCAGCCTCTGAGCCCGCAAGCTTCCCTTTTCTTTTTCTGGTCCCTCTGCCCTCTCCTGGCTAGAGTGGATCTGGGGCCCTGCTCCTCCCAAAATGACCTATGACCCAGTCCTTCACTCCAGCTCATTCTAGCAAGGGTTGAGGCTACCCAGTATTGAGCAAGCAGGTTTGTTCGTAGGAACTGCCATACTGGATCTGCCCACAGGTCCATCTAGGGCCCAGTTAGTTTTCACCCTGGAGCCCCTTGCACCAGCCAAGCTACAGCATGGAGTCCAGAGAGCAGACATAAACCCCAGAAGGAATAACCCCAGCACAGGAGACCCCTTTGCCTGGTGCAGGGCAGACAAGAGGCAGGGCATGGGCAGGCCAGAGGAGGGAGGATTGGATACGGCTTGAACGGATCTTCACTTTTGGTGATTCTACACCCCTACAAAGCCCTGTGGGGCCATTCAAGCAGGGGTGCAACTTAATCACCATTGGCCCAAAGAACTTCTGAATATGGGAATTGCAAGTTGCCTCCCCTCCATTCAGATGCTGGCACCTATGCAACTGCATGGATGGATTTGCCCCAAGTCCAGAATCCTGTCTCCAACAGTGGCCAGTACCTCATGCTCCTGGGGAAGGTACAAGAATCCCTAGTGAACATTTATGGAATAACCAGCATATATAAACTGCTTCTTCCTAATGACTCTGAACTAGAGAGTGGCTTAAGAGCCCAGGAGCTGGAGGGTTTGTATCCCTCCTGGAACTATTTTTTATATCCTTATTATCATTGCCCTGGTTGTTCTCATTGTCCATGTAAATGTCCGATCCTTTTCTGAGTTCCACTGAGCTCATTGTCTTGATATCTTGTGGCAGCGAGTTCCAGGGGTTATAGACACATAAACTTTAAGGCCATAAGGGACCATCATGATTATCTGGTCTGACTTACAGCACATTGCAGACCATAGAACCTCAGCCACCCACTCCTGTAATAGGCCCCAACAGGTTATTTATGTTCTGTGTGGAAAAGGGTTACCTTTTATTAATTTTAAATATACTGCCTTTCCATTTAATTGGAATGTCCCCACCCTTGTTCTTGTATGGCACAAGAGGGTAAATAGAAGTGCCATCTGGAAGGGCCAAAAGTGATGTGAAGTCCCATGAACTAATGAGTCTGGTGCTGAGTCTAGGCAATGGCAACCGGGACGTCAAGGTCAGAGAGAATCTGGCACTGGGTTTGAACAACATCCCCAAGGACTTTGGGGTACAGAAAATGTAGCATTAGGTGGCCCGGGGGCGGGGGGGGGTTAAGATAGCAGAGAATGCAGAGCTGAGCCAGGGGGTGTCCCAGCCCAGTTCCTCTTATGCCAGTGTGCATACCACAAACCCACCATTGCTAATGGCATTAGTTGCCCCTTTGCTTGTCCTCAGTGGCAGCCTCAGCAGCGAGGCCAAAGGACTGAAAGGGCCTTGGAGACTGAACTCCATTTGTACCATCGGAGGACGACCACCAGAGCAGGCTGAGGAAGGGCAGGCAGCGTGAGGGAGTTAGTACTATCACTTAGGCCTTTCCCATTCTTCCTCCTCCCAGGATCTGCTCCAGGCCCCAACCACACTTGTCGGGTGTGTGCATAGTTGTATTTCAACACAGCCACTCTCCACAGGGTGACAGATTGTTGACATGGTGAAAATTACCCAGGAAGAGCCAGAAGCTGTTTCACCTTTGCCCTTAACCCTCTCTCCTGTTTCTGCCACCCCCCCCCTCCCCAGTACACACACTCACGCTCATATCCCTGCTGCCCATGGAAGCTATTTCTAAGCAATCCCGGGCATCTGGGGAATGAGGCTCTGAACAAATATCGGAGCGTGCGCGTGCACGCACACACAGAGACACAGACACGTGCTGCTGCTGCTGCGGAGTCAAATATAGACCTTGGGGAAGGGGGAACAATGGCAGGGGGGTTGGGTTACATTGCCGCAGGGCCAGCGGGCTGCGGGTGTTTGTTGTGGGCCAGGGTGGAATGGGAAAAGCGAGGGGGAGGGAGAGAACATTTGTTTTAATATATAGCCCCCCGCCTGGTGCTGTGCTATGCTGTGCAGTGTGTGTGTGTGATTGACCTGGAGTGAGAGCCAAGCTATGGGATGATAAATTGAGTTGGCAGCTCAGTGGCTTTTGTGGTCTCTCTCCAGCTGGTTTCCGCTACTCCCCTGTCTCCTGGCCTGGAGGAATTAGAGGGGGCAGGAAGGGGTGAGTTTCACTGGGCTTCTGCACAGAAAAGTGTTTCTCTCTTTGCTTTGGAGAAAGTTTCCCCAGTGGAGGGGAAGCCGCAGCATCACCTGTTCCCTCAGCCCAGCATCTGCTTCATGCCCCTGATGTCCAGTTGCCTCCAAGGAACAGGCTCCAGACAGCAAAAGAAAGGGAAGCAGGTCCAGCTGGTTTTGACAGGTAATTTTTCTGGCTGTATGTGAGTGGTGATAGCACTTTGGAAGTGTGGCCTGGGAGGGGCTGTTTAGCTGGCACGTGCCAAAGGAGTGACAGGTCACCCCATTCCAACCCCAGGTTCCCACTTTGTGGGATTTCCTTGAACAGGGGAAAATCTCTGGACAGATTCTTATGGCTAGAAAAAAAATCCTTCCTAATTCTGACCCAGCAGCTGTTCAATGTGAGAAGCCGCTGGGGATGGTATAGCAGTGATCAGAGGCGAGCAGAGCAGGATCTAAGCCTGAGCTAGGGGGCAGGAATCCCAATCTCCAATCTCAGGGGCTGCAGAAAGAGTTGTCTTTCCTGACTAGGTCTCAAAGAATTGGACATTGTTATAGCAAGTCCTAGACCAAGGATTCAGCAGGGGAAGGTTGAGAACCCTGCACTCCTGGGAAAGTTTCACTCTGAGCCCCTAGTGCTAGACAAGAAGCTGCAGGTGTTCTCCCACTCCTTTTTCCCCTCTGTCCCCTTCCCCCACTTTCTTTACCTCCCTTCTCCCCATCTCTTACTCTCTGTAAGAATCATACAAGGACCATGGTTAAAAAGTGAAAGGAAAAGTGTCATTTGTTTAAATTCACCCATTTTTTCCTCTCTCAGTTATTGAAATGATTTCTGTTCCCTACCCTACTGCCTGTGAGTTTATATCTCCAGTGACCAAGTGTCACCTCATGTACCCAGATGGCACTCACTCAGTGCCACGGCTCTCACGCTTGAGAGGAACAGAATGGAGAACCCGGGGTCCTGTATTACTTACTGCAATCTAAGCCCATCTCCCCCTCTTACAGATCCTGGTGAGTTGTATGTACACGCACACGCTGATCTTAACATGGAGTGCTTCTCATTATATGGGTACACACACATTCACTCTGTCAGAGCAGACACACACACTGATGCCACCACGGCTACACAAATACATAACACACACACTCAGTCCAGCAGCACACACAATGCCACTGGCACTCAGAGGTCCTTATCACTCAAACTAAGAAAAATACAATGTAATTGTATGGGACCCTGTTCCCATAGTGGCCTCGCAATGCCCAGCAGTCAGTCCCAGGGCAATATCACAATAAGAGCATGTGAGAACAGGTGAGGACAGGGAACAGGGAGAGATGCGAAGAGTGAGTAATAGCAAGCGCCTGCTACACCAGGGTAGTGTCCGAGGAAGCTGGTGCAGGCAGTACCATTTGAAGGAGGAGGAGGGAGGGAGGTGAGAAGCCTAAGCCCCATAGCAAAGGTGCTAGCAGTGCCAGGCGCTGCCTGGGCTTGGCAGAGCAGAGGGAGCAAGTGGGGATATTGGGCAATGGTCAAAGAAGATTGAACAGCAAGGGAGTTCTTCCTGTTCTTTTAGCAGTGCCAGCCAGGGAGGGAGAGCTCTCCTTCTGCTTTTAGCAGAGGAAGGGGAGATGTACTCTCCTCCTCACTGCTCCCCTTTACTGTAATGCCTAGTATCAAGAGAGGTAGGGTCACACTTGTAGACTGAGTCGGAACACAAAGGGCCTTGAAGAACAGTGCCTTCCATGACTAGGTCTCCTAGGCGCTATGATAATACAACTACTACTACAAAGATGAGGCTAGTGACTTTGCAGAAGATGGAGAACCAGTGAAGGCATCCCAGGATAGAGCTGGAGCAGTTCTGTTCCATGCACATCTGAGCAGATGGCTGAAGCATCCTGAAGAGACTGAGGTATGGATCTGAGGGGCCTCTGGAGACCATGGAAATGGGTGCTCATGCACCTGACTTGTGAAGGGAGCGATTCAGCAAAGAAGGTCTAGAAGATAGATTGAGGTGCAACAGTTTGCTCAGAGACTAGGGGAACTTAGGGCCAAGAGGAGAAAAGAGACCAGTGAGAAGGGAGGTGGTTGAATTGTGGTTACAGCTGAGCATCCTTCTCTATCCAAGAGGGAAGGTGTCTGTCTTGTTGATGTTTGAGTGGAGCAAGTTAAGAGCCAGGTGTCACCGTGTGTGACAAAAGGGGAGGGAGATGCAAGGAGAGGGAGTTGAGGGTGATTAGCATAAAAGCAATAGTTGAGGTAAGTGAAATGATGTGCCCAAGTTGGAAGGGGTGGATAGAGAAGAGAATGGTGTCTTGTATGACAGACATATGAGGCACAGTTATAGAGACAGGTGAGATCCCAGGTAGGGAGGGAGCAGAGACGCCAGCCTGAAGTCCAAGAGGGATGTGTAGCCCATGTCAAACGCGACACTGAGGTCAAGTGTGAGGGAGCCCTAGACAACAGAGGGGAGGAGGAGAGTGCCTGAGGAGGGTGCTTTCAGTGCTCTGGAGTTCAAATTGAAATGGACCAAGGATGCTGTGGGCACTAAGGGTGTTGCAGAGATGATTTTCAAAAGTATTTTGCTTTGAAGAGTACATTTGATCTGGGGCCACACTTGACAGCAGTGGGGTCAAAAGTGATTTCTTGAGGAGCACTGCAGCTATGAGTGTGGTAGGGATAGAGCTGCCAAGAAATGAACGGACGATCATAGTGCTGGCAGAGAGAGCCAGAGTGGAGAGGACAGGGCCTGAGAGAAGGTAGTCAGATGTGATGAGCGTGGATATGGTGATTTGGGAGGATTGGGAGACAGGAAGCGCGGAATTAGTGGCTGTGTGCTTTTGTTAACTGATGCAGTTCTGGAGTGGTAGGAAGTGGCAAACTCTGGGCAAGAGGTGAGGGGAAGAGGAGAAAGTGGGCAGGTGGCGGAGCAGATTGGTAATGCTGAAGAGTGAAACTTGCCAGGGCCTTTGGATGTTACACAGCAATAGACAGGAAGGTGCCTTCCTGGGTTGGAGAGAGGCCTTGCAGAGGACTAGCTGTTCTGTCTATGTCTGATGAAGAAAGCTTTGGGGCACCAGTACCTCTCCAAGTGATCTCTTAAGGGCTTAGAGCTTATCCATGTAATGGAAGGTTCGGGAGGAGCAAGGAAATGTAGAGTTTTTAGAGAGGCAAGTTGGTTTGGAGATGCAGACAGAACAAACAATCAGATGCTCCCCAGGAGTCCTTGTCACCACACATAAAGATCCTTGTTATACACGCACACGCAGACACAAGCAGTCAGCTGACTGAAGATGGGACTGACACACCAGTAAGCTTCCTGGAGATCCTTGCCGTCTTGAGTGGATGGAGAAGAAGAAGTTGGTTAATGGCTTGTGGATGGTATGAAGAGGAGGGCTGGGATTCACAGAGCATTCAGATTGCTTTTCTGATGGGAGGTGACTGTCAGAATTACTCTGTCTCTGCTTTAAGCAATGGACTATCCCTTGGGGTGAAAACTGGAAGAGCTTGCAGGGCAGCCTTTAAACTAGACAGGAAGGGGCTGAAGGAGGAGCTTTTACTTAATTCAGATAATTTTGCATGTACTTTCAATATAAACATCAAAATAGAAGATGGAGACATTTTTCAAGAGATGATTGATAATGGCGGAAATGAGCACTGATGTATGAAAAGGTATGCAGAAAAAAGCAGCAAGTGTGAGCAGGAAGACTTGATCAAGGCAGGCCTAGATAATGCAGTGATTAAAATGTGGCATCTTTGTGTGGTTGATTCACACAAGGACTTCCAATGTTGCTCCTGTTGCTGGAGCCGTACTGGTGCTAGTGCCACTGGGAGAAGGAGAGAAATGCCAGAGAAGCCAAGACCCTGCTGTGTTAGGGGAGTCTCTTGCCCCATTCTCCATGTGGATCTGAAGCTGCTTGCAGTCCTTGGTTCTCATCTTCCACTCTCAGCAGGAAGCCTGGGTTGGTGTCTCTGCTGGTCAGTCTCCATGAAGCAGATTTTGGCTGGCTGCCAAGCAATATGTGCGTAGTTAAAATCTCCATGACCACTGACCAGCATCCTGTGGCATGGGGTAACCCAAGAGTTGTCCTGGGGGTTTCTCCTTGTTTCACGTCTGTTTCTCCAGCCCTTGGTACTGGTTCCTGGCACCCAGTGGTTTCTCCTTCCTTGGCTTTTCATTCCTTGTATCCTTCCCCCCCAGACGTCATTCCCCACTTCCTCTCCTCACTCATATGGGACGGTAGCACCCCATCAGTGGGAAGGGGTTGTCTATTCAGCCCTGCACTCCCTTTCAGTGTTTCCTGGGCAGACCCTAGAGGGCTCCAGTGCCATTCCAGATCACAGGGGGATCCTCCCCCCAGGACTGGGACAGAGCTAGGGGGCTCGGGCTCTGTAACAGGGCACTCTCCTCCCTCCTCCTCTCCCCTGCTCCTGCTTTGCAGTGGTGTGTGGCTGCCCCCCACCCCCTAGGTGAGCAAGCACAGGGACAAAAACCTTGGGGCAGATTCTGCGGGGGAGGCCGGAGGGGGAAGATCTCCTGGGAGGGGGCAGGGAGGCGTCAGCCCAGCTCTCGGCTCAGGCAGAGGCGGCTTCCCAGCTGCCAATCGGGCTGGAGCAGGTGAGAGGTGAGTGGGGCAGGGCAGGGGGCTGCCTGCGGCTGGGGGCTCTGGGTTTCCTGGCTCCCGCTCGCCGTCGGGCTGCGGGAGGCGGCATGTCCCGGGGAGGGCGCAGGGATGTGCAGCCACACGCAGCCCCTGGCAGCCGGCCTGAGCGCACGGCAGCGGCGGGAGGAGCAGCCGGAGCGGGGAGCCTCGCAGCAGCTCCGCAGCCCTGCGCCTCCCGAACCCCCCGCAGCCGGGCCGGGCCGGGCATGGCAGCCCCCCTCCGCCGCTCCCCGAGTTAGACCCCGGGAGCCAAAGGAGCCGCTGCGATCGCCGAGGTGAGGAGGCGGGAGGCGGGCAGGACCGGCGCGGGAGATCAGGGGGCGGCCTGCGGGCTGGGGAAGGAGTAGGGGGCGGTGGGTTGGGTGCGGGGCCGCGAGGGGAGGGAGGGAGGATCCGGCTGCCTACGGAGGAGGCGAGCAGGCAGCTGCGCGGAGGGCAGGAGCCGGCAGAGGTGCTGCCCCACCGCCAGCTGGAGTCCAGGCTCTCGGTGCCCGGCGGCCTTTGCTGGCTGGCTGGCTGGCTGGCGGGCGGGGGGGAGGCGCCCCCTGCCGGGCCGGGCGCCTGGGGAGGGGGATGTGGCTGAGGTGAGGCGGGGGCAGCACGTGTCTGCACTAAGCGAGCCCCTTGCAGCTGGCTCGGGGGGAGGAATGGAGGCGTCTGCAGCGATCTCGGAGACCTGGCTCCCAGGTCCCTCTCTTCTCGCTCCATCCCGCGGGGCAGAGCCGTTCTGGGCTGGGGGTCAGGCTGGATGCAGAGACCCTGCCTGAGTGCACAGGAGTCAGGGGGCTAGGCAGGGCTGACAGTGCTCCTCTCCCCAAAGCACTGAACCTCGAGGGGTGCACCCCAAGGGGCACCACCCCCTGCACACTCCTTGCTGCCCAGGGGAGATCGGGCCCTGGCCTCAAAGAGCCAGAACCTGGAGCTTGAGCAATATCAGGATGTGCCAGAGAGAGATTCAGGGCCATCCCCTCCAACAGCATCTGGGGGCAGGGGACAATCCTCCTACTTTGCTCTGAGGTGGTTGCTTTTTTCAGCTGATCCACTTTGTGCTCTGCCTTCATTTACAGCTAGTTTAGTTTAGCTCCCTCTCCCAGAAAAGAGAGAGCTGTAGGGAGCCCGTGCGCCCCCACCTCCAAAGTGTGACGCTCGCCTAGTGAGCAAACTCGTGTGTCTGTGAAGTCAATGCTAAGGAAGCAGAGAGGTCAGGAGGGCAGCTCTAGGTGGGGAGTGGAGCTTAGAGGTGTAAGTCATAGCCCCTGGAAACCCCAGCCACCAACCCCCCCAGTAACCGTCAGCCACCAATCCCCCCATCCACCAATTCACCCAGAACCCGCTGATCTGGTAGCCCACAGAATCCCTACTCAGCAAGCCTAATAAATACATGAGTACAGTATTGAAAGGAGAAAGTTCCTTCAGTTCATGAGAGTGACCTAGGGCTTGGAATAAAGACCTAGCCCCAGTCCAAATACTGCTCATACTGCCTTTGCATTGTCAGAACACCTTATGTTTATTTAGAGCCTTTAATCCCAAAGGCTCGCACGGTCTCTGCATGCTGCCTCCCCACTAGTGCTGGAAGGTTCTACCTGAGCTGCAGGTACAGCGTTGGGAATAATGTCCACATTTTGATGGTCATGCCTCAAACTGGGACACTTCATGAGAAATCTAAGGGAAAATGACCTTTTCAATGACATGTGGTATGAGGCTCAGCTCCTAATGGCCCCGGAGGAGCAGGCTGCCAACTGTTCAATCATAATCCCTAAATTATTTTATAAGATTCACAGGAATCACTTCACCCTCGCCTGAAATGCAGCAGCTGTTCAACAGCTCACACCAACACTACATAGCACTTTAGGACAGGAAGTGAAGGAGAATCCTGTGCCCAAATGTAAACTGCAAGGGGGAATTCAGGGAGGTAGAATGTAATTATCTGTGGTGGAATTTGGTCAGGCTAATCAGAAGTGCCATGGGACTTGTAATGGCCACAGGTGGTTAGAATCTTTGTTCTGCAACTCATTTGAATGATGCTTCTAGCAGCACCGTACCTCTAAGACAACAGGACAGTCCAGACTCAGACCAGCCCGCTGCTGAGGTACCAGTGTCACTTCCTGAAGAGTCTGTCCGCTGCCTGAATCCTAGGAAGTCTCCCATCCAAGCATTAGCTCAGCCCAGCACTGCATTGCTTGCAAGCCACCCTTAAGGTAGAAGAGCCCCTGTCCTTCCCATCCACATGTTTGGGTAGAGTCCCTCCATATGCTCATCATTCTCCTAGGAAAATTGCCTGGCCCTTCTGATCTGGTTATATTTCTTTCCCTATTGTGTCAATTGCTTGCCCATAACAGTCCCAATGTGCCCCAGAAAGCTATGAAGGAACAAGGCCTTTTTGGGAAGTAGTAGTGCTGCTCCAGGAGGGCAAGCAGTGGATGGAAAATAAATGGCCTCAGAAACATTGGAGCTACCAGTGGCGCTGCAGGAAGACAGGAGAAACAGGAAAGAATGAACTACAGTTAATTAGGAAGGGAATCTTTGCTTTTGCTTCTTTAAGCTTTAACCCCAAATCTAGGGGCTTTTACCCCACTCCCATGTCCTGCAAATGTTGCTCCTGGCAGTACTGACCGCCTGCCAGAGTTGGAGGGATTTATTTTCCTCCCTCCCCCTTTTGAGTCTGGCAGAGACAGAAGCAATTTCCCTGCTTAGCCATCAGCTTTATTAGGTTTGCTAGCTGCAGCTCAGAGTCTAGTGAGAGGACATAAAGTCACCAGCTCTACATCTGAGTGCAGTTGGCTGCACTGATTGCAGAGGCAGTGAGGACTGAGAAGCAATCTCCTCAGCACAGCCTGAGCTGCACCTCAGAGTGTGTCACCTGTCCATTCAGACTGCAGTTAAGATGCATTGGTAGAGTCATGTGGGTGATCTCAGTATTGAATAAAAATGGGTATGGTTCCCCTATGCTGGGGAAGTGGGATTGCTGGAGGGGAAGGCTGAGATACATGGATGGGCTCCAGTTTAATATCCTTAGTCATTATATACAGTACACAGATATAATTCTGCTTTATACATTTAAAGGAGGCTGTTTGGACCCTGGAGCGCTGGTTGTCCCCATGAGAGGAGGTAGCCCAGAAAGACCTGGTAGAGAGATGTAGTGAGAATGTGACAAGTGGACAATCCTTGTAAAAATGCATGTGAACTTAGAGAAATAGGATGATGGGGAGAAAGGGATGTGTGAAGCAACCCAACAAGGCTGCAGGGGGGTGGGTGTAGGGTTTTTCTGACTGTTCTCTTTATGTCTCTGTAGGTGTTCATCTCGGTGGGGCCACATTGACCATGCTTAGAAGTTTCTGTCTTCAGCTCATGTCCTTGGTTTGGATCCTCTTGGCCCATCACCATCTTGCCCAAGGTGGGACTCAGTAGACATGTGTCTTTCTCCTGTGTCCATCCTTCCAAACCCACTTTGGTGCTCCTGAAGTCTCCTCACATCACTGTTGTCCAGCAAAAGGAAGCTGATCCGACAGATGAGAGCAGCGGCTCTGCTTAGCCAGTAGGCGTACTGTGCATGACTGGCTGCTTTCCAGAAGTGTTATATCAGTGCAGTGCTAGGCAATGCCCAAAGGGACAGAGGGTAGGACTCCCTTGGGCTGCATAGGGAGCTCACTCACTTTCTATAAAAATGGCTGGATTATGGTAATGGACACAAAAGTTCCAAGAGGCAGGGAAAGGCAGGAGGAGTGCAAAACTCCAACTTGGATCCTGAATTTGCCCTAGTTAAGTGGTGAAGCCACAAAGCACCCACCATTGCAGAGTGCTTATAGACATGAAACAAGATAGTACTCAGCCACAGGCTGAATTGGCCCCTCATGCTGCTCCAGATTAGCCATGGCACATTATGGGAGTTTCTGGTCTTGGTCTGGGCCAGAGGGAGTCTGCCTCCTGCTTGCAGTGAAGGCCGTTAGGATGCAGTGAGGAGAACACGCCATCCCCTCTGACTTCTCATGTTCCAAAAGTCTCTTTTGCTGGCAGCCTGATATAAGCTCTGCTGATGGGATTCGAGATTCAGCACAGGCCAAGGGGAGATGGACTCAATCAGCTACCAGTCCTCCATCTCCAAGATGGGGGCTGAAGGAGGCTCAGTCCCCGAGATAAGAGGTCCAATTTCCTGATATTTGCTTCTGCTCTCCCATTCCTACCCCATGCGGGTCTCTCTTCCTGCTCTCTTTGTCTGACTCCAGCCCATGTTTCAGGTGTGCAGTGACACCTGCTGGACAGGGGGCAGGATGAGAAGCTGTTTGCTTTGTTCTTGCCTCTGGCTCTCAAAGCCTAAGAGTAACAATGATGGGGAGTGGAGCTCCCCCAGCTTGTCCCAGCCACAAGACTATGTGGGACTGAGCGCTCTAGACTGAGTCTAATGGCCACTTCTGAGCCCTGGAAAGCCATGTCTCAGTGATAATCAGTGAATAGGAAGAAGAGAGCAGGTGACCCGAGAGGGAGAGGCAGAGAGCAATGAACAGGAGGGAAGAGGGCTGGAGATGAAAGGAGACACCTGACTGAAGAAAGGAGGCCAGTGTTGGAGAGGAGGAGCAGCGCGGTCAGGCCATGGCTCAGTTACAGCCTTTGGGGCCTTTAAATAAATAAACAGAACTTGACACCTGTCAGGTAATAATGCCCCACTCTTGCCTTCCTCTCTGCAATAGAGTGAGGGATTGTTACTCAGAGCCTGGCCTTGGCAGAGCCTCGCAGCATAGCACTCTGAAAGCATCTGCAGCCCTAGGGATAGAGGCCCTGCTGGGGACTGAGACGGTGCCAGTCCAGCCTCACTCACCTCACATCCTGGGGAAACTTGGCTTTTCCCAAAGGACACAAATGTTTAGAATCTTTAGAATAGAAGGAATCCTTCTCAAGGCCCTTAAGCTCCTCACATTTCTGCTCGGAAGCTAATCCTAGACTTTACTATCATTATTATTTATTATATTATAGTAGCACCTGGAGGCCCCAGTAGGATGAGTCCCTATTGGGCTGGGTGCTGTAAACCCACAAGTAATACATATTCCCTCCCAGAACAGCCACAGTCTTAGGAAAAAAGAAAAGGAGGACTTGTGGCACCTTAGAGACTAACCAATTTATTAGAGCATAAGCTTTCGTGAGCTACAGCTCACTTCTTCAGATGCATATCGTGGAAACTGCAGCAGGCTTTATATATACACAGAGAATATGAATGGGTTAGTCTCTAAGGTGCCACAAGTCCTCCTTTTCTTTTTGCGAATACAGACTAACACGGCTGTTACTCTGAAACCAGTCTTAGGAAAGTGCCACAGACAGGGTGAAGGACATGATCCCAATATGTAATTTTCAAGCACATTGTTAGTTTTCTGAACAAAGACGCAGTGTTTCAGCCACCTACCTGCTGTGTCTTGTCACAGCCCTAGATTGTGAGCTCTCTGGAGCAGGGATTGTCTTGTTTATACAGCACCTAGCACACCAGTGCCCCTAATTCTTGATTGGGGTCCCAAAATGCTGTTGTCATACAAGTACTACCTGTTTCTGTGCACCTGCTCCTCACTGTCTGATCCTTCCCTGTGCAGATGGTCTCTTGTAAAGCCCTCACACCCCATGCGGTAGTGACATAATGAGGGGCAGTCAGAGATAAATGAAGGAGGGGGAAGTGAGCACTTGCAAGATAAAAGGGATATATCGCCCCAGGGCCCTCAGCGTGGATAGATCTGACCTAATAGGGGCCCTTGGCATGAGCAGTTCTGGAACCCTGGGGCTTGCATGCACTGGTTTATGCTTGCTTTTCTGACCTCCTTGTGCACTAACTCCCACTCTCTGCCCTGTCCTGCAGGTGATGACTGCAGTGAGCACTGTAACTTGGCCCACGGCTGCTGTGACCAGGACGGCAAGTGCAGGTATGGTGTCTGGAATTCCAGTGTGGGTGCATTTCAACTTTAACCATTCCTGGGACAGCTGATCTCTCGCTCCATGCACTGTTTCCCTGGGACATCCAAACCCTTTCCTAGGTCAAAGAACGCAAAGGGACTCATCCTACTCAACTCATCCAGATCTCAGTCCCCAGGGTCCAAGAGTCACATACTCCAGCCAACTGGATGGACCACCCTCGTTGTGGGAAAGGGTTGTGGGCTTTGCTTCAATGCCTTTAGATCCCACCTGAAGCCAACAAACTTGCACAGTTCTGCAGAGGCAAAGTGGCCCCTATAATCTCAACAGCAGTCTGATAGGCAGCACAGCAATGTGAGAGACACTAGGGATCCTCAGGGCTTAGATATTACAGTGATGGGTATCCTAGACAGAGAACGATAGCCACCCAGACAGCAGGAAAAGGTTAATTGTAAGCTGCTTTAGACTCTGAGCTCTTTGGGGCAGAGACTGTCTTTCTGTGGGTGTGCAATGTGGGTACTTGCAGAACACATAACATACATGATAACAGAAGGCCACAGTAGCGTTGACACCCACAACAGAAAGAGCAGCATTAGCTAGAATCCTGGCTTAGGGTTCAGTTATAACAGTGTCACTGGAGCCGTACTCTCTCTGTGCTACTTGTTTCAGGTGGGAATGGGGGAACCCACTGTGGCTCAGTTCTGTAGTGATGGCCTCTAAGACAGTGATGTGGCTGGTTTCAGGGGTGGCAGGTTTGTATAATTTTTGGTGATGCCCAGAACAGGTTCAAGTCATGCTCCCCTCCCCCGCCCCACCTCCCTAAGGGTCTGGGAGGGCGTTTGGGTGCGGGCTCTAGGCTGGGACAGAAGGTGGGCTCTGGGAGGGAGTTGGGATGCAGGGGAGGGGTTGGGGCAGGAGGAGTGGGTGCAGGGGATGGGCTCTGAGAGGGAGTTTTGGGTGCGGGGGATGGGCTGGTGCAGGAGGGGGCTCAGGGCTGGGACTGAGGGTTGGGGTGCAGGATGGTGAGGGCTCTGGGATGGGGCAGGGCTGAGGCTGAGGAGCTTGGGGTGCAGACAGGCTGCCTCGGGGCTAGGGCCAGGGAGGAGGACTCCCCCCAACCCTCTCCTCCACTGGTACTGCCCCTCACTGTAGCCTCACTGGGGGTGGGGTATGGGGCTGCTGCTTGCCCAGCATGGGGCAGGAACAGTGACTGTGGGCGGGGGGGGGGGAAGGGTGTCACAACACTTACCCAAGCCCCAGCTGCTCAGGTCCAGGAAGCCCCCTCATCTCCCCTGTGGTTGCTGGAGGGGGAGGGAGCTGCCATCACATGTGGCTTCCTCCCCTGCTGCAACCTCCTGCCCCACACCATAGTCCTGCAGGGCAGGATCACAGGGTCAGACACTCAAGGAAGCCCTAGCAGCTGCTCAGGTGAATGAGGTCCAGACGTATCCCGGCTGGAAACCCACTCTGGGTCACCTCCCGGTGGGTGGCAGGGGAGGGGAGGGCTGGGCTGCCAATAATGTGTGCACCTCCTCAGGTGCAGCAGCAGCCAGCTGCCGCAGGCCTGCTCTTGTGCTGTAACCTAGCCTCAGGCAGCAGCAGCAGCCGGCAGGGTAGGTGAGGGAGAGCAGCGCAGAGCGGCAGGGCAGCCCCCAGCTTTCAATCAGGCAGGGACGCTCTGGGGCCCGGGGGGAGGCACGCGGGGAGGCACGCGGGGGGGTGGCAGGCAGGGGCCAGGCCGGGGAAGAGACCTGGCTCCAAACATTGGTGGAGCTGGGCCCCTGGCCTTGAATATTCCTGGAGCCCGGGCACCACAGACCCATGTAACTCGCTGCCCCTGGCTGGTTTGGGGCACAAGAGGTGGCAAGGGCAAGTCAAGGGTGCTGTGCTAGTCAGGATGGTGGTCTTGCTGCCTGTTATTGAGGTGGTTACAGAGGTGTTAGTTACTGCCTTCCCTTTTCAGGTCACCCTTGTTCTCTGAATCCTCCTACAGCTTGGCAGCCTCTTCTCCCCATCATCTGGTTCTCAGAGAGACTCTCTGGCTAGCCTGTGCTAGCTCTGGCTGCCTCTGTCCGGACTTTCATTGCCCAGATGTGGAGAAGCTCAGAGCTCCTGCTATCTTGCTGGAGCCTATTGGGATTGTAGGCGCTGCATTGTGTTTGTGAGGTTTAATTCTGTGATACGTTTTGAGTCCGATTCTTATATCTTCCCTGCTCTGTCACCTCAGCTCAGTTCTACTTTAATCCGGGTGCTCTCTTTCTCGGACACATCTCTTCTTTCCCCATTGGGGAGTCGGGCACTGTCCAATCAGGGAACACTTACAATCAATGCCCACTGTCCTGTTAGGTCCAGAATGCTGCTGTGTACTGCAGTGACTGGTTTCTCCATCACACTCTTATGGTGAGCTTGTAGAATAAGGTAATACTATACATGGATCCCATCTGGCATACTGTACATGGCTTCACATCTGGATTATTGTGCAGTGCCTTGAGTCCCACAATTCAGGAAGTGTGATGGGGTGTTCATCCCACATGTGCTGGGCAAGGGTTAATATGGGCCTGAGAGACCAATTAACCTGCCTGCTCATACTTGGAGGGTAGGCCAGGCATAATTAGAGATAAAGCCCAGCTGGGGGAAGAGCAGGGCTTGTTTCTATAAAGAGCTGGGTGAGCCCAGTTGGGGAGGAGAGACCCAGAGGAGAGGAGGTAGAAAGTTTCTGCTCTAGGAAGCAGCCTGACAGGAGGCTGAGAAGCAGGGCAGGCTGGTTGGCTACTGCAGGAGTGAGCTGGAAGCCAACTGGAGACAGGGACCCTGAGGTGTTATAGCCTGCCAGAACCCCTGAGGGAGGGAAGGGAGGAAGGAATGTGCTGCTCCCTGGACAGTGGGTTGTTCAAGGCATAGGAATCTGACAAGGTATGGGGACAATCTGTAGGAGATGAGGCAAATTTGTGAGGAAGAGGCAGCCAGCTGAGGGCTGAAGATCTGGTTTTGTTGATATTTCTTTTGTTCTTTGGTAAAGGACTCTATGGCCCTGGGAAGGGCAGAAATTTTCAAATTGTCCTCGCCCTCTGGTCAGACCAATCTTATAGCTGGAGTAGGCCAAAGGACAGTGAGGGGAAACTGAGGCAAAAGTTGCTGCAATGCCAGAGCCAGAGAGGAGGGGGTGAGTTGAGCTGGTAGCTTTGTTGCAGGAAGGAAATGGACACATTATACTAGTAAAAAGAAAGCAACAAAATGTACAAAGCTACGGGGCCCTGGGGGGAATTCTGCATCCCTGATGGTGTCTGTCACCTGCCCTTTAGCTTGGCTGGAAGGGTACAGGCATTTTCTTTCTGTCTAATTTGATACTTGGATACAGAGCAGATTACTGGGAGGAGGACAATGTGGACTAGCAATTAAAATCAAGGCTGTTAGCCAAACGTCTGGGGTTCTGTTACTGGCTCTGCCTCTGCCACCCTATGTAGCCTTGTTGGGTAAATCTTTTCTTCTCTGCCTCAATTCCCACATCTGTAAAATGCAGATAATATTTACCTCCATCCCTTGGGAGGAGTGAGGCATTAAATGTTGGGAAAGGGCTTTGATGCTGAAGTGTGTGAAAGCATGTGCTGAGTGCTGCTACTCCAGCTTTTATGGGAGAAAATAAATGCGGTAGTAGCGGTCGACATGTATGCACACAATGTCACTACAGCCATGTTACCAGACCAGGCATATGTTTACGCTGCAGTCACGGGTGTGATCGCAGCTCAGTGGACTTACCAGAGCTAGCTTTAAGTGATGCTGCGGCGTGATGGGCTAGCTGTAGAGGAATTACCCACGGTTCCAGGAATACTTACGCTGCCGGCACTGCCCTGGCTTTACTGCTTCTGGGACCCAAGCTGGCTACAATAAAGCTTGCTTGGGTACATCTACACCAGCTACAATTACACCTCATGATTAGAGTGTAGACATGCCCAGGATCTGTCATCTTTGCCTCCTCCCTTGGCCTTGATGGGCTCCCCAGAAGAAGCAATTTTCTGCCTCCTGGGGGCGCTTTGAGAGAAGACTTTCCAAGCACCCCACACACCTATAGCAAGCGCAGGACGGTGTGTGAAGATAGGCTTACGTAAGCCATCGCATAATCCACTTCTTGTCCATACTGTGCTACTATTGGGGAGGCTGCTGTGCTCGGACTGACCCTCCTGTATCCTCTTGCAGGTGCGATCCAGGCTGGGAAGGAGAGTACTGCGAGGAGTGTGTGCGGATGCCGGGCTGTCTCCATGGTACATGCCATCAGCCTTGGCAATGCATCTGTCACAATAGCTGGGCTGGCAAGTTCTGTGACAAAGGTAGGTCCCACCAGCTGGACAGGAATCCAGCTTGCTTCAGCAAAGGGTTCAGTGACTGGTAACTTGTTTACAATAAAGATCTCCAGGTGGGGAAAATGTGGTGGGGGGGAGGGTCCAAGTGCCCTGCAAAGCAAGGGAGGGGAATGTGGAGGGCACAGGGATTCGAGGCACCAGGTGTCAATCCAGCTGCCTGAGCGTATCCCCCATGAGATTCTGTTTTTTACCCTTTCACGATTAGGGTAGGAGCCCAGCACACATTCCCTAAATGAAAGGTTGATGTTGCTGTTTAGGTGACCAGCGTTTTCTCATTGTGATGCTTGCATGGGAGGCTGGGGTCTTACCTTTCTGTCAGAGATTTGGCCCATCCCTTTTCCTTTCTACAGAAGGTGGTCAGGCTGCTGGGCTCTGATTCCCAGTTTGCAGGGCCCCTGATGCTGTGACACTGATGGGCCTGAGGCAGTGGCGTTAATGGTATTCACTGGCTTTCCCTCACTGTTGGGTCTGCTGACAGTGCTTTCTATTTCCATCCACACTTTCTGCCTTTGGCAGCCAGCTGGGTGGGAGCCACTCACTCTGTCCACTTCAAATGGAAGTGAGTGATGAAGCAGCTTCGTGGCATAGCTAATCTGCCCTCCAGCTAGGGGTCTCGGGGTTCTGCGCTTCAGGCTGGAGGGTGTTCAGAATGCAGTACGCAGTTATACTACGGCGCTCAGAGCCACAGGGCAGCTAAGGGCCTTCCCTTCTCTGCATCTCGCTTTCCCTGCCATATAGAACAATGTAAAAGTGCGTTGAGAGCTGTCGCTGAAGAGTTTAAGGCCAGATGGGACCACCAGCTTATCCAAACTGTCTGACCCCTCTATACCACAGGCCATTAAACCCTGCTCAGCCACCCCCACTCCAAGCCCAACCACCAGAATTAGACCAAAGTTTTACAGCCCTCAGAAAGCTAAACTACTGTGTGCCACAGGCAGAGAACAGGCGGGACTGAGGTGCTCCAGTGCCTGAGGCAATGACAGGGAACTGACTGAGTTGTACCCCAGTGAGTTCTGTGTAAAAGCCATGCTGCTGGGACTGAGGGAAGCTGCAGCTCATGATTCATCTTTTCCCTTTGGGGTGGGGTTGACAGTTCTTGTTGGCACCAGCTCAGCTTACCAAATGCCTCCCCTTTCTCTCTCCTCAGACGTACACATCTGTGAACATGAGCTCCCCTGCCAGAACGGGGCCGAGTGCGTCTATGACGGGGATGGGGAGTATTCCTGCCTGTGTCCTGAGGGCTTCCATGGGAAGGACTGTGAGCGGAAGACAGGGCCATGTGAGAAGGCAGGGTGAGAGAGAGCGGCAGGGCAGGTGGAGATTACATAAGGCATTAGCTCCAGCTCCTACTCTATCAATCAATAGCCCAGCTTGGATCATTAGCTGTGGATTTCCTTGTTTATGGCACAAAGCCAAAATCTTCCTAGTCTTTAGGGGAGCTTTGGTTTAGCTAACTGTAATGGCAGCTCCCACAGTGGATGGAGTCTGAGCTGTGATCAGAGGAGATTCCAGTCACTCACGGTTAACGCAGTGACCCTGCCTCTGCTTTGCACTCAGGGAAACTTACTGGGAGTCAGCCTTCTCCTTTGTAAGGTTTGGCTTTAGGCTTTTCCTGATGTGGGATTGGCCAGTGACTTGGCCACAATCTCTAGAAGGGTGGGACGTAGCTGGGCTCCAGGTGTGTCTGTGTACGTCCATAGAGACATCTTTGGCGGCCTTTTTCCCCTCTGTGCACAGGGACCCAAACACCTGCCCTTTTCTCTCCCCCGCTTGAGGGTGGAATTCCCCCTTGTGCAGAGACCAAGCACAAGGCCTAGGCACCACTTAAGCCCATGAGTGCATTTCACCCTGAGAATGCAAGTCTATCTGGGTCCAGAGCTATGTCCTATCCAGGCCTGTGATCTGTTCCTGCTCTCTGCCTGCAGGTTTCCATGCAGGAATGGTGGCCAGTGCCAGGACGAGAACGGCTTTGCTAGGAACTTCACCTGCAAGTGCCTGGCTGGCTTTATCGGTGCCCTCTGTGAGAATGATGTAGATGACTGCCTGATGCGTCCCTGTGCCAACGGTGCCACCTGCCATGATGGCTTGAACCGCTTTTCCTGCCAGTGCCAGGTGGGCTTCGAAGGCCGTTTCTGCACCATCAACATTGATGACTGTGCCAGCCGCCCATGCAAAAATGGGGCAAAGTGTTATGATCGCATCAATGATTTTGACTGCTTGTGTCCTGACGGTTTTACTGGCAAAACGTGTGAGGTCTCCACTCCGGAACCGACCTGGGTCACCTTCTACCTGCCTGCTAACAGGGAGAACAACGGTGCTGTGAAAAGCACAACCAGCGAGCATCTCTGGGTCACGCAGCCCGAGCCAGTCAGGACTGTGGTTACTGGGAGGCGGGTTGCCAACCACAGCGAGAGAGCCAGTGGGGGAGGGCTGTTGAAAATTTCTGTGAAAGAGGTGGTGACCCAGCAGGACGCAGGGTTGAGTAAGTCCCAGCTGGTGACCGTGCTGGTGTTTGGGATACTCACAGCTGCGCTGGTCCTGGTGACCATACTGTTAATGCTGCGGAACCGGCAGAGAGGGCGTCAGAGGTCAAACTGGTACCAAAGCCCCTCACAGGCTGCAAGGAAGCTCCAGGAACAAGAATGTCAAGTGGGCATGTTAAATACAGTCATGGTAGAACCCAGGAAGACAACAGAGCTGTGAGGACTCTGGCACTCTTAGAGTGGGGCCCTGCCAGGCAGTCATGCCAATGAACCCTTCACACTACGCCCTGGGAGTCATTCTGGTTGGGTATCTCCAAAGTACTAAAGGTCTTTGGTATAACCTGGTCTGTGAATCAGTGGGGAGGGGGTTTCCACAAGGCAGCGAATTCGTATTTGAAAACAGAACTCTCGAACAGGGTGTGACCAGCCTGTCCTGGATCTAATGCATCTCCATCAACCAGGCGCACCTAGGAGTCCAGAGCAAGGGCTGCGTCCAAACAGCCCACTACTGGAAACGGCAGCACACTGACTTTGTCAGCTAGCACCAGAAGACATTGGTACCATCTTATACTAAACCACGCTAGAAATGAGACTGATCATGGCAGAGCAGAAGAGGGGCATGACCCTCTGAGAAACTCAAACTCTGCCAGGCCCCTGGATGCTTGGTAATTCCTAGTGCTGACACTAGTGCCATCTTTGGCCTACTGTTCACAATGGGGCTAGGGCTTCTGGAGCTGTTGGGCTCTGTGTCTGCCCTTCTGTAGTGCTGTGGGGCTCCCAGCTCTTTCTGGTGGCCATAGTTTGTCTGTTCCAACTGCACAGTCCAAAGGAGTGAGCAAACGGGCTCCCTCCATAGCCTTGAGGTGCTGTGAGCTGGTTGGGAGAGACTCCAGAGGTGGCTTGAGAGCCCATCTTGCCCTGATACCATGTCCCTTCTTGTGAGAGTGTTTTGTACCTTGCTGCTGCTGATCCATCTGTCTTTCCCCCTTTACCAAACTGGTTTGTGTGTCTTCTACTAGTAATGCACAAAGCTCCTTCCGCACCCCAACACATGCTTCTGCTTCCCCACTCGCTGATGGGGAGAGCCAGATGTGTTAAAAACACAGCCATCTCCCCTCCAGTGTTCTGGAGGACTGGGCTGGTCCCTACCACATGCCCCTGCAGGTGGAATTGAATTTGGAGGAGGCTGGAAGTAAGCTCTGGTTGGTTCAGAAGTAGTCCAGCTCCCAGTTCCTGACTGCCTCTCCCAGGCACAGAGCTGGGAGTAAGCTAAAACCAGCCATTGGTGCACCTTTCAGTAGGAAGCACACCTGTCCTGATCCCTAAAACACAGCAGAGGGAATGGGACATTTAACCACGGATCTAGGTAATCTCCTGGCTGGTCCAGTCCAATCACCGGTGACAGATCATTCACTCCCTCCCTGCCAAGGACAGCGTAGGGCTAGACACCATGCCTCAAACAAGGGTGAGAGAGTTTCCCTGTTTCTCACCACTGCCCCACAGCCTTGCTATGTCGTATTCAGGCAGGGTCCACAGAAGCCATGCCACAGCCAAGGTAAAGGAGCTAGAGCCCCAGGTGGAAGGGCGGGCTCCTGCGTGGGAATGAGGCAGAGCAGGCAAAGGGGCTAGAGGGAGAGGAGATTAGGGCTTTACAAGGAAGATTATTTTTTTTAATACACTGATGGATGATGTAACTTTATCAAATAAAATACCAGAACCAGCATGGAGCCTAACAAGCCCACAAGCAGAGCCCTTTGCCGGTGGTTTTCTCTCTTCTGCCCAAGTCCACCCTAAATCTTTGCCAGAGGAGCTTCCCCATAGCCCCTCTAAAACCTGATTCTCATGCTGTACCTCAGAGAGACCCTCTAACCCATGGAGCCTGCTGGGGGGGTCCTCAATCCTATTTCCCCCAAGACAGAAAGGCAGTGTTACAACTTGGGCTACAGCTCAATGAGCAAAGGGGGACCAGAGCACCCCGCAGGGATGCAGCTGGGTCCTGCAGCCTCAGGTGCAGGAAAGGGGCACCTGTGTCTCGGGTCAGCCTGGAGAAGGGTTTGCTTCTGCTATGGGCATCCTCAGAGTGGTGGAGAGAGGGGCTGTGTGGTAATGGCAGGGTCCCCAAACTGCACACTAGGAGAACGAGATGGGTTATGAGTCTGTCTAGCCTAACTATGGGCAGTGGGAGGGGAAATGGGGAGAGATCTCACACCAAAGGATGGAGGAAAACTCCCACCCATGGGGAGGTAAGAAAGGGAGGTTCAGCTTACATAGGCCAACGTCATTGTGTGGAAGACATGGATTCAAAACGCAGCTCTGCTGCTCCCTCATTCCCTGCCCACACCCCAGATCCCCAGGCTGGTAGGCTCTACCCTATCATGTGAGATACCCAGGCTTCAGTCTTCATTATAGGGGCCTCTCTCTATGGCCAAGCTGGAATCAGAGCAGTGCTGAGGAGCTTTGAGGAGAAGATTTCTCCAGCCTCCTGAACCAGAAGGTTGTGGAGCTGAGGGAGGAGGGATATAAGATCTCCTTTGGAATAGTGCCACCTAGATTAACTTTGGAGGCCTTTAAACACCTGAAGGGTGTGGGGTCCCCGAGCAGCCATAACGAGTACAACATGCAACACTGACACCATCTCTGGGCACTAGCGTATTTGTACGCACAGGGGGCCAGATCCTGTCCCTGACCCAATGCCCACTATTCAGTCTGCTGAGGCTGTGCCGTAAGGAAACCACAGCTCAGGGGAGGAGGTATCTGCAACCTGTGCTGGGCTCCCAGCATGCGAAAGGGCTTACTCCAGCAGGAGATGTAGGGACAGAGGAACCATGGCTCCTAAGCACTGCCTGTCACTGGTGTCAGTGTGGAGAGTCATGGGCTGCTTTGTGGAGGCCGGTGAGGAGACTGCACCTGAAGACTGTGTGAGTGAGGGAATCTTCTGACTGGGAGAGGGATTGTGAGGAGGCCTGGTTCTGGGGAAAGGGGAGCAGTGATGAGGGCCAGGGCCAGAGCCAGAGAACAAACAGAGAGCTTAACAAGGACATTTGCTCTTTATTTTAAACCATGAGTCCTTCACTGGGAGTCACTGATTCACTTAACAGTAGAGAATAAACCCTCATTACACCAAAGGGGATGCTGCCCCAAGCCAGGAGCATGTTTCCTCATCCTAGGACTCTTGACCCAGACCAGTAAGTCTCAGTCCAACCCCATCATGGCTTGGGAGACTGCTCCTCGTCCTCCCACGACTTCCCGCCTGAAACAAGGTCCACTCTGAGCAGGACCCAAGCCAAGAGCCAGTGTCACCCTCTGCTGTCCTTTGTGCAGGCTAGTGCATCCCCTATGGCAGCTCCTGGCCCAGCAGGAAGTAGGTAGTTGCCTGCACCCACCAGCCTGTTGGGGTCCAGCAGAGATGGGGGTTGCAAGTGTGCAGCCAGGAGGTGCTCATCACTGGTCTCAGTCCTTTAGCAGAGAAGTCATTGCTGCCCACTGGTCAAGAGTTGCTGAAACAAGGAGTCTTCCCTCTTGCTGAGGACAGCAGGTGAATCCAGCTCCGCCACCTTCCCCCCATGCATCACTAGCACACGGTCTGAGTCCAGGATAGTGTTCAGCCTGGTGAGAGCAAACATAGAAAGATGCATGTGTGTGTGTGCGCGTGGGTGTCTTGGTCTGTGCAGGGGGAGACACACCAAATACTGCTCCCCCATTCATTTGCACAGAAGCCTGAGACCCCCCCACATAGGCACCAATATCTACGGAGCCCTTCATCACAGTTGCTGAGGGAGCACTTATATACACAGGGATCACTCCTTCAGCACTAAAATGCAGCCATCTCTGGGGAGAAATCTGGGAGCTGTTTAACAGGAACGCTACACAACAACTTTCAAGACAGAGTGAGAAACCAGGAAGACAGCATTTCTCGTAGGTGAGAGCAGGAAGGCTGGGAGTCAGAACACCTGGGTCACCTGCCTGGCTTTTCCATCAACTGGCTTTGTGAACTTGGGTGAGTTATTTTGCCAATCTGAGCCTCAGTTTCCCTATCTGTAAAATGGGGATAATGATAGCCATTGCCTCCCGGGGGGCTGGGAGCCTAAATTCATTCCTGTCTAAAGCACACAGAGATACAGTGGGAGGATGTAGTATTATTAATGGTATTAGAATAAACTGCATGAAGTCACAGCACTGGAATTGGATCAGAACTGACATTAATAACCCAACTCTTACAGAAAGTACGAGTGGATCTTCACATGGACCCCAGGTGGTCAGGATTCCCATCTCAGTTTCCCATCTCCCCCAAAAGACAGAACCTCCTGCAGCCCACAGTGCCGGGCTGGGGCACGAGTCAGTCCTGATGGAGTGAAAAGTACCAACAACTGATTCTTTTGCAGCACCTGGATTTCCCTAAAGGTCTCCCATCCAAGTAATGACTTAGCCACATACATCAGAACAGCCATACTGAGTCAGAGCAATGGTCTATCTCCTATTATTTTTAACTTGGTGTCAGCAAACCTTATACTATAAGGCATTATCTGCGGCTGCAACATTGTTTTAAAAGCAAAAGAGCTTACTCAAACCAGCCAGGCCTGAATTCTATTAAAAAGGGTTAAAAAAAAGCCCTTAGGCCTTCAGCAGGAAGACCTCCTCCACTTCCATCCCCTCGACTTAACTAGTGGCCATGCCCTGGGGTCTCCAACATTATGAAAAGGGGTAAATAACACTTCCTTATTCACTTCCTCCACACCATTTCTGATTTTATGGACCTCTGTCATAACCCCCCCAAGTCGTCTCTTTTCCAAGTTGAACAGTCCCCTTCTTTTTAATCTCTCCTCAGATGGAAGCTGCTCAATACCCTTAATTATTTTTGTTGCCTTTCTCAGTGCCAGTTCCAATTCTAATGTATCTTTTTTGAGATGGGGCGACCAGAACTGCACACAGTATTAAGATGAGTATAGTCTACAGCCTGAGGTGGCCTGGCTGCAGCATGCTCTTCCTATCCATCAGTCCCTTCTTTCTCTTGGAACTTTTTAACCTAGTGGTAATGGCCCACACCAGGGGAGCAAGGGCATCCCTGGCCGGGAGGTGGCAGTGCAGTCTCTTGTCCTCTGCCTGTCCTGCAGTGCCCTCTACTGGGCAAGACCAGCTCCGTTTCATGTTCTGCACCCTCTCTGCTCTCCATGATGGTGGGGAGCTTTGAGTACAATTGTCAGGCTCTCCGTTTTCTATATTCTCAACCCCTTTTCACCCTCTGAGGCTACAATACCCCTGTTCCACTTGGCAGGAAATTCAGGGGCTCCCTAAGTCCCTATCAGACAGCTTCCAGCAATATATAGAACATGCTGGGTTTCCACCTGGCACCTACCAAAGAGAAGAGTTTGCTATTTGGACAGTATCTGGATGCTCCTGGAGACTGGCAGTCAGGTGGACTGGGGCCCAGGGGCAGGAGCTGAAGGGGGATGGTAAATGTCTGCTTCGCTCCAGAGCAGCAAAAGGAAACAGACAAGTTTGCACTTGAAAAATCTTGTCATGCTGATTTCACAGGTCAACTCACATATGGGGCTGAATATCAAGGTGGGGGCAAACACAATGCTGAGACTGTGGGTGTGGCCAGCACTGGGCATGGTGAGTGGGTAATGCTGGGGCTGTAGATGTGGCTAGTGGGGGAAGGCTGGCGCTGTGGGCATGGTGAGTGGTTAATGGTGGGGCTGTGGCTGGTGTGGGAAGGCTGGCGCTGTGATGAGGTGAGTTTAAGAGCAGAGGGCTGTCCCTTTCTCCATAAGGCATTTAGAAGGCTCACAGGGTATGTCTACACTGCCTCTGGCAGCCAGCCTCCCAGCCAAGGTCCAGAGACTTGTGCTAGCAGGGCTCATGTTAGTGCTCTAACAATAGCTGTGCAGATGGTGCTTCAACATTATGGTTTGGGCTGGGCTCAGGGTCTCACATGGCCCCCCTTTCTCCCCGCAACTTTAAAACCCGAGCTCTAGAACAAGCTGCAACATCTACACAGCTATTCTGAGAGCAGTAGTGTGAGCCCCTCTAGCACAAATCTGTGGACGGGGCTGGAAGGCTCTTTCCCCAATGCAGAGGAGACATGCCCTTGGTGTGAGAGGAAGCCGGCTGTACCTGTGAGCAATCATGAGCACAGTTTTGTCAGCAAAGCGCTGGCGGATGGTCTGCTGTAGCAGCTGATCGGTCTTCTGATCCACACTGGCTGTGGCCTCATCGATGCACAGCACCTGCCAGCGACACAGTGACAAAGTAAAGGGTATCCCAACACCATAGGAGGAGATCTCTGTTCCTGGCCCAGAGATACACCTAAGAGGGCACCATAAATCAGCTCACAGCCCTAATTCCCATACACATCAGACAGTCCATTTACTCACTAGGGCCTCCTGACACAGACTCCCTGTCCTGCCCTACTATCCCCACAATCAGGAACAGGCACCCCCTCTCCAAACAAGTAATTTCCCTGCTTTGAGCAGGGAGAATCCAGTTGGAGTTAGCAGCACTCACCTTGGCCTGGGTCAGGAGGGCTCTTGCCAGACACACGAGCTGCCTCTGTCCCACCGACAGACTCCTCCCTCTCTCCCCCAGTTCAGAGTCCAGTCCACCTGCAAGTAGGCAAGGACAGCTCTTATCTAGCAAGGCTTTGGTTAGAGCCCCTGCACAGCATGCCTGGGCCAGGAGCTTCCAGCTCAAGACCTCATCTCTGCTCAGTCCCAGCCCAAAGCCTTGGGATTTTAGACTCGGACAGAAGCAAGATTTGTCACTAACAGTGTGTGTGTGTATCCTCTGCTAGGATCACAAAGACTAGTGTGTGAGACTTGGAAGCCCCTATTCTTCCCCCACACTGGATCCCATTGGGGGTTGGCCTCCCTTAGTCAGTCCTGCAAGAGCCGTGCCTACTACCCCCATCAGATAAACTCACCTGCTTGTGTCCTTCCACTGGACCTTACAGGATTCTGTTTGGGCCTCACATGTCAATCCCATTGGACCCCACTGGGGTCTTGCCTCCCCAGAGCAGATCTTGCTGCATCTAGGCCCTTGACTACCACCTCCAACTCACTGGCTCTGCCCACTGCCAGAGCCTCCTCATCTCCTGCTGGCATTGGACTCACCCATCTGAGTAATCACCATCTGTAGGTGGCACTGCTCCAGCACCTGGTATAGGTCAAAGTCTGTATGTCGCCCCAGGGGGTCCAAGTTCTCCCGGATTGTCCCACTGAACAAAAATGGGTCCTGGGGGATTATGGCCAGTTTGGATCTGCAGGGAGAGGAGAGATGAAGGCTTAGCGGGTGGGAACAGCACGAAAGCAAAAGGCCTTTCCTCTGAGCCAATGGTAACCAGGCTGGCCCTGACTCTCCTGGGCCGGTCCCAGGCATGGGCATGTAAACAGGGCATGTTTGAGACACACTAGGGACCAGGCAGGGCTCTTCTCAGCCTAGGAGTCTCAGCACACACAACCAGGGCAGGAGGGGCTCAGGAACATTTCAGCAACTGATAGGAAACTGCCACAAGCAGCCAAAAGTGGCCAGAAAGGATCTCCACTAACCAACCCCCTCAGTATCACTTTGCTGGCAGCCATTAGAACCAGAGTCCTGTCTCTGGTGGAAGGGCTCCTGGCTGGACCCTAAATGACATTTGCTCCTCCTTCTGCTCTGCCCACCCTACCTCAGACTCTCCAGGCCCACTGATCGGCTGTCAACATTGTCCAGGAGGATCCGTCCCCCCCTCAGCTCCACCATGCGGAAGAGTGCCAAGAAGATTGTAGATTTGCCAGATCCAGTGCGCCCCACAATCCCCACTTTCTCTCCAGGGTAGATGGTGAAGGTCACCCCATCCAGAGCATTGGGCAGTCCCGGCCGATATGTCAGAACCACCTGCTGGAACTCCACGTGGCCCTGGCTCGGCCAGTCAGGGGCAACCTCAAAAGAAGAAGAGGATGAGACCAAAGTGTGACCAGGATCAACTACCAGCCCTGCCCCACTTGCCACCTGTCCCTTCACTTGGCTTCTCTGTTCCTGACCATCCCTGACTCTAAGCCTCCTCTGCACTTCCCAATCGCACAACAGCCCTGCTCCACCCACCCTGCCCTTCTCCCACTGCACAAGAAGACCTTGGGGGCGGGGGAAATGGGGGGTTGGTATTAGGAAAGGGCAATTGCTCTGAACAATTCCTGTAGATCAGGCCAGCAGTCCCCAGTGCCCACTCATTAGATCCCTGTAATCATCTCCAGCCACCGGCTCATCAGAGCCCTGTGGGACACCTGAGCAGATGGGAAGAATGCACAGACAGGAGAGAGAGTGCAAAACACAGATCCATGAGATGGGATGCAGGCCAGACCTGGAGGGCTGAGTGAGAAGTTTTACCTGGACCAGCTGCTCCTGGGGCTCTATGGGGATGTCTGTGGAGTACTCCTCTGCTCGCTCCACACTCACCATCATGGTCTCTGTCTGCGTGAAACTGGAGATGAGGCCTGACAGCAGGTTTGTGACAGACAGGGCATACGAGAGGGCCAGGCCTACAAGACCTGAGATGATAAGAGAGCACAGCAGGCATGTGAAGGAGTAGAGAAAGCAGGGGACGCAGCTCCAGCCAGGGAGGACTGAGGGGGACAAGGAAGGAGCCAAAGCACCAGGGGAAGGTTATAAGCTGGCAACCCATCTCTGAGATAGGGAGATGGAGGGGGAGGAGAAGAGGCTGAGGATCTACCTCCTGGGAAGGTGGACAGAGCTGCAGCTCTAGGATAGGGAACAGGATGGCCTGAAACCAAGTGCTTTGGGCTCTGTGTTAGATCCTGGCTAAGGACTGGACAGCCATGCTGGAAGAATGACTGTGGTGAGAAAACTACTTTGAACAAGAGATTCAAGTTTGTTAAGTTAGGTTTTAGTCTTAGAAGCATATTTTTACGTTTGTTTGTTTGTAACCATTTCTATCCCAATTTCCTTCTACTTAGTATCACTTAAATACCGGGGGCCATGAATCGGTGTTCATGTCGCACTCCCTGTTAGTACCCGGCCCAGGCAAGCTAATGATCTGACCCGTGGACCAAATTCAGTGACGAATCCAGGTCACGTGCCACCTGAGGCACGTTGCGTATACACTAAGAAGGCTCAAATACCTGTTCTTTGTTAATAAACCTAATCTTGTTTTATTACACAACCCTTTCAGTGCAGCATTTCCAACTGAAGAGTAAAATCCCCAGGCAACCTAACAGGCTGGTGCTGTCTCTTTAAAGAAGCAGAGAACTTGATCAGGTTTTGTGAGTGCTGCACTGAGCGGGGCTGAGCACTGCAGAGGAGATGGCTTTGGGGAGACTCGGGACTGGAAGGGCTGCTGGTGCCACCCTGCAAGGAGTAACCAGGCTGGTGGAAGCCAGGATGAGGTCACTGTGCTGCGAGCAGGCTGCTGGTATCAGGGTTCTGAGCCAAAGCTGCACAGCACAGAAGCACCCAGGGTTACTGGGCAGGCAGTGACACAATCCCTTACTGATCTGGGTGAACTTCCAAAGTTTCACAGCACACCTGGATTTCCCAGTTGCCTCTGGTGCTGGATGATGGCGATTCCTGCTATAGCTGTAACCACAGCAACTCCAATCATCTGCAGGCGGATGTCCAGCCACTGCATGGCGGTGTTACTGGCAAAGAGGCAGCGCTGGTTCTGCTCCAGTCGCAGCTGATTCTCTGCCTCAAATCTGAGCCGGGCACAATACAGTGGTTAATGTCAGGATCAGTCCCAGGGTCCACTGCCCTTCATCTGTCACCCCAGCCAGCCCCAGGCCCAGAAGCTCTAGGTAACACCCTTGTCCCTTACAAGAGTGAAAGCCCCAAGTTCTCCAGGTGCTGTCACCCTCCCCATCCGAGGAGCAGCCCTCACCTGTCAGTGGCCCGGGTGGCTCGGATAGTGCTCAGCCCTGTCAGGGTCTCTGA
Source organism: Lepidochelys kempii (assembly GCF_965140285.1). NCBI lineage: Eukaryota > Metazoa > Chordata > Testudines > Cheloniidae > Lepidochelys > Lepidochelys kempii. The sequence goes on along the minus strand of NC_136382.1, from coordinate 148,630,716 downwards.
GAAGTGGGTGTAGATGGGGGACAGGGTGAGGCTGTAGAGGCGCTTGAGCTCACGGGAGGTACACCGGTAATAGCGCTGGATGGAGAAGTAGAGGGCAGCCAGTGGCAGCAAGATCAGGCCAATCCAGGGCAGCCCATAGGTTATCATCACCAGCATGCCCAGCAACCCAAAGACATTGGCCAGGAAGATGTTGAGGATGAAGGGCAGGCTGTCGTCCACACAGTACAGGTCCGAAGAGAAGCGGTTCAGGATCCGGCCCGTGGGCGTAATGTCAAAAAAGGTCACCGTGGCCTGGCAACATGGGAACCAGAGTGGTAAGAGCCACACTGGACTGGGACAACCTTGGAGAGGGAGCGGTGCCCCTGGAGTTATATATAGCTTGGCTGGTAGATGGCCCAGCAAGCAGCCACTATTCAGAATGCCTGAAGAGAAGCAGGACTGAACATGGACAAGGAAGGAATTCCCAGCCTGCACTGGTCCAGCAGACCCAGACTCCAAACCCCTCTCCCCCCGAGTGTAGAGGTGCCCTGCTGGAATGGGCATCCTCAATCCCCAGCAGCAGCACACATCTCACAAGGCACAGCCAGCCACCTTCACAATGTGGTGGCTTCAAGGTACCTCTTGCTGTGGAGAGTTGAGAGGCAGGCATAATGATTGCAGCCAAGGGGTGGGCGAGCAGGTCAGCACTCCAGTGAGCCGTGACTATCTCTGTTCCCCCTGCCCCCATTTGTGACTATCTCTGTTCCCCCTCCCCAGCTGAGCATGTCAGCACTCCACCCCATTTGTGACCATCTCTGTTCCCCCTGCCCCCATTTCTTTCCCCGAGCTGAGCTCCTGGGACCTCACTCTACCCCACCCTTATGACCGATACCTTCATCACTCTCTGGAGCAGCCGGCTGTGAATGACAGTGGCAGCGCGGATGGTGCCGTAGGCAAAGAGGAAGGCCCGTAGGATGGTGAAGACCGAGTTGGCCCCAGCAATGCCGCCATACACCATCAGGTAGAAGTTCACATCCAGTGTGCTATTGGGATGGACTGGAGCTGTGCCCAACACCTGGATGCGGGACCTGGGAGAGAGAAGGAGACAGAACGTGCTTCAGCCACAGTGCGCACTATGCCAAGGCTGAAGCCTAGAGCCCCTGAGACAGCAAACACAAGGGCCAGGGTGGGGGAGAAGCCAGGAGTCCTTATTCCCAAGGTGGGCTACCAGCTTCCTCCTGCTGTTCATCAGCCTTGGCAAGCTGCAGCAGACTGATCCCTACAATTCCAGCTGTAGGCGCTCTCCACCCCCAAGAGCCTTGTGCAGCCAGGGGGGTCTTCCATCTGCCTCAGACAGCAAATCCAGCAGCACCTCTTCACTACCCGTTTGCGCTGGGCTGGCCTTTTTGTCCCTATCTAGCTCGCACAACCATATTGGCTCTATGCAATGGGGGTGTTTAGCCAGCTTCTATTCACAGCAAGAGGCCTTTGCAAAAGGGGCACCAAGGAGCAACTTTGGAGACTATTGCTCCCCCGACAGCCAGACCACACCAGCTCCTGAGCCAACCTATGCCCACTTACACAAGCCCCGCAAGGGAGAAGAGCAGCAGCTGTGGGGAAGGGACAGAAGCTGACAGGGGCCTCGTGGAGATGTTCGCCATCTGGGGCAGGTTGGAGATCCAGTGTGACAACCACCAAACTGAGACATTCCCAGATGCTGCAGAGATACACAAGAGTCAGTGCAGGGTGGGGGTTAGACTCTGCTTCAGCCAACATGGGGGAGAAGAGCAGGAAGTGGAGCTGAGCTGGGGCTACTCTGAGGAACTGCTCTTACCACCTCACTACCCAGCCTAACCTATACCCTGCCGTCCATACATTCGCCACTGCGGTTACTTGAGCAGTAGAGATGACAGCCAGCAGCCATAGGAGCCAGGTACAGCAGGTCCCCTAGGGAAAAACAGTCTTCTATGGAGACACCACCCCACACCCCAGTGTCCCCCATGGTAGCAGGAGCACAAATTAGGACACAATGTCTTACCCTCACTCTGGCTAAGGGCTCTGGACAAACCCTTCAACTTGATGGGCAGGAAAGTGCTGAAGTGGCCCCGGCTGGAAAGTTAGGAGGATTGGGCCTTCCTCCTGCAGGGGCTAGGGAGAGAGAGAAAACCAAGTCTGCCACCCCCCAGGGACCCCTCATATATCCGGGGAGCACAGCAAGGGAGCAAGAATGGAGAATGGCCCAAACAGAGCATGGAGCGAGCTGCTGCCTTACCTTGCATCAGGAGCAGGGAGAAGAAGATGGACAATGCTAGGCAGCTGCCCACTGCCAACCAATATGCCCTATACACCTGAAAAGCTACTGCCCCTTCTTTTTTTTCTTCCTCTCGCTGGAGGAGGCAGTTGGCTTGGCCCAGTTCCTCTTCCTCTATCTCCATGTCCTCCTCCTGGCCTTGCTCAGCAGGGACTGGGGGAAAAGGCACAGGTCAGTGCAGCATCAATAGGACCAGCTCCTCACTGTAAACAGGGCAGGTCTATGCCAAAGGGAAGGCTTCACCATATTCCTAGGAGGCTTTCTAAGGTTTGTCCCCTCTTCGTTCCCTTTGCAACAGAGTCCATGCCAGCTGCACCCTGTACCATAGGCCTCTATCAGGAAATCCTGCAGCAGGTGGGAGTGCAGATCAGCTTACTGCTTCCTGGCCAGTATCCGATGGCTCCTTTACCCCAAGCACAGAAAATACCCCTGGCCCACTGTGCGAGGTGTGGGAATGGGGGTTCTTTTCCAAGCCCTACAGCTATCAATTTAATTACCCCCATTTCAGCTCATAACTGCGGATGTGATTACTGCTAAGGCGCCAGGAGAACTCAGAGAAACCTGTGTATTCAGACCTTTTCCACATATATTGTATGCTCTTATTTCTGCCACAAAAAGAAGGCAAGGCCTAGTCAGCAGATCAAGCACAGGGCTGGGAACCAGGAGTCTAATAATCCCAACTCACCCTGTGATGTTAGGCAAGTCACTTCCTCTGTCTCCCTCAGTTTCCCTTGGCTGTTTTCCTGCTCCACCCTGTCCCATTAGAGCAGTTGTCTTGAACTCCTGCTTGGAGGTCAGATAGTGGCAGTAGGCGGTTACGCATGGATGTTTATCCTGAGCCACAGTGACCCCACCCACCCTCACCAAAGCCCCTCAAACTGCCATATATTGACCTTTATTCTGCCTCCTCTTATTCTCATTGACTTTGGGAGTGGCTTCCACCAGTGGCAGGACTTCAGATGGGGTCCCTGGAAAGAGAGCGAGCGTGAGGGCTTTATACACTGCAGAGATCCTAAGAACCGTATGCTAGCTGCAAAAGTTCAGCTAGCTATTTGGTACAAGACAGCCCAATTTACTTCTACCTCTGCCCTCCTATTCCTCCATTCAGCACCCACAACCCTACAACCACTGCTCCACAGCTTCCTGTCCATGCACTGTGTCTTACCCCAAGACCCATCTCTTCAGATTCCGTCTGCTTTATCCATACTCCTGTACATTCACCATGTCCCAGTTCTCCCAGCTTATCCAGTGTTCATCTTCCCCTGGGCTTCCACTAATTTACCCCAGCCTCTTTGCAGCTGTCTGCTTTGATCCTCTATGGCCATTTTCCATCCAAACTCACAGCCCATCTGTCTGTTTGATAAGGCTGGGACAGAGTTCTTAGCCCTCTGGTACACAGACTGAAACAAAAGCAGGTGTGCCACTGTACCTGTCTTGACTATTCTGCCATTGTCCATGAGCAGCAAGGTGTCAGCCTTCTCTAAAAACTCCGTCCTGTGTGTGCAAAGAATCCTGGTCTTGTGTTTGAGAACTCCCAGAATACATTTCTGCATAAGGTGATTGGCTACATCAGCATCAACAGCTGCCAGTGGATCATCAAGAAGATAAATCTCCTTCTCCTGAGGAAGAAGAGACAGTGATACATCTCCCAGTTCCATCAGTGCCAGCTTTCCCCAGAAGGTGGTGTTGTAGAGAAAGGTGCATTGGCTTGGGGCTGTTCCCAGCTCCTTTACCGCCAGCCTGCTTGAACTGGAAGAGCTGGAGGATGTGCAGCAGGAGCTCTGGCTGTTGGACACTTCCTGCTTCTCTAGCCCAGCCTTGGCTCTTGGATAATGCACCTGCAGCAACTGGCCCTCTGTAGGGTCACTCTCCTATTTACCTGATAAACGGCTCTAGCAAGGGCGATTCGAGCCTTCTGTCCCCCACTGAGGGTCACTCCATTCTCACCTACCTCCGTCTGGTCACCTGCTGGTAAGATCTAGAAATGAAACGCACAAGATAATCCATTTAAAAAGTTGCTTCACACAGACAGCATGACATAGGGGATGCAGAACCAGGACTCCTGAGTTCTATTCCTGGCTCTGACACTAACTCACTATGAGACTTTGGACAAGACACAAGTGGCCTGATTTTCAGAAACTCTGAGCACCCACAACTCCCGCTAAAATCAAAGGGAGCTGCCAGAACTCAGCATCTTTGAAAAATCAGACCATAAGCCTCGTGTTTCTGCTTCCCTGTCTGTGCAATGGAAGGACAACAATCCCTCCCTCCTGGGTATTGTAGGAGAGTTCATCAGCTAATGTTTCTAATGTGCTTCCTGGATGGGATGTGGGGATTACTGATTGGAGAAGGGTGAGGGCTTGAATCAACCTAGATGAGCAATTCTTTCCTTCCAGGTCTCTTTAGGGTTGAGGCGTGGAGCATCATCAGACCTCTGAGAGATTTGATGCTGCCTCATCTCCCAAAAGGAGTCTGCTTTGCAGTTCCTTGGGACATCTGGGGCTCCTGCCTTGCTACTACCAGCAGTCCCACATGGAGGACACAATTTCAGGCCTCTTCTCATCCTGTGTGGCTCCACCAGATTCTGGGGAAGGACTTTCTGCTCCAACAAAGCATTGGCTTCTGATAGTTTCCCTGTAGCCAGAACCTGACTGCTTATTAATGGGAGTACTCAGGCAGCCTCAAACAACCTCTCCGTTTCTTGGGATTCAGAGCTTTCTGCTCCTCAGGACAAGTCTTAGAGGAAACAGTACAAAGTGTTGTCAAGCCAACCTCACACATGAGCCTCTGCCCAAGGGAAGGGAAGTGACTCAATGTCAGGGACCAGTAATGAAAATGAACAAACAGCTAAGCTGTGTGAGACACATGGCACATTTGGCTTAGGAAGGAGGGAGAGGCTGGGGAAATAGGTTCTGTGCCCTGATGGAGAAGTTAAGGTTCAGGCTGAGATTCATGGCAGGGCACAGGGAAGCCAATGGGATGTTTTCATCACAAGGCACTCACATTCAGATCATCGGAAAGTGCACAGCCCTCAAGCACCTCGTGGTACAGCCTGGCATCATAGTCCCTCCCAAAGAGGATATTCTCACGGACAGTGGTAAACTGGATCCAGGGCTCCTGCGTGGCCAGGCCAAATCCTCGCTCCAGATCCCAGACATACACTTGCCCGCCAAGTCTGCAAACACCCCAGAGCCGGGTAGGGGAGAGAGGCAGAAAAGGAAAGGAGAAGAAATAACATGGGGAAAGTGTGCCTGGCAAATGGGTCTACCCATGGAAAATCCCCTGTAGCAGAGGTGCTGGAAGGTGGGACAAGGGGAGAGAAATGTCTTTTGGCTATTTACCTGTTGAGTTCTCCAGTGATTGCTGCAAGCAGAGAGCTCTTCCCACAGCCAACCTTCCCAACAACTCCAACCAGCGCCCCCTGCAGAGGGAAACAAGCAGCAGAAGATTTATTGGATTAACACTTGGTCCTTCTGGTGATGGCTCCCTCTTCCATATTCCCTGCACCCCCACTCACCTTTGCCACTGCCAGGTCCTGAATGAAGATCTGCAGAGTCCCTCTGGACAGGTGCTGCCTGGTGCTCTCCTCCCGGGCCGGTGACCAGGAGAAGATGGAGTGACGCATTTCCAGTGCAGAGGATGGGTCTGTGGGGCCATCTGGCAAAAGAAAAGCAGCACAGCCACTGCATTAATCCTCAAGGATCAAAAGTGCACGGGAGACACTAAGCTGGGCTCAGTCACTCGGGTAGTATGTTTCCGAGAGAAGGCACCCAGACAATCTCAGATGCTGGTAGCACCATCAGCTCCACTCCCAAACAGAGTAGGCAAGGATAAGACACAGCTCTGACACACTCCCTGCAGCTGTACAAGGCCACTGTGTGACACTGAGACACTTCCCTGTTGTAACCTCACCTTAAAATCCTTCCTTCTTTCTCTCTTCCACCTGTCTCTGAATCCCTGTAGGAAGCAAGTGGAGACCCAGTGACTCCCATGGAGTCATTCCAAGAACAAACTGGATTCCCTGTGTCTGAAGGTGGAAGGAACAGCAGGGAGCTGGCAACAGGGAGTCGGGGGTGGGGGAGAAGGGAAATATGGTAGAGGGCAGTGCAGAGGTTCCACCCATTCTGCCAACCAAAGCCAACAGGGCTCATGGCTTCAGTGTCAAGGGAGATTTTTGAGAAATGAGCAAGCAGCCTTTGCTTTAGGAATATACAAAGGCTGGAATCAGCAGGCACAGGCATGGTTTGTTTGGTGCTGGTGGAGAGTAATACTACTGCTCTGTCCTCTCCTGGGGACACTTCCACAGGTCCATGGTGTGCGCTCATCTCAGACTGACTGAAGGAAGCACAGCTCACTACTCAGCACTCTAGGGAGTTCAGAGGAGGTGGAGCAGTTACCTAACTGCACTAGGGCCAGTGAGCCCGGTTCCTATAGGCTTGTGCCATATACACCCCAAGCACCTTCTGTGTTCAGACTTCTCCATTCTCTTCCCACCCCACACATGGAAATTCCATACAAAAGCCTACAGCATCCATTCCTGGTTGTGTCCCATCTCTTGTCTCCATACCAGTGGTGTAATAAGCATGCAGGTCCTGGTCAGAGAGCTCGAGGAAACACTGGATGCGATCCAGGGACACTTTGGCATCCAAGATTCCATTCAACACCCAAGGGAAGTTATTGAGGGGAAGAATCAGCATCCCAACAAGCGCCAAGGCTGTAAATACCTGTGTCAGAGAGGGAGACAATAAAGAATCGGGGGATAGTGACCCTTTGGCACCCCCCTTACATACACAAAGAAGAGTTTCACAGATTAGAGACTATCATGGGGAAGGGGAAGACAGCATGGACAGATGTCCTTGCATCTGTGGGAAGGTCATGGCTTACAGAAGGGTACTGAGCTCTATTCTCAGGGTGGCTACAGCTGCACTCAGCATGATGGGCTGAGCTCTGTCCCCAGGGGACATTCCAGAAAAATGCAACCCCATGCGGGAGAGGTGCCCCCACTGTCATTATGCTTAGAATAGTTCTGAAAATTCCCCTCCCACCTCACACATCAGTCTGAGCAGAGCAATGGGGTTGCACAGGTCTCCCCTGTCATTCACCTTGGTGGCAGTGAGTTGGTGCCCCAGCAGGACATAGGTGATGAAGATGACAATGGAGACGACTACTGGCAGTGCTGCCCACAGGTACACGCACACGGCATCCAGGTACTTGATGGCTCGCAGCTTTTGCAGCTCCTTGGCTCGGCAGGCATTTATCCGGGCGCCGAAGTGCTGCTCCCAGGTGTAAAACTTGATCACTCGCATGCCACACAGGAACTCTGTCATTAGCTGTGTCAGAGAGGCAAGCAGAACAGAACAGTCCCAGAGCCATGTCACACTAGACACTAGCCAGACAGATCTGACAAACAGGGGACAAATGATGGAGAAACAAAGGGCTAGGACATGTCTACATGTGGCAGTAGCAGCAGTCAGGAGTTCTGACCCCTCTTCCCTGATGATACCCCCTTCTATTTGAGCTCTGTGGTGTTCAGTAAAAAACTAAACACTGAGTATTTAACGTCTGAGCAAAACAACTGGCTCCTCACATAAGGTTCATCCTGCAGAGCAGTCCCAACTTATCTAGAGAAGACCACCGTGCACACTGGGGGAAATATAAACTAGATATAACTTCCTTCAGGAACATATTGCAAAAGCTCCTACAGATTTGCTGTGTGTATGGGAGTGAGACTTAAGTTTCTATGCTTCCAAAATATGGGTTGAGAGTTGCCAAAGGATTGGAAGGGCTGGAGAGAGCTCTGTCGCCATTGCAGATGCTAAATTAAAACATTACAATAAAATCCTATCACTCTGGAGCCCAGGACACTTGGATAGTAATCCCAAGAGGGAAGAGTCAGTGGTGGAGATGCTCACATGACAGAAGCAAGAAAGTGGATGACACTGACTCTGAGGTTGCCAAATCAGAGAGGCACAAACCCACCATACAAAGGTGAACGCATGCACGCACTTTGAACCAGCAGTGGGCAGGGGTCCCAGAATTAGAAGGCATCAGCGGGAAGATGGGATGGGAGTGTCTCAAAGGAATGGGCCCTGGGTTCCACAGTAACTGCTACTCACAGGACAGGGATCTATTGGAGAGACTGAACATGTCAGGGAGGCAATGGAACATCTGAGAATGGTATTACAGAACAACTTCCCTCTAGGTGGAATCACAATGACATTGCTTTGCACTGAGCTCCTTGGGTATCTCACCTTTCTGCTCTCCCATCAGGGTTTTCGAGGTCCCAGCTCATTAAATGGGTTCCACAATATGTATCCAAAGTTCTAAGAATGACCAGGAAAAAAATGCAGCAATGAACCCAAAGACTGCCTCACCTTAACTCGTGTGTCTTTGTGCTTCAGCATCTCCTTGTTGTTCTCCATGATACGGTTTGCTATGACCTTGTTGACAGGCACAAGCAGCAGGGCCAGGGCCAGGCCTCCCAGGAAGGCCACCCCCACCTGCTGGTAGAGGAGGTAGAGGGTGATGGCAAACTGGAAAGGGAGACTCCAAACCTCATGGAAGCTGATGCAAAAGTTGACCAGCCGATCGGTGTCTGTGCTCATGAAGTTGACAATCTCACCCATGGTGAAGCCAGCCAGACTGCTGCCGCTAACCCGCAGAGCCTTGCGATAGATGGCAGAGATGACTGCCGCACGCACCGTCAGCATCACCTTATTCACCTCATAGCTGAACTGGTTCCGCAAGAGAGCACCCAGGAAGGAGCCAGCAAAGAGGCCAAGGGCATACAGCACCCCATGGCTCAGAGGCTCCTGGTGCGACTCCATGAAGCTAACCAGCAGGTTCAGGAGCAGGGGACCTGAGAAACCCAACAGGCTACCAGCCAGTTTGAGGAGCCCTAGGGAGTAGTAGCGGAGCCCAAAGGCTGCATGCAGCACTGAGAGGAGTTGCACAGCCTGCTGGGCATCACAGCGGCTCCCTGAAGAGGGGGAGGCATCTCCACTCCCATCACTTTTGGTGACAATTGGGCTAGTGGAAGACACTGTATCTTCCTCCTCTTGGATGAGAGCTGCTTTTTCCTGCCAGCAGGAGTAGAAATGGTCATGGACCCTGGCAGCCTGGAGCCGTCGAGGTAGCAGATAGACATCCTGTGGCCGATTCAGCATCCACTGATAGCCACGCTTCATAAGAGGGTTCATCCAAGCATAAGAGAAGCGCGAGAGCCAGCTTTCACCATCCTCTGCCACTCCCTGCCAGTTAGGTGCTGGGATCCCTGACTCTGTGATGAGAGGTTCACGCTGCCAGGAGTCATTGATGGAGCAAAAAACTTGCCTGCTGGCAACAGGAGTAATATACCCGATCACATAGATAAGTAGAGAGGCCAACTGCAGGCAGAGGATGGAGAGTCTGCAGATGTGAGCAGCATGGAGGTGGGGCCAGGCCACCGCATTCTGGCAGTACCATACCAGTGTGATGATAAGGGCAGGGACAGGGAAGAGGGCTAGGAGCACCATGCCTGCAGGGCCACGGGAGGAGCCGTACGTAGACCTGTAAAGCATGAGGAGTGCCAGGCTATGAGTGAGCCATGCCAGCAGAGCAATGCCACTTGCCAGCACTACCAGATACAGGGTACCCAACTCCTGCTGAGTGATGGCTGCTGAGATTATATCAAGGATGGGGAGGCAAGTGAGTACGAAGGAGGCAGCAATTCTGCATTTCCAGCCAGGTCTGTGGGAAGCCCCTGGGACAGGAGATCTAGTGGAGAGAAAGGTGGTGAAAGCTTCAGAGTGGAGCCAGCTACCATTCCATCACCTCTGACTCACTCCTCCTCTTCTCTTCCCACAACTATCCAGTCACCCCTAGTTCTCACCCATACAGAGGGTGGCAGGCTCTGTGTCCCATTCAGAGCTTTTTAGGAAGATAAAAATTGCCATACCTGATCAGATCATTTGTCAATATACTCTGGTATCTAGTCTCTGACAGTGGCCAGTAGCACATACCTCAAAGAAAGATGCAAGAAACCCCACAGTTGACATTTATGGGGAAAATTTCTTCCTAACCTGTGATACTTGGTGGTTGAATTAGGTCCTGAACCAGGACGGTTTAAATCCCTGCTAAATATATATTTTTATCCTCTCTAATATAACTCTGGATAATATAACTCACGTTCTTCATACAAATTTCTGATTCTTTTTTGATTCCTCCTAAACTTTTGACCTCAGTGATGTCTTGTGGCAAAGAGTTTCACTGGCTAATTATCCACCGCATAACAATTTCCTTATCAGTAATATATTTGTGGCCTTTCAATTTCATTGACCATTCTCTTGTTTGTGAATTATGAGAAGGAGTAAATAGGAAACCATAATATAATTTCTGTACACCATTTGTTACTTTGTATATTCTCTCAATGCCATGTTGTATTTATATCCTCTCTAACCTAAATAATTTCAATCTCTTTTCATACAGAAGTTTTTTTCAGGCCTCTAATCCTTCTGATCACTAGTCTCTGAACTCCCTCTATTTCTACTCAATCTTTTTTGAGAATATAGCAACAGCAGCTATATACAATACTTCCAGGTGAGGAAACTGATTAGTGTAATGGCATTATAATATTTTTCTCTATCCAATCCCTTATACAGAATAAAGGATGCATTTGTTTAACAATCTATCATTGCAAATTGAGCAGATGTTTTCACTGAGCTGTCCACAATGATGAACACATCTTTCTCGAGAGGTTACAGTTAATTTAGAACCCAGCAACATGTAGGACTTTTCTTGTTTTAAAAAATAATACAACCTAAGGGACTGGAGGGAGTGAGATACAGAGAATATATGTGCTTGGCTAAGAAATGATTCAGGAGGGACATGATAACCACCTACAATTATGAAAGGAGCCGGAGGAATTGTTTAGGATGGTACCTAAGGTATAACTAGGTCAGGGGTTCTCAGACTGGGGGTTGTGACCCCTCACGGGGTCACGAGGTTATTACATGGGGGTCACTAGCTGTCAGCCTCTACCCCAAACCCTGCTTCATCTCCAGCATTTATAATACTGTTAAATATATAAAAAAAGTGTTTTTAATTTATGGGGGGGGGTCGCACTCAGAGGCTTGCTGTGTGAAAAGGGTCACCAGTACAAAAGTTTGAGAACCACTGAACTGAAGAGGAAGGAGAAAAGACGTACAACTGGCTTAGCTATGGTGTGTAATGCAACAAAACACAAACACAGGATAAATATAACTTTTTCAAAAGGGAATATGTCAGCTGAATATCAGGAAATATTAGCGACAATTAGGCTTGGGCATCATCTCCCCAAGGGAAACGGTGGAATTTCCATTGGTTGGAATATCTGAAACTGAACTGGACAAAACCCTGGGGAATAGACTATACGGCTAGATTCTACACTGGCCCTGAGAGATACGGATGGACTAAACAGGACCGAATAGTCTTTTTCACTCTGCATATGCTCCAGCACTCCTCCCAAAAGGGAGTAAACACAAGACTGTCAATGTTTCCTGCAGGCAGCTGCCACGTGACACAGAGAGAAATGATTTCCACCATTCAGGAGCCTTTTCCCACATTCTTCATTACAATGCAGAAGAGACACAGATGGCTACCGTACCTTGGAGTGCCGAGGTAGCAGGCGCTTACTAAAGCAAGGATTGCGTGAGGGACAACATTCAAAATCAGCTGGTTAAAGCAGTGACCAACACTACCATGGACCCACACAGGAAGTGGGTCTTCCAGCCTGGTACCACACAGATCAGCCAGGATCTCTTCCATCTTCTCTTAGGAGCCAAGTGCAACAGCCAGAGAGCTCCTAGGGAAGAAAACAAGAAAGAGAATGAGTTAGGCACACAGCTAAATCAAACACAGCTTGAGATAGGAAAGGAAGATTCCTCCTTTATTAATAATAAACTCCTTGCCACACTGCAGGTCCCTTGTTATGAGGATCTCAAACAATTTTACAAACATTTATTACACTTTACTGCCTTCCCCTTATCCCCGTGAAACAGGTAAGACACACACAGGATTAACTTCATCCATGACTATAGCCAGATGAAATTTTTCATGTGAAACTTTTTCTTGCTGAAAATTGTAGATTCAGGTTGATGGAAACCTAGGGAGGTGGTGGAATCTCCATCCTTAGAGGTTTTTAAGGCCCGTGTTGACACAACCCTGGCTGGGATGATTTAGTTGGGGTTGGTCTTGCTTTGAGTAGGGGGTTGGACTAGATGACCTCTTGGGGTCTCTTCCAACTCTAATCTTCTATGATTCTTTGAAACATCTAATGAATTTGTGTCAAATTGTTTTGGTCAAAATCCCAACCCCTGCCAAATCCACAAAAGATCAAAACATTGTTTTGACATTTTTGAAATGAAATATTTTGATGTTTCAATTCAAAACAACTTTTTGTTTCTAAATTCACTTCAATTTTACAAAAAATAAAAAATATTGAAAATATTGAAAACAAAACATTTTGTTTGACCCAAAACGACATTTTCCCCCAAATTTTTGGTTCACTAAAAATTAGATTTTTTTGTTTTTGTTTTGGGTCAACCCACAACAATTCCCTCTCCCCTTGATTTTTTGGAATGGCCAATGAACTGAAAAGTCACTTATTCGTACAACTCTCCCAATGACTGCTATGTGACTATGCCTGGAGTGGAAAACAGCAGTTTTTTAACAGTGCACAGCAATATTATGCAACGCTTTAGAACAGGAAGCAGAAGAGAATCCTATTCCAATTGAAACTGCCAAGGGAATTTAAAGATTACCTACAAAGGAAAAAAAATTGAACTTGTGCTCATTTTTTGCCTCTTACTGATACGTACAGGGGCCTGGAAATGTTTTGTTATGAAAAGGGTTCTTTTATATTAGCAATTCCGGTCCTGTGCATCATGATAAGGTTGACAACTGGAGAACTAGTGAAACATGACAGCATGACATTACAACAGTTAAAAGAGTGAAAGCTGCAGTAATTAAGGGAAAGGGCATTTTAGTCACTGTTTTAAACACTGGGTTTTTGTTAGCGCCTATTTAAAAAAGTATGGATAGGATGAATGGACTATAAGGTGGATAGAAAACTGGCTAGACTGTCGGGCTCAATGTCTAGTTGGCAGCCAGTATCAAGCGGAGTACCCCAGGGGGTCAGTCCTGGGGCCAGTTTTGTTCAACCTCTTTGTTAATGATCTGGATGATGGGATAGATTGCACCCTCAGCAAGTTCACAGGTGACACTAAGCTGTTGGGGAGAGGTAGATACGCTGGAGGGTAGGGATAGTGTCCAGAGTGACCTAGACAAATTGGAGGATTGGGCCAAAAGAAATCTGATGAGGTTCAACAAGGATAAGTGCAGAGTCCTGCACTTAAGACAGAAGAATCCCATGCACTGCTACAGGGGGACCGACTGGCTAAGCAGCAGATCTGCAGAAAAGGACCTCGGGATTATAGTGGATGAGAAGATGGATATGAGTCAGCAGTGTGTCCTTGTTGCCAAAAAGGCTAACGGCACATTGGGCTGCATTAGTAGAAACATTGACAGCAGACTGAGTGAAGTGATTATTCCCCTCTATTTGGCACTGGTGAGGTCACATCTGGAGTACTGCATCCAGTTTTGGGCCCCCCACTATGAAAAGGATGTGGACAAATTGGAGATAGTCCAGCAGAGGGCAACGAAAATGATCAGGGGGCTGGGGCACATGATTTCGAGGAGAGGCTGAGGGAACTGGGCTTGTTTAGTTTGCAGAAGAGAAGAGTGAGGGGGGATTTTATAGTAGCCTTCAACTACTTGAAGGGGGGTTCCAATCAGGGTGGAGCTCGGCTGTTCTCAGTGGTGGCAGATGACACAACAGGGAGCAATGGTATCAAGTTAAAGTGGGGGTGGTCTAGGTTGGATATTAGGAAACACTGTTTCACTAGGAGGGTGGTGAAGCACTGGAATGGGTTACTTAGGGAGGTGGTGAAATCTCCATCCTTAGAGGTTTTTAAGGCCTGGCTTGACAAAGCCCTGGCTGGGATGATTTAGTTGGTGACTGGTCCTGCTTTGAGCAGTGGGTTGGACTAGATGATCTCCTGAGGTCTCTTCCAACCCTAATCTTCTATGATTCTACATCAAGAACTAATTAAAATATTGTAGACTTTGAGCCCTCCCCAGCAAACCAGGGAAAACTAGACTATGGCTATGTCTACACAACAGCCTAAGTCGTCAAAACTTAGGTCACTCAGGGGGTGTGAATACTGTTGTAAGGAGAGAAGCTCTCCTGCCAACATAGTTTCTGCCGCTTGTGGAGGTGGGGATTTCATGCCGATGAGAGAGCTCTCTCCTGTTGGCATAGAGCATCTTCACTACATGCGCTGCCAGCTGCGCCACTGCAGCGCTTTAAGTGTAGACATGCCCTTAATGTGCCTGAAGATATGTCTGCACTACAAGCGCTACATTGTCAAAACAAGTGCTGCAGTAGTGTAAGCACTTGCTACAGCGACAGGAGGGGTTTTTCCATTGTTGCAGTAAATTTGCCACCTCAAGAAGCAGCAACTAGGTCAACAGAAGATTTCTTCCAGCAACCTAGTGGTGTCTACACCAGAACTTAGGCTGGCTTAACCACATCTCTCAGGGGTATGAAGTTTTCACACCTCTGAGGGACATAAGACAAACCATTGGTCCATCTAGCCTTGCATCCTGTCTTCCGACACTTGCAGTGCCAGATGCTTCAGAGGGAATAAAAAGAACAGAGCAATTACTGAGTGATCCATCCCCTGTTGTCCAGTCCTACTTTCTGGAAGTCAGAGGTTTAGGGACAACTGGAGCATGGGGTTACATACCTGACCATTGGCTAATAGTCACTGGTGGACCTAATCCAGTTATACTTTTGGCCTTCACAACATCCCCTGGCAATGAGTTTCATGGGTTGACAGTGCTGTGTGAAGAAGTATTTCCTTATGTTTGTTTTAAACCTGCTGCCTGTTAATTTAATCAGGTGATCCCTGGTTCTTGTGGTATGTGAAGGGGTAAATAACACTTCCCTATTCTCTCTCACACCATTTACGATTTTATAGACCTCTATCATATCCCCTCCCTTCTCATTCCTAAACTGAATAGGCCCGTCTTTTTAAATCTCTCCTCCTATGAAAGTTATTCCATAACCCTAGTAATTTTTGTTACCCCTTTCTGTACCTAGAAGTAGCTAGGTTAATGTAAATTTTACATGTAGACCAGGCCTTCCATATCCAAGGTTAAGAAAATAAGCAAAGCCTTCCCCCACCTCACCCCCTATTTTTATTTTTAAAAAGGTTAAACCCTCTTTCAGGCCTCTTCCTCCATCATAAAGCAGCAAAGAAAGAAAGAAAAAAGGCACCAAGCCCCCTTTCTACAACGATCCTCAGCAGGTCACAAACTTGTTTCCTTGGATGGGTGATGGAAGGGGGCCAAAATTATTTTCCCAAGCTGGATTCAGCGAAACACTTGGTCTCAGCAAATCTCAAACCTAATTCCCATCACTTTGGGTACAACCCTGACTGGGCCCGAAAGGAGAGAAAATGCAATTTACTAGGGCAGCGAGGCAGTTTTCCAGCTCCAAAAAAAAAAAAAAAAAGTCCCATCCTGCCTGGGGCCGGGGAGAGGAAAGCTGGTAGGGATGGAGCATCCAACAAATCAATCTCCGGGGAAGGGGGGTAGCAGGGTGTCTCCCTTGAGCGCAGCCCTCGCTGGTTGAATGAGAGACACGTTCACTGGGAAGCGAAAAGTCCCTTCCATCGAACCAGACACCGGCCCCGTTTCCCGCCCTCGCACCTTCCGCCCTTGGCCGTTTCCTCCCCAAACCCCGCCCGGTCCCGCGGGGGGTCGGCCGGGCTCCTCCTTCCCTCTCGCAGCGGCTGTCCGGGGCGGAGCGCTCGGGAGGGATGTGGCCAAGGCAGCGGGCCCAGCCCGGCTCTGGGAGCTTCCAAGCGGAGCCCGGGGCCCTCTGGCCTCGGCTGAGCCTCGCACACCCGCCCGGCCCGCAGCGCCCGCCCCAGCCGCCGCCCGGCCCGATGCCCGGAAAGGGAAGGGTCCCCCGGCCTACCCGCCAGGGGCAGGCAGTGAGGACAGGGCCGGGGCCGTCCACAGCACCCGCCAGGGGCTCGGGTGATGTCATTGGCTGCCGCCCCCTGAGCGGGCGGCCTTTGACCCCTGCCCCCGCGGTACCTGAGCGCGTCCCTGTCTCCGCTGGGCTCGCGAGGACGAGCCCGCACCCATTTCCTCGCGGTTGCGCTCCCTGCCGCCGGGAGCGCGTACTGCTGCCGAGCCGGCCTGGCGACGGCGAGCCAAGAAGGACAAACCCGGGCCGTGTCCCACGGCGGGCCTGGGCGCAGTGTCCGCGTCAATCCCGAGCCGCTCCGGTGGCAGCCGTGCAGGGCCCTAGGGCGGAGCGGGCAGGAGGGGAAAGCGCCCGTCCATTGGCTCTGCACAGGGGAGTGTCAGACCAGGAGGAACCTCGGCCCTGGCCCTGCAGTGAGACGGGTGCAAGCAGACCCCTGTGCTGGTGCAGAGACCTCTGGAGTTCAGCTGGTTTTTGTGCAGGTGTAAGGGTCCACCCGCAGAGATCTGATTTCCCAATGGGTACCATAGCCAAGGGTGCCATTCAGAAGACAAACATCCAGCATTACAAAGTAATCGCATATGTTATTCATCAGTTAAGTAAATCTATGCCTGCTACCATAAAGTTGATGGAGAGACACTACAGAGACAGTCAAATCAACAAGGCAAATAATAAAAAATACAAATTAGAAAGCAATAGAATTTGAGACTCTTGACACACAAAGCAATAACCCCAAGGAATATACAATTTGCCAATGACACTACAATGAAAGGAGTTGCAAACACTAGGTTAGAGAAATGTAATACAATGGGGGGAACAGAGATAAAAGAGAGGTAGAAAATATTTAAATAAATTGAGTTTTAAAATATGCAGCTAGTACGTCTGGGGAAGGGTAACATATGGGAAGGAGCAACCTGGAAAGTAGGAATGGCTGAAAGAGATGTATGAGTGACTGAACAACAAATAAGACATGGCCTTGCAAAGTGACATAGCAACTAAGCAGGTCAATGCAATTTTGGGCTACATACAGAGCGTCGTATCTTGGAGTAGAGAGTTCACAATCTCGCTCTAATCAGCTCCACTGCAACGGCTTCTAGAATATTGTGTGCCATTTTGGGTACCTCATTAGCAGAAAGATGACAAATTGGAGGGAGATCAGAGAAGTGCATCAAAACACGTTTGTGGGTCAAGTTATGAGGAAAGGATAAAATATGTGCAGCTTAATGAATCTGAGTTCTTTAAATATTTGCCTAACTAGTACACTGGGTACATATACAAATACTATGCAGCCTTCCTTCTCCTCCCACCCCCCAGAAAAAATGCCTAGAAAGCAGATCGGTGTCCAAGAACAACAATAATTGTTTCCCAAATCCCATTAATTCCCTCACAGGTTTCCCAGACATCCCTCCTGCTCCCCTCATCTTGGTTCTCAACGTCAGCCACCTGTTGTCAGATTTGTAGATTTTAAGGCCAGAAGAGACCATAAGGATAATCTAGTATAACTAGGCCAGAGAATTTATATCAATTACCACTATATTGAGCCCAGGGGTTAAATTCTCAGAACTTATTTCCTGGAGCCCCCCATGCCCTCCCAGCCCCATTCAGGGCTCCAGACTTCAGCTGTAGGGTGGGGTTCTTGGGGCTTTAGCCCTGCTGAGGGAGGCACTGGGGCTCTATGCCCATATGGGGCACCAGGGGTTGGGGCTCTAGCTGCACGGTGGGGCACTGGAGCTCAGGGCTTCAGCACTGTGAGGTGCACTGGGGCTCTGGGCTTCTGCCCCATGGGATGCACCTGGGCTCAGGGCTTCAGCCCCGTGGGACGCACCAGGGTTCGGGGCTTCAGCCCTGCGGGATGTGTTGGGGCTCAGGGCTTCTGCCCTGTGGGAGGCGCCCCAAGGCTTGAGGCTTCTGCACTACAGGGCAAACCAGGGTTCAGGCTTTCAGCCCCGGAGGAGGTGCTAGAGCTCCTGCAGGTTTGAAAATATTTACTGGAGCTCCACTCCAGATGACTCTGGCTGAAAGTAAGCCCTGACTGAGCCCAATCACTGTATTTGACTAAAGCATGTATAATGTGAGGCAAGCAGAATCAGGAAATACAAGACACAACTTTTAACTACAAACACACAGGCCCTTAGCAGATGAGATAAAGGCTCAGCTTCCTCAAGTCAGACAAGAAGGAACTGATATACACATAAGCAGGTCCAACATTCCCATCTGGGATGGGACAGTTGCATGCACATACAACCCATCTATAACAGAATGATAGGTGGGTGTAAGGTCACCCCCACAGTATGAGCACTCTGGCTGGTGGAGAAGGGAATTGTGATTTTCAGTACTGAAGCTATGAGTACACGCCTTTGCCAAGGTCTCTCTGACCCCTGACTCTGCCAGAGTTAACTTCAGGGCCAGACAGGCTGCCCCCTGCAATTCTGTACAAAGTGGTAATTCTATCATCAGATACAAGCAATTCCTTGTAGATAGCAAGTGTCTTTCCAACTCCCAGCCAGTACAGACACACATGGTGAAGAGTCCTCTGTGCTTGTGAGAGTAAGTGTCAATGTTATCACTGGTTTCAGAGTAACAGCCGTGTTAGTCTGTATTCACAAAAAGAAAAGGAGTACTTGTGGCACCTTAGAGACTAACCAATTTATTTGAGCATGAGCTTTCGTGAGCTACAGCTCACTTCATCACTGGGGTGCTGGAGAAACAAAACACCAGCAGCATTCCTGTCTGGGAAAACAAAACAATCAGGCTGAGGGAGTTTGAGCTGTAGCTCACAAAAGCTTATGCTCAAATAAATTGGTTAGTCTCTAAGGTGCCACAAGTACTCCTTTTCTTTTTGCGAATACAGACTAACACGGCTGTTACTCTGAAACCTGAGATAGAAGAGGCAGAAGTAAAAGCTGTGAGGCCAAAGCACCTTCTTATCTTAGGCTCCTTGAAAGAGAGAGAGGGAGAGAAAGGAGAGTCGAAGCAGCTGGCACTCACCAAAGGTCTTTTGCAGGTTTTAAGGGGATGGAGAATGACTGAAGCCCCAGGGTGGATACTGAGTGCCCCCAGTCCCAGATAGTTTGTGCTCACTGCCAAGACTCCTACTTGAGCCTATTTGGTATTTGGATTCCTTTCACTTTGCTCCTTTCTTATCCTGTTTTTGCCATGCTGTGAAAGATGAGAAGAAACTGTGTAAAGGATCAAGGTTTCTCTACTATGTTCCCATTTAGGGTGACCAGATGTCCTGATTTTATAGGGACACTCCCGATATTTGGGGCTTTTTCTTATGTAGGTGCCAATTACCCCCCACCCCATGTCCCGATTTTTCACACTTACTATCTGGTCTCCCCTTCTCCACAAGAGATAGTACCTCTTCCCCACCATTAGCATCTTGTGCTGTTCTTTTCACATCAGAACACTGGCTTTCAGCTGGAGTTACTGGTAGATTGAGTGAACTGGGGTCCTGCCCTTCCTCTCAGACAGAGGGACCCAAAGGGCATGAATACTGTACTGTAAACAGGGACAAAAGGAAAGAACTGGCTCTGTGTAGGCCATGACTGTGAGCCTCTATTCCACTCACTGGCCCTCTATCAATGTTAAGTATTATTACTAAGGGGCAAGAAAAAGGTTTATTTGTCTATTCTGGTCCGCCTGGTTGCATAAAGCAATTATTGGTATATCTATATGCTTGTCCCATTCTTCTGCCCATGTATCCTGGCTCCTCCTGGTCTTAAATGTAACACTTACCTGCATGTAGAAGTCAGAAGGTACCTTTATCATGCATGTATTGCCGGCCGTTGATTCTGTACAAACTGTGTGTGTGTTTGGTGGGTTCTTTCTTGCCTCTACCATACTGTTTTAAAGGCTATGAAGAAAGATTATGTTGACTTTAATAAGTAAGTCAGCTTCCATGTAGAAGACATGATGATTGGATTTCTGCTGTTGCTTTATGTGCTCTCTCATCAAGGAAGGTACAACTGAGGAAATGTTGTGATACAAAAGGAATCTCAAGAACACAAATATGAAACATCCGAGCTTGTATCTATCCTTGAATAAAACATTACAGCTCTTCATTGTGCTGAAATCTTACTTAAGTTCAAATGCAGAAGCTTCTCATAGCTTTATAAGGCACCAAGAGAAGTTCTTAGATATCCAGAACAAAGCATGACTTTATGTTCTTCAAACTACTCTCCCCAGATTTTTTCAACTAGACCTTCTAGTGTCTCTTGTCTCCTTCTGCTGCCCCTATTGTGCCCTCATTCTGCCTACTCTTCTCTCCTGACCTCTCCTTTTGGACCTGCTTCCTCGGGAGTGAACGAGAAGCAGTTTTCAGGGACCACTGATCCTTCTTTACTTCAGCCAGTGTTGTCTACCCACTCACACGATTATATATATATAAAAAACTAATAAAGCGAACCAGGAAAAGAACCAAAAAAACACCAGAGTCCAACATAACTGATCTGAACTTATTGGTCCAAAGTCTGTACCCTCTGATTGAAGTCAATGGCAAAACTCACATTGACTTAAGTGGGAGCAGGGTCTCATTACTAAATAATGCTTTTTTTCCTCTGTTTTCCATCTTCTTGTAATATCATCATGGCTTGTTCTAATTTTCCATTATGTTTCTGTCTGATCTAGGCTCTGAGCAACTTGGAGCAGGGGCTTGTGCCATATTCACGTATAAAATACCATGCACACCATTTATAAATAATAACACACCCTACATTTATCATAGAATCCTAACACTAGAGATGGAGAAAAAGTTAGGACTAGTCCCTCCCCCAGGGCCTAGCACAAAATTGTTCCCAACCGTCTATTCTCCAGGGCTTTGACCAATCAAGATTAAAATGTCCCAAATGATGAAGCGTCTCCTATTTTCGTTGATAATTTATTTTTGGACCTATTACATAGTGCCCATAGCAGGGCTTGTGCACTGGGAAGTGACAGAGGGGGGTGTATGACCATCTCACCTCCCAAACACAGGTAGGTATTGAATTCAATCAGGAGGAGGCAGACCCAGACAAGGCTCAAACCCAGAAATATCAGTGTTTTCACCATCATCCACAAATGGTCTTAAAATAACTATTTGGCTGCAGTTTTGTTCTCCCAGCTGGGGCTTTACTATCAGTTGAACTGTCTTAGAATTCTGTGATGTCACAAGAAGGGGGAGGTTTGAACATTCCCTCGCTGGCTCAGTCTGGAATATTTTCTTGACCTGTTTACTTCTGGATCTGAAGACACAGAATGTACACTTCTCTCTGCCCTCCACAGAAAAAACTAATGCCAAATTCTGGAGACAGGGGATAACCTCCAACACACCTCATATGGGTGAATGCACACACAGCAGCAAACATGCAACTCTGCCTAGGAAGAAAGAAAAGAAACCACATTTTCTCTTATTAATATTCCAGGGATTAGAGATACTGGGGCCTGCTGTGTGCTGGTCTCTGGTCTTTTCTCAGACTTATGAAGGTAAAACAAATTTAAAAATAAAGATTTTACATGTTTCCTAGCCTTTATTCTTGTCCTTGTCACTTAACAGCTTGTCAGCCAAACCCGATTCCTGATGCCTGTTCTTATTTACTTTTTTAATTCTCTCTAACTTCTGTTGGCTAATTCCCTTTCATGTTACTCTCTCCCCTCCTCTTTCCTCAAACTACTTTCTTCTGCCACATTCTCCCTTCTGTTTCTTTATTTAAGGCTTCTTGTATCCAGCTCTGGGTATCTGGCTACCGACTGGGAGAAATAAGAGTGAAAAGACCCCTTATTTCCAAACACTGCCATCTACATCTGATTGGTTAAAATCTCTTTCTTCAAGGATCAGCTAGTTGGAAGTTCCTCAGCCCAAAATGAGCCTCAGGGTTCCAAAGGACAGTTTCAGGTCCCAACAATTAGCACAGAAGGCTGAGTGGCAGCCCCTTTGTCCTGTGAAAGCCTGGAGCATCAATGATGGGACTTTTTCAAAAACCTCTGCAAAGCAGGTAAGGACCTTGCTTGAGTATTTCAATCACATGACAAAGC
The DNA here is from genome assembly GCF_965140285.1 of Lepidochelys kempii. Classification (NCBI taxonomy): domain Eukaryota; kingdom Metazoa; phylum Chordata; order Testudines; family Cheloniidae; genus Lepidochelys; species Lepidochelys kempii. Next base: position 148,608,337 of record NC_136382.1, on the reverse strand, counting down.
TTAGGGCCTCATCCTGTGAAGTGCTGAGCATCCACATTTTGCTCTGCACCTGGAAGGACTGAACCCTTATGGCCTTATTTTTAGAACTGCTGAGCACCCATAAATTCCATTGACGTTAAAGATTGTTTAGCCCCTTTGAAAAAAGGGTCAGTAGTGTGTATTCTAGAGATGGAAATATAGTGCAGTTTCTTAACTGAAAATGTAAAGAGCTGCCCAGTAGGATAATAGGACACTATAACATTAGGTTGTAATGCTTCTTTAAGACAAGATGAGTTTTTCTACTCTAGACTGTTTCAGACCCATGTAATCTCTCGTGTCTGCATCCTTTTTATTTGCCATTGAGCAGTTCTGTCATCTGAATGGAGAAAGAGGTTTTAGTCTTATTATTTTTCATTTGCATTTTTGTAACATATTATTTATTATTTTTATTATCATTATATTGAGGAGCCCATGGATCAGGACACCATTATGCAAGGCACTGTATACACACAGAACAAAAACATAATAGCAATGGCACCTGGATACCTTCTGCTTCCAGGTTCCACTTACTACAATATAGTCACCAGGACCTGTTCTTCTGTCTAGAGGAACAAAGTGAGAAAACATTTTGGTGTTCTGGGTTTCTGTGCAGCATTTATATGCCACAGTAATGAATGTTATTTAAAAGCCTGAGAGAGAAAGCTTTCCTAGGGTTTTTATATTGGTTGCTTTAAAGTGACTGTCTTAAGGGTAAAATGACTACAGAAAAAGGAAACAAATTTGTCTTTTTTAAACCAAAGATTCAGGACTGTTCTGAGGAAAGCAAGGGGATGGAACAAATATTCAGGCAGCTGGAAACCAAAAAAGGACATTTTTCTCCATCACTGGAATCTATTTTTGCATTTTTAAAGTTTGTGGCTCGCATCTTTCCTTGACTTTCAGACATGAAGATTTTTTTTTTAATTAATAAACGAAGTATATTTGTACCTATTACATTGTCCTGGTTGCAAATTTTAAGTGCTGTAGCGGTTTCATAACATTGTCACAGAGCAGTACTCAGTGCATTGCTGAGTTTGAAAGATTCTGAGCTCTGCAGAAATAATTAGTTAGAAATTATTTACCTGGTCATTTTCCTTATTATTAATTAGTTCTATTGTGTTGCACACTTAATCTCAGTTAGGATCAGAGTCCCTTTACGTTGGGCACTGTACAAATACATGCAATGTAGTCAAAAGTCACAAGTGAATCTTAACAAACTTTGAGAGAGTAGTGGGTAGGGTGGAGAAGGGTAACAGAAATAAATTCACGTGATTATGCAGGGTGCTGTGTGTTGTGCATGCTTTGATGGTTTACACATTTAAGTGTATTTCCTGAATTAGTATAGCAGAGCACTCATTCAGAAACAGTTTAAAGGTGAGGCAGTTGGATGTAGTGTGCCATTAAAACTCAGTTTACCCCCTCTGCACATGTGCCTTGTTAAGGTGTCAGGGGACCAATAAGCCTGAAAACCTTACTACAGCTACAGTTGTCTGATTCAAGTGTGCTCTGGGGCACGAAACCCCAGAAGTGGGCAAAATTTGAGCTGAGCTTGCAAAGACCTAGAGCCCTGCAAATCTGCAGATATCTGCAGAACATGTTTGCAGAGCAGATGCGAATATGAATTTTGTATCCGTACAGGCTCTACAAACACCATCCCTCAGATCCCAACCTGTTGTTAACCAAAGACTAAACTCATCTCAACTCCTAATCAACAAAGAAGGGCAGGGATTTAGAAAGTGGGGATTTCCACTGCAACATTAACTTGTCTGCTTTAACACAGGAAAATATGATTTGTCACACTAAATTAGGACAGCAGTCCCTCAGTCCAATGTCCTGTCTCTGAGAGTGACCAGTACCAGATGTTTCCAAAGAAGCTGCAAAAGAGCCTGGACACGTATGGAATAATCTCCCCGTAAAGGGAGTTTCTTCCTGACTCGGTTGTATAGTGATTGGCTTACACCTTGAGGCAGGAGACTTAATATGCTTTCCAAACTTTTACAAAACTTTATCTAACGTAGCCAGGAGCATTCCCAATGCCCAGCTAGCTTGGTTTGAATCCCGTTAATCTCTTGGCCGCAGCGGTAGCTTTGGGCTCGGCATTCCACCGGTTAATTACATGCGTGTCAACATATTTGCTTCCAGCACATCTACATTTGGTGCGTCCCCGGTTCATGACACGTGCCTCTGTTCCTGTAGCACGACATGGGGAGAGGGAGCCGGCCGCCTCCTCTCGACTGCTCGTTGCTGGCGAAGCCAGCGGTCTCCTCTCTGCACCGGGCGCTGGTCGCGGAGAGGAAGCTCTGCTTCTGTGCAGCTACAGGCCTCACCCCGCTCCGTCCCGACTTCGCTCCAAGGAGGGCCGCCTGCCCGCCAGCCCCGGCGCCCCGCGGCCGCACGCGAGGGGTTACAGCTCCCGCCCCCGGGCCGGCAGGGGGCGCTGCAGGGCAGGATGCCGCCAGAGACGGGGCTGGCGCCAGTGCTGCGGGAGGCAGGGAAAAAGAGGCGCTGGCCCTAGCGGGAGGTGGGCGATTTTAGGCAGGGTCACCCGCGCAGCAGGGAGACGCTCCCGCCGGCCTCAGATCACGTGACCGGGGCTCTGCCGGCGCCATTTTGTTCGGGTGTCTGAGCGCGCCGCCTTCGTGACGGTGGTGGTGTCGGGGACGCGCACGCAAGGGGGCCCGCGGGCAGAGGAGGAGAACAGCGCCGGGAAACTGAACTGCGAGGCCTCCCGCCCGGCCCCTTGCACCACCACCACCACCACCGCCGCCGCCGCCATGTACCGCTCTAGCAGCGGCCGCTCCGGTCCGCCGCCCTCCTCCCACCGCTCCAAGGAGAGCAGCTCGTCGGGGTCCCGCAGTTCCCGCTCGGGTACCTCGGGGTCCGGGCCGGGCCCAGGCCGCGGCCGCCCCCCCTCCTCAGCTTCGCCGCCTCCCCCGTCCCGCCGCCACCGTTCCCCGTCCGGCCACCGCGCAGCCTCCCGCCGCTCCCCGTCCCCGCACCGCAGCAAGAGGCTGCCCTCCCCGCCGGGGGGAGCGGGGCCCGGGAGGAGCCGGGCCCGACGCGGGGGCGAGCATGGAGACAGCAGCAGTAGCCGGGTAATTACCCCTCAGGACACCCTCGGCTAGGCCCCGGGTAATTAGCCGCTCCGCCCCCTCCCAAGGCTGGGCGATTGCCCTGCGGATCGGACAGTCTGTGGTGTCCTAGCGCTGCCTGCCTGGCGCTGTGTACTTGTCCCCGCTCCCACTGTACCCTTCCCTCTTACTGGGGTAAGGACACCCTGCTCTGTATGTTTCTCACCTGTCCCACCATGGAGGGACAGCCGCAGCCAGGAAACTACTCCTGAATGCCCCATCTCCCTCATCTGAATTCTCCCAAATAACCCCCGTTTGATTTCCCCTCAGTAATACTGATTGTCCTGCTCCCCTGAAGTCTTTCTGATTCTTCCATGAAATAATCCGTTCGGAATCTGACACCTCTTTCCACAGAACAATATTTTTCCTGACTGACAGAGTCCATGGGGATCAGTCCTGTGTTTTTAGAGAAGTGGACAGGATGGTCTAGTCAGTGAGTGGGGCACTGGAGTGGGTGTAGAGAACTGGCTCGGTTTCAGATTCTGTCACAGACCCACAGTGTGCCCATTCGTAAATCACGTAATTTCCTTGAGCCTCAGGTTCTCCATCTGTATGTAGAGTAAGGATAATCATTCTCACCTACTTTTGAGATCTACAAATTAAAAGCAGTTGATTTTATTTACTAGGGATCTTTCGTTTCTAATGTCTAATGATTTCTCCTTTCATCATTTATCCCCATCCCAAGTAATGCCCCTTTGATTTTTTCCCTTCAGGCTTTTATTCCGCTTCAGAGTTATAGCTGGCCAGAAACCTTAGCCATTTCAGCTAAGAATCAAAGATCAAACTATCTTTTAGCTAAGCAAAGGCTCCTATGGGTAAAATAGAATATTTAGCTAATGGGATTAGTTTGACCATTTAACAGAATCTTGTACTTATAGATCATTTATATGTGCAGAATGCAGAGAACTTTCTAAATCAAATGTCTAATAAACATTAAGTTCTTCCTGTTGATATAGAGAGCCAGTTAGTGGTTCATCAGATTCATTCTCTGAAAGTTGTTTAATATGTTTTTAAAACTTCTCATCTCAGCCTAAGCAAAATATTCAGATTTGTGCATGTAAAACCCTGTTTTTAAAATTCTATTTCTGATGTGAATATCTTTACTGTTTGGTACTGTGATTGTATAAGGAGTATTCTATATAGTAAATAGTAGATTATCTATGAATATGCTTTGCAGTAAGAAAGAGGTTTTTGTCTTGAACTGTAAGAGCTTCTCAATGTGGAGAATTATTCTGGAATAGCTATTCCTGATTAACTCCATGTGTGGATGCCCTTATTCAGGAATGAGTGCGTTTTTCCATATTAGTTTTATCCACTGGGTTTGACAGCAGTCCAGTGGATTAAAATAATTTAGAAAAAGGTACTCTTATTCCAAAATAAGAGCATCTGCACATGTAGTTAATCAGGAATACTTAATCCATTTTAAATTCATACCCTACCTTACTCCAGATTTTCTTGGGTAGACAAGCCCTTAGTTAATAATATACTTGCAGAAGAGATTCCCAAATGATTGTAGCCTAGCACCAGCTCTGCTAGTAAAGTTAATAATTGCTTTTATTATTCTGAGTGCTCTAAAATCCATATGCTTACTCAGTTTGTCTTTACACTTGCTATGTGTCTTGGGGGTGCTGGGTAGTGTTAATGCTCCAATTTTGGGGTCATTTGAGTAAGGGGTTCATGAGGTAGAACTGATCGCAGTCACTCAGCATTTTTCTCAGCTTGGGCATAGTACCCACCTCCCCTTTGGAGAAGCAATACTGGGAAAAAAAAGTATTGACCTTAGATTTTTGGATCTAGAGATTGGCGAACTGCAGAACCAAAGAAACTGAAATGTGCATTTGCAGCTAGACTAGGGCTCTATTGAAGTAAGAGGGTTTCTAGGCAAGCTATTGCCGCAGTGACTGAGTGGCTCAAGACGATATGCTATGGTCGCTGACCCAGAGCTACACCTGTGCACTGAGTATGAGCCCTACACTTGATAGTTTTCATAGCATTGTGTACATTCCTTGTTCTCTACCTGCATTCTGCAGGGGCTCATTTTGGAAGTTTTGCCCTGAGACCAAAACTTCTGATTTAAAAATGATATTTTTTCAAAGTGCTCTAAAATTCACATGCATACGCTCATTTAAATTTAGGTGTGTTCTCAAGAAAATTAGCATTGATCAAACAGAAAAAAGATGAAAGACAGGATAATGTGCTCACACTCAAAGTTCCCATTGTTCAGGAAGCATGATCAAAGGAGAGCAAGTCACTGGGTCATTTGGTCAGGACTTTTTCCTAATACAGAGTCCCCCTAACATGAGCTGTTCATAAAGTTTTCAGATCCTTATAATCTGTTGGTGCAGACCAAGGAAATAAGGGGGGGTTATAGCATTGAGAGGGAATGTGGGGAGGTTGTTAGAGCAGTGTGGGAATGTGGAGATTGAGAGAGGGTGTTAGGAGGGAGATGGGAGAGAGGGGTTTGCAGTTGCAATGAGGAGAGGGTGGGTTATGCGGTGGGGAATAAATGGCAAAGGGAGAGGGGTTGGGAGGCTGAGAGGGAGCATTGGGATGAGTGGCAAGTGGAATTGGGGGATTAGCATGGTGGAGCAGTTTGAGCCATTCTTCCTATGTCCCTCTGCCCCAGTGTGTAAGCCAAGATCAGGGGGCCCTTCCCCTTGTGAGGGTAAACCCCTCTCCCTGCCCTGTTGTGAGCTGGGATCTGGGGTCTTTCTATTGGGGGTGTGGATCTGAGCCCCTCTCCCCTCTGTGAGCCTAAAGGTTGAGGGAGGCAGTGAGAACACCTGCTGAGTTGAATGGAGCAGGTCACAAATCTCAGAGTGATTGTTTCAGGCTGTATTCATCTCCATTGGTTGTACTTATTCATTTGAGATGTTCTCAGCTGAATATGCTTCTTTATACTTCTCTAAGGCTATGTGTACGCTAGCACTTTTTTGGTAAAACTTTTGTTGGTCGGGTGTGAAAAAACACACTCCTGATCGACATAAGTTTCACCAACAAAAGCACTGGCATGGACAGTGCTATGTCGCTGGGAGATGTTCTCCCACCGACATAGCTACCGCCACTCGGGGGGTTGTTTGATTATGCTGACAGGATTGCTCTCTCCCATCAGTATAGAGTGGCTACACAGGAGACCTTACAGCAGTGCAGCTGTGCCGCTGTAAGGTCTGTAGAGTAGACATAGCTTAAGATTCCCATGCTGTAGATGGCTTTGTAGATCTCCTTCCCCATACATTAGAACTAGATATGGGAAACTGCATCTCCAGTTTCCTGCCCCTTGCTGTGTCCAGCATTCCTGGCAGCCCACCACCTCCCTACAAGCTCTCCAAGCTTAGCAGGGGCATGGAGTGAAAAGGATGAGGTGGAGTGAGAAGGCTTTACATGATATAATTGGCGGGGGAGGGAGGTGGAGATGAACCTCAAAGCAGTGGGGAATATGTGAGTAATCAGAACAATGGGTGTAAGGGAGAGACTGTTGGAGGAGTTGGAGCTCTGTTGGAGCAATGGATGGGTCTCTTACACAGTTGAATGGAATATAGGCAGTTGCAGCAGTGAGAGAATGCGGGGTGTTGGAACAGTATATTGAAAAATGGGATGGAAAGCAGGAGTTCTGAGCTGTGCAATGGGGAATGTTAGGGGACTTCTCTGTTTTCCCCCAAACCCCCTACGTCCATGCCCCACATGTCTGTCCCAATTGACTCCATGCTTGTCCCTGCACTCTTCTTGCATCCTCGTCACAGCTCCTCAAACTGCAGGTCCTTTGCTGACCCTTTCTTTTCTGGGGGGAGGAAGGACCAAGTCTTTGTGGATAGGCAGAGAGAGGGGAGACCAAGACAAGACGCAGGGCAGTGAAGGGATTAACGTGCAGCCAGTGCATTCTGTGGCTGGAGGAATCATGGCTAAGGAGCCTGGGGCAATGGAGGGGGAGAGATGGGCTGTGGTACAAGGGGGTGCTGAGAAACTATTATTTTTAAAACTGAAGGCAATTAAATGCCCAAAAATATAAACACAATAGTTAAGGTTGCCCAGTGATGCCTCATGTCCTTCCAGAACAAGGGGAGTGGCTAAACTTAAAACTGAAAACCAGAAAATGAAGAGTTAAGGTAATGCAAACTTAAACATCTGGAAACCAGGAAATACTAAGTTAAGGTACATCTTATCCCCATTATGCATCTTTACTTCTGCCCTCTGAGCAATGTCCCCCCATGGCAGTAACATATACTCGCACTCTACCCTTCAGGTGCTACAGAACACTTTGGGACCAGAGCACATGAGCACTACAGGACAAAGTTCCAACACCTCTTTGTTAAGGCAAAACTCGGGTTTAGGACAGGTATAGCAATCGGGAGCTGTCTTCACCAGGCCTACCTTGAAACACTAAGTCTATTCCATACAACTCAACTCACCGCCCCGCCCCGGTTGCTAAATGTGGTCCCCCAACACCCTTGCCCTGAGGATTCTTTCTGACACATTGCCTTTGCTTACCCCTCGGTAAGCCCTGGAGAATGCTATCATCTATTCTACCAGACCATTGAGAATGCCCATGGGAAGAAGATGTCCTTGTGCATGTTTACTGACATCCTACAAAACTCATTGCAGAAATCAGGTGTGTTTCATCCTTCAAAGTATACAGCCACCTCTCATCATATCACAGTAACAGCTCTGTCACACTGCTCCAACAAAACCCTCCATCATTTAGTACAACTACACATAACGCAGTGAAGGCAATTGGAGTGCATGCAGATAAATGCTGGAATTCAAATCTGTGCTATGTAACAGAAACAGTGGCATATTCTCTTAGAACTTCCTTGTCTGCTTATTATGGCATCTCCCTGGCTGAACCATTCCCAGTGGGTGTTGCTAGCTAGCTCAGGGTCAGAGTCAAGGTAGTGTAGTGCAGGTGGCATATACCATAACTTTTTTATGTCCTGATTTTCTGATTTTTAGGTTTAGTCATCACTCCATCTTCTGGAATGCCTCACTTGGCAACCTTAACTCTGTGTTAATGAAGTTCTTGGGTATTTAGTGTTCTAGGGGGAAGTCTACAAAGATAGCTCACTCAGACCTTGCCTACCTAGATATACAGAGATTTTTTTTTTTTTTAAACTCTAGCACAACTGTCAAGTTGCAGTGGGGGAGGTTTAGGTTGAATATTAGGAAAAACTTTTTCACTAGGAGGGTGGTGAAACACTGGAATGGGTTACCTAGGGAGGTGGTGGAATCTCCTTCCTTAGAAGTTTTTAAGGTCAGGCTTGACAAAGCCCTGGCTGGGATGATTTAATTGGGGATTGGCCCTGCTTTGAGCAGGGGGTTTGACTAGATGACCTCCTGAGGTCCCTTCCAACCCTGATATTCTATGATTCTAGTGGTAACAATGTGGGTAATGCTAATGTACATGAAGCGGTTGTGGCCGTTGGCACTTTTAACACTGTGGTGTTTATAGCTGCTGTAAGTACGTTAGACAACAAGGAAGGTGTTGAAAATGCCAGTAGATAAAGAAGCTTTGTTTTTACTAAGGTTCACATTGGTACTGCTCTGATAGAGTTGCACTAGCAACGTGTGGAAATTTCTGCTGAGAAACCCCAGTGCAGGTGCTGCTCAGTCCTGGAGATAGGAAGGTGATTGTGCCCTTCAACAACAATCCTTCAGCCATTCAATTTGTTGATGGGCTTTGGAAGATCTTCCTGCCCACTCTTCAGGTAGAATAGCGATTGCAATCCAGGGCTTTGTTTTGAACATGGTCTTCAGGGCTCCATCAAATAATAGGTGGCTTGTTGAGGAGCTGGAAATAGTATTGTTTCTTACAAAACAACACAGAATGGGTACAGTGTGTTTGATAAAAAGAAATGTGTGCTGTACTTCTTACTCCAGACTAGTGCATCTTCCTTCCCTTACAGAAGTAATGTGTTTGGGGAGACATTACAGCTTCTCATCTCTAACCCATCACCAGTGTTCAGTATCTTGAACTGGCCAGCTCATGAAGATTAACCGTCCTATGTAATAGCGGAGCTCCTTCATGTAGAGCAGTGGTTACCTTTCCAGAGAACTGTACCCATTTCATGAGTCTGATTTCAGCTCCGGGCAGCAGAGCTCAGGCTTCAGTTTGAGCCGTGGGCAGTGGGGCTTGGGCTTCTGCATGTATCTTAGCTTTGGGGGCCCCTGCTTGCCACCTGCTAATGCCGGCCCAGCACTTGTGACTCTCTAAACTCATCCTGTGACCCCCCCCCACCCCTGCCCCGGGGTTCCCACCCCCAGGTTGAGAAACTTTGTTATAGTATATAGAGCAGTGTAAACATGTCATTGTCTGTATGAAAATTTTAGTTTGTACTGACTTCACTAGTGCTTTTTATGTAGTCTGCTGTAAAACTAGGCAAATATCTAGATGAGTTGATGTACCTCCAGGGGAATGCGTACCCCTGGTTGAGAACTACTGATGTAGAGCATTCATTTACTACTGAGTCAAGTAGCAGAGCCCCTTCTGGAACACTTTCCAGTTTTGATAATGGGCTTTGTCACTGTCATTGACCCAGGCTCTCGTTAAGCCAAGAGGACCTGCCCAGTAAGTGTATCTGCTATAGGTGCACAAAAATTCCTTGGCACTGCAGGGTATGCAATTCATACAGTTGGCTGTCCCCAAGCAAGAGGAGAGCACAACAGCAGCTTTGGAATTTATTGAACAACTTCTTTTTCCTCTTCTTCCTCTCTGTTGTTCTACCTCCAGAAGTGCAGTTCTTCAAAGGTATTTTCAAATTTAAAAGTTCCTGTGGAGCTAGTGTAAATACAGAGTGACTGTTAGTTGCATGTAGGATTAGAAGTAACTACACTCAGTCCCTTTCTTTTTTTTAAATTGCATAGTAATTTATATAAATGGAGAAGATGTACAATTAATTTATTTCTTACGATCCCTGCCCCCAAGTCTAATATGATGAGGTGGACAGACTCAGATGCCTGTCTTGTGGTTGAGGGGACAGTCCTGTGCTGGGCTTTCATTCTCTCTTCAATTACAGAGACGTTCTCCGAGCCTCCGTTCTGAGTCTTCACTGGAGCAGAGTTTGCGGATCACTGTTGGTAATGACCGGTATTGCATTGACACACCAGAGCGAAGGAGGCTGCCTGAACGACTGGGCTCACCAGTTGATAACCTCAGTGACATGGACAGGTATGGTTCTCTGCAGACTGGGATCCCATAGAGTGAGACTATGGCTTAGCTCCCCAGGTTCTTTAAGCAATTTTTTTGGAATGCCCTACTTGCTTGAGCCATACAAAAGCCCAGATAACAGCCCTAGAGTGAAATGGGTGTTCTAGCTGGGAAAAAGCCGTTGCAGTGGCTGGAAGCTGTATGGAGTGCGCATCAAGATGTAAAAGCAGCCTTTGGGAATTGAGCAAGAGGCCATGCTTTGTTGCTAGGACATTGAGAAGGAGAGTGTCTCACACAGGACAAAAATTCAGTGAAGTGCTAGGATTTCAAAAGCCCCAGTGATGGGACTTGGAGACAAGTACACCTAGTTCAGAGATTTACTGGAAGTGATAGATAGTACTGTGAGGAGCATGGTATAAATATAGATAGACATCTATATTTTAAAAGTGTCTATTACAGAAAAGCAGGTGAAACTGGGCAGAGGAAATAAAGAACTAATACTCAAAGCTTGAATCGTCTTTTCTCCACTGAAATTGTTATCTGCTTTGACATAGGAACACAGTAGTCAGAGATGGAAAAGACTTTACATAGTCTGTGTCCCTCCTCATCATCATCACTGGAGCCACTTGTGTCTTCAGGTGAGGGGTTAAGCAGCAGGTGCAGAGGAGGCACTGAAACATCCTCTTTTCATGCAAATACCCCAACAGTAGTAGCACAAAGGAGGGGAACTGAGCAGAATTCTTTCATTATATTTCCTGTCTCGAGAAGTATATCAGCTCTTTAAAGTTGTTATGTTCCAGCAGGTGCGGTAATTAAAATTAGGGTTTAGTTGGTAATACTATCACTTTTAAGCCTTCTGCTCAATTCTCTTGTAATCAGTGTTTCATCTGTAAATCCCCTTTGCAGGGTACTAGTTTTCCAGCCAGAACTGGTGCACATACACAGGGGATAGCAGCATGTCCTGGAGGTGGAGGGAAATGATACAAAAGAGAAATGTGAGCATAGCCACAACTTTAAGGCTTGTCCTTATTTGCCTGTTGGGGCTTCCCCACTGCTTTCTTTTCTCCAGTAGGTGTATATATATATCATGTTTTGTGGTCATGCTTTAGGGTTAGAAGTGGCCTAGTTTATTTTAATGTGAAAGTGAAAATGCCCTGCTGGGAGGGACATTACCTCCCTCAGACAAATTAACCGCTTTCACTTAGACTCCCTGATAAAGCTTTGTTATTCGTTTGAAATGGTAAAAGAAGTAGTGAGGAACATGGGGCTAAAAAAGTATGAAAAGCAACAGCTAAACCAGACTAAGATAAGAAGGAGAAAGGGAGATAATATAAACTTACATTCTTATTTGAATGCTTTCCCGTATCTATCCACTGTTGGCATATATGCATCTCATGTACTCCAGTTCAAATTCTTTTGGTCAGCAGTCTCTGGGCTGCATCTGTGCCCTGAGTGTCCTCATGCCTCCCACATCCCACCTGAGGGCATAAAGGGCACAGTGACCCCAGCTGTGTCTTAGATATCCTCCCCCCAGCTACAAGTCGGAGTCAGAACTTGTAGTGTCCAAATTTCTTGGTTACTGAGTGGTCTATGCATTGTATTGTACATAGTTTGGTACTTAATAGTTAGTTACTTGAATTAGCTTTAGAGTTTTTGATTTCTTCCTTCAAAAGGAGAAAGTAAAGTCAGTAAAGGATACCATTATCCAAGACATATTCATTAAGTGGGGTCATCCATAGACCTCTTTGCCACTAACGAGAACAAGAAGTGCCACAAGATCTGCTCCAGAGATGGGCATAGTCAGAGTCTGATGCATTCCTGATCCCCTGGCCCTTGGACGTAATTAATGTTTACTCTGATATTTTATTGATCCCAAGAACTTCAGAGAAACTCAGGCAGGACTTTCACATTGATCATGATGGCATCAGCATGGCTGAGGCAGCTCTGGCTCTCAGACATGATGAATCTCTCCATTCAACCTCCAGTCCATTTGAGCCTGATGTGATATCCCAAAGATGAGGATAGATTCTTCATCCAGATCCACCTTCTGGCACCTCACAGCCTGAATGCTGTCTGGTTAACATCCGTGGAAAGGACCTGTATCTCTTAAGTACAAAACATCCTTATCCATAGTAGAAAGGACTCTGACACTTACTTACACAGCCAAGTGGCAAAGATTCACTGTACGCTCAGCAGCATCAGTTGACTCCATTTAGCACCTGCCATACTGGAATACCTTCTGTGCTTAACTCAAATAGCCCAGAGTTCTTTCTCTTAGGGGCCACCTGGCAGCCATCTCAGCTTTCCACCATCCAATTCAGGGATATTCCATATTTTTACATCCTACAGTATCAAGGTTCCTGAAAGACCCTATGGAATTATATCTTCTAGTCTGAAAGCTTCCCCCTTGTTGGGATCTCAACATTATAATGATAGGTTTAAAGGGTCCACCCTTTGAGCATTCTGCCTACAAGTTCCCTGTTTTTTCATAAAGATAGTAATTTTGAGACTTCACCCAAAATTCTTGCCCAAGTACTCTGTAAATTCCATGTCAGCCACATAATACATCTGCCTGTTTTCTTTTCAGAGCCACATTCCAGCAAAGGGCAGACTAAACTTTACACCCTAGATGTTTGTAGGGCACTTTCCTATTGGAACAGGACTCAGAGCTGTGAAATAACCTGAGGAGGAGTGGGTGGGAAGAGGCGGAGGAAAGAAAGCCAGGGCTGTTGGACCCCACTCCCTGGGGATGAGATGCCCTGGGTGTCTTCCCCCCCATTCCCAGTGGGGAAGGGGGAGGCAAGAAGCCTTGGGTGGCTTCCCCCGGGGAGGCGAGGGGCAGGGGCAACACACCTGGTGAGGACACACACCACTGACCCAAGGAGGGTAGTGTGGATATGCACCACTGCAGTAATTCCTGCGGTGGCTGTAAGTCGACCTAATATAGGTCTACTTAAGTTTCTAGAGTAGACATGCCCTAAATTGTTTTTGGAATCCCCTACCCCCAGATTATTTGTAGTTTAGGGAGATAGAGTAAAAGGTCAGACCATATCCACACACAGACTCTTAATGCTGGATTTCTACAATCATTAAGTTGTGCTGTGAAGTAACCAACTTAGATCTGCCATTGAGTGTTACAGCACATTCCACTAGAGCTCAGGCAGTTTCTTTAGCTTCTTTGAGAAATGTTCAGTACAAGAGATACATAGGGGAGCTACCTGGGGTTCACCATTACTTTGTGGTAGAAGCATCAAGATCTGATCCCCATTTCGGTAGGGCTGTTTTATAATCATTGTTTACATAGGCTCCTAGCACCCACCTACTGTGATCTAGGTCAGGGGTTCTCAACCTTTTTCTTTCTGAGCCCGCGTTTCTTTCCCCCCCCCCCCCACTATAAAAGCTCTGTGGCCCACCTGTGCCACAACAACTGTTTTCTGCATATAAAAGTTGTTAGGGAGTAGCAAGCCGGGCAATTGCCTGGGGCCCCACGCCAGAGGGGCCCCCATGAAGCTAAGTTGCTCAGGCTTCTGCTTCAGCCCTGGGTGGTGGAGCTCAGGGCCCTGGGCTTCAGTCCTGGGTGGCAGGGCTTAGGCTTTCTGCCCTGGGCCCCAGCAAGTCTAACACTGATCCTGCCTGGTGGACCCCCCTGAAACCTGCTCACAGCCCCCGAGGGGGCCCTGGACCCCTGGTTGAGAACCACTGATCTAGGTCTCTGCTAGTGAGTCACCAACAGTGGAATATATATGGATAAACACTCGAACATAAGAATAACCATTCTGGGTCGGACCAATGGTCCATCTAGCCCAATATCCTGTCTTCTGACAGTGGTTGGTGCCAAGTGCTTCAGAGGGAATTAACAGAACAGGGTAGTTATCGAATGATCCATCCCCTGTTGTCCAGTCCTAGCTTCTGGTGTCTCAGAAGCATGGGGTTATGTCCCTGACCGTCTTGGCTAATAAACACAGATGAACCTATCTAATTCTTTTTTGAAACCAGTTATACTTTTGGCCATCACAACATTGCCTAGTAACAAGTTCCACAGGTTGACTGTGCATTGTGTAAAGAAGTACTTCCTTATGATTGTTTTAAAGGTGTTGCCTATTAATTTCATTGCATGACCCTTGGTTTTTGTGGTTTATGAAGGGGTAAATAACACTTTTGTCACACCATTCATGATATTATAGACCAGTATAATATCCCCGTTAGTTGTCTCTTTTCTAAGATGAACAGTCCCATTCTTTTTAATTGTTTCTCATATGGAAGCTGTTCCATACCCCTAGTCATTGTTGCCCTTCTCTGGACTTTTTCCAATTCTAATATACTTTTTTGAGATGGGGTGACCAGAATTCCATACAGTACTCGTAGTATGAGCATACTGTAGATTTATATTGTGGCATTAAGATATTTTCTGTCTTATTATCTATCCCTTTCCTAATGGTTCCTAACATTCTGTTAGCTTTTTTTGACTACCATTGCACATTGAGCAGATGTTCTTGGAGAACTGTCCACAATGACTCCAAGATCTCTTTCATGAACGATAACATCTAATTTCAACTCCATCACTTTGTTTGTATGGTTGAGATTGTTTTCCAGCGTGCATTACTTCGCATTTATCAACATTGAATTTCATCTGCAATTTTGGTTGCTAAGTCACCCAGTTTTTTGAGATTCCTTTGTAACTTTTCACATTCAGCTTTGAATTTAACTATCTTGAGTAGTTTTGTATCATTGACAGATTTTTCCATATAGGTGTGAACCCCTTTTCCAGATCATCTATGAATATGTTGAACAGCACAGGTCCCAAGGGGGCATTGCTATTTACCTATCTCCACTGTGAAAACTGACCATTTATTTCTGCCCTTTGTTTCCTATCTTTAAGCCAGTTACCACCAGTCCACGAGAAGAGCTTTCCTTTTATCCCATGACTGCTTGCTTTGCTTAAGAATCTTTGGTGAGGAACCATATCAAAGGCAAAGAAACTGTTACTTACCTTACAGTAGCTGTGGCTGTTTAGGATGCACTGTCCACAAATATTCCATGATCCATCCTCCTCCTCACTACTGGGGAATCCTGTAATCCCTGGATTCTTTATTGGTGAAGGAACAGAGGTGCGGTTGGGGTTGCCTCACCCTCTATGCTCTCAGGATGGGAGGCTTGCGGACACTCAGGGCACAGGTGCAGTCCCAATGGAAACTGCTGGCCAAGTGTGTGGGATGCAGGCACACCCACAATGGAATGTATATTGACAGCATGTTTTGAAGAACCAGAGTTACTGTAGGATAAGCAATTGTTTCATATATCCCCAGCCCTGTACACAGGTGTGTTATATCCTTTGCTCTCCAGTGTGGCTGTCTTCTAAATCCATGTTTCTTTGCTGTCCAGAGTGTATTTTTGGTGCCTTTGCTAATTACGCCGATGACACAATTTCAACTCCATCCCCTCTGAGATATCATTAAATGTTCCCCTTAAGTTGGCTGCTATAATCAGAGTTCATAAGGATTGTTGATTGCTACTTGGCTAGTGAGAGTGACATAGTTAATTGCAGAAAAAAATCAGCTGAAGGTATTTTGTAACGTGAATCAGTTACTCCCCATGACATTTTCATGCATTTTTTCTGGGTGTAGTGAGATCTCAGGAATAGGAGGGGGTGGTACTGAAAAGGTGTTTCCTGAAAGTGAAGAATAAGTTAGTCAGCTGTGCCCTGTAGTGGTGAAAGTACCAGCTTTTATATGCGTGCAAGTTATTTTCAGTTACTGTGGTATAAATATTTTGGTGCTTATTTTATGTACGTTGCCAGAAGCCAAAGCTAGAAACGTGATCATATAGTCAACTTGGGTGTGTTCTACTTTAGGATTACAGTAGAACCTTGTTAATTCCTACTTCCACCTTAACTCTGATCCAAAGACAGTGCTAATTAACTTTTTCAGTATATATCCATCACTAAATTTGTATGTCTCTGACTTGGGGGGGAGGGATAGCTCAGTGGTTTGAGCATTGGCCTGTTAAACCCAGGGTTGTGAGTTCAATCCTTGAGGGGGCCATTTGGGGCAAAAATTGGGGATTGGTCCTGCTTTGAGGAGGGGGTTGGACTAGATGACCTCCTGAGGTCCCTTCCAACCCTGATATTCTATTATTCTGTGTAAAGCATCCAATCAGTGACCTATGAAGTGTGTTGAGAATTGTCTTGTGGCTCAGAGTTGAATTACTGGCATGAGGAAGATGAATTTTCACATATCAGTGTTGTTATTAACAATGTATAAACTGTAAGAGGAATAGAATACTTATGCAGACTACCTTATCTAATAATTTCCAGTCATTTTAATGCTTAGGATTTTTAATGGTAATGATTTATTTGATATCTTTAGAGATGGGAATATATTTACTGTAATTCTGATTCTTTGAAGGTGTCTTTTTGGCAAGAATCACATGCATTCACCAAATGATTCAATCACATCTCCGATTTCTGGAATTTTTTGAATAGGAGATGATATGCTTGGGGTTTCATCCTCTAGACAATCATCTATCCATTGTCCATCCTTTATGTGGCATGTTGATTACTTGAGGGAGGTTTTTCCCTATTCTTTTTGTTTCATTAGAGGCTTACAGGGCACTTTTGTTTCCTGCTGTTGAAAGGAACTAGCTAGAATGTTTGGGTACCTGAAGTTGAACCATGCTCAATATGACAGACCCCTCAAGCTACCCTACATGCGCTTCAGAGGGTCAAAAGTATTGAGAGATGGGAATTTCCCATGACTCCAGTGCATGTAATGTATGAGAATCCTGCAAGATGAATTCTTCAGAGAAGCAAAATTACAGGGCAAGTAAATTCCCAAATAAGTTAGTTGCCTTTTTAATATTGCTATTTAAAAACTACCCAATACATGAGACTTTTAGAGCTACCTCTCCTGAAAGTTTGAACTGTTAAGTCTTCTATAGGAGAGGGATCCAAAGCAGTTAGACACCAGCCCTAAATTTCTCTAAGGGGTCACATGTCAGACTTGCATAAAAAAAAGTACTCTAGAACTTAGCCTAACATCAGTATTTGTTTCCATGCTCAATGAGGATTTAAATAACACTTAATTGAAACCTGAACAAAACCTTAATGCCACTGAAGAAATAGTTGCTACTGACCCATCCATATTAGAGAAGACTACTCTCACATGCAGCTCTTGGGAGGAGGTTCTGGATTCCCCAGACTCTTGTTCCAGTTTCATTTTGCTTCCAGCGTTCTTGCCAAAATATCATAATTTTACTGTGTCAAATACTGATCTATATAGTAAGCTGTAATTAGCAGTGTTTTACAAAAAGTCCAGTACAGGCATCAGTTTTATGTACTGTGAAAATGTTCCATCTTCCCAGTAAGAAGAAAATGGGGAAATCAGGGGAAAGCTTAACAGGTACTTACTAGATGGAAGAGATAGAGATACATCCAGCAGCTGCCAGTTGCAAAATGGCCACTTCAGGACTGCAGCTGCTTGGCTCTGTTAAAGGCCGATCCCAGAAAGGCATACTGGGGGAAAAACATTCTTAAAGTCCTCCCTTTAAACATCTTCCGTGCACTGGGGAGTGTTAGTAGGGAGCAGTCACCAAAGAAGGTGCTGATTTGGTGTTGTACTAACTATTAACATATCATATAAATATATACTCTTCCCATCTAAACTGAGGCTAGCACAAAGGAGTGATTTTCTTACATGTACAGACTTCACTGCTTTGGTGTCCTCGTGAAGTTTGAAGAGGTTCCAAAGCATCTTTTCTGGTACACTAGAAATGTGTTCACTGATAACCCATGTACAAAATCTGTCTAGAATTCATGGCTCAGATCCTCAGCTAGTGTAAATCTGCATAGCTGATTTTAAAGCACTTGAAGATCTGGCCACGTGTGCAATGCAAAGCTAAATTATCCTGAATAATTCCTATGTAACACAACCAGAGTACCTAGCAGAGGGTGGGAGAAGTCTTTTGTGGCCTGAAACTTAGTAGTAATGAAATTTAGAAAACATGTATGTAGCCTTTTTCCTTCACAAAACCAAAGCTATCCTTTTGATCAGTTTCCTATATTAAATCTTGGCTGTCCTTCTGCAATTTGTGTTTGGGCTTCTGTATTTGAGAGTGATCCCATAGGAGGGGGGTGAAGTATCATATGTATATAATACTGGTGGTCCTCTTCCCTGCTTCTGAGGTGCTGCTTTTCACTTATGCCATGAGTTCATATTGTTTTCAAATGGCAGCGTTGAAGTCTTGCTACTGTAGAGTAAGAGACTGAAAAACTTTTCCTCTAACTCACTGACCTAGGTTTAACTCCATGTGCCTCTCTTACCAGGGATGACATGGCTGATGGTCCAATATTTACCAGAGGCCTCCCATGCCCTCGAGGCCTTGAACGCTATCCCTCTCATGAAGATCCGTCTTCCAGTCCCTACATAATGAGGCATGATGAGGACTACCGCAACAGAGATGTATTCCTTCACCGATCAGACTATAGTCCACACTATGGTCATCGTGAAGAACTGTCAAGGGGACCTGACAGGGATAGTGATAAACTCAGGAAATCCTCCTACCCAGCAAGGCCAGAGGAGAGAGGGCGAGAAGCGAAGCGCCCTCGGTACGACAAGGATGAGAAGATGCATGGCATGAGTGGTGATCATCATGGTTTCACACTGGGAACACGAAATTATCGCAGACGGAGCCGTGGCCGAAGCCAAAGCCCATCATATCTGGGTGAAGAGTTCCGGGAGCTTGACCGTGCCAGGAGGAAAAGAGAAGAGGAAGAACGGAGCAGAAACTTGAACCATGATCTGTCTGGTAGTGGATACATGATCCCTGGCTTAACTAGCACACTGCAGTCTTCTGAGACTCGGTACTTATACAGACCTGATGAAGCGCCATCTATGCCCAAAAAATCTATCCTGAAGAAACGAGTGGAGGTGGAAATGGAGTCCCCAATGCAGGTTTGGCCCTTAACTATTCCTCTACTTCTCAGAACAGTCCATTTGCACTCCACTGCATTAATTTGATCTTCAGTCTCTTGCCTTTTCCTTTCTCTGACAGACTGAATTAAGGATACTTGTTCTGTCGTATTGGTGCATCTCTTGCAGGTTGTCCTCCCTGTTTTGGAGTTTGATCCAGCACAGTTAATTACAGAAGCCGCAATTGCTCTCTGTACCTCTGTAACCACTTGTGACCACTTCCCCTAGTTTCTTATGTCTCAGGGCATCAGATCTGTGTGTCCTCCCTTTAAACATCTTCATTTATGTGCAGAATGGAACTCTACCAAGGATTTTCCAGAGAAGCGATAGCTATGGGGGGAAATCTTGTGCTTTAGTGCCATCTAGTGGGGTCACTGTCATTGTCTGCATAGGTCCAGAATTAAGATATACTCCCTTCCCCACCCCTTAAACACGCGCACATGAGCTGAAATTCTAAAGAAAGTCCCCACAGTTAAATAAGTGTTAAGTCCGGAGATGTGAAAGGTCAAGTAGCAGCAACATTAACTCAGCCAAGATGCACATATTCTATATTTTATGGTACAGATATATATGTAATAACTTAAACAAATATACTAAACCTGTATATTTAGAGAGGAAAAGGAGGAATAAAAGATGTTACATGTATTTAATGTGACCAGGTTAACGTGTCGGAACCTGAATCTTTGCATTGCCTATTTTTTGTGTGTGTTAAATTTTGCGTTATGTTAAAGCTATGATAGCTGGGTTTGAGTGAATGGGTGTACAATCAGGAATAAATGGTGCATTAGCATCTAGGTTAGATATTCAGATATTCAGCAGTTCATGGTAGCTCCATACGATAGTTAGGGCAGTTAATGAAGACTCTTGTATGCAAGTAGAATTTAGGGAGGCAGAATGAAATACCCTGGCTGCAATTTAGTCAGGGCGCTGGGATCAGCGCCAAGTTTTACAGAAAGTGCTACAGTATCTTTAGTAACACAGGCAGTCAGTATGTTAATTGAGTGGCACCTCCAGCTACAGTGCCCCCTAGAACTCTTTGCATCAAAATGTTAGATTGGAAATGGCTTAGCGGAGTGTTAGATTAGAAATGGATCAGTGAAGAGAGCCACCTACTGAGTATCAGTATTACTTTTTACAAAATCTTGCATTTTTCATTGGTTTCCCATTCAAGTACTGATCAGGCTCAACCATGTTTGTTATGAGAAATAAGATTACATAGTTCAGTCACCAATTAAGGCTAGCAATAAAAACTCATTGGTATGCATTTAGCATTTAGTAGAGGATACTTTGAGCTGTAGCTCACGAAAGCTCATGCTCAAATAAATTGGTTAGTCTCTAAGGTGCCACAAGTACTCCTTTTCTTTTTGAAAGTGAAGGGTCTCGGCTAGATATATTAGAGGAAGCCCTATTCAAGGGAGAATGAGTTGCATGCATACCCTGTATATAAGTGATTGAAAATAGCCCCAATCCACACAGTTTTACCTGTATTTGAGATTGATCTATCTAGATACATGATTAAAACCTGTGGCATAGTTCTCTATCTCATAGAAGTTCACAGAAGAAAACTTCAATTTGTGAGGCTGCTGAGAACTTGTAATAAAATGCTAAGTGGTTGTGCATGTGTATTCTCTTAAGCACCCATAAAAACATCTTAATGACTTCCCAAGTAACTACATGAACTTTTTTATAATACTTACCTTCTTTTCCTTTGTTCCCTTTCCATGGTTTGTTGCTCTCATGTGTTGTCTTTTCTAAATTTTTGATTGTAAATTCTTCAGGTGAAGTGACCCTGTCTTTTTATTTGTACTCTGAGGTGCTTATCCCCCTTTTGGGGTGCTGTAATAAACATTCTTTTCTTTTTCAGCTTGAGGGCTTTCCAAGCAGCTCTCCATCCAGCAAAGATCTCCCTCTTCTTTCAAGTCATTCATCTTTGTCCCAGAGCAGCAGCAGCACTCCTTTTGCCTCTGAAGTGGAGAACTTTCTCAAACGGTTTAACACAGACTCTGTGGAATCGGCAAACAAGGAATTGCATGATGGTGTATATGAGTGGAATTCACTTCCTGGGCTTCCCAATGACAACTTTACATTTGAAAAGAAGTTTGGAAACTTCTTAAGTCACAAGGAGAAGTTGGAACCAAAATCAGAGCCTGCAGACCGTCATACTGACTTCCTCCTCCCTCATGAGAGGGCCAGTCAGGATGGCAGTGGCTTCTCGCGCATTCTGGGCATGATGGCTGATTCTGCCAGTGCTCAAGAAAAGAGAAGGCGCAGCTTTCCTGACATTGAGGATGAAGAAAAATTTCTTTATGGTGATGAGGATGAAGACTCCAAAACAGAATCTTCCTCTGTTCAAAAGCCCCCAGTGAGTTGTGGGAGTGAAGTTACAAGCCAGAAAGTGAGTCCCCCTCCTTCTCCAGCTGTAAAGCTAGATTCTCTGGAAGAGTCCAATACAGAATATGCAAAGATTCATGACTTGCTCAAAACCATTGGGCTTGACATTGGGGTGGCTGAAATTGGCAAACTGGCTGTCCGCACGCAGGAACGTCTCCATGGCAAAAAGCTGGCATCTCATTCTCCTGATCGTCACTCTTCAGATTCCCGCAGACTGGAATCCTGGGAGATGCGCCGCAGCCGGAGTGACACTCGTTCTCCAGAGTCAAGCCAGCAGCGCTCTGCATCACCTCCTGGCTCTTTCCAGCCATCCAAAGAGACATCCTCTCTCCAGAAATCAGAATATTCTCAAAGCAAAGCTGTGGGTCAGGAGATACCTGCTTGCCCACCAGAACAGTCTGTTCCTTCTGTGTCTCTAATCCCTTCTGCGCCGCCTGCTCCTGCCAGTTTGCCCCCTACCTCTGTTTCCCAATACCAGATTCCAAACTATCCACAATTCACTGCAGCTCAGATGCCACAAAACTATCCACCTCCCACAATGGCCCCTCACGCCTATGATGCATATGGGCACTATATGGCTTATGCAGCCTCTGGCTGGCCCATGTACCCCCCTCCACAGCAGCCTAACCCTACACTGCCAGAGGCTCATGGGCTTCTCACAATGGCAGTGCCAGCAAACCCCACACGCCCAAACCTCCGGGTGATTGAGACAGTTTCCATGGGCAAAAATCCCCCTAATATCAAGAGAGGTGACTCTGTGCTCATGCAAATCCCCATCACGACTACCACTTACTCCAAAATGCCCCTTCGGCTTGCCACACGCCCACTCAAAAGTACCACGGAAAAGATCTCTGATGAAAAAAATCGGGCAGCTCAAAAGCAGAAGGTGAGTGTATTATTTGGAATTATAAATATGTGGCTAAACCACTCAAATTTAGAATCATAACTTGTATCTGTGTTTGTTTTTCAATCCTCTTTGACACAGCAAGGTTTCTTGGTTAGATTGCTAGTTGCTGCTGATGCTCTGATGAAATAATTGGCTTTTCATCTTCAGAGGCATGTTTTTCCGTGTGCTTGCAGTTTAACAATATTTATACTGAATTCACTTAAACCGCAACAAGTCATATGCTCTTGGGCTGTTGCTGAGCAGTTTGGGAGGGAGGTGCAAAGCTGATCACCTTCAACCAGCTAAGAAATGGCTGAGGAATACATGAAGATCACTATGTTATGCTTAAAACATTACAGGAGCTTGGAGTATTGACAGTAGTAGGCATTTTTTTTGTTTTGTTTTTTTAAACAGGTGAGTTTTTTATGTATCAGCGGGAAAAATAGTTGTTAGAGAAGACTATTTTCTGGTGAGATGGGGAACTGTTGAGCCTTTGAAGGTAAACAAGCTTTTCTGATTTGATTTTTTTTTTTTTAAATACAGTGTAGTGATAGCACAGTGCTGGATGCATTAGAAATTCTTAAATAGGTATTAAAGGACCAGATTAAACATCACATTTAAAAAAAATTTTTTTTGCTACATTTGTTTCAAGTAACTCGAAAGGTTCTAAGAAGTGGAAGAGAGAGGAAAAAATATTGTTCTTTGCTTTTTAAATTTACTTAGTGCATTTGACAGCATTTTTTGTGTAGTTAATTTCCCTGTATCTTTTTGTATAGTCAGATTGCCTGTTTGTGTGGGCCTTCCACATAAAATCAGGGATTGAAAAATGTTTTTAAAATAGCCTTACAATCATGTTTTTCTGTTTATGCTATAGACTTCTGCCAGCATAGCTATATAGTGTGAAGAGGAGTGATCCCTGGCTGACATAGCTGTACTGAAAGAAGCCCCTAGTGTTGATGCAGTTATAGTGGCAAAACTATGCTTTTACCAGCTTGTTGGGGCAGGGTCTTAGTGTACTGGAATAAAGCACAGCTTTGCTGGTATGGCTGCATCCACACTAGGAGTTCTTTGCCGGCATAAAGTACCGATATTCCTACTGATAAAGCACTCCTAGAATAAAAGTATAGTAGCATAAAACTTTGATTGTTAGGGGGACCTGAAAATACTTCACTCTTAAAATTTGACTGGTTGTCAAACTGATGGTGTCCTTTCAGCACTTTATGGTTACAACAACATTAAGACTCCTTAATGTTAATTTGTATCCCATTTTGTTTTTGTACGGGAGGGACCAGTGTTACCCTCTTAGAGGGTCCTTGTATGCTGCCAGATTCTCCTAGGTAACAAAACCTGGTGAGTCTGTTTAAAAAACAAAGCTGGAGGGGATGAGGGGAAGCTGAAAAAAGCTTCCAAATTCATTGTAAATGTTTTCCTTAGAACAGGAACATTGTTTTCTAAATGGAAGCCTATTTACATTGAAAATAGGCGCTATGAATTCCCCAGTCCCCATTTCTGTCTGTGTTATACAAGAAGCTGACAGCATCCAGGGACTCAACAGATGTCAGTTGTGTTTCAAAACATAGAGCATTACAAACTGTTTGGTAGCACTGAAACAAAAACTAAATGGTTAAATCCAAGGAGAGTGTAAGTAGTGAAAGCCAGATGTAGGGCTTGGCAGTCCATTTTTCATTTGTTTTCGTTGAAGTGTGCATGCTGTGAAGATATAGCGTGGGATTTTCAAAAGGGCTCTACACTGGACTAACTGCACTCAGCGAAGTCAGTAGGCCAACACCTGAGTGCTTTTGAAAATCCCAGTCATAATGTAAAAAGAATTTGTAAGCTAATGGATTTAGTTTATTCTCTGCCAAAAGGCTATATTCTACAAATAGATGTCACTGGCTTGCAGTAGATTAGCATGAGCCTTGTACTCTCTCCCATAACTTACTGGTGATTGAATTCTTTAAAAAGTTAAATTAGATTTTCTGAGAATAACTGCATTTACCAGTGCAGTAGCAGCAACAAGAATTAATGCAGTTCAAGTCTAGATATAGTGGTGACTTTTTTCTTGGGTTTTCGTTGGATTGAAAAATTGACACAGATACAAAAAGTAACTCAAAAATGCGAAAAAAAAAGTGGATTTGTTTATTATATTAAAAAGTTAACAGCAAAAGATTATTTTGAGAACAGTGATTAGAATAAGTGACTGACATCCAATGAACTGCAAAGGGGTCCTAGCAATCACTTTTGCAGTATTGCTTTATCTGTGCTGGAAGGAGATGGGAGTTTCATGCCCTTCTCTTCCCAATCTTTTTAGGTCATAGAAGAGAGAGAGAAACTGAAGAATGACAGAGAAGCAAGACAGAAGAAGCTCTATTATCTCAAGACTGAATTAGATAGGCTACGTAAACAACAAGGTACTATTGCTTTCTTCTCCTCCTTCCCTTTTCTCTCAGGATGTACTCCAGAGGCCCTATGTCATAGTACAGATCAGAATAAGTACAGATCAGAAATAATAGTTTAGAATATGAGTACAGATCAGAATAATAGTCTAGAATATGAGATATAATGTTTTCCCACCCAGGCACCCCAGAATTTTTTTTGAAAGCAGTGACTGTAACATTACCATCGTGCGTGTAGGCAAATGAAACAGCCATTCTGTAACCAGCAGTTGCTTACATGTCTTTGGAATTGGAATCTCTCTGTAGTGACCCAAAGTATGTAGGCCACGACTTGTGCCCAACTTTCTGAAATGTGCCATTGAGCAACTTGACAAATTAAATTTACTTCACTCTGTACATTGCAGTGTGTTAATGTAGCAGAAATGGGGGCCTGTCAATTTACCCTTCACTTACTTGTTTTTATTAAATTTAGTCTGGAGAGAGAGGATAAATTCCTCTTTGGGGAGGCAAGATAGTTGAGGTAGTATCTTTTATTGGACCGGTTTCTGCTGGTGGAAGGTACAAGCTTTTGGCTACACAGAGCTCTTCTTCAGGTCTGGGGAAAGAAATCCGAGTGTCTGAACTAAATACAATTACAATCTATCCTAACCGGTATTTAGTGCAGACACTGATTTCCTTCCCCAGACCTGAAGAAGAGTTCTGTGTAGCTTGAAAGTTAGTACCTTCCACCAACAGAAGTTGGTCCAGTACAAGATACTACCTCGCTATCTTGTCTCTCCCATATCCTGGAACCAACATGGATACAACAACAGTGCAAGCAATCTCTTAACAGAGTCAAACATATTTTTGGGTAATTTCAAACTTTTGTTTAACCAACAAAAGATTGAATTCTTCCTTCATCCCAGGAAAAAGTGTCCTTCAGGACAGAGTTTGAGATCCATTTGTGGAGCAATGCAGGGAAAGCCAAGGACTGCTTGTTTGCTCAAAAGTAAGAGGGAAATTTAAGTTTCTCTCTTGGGGTGTGAGCTGACTCCATTGTGGCTATTTCCCAAGAGCTCAGCTTCATCCTTCTTTCCTTTCTGGTCAAAAACTCTAACCTAGATATTTCCTAGATATTTTATAAATTTAACAGTTAATTATCTGACTGGAATAATTGTACATGTTTTAACATGATTTTCCTCTTGCGCTTCCTACTCCTCTACCTCCTCATTTGGCTCAGGGGAGATGCTGCGGAAGAAAAGGCGGGAGAAGGATGGGCACAAAGACCCTTTACTAGCAGAGGTGAACCGGCTGCAAGAAAACATTATGAAGGAGATTTCTGAGCTGCACAAGGAGTCTGATGCAGCAGAGAAGAAGCAATCTGAGCTTGACAAAGTAGCCCAGATCCTGGGGATAAACATTTTTGAAAAACCCCGGAAACCATCCATGGAAACTAAAGAATCCACTGAAAAAAACAGCAAGTCAGAGAATGCAAAAGGTCTGGAGAAAACGCCCTTTTCCAATAAGGTAAAATCTTAGACTTGGGTGAAAAACGATTTCCCCTCTTTGAGAAGAGGGCACTGAGGAGGTGTCTGTTCCCAGCCACTCACTAGGAGATCAGGGCAAGACTTATTAAGCTAACATTTTTATATGACATTATTGGTGCACACATACATACATGCCTGTTCACTTTTGGGGAATGCCACCACTCTTCATATGGGCTCTCTACATTTAAAGGGGTAACAATAACCCCAGAATAGATTACCTACATTCCAGAGGACAGTCCTAAAACTTTTATGTAGGTCACATGTACAACAGCCTCTGAAGAGGGGTGTATATGTTTGGGAGACGTATGAACCTAGTTTCTGAATGGGTAACATATATTTGGAGGGGAGATAGTATTCACCATAAATTTGTTTTGTTTTGTAGGTGTGACCATATTGTGTATTTTGCAAAGGGGTTGGTGGGGTTGCGACAGTTCAGACTATGGAGCATTCCACTCTTATTACTTTGTCTTATGTTGTTTGTACTCTGTATACTCATAGTCAACTGATTTCCTTTAATGGTTGCTCATTTTAATTTGGAAAATTCTACACCCTCACCAGGAACAGCTGGTATATTCTTACAGGCACATGGAATACTGGGGTTAATCTCTTAGATTCACCTAGGAGTTCGGATTGGTAGCTTTTTAATAAAAAGAAAAAGAGAAAAATTGGTTGTGACCTTTTCTAATCTGACATGAGGATTCTGAACATTTTTCTTGGCCTTGGGCAGGGCTGAAACAAACTCTCCATGGCATGAGTGTATCTGTCTCTGTGGCAATATTTTACAATCTATCTGTCTGCTGAGACTGGATAGTCAGTGTGTGGTGGCACAAACCCATTGCAAATATGGAAGTTGAAACATAATACTAGTGGTAAAGAAGTGAAGCACCAATTTTGCAGTATTGCCTGTTAAACAAGAGGCCCTAATAAGGCTGCTCTCCTGCATGAGCTTTTTTCCTTTACGGTTTCTGTTGGTTTTGAAGAGAGATCCTGTGATCTGCATGCTGCTCACTTTCAAGCGAAGAAGCATAAAAGGAGGTGAGAAGTGACTGCCATCTGTCATTGGGTCAATATGATCATTCCAAAGGGATGTGACTTATTGGGGTCTGTCCCTGCCATACAAAATGCCTTGTAGGACCCCAAATATGAGAGTGTATATAAAATTAACAGCATAAGCAATCCCACTTCTTAGATACAATGGATACACTTCCTTGTTCTTTTGACCAATCACTTGTTGCCCTGTACATTCTCTGGATGAGAGAATGCTATGTTCACTCTGTTCCTGAGCAGTCAGTAGTTATGGAAGTAGCCACTAGGTGTGTAGATCTCTTCCGGCTCTATTATCAAAGAGAACTTCAAGTAGGGATCACTAATGAGAAGATATGGAGTGGTCATATAGTTGGATTTGTTCGACACTGGGAACTGAATAACTTGGAGATGGTGCAACAGATCCATGCTTTGTGCCATCTCAGTTACCTTAAAATGTTAATTTTTGAGACAGTTGCACAGATTAGAAATGGTCCTATGATGCTGTTTCACCCAATCAGAATGTAAAGCACAAACTCGGTATTTACTAAATGGCAATATCTACAGGTCATTGTCTGAGCCAACAAGCTGACTCAATCTTATGTCCCTCTTGGGTATTGTTTGATTTTTTTCACTCTCAGATTTTCACCTGTACCTCAGATACTCATTTTGTTTATTTTTAAAAATGGTGGGAGTCTTCTGCTGTATGACTTTGGCCTTTACAGGTCAGTGTCCATTAGCATAGACTTCAAAGCGTAAAGCGCTAGCGTCTATTCCAGGATGTATCTGAGCACAAGAGACACGTTGTATCACATAAACTTGGGTAAAAGAGGCTTCTTTTTGGCTCCTTAGAAATCATGAGCCTGTTGGAAAATACAAGGCGCTTGTTTAGTTTTGCAGGGTGTTGTTCTTTGCCTGTTAAATAGTTTTGAGTTAAATGATTCAATTTCTTTTTATTCTGTTTCCATCCAAGTTATTTTTACAATAACCGCAGTATGGCAGTAGGGAGTTTTTTAGATATTCCTGGCAATGTTTAGCTGGTACTCCTAACTGGCACCACTCGGGTACATACACTTACCCCATAAAATGGGGAGGATGCTTACCCTGGGGGTATTTGCTCATTTGGTTCCTTAATTACATACCTACTATCTAGCCATTACATCTGGGAATCTTATTGGAAGCTCTTCATTGGCCACACAGCATCTGAGTCTGCAGTGCCAGCTCACTGAAACGGTGGACTTAGCCTGAGCGTTGACTAGCAGGTGATATATATTTTTTGTGTGTGTATGGTCTCTGCTGGAGGCAGGTTTTGAGTTCCAACACATCGTGTGTCCTTCCATGTCTTAAAGAAACGTTTCCTTGTGTTCCATTTAGGAATCAAAAACAACAAATGAAAAGTCCAGAGGTAAAAGTCCCAAGCCTGCAGAATCCTCTTCTCAGTCGTCCAAGCATCCTTTCCAGTTGGCCAATATTTATGAATATTATGATGCAGGGAACCACTGGTGCAAAGACTGCAATACCATCTGTGGGACCATGTTTGACTTTTTTACACACATGCACAATAAGAAACACAGACAGGTATGTGTCAAGCCTCCTTCATTAAGTAGATTTCATGTTATAAGGAATTACACACTGAAGTATCAGTCACAAAATTATCCTTTGCAAGAGAGCCTAAAGTGATATTGAACTCAAGAGCAATTGCCTAATGTAATTTGCTTAATGTAAAGCTTCAGCAGTTTGTGTAACTTGTTTATGAGCGTAAATGGGGCTTTTGTATCTAGTTCAGTAGGGCACCAGTTTTTAAAATTTGCATTTCAAACACCACCTACTTGTTGATTTGATTTATCTGTTACCTTTTCACAGGTTATTTTCTTTATAACAAATCACAAGGAGGGAAGGGGAAAGGGAATAGAACATAGTTCGTGTACATATTTGTATTCTGATTTTGGTTCTCACTGTATTAAAGTGATGTAAAAAGAAAAAACAAGAAGGGTGTATTTGACTTGTTAGTGTAATGAATGAGCTTGTATGCCTCTGTCACTATGCAAATAGACCCTGGATCCTTACAACAGACCTTGGGCTTCGAAGACCCAGAGTGAGGCCAAACAAGACTTCGTAAAACGCATTGATAAGATAACGGTTCCCGCCAAAGGTAACTTTACTTCCTTTTCTCCTACATATGATCTTGATCTGCCCTCCAGCAGGTTCCAGCTGCTCTGGGAGAGGAAGTCCAATGGTTTTGATTGTGGTTCTAGATAGTGTGTAAAACCTTGCTATGTATGGGAGGAGTATGGTAACCATTCCAAGTTAGGTGGGAATGTTTCATTACCTGATTATCAAGTTTAAAAGAGCATGGAGTGAGATTGTAGGGAAACATAAGCTGTTTTTAACATTTGACTTTTGTGGTGGTTGCTTCTTCTAAGCGTTAGGTGGTTTGTTTCCTTCTCTCCAGACGTTCTAAGATCTGCTGCTGAAACAGTGGGAGTAAGAAAAAGGTTGTAAAATTTAGTGTTTTGGGGGACTTTAGTATTTTAGCTGCTCTGAAGCCTGTAACTTTCCTTTATATATTTGCTTTGGTCCTGGGAATTGCCCCTGAGAGGCCTCTGATGTAAACTTGTTGGGTTCAAGTGACAGAGACCAGAGGAAAGGATTTATAGTGAATTGGGAAGGTATAATGTTTGGATCAAAAAATACTACTGCACACAAGTGATGTACTTAACAATCCTGCTAGGAATTGATTTACTGACTTGTGTATAATCTTCTCAATCTGGTGTGTTGGATAATGGCACTGGAGGAAGGATCTGCTGTATGTTAGGTTACAGTAGGTGGTTTCCTGTGGGCACAAAGACCCAATGAATTAAGCTTTATTGAGAAAGTTGCCTTTTTTCCCCAGGCATGCATTGTGGATTTTCAGTGCTTTCCTTTAGAAGGCTTTGTAGTTTTAGGTGGTGATTAGTATTTGAGTGGACTTCGTGTTGGAGATGAGAAAGCAGACAAAAAGCACAAGCACTAGCAGTTTAATATTTTAAGAAATAGTAGTGGATGAGGGAAAGAATTGAAAATAATTCTCCCAGCCATGATGCTGAAGATAGATGTGTTAAATCTAAGGAGTATTCCCGATAGTGCAAGTTCCCATACTGGAAGTGTAAAGAATAGTTTGTCCAATTCCAGGAGCATGAATAGGAACATTGCTGGAGGTTCTACATCACTGGTACCTGTCATGGATTTTTTTTTTTGGCTTTTATTAAAGGTTAGGCATTTTCTTCTGTTTTATTTCTATATTTTCTTTTGCCTTTTCAGGCTCTGAGTTTCTGATTCCCATCACTGGATATTATTGCCAGCTCTGTCATGAATTTTTTGGAGATCAAATCTCAGGAGAGCAACATGTGAAAAGTCATCCCCACAATGAGAAATACAAGGTTGGTACCTGGGGTACTGGCAGTGAGCCATTCCTTGGTTAGCTTCTGATTCTCTCTGTTCCTTCCCTTTGAAATAATACTTGCCTCATGGTTGAGTAGTGTGACCATTTACGACTGAACAAATTAAACACACTAAGAGCAAGAAATAGAATTTACTAGCTTATATAGAGGCTCGTTCATCTGTGTGGTATTGAAGTCAGGCTTTAATCCCAGTGCTGACTTTCAAACATTTCCGTAGAATATAGGATTTAATTTTAATGTTTTCTTAGCATTGAGTTGCAGAATTCTGGGCGTGAAACCCCTATTTCCTGTTTCTTGGCAGGAAGAAGATCTCTCTTCTCCTAATAGTGTTGAACTGGCAAATCTAACAAGTCAGAACCGTTCCAGAGCAAAGTTTTATTTCTTTAGTAACAGCTGCTGAGATTGTGCCATTTCTTTTCACAGAAACATGTGGATGAGAATCCACTTTATGAAGAGAGGAGAAACCTGGACCGTCAAGCTGGGTTGGCTGTGGTCCTGGAAACAGAGCGCAGGCGGCAGAATGAGATGAAAAGGAAACTGGGAGAAAAGCAAAAAGAGGAGAAAGATGAGAAGAAGGCAAAAGTGGCAAAAAAAGAAGAAACAAAGAGCACTCCAGAGCTGGGAGAAGGGGTTAGTGAAACCAGTAGTACTCAGGGCAAAATGGATACTGCTGGACGGAAACTTGGTATTAAGCTTAAATTGAAGAAGGAAGAGAAGAAGGAAGAGAAGAAGGAAGAGAAGAAGGAAGAGAAGAAGGAAGAGAAGAAGGAAGAAAAGAAGGAAGAGAAGAAGGAAGAGAAGAAGGAAGAAAAGAAGGAAGAGAAGAAAGAGGACTCAAAAAAGGAATCGCCAACTCAATCTTCCTTTGGAAAGTTCAGCTGGAAAAAGAATGAGAGAGAGGATAAAAATCCAGGAGCAGTTGCAGCTCCCCCAAAGGAGGAGAGTGTTGAAGGAAGTAAAGATAAGGAGGAGGGCAAGTCTCAATCTGGGAAACCCCATGCTAAGCCCATTGAAATTAAGCTCTCTGGGAAGACCGTTATACCACACACTAGCCCCTGGACGCCAGTCGCTTCCACTTCAACACAAGCAAAAATTCGACCCAATCTGCCAGTCCCTACCATGATTTTCAGGAAGTCTGCAACTGCAACAGTAAGCAAGCCAGCACCTTTAAACACTTTTTTGTCTATAAAATCCTCTGGTGCCACCACCAAACCACTACCCGTGGTGAAAGAATCCAATGCAGATGTTCTGCTGCCTCCAGATATAATCTCAAAAGCATTTGGGGGAGAGGAGGTAATTTTGAAAGGGACACAGGAAGATATGAAAGTGCCAGAGAAGAATGAATCCTCTGAGAAGCCACCTCCCCCTCCACCCTCAATTCCACCCCCAGCTAAACAGGCAGCAGTCATCCTAGCAGATGAAGTGGCGCCAGGGGTATCTGAGAGTGACCAGGAAATGCTGGCAATGCCAGTGCGCCCCCCTCCACCACCACCTTCTACTGCTTTTAGTGACCAGGCTAAAAAAATAGAGAAACGGAACTCTTGTCTGGCCACAGCAAATGCTAAAGACCTCTATGATATATTCTACAGTAGTGGTGGAAAGAATTCATCTGACAGCAAACTTGCAAGTTCCCCAGTTCCAAATGGAGAAAACTTTAACATAGCAAAAACAGAGAGAAGCATAGATATGCCAGCAAACTCTAAACCAAGTGGCAGTCCATCTTCCATGAAAGAAACTTTCCAAAATATAGCTACTTACTCAGAGGTTAGTCAGGTCTACTCAGATGAGGGGGCCTCAGAACCTGAGAAAATAGAAGTCCAGGAGACTTCAACACCCTATACAGAAAAGAGCACTGAAATCCCAAACAGAGTTCAGGGGGAGGTGAGCTATGAATCCCAAAATGTTCTTGCATCAGATTTTCAGGCTAAATCCAAAGAGGAGGAAATCGCGCAGTCTAAAGATCAAGCAGCAGGTGCTTCAGTTCCCTGGGAGAATGAGTTAGAAATGGAAACTATTGATCAGGCAGAAATTAGTAAGAAACTGCCAGAGCCTCAGATACCAGAAATGTCAGTCACACAATTGTCAGAAATTAAAACCGTCACCCATATCCAGAAATCTATAGAAATGAGAGACATGGGTAGAACAAGTGGAGAACAAGAGGTCTGCCAGGAATCCCAAGATCCACAAATAATTGAGGTCCAAGGGAAAACCAGAGAGGAGAAGAGAGACAGTACTGTGGATGCCAAAGCAGATATATCTAATGCTTCTGAAAAAGATATAGAGATGGAAGACTCAGAGTTAACAGGAGCTCAGTTTGAACTTAGTCTCAGGCACCCAGAGAATCAGTTACCTGAAAGATGCAATGAAATCCACAAGGTGGGAGATCCCAGTTTAACAGAGGAAAAATTAAGTGATGACAGCCATAAAACTAATACAGAAATTGACAGCCCAGAGTTGCCATATGTTCAGGGTGAATTGGTTCCTGAACAACTAGACACATCAAATAAAGTCAGTGAGGAAAAAGTTTCAGTAGCGATAATGATAGAACATAATGCTTCCTTACGAGGTATAAAACTGGAAAATGTAGTCTTGGAAAGGTCTCAGTCAGCAGTCATTGATGAAGCCCTCCAGACTTCAGAGATCCAAAATAGGGTTTCAGAATTGACAGCAAAATGCCCAAGTGAATTGGACTCCTCTCAAACTAGTAATAAAAACAAACAGGTCATCTTGGTTAGTT
Organism: Lepidochelys kempii; assembly: GCF_965140285.1. Classification (NCBI taxonomy): domain Eukaryota; kingdom Metazoa; phylum Chordata; order Testudines; family Cheloniidae; genus Lepidochelys; species Lepidochelys kempii. The sequence goes on along the minus strand of NC_136382.1, from coordinate 148,574,685 downwards.
CTCAGTCACAAAGTAGTCAGGAACTACTATATACTCAAACAGTAGATAATCCAGAAATAAACAATGGTTCTAATGAAGTCAGTGTCCCTGTCACGTGTCTCACCAATGTAGAAATGAAAAATAGCATATTAGTGGTACAAGAAGAGCTCAGGCATGAACATTCAAGCTGTGCGACGTTAGACATCCACCACCAGGAACAGGATGTCACAGAGCTAGTCAGCACCTGCACTGCAAACACTGTTGAACCCAATTCCAGCCTAGAATTAATGTATGATGTTGAAAATAATACATTGAGGGGCCCTGAATCAGATATAAAGTTAGGGAATTTTACTGCAGAGAAAGATGCATTAGAAATAGGAGGTGTTGACTTTTCTAGTGCTCAGTCTGATATGGTTCAAGAGCCACTAGATGCTCTACCAGCAGACTTCAGTGTGGGTCATCTTGGAGGAGGGACCCTTACCCACACAGAAATAAACCAAGAGGTCTTAAGTACCTCAGCAGCTAATGACTTTGACCTTAACACCACTTACTCAGAATTTAGCTTTGAACAATCAGAAACTCTCACGCTAAATTTTAATATGGAAAATGAGAAAGATTCCTTAAAGCCAGAAGATGTGAAACCTAGTGACACTCCCATCCTGAAAGCAGAGTTGGAGTTAGAAAGCATTGATTTCAGTTTGGGGGACATTGAAGTGGAACGTGAACATCTTGGTATCCTAACAGCAGGAATTCTAAATGAGGATACTGAAGATCTCCCCAAATTAGAAACCATTGCATCCATCGGGCTGGAGCCCAGCAAAACCAGTGAACTGAGCATTGAGCATCCAGTGGATGAACCAGAAATTATTGATTTTGTTGCATTAACTTCTGGTGATCAAGAAGACAAATTTTGCACCCTGATCTCTGAAACAGCTGTCCCACACCTTGAGTCACGCTTATCAAATAGTGACACTGCCGAAGTGGGCATGCCTGTTCTAGAAATACAGGGCATTCCTCCAATCTCTGAGATCCTTCTGCAAGTGGAGGAGAGCAAAGACAGCACAGCAGACATTGCTGAAATGCCATCTTTGAGCTGTGATGGAGACAGTGTGGAAAACCAGGCTTCTGGCTGCATTGAAACTGTCCTCCCAGAGCTCAAGGAAACACCTGCAAAGGAGAGTGGCTCAGGGGACAATGGATTGTGCATTGTTCAGAGCAAGACAAAAACTGCTGACGGTAGTTTGGAAACTAACAAGCTAGTTTCAGTAACTGCTGAAAGCTCAGCAGAGAGCCCAGTGGGTTGAAATGGACCCAGCCAGTCTCAATATTTGAGGAGCCAGTGCTGGGACTTTGTTATGTATATTCTTTGTTTCAGTTTAATATGGGAGTATTTTGCATCCTGCAGTAGATACTGACTAAAGCTTACACTTGTTTTACCAAAAACCAGACACACACTTTATTCTGTACATACTGAATTGTGTAAAATGCTTTTCTTGTGAAATTTCACCAATTTCTTTTCTGTACTCTGCCATTAAAATGGAATCTCATAATGTGTGATTTGGTTGTTTTTGTTTATTTTTTGTCTTTTATTCTTTACCATTTTTGGATGGTTTCCAGTTCACACGTTTCCATCAGTAACATTCCATGACTAGTCTGTGAGACAAGCTCAAGAAAACCCATTCAGAACTTAAGGAAACGGACACTCTTGCAGAAGAATTGAAACTAAAAGTTTATTTCAGATGTAATGCATGATTTTGATTGCTCCCATTGTTTGAAATGCAGAAAGTGTGAATAGAGTTGACTTTGTTTCATGTCCTGTGGTTTGTAATTACTGTTGTATTACACCTGTACTTAAATGGTCTCATACTGTATTGTATAAACACATGTGGATACCACCTCACTAAGCAAGGGAGAAAATCTGTCAACTCACTTTTGAAGAAGAAGACTAATCGGTAAGGCTCCGTGGCCTGACACCTGGACCAGACATTTTGAGGTCACTTACATGATTTGAAATGGCCTTTCTTTCATTGTATTGTGATCCAGTAACTATTTGTGTTAAATCATTTAGCAGCTGCCCTGCTCTGAAGAACCAGAAGATCTGAACCCTGGTCTCAGGAATTGGACTCGCTCGGTGTGCCACAGCCGCATACATGCCCACCCTGAATGGTCCCTGAGCCATTAAACCTGTAGTGTGATGGTTTTCATTTGTACAGTTTGTCAAAGATTAAAGCGTTAAAATGTTTGCTTGCATAAATCTAACATTTTTTTATTTGTTAAATCATTTAAAATAAACTTATGGTAATCAAAAATATATTTTTTCTAAATATTCATTGTTTTATTTCAAACAAGTATTTCATTTTAACCATCTTCAGGTGATGAGAGACACTAATATGACCGCAGTAGAGAAGTAAGATCTCCACCATTAAGCCTGACCAGTAAAGGCTTGATCTAATTCCCATTGAAATCAGCAGAAAGGCTCCAATTGACTTCAGTGGGAAATTGATCAAGTTCTGAATTATGCAAGGTTAGCAGAAAGGAGCAGCAACTTACCATTTCATATTTCTTGTTTTACTCCACGCCAGCCTGTAACTCTTTATTCTTAAAGGTGGACTTACAAAGGTAAAAACGGACTGGTGCCCTTTTTGCTTTTTAAAAAAATGCGTGTAAAAGCATGAATTTTTTTCAAAAGTTTTTGCTTTATTTTTATGTGAGAAATTTAGGTCCCATCTAGGCTGAAAAACTGGAGAGCTAGTGTAAATGGTGACATCACAAGAAAGCAGCAAGATAATGAAAATTAAGCTGTTAGGGGAAAGGATTTTTAGTTAAACTGCCTAAAACTATTTTTTATTGACACTTAAGCGTTTACCATTTTGAATACAGGAAGCCTTTGTGAGTCATCACCCTCTCCTCTTCAATTAAAATGTTATATCTGTTGTAATTGCTTATCTTCCACTTCCCAAAATGCCTCCCAACACAAAACCAAAGAAGACAATATTATGCATTCCTGCTATTATTAAAACACAAGCTGGGGCAGGGGGAGAGAGATTGTTCAAGTCGTCTTCATACATCATAGAGGTACCCTTTCAAAGTTGTGTTTGGGTTTTGTTTGAGTTCTATGCTCTTGTCTTGGGATTCAGTCTCCCTTCTGTATTAGCTTCTGTTCCTCCAATGATACGTTCTCTGAATGCAACTGATTGCAAATGTCAGTAGATGTTGTTTTTCCTCCTTTCTTTGTATCAGTTTCTTCAGAGAAGTATCCTACTCCCTGGTATCTTTTTTGAAATCTCCAGTGAGAAGGAGAAATCCATTTTCTTGCCAGCTTTGTATGGCGTTCAGAGTTTGTCGGCAGGTGAGGGGGAGGATTAGCTTCAGAATATTAATGGTGACTTTGAACATAGTGAGGGTGAAGTTTACTCTCCACTTTTCTGGGGGCTTAGTCTTCACCTTTCTGGGTCAAAAACACTGTGCATTGGAATTCAGTGGCACTTTTTGGTTACTGCCCTAGTCCAGAGGTTTTCAAAGCCTGTCATCATATGGATGACTAATGTATGAGAATTTAATGAACAGTTTCCCACTCCATACATCTCCATTCTGCACCACAATATCCCTGTTGCAAGTAGTGTACTTGGTGAATTAGTAAATGCCAAATTACATTTTTTTGAGAAGAAATAATTTGAATCCTGTCTTCCTTTTTTTCTTTTCATTTCCTCTTTCTCCAGCTGCTTCTACAGGCATCAGTGTTCTGTAGTGAGGAGCTTATTTACCCGTAGAAGACACTGTAAATGAGCAGCTAGCACAAGCTGAAAGCAAGAACCCTTTGCAAGCCATAATTTGAGAACTGCTGCCACAATATTTTTCTCCACATGTTGAAACCTGATTTAAATTACATGTGAAATGATTTTTTTTCTTACTGTACTCCTTAGCAAATATTCATCCCAGAGTGTGGTACAACTGACCGTCTTTGTTCAGTATGCCTAGATTGGAATAGCAGGATGTTAGGATTGAGATGTACTGACAGACATTGGGATAGGTAGCAGTGGGAGAGCAGGAGCTGCTCAAGAGTAGGATGAGGGTATATTTGCGGATATGTGGAGGGCGGCAGGGAGTTTGTATGGGTCCCTTCACTTTTGTCAAATGGCATAAGTTTTGTTTTTGCTGTGGTTTACAGATAAATACATTTAATGGGTTATCTACTGTACTGATCCCTGCTGCTTGTAGATCTCTAGTCCTCTGACTTGGAAGCCCTAAGTCCTAGGCTGACTTTGGATTCTTGACTCAAGAGTTTCAGGAGGAGGGTTGAGTTTGAGAGGTGTTTTGTTTGTGTATGGTGGGTGAGTGGTGCCATACTTGGTTACCTCTCCTCCCTGAGATGGCTGTCTGAACATTTTATGTGAAGTAGGAAGTTGCTTTTCATTTCATCTTATAAAGTTGTTGGTTCTATTCATCTGCTGATAAGGTGGAATAAGTAAAGCGCTCTGGAGCATGAATAATATTGAATACGCAAAAAAAAACCTTTCAGGCACAAGCTTCTTGTAAATTCAAAGAGCAATGTTTGAATGGTACAAGAAGCTGCATGTTTCATTGTACTATACTGGAGTGCAGCAGAAATGAAGAGCCCTTGCTGTAGTGAATTTAGATCAAGTTTACTGCAAGATACATGGGGCCTTACTAAGCTGCAATGTAACAAGGAAATTCCTTGTGAAAGCTGCTGGCCTTCTTCTTAACACTTATCAATGAGCCTAGTATTGGACATCTGTAACATCTAACAATGCATGTGGAAAGAGGTAACCCCTTTCAAATAATCTGAAATTACTTGGATTATTTTTGTTAAATTAAGTTTGACTTTCTTGATATAACACAATACAAGAGGACAAACCAGTACAGTTCTTCTAAGGATAAATCTTGTCTCTAACTTGTTGCAATTCTTCGAAATGGTTAACTAAATAATGACAAAAAATTTTATTTAAACTTTAAAAAAGCTTTTGAAAAAATGCCTGTCAGCCATCTTCAGACGTGAATTCTTCCTGACCACATTTGTGTTTAAGGGATAAAGGTAGGCAGCAGAGAGCTGAGATGTAAGGTTTTGGTATAGATTAAAAAGTAGTTAAGGGTTAGGCAAAAAGAGGGAATAACTGTCTGGTTTTCAGCATGGAAAGGGCTTAAAGGAAACCTACAGATAAGTTCTAGGATTGGTGTTTAATATATTAAATATTTGGAAATTAAGGGTGAATAGAGAGGTGGCAAAATATGCCAGTGAGGTACTAGTTAGGTTCCTCAAGCCTAAGGAGTGTTGAGGAACTTCAGAAGTACCAATCAAAGCCAGACAATGTGGCAACCCATGAAATTCCATGTAGACCAGTGCAACATAAGGCATGTTAAAAGAAACAATTTAAACTTCTCATATACACTGATGAGTTCTGAATTAGTGGTAACCTCACAAAAAAGATCTAGGTATTGTATTTTAGCAAATATGTACACTTAGCACATCATAAATAATTTAGTGTTTTGCCCGGGGGAGAGAAAAGGCAAAAGAAAAGCATGGACTAGGTACTTGTCCAGCACTTAGAGTACTTGGAGTAGGTACTTGTCCAGCACTGCTGCAACAATGTTTTCATCTTGAGGCCAAACATATTCCAAAAAGGTGAAGGCTAAAACTAGTACTCTGAGGCAGAATCTTTGTAGTGTGCCACCCTCTTTGCACTACTCAGATAGCACAAAGGCAGCAGAAACCACCCATGAGAACCCAGCAGCCCCAGAGATGACACAGCTCCTTTCTGGGCCTCATGTTGCATTCCAGCTATCTCCAGCTGACTGATCCATTGTGGCTTATAGCTGGCGCAAGTTAGAGCCGCCCTCAAGCTGCTGTAACCTGCACTAGAGCTGCAGCACAGACTCCAGAAGCCATATTTGGTGATTGGTTCAGTCCCCGCTTCCTCCCCTCTCTCCTCAGCTTCCTGGTGCTTTTGTGGGGGATGGGTGCTGTCCTTTGCTAGGCACTCCCCTAGGCTCAGTTAGAGCTCCTCTACTGCTCTTGGAGGTCCAGTAGTCATCAGGGAAACAGGTAATGGAGCAGCCAGATTTATTTTCTTCCTCTGTGATGCAGCAAGTAGCTAGTGAGGAGCTGCTAAGTAGCAGTAGCAAGGAAAACATGCATCAGAGCTGCTTCAGGGGAAGTGGTGGGAAGCAGTCATGCTAACCTATTCCCCTTAGTGATGGGCTGATTCAAGACACTTCAGATTCAAAGTTGCAGACTAGCTCAGAGAACACAATTTTAGGACTTTTAAATGCAATTTTTTCTCCTTAAAGCAGCTCCCTTTGAGAGCCATGGAGTAGACACAGTGCACTGGAAGTCACTCAGATACAATGATGAGTGTGGTATAAGAACCTAAACAGAACAAAATACACAGTCTTGCAGTAATAGAATAAGTTGTTAGGCGCTATTATGAAGATAGAGGTGATGGCAAATCCATATTACAGCTGTTACATAAATAGATGGTGCTGGTGTCATCTTGATACCTCTGTTGGTTCTGGTTATCTAAACTCAAATGGGGAAGAGCAGAAATTGAAAGGCAAAATGATTGGAGAGGATTCCCATGGGAGGAGAGCTGAGGGATAGGTGACGAGGACTGTTTAGTTTGGAGAAGTAAATAAAAGGAGATAGGTACTCCTGCCAATTCATTTATACTTTAGTGTTTTTATTGCCATTTTCCACTATACAAGAACTATGTTGCCCCTAGGTAATTAAAGAGCAACATTTTAAATTGATTTTGAGGATTTATACATTGTATAATTAACGTGTGGAGCTTGCTGCCACAAAGTATTATTTCATCAAATGTCTTTACAAGCTCCAAACAAATGTGTTCTTGATTGCATCTGTAGTCACATCATCTAGGAGAAAATTATAAAGGTCAGTCTGTATGCTTCTTGACAAACTTGTCTACTGACGTCAGGAAGGAATCCCACACCCCATCTGGTATGGTATGTTTGGTGTGTTATGTGGGGATTACACCTTCCTTGGAAGCATCTCACATTGGCCACTTGGAAACAGGATACAGGACTAGATAACTGGTCTATTCTAATATAACAATTCTTTATAAGAGCTAGATATTATTGTGTTCTTAGGTACAAACTGACTCTTACAGCTGATCCCCAGTCCAGATTCCTGGAAGGACACGAGGGACTATATCCTGTCTCAGGTTTGTAAAGTGACCCGAGGGTTAGCATCCCAGATTAAGTAGCATAAGGGACAAGACCAGAGTTGCTTATTTTCCCCAGTAACACTTATCCCAGTGGTTACCAGTTGCCTGTTTACTGATGTTAGCACAATCCACGATTGTGTCTAGATCAGTTTGTTTGGCTGTTTTCATTCTGCTCTGAGTCCACTTGCCTTTTTTCCAGATGGCATTAAGAGAACTGTATGCCAGAAGGTTTTGATGTGGCTGGAAAGAAAAGTAAAGGGCGCCACAGGGTTGTGAGTGGTATAGACTTAAGTACTCAGCACATGTGTCTGGGTTGACCACCCAGTTTGCCCTGCTCTGTGGCAGACCCTGTCCCCTTCCTGGCTTTTGGTTAATTTTCCACAGGAGTGATACAAATGTTTTCTGGAGCTGTTTGACTGCTGGAATCCTACTCTGAGAAGGTGGGTATAGAATTGCATGCTTTATACAGTTCCTTATTTTCCCTTTCTCTTTGATGAGAGGGCACAAGGTCTCAGGCTGGCTTAAAGCATTGCTGTAAAAACGGAGCCCGTTAATCAGCGCTGAGGCTTTTACCCCCAAGTCTTCAGATGTGCTGTCCATGACCTACCTGTGTGTATGTTTGTTCTTTTGATGGCATCCTAGAAGGGTGTGTATATGTGGACACTGCTCTTTCTAATATTAAGCAATATATTAAACAGTTAATGTGAAATGACTCTGGACCTTGTGTGCTGTTTATTAAATCTTATTTTCAGTGAAGGATTTTTAAAAACTTTTATTTCATGCAGGTTATTTTAAAGGAATATTAAAAACAGTGTCTGTTTTAGGTGCTGGAGGATGCAAAAGCTGCCTCACTCCTGTTGCCTCCCAGGACCTTTGCTTGTGTGCTGAACAGAATTTGACAGTCGTGTGTATGTACTCTGTGGAAGGACTGGTGGTGGCAGGGACAGGATATTTTAAACTCTTACCTTTCTGCACTTCTTGGGTATTTTCCATGCAGCGTGAAACTGACAACTACTCTTAAATTCTTTTGTAAGTTGCCTCTTTTATGTGCTCAAAGCACTTGCAGGAAGTTATTTCACCTGCTTCTGAGGGGGATGCTGCTGCTTTTCACCAAGAAAAATGTCTTGTAATGAAAGCATCTTAATCTGTGGCTGGCAAGCACATAAAAGAACAGAAACAAATCCAGGGAGAGGACTTTTTTTATTAAATTCATTTATCATAGGTGTTAATTATCCCAGAAAATATTGCACAGGAGCTTGCCTTATATTGTGTGTATATATAATGCAAGTTGAGCTAGTTCTGCTGTGAGAAGAAATAGCTGATCTCACTTGTCTTTGCTGCATGGAAGAAATTCTCATTGTGAAAAACAAATGTCCTCTAAAGTAACACCTGGGCACCAGCCATACTCACTCCTCTTTGTCCCTCTATATAGTCTACATACTGAATTGCCAAGGCTGTGCCTGCTTCTGCTCCACAGATGGTGAATTTCCCTGACTTCTTTGTTAATTTGTCACTACAGAAGTTGAGGATTGGCTAAATGTAACCACAGAAGCACTGAAGTCCTTTCTATCTGGTTAATATTGGAGTAATCCAGTGATGGGCTCAAACAGCAACAGCTGCTCTCCCATCTGTAGGAAGTGGATTCTGCTGATTTTGCTGCATGTGTCGTGCTTGTAGATCATGTGGTGAAGACCCCATATATCCCTTTTCATCAGAGATGTCCAATATCTGGCCTACCTATTGTAGTTGTGGACCCCAAAACAATTTAGGTTGTGCAGAATGTCAGTTTTCATGTATTTAAAAAGAACAATAAGTTTCTAGCCTTCATGGTTGCAAAAATAAGCTTCCTAATGTGAACGGAGCATGGACCAATGCAGAGATTTATTCCTGAATCTGCAGGCAGTCTGAGACAATAGCAGTGAGATGTAAACTGTCCTATCTCATTAATCATAGCAGGTGCTGGCTATAAAACCTGCTGCTGATGATTTAAGCATTATTTACTTGCTGATCACTTTACCAGGTGGAATGAGATAGGAGTGATGCCCTAGGAGTGGGAATTGAGAGCTGCTGCAGTGAAGGTAAGTGCATAAGGAAGAACAGAAGAGTCAAGGCCAGTGAAGGACAAGAAACATGAGGCAGAAATAGCAGTAGTCCTGAAGCTAAGTGATGCTGAATTTGGTAAAAAGGTATAATACTGATAATGAAAAATATAATTGCTAACTAAAGGTCATATTTTACCCTGAATCTTTGTGAAAACTTCCCACTGACAGCAGTGGGAGTTCTGATGTGGGGCATCGTATACAATCTCATGGCATTTCTCTTTTTGTAATGGGATAACTTTGGTATGCCACATCAAATTAATTCCAAAACTTCAGGGAATGTTCTAGGTATCAACAGGCACAACCCTTTTGATTTTGGTGCAAATCAGAACACAGGAGAAGCCTCATTCACTGAAAAAGCAGGTCCCCAAGTAAAGAAATCTCTCTGCTGCACCTTCTGCTGCCTACCTGTGTCAAGCCAGCAGCTTAATTTGTTACATAGGGAGATTGTCTATAGGCTGGACTCCAAGAGAAATGAGACCCTTACAAGGAGAGTTTGTAGAGGAGATGGGGTGGGAGAAGCAGAAGGGATGGGGCAGTGGTGACGAGGGAAGCAACAGGGGCTGGAGGGAGAAGTGGAAATGCAAGCTGACCATCTGAGTTTATGCTACTACCAGGAGGAATAGTGTTTTAGAGCAAAACTGGATTGATGCTTTAAGACAGAATGGAATAGAGAAGGACTTGAGCCAATCCCTTATGGGACCAAGACTAGAAGTAGTAGTAAGAACCACTACACCATGTCCCCTTGTGTTATTTATTTCGCTATTCCTTGTGACCACAGTTGGGGGTTACAGAGTAACAGCTATGTTAGTCTGTATTCGCAAAAAGAAAAGGAGTACTTGTGGCACCTTAGAGACTAACCAATTTATTTGAGCATGAGCTTTCGTGAGCTACAGCTCACTTCATCGGATGCATACCGTGGAAACTGCAGCAGACTTTATATACACACAGAGGATATGAAACAATACCTCCTCCCACCCCACTGTCCTGCTGGTAATAGCTTATCTAAAGTGATCATCAGGTTGGGCCATTTCCAGCACAAATCCAGATTTTCTCACCCTCCACCCCCCCACACACAAATTCACTCTCCTGCTGGTGATAGCTCATCCAAAGTGACAACTCTTTACACAATGTGCATGATAATCAAGTTGGGCCATTTCCTGCACAAATCCAGGTTCTCTCACCCCCTCACCCCCCTCCCAAAAACCACACACACAAACTCACTATCCTGCTGGTAATACTCATCCAAAGTGACCACTTTCCCTACAATGTGCATGATAATCAAGGTGGGCAATTTCCAGCACAAATCCAGGTTTTCTCACACCCCCTCCACCCCCATACACACACAAACTCACTCTCCTGCTGGTAATAGCTCATCCAAACTGACCACTCTCCAAGTTTAAATCCAAGTTAAACCAGAACATCTGGGGGGGGGGGGGTAGGAAAAAACAAGGGGAAATAGGCTACCTTGCATAATTGTTAAAATGTGCGGCGGTGTAGGAGTGTTTCACAGCTGGCACTTGTGGCACCAGGCAGGCTGTTTGGGATTGTGAGATGAGCACATTCGCTGAATGTTTATGTTATAATGATCAGTAGTGAAACAGTTAATGTTGACATTTAAGTTTTTAAAGTGACAGCTGTGGATGACATAACAGATAACAGCTGGGACAGTTCACGCATCTCAGAATGGTTGTTTCTGACTACCTGCAAACTAGTCAGATATCCCTCTCTTGGTTACACTTGCTTCATAGTTTCAATGTTTTCTTTGCAACCAAAAGGGGCTAGAACCATTTCAAAACTAATGCTTAGATTCCAGATCGTGATTCTGATTCAAGGGGTAGATGCAGATAGTGGCCTTGGAATCATTATGTATGTAGGGCCCTGTATTTAAGTACTGTTAATACAGACAAAAGAAATGTAAAAGAGGATGTCAAGAAACCACTGGTGGAAGGACTCATGGAAGAAGTGAGTAGGGGATTTGGAGGAAGGTGGAAGAGAACATGAAATAGTAGACTTCGGAGTAGAGGGGACAGCAGTTGCTCAAATATTATGACGACAGGCACCATACAAACCCTTAGGAAGAGACACTGGATGGGTATTGGATTTGTCAACAGGGATAGAGAGGGGAGGCAGTGAGAGAAAAGTTGAGCTTAGTTCTGGAGACTGAGGAAGAGACAGAAGAAGAGATGTGAAACTGGCAGGGGCTAAACAGAATTCTGGGGAATCCTCTGCATAGAAGAGGGAGCTGAAACCATAGCAGTTAGTCACCTAAGAAAAATATAGTAATACTTAGCACTCATGGTAGTACTTCAGACTTTTTACACAGGTGGGTGTTGCTAACCCCATATGCACCTATGGAAACTGAAGCCCCAAGAAGCAATGGCCCATTGCCAAAGGTCTGAAGAGTCATTGACAGAGTTGTGAATAGAATTCAGTCTTGGGGAAGAAAATACAGGAACAAGGACAGAACCTATATTGAGCAGTGACAACAGCTACAGGACACAGCATGATGGTGAACTGCCACAGGAGATAGTGAGGTAGTAGTCAGCTCGGTAGGATGAAAAATCAGAGTACAAAGGACTAGAGAGGGGAAAGTGAGAAGTGATCTAAGGCAACAGAATGAGCAAGAACAGAGAAATACCTCTTCACTTTAACCAAGAGGAGCTCATTAGTGATCCTAGGGAAAAGTCAGTCAAACTTAGAGCTGGGGCACTGGATAGAAGGAAGGGGGAAAGATTTGTGGTTGCAAGCATAACCGATTAGATGGACACTAGCTCCAACACTGACATTTCCCTAGAAATAATCCACCAGACTTTTGGTGGTCTGTGTTAAATGAGCTGCAGGTCTCTGTCCAGTTACCAGTACACTGGAGACCAGGGTAGTGTATACAGCTTATTAACAGTCCCAACTCCCCTGCATACTGACCATCTGAGTTTATGCTACTACCAGGAGGAAGAGTGTTGTAGGGCAATGGATATTACCTAAGAGGGTAAGATCTCTAGGACAAAGACCAAATTGTAATTGTAAAACACCAGGCAGCTGCTGTAGAAATAACCTTGGCTAATCCCCTACCAATGCTGCAGGCTCAAAGGACAGATTAGAAATAGTATCTGTGCTGCTGCATCCCTCTGCTCAGAGACTGAAACAGCATGCTGCTGCCACCCGGTCATTGAAACAACAGCAGGAACCAAAGGCACCTCAAAGCAAAGAAACCCAAATCCGTATTTGAACTATAGGGATCAGCTCAGTTCTTGGAGATGTTTTGTTGGCACCAATTAGACCAATAGAGAGACTTTCTATCAGATCACTAACATTGGATCCTTTACAGAAGCCAAACCTTCCTTCTCCAGGCCAAACAGATACATTAACTAAATGATAATATGTTTGGGTGTGTTTAAACTTGTGTAAATGGAGAGGGTGGTGTAGCAGGGAAAGGAATTCCCAACAGTAAGAACTGAGTATCCCCTACTTTTTCATATTCACTCTTAATTGCTTTTCCTACTGCAGTACCTCCTGTCTCCTCAACATACGAGTTACCCCCATTTCCAGCTGTGTACATTACATTTCCTTTGTCTTTATGCTACATACTGTATAGGGCTGAACCTCAATCCTCTGACATATGAAGTGTCCAATCCAGCCCAAGTAAGGGAATTTGATCTTTTACTGGTAAAGGGAAATGTAATGAATTGTACTGACAGGAAGTACCACCTCTTATTGGTACAGGGCTCATGGCTAAAGATTATTTCTAGATCCCTTTGTTTCAAAGGCCATCCTGTCGTGTTCAGATGCCTCTCTCCTTCCATAGGCCTATCCTACAGTTTTCATATAACTAAACTGATTTAGAAACAAATATAGTTAAATCGGTACAACCTCCTACTATGGACACAGCTATAACAGTGCTTGTATTGGTATAGGTCAGTGTTTCTCAGCTGGTGGGTTTCAAAAGGCAATCAGGGGCATTTTGTGAGGCACTGAAAATTTTATTACAAATCTAAAGCAAAGAAAACTGGGATTACAAAAGCCTTCAAACTGTGTGAGATCAAATATAGTAGTTTGTATTATAGAGGTATATCATTATCAATGATATATTTGTTACGGTTACTGTTTTATAGTACATGAGGGAGATAAAAAAAATTGACTTTGAATAAGGGGCCATCAACCTGAAAAGGCAGAGGAACGTAGGCCAAGCTTATTTCCCTAGGAATGCAGCTGCATTGAGATAAGACCTACATTTTTGTTCCTTACTGTTCATATGACCAAATTCTGGCCCTACTGAAATCAGTGGCAATCTTCTTATTGACTCCAGTGGACCAGGCTTTGGTCCATGAAGATTAGACAGAAGGTGAAGCAAACATTAAAAAATGTTTATCCTTGGGCCTGACAAACGATTGTGGACTACAGCTGTCCAAAACTTTCTGAAGCCTAAGGGCATGTCCAGATGAAGATGTAGTGCATGGCAAGCCAAGGTGTAAATCTACAGTAGGCTATTCCAACATGCACTAACACGCCATGTGGACCCCACTGTTCCCTCTAAGCTGTGTACATGTACACACACAGATCCTAAACCCTGCACACATGGTGAAACACTGCACGCACAAAAAATGAAATACTACTTCGGAGCCAGGCCGAAATATCATTTACGGGTGACTTTTGACATTGTTTGCCAGCCATCTATCAACACAGCAAGATTCTACTAGCTGGCAAGGGAAAGGAGGTTAAATTTCCTTTTTCTAAATATTTAAAAATGACATAAAATAACATGGTGTAAAATTATCACAAATTAAAACTTTTAAAATGTATAAGCATTTTACTTGCTTGGGCGCAATTGCCTCCTGGTGCAGAAATTTGAACTTTGCTTCAAAAATTTGCAAAGAAATTTTTTGTGCACACGGCCTGTCAAAAATTAGAGGGAACATTCACCCAGCTACCATACACTAGAAGTTCTGAAGCGTGCTTTCACGTACAAACAGAATTATGTCAAAGTATGTCTTCAAGGGGCCGTTTCTGCTAATAAAACAAAAAATTGGAAATTAAAAAAACTTTAAGAATTTTTTAGTAGCTAGATCCACGTGGCTAGTTAGTGTGCATCTGGCTAGTAGGCTGTAGATTTACACCTTGTCTTTCTGTGTACTAAGTCTCCATGTTGCCAAGCCCAAAATCTAAGAGCCTGGACTATGGCTACTGAGCCTACCACAACAGAGGCAAAGAACTTAGGCCTAGATCTGCAAAGGTATTTGGGGCTTCTAACTTAGAAAACATCCCCCAAGAACTCTATTAACCAAATATATGCTTTCTAAATCTGTTTCTATAAGGAGCCTGGCCAAGTGCCCTACCCCAGTTAGATCACTCCACAGGTACCCCACTTGTGTGTTTCTAAATCTGTCCTTTTCAGGTATGTTTTGTGTATATTTTTAGAGTAGTTAGGCCTGGGATGTGAAATGTCCTCTGGGCATGGAAAAATAGCAGCAGGTAAACTTGGGGACTTGCACATCTATACTGGACAGATTACAATTAAAGCAATGCCTTGATCGTTCCTATGACCAGCCAATCAGCTCTTGAGACAGGGAAGCACAGAGTACTCACAACACATCCATATCCCCAAATAGCTGGCTACACCACCCTTCAGGGATATTTAGCTCTTCAGTAACCTAAGCTCCAAGTGAATCCTCATCTGATTAGCTGAGTTCCACAGAAGACAAAGCTTTCTTGCCAGCTTCCCTCTTTAGCGCTGCTTCTGAAAGGGACTGGATGAGCTCAAGATCACTCGTTTCTATGTAGGCCCCAAGAGCACCTGCCTTGGTAGGGCTCAGCTTATCTCACCTGAAGAGCAGCCTAGGTGGAACTTGACTCTATGGAGTATTCTCCCAAGCTCATCACTGTTCCAGACACACCAACCCCCACGCAGGCACAAAGCAGCTAATGTACAGTAAGGTTTTTTTCATTGCAAAATAACACATACTGATCATTTTTATTACAAGAAATAGGAATAATACTCTCTTTCTGAGGACCAGTCAGTCTGCAGCTCCTGAAAACCACCAAATACAATAGAGAGAAAACACATGCACCACTCAATTCACAGCACAGTACCAGCTTCTCAACATGGCTTCGCTTTTTACCACCTAACATTGTCTCATCCTTGACAAGCCACCCTTTGGGGATTCATGGACTCTCTGCAGGACTGGCTGCAGGACCCTGGGTGCCTGTCCTGTGGCAAAACAGCCTAGCAGTACCAGAGCCAGCAGAGGGAATTCTTCCCTTCTCGACGGGTTCTTATTCCCTTGTGCTTTCTCCTCTTTCTGTACCTTTATGCACATACATAGTTTCCCCTTTGAGGATGTTGGCAGAATCCACTCAGAATCTGTCCTTCTCACAGGATTTACCTTGACTAAAAAATAAGGTTTTGTTAGAACATGACCTTGAAAAATTATGTTAACATGATGTTAAACAGTTTGTTTCCATTTGCACTGGTTGCAGAGTTCTGTTTAACAGCAGTAGTCTAATTTGCTATGGGGCAAGGGCCCTTTCCCTTTTTTGAGGTCCCCCCACTTTTCATAGGTCTATATTACATCTTCCACTTTTTGGTCCCCTAACTCCAGGATACCATTTAACCACCGATAACACTCTGTGCTGGCACGTTTGTCTCCTCCCCACAGAATTTTTCTGAAATGACACCCTGCTTAATATCTTGAAAAGTCATGTTAAGTAATATGATGATCAACAGGGCTTTGCAGCTACTGTAGGCAGGGACTAATCGAGTTTAACATTGTGTTAATGGGCTTGACTGCTCAAGATTCTTCACTCCCTCTTCCTGGCAACGGGGCAGTCTCTAATCTCCACACACACCTGCCAACATCCTCACAGGGAAACATGATTTATTTGCATAAATCTACATAAAGAAAAAGAAGGGAGCCCGCGGAGTTTCATTCTCTCTCCAACCTCCCCTCGCCAGCAGCTTAAATTCGTCACACAAGCCTGCAACCGCATTTCATTACAAACACCCTGCTTCCGTTTTAGAAGGCTGAGGGAAAGGGCCCCTTCCCTGTTTGATCTCCAAAATCCTGAGTCTCCTTAAGCCTGGGATGGGGAGCAGGGGACCTGGCAGTGTTGGGAGCTAGAAAAGTTGCAGGAGGAAATTGCCATTCCTGTAGTAGGGAGCACTGCCTGCTGAGGTGCTGAGAAGCCCAGCAGCCCCTCAGCAGAGACAGAGACTCTAATTGGCAGAGGAGGGTCTTCCCCTGGAGGCAGGGTGGGAATGGGGAAGGCCTTATTGGAAATCCTGGGAGGTGCTTGCCTATGTCTAAAGGCCCCTCCCCCAGCCTTGCAAGGGGGACCACTGGCCCCAGGAACCAAGTGAATGTGGGGGACAACTAATGAATAACAGGGTCAGGAGTGAAGGTCACAGGTTCAAAACTAGGGTTCCAGTGGGGGAGCAGAGAACCCTGAACAGTGCCCACTGCTCCTCAAAGCTATCTAGTGAGTCAGCAGATGCTGCCTAGAGGAACTCTGCCGGGATGTGTGAGACCAGGGAAGAGTAGAAATAGGCCCCAAAGTCACAGAGCACTCCCTCGTTTAGCATCCTCCTCCTGGTGTTGAAGATGGTCACTTTGGCCAGGGCCAGGAGGAGGTTGACGAGGCGGTCTCGTGACTTGGTGGGGCTGCGGACAGGGTGTGCGAAAATGAACAGCTGTGGGGAAAAGTGCAGCCCAAACCTCAACAGGAGGCTCTGGAGGAGCCACAATAGGGGCTGTAATCTGATGCATTCAGTGTAGGCATGTGCCAGGTTTGTCCTCGTGCTCCAAAAGGGGCAGGCGTCGGAGATGGGCAGGCAGTGGACCGTTCAGCACAGGATTTTGCTGCAGCCTGACTCTGGTCTGGCCCATTGAAGGGGCTGCAGATGCGGACCCACAGGGCTGGACGTTGTTCCTCCCGCAGGTTCTCTTTTCTGGGGCAGCAAGATGTGGGTGGGCGGCCGAGTGAGCACGCGGCAGTTGGCATAGGTGGCTGCCGGACAGCTCGGCAGAGCATGGGAGGTAGCGCTGTAGCTGGAGCAAGGCCCGTTCTTTCCAACCTGGGTTGCTAATTGATGCACGCTGAGCCATGACGAAACGTGCGGATGTGGTACCTAACGGCCGCATAGCTCCAGCTAGTGCTTGGCATGATGGGACTTGTAGTCCTAGCACAAGCACCCACGGCCGCCATCTGCTGAAGTTTGTCCCTTTTCCCGCTCCATGTCTCCTCGTTTCTTTAACTTCATCGTCTCCGGACGGCCAGAACCCTCCACATTCCAACGTGGGTTCCACAGGAGGGGGGTCCTTCCGCTCAAGGCTGCCAGACGCTGCCTGACAAAAATATTTTTCTTCAAGGGGCCGTTTCTGCTAATAAAACAAAAAACCAGAAATTAAAAAAAAAATCACCCCTCACACTGAAAGAGAAACGGAGAGTAGCGGAGACGTTAAAAGAACACAAGGTGGTGATGTGAATTAGGCACCGCGCAGGGCAGCTCCCGGTGCCGGGTGAGAGGTCAGGCCGGGGGCCTGCTCCCCTCCTCTCCCCTCCCCCCCCCTCCCGCTCTGACATGCCAACCCGGCAGTCGGCTTGGTAGCTGCTTGCGCAGAGTGCGTCGGGGGAGCCCGGTGGGGCAAGGGAGGGGGCAGGCCTGGAGGAGGGGGCGGGGAGCTGACAGGGGTGACCCCCGGCCTGGGCAGGAGCGGTAGCGGAGGGCGTGGCTGAGGAGCCCGGGGCCCGGGGTTGCCGCTGAGCGGGGTGGGGTGAGGTGGCCTCGCCCCGGGCCCGGGGCTGTAGCCGGGGCAGGGGCTGGCGCGCTGGTGACTGACTCCGCTTTGCTGTGCAGGTGCCAGCTTTCTCCCTCGCAAGGAAACAGGCCGGTGGGTGCCCGGGCAAAGGATGGAGTTCGAGCTCATGGAGAGCGACATCCTGGAGGCGCTGGAGGATCTAGGGTAGGTGTCCTTCCCCGGCCTTCCGCGGGATACACGTGTGGGACCGGCTACCCCCTCCCGGCTCGCCCAACCAGCGCTTCGCTCGGGGCGGGGGCAGGTGGACCCGTATCTGGTGGGTGACTTGGCAATTCCCGTGACGGGGATCGAGGCTGAAAACTCCTTGTGCTCGTGTTTCCATGTTAGCTCCGGGTGGCCAATGTGACACTCGCCTATTGTTCCCTCTTCCATAGGCACACGTGAGGGGCTCCTCTAGTGGCAGAGGGAGAGGTGGGGTTTAGGGATTCAACTTCTTCAACGGAAAATCTTTGTTCTAGAAGAAACCCGACTTTGCAGGTTTTGAAATCTTTCTTACAGCAGAAAAATCCTCTCGCAGAAGTACAGCATGTCTGTTGTGTTCTCAGACTTAGTTTCCAGGGCTATTGTGTTGTGTCTGTTGATGGTTTCAGAGTAGCAGCCGTGTTAATCTGTATCCGCAAAAAGAAAAGGAGTACTTGTGGCACCTTAGAGACTAACAAATTTATTTATGCCACAAGTCTTCCTTTTCTTTTTGTCTGTTGATGGTACTTATTTGGATTCTGTGAGTGCAGTATCTGAGAGATGGTCTACACTGGGAACTTACATTGTAATCGGTACATCTCTCAGAGGTAATGAAAAATCTAAGCATGTGAGAGACATAGCTATACTGACCTAACCCCTGATGTCAAATTCTTCCATCAATCTAGCTACCGTGTCTAGGCCAGCTGGATTGCCTACACCAGTGGCCCCAACCTTTCTGTGGGAATAGCACATTCCTATTCCTAGAAGACTGTGGTGAGCACCGGGCACCCCGCCACCGAAATGCTGCTGAGAAGCCGCAGCGAAAAGAAGTGTTGCCACCAAAGTGCCGCCGAGAAACGGCAGTGCTTCTCAGCGGCATTTCAGCAGGCGGTTCTCTGGCGGCTGCACTCAGCAGCGGCATTTCAGTGGCGCGGTGTCATGCGGGCGCACACAACTGCCCCAAAGGGAACCATTGCGCCTGCGGGCACTGCATTGGGGACCCCTGGCCTACACAGATGGGAGAACCCCTCCCGTCTGCGTAGGTAGTGTCGACACTGAAATATTAGTAGGAGCAGCCGCAGTGTTTTGAGTCATCACTTATCCTTGCAGCATCATTGTGTGGTGAGGGAGTACTATTATACCCATTTTACAGATGAGGGAACTAGGCACAGAGAGACTGAGATCCAAGGTCATACAGGAAGTTTATGGCAGAGCAGGGAATTGAACATTGGGTTTTCAAGTCCCAGGCTAGCACCCTGACCAATGGAGAATCTTTCCTTTCTAGTTGAATGTTTAACGAAGGATGCCTTACTACAAAGTGTTCATTAGGCACTGAAGTCAAACAGATGTTGTTAAAAACGAATAAACCAAACAGCTTTAATATGTTAAAAGTCTCTGATTAAAATTCCCTTCTGCTTTAAGTTACTCAGCTTTAATTCCCTTGTTTCTTGTGATGTCCTCACTTCATTAGTTCTTTGATCAACATATGCTTTCATGCTAACCGGGGCGGGAGAACCAGGAGTAAAACCTTCCCTTCAGAGAAGGGAGGAAAACAAATATGTAGGCTCTGTACATTATGAAGAAGAATAAAAGGACACAAGCCCATTTTTCCTTTTTCAGGTCATCTTTATAGCACTCTGGGCCAAATTCTTTATTCAGGGTGTACATTGATTTAACTTTCAATGTCAATAGGAGATTACACAAATGTAATGGAGGGCTGAATTTCGCCCAGTGTGGCTTTGTTGATCCATCTGGACTAAACAAAAATGCTGTCAAACTGTGGATTACAAGAGGCTGCAGCAGAAAAAATACATCAACCAGAGCAGGGACATTACTGGAGGGAAGAGGAGCAGAAGTATGTGTATTATGGAACATGGGGAGGCACAGATTGAAGTTTCAGTCAGCAATCCATAGATTGGATTGCTAGCTAAAGAGCTGAAGAAGTGGAGCCAGGTTATGAGAGAGATGTTAGCTGGGACGGCATTTCTAGGGAAGGGGGAATTGCTAGGAGAATCAGAGAGTGGGCCTTTCTCTTGACAAACTATTTAGGCTCTAATCCTGCAAAGATTACTTGTGTGTGTAACTTTACACCCTGTGAGTAACAACCCAAATCTTTGCAGGATAAGAGCCCTCGTATGCTGGTTGAGACATCTGTCATCTTTGACATCTATCAAGAGTTGACTGCACCAATTGTCAAAGTGGACTCAGTCATTTGAAGTTTTACTTCTTCAAGGTATCAGGGTAACTTCAATTGTTTTTGAGGTTTCTTTGATCCCTTTTCAGATGGGTATATTACATCAAAACAATCTAGCACCTTTTATATTTACTAGAGTACAAGCTGTAATTTGTGCCATTACCGTGCTGGGGGAAATTGTTAGGTTTTCTGGACAAAAAAACCAAAAACCTCCGATCTTCTAAAACCAGTAAATAACTAAAATGTGTTATATTTAGAGTTGAATAAGATTCAGCTTTGACATAGTGCGTACAACTCTCATTATAAAATCGTGCCTACTTATGCCAGGCCTGAATTTGTCCCATAGGTCTCCATACAGAGACAACTTTTCACCTCTTTAATGTCCATATTAAAGTTTTTATTCAACAGAAAATTATTCCTCCTTCACTACTTATATAACATCTTTATCCAGTGTTTCTAATTTGCATTGTCTGGCAACCCAGTAAAAATATGAAAACAAATGACATTTGGGCAATTAAAAAAAAAGGCAATAGAACAGTCAGGCACTAGTTACTCAACATATTATGAAGCAATAATTCCAGAGAGGTACTTTAGAATTGCAGAAAGAATAGATCAATAAACTAATATCTATGATAGAAGTTGCACTCCATATTTCGGTAGCATTGCTCCGAATGAAAACATTTTGACTCCTGTCACATTTGTTTTACTCAAACATTTTTAATGTCCTGTTTCCCCATAGTTAAATTCATGAATTTTTATGACATTTCCCTGTATCTTCAACACTTAAGATATAATGGTGATATTCCTTACATGTGCACATAGATGTTAAAAAAAAAAAAAAAAAATCTATAGCGGAATTCAGTCATAATATAGATGCTTAATAAGTTGTGCTTTTAATTTTACTTGCCAGTTACAAAGGTCCATTGTTAGAAGATGAAGCGCTGACTCAAGCAGTCTCTGGTGGAGCCAGTTCCCCTGAATTTACCAAACTCTCTGCTTGGCTGGTATCTGAGTTAAAGCTATACTGTAAATTAGAAGAAAATGTGCAAGCTACTAACAGTAAGTAACCACAGCCCTGAGAACAAAATTGTGCAGTTAATACCCTTTTATAGATGTGTGTTCCATAGATTTGGTCTGACAGTTGTTAAATCAATTGTACCACAGAGTACTGTGCGCATCCTATCAGTTTTTGGATGATTTCCACCTCATTTTTCAAGCTGACCCAGTGTGCATCCAACAGAAGCTGAATTCATTGTTGGGATGAACTTTCTACTGAAGTTATTTTTTCCTTTAACTGATTTTCACAGAGAGGAGTGTGTTCAGTTCTCGAATACCTTCTTATTTTTGGAGGAAAAAGTTTTATTTATCAAAATTTCAAAATAACTTTTTTACAACTTTTTGAGGATCTGATGTATTAAATTATATTTAAAATTCCAGAGGGGATGCTCTAATAACTAGAGATTTGCCTCAATTGTCTATTTACTCTTGATTATCTTAAAGGGAAGACAAACAGTGAATTATGAAATGCTTTGTGGGGGAGGACTTGGAAATCTAAAATTTTTCATAATTTTTTTAACTTTAATGGGGAAAAACTAAATAAAACTTTCAAGAAAATGTTTAAACAATTTTATTGAGTTTTTAATGAGCTCTAATTCTGGCATTCTTCAGACTTATACTTTATGTATCAGAATCCATATTTTATCTTAAACAGGTATTCAACATAATTCTGAATATTTGTGGAATTGTATACACTTTTTAACCTATTTTTGTTACAATACCTAATCCTAATATTTTTCTTTAATTTTTCAGTTACAGACTTTTCTGTATTTTTCCATTTGTTTACTTTGTGCATTAATTTTCCCTGGTACAATTGGTTTCCCCTTTGGTTAATGAAAGCATTTAACACTTCAACACAAGAGACTTTTTGTGTGTGTGTGTGGAAATATAAAACCACACAGATTGGCAAATGGACTCTTAATGTAAAAAGAGAATTTTAACTTGTAATCTACTCAATGTCCCTATATATCTTTTTGTTTCTCAGCGTCCTGTCTCTTTCCGTTCTTTTTCCCACTGTTCCTTTTTTCAATATTTTCCATCTCTTCTTCCTCTCTTTAGTGTGCTCTTTCCAATAATCCTTTTCTCCCCATATTTTATTCATTTTAGTGAGAATACATTACTAGTAGAGGCAGTAAAAGATCTTGCATGTTATAAGGTTCCCTCTTCAGGGGCTGAATCAAAATAGAACTAAACTGGATCTTCGTGCCTGTTCCTAAATTCTCAGGAACTTGGGCAATAGATATATATCAAGGGTTTATATATTTATAGTGCTAGTAAGTGGTATCCTAATTTTGTCTGATTTGGTCTTATAATATTTTCGAGTTGATGTCTCTTTTTTAAATGCCCTAATTTTAAACTTTTTTTTTCTATTCACATTTTGTACTTCACTCAGCTTGGATGATGAAAAGCTATCTTAGTTTCACTCTAGTTCTTGGGCTCTAGGACAAGAAAACACATCTTTTGTCAATCTAAATGTTGCACCTAAGCTACTTGACTTTCCCTCCTACTAAGAAAAAGCAAGTAGGTGAGGGTCATAAATGTAAACTTAAAAGGGGTAGGTTTGTGATACTCTTGACCTTTCTTACCCAGCAGTTCCTAATTATTTACTAAGAGTACTTCAGTCAAAATTGTCTAAATCTAAGATGCCTATCGCTCTGATATTTAAGTGACACTAAGATTCCACACGGATTCCAGATTGGTATCTGTGATATCATTAGTTCCAACTTCTGTACTTTATATGGCTACTAAGTGAAGAGTTCCTAGACTGGGGGAGAGAGCAAATGGAAGCATAAGTCTGCAATCACTGAGGAACTACTTGTCCTCAGATCAGTCATGCTGAGTCCCAAGCTTTGAAAACCCAGAGGACTTCGTGGCTTTCACCCACAGCAATATTTTCATTTTGATACTCCTTTAGCATGAATAACTTTCTGCTGTAGCCACAATTTTTTTTTTTACCAAATCACCCTGGTCTCCAAAGTTCTGTAGTTCTTAATTAATTTATGATCACAAAATCAGGAAACTAAATATTTGAACTGATTAAACAAGTTGCTTTTTTTTAAAGGTCCAAATGAGGCAGAAGAGTTCCAACTTGAAGTGAGTGGGCTTCTGGGGGAAATGAACTGTCCATATGCATCACTAACATCAGGAGATGTGACAAAACGCCTTCTCAATCAGAAGAACTGCCTCCTGCTGCTCAGTAAGTTAAAGGGAACATTTTCGTAGAGGCCTGCTAATGCAAAGATTTCCGCTCCTGTTCCTTTTTATGATTCTGAAACAGAATAGTGGTGGTATTGTGTTGTTTGTTTCCCATAAGGAGTGAATAATTTTTCAGTAATTCTTAAGTAGGCCAAAATCCAAACAAAAGAATTGAAGGAGTCACATTACACTGCCACGTTTTCAAAAAATTTACCAGTCAGTATCCAGTAGAAAAGATTTGAGGGTGGGAGAGCACCTGTGAAGACCAGAGGCAATGACCTGGTGAAAAGCCTATTGCATTCCTCTCTACAAAGGTACTGGGAAGAGGGAAGCATGTTGAGATTCCAGTCAGGGTAAAGACCTTGGACTTTGCTCAGAGGGTTCACTTTTTGTATCTCACTCTGACTGGTAGATCTGTCATTAGTTTGAATCTTCTATCATGGCCTTCTACCTGACTCTTGGGATGTGGTGGATGGTTAAGAACTTTCCCTCTTCCACACCCCTAAAACCGATCTGAAAGCCTGACTTTTGGGGAGAGAAGGAGCCTCAGTTTTTCTGTGTCAGCCTCCTCCATAAATAGCTCCTGTATCTCTTTTTGCTGTTTGGTGTTTGAAAGCAGCATAGTAAAGTGACATTCTTGTTGACATAGAATTCCCATTGTATTTTGGAACAGAAGAACTCTAAATTACTGTTGAGATTTCTAGGTGAAATTAAAGAGAAAATGTACCATTAAATACATCACATTTTAATTCAAACTTTAAAAATTATGGGAATCACAAGCTAAGGTTACATAATCAAATCTGACATTAAACATAATGCTGAATTCTTGTACATAAGCAGACACTTCACAAGATTTTGTTCATTTGTGAGTTTTTTTGGGAGGATGGGGTGAGGTGGTAAATCCCTGGTTTGCCATCTTCCTGCTGTCTTCATGTGAAAAGCTTTGCAGAGTTCTCTATAGTCCGATTCAGCATCAGTTCCTGCTTTCTTTATATAGTGTCTCCATTGCCCCCAAGAATAGCTGCGATTGTTTTAACTGTTTTCCAGCCAGCCTAGCACCCCAGTTTCTTGGATGATCTCCAATCCTGGTTCCCCTGTGAGTCTTTCATTTATACCTCTAGCCGTCCCACTTTTTGACCCAAGACCTTAAGGAGTCCTATCAACCTGGCTGTAAATCCATGGGCTAGCCCCTTCTTGCTTTTTTCCCCATGTTCCCGATCAATATTACTCACTCTGGAAAGGCCTTGCAGGGGAAGAGCCATGCTCTGTTAGGCAGTATAATAAAATCTACTGGAGTGGGGCTTCTCGGCAGGACTGCCAGTTGCCACAGGTGCCTCAACCTTAGAGTTTCCCCTTCTCAGTGATCCCCTCAGGACCACATGCTCCTACCCAGTGATTGTTACAAATATGAGCTTTCTTTGGATTGAAAAATTACATTCTGAAATCTTTCTAAAATGCTCTGTTTGTGCCTTTATCATTTGTAAGTACTTTAATTCTCAGTAATTTTAAAATTAGATGTATCTTACTCTGAAATCTAATTTTCTTACCCCAGCATACCTCATCTCAGAACTGGAAGCTGCCAGAATGCTATGTGTGAACACCCCTCCAAAAAAAGCACAAGAAGGAGGTGGTAGTGAGGTCTTTCAGGAGCTAAAAGGCATTTGTATTGCATTAGGCATGTCCAAGCCTCCAGCCAACATAACTATGTTCCAGTTCTTCAGTGGAATCGAAAAAAAAGTAAGATCCAAAGGAACAAAAGTACAATATTAGAGTATTATTGCTTTCATTTAAATGAGCTCCATTGCCTCTTTTGAAACTTTTCTACCATTGGGGGATTAATGTGGTTTACAGAATGTGCTATGAATCACAAAGAAATTGCAGATATTAAAAGTGAACTTAAGGGCTTCTTCGTTGTTAAGACCTGAGGTCAGGGTTCTGTGTATCTTGCTCAAAGGCTGTGGCTATCTCATTACCATGAAGGGTTCCATATTCCTTATGCAGCTGTAGGTCTCTGAGTCATTACCTGCTGCTGAGGATTCTCAGAACCACTGAACTTAGGTCTTGGCAGGTAAGTCAAGGAGAAACTTGTTTCTAATTACTACTTAGATATTTAAACAACTTTTTAAAGGGATCTGTCATCTTGAAATCTAGTCAGTTTAAAATTTATATCAAGTGAACACCTACCCTAGAGTCCCCATGTCATTTTGTGTGACTTTGATTACATTTTCTATTTTCTTTTTTTTTTAAATAAGGAATGTTCTTACTATCTGGGGGAAACAGTGAAACTGAATGTGTGGTCGAATGCACAAATTAAACTGCAGAAAAAAAGGAAAATATTTTTTCTTTGTTATAAAAATACATTTTTGTTTAAAAAAACCTTTAACTTTCTTATATTATCTGTCCCTTAAAGTTTACATAATTACTAAGGTCCCCAAACCCCCTTTTAGAAATCTTTTGTTAATCTTTTAGGAATTTCTACTTCAGCTGAGTCAAAGTTGCTAGAAATGACTCATTTGGAAGTCTTTAAAGAGAATTTGGCTTTCCAAATTGCCCTCATTTAGGAGGGGAAAGATAATGTGGACTCAGGAGATCACAGGTTTGTTCCTTGCTTTGTCATGGATTTGAGACTTCAGGAAAGTCAGTTTAAGATCTCTGTGCCTCCATTTTCCCATCTGTAAAATGGAGAAAATGCTTTATCTCACATGGATGAACTCATTAACATGGCAAAGTTTTTCTGATGAAAGGTGCTCTATAGATAATTCTTTGTATTTATATCAAAAGATTCTGATCATACAATGTAAAAATGACATAGTAGAGTTCATACTTTTTCAAAATTTCATAATTAACTTCCCTATCACTTTTTTGCTTGGTTCACAATAACAGGCAATGCTAAGTCTATTAAGCTTAAAGGGATACTGTTAAGTCAGTTTAGGCCCCAAAGTCATCTTGTAGTGAAAACAGACTAAAAGGCTAATGAGATGTTTCAGTGAATTTTTAAAAAACGTTAAGCAGAAACTTATTTTTCAGGGAATTTGCAGTGTTTGCAATCCAAACTTTGGAATATCTTGGTAGTAGTTAGAAACCAAAATGTGAAGCTGATTAGACACTGACTATAAACAAAATTGAAACGTAATGGTCGACTTTCATTGACACAATCTGAATGAAAGTCAAAAACTACAATATCATAAGTAGTGAAAAGTTTAGATTTGAATATACAGTGATGATAGCTGTATTTTCTTCTTTTGTGCATTCCAAAGTTTCTGCCAGCTGCAGTAAACTTTGATTTCCAACCTTGTTCATCTTGTTCATGCATATGGCAAATATGCAGCTTATTTAAATCAACCATTAGTTCTGCTGTTCTGTATGTATTGGGTTTTTTGAACTAGTAAGCAAAACAGATAGGAATTGGCGATGAGTGTAGTAATAAGTAGCACTTACAGTCATAAAGAATGATTATGAAATAGACAGGTACCTAGAATTATAAACTTGGAAACCTTTCAGTTGATATCCAGTTTTCCAGAAACTTCTTTGGAACAACAACATTTTGCAAATCAGAAAGACGTTTGCGTGCAATTCTGGTGGTTGTAAAGGACATGTTCTGGCAGGGACAGAGATAGGTAGGAAAAGTTTTCTAAATTTTAAGAGAGGACCAGGCATGCATTTACCAGTATGTTGAAAAGGTGAAAACAACTTTCTTCAAATGGGTTGTGCTTCATGAAATGTACAAATTACCATCTGGTAGGAAACCATAAGCAAAGAGTTTGGGCAAAGCATCGCTTCTTTTTATGACTGTGGCTTTATCTGGGGCATGACTTGCAGAGGCACTGTTCATCTACAGTTCCCATTGATTTCAGTGGGAGCTGCAGGTATCCAGCACCTCTGGGAAACCAGGCCTTACATTTTGTAGGCCGCTGAAGAGAGTATTTGCATAAATTCAGAAATATGACTTGCAACAGTGGAAAGAAGCAGTATCTTTGTGACTCATTGACCCACTTTTCCTCCAGTCCAAGTGTTTTATCCCATTTCTATACCTGCGTTCTTAGTAGTTTTAAGATGGGAAAGATGGAATAGTAGCTACACACAAATCATTTGATCAGCATATAATTTAAATGATCATATTGAAGAATGTATTTTTTATTACAAGAGGGGCCCGTTTTAGATCCTCCTTCCATGAAGTCTTCATATAAAATATTCTGGAATTGAGAATGCTATGAAGTAATTATATATAGGATAGTTTCTGTGTTTAAAGGGAAATAGACCTCATCAAACGTTTGATTTTCCATTTTAATCACAGATGTTTCCTATCTCTGAGGTCATAATGGAGTCTGTTGCTCTTTGTATGTATTTTCTCTCCCTTATATCTAAGATTATTATATTACTTGTAACAATAAGAGTTAAGAATTTTCAGACACAAATGTGATTGGCTCTTTATACAGCACAATGTATTTTGGACAGTCCTGTATCAAAACAAAGGGCCCCCCTGTGCTTCCTATATAATACCCAGTCCCTAAATCTGATTTTTGAAAAGCCGTGTTTATGGCCACGGTAGCATGTTCACAATATATGTTATTACAGCTAAAAGAAACCTTAGCAAAGGTTCCGCCTGGCCATGTTGGAAAACCTTTACTGAAGAAACCATTGGGACCAGCTCATTGGGTAAGGAACCAAGTGTGTAAGAGACTTTTTGTCTCCCGTGTCTGGTAGCATTACCAAATACTTTGTGGTTTTTTTTGTTTGTTTTTTGTTTTTTAAAATCAGTTATCTTGAGTACAGACTCCTGGCAAAAGATAGACAAGAATTCCCTTTAGCCCTAAATGTCTGCGTTTTTGCCCTAGCAGGGACCATTGCTTGCCACCCTGAGAAGCCATAGCGTTTCCAGTGGTATCTTGTCTTTTTTTCCGATTATGAATCATAAAGGAACATCTTGTTGCTGCATGAGGCTGCCTTGTCTCTGCTGCATCATAGCCTCTAATCGAGATCCTTATACAGTATTTCAAACAATTATCCAAGTACTGCTTTTTATTCTTAGCGCCACATCTCGTGTCTTAAAGACACTTTAGTTTTGAGGAGCTGTGGACTTCAGACTCCCTAGCACTTGAGGGTATAAATCCTTGCATTTCTTTGAGTTTATACCTTGTTCATATTTTTCTCCTCCTTACTTGTTTGCTCTGGAAAATACTGGAGGAAGCAAACCAGCAGCTTAAAAAAAGTGAGACGTTTCATACCGTATGAACAACATTGAACACTGTGCCGATAGGAGGCTGTACTTGGGCTGCCATGAAGAAGGTAGAGCTTTCATGGCAGTCAGGGAAGTAGTGTTAGCAGCTGGGGCTTGCATTTGAGGCCCAATTCCATGACTGGAGAATGTTTAATAGGTAGATAATTGTGTGCTAAAGTCAAATCTGTGTTTAATATCTGAATCTGTTTATACCATTGTCTATCATTTATTGTTACAATTAGAAAATAATCTAGTGTGTGTGTCACTCTCATGAATCTTCATTTCAGGAAAAAATTGAAGCAATTAACCAAGCCATAGCCAATGAGTATGAAGTTCGGAGAAAACTCTTAGTGAAACGTTTGGATGTAACTGTGCAGTCGTTTGGCTGGTCAGATAGAGCTAAGGTACAAATTGCTTTCTGTAAACATGCTGAACATGCAGATCACTTATGCTTTATATAAAATATCTTTTGAAAACTGACTTTCCTTGCACTTAATGGAAAACATCCCCTGATGTAATATTTTTGGTTTATGGATTTCTGAAGAAGTTTACTACAGAATAAGTTGACTACAAAATTCTGTTTTAAAACTGATGATTATTATATGATTTAGTAACTATATATGTGCATATAACTATGTATAGAGAGCAAAAAATAAAGTTAAATGGATAAATAGAAGAATAAATATTAGGGATAAGAGGGGATTGTTAGATTTTTTCATTCACTGTCACATTAGCAATCTTACATTAGAACCAAGGAAACCAAGATTGGAATCTCTTCTTTGCATTGTTTCTGAAGAATCATGTCAGTGAATCCTGCTTCTGACCACCTCTTTACTTAGTACCAAAGTCTGTGCTGTCTGCTGAAGTGCTGACTTTTCCCCAAAATCAAGCTGCATCTGCAAGCCCAGATCCCTAGGTACATTACTGTTATGTAAGGCTGTCTTGAATGTTTCCATGCACTGCAATTTGCTCTGTCATCCTGGCTGTCAGGTAATATTTTGGTATATAATTTTGTTCTTGAATTGTAGCATGGAGTGTGATGTGATTTCAACCCCTTCTGAAGTTAATTGGATATGATCATTCTGGTTTCCAAACTAACTACCTGATCTCTCCCCTATGACAAAATTCCAAATATATTGATAGCAAAAATTGGGAACGATTATTTTAAACATGACAAGCATTATAAATCTGGCTTCTAAAATTATCACTATTGTCTAAATAATGTCCATAATGGTGCGATTAGTTAGCACTACCACATAAATTAGGTGGCCATCAACATAGGTGAGTTTCAGAGCCAGATGATGTAAAGTCTCACGTCCAATGTCTTTTGACTAAATAAGTTACTTAAAAATCAACAGCTTAAAAAATAAATTGTTCTGTATTTATCTTCTCTCTGGCTTGGGATCCTCTACCATCACACAGACGGGGCTATAGGTGTCACACAAGTGATGGAAGGCAGTGGCGATATGTCAGGTTTCATTGACAAACTTGGAAGAGCTGTTTAATACTTAGTGTTTCAACAGAAACTGAAAGCGAGCAGTGAGTTTTGGGCTGTGTTAAAAACACCTTGGGACTTGTGGCTGTGTCATGGTTTTGCAAAACCTGCCTTTTTTTCAAAAGAAGTGTCTTGCAGGGGCTCCAAGGTTTGATCAGCTGTTCAGATTTAGTTCAGGAAAAGCACAGTGTTCTTCACTGTATTTTCAGTAGAAATGTATTGAAAGAGCTGTTATGAACACAACAAGGGAGGACTAAGGACAATGTCTGGGCTGGGGAAATAGCTTGAACTGTGTGAGATTGCAATTAAACTGTGTAGGGAAAACTATATGTGCACAGTATTTAAGCACTGGCAATATGTTATATTTAAAATTTTATTTTCCTAGCAACTTTCAAAGATACGGTATTCATTTTAAAATATGAACTTTTAAAAACTTCTTTTTATAATTTCATTAAGAATCAAAGAATGCAGTAGTGGTAACTAATTGCTTAATTGTACAGATAAAAACAGTAAATAGATTTCACATTTGATGACAAATGACCTTGTTTTCTTCGCTGACTTGTATTATGTCTTATGTATTAGAGATTTTTAAGGTTAAAGAAATAATTAGTGCAAGAATACTAAAATATTATGGCTGCTCTGTATATTGTATGTGTATTCACCTCAAGGTTGGCTTCATATAAGATCACAAGTGTTTGGATTGTAGGTCAAAAATGGAAAAACGTACTGTACTTCTGTTCTTTTTCCCATGCTATTCTGTTCTTTCTGTCTTTGCTTAGTGTCAGGTAATAAAGTAAGGGTGTCATTCAGTTTTGCTATCTTTATGGTAAACATTTTACCTTTAGTTGCTAATGTAAAAGTGTAAAGTTGTTTGGTTTTCAAAAAGAATATTTTACGGTGTTTTGTTTGTCCCTGAGTAACCACTTTGATCTACCCACTACAGCTCTTATCATTCCTGTTTCCTGCCTTGAAGGGGAGCTATAGATGGGAAAACTAAAATTTGTTAAGTCACCCTGAAGATGTTAAAATATCAGGAGTTCAGCTGGGAGAACAGATTCTCCCATCCACCTGCCCTCACCCAGTGTTGTCCGCCCCAGACAATCCACTGTTCAGTTACACTAAATATTCAGTTACATCTCTTTATTCCTTTGCTCCACACCTTTGTTATTCCCTCACTGTCCTTTATCCCCAGTTGCATCTCTGATCCTATTCAATTTGGGCTCAATCTTGATGATATGCTAGTCAAAGCTAGATGCAGCTAACTTGTGTTGTATCGAGCATGTTACTTGGGGCGGGGGACAGGGGACCTTGCCATAGGTACATTTGGGCAGGAGGTCAAGAGAGCAAGCTGTTAATGACAGAAGGCAATTGGGGAGGATGCAAATGGGAAAGTTAATAAGCTGGTATTTTCTCCCGACTGAACTTCTGACTTCACACTGCTCAGAGTGACTTACGTTTATTTGCCTGTAATATCTCTTCTTGAAGTAGTTTTTTAACTTTCATTACCTTGGTCAATTGTAGCTCCCCTCAAACACAGGAAACAGGAACCGCTGATGGCAGCGGAAGCAGCATGTGAGCAAGAGTGGCTTCTTAGGAAAAAAACGAGGTAAAATATTCCTCTTTTAACTAAACGTTTAAAAAAAGAAAGTTACAGCCTTGAAAATTGGCATTGTAACTCTGCAAAATGTCCATGTAAACTTACCAGCCCATGCACATCTACTTACCTGTGGACTATCATAATTGATAAAAACATTAATATTTTACTAGCCTATCAAACAATTTACTCACACCAGGCAAGGAGAAATGTGAAAGGTTGTATCATATGTAGTAACCACCCACCCTTTCAAATGGCACGCTGACACACTATTTTATGTACGATGTAAGGAAACTGGACAGTTGTGAATTTCAGTAGATTACTTGAGGACGGTGCCCAGATGGTTTTTTGACCATTCAAAGGACCCATCATCAACACATTGGTTTACTGGCTCTTTCATTCCCGCCCTCTTTGTAATATACAGAGTTTGTTACCGAGGGGAATTATATCTAGCAGTGAACAGGAAATAGGATTATAGCAGCAGTTGGGAAGAGTTAAATAGGTTCCTATTATTTAATATAACAGGTGACAGATTTAAGAAGTTAGCGTATGCAAAGCAGTAAATAGCTTTAGCTAATTAAATAACAGTTAAAACTGTGAGGTGTTAAACACAATAGCCACATATTACCTCAGTGTAATGAAATCTGATTATGGTTCAACAAACCATCCCTAAAATAAATGATCCCTTTCCTTTTTATGACCTTCTACGCATTGGTATTATGTAATTAGGTGCTTTACAGACAAATGGGACATCATCTCTGCTTCAGAGAACTTACTGTGTAGGGAAGTTTATGGCTAGCATAAAACTGATTTGAGGGATGTTTTTTTTAAACATCGACTGTTTAGGAATTGTGCGTGTGCAAAAGGAAAAGGAGATGTATACAATCCGAATCAGTAACTTTAATTGGCATTGTGAAGGTATTGATTAGCTGGAATTCTTTTTCTAACATAGATAACTGATAATACTGACTGCCTACTCAAGACAAATACATAAATGCAGAATAACAAAATATCTTTCTCTCTCAACAATTTTCAGCTGTAAGAAGCAAATGTGTGCAAAGTAACATTTTGGCAATCAGGTTAGAATGATCATTTTTGTGTGACTAGAGTGAAAAAATAATTTGGCTCACGCAGTCCTTATTACAGTAATCCTTAAATTCAAATAGTGATTCTTAGCCATTTTGATATTCCTCTTGTATTTTAATAACACAAATATATTTTTATCTAGTTCATTTATTGATCTGGATCTTTTGGTTAGACACGGTCACATACTGATGCCTTTAGCTAATTGAATCATTTGTTTTTCTTTCCTCCAACAGAGTCAAACAGAGAAACTGGCTAAAGTCTACCAACCCAAACGTGCCCTTTTAACTACCAAGTGCACTATTTCCATTGCTCACCTCTTGGCAGCTCGGCAAGATTTGTCAAAGATTATGAGGACAAGCAGTGGGTCTATCCGAGAAAAGACTGTGTGCGCCATTAATAAGGTATGTCTTCAGTGACTGCTGTGAGATGGCAAATGTAACTTCGTACTAGGCTGTGAACATTAAGTCATTTCATTTTAAAATATTAAAAAAAATTTTTGTCCCAATGAGAGAGTGAGTGTTTTAAACACAATAACATTCTGTATTTTTCATCAAAGTCAATGTAAACTGGAAAATACGTGATGAGAAACTTATCTTCTTGCTGCTGATCCTTATGCACCAAAGCAAAGTGCGTAGTGTACTTTGAATTAGTTTGTAATTTTAGGAATTGTAACTTCTAATATTTAGGGTCAAATTCTGACACACTCGCAGTGAATAATATCATACTCCCCAAGCACCCCCTTTGCTTTCAGTGTGACTCATCCTGGTGTGTTATCCTATTCTGTGTGAGTAAGGGGTTCATAATATCTCCCTTAAGATCCATGTTACAGTTACACTTCATAGTCAACCCACACAGGGAGTGAGGAAGCTACTTGTATATTTGTGGTGTTATCATTTCACTATCAGGTGCTGCTATTGCTCTGATGTCATTAACATCACATCTAGAATAAAGAATGCAATCATTTAATTAAATGGATTTTAATTAGACGGGGTATAAATCTGTTTGCAAAATCAGTGTTTTGCTATTTAGATTCTCGTATGAGTTCTGATTAGATTACACTTATATAGTCAAGGTGCATATTTTTGTAAGAGCAAGTGTTGCCGTGGAAAGAATATTGCATAAATTAAGGAATTACACACATGCTCCTCCAAATCCCGTTATTCCCCTGAGAATTCAGGCTAATCAGACTGACTTGTACCCTGAACTTGAGTCTTATTAGCATTACACTATAGTGTATCTGTTCTTCAAAAGTTAACATGAAACGTCACCCACAAAGAATTAAAGAAAGTTTCCGTATTTCAGTAGCACTCAGTGACTGCAGTCAGGATTGGGTTTTGTTGTACTGAACTCTGTACAAACATAAAAACGGTCCCTACCCCAAAAAACTTGCATCTTGTGCCTATTTAGGCGTCAGCAAGGAGGTACAGAAGCCAAAAGGAAAGAAATGGGCCGACAAGGATGATAGTAATAGGAACACAAGGTTGCATATACTATTCACTAGGAACATAAGATTTGCCATACTGGATCAGACTGGTGATGGCATGATATTAGAACTCCTTAAACAATCTTTTTCTTACCTTTACAGGTATTAATGGGCAGAGTACCTGATAGAGGGGGCAGACCAAATGAAATTGAGCCTCCACCTCCTGAGATGCCACCATGGCAGAAAAGACAAGATGGTCCTCCACAGCAAAGTGGAGGCAGAGGAGGAAGAGGTGGCTATGAATCATCATATGGAGGAAGAGGTGGTTATGAACAAGGGGGTCATGACAGAGGAGGGCGAGGAGGTTATGATTCTTCATATGGAGGACGAGGAGGTCATGAACAAGGGGGTCATGAACGAGGCGGTCGAGGAGGAGGACGGGGTGGTTATGACCATGGAAACAGAGGGGGAGGAAGAGGAAACAAGCACCAAGGAGGCTGGACAGATGGCGGAGGAGGAGGCTATCAGGACAGCAACTACAGAGATAGCAACTACAGAGATGCAGGTTTTCAAACAGGTGGTTACCATGGTGGCGGTGGTGGCTACCAAGGAGGCGGCTATGGAGGCTATCAATCGTCTTCATACACAGGAAGTGGATACCAGGGTGGTGGCGGCGGCAGCGGTGGTTACCAGCAAGACAACAGATACCAAGATGGTGGGCACCATGGTGATCGAGGTGGTGGGCGTGGAGGCGGGAGAGGTGGCCGTGGAGGCCGCGGTGGCCGTGGAGGCCCAGGAGGAGGCTGGGGAGGCAGAGGTGGACAGAACTTTAATCAAGGAGGGCAGTTTGAGCAGCACTTCCAGCATGGAGGCTATCAGTATAATCAGTCTGGATTTGGACAAGGAAGACACTTTACTAGCTGAGGCTGCTAAATCTTACACTTCAGCAGAGCTCAAGTAATAGAAACCTAGTGTCAGAGGCCTGATCTATTGCTTCTTGAATTAGTAAAAGACCATATGTGGTGGCAAGGCCCTGTCTGGGTGAGAGGTCTTGCTTCAAGCAAGCTGTAGGTTCCCATACAACTCTGATTTTCTTTTTGTTGTTTGACTGAAATAAATAAATTGCCACTCTTCACTGGGATTAACCAAACCTTAAACCAACAGCTTAGCTTTTTAGATGGAATCCCTTTGATCAAATCATTTTGTTCTGAAATTATTACCCTGCTGTGATTGACTTCCATTCTGGGGGTATAGGAACTTGTAATACACACACACAACATTGAAAACTAATTAAATTATCGTTTATATGTTCTGCATTTCTCTTTTTAACTATTCTTTAGGTGTATATGCTCCAAACACAGTTTTGAGTATTGCTTTTGATTTGCTGCCCTGTCATCTTAATCAAGAAAAGGTTTCTCGCTCATGCTCTCACATACCTACTTTCAAACTGCTTTCTAGCTCTCAGGTCTCTTGTATCTATTATCTGAGCTCTACTGCAGATACCACATTCAGTAGCCTTATCTTCCACTAATTGAAAATTGTATCTCCTGCTCAACTCTGGAGATCTCGCCTGCGGCCAGAATCTGTGAAGATCATTTTAAAACCAAGCTAAGTTGTGAACCGATAGTGTATGTAGGGCTGTAGTAAAGTATAGCAATTCAAACTGACCTGCATCCATCCAAAACAAGTTGCTCCTCTTACAAACCTAATTTTTACTTGAAATCAGCTAGAAGGAACAGCAAACTGAAATTTGTTTTATGCACGAGTTAATACCACTGGCTCAGCAAATTCAGGGCAATTTGTTTTGGGGGTTGTCTTTTTTTTTTTCTTTTTTTCTTTTCTTTTCTTTTTTTTTTTTTTCTTTTTTTTTTTGAAGAAATGCACTACGGCCTGGAAAGACTAATTCCTGCCTGGAGGAAGCCCTTTTACTATTGCTGCAGAAAATGAAGCCTGGCTGAGTTTGATGTCTTGACATTTTTTTCCTTTACTGAAAGCCACATAATGCTTCTTGCTGGGATTTTGTGTACATAAACATTGTCAAGCTGTGAAAGAAAATGGCTGAAGGTGTGCTGTTGTATAAAAGGTGAGCAATAAAAGTATCTGTATGTTCTCCAGTTTGTTTGGTTTTCTTTAAATCATGGTAAGGTCTAAAAGAATCGTGCACTAGCAGGAAATCTATAGAGGTTCCTGGCCAGCTATTTTAAGCATGGGATGGGATGAATTCTGCATCTCTTGATGTTTTCAAACCAAGACTGGTAGGATGCCTTTCTGGAAGACATGCTTTAGTCAGACACAAGTCTGGACTTAATACAGGGGTAACTGGCTGAAATTCTATAGCCTGTGTTTATATGGGAGCTCACACTAGATTAACCTATGAATAAATGTGCTCATTTTATTTTACATCATTATCTATTGTTGATCATAAGTTATAGCACCTGAATGCAGCAATTCACAGCATAATAGAATATAGCTGGACAAATAGTATTAATAGTCACTCACTATACTAATCAGAAGACAGAGCCAGAAGAAATTCAAATTATTCTCTGGCCACTAGGTGTTGCTATTGATATACAAGTGAAGGTCACTTCAGAAGCACCAATAAAAATATATAGGAATCTAGGTCAATGTCCATTCTGTTCTCATTTAACCTATGGTCTATGTACAAATAGCTTGATGGAGGAAAATGCTTATTAGAGTAGATGGGAGCTTGCACAAGCCCTTTTTTGCAAGCCTAGTAATGTATTTGTCATAGTGTGAGCTTGGTGCTGTTAAATGAATTATGAACTTTCAGCTACAACTGAGCACTTTCACTTCACAAATGTACAGATGGCTTCCAGAGCCAGGCAGTTTGGAGTCTCTAGTTGATGCATTTGTTTTCTGATGGACTATAGTTCTTTGCCCATAGCAGTTTCTGCTGTCAAGTTAAATTTATTTAAAACCCTTCTTTCTCTATCCTCCTCTCCCCTCCCCCCCGATTCTCAGGAGGGTCTGGATAGCTTTGGATTAGCAAAAGGGTGTTGATCCTTTCACATCTAAGGTCACTGGTTCAGGTTTGGTTCAAGTTGGTGGTCGCTACTATTCATTGCTATCGGCACTTCATTTTATAAAATGGGTTGGTGGTCTCAACCTCCCCATTTGGAATTTGCTCCTATTTGCTAGCTGCCAAAGATGGAAGGTGCAAGCTGGGTTTGTTCACAGTAGCTTTTTTTCCTCTTATCTTTGCTGTAGCAAGAGATCACTTCCTCACCCTGCTGATGGGTTAAATAACAGGTAAGTACGTGAATAGAATACCATATTGTTAGTACTTGTCTGGTAGCCATGGAGCTCTCAAAGCAAAGAACTGTAAACAGATTAGTTCTCCCATGGCAAGGGCTGCTTATTCCTTTTTCAAGAACATGGTTTTCACTAAGAACAGATGTTTACTAACTTCTAATCTTGATAGGCCCACCTACAGTGTCATTTAGCTTCACTTTCCCACTCAGATCTTCAGCTTCATGCACTTGTGTGTTCAGGCTGGAATGGCATAGTCAGACAAATGGCACTTGTGCTGAATAATAGTATGGAAGCTTAACCTTTAACTCTCTTCATGGCTTTAATATTTCTGGTTTCTGAAACTTATTTCTGTCAAATAGATGGTGAGGAGAGTCATGTTGGTAGCGTGTGTAAAAGGGTGTGGGAATCTCTAATCCCCTCCCAGAGAGAGAGGTGTGTGAGTGAGAGACTTGGCTGTTCCTTCACAGGGCAGCCTGGGCTGGAAAGAGAAGATACAGAATTTCCCACACTATTCCTCATCAAGCAGTAGGAGGGCAGAGAGAAGAACAGAGGATCTGGAGGGAGAGCTGTGCCAAGGGAGTAACAGGGCTCTGGCTAAGGGAGGGCAGGCAGCAGAAATTGTGTGTGATGGGGAGGAATCAGAATTAAATGGTGCTTAGAGGACAAGAGGGAGTGGGGGAAGGAAACCTTCCACTCCCTCTGACCTAAAGTGGACTCTTACCTAACTCCTCCTCCTCCTCCTCCTCATACCAGCCCAGTTGTTTTCCTCTCCCACTTTACAGAATGAAGGATTGATAGGGGATGGAAGAAGAGTGCCCTCTTGTGGTGGGGGTGGAGCCAAGAATCCTAGCAACACTCATCCAATTCTTATGGATGTAAGTGGGAGTACATGCTGAAGGTGTAGCTTCCCTAGGTGTGGGTGAGGCCCCCCAATCATAGGGGGAATAGTGGGAGCAGAATTGGTATATGGGACCCACTGAAGGGTAGGAGCTAATATCTACTTTGTCATTTGGTCCCCTACCTGCCCCAGGTAAAGAGCTGGAAGCCTGGATGCCTTTAGCAAGTACTCTGTTTCCCATGGATGTAGATTCTAAATCTAGTAGCTGCTTGTAGTCAGAAGTTGTTGGCAGGACTGCATGTTACATATTGGCTGTAAAAGACTGCCATGTTTCACTGGTTTAGATTTTGATTACTATCTGTGTTATTTAATTGCACTTTCAAGGGGCAAGAGTGTTTGAAGTAGTCCAGGTCTCAAAGTAATGCTGCCTGTGCCTTCCACCTTATTTACCATTGCTTGTAGATGCTGATAGTCAAGACAGTATAAACTAAACATCAGGGTTTACTTTTCGAACAGGAAGAAAAACACTTTCCTTCTAACACTTGCTATGTTTTTCCTTAATGCTCTGTTATATCCTCTGTCATATTGCAGCTCCTTGGTTTTTCAGGAAAGCAAATATGTTGCACGCTCTAAATCAGCAGTTTTCAAACTTTTTTGAGCTGAGCTGTTTCTCCCTCCCACCCCCACTCCCCAACCTAGACAAAAATAGACACAATACCTGTCCCTCCCCCTTACCTAGGGAGGTGGTGGAATCTCCTTCCTTAGGGCTTTGTCAAGCCTGACCTTGGCTGGGATGATTTAGTTGGGGATTGGTCCTGCTTTGAGCAGGGGGTTGGACTAGATGACCTCCTGAGGTCCCTTCCAACCCTGATAACCTGAATCATGGAATTTCAGGGTGGGGGAAGGAATGTGGGATGCTCTCTGCAGGCAGAGCCAGCATTGGGGGTGGAGGCTGCCAGGAGCAGTGGTGGATGTTGACACCAGGTGACACTAGGTGGCCTGCTGAGATGAGTCAGAGGGTCAAGGTGGTGCTCCATCCCTGAGCCTCACCATTCAGGAGTGGCCCGTGCCACTTGGTGTCGCCACGCATCCCTGCCGAACATTCCTCTGTGCCCCTCTTTGAAAACCTCCACTCTGAATAGAGAGACGCCTTGATTAATGGAAGCAAATAGGGATTGACTCATTATTGTCTGTTTTGTCTCATTAAGTCTCTCTGACTTTTCTGTCAAAATATTTTTCTGTGCTGTTTCACCTGTCCTATTCTCCTTGAGCTGGCAGAACTTGAATCAGGAACTTGCACTGCAGAGTAAGTGTATCAAACTTATATGGGGTGGAGTTTCATTGTCAGCTGGGATATACATTCTGTATTTCATACGTCCCTTGATCCATAAGCAATCTCCCACTATGTGTTAGAGGGAGGTTTGCAGAGTGATCAAGGGGAGAACACAGTCTTCGCATACGAACTAAACTTCAATTTATTTTGTTCTGTCACATTCAGGAGTACTCAGTGAGAAAGTCATTTATCTTTAGGCTCCTGATCCCTTTCTTCCTCACCCCCAGTCTTGGGCAGTTTCCTCTGTTCTTCCCTTCTGTATTTCTGTCACTACAGCAACTCCCATTTCCTGCTTCCCTAAGGGCTTTGCACCCATCCCCTTTCCAGGCCATCTGCTAGAATGACCAGCAGTGGATTGCTTAATGTTGACATTAAAGATGACATGCCAGTGCTGACACTTTAAAGCCTAATGAGCTGATTGGGAAGCAGCGCAGTTCACACCCCTCAGAGCTGTTGTAGCAGGCTGCCTACTGACTCTGCGACACCACTGTCTGTTTAGACTTGGGTCACATTTGGAAGGTTTTCTGTGCAAGTGTGAGGCTAGAAACGTAGTTATTGTTTTTTCTTTAAATGAAAACTGACAGTCTGTTGACTCTGAATATGTCTTGGTGGCTGGAGCTTTGTAATAGCCTGTAAGGATATTAAAAATACATAGTAATAGTATTCTCCAACAGACATACTCCGCTTTGTCCTTGGATTTAGGTGATGAAGGGCAGAGTTAAACAGAACCGTTGGAGAGCTGTTCAAAATGTAGATCTATCGCCTTAATCTGACAAGCATGTTAGTGTGTCTTAGGAGACAACATACCATACCAAGC
This sequence comes from Lepidochelys kempii, assembly GCF_965140285.1. NCBI lineage: Eukaryota > Metazoa > Chordata > Testudines > Cheloniidae > Lepidochelys > Lepidochelys kempii. The sequence continues at coordinate 148,533,892 of NC_136382.1, read as the reverse complement.
TTCTCCCAGGAGTAGTATACACTAGGTGATATCTTTACCTGTGTAACTATGCCTCTGCCTTGTTCATCTTTGGGATTGAATTTTGTGCTGGGGCCTTTAACTCAGGCTGTGGAGACTTACAGGGGTAGATCCTCCCTGAACCCGATGAGCTGGTCTCAGATGTTATAAGTGGTGGGGCCTGTAGGGGGATGTGAACTGCTGTGCAATTCTGAAGCTCAGGATGGTAACAGCTGTGTCTACTGTCTTCCTAGTGGCATTTTGATGTGTTGTGGGAATGGACAGGTCCTGGCTGTATTTCTTAGAAAGGGGTTTGTGTAGGGCCTAGCAACTCAGATGGCAGTTTCCTCCCTCACCCCCACTCTGCCCAATGGCTCTTGCTCATTGGGTGTGAGCAGAGGCTGGGAGTGATGTTTTCCCTGACTGAGGTGGCCAAAGGATCTTTCCCTAGAGCCCAAAAATCTTTAGCTGACTGCTGTTTGAAGTCATAGCAACCTGTTCTCTGCAGCAAGGTGGAGCAGGTGATGCTATAGGGAATGACCACACAACAAGTAGGATAGGGGTTTCATGGGGGGGAAAAAAAAGGAGAGTTAGATATGTAAGGAAGGGCTTCTCAGTATCGAGCAACCTGAGCAGGGAGTTGCCTAAACTAGCCAGGAGTAAAATACATCAGAAATATGGCCCAGATCCACAAAGGGATAGATTACGATTTATTGGGGCCCTGGGTACAAAGAACTTTTAGACATCATGCACTCTCTTGCCATGGGGCCAGGCTGCTCCTCCACTTGCCATAGGGCCAGACCAGAAGCTGCAGCAAGCTGTGGTGAGAGCTGTGGCAGCCACCCAGGGAGACGGGCTCCCCCCAGCAACCTAAGGGGACTGGAACCTTTGTAAAAGTGGGAGGGGGGCAAGGCCAAAGTGGCAGAGGAATCCATCTCCCCTTGCCCCTAAGCTACCTTCCATGATCTCACATCCCAAATCCACCCTGCTCCTCATGATGGTACCCACCCATAAGGCCGGTCCCGTGTTCACCTTAGTTCCAAACTCCATCATCTTCATAGCTTGCCATCAGGATACATGTGCCAAAATTAAAACTGCCAGGCTCAGTGTGGCCTAACTGCTAAACAGTAGGATACTACCCTCAAGATTTACCCTCCTATAGTGACCAAGATGCAGGCTCTCAATGTGTTAGGATGCATACAACAAGGCCCTAATGACAGGGTTCACATTAGAGCGCTGTGGGGGGGGGAGGTAATATCTTTTTTTGGACCAGTTTCTGCTGGTGAGTGAGACACGCTTTCAGGCGTGAAGAAGTGCTCTGCATAAGCTCAGAAGCTTGTTGCTCTCCAACAGAAGTTGTGCCAATAAAAGATAGCACCTCACCCCTGCTTGTCTCTCGCTAATATCCTGGGACCAACAGGGCTACAAGAACACTGCCTACAAAAATGGATGCTTCACATTAACAGCCCAGTGTGACCATCACACCAGGGCACTATTTTCAGGAGTCAGATGGCTAGCATAATGTTGTGGGCAGCTATGCCTCCCCAAACAGCCCGCCATGGCCTTGACCCCCAGGCAGGCTGCTCATCTTCAGGGAAGCGTGCCGGGACTTGGGGCTGGGTATGTGCCGCCCGGCCAGCACTCTGCAGCTGGGGGGAGCCATGCGCCACCTGCCTGAGGCTGGGAGAAGGCATTCCCCACCCACCCAGCACTCTGGAAGGGGGGGACATGTGCCACCCGCCCAGCACTCGGGCTGGGAGGGGGCCATGTGCTGCCCACCTGGTGCTCTGGGGGGCAGGAGGGCTTTGGGCTCTGGTGGGAGGGTCGGGACCAGTCAGAGGCTAGCCTCAGTGGAGGATTTAGAGTTAGTAGAGTCCTGTGCTTAGCTTCATTTTTGAGATTCCCACCCAGCCAAGAAAAAAAACATGCTCTCTTATTTCTTCCATCCCCTGTTTTTCATTTTTTTTTCTTCATCCTCCTCCTAAAGTAATAGGAAGTAAATGAAAATAACGTGACGTACTTTGATTGTTTTGTAGTCTAACTTTTTTCACAGCCCACTTGAAAAGTGCTCAGGGTCTCGGTGGACCACTTAATGATCTTTCCAAGTATTTGTGCCGTTTGCTAACTATTGTAAAGTGCTTTGGATTAAAGCGCTTTTTAAAAAAAACATACATAACAACCTTTTCTTGGTCCACCTGAATGGAGTTCTCAGATCCCAGTTTGAGAACTTCTGGTCTAGATGAAAGCTAAAACGTGAAAAGTGTGTAAAAATAAAAAGTGTAGATGAATGGAAAAATAAAAGTTAACTTCCTCTGAAGAAACTTATTCAATGAGAAAAAAAAAATTTATTCAGATAATTGATGATTTTGTAAAGAAAAAAAAGTGTTAAGAGGCTTTGGCAATATTGTTGAACTTGTTCCTGACTCATCGTATTTCGCAAATAATTGTTAACTCATTTCAATACAGAAAAAGAACATTCACCAGAAGCATTTGTGGCAGGAATTGTAAAAAATATTCTCAGAATGGTTTCTACATTTGGAAAGGTTGCCTACAAACCCTCACGTACAAGTCTATACAAATCAACTGGTGCTCTTGAAGCACAGACCTCTTCATTTTAGATAAAATGAATGAAATATGTCACTTCATCTTCAAAAAGATTTATGGCTATGTCCTCTCAGTAGAATTCACTTAATTTCTTACTGTAGTGACTTGTAGCATTTTTGTCCATACTTCTGTCAAAAAACACACAAAATAAATCAACAGTTTTCTTTAGGGATTCACCTCTACTCTGCAATTGCACTATTATTGTATCACATATAACATTGCCTGTCTCAACAATGATCTTCTCTTTCCCTTTTAAATTGATTTCATTGTCTCTAGTTTCATCGAAAAATAGCTTCCTGGTTTTTTTATGCTTCTCATCAGATATATCAGAGGAACCTATATTTACTGTTAATGTTAGTGCCGCTGCTTCCACCGTGCTATAGTCATTTCAAACTTCCATGACAAAAAAACTTGTAACTGAGGCTAACAATTGTGCAGCATTCAATAAATTTGTATCAACCTTTTGCAGTATTTGCTGAAATAAATGAAGTAAACAGTCCACAAAAGAGGAAAACCAGCAGCATCGTACTTTTAAAACTTTACTGCTAAGGATTTTGCTTCAGTTTTCACACGTGGTTTTTCAGAATTGAAGTGGCTATGTCTGATAAGGTTTTCTGTATACCATCATAGCTCATTTTCAAAGCCAAAACAGCATCTGCACAAGCAGACCACCTGGTGTCACATTCTTTTGACTGTCAAATGTGTTCCATTTGCCTGCTCCAAGCGTGATTGTAGCCTACTCCACCGATGTGTGGAAACTGGAAAAAAGGCACGTGTTCTGAACAAAGTAAAAAAATATGTGTAGCTCCCTCACAAGATTCGGCTTCAGCATTGCAGATTAAATTTAAGGAATGGCCAGAACATGGTATGAATAAAGCAGAGGGATTTGCATTGACCAGTCTTGCCTGTAGACCTGAATATTTTCCTGCCATATTTGCGGTGTTATCAAAGCTCTGCCCACAACAATTTTTGATGTCCAAACCTAAATTTGCAATGATTTCCAAAACAGTTGTCTCTAGACATTCAGAAGTGTGGGATTTTAAAGGGACGAAACAAATAAATCGCTCTACAACTTCCCCATTGCAAGTCACATATCTTAAAATTCATGTTAATTGGTCTACATGACTCACATCTGGTGTTGAATCGACTATTATGGAATAGTACTTGACATCCTTTACTTCATCAGTGAATTGGTTTCTGAGCTGCTCTGCTATTATAGTGATGAATTCATTGTAGGTTTGGTGCGTTAAAAAGTTGGTCTTCCCTGAGCCATAATACTGATAATTTTTCAAACATTCATTGAGAAAATTGTCAAATCCACTAAGATATTCAAGGCAGGTTAAAAAAATTACCTTTTCGATTTGACAGTGATGACTCATCATGTCCTCTTAGAGTTAGGCCCAAAGAAGAGAGCAGTTTGACCGTGGCAACAACACATCTCAGCACTTTCCTCCAATAAGAACGCTCCTTTTCAAACTGAGCCGATAACACAGAATCAATTCTTCCAGATACTTTACGTCTTTGAACGAATTTACACATAGGATTAATATGAGCTTTGGGGGTTTCATGATCAGCAGTATGTCTTGTAACGCTTCTCCAATGAGAGTGCCCGTTGACAAATGTTTGTTTTTCTTTGGTCAGGGAATAATTTGCAAACATGACAGGAGACTGCCTTGGTGGTTTCCGAAAAAAATCAACCAATTTCTCATTTCTGTCATCTCATTTTTCTTCTTCCTCAGAAAATGGGGCTCATGAAGACCTCTACATTGCTTTCATCCTCCAACCTCATACTCTTTTCTCAAATTTTCCATATTACCGACATTTTTCAGTTTATTGACTAAGAAAAATACTATCATATCCAATTAAACAGATTTTGGCAATAATACAATGGCTTTAGGGTAGGTTTCTTCCCTTACTTCAACAAAATTACCCATATTTTGTAGTTCCATTGACGCTTCAGAGTCCACTTGTTCAACTTTTGCAGTCGTCGTGGTATCCCCTCAACTCGGCAAGTGATCAGATGTTTCCTTGCCCATATTTTTTGACAAATGTCCACTATTCAATACTTCAAGCTTTTTAAAATAAGATGACAAACTGTATTTTTGCTTAGCTTCATCTTCTTGCCTCGCCTTCATTTTTTGCGTTTTTAACTGCCAGACTCATAGTGTTGCTTCATTATTGCTAAAAAACTGACCTTGATTTTAGGAAGATTAAAAGTGACTGAAAGAGCAGGGACATAGCCATGGGTGGACCGTGGACCACCGAATTAGGTTTAACACCAGTGATGCTGCAATGTTTTTAATAGTGGGGTGCTGAAAGCCAGCCCCTGTCCCTCCCAGCTGCGGGTCCAGACCTGAGCGTGGGTCGCAGGGTGGCAGCCGGGACCATAGGCACAGGAACTAGGGGTGGGGGGGCAGGGCTGCTGACAGAATTGCCAGGCCTCTGGGCAAGGTGAGGGCGGCTGGCTCTGGGTCCCCAGAAGGGTTGGGGCCTCGGGGCATGGCTGGGGGCCCAGTGCATGAGCAGAGCTACCATGGAGCTGGAGAAGGAGACGAGAGGAGACACCAAGATCTCCATGGCCACCAAGGACAGCTTCGGGAGCCCCGGTGGCCCTGTGCTGGCTGGCCAGGAGAAGCGGGCAGAGACCCATGTGAGCTGAACACCCACCTGAAGGTGCAGGGGGGAGGCACGGTTCCATCAGCAGCCACCGGAGCGCCCTGCTGCCTCCACACGCTCATCTCTGCTCGCCTCCCCTGGCTGTCCACCCCACCTGTGGGCTCTGGGCCAGTTCCGGCGGCCAGCCCCCACCCCCAGGCTGACCCCTCCACACCGTGGGCTGCACCCAGCCGCCACTCACCAGGCAGGAGAGCAGGGAGGGAGGCTCACCTGCAGCCTCAGGAGAGCAGGTGGGAGGTACGGGTGGCGGCGAGCAGCGCGAACGCGGGCCGGAGGACTCAGGAGGAGGAGAGGCAGCCATGCAGCCGGCGGCCGGAGAGAAGCGGCAGTTTCCTCTTCAAAGCACCGCTTCTCTCCAGCCGGCTGCGCGGCGGCCCCGTGCTCCTCCTGAGTCCTCTGGCCCACATTCACACCGCTCACCGCCACCCGTACCTCCCACCTGCTCACCTGAGGCTGCAGGTGAGCCTCCTTCCCTGCTCTCCTGCCCCCCACAGCTTCCACCCCTGCAGTCTCGCCTCCCTGAGCTACCAGGTCACCCGCTGTCCATCCATAATATTGTCATTACACAAGGGCAGCGGCACTATCCGCACAATGAGCTACATATAGCAGAGTGCAAGTGCCAAAAATTCACAGTACAAGTACACGGGGATCCATCCAGCAGGCTAGCAGTGTCAGACCGCGTGGTCACAATATAGTGGGGACGCACTCAATGCCTGAGTATAAGGGGTCAGCTGAACATACGGGCACCTGCAACCAGCTGTACTAACAGTAGGCTCTGCACTATTGGCCCAGTAGGAGTTGCATGTCTGGGCACTAATTCACAATCCCAGTGTAATGGGATCCAGGCACCAGGGTTTTTGTACTTCCAAAATAGTGGGACGGACTCACAGAAGTTAGAGGAGAAAAAGCCCTCTGTGATCATCCCGTCTCAGTCTATCTCCCTGCCAATGCAGGGCTGCTTCTTACAGCATGTTTTGTCCCATCTCCTTTTTAAAGAGTCCCAAGCCTTGGGGCTTGCCTACACTAATGCTTAAGTCGATGTAACAAAATCGCTCAGGGGTGTGAAAAAGCCACCTCCCCGAGCAACATAAGTTACATTAACTTAAAGCGCTGTCTACACTGTGCTATGTCAGCGGGAAACGCTCTCCCATCCACATAGTGTGTCTTCACCAGATGCGCAACATTGGCGTAGCTGCATCGATGCAGAAGCAGTGCGGTAGTGAAGACAAGCCTTTGGGGTTTTCAGCCCTTCCCCTGGGAGACTGTTCCACAGCTTAAGACAGAGATCACACTGCCAGGAAGGTTTCCCTGATAGCTTTGAGTTTCCCCCTCTTAATTTCATCCTTTTACTCGGAGTACTGGTCTGTGCAAAGCAGGGTAACAGTCTCAGGCGTCACCTTTCCAGCAATGTGAGAACTGCACGCCAGCCCCCGTCAGGGGGATCTTCACCTCCATGGTCTTGGGGAAAGGCATCTGTTGCACCAGAGGCTGGAGGGAGAAGGCTGAGATGCCCCGGACTCTGGAGATAGGACAAACAAACATGGGGAGTGGTGCAACCACTTCTTGCAGGCAGTTTAAACCGCAACAGGGAGATGTCCTGGGAAGGGAGGAGGCCCAGATGAGTGGAGGGTTCTGGTTGTGTCCCCAGGGGATGGGGATGAGGGACTGGATGTGTCCAGGAGATCCTGGTCAGTAGAGGATGTATCCCTCTGGGGCGAGGGGATTCCAGAGTGTAGAGAAGGTAGCCCCCTACAATGGGGTGATCACAGGCCCTGAAGGCAGGTGTCCCAGGGGATATTGAGCTCTGTGAAGCAGTGGAGGGTAGGCACAGGGGGAGGCAAGGCAGAGGCTACCAGAGCCCCCAGGATTGGCTCCCTGCACTCCGGCCACTGCACTCAGCACTGCAGCCAGGGCCAGCCCACAACATTTTGGCATCTGAGGCCGGGAGCTCAAATGACGTCCCCATTCTCCCTCGCTTGGGCCAAATCTTTGAAAGGTCTCAATTCTGCCTTCTTCCTGTTCTACTCCTCTCATGGTACTGCTCTGGTACCTACCCCAATAAAGGAGAACTAACAACTTAAAATGCCTTGTTCAAAAATTTTAAGTAACACTTAACTTTCAAATGCCTGAACAGCAAATGTAACTTTTCTTGTCTGCATAGTAAACACTGGCATTTTTATCTGTTTGAATAATCAAAGTGGTGCTTTCCATGCCTTCTTGGTTGCAAAGATTTGAACTGCTTCCTGAAGGTCCACAGTCTGGGCCAGCTCATGCTCTATTGAGATGGTTGCAAGGCCGACCAGCCTCTCCTGTGTCATTGTGGAGCGTAGATGTGTTTTTATTAACTTCAGCTTGGAGAAGCTGCATTCTCCATTAGCAACTGTTATAGGAAGTGTTAGAAGTATGCCCAGAGCAACAAAAGCATTTGGAAAGAGGGTGGTCATTTTATTTGTGCACACATATTCCAGAACAGCCTTTGGAGTTGATCCTGCTGAAATGTATCTTGAAAGGGCTTTCAGTTCATCACCTAAATCACTCGCATCAATATCGCACATGTCATCATGTGTCAACACTGTCTCTAGTGCCCTGCATTGCTGGTGTAGGTCTTCTTCAGGTATAGTGAGGAGTTCTGGAATATCATACAACATCCCAAATATACTGCTGTGTTCCTTGAGCTGCGTGAAATGTTCTTCAACTGACAGTATTGCACAATCTAGCACCTGGTTAAAGAATTCAACTTTGAATTGTTGTTTGGGGTCTCTTATGGGATTATCCCGTGCCTCGTAATCAAAATTTCTTCTTTGGTGACTCTTGTATTCTTGAATCGGTGGGAAAATAGCTGCAGTGTGAAGTTCCTCTGCCAACTTCTGTGCACTCTTCAGAACGTTTTGAAATCCCTCATCTGACCAGTAAGACTGTAGGTATGACTTTGCTTTGTCCAGTTGTTCTATTGCTCCAGATATATCAAGGTCAACACCTTGGAGTCTCTTGTTTACAACATTTATTTCAAACAGTATGTCACGCCACAACACTAAGCCACACAGAAATTTGAAGTTATGTATGTTTCTGGTGCTTCCATTTCCCTCTGCCACTGTTCTCCCACGAACAGTTCCTGTCATATCATTATCCTCCATAATGGCAACTATAGCATCATCTATCTTCCCAATTTGGTGTTTGATAGGCTTTATCACCTTCCCTCGACTTTCCCATTGTGTGGCACTCAGTGGTTTCAGTGTCAGAGAGCATGTTCCCAGATGTTGCTTCAAAATTTTCCATTGAAGAGTTGATGCAGAGAAAAATTACATTAAAAAATTCAGCAGCCTCACTAGAAGCTGATGCTGCATCACTGACCACCAAGTTCAATGAATGAGAACTGCATGGGACAAAAAAAGCTCGAGGTTTTAACTCTCGGATCCGTGTCTGCACTCCTCTGTTCTTTCCTCTCATGTTGGCACCATTATCGTAGGCCTGACCTCTCATGTCAGCTATCGCAATTCCCGTATCTTCCAGCTTTTTAAGAAGCACATTTGTCATACCAGCTCCTGTAGTATCATCAATGTCAATAAATTCTAGAAAATGCTCTCTGACAGTCACCATTGCATGGACATTTTCACTAGGTTCTGTTGTTATTACAAAATGCACCATTAAAGTCATTTGTTCCGTATGGCTGATGTCAGGTGTGCAGTCCAGAATAACAGAGGAATATCTTGCAGACTTCAGATCTGCCACAATCTTCTGTTTGACTTTTGTTGACAGTAACTGTATGATCTCATTTTGAATTGTTTTTCCAAGGTAGCGTGGTGTGTGTACATTTCTTGGGTGGTAACTCTTCTTAGATGCTCCTGGAGTACAGCATCAAACTCAGCTCCACAATTTTAAGGAAGTTTCCATTGTTTGGCACATACAGCTGATCTGAAGTGCCATGCAGTGCTGGGTTTTGGGTAGCAAGCATTCTCACAATGGCAATGAGCCTTTTCTGAACATTTTGCCAGTAAAGAGACTCTGATGCAATCTTCTCTTGATGCTGATCATCTGTGGTGGCCTTTAACCTTAGTCTCATCTCAAGCTCTTTCCACCTATGGAATGCTCTCTGGTGATTTGCTTCCTTCTCATGGCATGCCAGATTTCTAGCCAGATTTTTCCAGTGCTTTGTTTCTGTAGAACCCAATGTGGCTGGAACATTAGACTGGAAGAGTTTGCAACAAAAACAGTATCCAGCATTCTGGGTTTTTGAGTACATAAGCCATGGCCTCTCCACTTTGTCACCATTGGGGATTTCACGCCAGTAATGTGTGGATGGAAACTTCTATTTTCATTGTCTTTGGGGAACATGAAGTTTTTCACTTGCTGAGGCCCACGCAGTACAAGAAAGTCCCTCAGGCTACTGCTCAAGTGGGTCCACAGTCCTGGATCATCTAGACTTAAGGAACTAAACTCAGCAGCAGCTGTTTCTTGTGCCTCCACCACACTCTTCTCTGATCTACACTTTTTTTCAGTAAAAAGAAAAGGAGTACTTGTGGCACCTTAGAGACTAACAAATTTATTAGAGCATGAGCTGTAGCTCACATAAATTTGTTAGTCTCTAAGGTGCCACAAGTACTTCTTTTCTTTTTACGGATACAGACTAACACGGCTGCTACTCTGAAACTTTTTTTCAAGAATGTGCATGGTTACATCCATTTGAGATGGAGATATGGATGCTGCAGTAGCTGCCAGGTCACCTGCACTCTGACTAACTGGAAGATCAGGCATCTCCTCACCACTCACATCCTCACTGGGGCTGGAAGGCTCACCATGAACATTTGTATCTATGTATCTCAGGAGAGTTCCTTCCTGCTTAGATAGAAAAGCTTCCTTTGCTTTCTTTTTCTGAATGTTGCCCCAGAGTGGCGTTTTCTTCTTTCACTCATGACTGCTGTTCTGTGTCAGTTATATTGGCTCTCAACACTCAATTGAAGGGGACAAATAAGCAGGCTGGTAGCAAGGCCTGAGTGAGGGAAGATATCAGAGTCTTAAGGGCCTAACTGGGTCCTACTACTTCAGTTGACTGACTGTTCTCCTCAAGTGGGTTCAGGGAAGCAGCAGGAAACAGGAAGCTCCCTGAGAAGCTGGTGTTAATCAGTCCAGGCTCCTGGGGGTACTAGAGGGGTACATAAGAGGCTCCTCCTCCTCTCTCTCCCTGCAGCTCCTGCTGCTTTCTGTTATTCCCTCTCAACTTTTCTCCTGCCTGCCTGTTATGTCTCTTCTGGCCTCCTTCCTCCAGCACAGCGCTCCACCATCTCTGTGCATCTAGAGCAGAGAGAATACATATGCACCAGCAGCAGACACAATTTTCTACACTCTGGGTCCTAGTGGCGCTCCCACAGTCTGGCACTTGAGGTGGCCGCCTCAGTCCCCCTCATGGTAAGGCCAGCCCTGACTGCAGGTGCCACAACCTGTGGCCAAAAGTTGCAAAGTCCCGTGCCAGCTGCTGCAGGAAGAAGAGCCCAGAAGAGCTGCAGCCAGGACAGGCTCTAGGCACCAGCAAAGCAGGCACGTGCTTGGGGCGGCACAATTCCAGGGGTGGAATTTTATTTTATTTTATTTTTTGCACTTGAGCAGTTGTGCTCTCGGAGCTTGGGGCGGCAAATTTTTTGCTTGGGGCGGCAAAAAACCTAGAGACGGCCCTGGCTGCAGCCCCAGCACCACCTGGAGCAGAGTGAGAGAGCAGGTGCCTGGGAGCAGTCCCCCTCTAGTGGCACTGCAGGGCAAGCTGCCAGACAGCCTGAGCACTGGGGGCATGGGTAGTGGGTGAACTGGCTGTTGGGGGAGGCAAGCTCCCAGCCCCTCCCCTTCTCCCCCACAGGAGCCCAGAGCATCCCCACCACACCTGCTGGCCCCCCAGCTCCAGAGTGCCAGCACCCAGCTGCCCCGAGTCCCAGTGCAGGCCAGCCTGCCCCAGTCAGCCTGGGCCACGGAAGAGCGAGAACTGTAGGAGGGGGTCTGGGGGTGGAGCTTGGGCAGGGCCACACCAGGTTGCTTGAGAAGGCTCAGCCTCCCCTGGATTATGATACCCACTGCCCATGATTGGGGGTGCCAGAGTCAGCTGGGACGGGGGTCAGATGGGTCACAGCTTTAAATACTGCCTAAAGGGCAGAGAGAGCTGAGGTAGGCCCCCAGGGGCAGGTGCATCCCCTCCATAAGTGTAGTTTGGCTGCTATATTTGGGGTGGGGGGCAAACGTGTGCATGCTGAAGCCAATCCCCCTGGCTCACTGGGTCTCTCCCCCCACCTGGAGTGGTACCTGGGCTGCCGGTTCTGTAGGGGACAGCTTAACGGGTGAGTGGGGGTTGCTGCTGTGGCCACTCAGGCACTTCAGACACACAGTGCCTCTCCCCACCCCATCCCCTTTCCTCTCCACACTGTCCTCTGCCCCTTAACACGCCCCTGCTCCATCCTCTCCCCACTTCCCTTCCCCCCCCCGGCTGAGCAGAGCTGCTCCACGTGCTCAGAAATCAGGGGCGGGGGGCCAGTGGCACATGACCCACATGCATCCCCCATGCCTTGACCCTGTTTGGGGGGGAGGGGACAATGTCCTCCCCAAACTATGTCCATTCCCTCCCAGTCGCCCACCACTGCAACCTCCCCTTCCCCTGAGCCAGGATCCCTCTGCCCTGAGTGGGACTCACCTGCTGCTTGTGAGCCCATGCTGGACGCTGCAGCCGCACACACAGCCTGCCTGCCCGGCGGAGCAGGGGCTGGCGCTGATGAGGCAGCACTCCCTGCTCTCGCCTGCCCCTAAGGCAGGTTTCTTTTGTGAAAAAGTGAGCAGCCGTAGCCCTCCCACCTTCAAAAGCCGAGGGATCATGCCCCCCCCCCCAGTCCCGTCCCCGGTTCTGGCACCCCTGTCCGGAGAAGGGGGAAGCTCACGGGCTCGGGGCTGCTCTCAGGCACCCCAGCCCCCCACCTAGGGCAGGTGGAGGATCCAGGGTCCCCCCACACCTCCCTGGGTGGCTCTGGCCCAGTTCTGGCTTCCAGCTTGGCAGGGGGGAGAGAGGAGGAGCAGGGGGAGGGGTCATAGTTCCCGCACTCCTGGGGACCCCCAAATTAGCTGGGGCTGATGGGAAACCAGGACCCTGAGACTGACAGTCCCCTGGGGCGATGTGGAGAGGCCCATGTTCCAGGTCAGCCTGATTGACAGGGCAGGCTGGCCAATGAGGGAGTCAGGAGGCCAGAGGTCCCGTCTCTCGTGTGAGCTGGAGCTGCCTGGGCCAGAGTGGGGCTGAGCTAAGGGGAGAGCTGGAGCCTGAGCTGGGGAGCAGGGCCGCGCCAGCCAGAGGGGCAGCCCAAGGAGCTGCGCTGGAGGCAGAGCAGCAGTAGGTAGTGGAGCTAGAGCATAGATACATGCGGGGAGCAGAGCCACAGCAGCCAGCCAGACCAGAGGAGCAGCCCAGAGAGTAGCTACGTGCGGGGAGCAGCCCTGGAGGCAGAGCAGCAGCAGCGCTGAGGCAGAGTGGAGCTGGAGCAGTCTAGAGCCGGGTGCGGTGAGCAGCTGGGAAGCGTGAGGGGGACCCTGGGCAGAGGGCCCAGCACAGGGCAACACCCCAACCAAGAGGCCTTGCAGGCCAGACTGGGAGGAGGATCATAACCTCGATGGGGGAGGCTGATGCTGGGAAAAAGGGCCCTGTCACCCAGACCCTAAGGGCGTGTGGCCACTGCCAGAGCAAGTGTCTGACCCGCGGCCAGGGCCTGGGCAGGAGGCCTGGGACGTGTGAGGAACAGACTGTGAACTTCCCTTACATTCCAGAGATGGCTGGTTATGCTGTCACCATGCCACAGAGCTGGGTTACATATTTTCCTTTAGCCTTTTCCTTTTACCATTTTTTCCTTATTTTTAAAATTGGTTGCTGTTTAATAAATTGTATTTACTTGCTTGAACTATGTGCAACGGTGAGTGGGTCAGGGAAGCATCCAGAGTGGAGAGATTACCCCAGAATGGAGACACCCTATGCCCTGACCTTATAGACCATGACAAGATTGGGGGTCGAGCCCCACAGGAATCCTAGGCCCAGCCTTGTTGGGATTACAAGGACTTTGCCACACAGGACAATGGACAGGGAGTCTTCGAGGTCAGGCAGGCCTCACGGTAAAGAGAGTGGGAGTGAGGACTCAGATCCTTTTGCTAGCCAATTCCACTGGTGTAGTATATAAGCCAGGAAAGTTCCCCACAATAGCAGGAACAGACCCCCACTTACATAGGTACCAAACTGATAGGCTGGAGGGAGCTGCTCAGCTCAAGGTGGGAGTATCCGCTGTGAGGCTTATCCTGGAGTTAGGTGCCTAAACCGGAGCAGCCTTTTCTTATGAAAAAATAAGAGACAAACCCCTTGATAGCCATTAGCAAGGGTACTCACCTGGGATGTGGGAGACCTGTTTTTCAATCATTGCACTGCCTGAGTTAGAGCAGTGACTTGAACCTGTAGCTCCCACAGTTCACTAGACTATGGGGTATTGTGAAGTAAAGGGAAGCTCTCATTCTCTCCTGTTGAAGCTGGTGTTCTGTGTATTAACTAGTCAATGGCAAGAGAAAGGAAAAGTAAGTAGTTAATCCTACAGCTCAGTGCTTGAGCTCTCACACAGTAGGTGGGGGAGTCTTGGTCAAGTCCCTGTGTTAATGATTAGCTCCAATAGAAGAGTTTGAGAAAACTCCTCCAGTGTGCCCAGTAGCCTGTTGATGAGGGCACTTTACGGGGAGCTGGGAGATCTAGGTTCAGATCTCCTCGTCCAACTCAGGCAGAACAGTGATTCAATCCTGGGTTGTTTACATCTCTGCTAAGGACCCTAACCATCAAGTTATAACTTATTACTCTCTGCTGCAGCCCTGGCTGCCTTTTGTGCAGCTTAGATGGGGCCTGCATAGTTTAAGAATCCTGCCAGGGCTTACATGTGAGCAAAGGCTCTGAGCAGCATTCTAACTGTGGAAAGGTATCTGGACAGAGGTAGCTTTGTGCATGTCCAGTGGCAGAGACTTGGGCAGCAGTGAGGTGGCACCTAAATGTTGGCCTGTGATACACATCCTGTTGTGAATCTAGGCCAAAGAGACTTGCTCATGCTCAAACAGGAAGTCTGTGACAGAGCAGGGAATTGAGCTGGGGCTTGCTCAGAGTCCAGTCTAGCAGCCAAAATAGTGGACTGCCCTTCCACTTATTAGCGCAGTCCTGCCATACCTAAAGAGGGCAAATCTCATAATTTTGATACTGTGGACGTCACTGTCTCATGGTCCACTCTCGTCACGCTCAGCTAATATCCCCTATAGAGCAGGGGTGGCCAACCTGTGGCTCCAGAGCCACAGGTGGCTCTTCAGAAGTTAATATGCGGCTCCTTGTATAGGCACCGACTCCGGGGTTATACAAGATGCCAACTTTCCAATGTGCCACAGGATGCTCAGTGCTCAACCCCTGGCTCTGCCACAGGCTCTGCCCCCACTTTGCCCCTTCCTGTGCCCTCCCCTGAGCCTGTTGTGCCCTCGCTCCTCCCCCGAGCCTCCTGCATGCCACAAAATAGCTGATTGGGAGGTATGGGGCGGGAAGGGGAGGCGCTGATCGGCGGGACTGCTGGTGGGCAGGAGACGCTGGGAGCAGGGGAGCTGCTGGGGGGCTGCTGGCGTATTACTGTGGCTCTTTGGCAATGCACATTGGTAAATTCTGGCTCCTTCTCAGGCTCAGGTTGGCCACCCCTGCCCTATGGCAACTACAGTAGCTACTTCCTTGGAAAACAGGTATGTATCTTTAAGTGTTTTAATGTACTTTAGCATTTGGAAACAAGGTGGCATTATAGGACTAACAGCTCTTACTCATCTGCAAACAACTTTTGGTTCACAAACTGCTGAGTTAGATCAAATCAGCATTGCTGCAAAGAGCATTACACTGAAATAGATATGAATATTCTATTTCCGATGCTGGTCTAGTTTGGGAATCTGTACTCTCTCATTCTTTAGGTTGTGCTCTTTCAAAGGGATAGAGTAAGATGAAAAGAAAATCACACTGCTTGCTCTCTGAAATAGTTACTGGCTAAGAGCTCATAAAAAAAATCCCCCTCCCCCACCAATAACAAACAATACCTCACAACACTGTACCAAGCAAAATGAGAATGGAAAATATTTTTCTCACTTATTTACTTTGACACCCCTGTGCACTGTAAAAAACACAGTGTCATGGTTTCCTCTTCATTGTCAGTCAGTTTCCTTTGTTGTCCACGTGGGTCTCTCTCACAACAGGTGTGAGAAAAACAAGTTTTTTAAACATTAGAAACTTATTGTAAAACCAGAGCCAGGGTTGTGGGGGTGTGTTCAGTACAGGTATAGGTCCTTTTCACACATCTAGGAAACTTAAACATCAAGTTGGTGGGGATCCTTTAAACTTTCCAGGAATGACTTAACCTATTGAAAAACCCAATACAGCTAAAGCTGTATGATCTGGAAAAAGGGGTAAACGGAGGTGTCAAAATTTGCAGATGAGACAAAATTACTCAAGATACTTAAGTCCAAAGCAGACTGCAAAGAGTTACAAAGAGATCTCACAAAACTGGATGTCTGGGCAAGAAAATGGCAAATGAAATTCAATGTGGATAACTGTGAAGTAATGCATATAATAAAACATAATTCCAACTATACATACAAAATGATGGGGGTCTAAATTAGCTGTTACCACTCAAGAAAAAGATATTGGAGTCATTGTGGATAGTTCTCTGAGAACATCTGCTCACTGTGCAGTGGCAGTCAAAAAGGTGAACAGAATGTTAGAAATCATTAGGAAAGAGAGAGGTCAGGGTTTCTCAGACTGGAGTCCGCAGACCCCTAGGGGTCTGTGAGGGTACTCCAGGGGGTCTGCAAGTAACATCCGGAGCTGCTGGCCCTGCTGATCAACTCCTCCCCTTCCCTCCCAGTGCCTCCTGCATGCTGTGGAACAGCTGTTCAGTGGCATGTGGGAGGGGGAGGAGCGGGGATGGGGCGCGCTCAGGGATGGGGTGGAAAGAGGTGGAGAAGAGGAGGGGCGGCGGTGCGGCCTGGGGGAAGGCATGGAGTGGGGACAGGGCCTGGGTCTGAGGTGGAGCTTGGTGGGGGTTTGTGAAAATATTTAAATCAAAATAGTGATCCTCGGGTTGCTAAAGTTTGAGAACTGCTGGGATAGATAATAAGACAGGAAATATTATAATGCCACTATATAAATCCATGGTACACCCACACCTTGACTATTGAGTGCAGTTCTGGTCACCCCATCTAAAAAAAAAAGATTATTAGAAAAGGTACAGAGAATGGAACAAACAAAAATGATTAGTAAAAGCGGCAAAGAGTCCTGTGGCACCTTATAGACTAACAGACGTATTGGAGCATAAGCTTTCGTGGGTGAACACCCATTTCGTCGGATGCATGTAGTGGAAATTTCCAGAGGCAGGTATAAATATGCAAGCAAGGACTATCCGGATATGTGGACTCTCTACTCAGACCCTATGCCACTAGCACTCCCAGCTATCTCCGTGTCACCACTGATTTCCTGAGAAAACTACAATGCATTGGTGATCTTCCAGAAAACACCATCCTAGCCACCATGGATGTAGAGGCTCTCTACACAAACATCCCACACACAGGTGGAATACAAGCTGTCAGAAACAGTATCCCTGATGATGCCACAGCACAACTGGTTGCTGAGCTCTGTGACTTTATCCTCATGCACAATTATTTCAAATTTGGTGACAATATGTACCTCCAGACCAGTGGCACTGCTATGGGCACCCACATGGCCCCACAATATGCCAACATTTTTATGATTGACCTGCAACAACATTCCTCAGCTCTCGTCCACTCACACCCCTTCTCTACCTACGCTACATTGATGACATCATCACCATCTGGACCCATGGGAAGGAAACCCTGCAAGAATTCCACCACGATTTCAATAGCTTCCACCCCACCATCAGCCTCAGCCTGGACCAATCTCCATGGGAGGTCCACTTCCTAGACACCATGGTGCAAATAAGTGATGGCCACGTTAACACCACCCTATACTGAAAACCCACCGACTGCTGTGCCTACCTTCATGCCTCCAGCTTCCATCCCAGACACACCACACGATCCATTGTCTACAGCCAAGCACTGAGGTACAACTGCGTTTGTTCCAACCCCTCAGACTGAGACCAACACCTACAAGATCTTCACCAAGTATTCTCAAAACTACAATACCCACACGAGGAAATAAGGAAACAGATCAACAGAGCCAGACGTGTACCCAGAAGCCTCCTGCTGCAAGATAAGCCCAAGAAAGAAACCAACAGAACTCCACTGGCCATCACACACAGTCCTCAGCTAAAATCTCTCCAACGCATCATCAGTGATCTACAACCCATCCTGGGCAACGATCCCTCACTTTCACAGGCCTTGGGAGGCAGGCCAGTCCTCGCCCACAGACAACCCGCCAACCTGAAGCATATTCTCACCAGCAACGACACACCGCACCATAGTAACTCTAACTCAAGAACCAATCCATGCAACAAACTTCGATGCCAAATCTGCCCACATATCTACACCAGCGACACCATCACAGGACCTAACCAGATCAGCCACACCATCACTGGTTCATTCAGCTGCACGTCCACCAATGTAATATACGCCATCATGTGCCAGCAATGCCCCTCTGCTATGTACATCGGCCAAACTGGACAGTCCCTACGTAAAAGGATAAATGGACACAAATCAGATATTAGGAATGGCAATATACAAAAACCTGTATGAGAACACTTCAACCTCCCTGGACACTCAATAGCAGATTTAAAGGTAGCCATCCTGCAGCAAAAAAACTTCAGGACCAGACTTCAAAGAGAAATGGCTGAGCTTCAGTTCATTTGCAAATTTGACACCATCAGCTCAGGATAAACAAAGACTGTGAATGGCTAGCCAACTACAAAAGCAGTGTCTCCTCCCTTGGTGTTCACACCTGTGACCGGTTTCAGTTGGTCCTCCGAGCCCCTAGAGGCGATGGAGAGTTATGATCCCATTGGGAGACCTCAGTCACACCTTTCAGGCCCTGGGAAATTAGCGGGGAAGGTGTGCTGGCCGGAGTCTGCGGCCCGCCCCTCAGGCCGGGGGAGCGCCGGCACGAGTCTGCGGCCCGCCCCTGGGCCCGGTCAGTGGTGAGAGGCAAAGGTCCTGCCGCTGGGTCAGCGGGGCCGTCCGCGCCCGCTGACCAAACACACCCACCCCACGGTGCAGTTCTGCCCCTGGGCTACTTCCTACCTGGTCTCTCCGGCGGCTCTCTCCGGTCCCTCCGGCTTGTCTGGGTATTCCGCTGATGGCAGCTCCAGCTCCCCCTCCCCGTCTGTGTCGGACTCACGCCGGCCCGGGCTGCAGCCGGGCCCCTCAAGGTCCTCCAGGTATTCAGCGGCTGGCAGTCCTGGTTGCCACAGGCCTTCCTCCCGGTCAGGTTCCTCCTTGCCCAGGGCCTCACCTGGGTCAGCAGCAGGATCGCGAGGGAGCAGCCTGCGTCTGTCTCCCTCCCTGGTGCTCTCCTCACTGGGCAAAGGGCTAACTCGTTATCCCTAGCCTGATTCTTACTTGCATATGTATACCTGCCTCTGGAAATTTCCACTACATGCATCCAACGAAGTGGGTGTTCACCCATGAAAGCTTATGCTCTAATATGTCTGTTAGTCTATAAGGTGCCACAGGACTCTTTGCCACTTTTACAGATCAAAACTAACACGGCTACCCCTCTGAAAAATGATTAGGGGTATGGAACAAATTCTGTATGAGGAGAGATTAAAAATCCTGAGACTGTTCAGCTTGGAAAAGAAACGACTAAAGGGGGATATGATAGAGGTCTTTAAAAACATGACTGGTGTGGAGAAAGTGAATAAGGAAGTGTCATTTACCTCTTCATATAACACAAAAAGCGTCACCCAATGAAATTAATAGACAGAAGGTTTAAAACAAACAAAAGAAAATACTATTCCACACAACGCACAGCCAACCATAACCTGATAATTGCCTTGTTTTGTTCATTCCTTCTGACTTTGGCCACTGTCAGAAGATGGGCTAGCTGGACCATTGGTCTGACCCAGTATGGCTGTTCTCCTGTTCTTACTCACTAGTAAGATCTCCGCCTATAACAACAGCAGCCTTTCACTGGTGGTTTTTGCACTAGATTTACAAAGGGACATAGACACCTGCCTGCTTCTTTAGGTGCTTAAGGCCAACATTTAGGCACTACTGCCATCCACAACAATCCTGATCAACTGCCACCTACCCCTGTATCCATTTCAGCTGATCCACTAAACTAGTGGTCCCCAAACTTTTTCAATTGTGCCCCCCCCCCAATCTGGCCTGAACCCCCCTGGGAGCTGGGGTGGGGAAGGGGTGAGTGGGGCAGGACAGGGGAGGGGGAGCTGCACTCGGGGCGGGATGGGGGAGCTGCCAGTACCTCTCTCACCAGAGCTCCTCCAGGATCCAGCAGCACCTGCTGCTCTTCCTGCTCTCCTGCTGACATACATACTGCTGCTCATTAGGGTTGGTTTAATTATGCTGGCGGGAGAGCTCTTTCCTGCTGGCATAGAGTGGCTACACGTGAGACCTTAAGTGGTGCAGCAGTGGTACAGCTGGGCTGCCGTAAGGTCTCTAGTGTAGACATAGTCTGGGGAAACCAGGGGAGGTCTGCAGACTCCCTAGGAGAGGTGAGGAAGGTTCAAGAACTCTGGCTGCCCTGGCCATGCTGGGGCAACCACCTTTATCCCAGCTCCAGCTTGTCTTATTTTCATTACTCTCATTTGTTGAAATATGCTCTCTGAGTCCCCACCCCTGGTTGGAGGCCTCCAAGGTGATTATTCCTGATGGCAGTGGAAAGCTGAAAGCTACCTCCTCAGAATGTTGAATCCACTACATCAAGGATAGCAGTATTTTTCTTGGAATGGTCAGCCATGTGGACATTCTATCTGCACTTGGTTTGTAACTTAACACCAGCCAGTGCTGCAGACTTCTTATCCTGAGCAGAGCCTAAGGTGTGACAAAAGTGACTGAGGCCATGAGACCCAGAAAGAAGATTGCTTTCTGAGTAGGATTTTGATGAAGAATCTCTATGGTGGATTGAAACTTAAGAAATGTTTCCTCTGGCAGAAAGGCTCTACCTTACAGAAATAGATAACTGCTCCTTTAGAAGAAATCCTTTGTATATGTCACAGAAGAGATTTTTACTTGTTCATCTTGAGTCCTAACCCTCTGAAGAGGGAACATGTGTAAAATATGTCCTTGGGAAAGCCCTTCTTCTGAGGCTTTGATCAGCTAGCAATCTAAATAAGGATAGACAAATATACCCTGGCATCTTAAATGAGCTGCTACTTTGGATAGGTACTTTGTAAACACATAGGGGAGTAGATAGACCAAAAGGTAAGACTTTGTACCAATCAGTAAACAAAGATAGTGGTGGTACTTGACAGAGATATGGAAGTATGCATCTTTCAGATAGAACAACAAGCCAATCTAGGGTAGGTGGGGAGGGTGTGATGGATACTAGTGTCAACATGTGGAAACAGAATTTTCTGATTAAAGGAGCTGAGATTCCATAGATCTAATATTAGACAAAGCCCTCTATCTTGTATCCATATCAGAAAATATCAGGAGAAGAGTCTTTTGACCTCTGAATTCCCTTGGCACGTCCTCTAGGACTCCTGCTTCCAACAGAATGTGCACCTCTGCTCTTAATCTCCTCTCACGAGAGGAGTCCCGGAATAGGGATGGGAAGTAAAAGGGAATCTAATTGAATGGCATAACCATTTTCTATGATCTCCAGAATCCATTTGCCCAATGTGAATTCCAAGTGTTGACGTCTCCAAAAGGTAGGAATGAAAGGCAGATGCAGATTGGTTTGAAGCTCCTGATCTTACATCAAACTTGAGGCTTGATGGTTGAATCTAAAGTCAAAATTGAAGGTTGCTTTCCCTTCATTTGAAGCTTAAAAGACATCCTCCCCTACTCCAGTTATGTATAAGGAGGCTGCTGGTGTTGAAAATGACATCTTTGTGAAAAAGATGACTACAAAGAAGAAGGTGTTAGTACTGCCTATGGCACTTGAAGCCAAGTTCCAAGATCCTTCTCCTTGGAGGATGGTAGATACCCAGAGATCTTGCTGTTGACCTCTTGGGCTTCATCTTTTCCAGTGGCTCATCGGTCTGATTACTAAATAACTCATCACCTTTGAAGGGAAGGTCTTTTACCTTCCATTTGTTTTCAGGTAGGAAAGTAGAAGATCTCAGACAAGCATGTCTGCGTAGCACTATAGTGGATGCAATTGCTCACACATTACTGAATCTGACACATAAAAAGAAGCTCTAAGCATATGTTTAGTTACTGTCTGACCCTCCATTACCAAGGCATTGGCCAGCTTCCTTTGCTCTTTGGCAACCATGGACACCTTTTTCCCCATTAGTGATATTGATAACCTAACATCACTGCCTGGTATTTTCTGAGGAGGATACTTACCACAGACCTTCCTTTTATCCTCTTTAGGGGAAAGAAATAATTGTTGTCCCTTGTGGATCCAGCAGTGGATTCAACTGTGGATCTGTGTGGTGCACTTGCAGCACCACAGTAAAGGTTGGTGCAGAGTAGCAGGGCAATGTAGAGATGACTGCTGGCTCTGGAATGATCTTCAGATCCAATGCAATCTTCAGAACTGGGGGATGACTCTTAGGATCTGATGTTCTTGGATCCAGATCTGAGGAGTCTCCTGAATGTGATTTGGCTCTGCTAACAGGAGCTTTATCCAAAGGTTTTTCATGCAGTTTGGCTCTGATTTCAAAGGTCGGCACCAAGGGAGTCTCTGAGCACTTTGGGGTTGAATCTGATAACCTGGGAACTGACTGCCCTGAGGTGTTGAATCCTGATGTTGGGGCAGATATGGGAATCTTTTGTATAGCCCTCTTCATCCTAGCCCTCGAGGTGTCAAGAGCAGACACTCACTAGTCTTTTCACCTTAGACAAAGACCCCTTAAATGGAGTCAGATCTGGGAGCTGTTGCAGACAGAACTTCTTGCAGTAATAAGGCTTGCAGCCTGTTCTGGGTGCTCCTTATGCACCTTTCGGATAAACATGCTGCAGATAGAACACCTGGAATTAGAGTACTTGTGGCACCTTAGAGACTAACCAATTTATTTGAGCATGAGCTTTCGTGAGCTACAGCTCACTTCATCGGATGCATACCGTGGAAACTGCAGCAGACTTTATATATACACAGAGAATATGAAACAATACCTCCTCCCACCCCACTGTCCTGCTGGTAATAGCTTATCTAAAGTGATCATCAGGTGGGCCATTTCCAGCACAAATCCAGATTTTCTCACCCTCCACCCCCCCCCCACACACACACAAATTCACTCTCCTGCTGGTGATAGCCCATCCAAAGTGACAACTCTTTACACAATGTGCATGATAATCAAGTTGGGCTATTTCCTGCATAAATCCAGGTTTTCTCACATCCCCCCCACCCCCATACACACACAAACTCACTCTCCTGCTGGTAATAGCTCATCCAAACTGACCACTCTCCAAGTTTGGACTCCAAACCAGCAGGAGAGTGAGTTTGTGTGTGTATGGGGGTGGGTCTCACATCGCAAATCCCTTGAGTGGTAATACCCCTGGGACACTCAAGGAACAATTTGTTACAAGAGAACTATTCTCCAGTTAGCTGCTCTATAATTATCTCTCACTATCATCACCTTAGGCCCCTCTCCTGTGAAGACTTTTGCTCATAAGTAACTTTACACATGGAAGTAGCTCCCATTGAACTCAATGGGCCTACTCCAATGAGTCAAGTTAAGCATATGGACGACATATTTGCAAGATTGAGGCCTGTTTAATCAAAGGAACTGTAGGATCAGATTTTTTGTCAGCATCTCCAGAAAAGGTAGGTTAGACTAAGCAGTAGCCAGCAATATTTTGTTAGAGGAAGGGCTAGCTCACAGCATGAGTAATGGGCTGTTCTACTCTGAAAAGTGACTGTAAAAATGGTACCTTCTTACTCAACAGATCTCTTTCCTGGGTGTATTCAAAGACCCATCTGCCTGCTTGAGTGGCCAAAATAAGTTTTCATTGTTTTACACTCCTCTTGGCCCTGAAGAGCCAAGAAAGATGAGAGACAGAGCGCACTGGATTCTCTTCCTGCTTGTCCATCATCAGTTGCATTAGTCACTAAATGCCAGTCAGTTACCCTTGTGCACAGTTGACACTGAAAGGTTGTAGGACCTTCATTTATTGATGTGTGAAATGGGAGTGAGCCCAACTTCACTCTCCAACCCCAGGCTGAGGTTTCAGGGCTGGCACCTGGGAAGACACAGCTTTTGCTCAGAATAGGGTTTCCACATGGCTGTTTTTTAATCAGCCTGGCCAGTTTTTGCCAGTGGGAAGATTTAATGTGCCAGGGTTTGTTTTTTCACTTGGGATTTTTCAACTGCTAAAAGTCTGGAGGAAAGATTGTTGCAGTTGCTTAGTTGACAGATCAGAGAAATGCTTTCAGGACCTGTAAGTGTCTCCAAGCACACATTCCTGGATTTGTGATGAGGAAGAAAAACAGGTAAAGTGAGAGACTGTGAATTTGAGCAAGAGGCTGCAGCTAGTAGTCAGTAAACGTTTACACAACTGCACTGGGGCTCAGCGTGTGCTCTAGAAGTTACACAAAAGGACAAGTGTGCATTCTAACCGGTGTGGTTATTCATTTAAATCTTAACTGTATCCATTTCTGCCTAATTTATAGTAAACCAAACCAGGCTGCCAACATATTTCCAAATATGAAAATAATCCATGTTTTCTAATTTGTGAATTAGGGTATTTACTTTTCATTCCCAAATGAATGTAGTCAGTTATCTACATTTCATTTAAGAAGCATTAATAGGAGCAATTCAGGTTAATTCCATATTTCACATCATATCCAATGTACTACAGTACATTAAAATCCTTTACCAGATAGATTTTGTGCATGTGGAAGCTGTGTGTACTGATCCCATCATGTGGGTCATGTGACACAGGTCAGGAAATCTAGACCAGTGCTTACTGGCACTTGTGTGTGTCACACACTGAGGTTAACACAAGAAGGACATAGGTCCCCTCCCTCAACCTGGCTTGGGAACTCCATATTGTCCCACAGCTCTTCCTCCTCCCAAAGTGGTGCAGCAAGAGCTCCTCCTGCTCCTATTTTAATTATGGGTCACAGCTTTATTACAAGCTTCAGTTACTGATTTCCAAGCAGGAGAAACATGCAGGATACAGGTTGTGAACCAGACAAGGCAGCCTGTAACCACAAACTTCATTTAGAGACATGCAATCACAGAGGAGTCCTTTGGAGGCTGATTTATGGGTCAGTTAGTTTACAAAGTAGTTGCCTGATCTTGAGAGATGAGATTCTAATGAAGAGATCCCACCTCTCAAGCCAAAACCCTTAGCTAGCTCAGGTCCTCAGGATATCTTAGAAAATAGCTTCTTTCTGGCTGTTTTTTCCTCTTCTACTATCATGTGTAAACGTGAGTTAATCCAAACCAGACTGTCAATTTGAGTTGTGAACATTTAAGGGTGGGATTTTCCAAAGTGCCCAAGTGATTTAAAAACATAAGCCCCTTGGGGTTTTTATTTTAATAGGACTTGTGCTCCCAAGTTACTTGGGCCCAAACTAGTAATTCAATACACGTGGTTCATGGTACAGGTCCAAATACCAGCTCATGAGGAACATTGATTATGATCAAGTTGACACAGAGACAGTGAAATTCCTAAATTCAAGGTTGCTGTTAGTTAAATCTAGTGTTAAATTTTATTTAGGTATTTTCAGTTTGATTAAAAGAAGGACATTAAAAAAAAGTGAAACTAAAATGTTTATTACATGTTAATTTTACCATAATCAGTGCTGGGGGAAAAGGCATCTGTCCATTTATTGTCTAACCAGACATATGAATAATGATATTTGTCCTGAAATTCCTATCGTTCTTTGACACATGCTGTATGTTTGAAAGACCCTTCTCATATGGCCCTGTATTATAAACATGTGCTGCACATCAATACACTTAGGTTTAATGAGAACAATGTAAACATCTTAAAAGTTTGAAAAATGGTGTGCAAAGGAATGCATCCTAGAGAAGGATTTTTAATTCTGACATTTTCAAAATCTCCTGTTTGAGATTTAGCAATGAACATAAACTCAGTTCTTTCCAGATAAAAGAACATTATGAGCACCTGAATAAGGAGCTTTATCAAATAAACTTGGGTACTCAGATGCCATCCTCATCACCTTTGCCATGTATAGACACAATGAGCTGATGTGATGCTTTCAAAGAAGAGAAAATCCATCCTCATTGGTTTGTAGAACTGTAGGACTGGGTGTAGAGACAGTTTCCACCTTAGGGCATATAGCTACAAAAAAAATCATAGACCAGAAGACTGAGTCACATAACACACTGTTGTGCTCTGTCTAAGCAATGTTCACCAGGTGACTTACTCGTGAGAAAATAAATAGTGCATTTTGACTCTAACATCCTATTAAATAAGATAACAGGAAGGTCTGCTGGATTCATAAGGTTTAAACATGAGGTACAGGAATATTCATTCCCATGGCCAAAGGGTGGTCTACCGAATTCCACATCTTGCTGTGTTCTAATGGCCATCTTAATTGTCCTCCATCTTTCAGGGCAAGCGATCAGCTATCCTGTAACCAAAAAACAAGCACTCTTTACACCTCAGAGTTCCACTCAGAGTTTACTGACCAACTGTGCTAGGATATAATCTTTTTTTACTGCTCCTTGCAGTAACTGGCCATGTTCTGCTTTCACATACACTAGTGTCCATCAGGTCCAAATTCTATTGAACCCAATGATATACTCTGTTTTACACTGGCACAACAGGACAGAATATGATCTGATTATTCTCAGATTATTCTACTTATTTAATATCTCAGAAGGAAAATAATCCACAAAAGTAGAACATCTGACTTCTAAGAGCGCACTTGGCCAAAGCACAAAAAAATCATCCCCAGTGTTAGAGTAAAAAATAATACACACAACAAAGTTTGGGTTTATAGAAAACAGATGCTTATATATTTTGATAGTTTAGTGTTTAACGAGTGAAATCTTATTAAGTGATAGCAAAAAAGTAAGCAAAAAACCAGCATTTAAAAATGCACATAAAACAGTTTTATACACTCCTTGAGTAGTAGCAGATTTTAAACAGACATGCTCATGCTTTATTACCCACCTCAGGTTCTTGTCTTTCTTGGAGTGTTTCTATTCCATTCTCATCCAGCATATGTTCTGTGGTCTCTACCTCAATATCCAAATGGACCTGTAGGTTGGGTTTTTCATTCTCCCATTTTGCAAAGCCTTTGTTCTTTCCAGCTTTGCTATGGAACTTGGACTTCATTTTGGGGAAGGTATGGGAACCTGACTCACTCCAGCCAGGTTCATGCCACAACGGTTCCGTCTGTGTTGCTTGGCTGGTGGTAGCCCGCTGGAGACGGACTGAAATCTTTCGAGAAGAGCCAGTCACTAGGGTGATTGCTCTGCCATCTAGGTCCTGATGCCCTGTAGCAACACTGGGGAATTCAAATACTTCATCTTGTACTACAGGAGAGAGATTGCAATAATTTATTTTCAATATACAACTTCAAGATCACTAAACGCTTCCAAGATCTTTTAGCAGGGATCTCCTAAGCCAAGTTCCAACTCTTACTAATTCATTTAACATTTAGGATTTGATTCTTCCACACTTACTTAGACAGAGTAGCACCTTACTCCCTTGGGTAGCCCCACTGATTTTTTAGCAGGACTCTTCTTGGCGTAAGTTGCTACTCAATGTGAGTAAGGGTGGCATGATCAAGGCATTATATAGCGCAATGGGTTTGCATGGGGCTTTATAAAATGGTGGTTTTTTTTAAAGAAGGGAAAATTAGGGTTGGGGAGAGGGGAGGAGAAGGGGTCACTTTGCAGCAGTAAGCCACGAAGGAGTTCTATCAGACTCAGCCAAAATTCTTCTTGGGGTGGAATGGCAGCTCTACCGTGATTTGGAAACACACCTCTGGGCCCCAGAGCAGCTCCAATAAGGAGGTGGTACGGATAGGGCTCCCAGACCCTATTTGCAATGTCCATACTCCATTTTGGGATTGCCACTGGCTTTGCAACATGCAAATGGGGAAAGAGGGTGCAAGGGGAAGTAAAGGATTGGGTAAGGCTGGAGTAGTGTCACTACCTTCCCCAACTACTGACAGCAGAGCCGGCCTGCTACCAGGTGGAGTGAATTTTACTGAATTATTACTTACATGTTAGGGTGTCTAGAGCTTGCAATAGGTATATTTTTATTATTTAAATTTTTAAAAAGTATAATACAAGCTGCAACCTTTCAAATGGCAACAGAGCTGTTGCTCCAGCATTCGCTCCTTCAAAGGCCCCAGAAGCACTGCTGTTAGGAGTCCTGTCTGTGAGGACTGTAATTATGTCCTTGAAGGATACAACAGGTCTTAATGTAGCTGGGAACTACAGTAGGATGGGCTGATGAATTATGGGAATACTTTTAGGCACCCAAAAGTCTGCTCTATGTGCAGATATAATGATTAAATTAGAGCTAACGCAGTTTGGATGTTGGGTGCTGTCAAAAAGAATTCAAAATGAGTGTAAATTAGTAATAAAGGCTGCTTTTACCTGGTGGCAGAGATGGACTGTTAGGCAGAGAACCATGATTACTGCCCACGGAGGTACCTCTGGTAAACTTCCTGCATGCCAGCACAAGCAGGTCTCTACACTGCTTATGGCAGTTGGCACCACAATCTGTTAAAAAAAAATATTGCCAAACCATTGAGAGTTAGGGATTACCAGACACTACAACTAAAGGCCATGAACAAACATACACATGCAAAAGTTCTGATCAAAAAGATTTGGAGAAAACAAAAAGCAAGGGAAATGTGTGGGTTACCAAATGGTTAGTTTCCAGGACAATTAGCCGTTAGCACGAATAAGTCAGTCAAGGTGGGGTTTTTTGTTTTTTGTTTTTAAACGGCACCAGACAGTGCACTGAGGCTAAAGGCAGATCTGAGCACCATCTTCAAAGAATCTGTTCCACTGAACCAACCTCAAAAATGGTGGATAAGTTGGGTCTTTTGTTTGGTGTGGCAAACACTGGGTGTTTCAAGGAGCTTCTGTTTATGTTTAGGGCTTCTGAATATTGGGTTTAAATGATATGCACTGATAAAATACCCCCCAATTAAAAAAATCAGCATTTATCCAATGAACACTTGAAAAACCATCAGATATGGTTACTTGTATGTAAGGATTTGTCTCCATGTATCAGTCATGTGGACTATGGTAGTGTGATTTCTGAAGCGCACTAACATGTTGTGTATTCATTGTTCTGCGCAGACCCTGCTTGTGTGCAATAAGTTCCCTAATAGATTTTAGCTTAGTCCTGTTTCAAACATCACCATGTTCACGTTTGCTAGGAAACATTACAAAGAGATTATTCATTACAATATATACTACTGTAATGAGTAACGTACATAATATACATTACTCATTGCAATATATACAAAGAGAAGGCCCTGAAAATCCCTGATTTTTGGACAGCTACATAAAACTCAAATATTGCTACAAATAAACTCCCCCAAAATTAAACAAACCCCGAAAAACAGAAGACCTGTTTATATTCTAAATCTGCACGTTTTGGACACATTGTTACTTTCATAGTCTGAGCCTTTGGCAGCGCAGCTGAGAAAGAAGCCAGTTAAAGGACTGGCATTTTTAAAGGAGCCTATAGAAGATCAATGCCCAAATCCCATTGACTTTCCCTCACTCTCTTAGGCTTCTTTGAAAATACATCTTATTTATGTCTCTCTTATAACTAACTCTTTATGCATCGCTGTTAAAGTACAGTTCCGCTCCGATAAGTGACTCTAAAAAGGACATTGACTGGATCCATGCTTATTCCTTTGCTGCAGCTTCCAAATCTAATATGCTCACTTTACTTGTACAAAAGTAAAGTTACCTTCCTTACTTGGAGTTTTATCTTCTCTGAAGGTAAAAACAAATAAAACTGAATATAGGATCCTACTTGGAGATGGTTAATCTCTCCCAATGTCTATTAATCAGAACATAGAGTTATCTTCTTGGCTGTGGCACTTGGTTGGGGAACTGGGGGAGGGATGTAAGTTGTCATCTGAATAGGCAATTCCCCTTGATGGCACAAGGTCAGTAAGCTTAAAAATTGAAAAAGGAGACTGGCTTGGAAGATGAGGAGGAAGAACCCATTTGTAATGGTTCATGGAGCAGCAGGTGCTCACAAGGACAGGTGGTTCTTGAAATTGCTGCCCTGCAAACTCAACTGGGACCTGAAAGTCAAGCTGAACTCTCTCCCGGTCATTCATCATTACCTGTCACCTGGGCTCTGCAGAGAAGCACATTTCAATTTCATGTTAATAAACAAAACAACAATAAACACCACCTGGCTCTTATGCAGCACTTATCAGTGGGTCTCAAAGCACTTTACAAAGGAGGTCAGAATCATTATCCCCATTTTACAGTTGGGGCAATGAGTCACAAAGATGTGAAATGTCTAGCCCATGGTCACCCAGATGTCCGGAGTCCCACTCCAGTGCTCTAATCACCAGACCATACCGCCTTAACTACATCTCAGTTGAGCCACTGTATAGGTGATGACGTGTGAACAGGAGAGAGTTCAGCTTGACTTTCAGATCCCAAATTGAGTTTTCAGGGCAGGAATTATAAGCCCTGCCTACCCATCTTTTTATTAATAAAGATTTGTATTGCTGCTTGCCCTTGTGCTGTGGCACATGGGAACAGAAGGCAGTAAAGATCCAGTCCCTGGCATGACCAAACAGTGGCTAGCCACAGTTGCTGCCATGGGGCTCCTGGTAACAAATGGACTGTGCCATGGATGCCTCCCCCAGGCGCAACTGAGCAATAATGGGCAGGGAGAGATGGCGAATGGACAGAGCCATGGCCCCCTCAAATACAGGCCAACAGGAATGGGAGTATGCTTCACCTTGAAAACAAAAGTCCTAAGTTACTTGTCCCTGGGAAGTCTGGGGAGGCAAAGAGAAGGAGCCTGCATGCATCTAAGCACCAAAGTGAGCCCTGGAAAACACCAAAGTGCAAGAATCATGGAATCCACAATGCTGTTTTCCATGTCTTTTACTGGAGTAGACCTGTACTTCATGAAAAATACATGCTGATTCAACAATTAGCGACAAAGTTTCCAGAAAGTATTCAAATGGCAGGACTACAAGAGTTGCAGGTTGTGTGGTTTTTTTAAATGAAATTTTTATTGGAGGGAGAAGAAACCTGGAAATGAGATCTCAATCTATCAGGTATTCTAGGAATTAAAAAGTTGACTATCTGTATTGCAAGTAGCTCATTCTTGCTATTGCATTTTGAGGCTAGTAGACTTATCTGACAGACAGATAGGAGGAAGACAGGAGCATTGCCAGCCCACATGGATCTCCGGAGCTTCAGGGCCAAATCAAAATGCTAAAACACTTCAGGATTTCTCTCTACTTCACATGGAGTGAGTTAGTTTTACCAATATAAATTCTAATCACTAGCACTAAGCTACATCCTTGTGAAACCAGAGATCACACTGGATTTCTGGCTTGTAGTGTATGAGCATGCAGCTAGTGTTTTATAACAGTAAAACTTCACAGTTTACTGAGAATTTTGTTGCAAATGACACATCAAAATTTGGATGAACAGAATGTTTTTGCCAAAAATAGGAGTCTGACTTATTTGTGCTAAACATCATAATACCTATGTCTTGAAAACAACATCCATGCATTATGTATTTACCTTTACATTTGTATCCTTGTTTGATTATACCCCAGAGCTGTAATGAAAGACAAAAGAACATTAAGGAATCAGAAAAGAAAGCTGGAAGGAAAACAAGGTCATAAATGAAGGAAGTACCCATAGCTACAAAAGCACAAACAGGATATAACTGCTCTCAACACCCTTCCTGTTAGATAGAACTCCCCCTCCAGTTGTGATAAACTTAGACTGGCTTCCACCCTCACTTCTCTTACCTACTATAGAGCTAGCATAGGAGAGGAGACACAGAACATGCCTGCTTCCAGAAATGGGTGAAAAATTGCCATCTTGTCAGTTTACGTAAATGAATCAGCGTAAAGTATAACACTGCTTGGAGTGCTTAATGTAATCTAGCTATGCAATGCTAATATAGCCATTCTCTGGCTACTTGGATGGCATGTGGCATGCAGGTATGTCAGGACAAAATTAACACAGATTAAAAATTCAGCTCTCATTTACTATAGCAGTCACCAACGCATCCACTGTAAAAGACAGTTCTGGCCATCTTATTTTTTCCCCAAAATGGCTGAAGTCAAATGTCAAATGTCAAAACTGGCTTGAAAATAGGCTCTGGGGGTCAGCCCTGCAACCCTCCCTCCCATGATTAGTCCTTGCTCACCCCAGAAGTCCCCCAGAAGTACATGAGACGGCTTGCACAAGCAGAAGGTGTAGTATTAGGCTCTTAAAAAGCAATATGTGCATTGCTAAATTTGAACAAAGTTAGCTTGAATGTAAGATGTAAAAATCTAGATAAATTCATGGAGGATAGGTCCATCAATGGCTATTAGCCAGGATGGGCAGCGATGCAGAACCACGCTCTGAAATGTCCCAAGCCTCTGTTTGCCAGAAAGACAGAGAATGGATCACTAGAGGGGACAGCAGCAGAAATAAGGATGGGTGGTGAATTTAGTCTATAATTTATACCCACTGCTATATTGCTAAAGTTCTCCTTTCCCTTTGTTTTCTCTTAATACTTACACACTAAAATTAAACTTGGTTTACGTGGCCAGATAATGAGAATGGTACGCATTTGTATTAGTTTGGAAAGTGACACCAGAACTGACACTATTAGCTATTTTACATGGCTTTGCCAGCCCTTTTTGCTGATAGCTATTTATGATTCTTCATACCAGGAAATAGTTTTTGATAATTATTTGCTTCCATTAATCTTTGGACCAGTAACACTGAATATCGTTTTGCTTTAAATTATCCCACCCATCCAACATAGTACCTTCTTTAGCCTCTAATTTGACATCACTATGACGGTTACACAATGGAGATTAAATTATAGATTCTACTCCAGCAAGTTTGAACATGTTGGACACAGATTTTCTGGGAGCTAACTTGAGGTAGCTCTAAGCTAAGCGGAAATGTCTGAACAGTCCCCATTGCATTAATACAACACTGGACACAACTTTGACCTGTAATAGCCACATCAGTTCAGCCTTGTCAAATGCCAAGAGATTTTAGCTTGACATTTAATGTTCACATGTGTTTAATAATAGATATTTTATTGGCTAGCATTGACCTTTAATTGTCATTTCAATTCAGCCTTGTACACTCTCTGTGCACATTATTTTGACTTTGAATCACCACATCAGTTCAAAACAATGCACTATCCCTGAATGAACAGAACTGAAATGCAGGAGTAATGCATGAAGAGCTTTTAAGTTCAATTTCTTTTGCTCTCATTACATACTCTGGGACAACTTCACCTCTGACACAATGTCATTGGATTCAGTGAATTTGCATCAGGGATATCTTTGACCCTCTCTCTTTACTCAAAATACCACCTTTTCTCTTCAGTTGGATTTAACAGAAATCAGAAAAATACAGCTGTACTGAATTATTCCAGAACAGGACAAATAGTAAAAAGCTTAGTTCTCTGGAGAACAAGGATGGGCTTGTGGATAGGACACTGGAGATCTGGGTTTAATTTCCGCTCTGCCACAGACACACTGTTTGACTGCAATTGAAATCTCAGCTCATCTCAGGAGCAGGCCCCAAAAAACTACTCCTAAAATGACATCAATGGAAAAGGCAAGAAAGCAGATCAGAGAACTTGGGGACCATCTCAAGGTGATAAAGTTTTCTTCTGGTTTGCTTTGTGGAATAGCTTATTGTCTCATTGTAGGAGATTAATTAATAGATCTTAACATTCATAGAGTTTAAGCCCAGGAGGGACCATTAGTTCATCTAGTCAGACCGCCGGTATATTGTAGGCCATGGAATTTCATCCAGTTACTCCTCCACTGAACCCAATAACTTTTGACTAAAGCATATCTTCCATATTAGAAGGGTGCATTATATGCAAAACAGCTTTCAGTGGTTTTCAGATCTTTAATAGCCTGTAAGATAAATGTATTGCCTCTTTCTAACCATGAGGTTTTTAAATTAAAACAAAGCTGTAAGCCCTCCATAGTTTACTTGTCAATATACCGAGATCCATTAACAAATCATCTGCTTTCTTCACAACGAAATAAAACAAAAAGTTTTTGAACAGGCAATAGATCTCTTAACATGAAATGCTTTCATTCATAGATGTCTAACATATGGCCCCTGGGCCAGATCCATCTTGATTGATGTATTTATGTGACCCACAGATTTTGCAGCATCACATTTCCATTTAAAAAAGTACCAAGTTTTTAGCCCTCATGTTTGTGAAGAAAATCTTCCAAATGTGAATCAAATGTAACCAATGCAGTGATGTCTTCCTGCAACTGCAGATAGCCTGAAAAGGACAGATCTAATAAGTGTGACCTCCTCTACTCTCATGAGGCCACTTCAACATTAAGTATTCCACTGCTGATCATTTTAGCAGTTAGAATGGGAAAAGGTGCGAGTGAAGACCATGGGGAGGTGGGAATTGTTGCAGGGAAGGAAATACAGAGGGAAGAACAGAGAAGACTCACAAAGATAGAGAAAGAAAGGAAGAGGCAAAAAGAAGGGAAACAACGAGCAGATATTATGTTGGTCCTAAAGGAGAGTGGATTTTTGCCACCGAGTGATATGGAAACCAATTATGTGTTGAAAAAACAATACCTCCTCAATGGAAGTTCAAATGGGAAAATGATAATCCAGCATAATATTTCAGATTGTACTTTACATTCATTTAAAAGTAACATTTAAATCCTAGGTTTCAGAGTAGCAGCCGTGTTAGTCTGTATCCGCAAAAAGAAAAAGAGTACTTGTGGCACCTTAGAGACTAACAAATTTATTTGAGCATAAGCTTTCGTGAGCTACAAGTCACTTCATCAGATGCAGTGGAAAATCCACTGCATGCATCCAATGAAGTGAGCTGTAGCTCACGAAAGCTTATGCTCAAATAAATTTGTTAGTCTCTAAGGTGCCACAAGTATTCCTTTTATTTAAAGCCTACTGATTCATTCTTTTATTATGACTTGTTTGAAGCAGAACTGGTGAAAGGTTTATTATTGGTTTTAAAAAAATATTTGGTTTGCTTGACTATTCAGGAAATGCTTCAGTAAAGAGTTAATTTGTTTAAAAGATGGTACTCTATCATTAATTGATGGCATTCTGTATGTTATGTTGGAGAAATCAAATCATTTTTCATATTTTATACATGTTGCTAAAAGTGCCATTGATTTATTGGATATTTTTTTAACATTCTTCTCAATCTGAGCAGAGTTATGGTGCCAAGAGCAATTTAATGAAAAAGTTCTGCCTCTTCTTCATCCACATCATCTACTCCACACACCCACTTTCTCTAGTTAATTTGGTTTAGCTCCCTGTGTAGATAAGCTCTCTGTGAGGATTCTCTCCCTCCATCCTCTAGGACCCTTATTTCCTTGGCCATCACCTCTCTTTCCCAAAGAGAAAGTCTTAAAATTCAAAATATCCAAAAGCCAAAGGAAGAAAATATCGACAGCACAGAGTAAACATTTTCAGTGTCTCATTGTAATGAGATATTAGGACAGGATGAAGACACTATTCTTCCTTCTAGTGTTTGGGGCCCATTTCCTCTTTGTGGTGTTAGTTCATCATATCCTGAGTCTGACTAAGTCTATACGTGAAGCATGAGAGTGCTAAAAACATACTTACAAATCCTGCACAGTGCTCACAGAAAGTTGGTTTAAGATAGGTCATCTCATGAAAGTTATGAATAAAACCTGGTCCCATTTTACACTGTAGCTGCGATTTAGCCCTCAGAAAGTAGGCCATCATTTCTTCTTTGCTGATAAGACCATCCCTGTTCAAAGAATTTCAGGGTAATCTATTAATATGTCGCCACTTTGGACATTTTGGGATTCAACTGTTTAAAAACATATAGAATACACATGTACAGAACATAATATATAACAGAGATGGCAGAGAAACCAAGTCTCTACTCAGATGCTCTAAAGAGATAGTGTTGCCCCTTATTAAAGAGCTAAAACTAAATTCATTGCCTAGCAGGCATGGCTTTCTCTCCTGATGATAGATCAGCATTGTAGTGCTAAACTTTATGGTGCAGGAGCCCTTCAGAAGTGATTGCAAGTTGCTAATTCTCTCACCCATGAGATAGATTTGGGAGATTATCTTGTGTTATCACTATAACAATCAACCAACATTTTACCCGTTCATTTTATCTAACTGAAACTGTGCAACAGCAGTTACGAGACTTCACACCTTAGTAACAAACACACGTATCAAAAAAAGACATGCTTAACTCAGTATCTATATGCCAAACTGTAAACCAGGTAGCAAGGCACATCCAAAGCACCCATGTAGTTTGTCAAAAAGCCCACTGATGACATATGTAAGATACTGTTTTTACAACATTAATAGTTTGTACAAACTTCAAATAAGGGCAACAATCGTTGGTATGCTCCATTTATGTTTGGGCCACTCCATAAACCAATTTAACTGGCTGGCCAGACAAGGTTGGCAATAGTTTTCCATCAGCCCCTACTTATCCTGATAGCCCGCCCCCAACCCGTGGCTGGCATACATCCCATTCACAGCAACCTCCCAACCCCTCAGTCCCACAAGCCACAGCCCCCAACACCCCCGTACCCTCACCACCTCAGCACTCCCCACTCACTCCATAGCGCACCAGCAACTAGCCCACAGCCCCCCAAGGAACCCTTCCGGCCACTCATCAGTACTCACCAAGCACAGCATTTCACTCCTGTCCCAGGCTAGGGCAGCTCCTCCAGATCCCAGCCACCCCGTGGCTCCACTCTCTCCCAAGGCACAGGTCAAATTTGAGTGATGTGATCCAGCACATGGGATCATGGCAGCACTCAAGTTAGCCTGGGAGGTCGCGCCTCTGTCTTTATCGGGGGCAGCTAGGCCAAATTTGTGCAGCGTTGGGCTCCACCTGCCCTGTTGCAATGCCACTTAGGTTTGGCCCAGCTGCTCCTCTGTCCATGCTGGAGGGGCAGCCGTGCCGAATTTAAGTGGTGTTGCAACCCCATGCACCAGGAGATGTGCCAGAGTGCTGCTTCACCCTAGATCTCAGGTGCCAGGGCAATGCTACAGCTCTCCTCGTGATAATGTTGTATTCTCTATCTTTCATACTGGTTTTAAAGCATTCATATCATAT
The DNA here is from genome assembly GCF_965140285.1 of Lepidochelys kempii. NCBI lineage: Eukaryota > Metazoa > Chordata > Testudines > Cheloniidae > Lepidochelys > Lepidochelys kempii. The sequence continues at coordinate 148,497,208 of NC_136382.1, read as the reverse complement.
GAATGTAAACCGATTTAGCAGTGCTTTTGTGATCAGCCAAATTAATATACTTATTATACTTACAAGGATACTGTCAAAACTTCTTAGGCCCAAAAAGCCTCCTACCCTTCTTCCAATGATTGCTGTTTCCCCTTAATAAATACTCGATGTTTCCCTCTTCCTCTGTGCCCCACGCAAAAAAAAAAAAAAAAAAAAGCCATCTCCCATTAATTTCCTTGAAGTATCACTCTAAAGCCCAGCAAGATAACTTCCATGTCCTCATTTCCCTACAATACCACACCAGTGCCCAGTGATTCAGGAAGGTTCTCTTATGTAACAAGTGTGTTGATCAGATACCAGACCTTCAGGACAGGCAAGGTGATTGTTCTGATGTAACTGTTCATGCAGCAATCACACGGTGTACCATGTATGTTCTTTAGACTGAGAGATATGACATCTATTTCACCAACTGAAAATATTTTAGAGCAGCTGTACAAAGCAGATGGCTTGTACAATTTTGATATGAAAAGAGTCAGGCCTTTAGTTGTAGTGGCCTAAACTAACCCAAACATAGAACACCCCCGGGGCTCTTAGCTTGTAGAATCACTGGGTTTCATGAGGTGCTCAACTGGGGCAAGTTAGAGCAACTCTGATGTCCTGGCCCTGATCTGCTCCCAAGAAGATCTGGAGAAAAGGCTACATCTTGGTTTCAGTCAACAGGTCCAGACTACTCTTACTAAGTAATAAGGATGGCAAATAAGCATGTAGCTGTGTACCTGGATGGGACCTGCCTTTTAGAATTTGGTTCTGATTGGCTGGACATCGTTAACTACGTGGAGGTTGTGTCTCTTTCCTTCCAAAATATAAAAGTGGCCTTTGTATTTGTGAAAAATTGACAGATGATAGTAATAAAAAGTGTTGAAAAGTTTTGAAATTTTGTACAATTGCTCCAGAGTTTACAGAAAATTCTCAAACCTCCCCCCAAAACAAAACAAAATCCTAGCAAATTTCATCGGAGGAAACAACAAATAAATAATCAAAAACCCCTTCCAGTTCATATTCTGGATCTTTTCACTCTTAGCTACATCTTTAAGAGGAAGCAACTGAAAAAGTGTACAAGGTACTGCACATGAAGGAAAATCATAATAAGATATTTGTTTGTAGGGTGCTCATTGCCTAGGATCTGCGTGTCTTGCATTCCATTAAAAAAATCCCCAGTCACATCTAATAAATGTTAATCACTCAAATGGAGGCCTTAGAGTCGTACACCAAGGTACAGATTCAACAATGGCACATCTGACATGCTGATGTGCTTTAGGGTATGTCTACACTACGAAATTAGGTCGAATTTATAGAAGTCGGTTTTTTTGAAATCGGTTTTATATATTCGAGTGTGTGTGTCCCCACAGAAAATGCTCTAAGTGCATTAAGTGCATTAACTCGGCGGAGCGCTTCCACAGTACCGAGGCAAGCGTCGACTTCCGGAGCGTTGCACTGTGGGTAGCTATCCCACAGTTCCCGCAGTCTCCGCTGCCCATTGGAATTCTGGGTTGATATCCCAATGCCTGATGGGGCTAAAACATTGTCACGGGTGGTTCTGGGTACATATCGTCAGGACCCCGTTCCCACCCTCCCTCCCCCCGTGAAAGCAAGGGCAGACAATCATTTCGCGCCTTTTTTGTCTGCTGCCAGCCAAAGATGTAAAGGATAGATGGAGTGGGTCAGAACAAGAAATAGACCAGATTTGTTTTGTACTCATTTTCCTCCTCCCCTGTCTAGATCACACTGCAGTCAGTCACAGAGAAGGCGCAGCGAGGTTAATCTAGCCATGTATCAATCAGAGGCCAGGCTAACCTCCTTGTTCCAATAACAACGATAACTTTGGTGCACCATTTCTTATTGGAACCCTCCGTGCAGTCCTGCCTGAAATACTCCTTGATGTACAGGCACACCCTTTGTTGATTTTAGCTCCCTGAAGCCAACCCTGTAAGCCGTGTCGTCAGTCGCCCCTCCCTCCGTCAGAGCAACGGCAGACAATCGTTCCGCGCCTTTTTTCTGTGCGGACGCCATACCAAGGCAAGCATGGAGGCCGCTGAGCTCATTTTGGCAATTAGGAGCACATCAACCACCACACGCATTATCCAGCAGTATATGCAGCACCAGAACATGGCAACGCGATACCGGGCGAGGAGGCGACATCAGCGCGGTCCCGTGAGTGATCAGGACATGGACACAGATTTCTCTGAAAGCATGGGCCCTGCCAATGCATGCATCATGGTGCTAATGGGGCAGGTTCATGCTGTGGAACGCCGATTCTGGGCTCGGGAAACAAGCACAGACTGGTGGGACCGCATAGTGTTGCAGGTCTGGGACGATTCCCAGTGGCTGCGAAACTTTCGCATGCGTAAGGGCACTTTCATGGAACTTTGTGACTTGCTTTCCCCTGCCCTGAAGCGCATGAATACCAGGATGAGAGCAGCCCTCACAGTTGAGAAGCGAGTGGCGATAGCCCTGTGGAAGCTTGCAACGCCAGACAGCTACCGGTCAGTTGGGAATCAATTTGGAGTGGGCAAATCTACTGTGGGGGCTGCTGTGATGCAAGTAGCTCACGCAATCAAAGATCTGCTGATATCAAGGGTAGTGACCCTGGGAAATGTGCAGGTCATAGTGGATGGCTTTGCTGCAATGGGATTCCCTAACTGTGGTGGGGCTATAGACGGAACCCATATCCCTATCTTGGCACCAGAGCACCAAGCCGGCGAGTACATAAACCGCAAGGGGTACTTTTCGATAGTGCTGCAAGCTCTGGTGGATCACAAGGGACGTTTCACCAACATCAACGTGGGATGGCCGGGAAAGGTGCATGACGCTCGCATCTTCAGGAACTCTGGTCTGTTTCAAAAGCTGCAGGAAGGGACTTTCTTCCCAGACCAGAAAATAACTGTTGGGGATGTTGAAATGCCTATATGTATCCTTGGGGACCCAGCCTACCCCTTAATGCCATGGCTCATGAAGCCGTACACAGGCAGCCTGGACAGTGATCAGGAGCTGTTCAACTACAGGCTGAGCAAGTGCAGAATGGTGGTAGAATGTGCATTTGGACGTTTAAAGGCGCGCTGGCGCAGTTTACTGACTCGCTTAGACCTCAGCGAAACCAATATTCCCACTGTTATTACTGCTTGCTGTGTGCTCCACAATATCTGTGAGAGTAAGGGGGAGACGTTTATGGCGGGGTGGGAGGTTGAGGCAAATCGCCTAGCTGCTGGTTACGCGCAGCCAGACACCAGGGCGGTTAGAAGAGCTCAGGAGGGCGCGGTACGCATCAGAGAAGCTTTGAAAACCAGTTTCATGACTGGCCAGGCTACAGTGTGAAAGTTCTGTTTGTTTCTCCTTGATGAAACCCCCCGCCCCTTGGTTCACTCTACTTCCCTGTAAGCTAACCACCCTCCCCTCCTCCCTTTAATCACCGCTTGCAGAGGCAATAAAGTCATTGCTGCTTCACAGTCATGCATTCGTTATTCATTCATCACACAAATAGGGAGATGACTACCAAGTATCCCAGGAGGGGTGGTGGAGGAGGGAAGGAAAATGCCACACAGCACTTTAAGCACAGCACTTTAAAAGTTTACAACTTTAAAATTTATTGAATGACAGCCTTCTTTTTTTTGGGCAATCCTCTGTTGTGGAGTGGCTGGTTGGCTGGAGGCCCCCCCACCGCGTTCTTGGGCGTCTGGGTGTGGAGGCTATGGAACTTGGGGAGGAGGGCGGTTGGTTACAGAGGGGCAGCAGTGGCAGTCTGTGCTCCAGCTGCCTTTGCTGCAGCTCAACCATACACTGGAGCATTCTGGTTTGGTCCTGCAGCAGCCTCAGCATTGAATCCTGCCTCCTCTCATCACGCTGCCGCCACATTTGAGCTTCAGCCCTGTCTTCAGCCCGCCACTTACTCTCTTCAGCCCGCCACTTACTCTCTTCAGCCCTCCACCTCTCCTCCCGGTCATTTTGTGCTTTCCTGCACTCTGACATTATTTGCCTCCACGCATTCGTCTGTGCTCTGTCAGTGTGGGAGGACAGCATGAGCTCGGAGAACATTTCATCGCGAGTGCGTTTTTTTTTCTTTCTAAGCTTCACTAGCCTCTGGGAAGGAGAAGATCCTGTGATCATTGAAACACATGCAGCTGGTGGAGAAAAAAAAAGGGACAGCGGTATTTAAAAAGACACATTTTATAAAACAGTCGCTACACTCTTTCAGGGTAAACCTTGCTGTTAACATTACATACATAGCACATGTGCTTTCGTTACAAGGTCGCATTTTGCCTCCTCCCACCGCGTGACTACCCCCTCAACCTTCCCCCCTCCCTGTGGCTAACAGCGGGGAACATTTCTGTTCAGCCACAGGCAAACAGCCCAGCAGGAATGGGCTATACTGAGTGTCCCTGAAGAAAAGCACCCTATTTCAACCAGGTGACCATGAATTATATCTCACTCTCCTGAGGATAACACAGAGAGAGAAAGAACGGATTTTGGTTGAATGCCAGCAAACATACACTGCAATGCTTTGTTCTACAGTGATTCCCAAGTACGTGTTACTGGCCTGGAGTGGTAAAGTGTCCTACCATGAAGGACGAAATAAGGCTGCCCTCCCCAGAAACCTTTTGCAAAGGCTTTAGGACTACATCTAGGAGAACCGCAAATGCCAGGGCAAAGTAATCCTTTCACATGCTTGCTTTTAAACCATGTGTCATAAATATAAAGGGAAGGGTAAACCCCTTTGAAATCCCTCCTGGCCAGGGGAAAGCTCCTCTCACCTGTAAAGGGTTAAGAAGCTAAAGGTAACCTCGCTGGCACCTGACCAAAATGACCAATGAGGAGACAAGATACTTTAAAAAGCTGGGAGGAGGGAGAGAAACAAAGGGTTTGTGTGTCTGTCTGTAGTCGTCTTGGCCAGGGACAGAACAGGAATGGAGCCTTAGAACTTTTAGTAAGTAATCTAGCTAGGTATGTGTTAGATTATGATTTCTTTAAATGGCTGAGAAAAGAATTGTGCTGAATAGAATAACTATTTCTGTCTGTGTATCTTTTTTGTAACTTAAGGTTTTGCCTAGAGGGGTTCTCTATGTTTTTGAATCTAATTACCCTGTAAGATATCTACCATCCTGATTTTACAGGGGGGATTTCTTTATTTCTATTTACTTCTATTTTTTATTAAAAGTCTTCTTGTAAAACACTGAATGCTTTTTCATTGTTCTCAGATCCAAGGGTTTGGGTCTGTGGTCACCTATGCAAATTGGTGAGGCTTTTTATCCAACATTTCCCAGGAAAGGGGGAGTGCAAGTGTTGGGAGGATTGTTCATTGTTCTTAAGATCCAAGGGTCTGGGTCTGTAGTCACCTAGGCGAATTGGTGAGGCTTTTTACCAAACCTTGTCCAGGAAGTAGGGTGCAAGGTTTTGGGAAGTATTTTGGGGGGAAGGACGCGTCCAAACAGCTCTTCCCCAGTAACCAGTATTAGTTTGGTGGTGGTAGCGGCCATTCCAAGGATAACGGGGGTAATATTTTGTACCTTGGGGAAGTTTTGACCTAAGCTGGTAAAGATAAGCTTAGGAGGTTTTTCATGCAGGTCCCCACATCTGTACCCTAGAGTTCAGAGTGGGGGAGGAACCTTGACACCATGTATAGCATTTTAAAAGGTACACTCACCAGAGGTCCCTTCTCCGCCTGCTGGGTCCAGGAGGCAGCCTTGGGTGGGTTCGGGGGGTACTGGCTCCAGGTCTAGGGTGAGAAACAGTTCCTGGCTGTCGGGAAAACCGGTTTCTCCGCTTGCTTGCTGTGAGCTATCTACAACCTCCTCCTCCTCCTCATCTTCTTCGTCCCCAAAACCTGCTTCCGTATTGCCTCCATCTCCATTGAAGGAGTCAAACAACACAGCTGGGGTAGTGGTGGCTGAACCCCCTAAAATGGCATGCAGCTCATCATAGAAGCGGCATGTTTGGGGCTCTGACCCAGAGCGGCTGTTCGCCTCTCTGGTTTTCTGGTAGGCTTGCCTCAGCTCCTTCAGTTTCACGCGGCACTGCTTCGGGTCCCTGTTATGGCCTCTGTCCTTCATGCCCTGGGAGATTTTCACAAAGGTTTTGGCATTTCGAAAACTGGAACAGAGTTCTGATAGCACGGATTCCTCTCCCCAAACAGCGATCAGATCCCGTACCTCCCGTTCGGTCCATGCTGGAGCTCTTTTGCGATTCTGGGACTCCATCATGGTCACCTGTGCTGATGAGCTCTGCATGGTCACCTGCAGCTTGCCACGCTGGCCAAACAGGAAATGAGATTCAAAAGTTTGCGGTTCTTTTCCTGTCTACCTGGCCAGTGCATCTGAGTTGAGAGTGCTGTCCAGAGCGGTCAGAATGGAGCACTCTGGGATAGCTCCCGGAGGCCAATACCATCGAATTGTGTCCACAGTACCCCAAATTCGAGCCGGGAACGTCGATTTAAGCGCTAATCCACTTGTCAGGGGTGGAGTAAGGAAATCGATTTTAAGAGCCCTTTAAGTCGAAATAAAGGGCTTCACTGTGTGGACGAGTGCAGGTTTAAATCGATTTAACGTTGCTAAATTCGACCTAAAGTCCTAGTGTAGACCAGGGCTTATACTATTGAGGTTTAAATCCACACCTCACCAAGATGTTAACATTTTCAGAGGCCTAATTAAACAGGAAAGCCTTACACCACATCACTCTGGTATTTTTAGTACCATTTTCTATTCTTCTTTTACACGTTCTAAATGGTTTAATTAGCTAATCAGAGTCACCTACTTGTGTAATCTGCCAAATCAAATTTAAATAATTATGATAACCACTCCCAATTGGCTAAGAATTGTGCACATTCTGTACTATTTGTTACCATCTCTCCTGCCCCTACCTGCCTGCTTCTTTGTTTTATCCATCTGATATATCACATCTTTTTGACTGTAAGCTCCTTGGGGCAGGAATTGTCTAAATGTGAGCACAATTGGACCCTGAACTGGAGGGCTCCTAGGAACTTCTGCAATATAAATGATAAATAATAATAATAAATAATAAAAAAATAACAAAAGGTAAAAGATTAATCATCATTTCTCTTCCAGTTTCTGAGTGAAAAGGCACATATATAAAAAGTTTGGAGGTCTGGGAGGCATTCTGTGTTCTTTAACTTAAAAATCCAGTGAAACAAAGAAAGAAATTAAAGAAAAATATAAACTTACTGGTCTTTGTCCAATACACAAAAGGAGTCCAGGAAAGGAAAGTTGGCAGCTATACTTTCAAAGTCTTCTTGAGAGATATAACCATCATGGTCATGATCATAGTTCCTAAAAACAGACTGAAAGACGAAGGAAGTACTGTCTGTCTCATTGACAACACAATGGCAAAATAAAATCCAATCAATGCACATTTATGACTCCAAACCAGTTTTGGAGTTACATGAGTTAAATGTCCATCCCTATTAACCAGACACTGCTGAACTGGTTCATTTAATCCAATGCATGCTATTAGTACCTGGTACTTTCATGTTCAGATCTGTTAGACTATAGGGAAAAGGCCAGTTCTTCAAAGAAAACTTGCCCTCGATAGTAACCTAATGTACATACTGCTGAGTTCCCACCACACATACAATAATCCTACTCACTTTTATTCACACATGCTGTCAAATCATCCCCCTTGCACCACCCTTTTCATCCTGCCTGATGTACTTGGTAAAAACACCACACACCTATAAGACACTTTCTTTTCAGTATTACAAATTTTCTTGATTACGTTTTATAAGTTTATGACCAGAGCTGTTCCTCTTCTCTCCAATATAATACTTCATAAATCTACTTTATTTACAAATACCCTGACATCCAGAACCCCTACACTCAAACACACACACTCAATCTATGACATACCGCCTAATGGAAACACAGATAGTGTCCCAAATTCACAAGGTTGCATAAGGTAGTGTAAGCAAGGCCCTCCCGTGCCACACTAATTTAATTTCTTTGTAGCTATTTGCATTTGCATAAGGAACTCTAAGTCACATGCCATAAAACTGGGAGAAAAGTATATGTCAAAGTCAAAATAGTTTTATGGAAAAATAGATCTTGTCAAACCACCTGATTTCATTTTTTGATGCAGTTACAGATGTGGTTGGTAACGCTAACTATGTAGATTTATGTATACTTAGATTTTTGAAAGGCATTTGATTTACTACTGCATGATATTCTCATTACAATGTTATCACTACACAGTTCAACAGAGCACACACTAAATGGATTAGGAACTAGATAACTGACAGATTAAAAAAATTAGCTGTCAATGGGAAATGATCAAATGGGGTGTTTTCAGGTGGGCTTCCACCAGACTGATGCTATTCAACATTGTAATCAATAATCTGGAAGTAAATATAAGATCACTACTGATAAAATTTGCAGATGATACAAAATTGGAGGAATGTTAAATAGGGATGAGGGCAGTACAGTCATACAGAGCAATCTGGATTGCTTGGCAAGGTGGTCCCTTTCCAACAAAGTGTGTTTTAATACAGTCAAATGCAAGGTCACATGTCTAGGAACAAGGAATGGGAAACTGTATGCTGGAAAGCAGTGACTCTGAAAAGGATTTAGAGATCATAGCGGACAAGCAACTCAAGACGAACTCCCAGTGTGATGATTGGCAAAAAGGGCAAATGCAATCCTTAGGGGGTATAAGCAAGGAAATAATGGATTTTTTCCCTCTCTATATTACCTTGGTGAGACCAAGGCTTAGAACACTGCACATTTGGTTTTGATATTCACACTGTAAAGAGGGTGTGGAAAAAGTGGAGAGAGTGCAGAAAGGAGTCACAAAAATGATTTGACAGTTGGAGAAATGACTTGAGTGACAGACTTTAAGAGCTTAATATGTAGATTATCAAAAAAAGAAAAGAGGTGATTTGATTACAGTGTATAAATACCTTTACAGGGAGAAAATCCCAGGTAATAAAGGGCTCTTTGATTTAGTGTAAAGGGTCATGACAAGAACCAATGGCTGGAAACTAAGGCCAAATTCAAATTAGAAATAAGGCACATGTTTTTAACAATGAGGGTGAATACTCATGGAGCTAACTACGAAGGGAAGTGGGCGATTCTCCATCTCTTGACGTCTTCAAATCAAGACTGACTAAAGTGTATCTTCCAGAAAGCCATCCAGACACTAATGCAAGTAATTGGGCTCATTAGAATGGTAAAAACTGACTGAAATTCAATAGCTTCTGTTGTACAGGTGGACAGACCAGCTGATCTGATGGTGTCTTCTGGCTTTAAAAAATCCCAAAACAAACTAGCACTCTCTGGAAAGTAGAAACCTCCTACTTTCCATAGAGTGCTAGTTTGTTTTGGGATTTTTTAACTTTAATGTAGGTCTTCTGGCTCCTCGGTATGCAAATTAGCCCATTAAGAGTCCATTACACTTCAGTGGAGCAAATGTAAGTAGTTCTAAATTAGCAAAAAAAAAGATTTGTTCCACCTTACATATCCCTTCCAAATTTGGTCTGTTAGCTCCAGAGCACAATTCTCAACCTAATTATGCCCACATGTCTGACATCAGCCTCTAAAATGGGAGACAGAGACTGACTATGCTACCTTCAGCATGCACAATATGCTCCAGACACTCAACACCAGTCTAAATTTAAATCCGAGATGGGCCACAGATTGCCTTGTAGTTTTTATTTTGCAAATCCCAAAAAAACAAAAACCCCAGGACTGTTCAGATCCAGCTCCCATTTTATTTGAACCACCAAGGTCTAGTTATAGCTCATCTCTAGGATTAATGCAGCCCAGATCTTTGCACTCAAAGGCCCTGCTCCTGTTCCCATTTAAATAAATGGCAAAACTCCTATTGACTTCAATGGGAGCAAGAGCAGGTCCTAACTGTGCCGCAGTCGCAATTAGCACAGGCTTATGGTGCTTTTATATCATAGGATCATATGAGCTAATCTTAACCAATGATTAATCTCAACCAAGTCGTAACAACAACAACAACAACAAAACCTATTGACCATGTGGCCCAGAACAGAATGGAGTTGAGGTTTATAGTAGAAAATTGTTGTCCTGATGTTTGGAAATATTGCTGATGGCACCAATAGAATGCTCAGGCTACCAAATGCTGCTAAACTAGGCATGGCTTCTCTCTGAAGATGGCTCATTGAGGGGAAGGGAATTTAGACTAAGTTTGTCAGATCCTGAACAATAAAATAAAATAAAAATCATTTCTGCCCTTTTGGTTCTGAAGTACAAATTTGACTTGCCTGATTTTTAAGCTGTCAAAAAGTTGCATTAACACACTGGTGCCAAGAATCGTGAGGTTTGCCAGCAAGTCAGGGCAAACATAAGTTACTGTAGCACTTACAGATAAGATTTCAGAAAGGGTTGCAGTTGCATTGGTGCCTGCCAAAATCCATTTGCACCTCATTTTACAAATAGAGCCCATAAAAAGGGAAGCCTGACTTCAAACTTCTGAAAGTTTATGCTTTGGCATACGGATACTGGGTTGCTGACCTGATCTTTGATTTTCAGAGTAAAGTTAAAGTCTGACAGTACAAGCAAGAAGATCACAAGTTACTATAAAATAGAAATTCATCTTGCGCTTGGAAATCTTAGGAAAGGCAAAGTTGCTGTCCCCTTTGAGTAATATAATCTCTCAAATACTTACATCCACTAGCTTTCTTATGTGCTTGTTAATGATGGTTGGGTCAGGTTTTGGTAGCACTCCAGATGCCCACTCCAGTGGCACTACTGGCTTGTTAGGGGTCGTTGGGGAGGTAGGTTGCTGACAGAAATTAGAAAACAGTATTTTTCAAATTTTAATGATAAAACAAAGTTCATTGCTAAAGTAACACTGCAGTCCAGAATGACAAATTATCGGATCAGCGAGGCTGTGAAAAACCTGTTTGGTAAGATGTCAAGTAAGGGCTCAAGGAAGAGGGGAGTTCCTTACCTCACACAGCTCCAGTTCTCAGACTGTATTGCCCCCATGCTGTTGGAGTCCTACACCTAAGCATGCAGCCACCAAACCTCCAGGAGCAGTGACAATTGAGGGTGCATGCATGAATAGCCTTTCCCTGCTAACTCTCTTTGGTTTCTTTCTACCGCTAGGTGCTTCAACAGTTACCAGGCTCCAAAATAGAGGGGCGGAGGGAAGGTCAGTGTGGCACTGTAGAGACAAGACAATCAGAGAACAGGAGTTACACAAGGTAAGTAACTTCCTTTTCTCCTTACTGAGGTTGCCTCCACAGAATCACACCACTAGCAGACAACTGGCATTGTCCTCTCTGAGGAGGTGGGACAAGGAGCACTGCTTGTTCAACAGTGATGAAAGCAGCGCCCTCCTGCAATTAACATTTATGCTTCGTGTTGTGTCAAGCGAATAGTGGTTTATGAAAGCATTGACAGAGTTCCACATAGGAGCCCTACTGACTTCTGATAAAGGCATGTTACAACTGCCTGGTTGGGAAGCTGCTAATCCTAGTGGAACAAGTCATAAATCTTTCTGGCACAGGGACTTTAGGGAGGTCATAAAAGGACTGTGGACTCAGCCTAATCCATTTAGACAGCCTTTGAGCAGAGGGACTAACCTTTGGATTTCTCTCCAAAGGCGCCAGCCAGCCTGTTTGATTTTCAGAATAGCATGTTCTTGTCTAAACAGTAGCTGACAGCTCATGTGACTTGAGTTGGGTGAATAACTGATTTTTTCAGTTCGTTGTCAGTTCTGAAAAGTTGGGAAAAAAAATTCAGTTTGACCCAAACCGACAATTGTGCAAAATTTTGATGAATCAAAAAAATTGACAAAAAACTTCATTTTGGATCAAATGAAACATTTTATTTGACCTGCAACAAAACGTCTCATTTTGTTTAGTTTCTGGGCACTGAAAGCAGAGGGGGAGTTTGGTGGTGGCAGCACTGTTAGCGGTGACTAATTAAATAGTCATTGGAGCAGGGACTTGAACTTGGGCCTGCAATCTCCTAGGTGAGTGCCCTAAAACCTCCCTCCTGTTTTGTGAACAGTGCTTAAGTTCCGAAAAATTATTTTGCCAGAACTATTCACGAATTTGTGTCAATGTCACAAATAGTTTTGCCTTGACCAAAGCTGCATTATTTGGCAAATTAAAAAGAAAAACATACACCCAGCTCTACATGTGATACCTAGAATACCATCTGACTCACCCTGAGTGACTATGTGGTTTAGGGAAGAAAAAGGACAAGATGGACTTGTTCAAGTGAAAGATCTGAGACAGCCTTGCTGATAAATTTCAAGGGAGGCCTCAACATAGCCTTATCCTTATGAAAAATGCCAGAAGGTGGACTTGTTTATTTATGCCTGCAACTGAGACACACCTGGCTGAGGCGATGGCAACCAGGAAAGAAATCTTCAGTGAGACATTGAAGAGAGATCAAGAGCCCAAAGGCTCAAAAGGTGCTTGTGTAATTTTAGCAAGCACTGAATTCGAGTCTCACAGGTTGTCAGGCTTCCTGGTAGAAGGGTACCGGCTCATGTGACTTGAGGCAGAGCGAGTTAAACTATCTAAAACTTAGGTAGTATTTAGAATTTGTGTTTAAAAACTATCAATATAGCTACATATAATATAAGTATTTTACACATTGCCATTGAGGGGGGAAAAAAAGGAGTAAAGGTTCCTATGCAGCTGTGTTTGGCAGGAAGCAAGGACCTGGGTGCATCAGTGGGGTGGATTAGTTATACCGTTGGCCCAAGGCTGTTAGGAGTTGAGGAACACATACACATTCCCCCTCACTGCTCTTGTAGTTTCTGTAGCTGCAAACCTAGGTATATAACTCCTACAGTGAGACTGTGGAGGCAAGTTTAGGAAAGAGAAATCTCTATACTCACAAGTCCAGAGGGCTCAAGTTAATTCAAATAAGAAAGTAACGTGACAAATGACCTCCACATATATTGTGCTCAAATCATTGTTTTATCCCAAGACTAACATGCAAGGGACTTTCTTTGCTAGAGTTCATGTCTCAGAGAAACAGTTTGCTGCACCCCTGCAACTGCAAGTTCCACATTTTTGAAGTACACAGTCTTTTAAAATTAACACACTAAACTTATAACTACTCTGAATGAGAGTCTAGCTGATATTGCTGCATTCTTATTGCTTTGACATGTTCCTTCCCTTTAAAATAAAAAACACCCATCAGTAATAACCCCCAAGCCCCAGAGCTTAGCAGAGTGATGTTAGGGTGTCTGGGAACCATTGCTGTATTAGGGAATGATCCTGTCAGGTACAGAGCGCTCTCAACTCCTGCAGACCTCAGCATATAGAAGGCATTTAGTACCTCACAGTATCTCTCAGTGGAGCTGAGTGGGAGGTGCTCTTCCCACCCTGTGAAAGTTTGGTATTCTGAAAATGTTCCTGTTCTGAATGAGGATGAAACCTTTTCAAGCTGAAAAGAGAGAGAGCAAGAGAGACCCCAGAATAGCCAATAGCTTGGTGGTTATGGCACTCAACTGTGAAGTGGAAGACTCAGATTTAAGTCCCTGCTCTAAGTCAGGCAGTGTAGGGACTTGAACCTGGGTTTCTCACATAGTGGTTGAGTGCCTTAGCCACAGGCTATTGGTTATTCAGGGAAGGGGCCGGGATGGTGTCTCTCTTGTTTTGACCAGAAAGTCCATCCTGGGCCTGAGAAACAATTTCTTGATGATGATGAAGTGTTGTTGACACTGTTAGGTTACCACAAAAAGTTCTGATTTTGATGAATTAGCTTTTCAGACAAAAAAAAATTGTTTCATCACAGTTTCCTGACCAGCTGTAACTCTCAGTTCATAGGAGTGCTTCCGCTCCTGCTGGGAGAGAGTGCTGCTTTTGACACATGCTGAAGGATTAGGCAGCCACCCAGCATGCACAGCAGGTCCGACTGGCTGCCCTTCCCTTGGAGGTGGGGTAATGGGGAAAGAGCCTCTCAGAAGGGAAAATCCCTAATCCAGCAAGGAATCTTCTGCAGACCCACATGAGGGTCTGAAAACTTATAGTCTGTGGGGAAAACCCATATAGCTGGCAGGAAGTCCAAGAGAGCTGGGAGGCACTTAGTATCTTGCAGGATTGGCCTGCAAGTTTCGTATCTTACTGCTACATGACTATTGATGGAGACTATGGAGGTTTGGAGATAATGAACAAACCAAAGAACCCCTGCCTTATAGGTCCGTTGTTGCTATCCCACATGATTCAACATGGATTCACCAAGGGCAAGTCATGCCTGACCAACCTGACTGCCTTCTATGATGAGATAACTGGCTCTGTGGATATGGGGAAAGCGGTAGATGTGATATATCTTGACTTTAGCAAAGCTTTTGATACGGTCTCCCACAGTATTCTTGCCAGCAAGTTAAAAAAGTACGGATTGGATGAATGGACTATAAGGCGGATAGAAAGCTGGATAGATTGTCTGGCTCAATGGGTAGTGATCAATGACTCGATGTCTAGTTGGCAGCCGGTATCAAGCGGCTTTATTAATCTTTAATCAACATCTTTATTAATGATCTGGATGATGGGATTAATTGCACCCTCAGCAAGTTTGCAGATGACACTAAGCTGGGGGGAAGAGGTAGATACAATGGAGGTAGGGACAGGGTTCAGAGGTAGATACAATGGAGGTAGGGACAGGGTTCAGAGTGACCTATACACAGGCCACACCTGGAGTATTACGTCCAGTTTTGGTCCCCCCATTACAGTGGAGTGCCCCAAGGGTCGGTCCTGGGGCCGGTTTTGTTCAATATCTTCATAAATGATCTGGAGGATGGTGTGGATTGCACTCTCAGCAAATTTGCGGATGATACTAAACTGGGAGGAGTGGTAGATACGCTGGAGGGGAGGGATAGGATACAGAAGGACCTAGACAAATTGGAGGATTGGGCCAAAAGAAATCTGATGAGGTTCAATAAGGATAAGTGCAGGGTCCTGCACTTAGGATGGAAGAATCCAATGCACCGCTACAGACTAGGGACCGAATGGCTAGGCAGCAGTTCTGCGGAAAAGGACCTAGGGGTGACAGTGGACGAGAAGCTGGATATGAGTCAGCAGTGTGCCCTTGTTGCCAAGAAGGCCAATGGCATTTTGGGATGTATAAGTAGGGGCATAGCGAGCAGATCGAGGGACGTGATCGTTCCCCTCTATTCGACATTGGTGAGGCCTCATCTGGAGTACTGTGTCCAGTTTTGGGCCCCACACTACAAGAAGGATGTGGATAAATTGGAGAGAGTCCAGCGAAGGGCAACAAAAATTATTAGGGGTCTAGAACACATGACTTATGAGGAGAGGCTGAGGGAGCTGGGATTGTTTAGCCTGCAGAAGAGAAGAATGAGGGGGGATTTGATAGCTGCTTTCAACTACCTGAAAGGGGGTTCCAAAGAGGATGGCTCTAGACTGTTCTCAATGGTAGCAGATGACAGAACGAGGAGTAATGGTCTCAAGTTGCAGTGGGGGAGGTTTAGATTGGATATTAGGAAAAACTTTTTCACTAAGAGGGTGGTGAAACACTGGAATGCATTACCTAGGGAGGTGGTAGAATCTCCTTCCTTAGAGGTTTTTAAGGTCAGGCTTGACAAAGCCCTGGCTGGGATGATTTAACTGGGAATTGGTCCTGCTTCGAGCAGGGGGTTGGACTAGATGACCTTCAGGGGTCCCTTCCAACCCTGATATTCTATGATTCTATGATTCTAAGGGATGTGGACAAATCGGAGAGAGTCCAGTGGAGGGCGACGAAAATGATCGGGGGCCGGGGCACATGACTTATGAGGAGAAGCTGAGGGAACTGGGCTTATTTAGTCTGCAGAAGAGAAGAGTGAGGGGAGATTTGATAGCAGCCTTCATTTACCTGAAGGGGTGTTCCAAAGACAGTGGAGTTAGGCTGTTCTCAGTGGTGGCAGATGGCAGAACAAGAATGGTCTTAAGTTGCAGTGGGGGAGGTCTAGGCTGGATATTCGCACACACTATTTCACTAGGAGGGTGGTGAAGCACTGGAATGGGTTACCTAGGGAGGAATCTCCATCCTTAGAGGTTTTTAAGGCCCGGCTTGACAAAGACCTGGTTGGGATGATTTAGTTGGTGTTGGTCCTGCTTTGAGCAGGGGATTGGACTAGATGACCTCCTGAGGTCTCTTCCAACCCTAATATTCTATGATTCTATGATATTTTCTTAACATCCCAGCTCATGGAGTTATGCAAGAGAATCAGCTTTAACCCAATAAATGGAGTGAACCCTAAATGCTCAAACCAGAAGATAAATAAAGAGAACCCCAAACATTTTTAAAGCTGTTAATTTTTAAGCCAACCTCTATTCTTTTTTGGGAGGCAGGAGGAAGGTGAGAAGAAATTAGGTTTGTTTTGGGGGTGGAGGGGAAAAAGAGGGATTGAAAAGGGCAATGTAAACAAGATTGTGCAGTGGCTCAGCTATTGTGTACACTCTTGTCAACTTAAATTTTTTTATATAGTTACAATTAAAATATAATTTGAGCCCAATTTAAAGGATACACTAGCAGAATGCTGTTCTTTCTAGTAGAGTGACCAGATAGCAACTGTGAAAAAACGGGGCAGGGGGTGGGGGGTAATAGGCACCTATATAAGAAAAAGTCCCAATTGATTGCAGTGTTCATTGATTTAAGAGCCTAAGTCGCTTTTGAAAATGAGACTAAAGGTTGGTTTATACTTGAGTTTTACCAATAGGACTATGTCAGTTAAGGGTGTGATGTTTTTGGCAACATCGTTATACCAGTAAAAACCCTAGCATAGATACAGTTCTACTGGTATCAAGATGCTGTAACTGGCAGAACTTATTTTGCTTCCCAAACCAGAATAATTTATACAATATCAGAGCTTTTATACTGGTATAACTGCATCCACACTACAGGGTTTTGCTACTTTTTAATTATACTGGCATAGTTAAAACAACAAAAAACTTTCTAGTGTAGATGCTTTTGAAAATGTTACCCCACTTTTCTAAATTTGGGTTTATAGCAGTATATCATTATTGGTACATTGCTATCAAATGAAAATTGCTATAGCATTTTTTGGTACTCTGTTGCAAATGCTGAGTGTCACTGATTATTCATTAATTACTTATATAGAAGTCCCTGATCATTCATGGTATTGCTAAGGTCACAGGACTGCTCCCTGCAGTATTTGAAAAAAAGATTTATATAATCTTTATTTTAAAAAGAGACTGGAGAATAAAGCAGTGAAGTGTTTATTTAATTTTTTCATAGTAATGACCCATCATTACTTCTTGACACATTGCTATAGCAATTCAGTGTTGCAGTTGTTGATGGCAGTGGAGGCATATAAGGGGTTTAGAAGAGACAAGGGATGAGAGAGATAGATTGATTAATGATCAGGTAGGTGTGCATTTTTACTACCAAATCATACCCTAGAAACCATGAAGAACAAAGAAGTGTTACATTAATTCCAGGAATTGAGAGTGAATTAAAATCGAAAGCCTGTTGAAATAGTCAGAGGAGAAGTCCCCATTATCAGATATTTTTAGAAAAAGGTTTCTTTTGTTCTACATTTGACCAGAGCAAAGATGACCTTACAGCACACTGTCCACAGTAACAGTTCTTATTCATGGGCTCAGCACTATGATTATATCAAGACACTTGATTAATCCCCCAAAATGATTTGCTACAGACAGGGAAACAATGTATTTGGGGTTGCAAAGCTTTTAAAACCTACATAATGCAGACAAGCTTTGAAAAGACTGGATTTACATACAATCAACTTAGAAGTTTTGGGACCCAGTCCTGCAATCTGCTAAACATCTCCTAGAAGGTGCCTGGGCTCTGTCAATTTCCACTGATTTTAGAGTTGAGACATGTGGCAGGACTGGGCCCTGGATGAGTAAAACAATATTGGAATTAATAAACTGAAAGTGGACTTCTTTGGAGTCCTAAGATTTTTACTGGAGGCCAAATAGTAATAATTTAAATTAAGGGTCCATTAATACAGATTGAATATTTACTAGATTCAGCTACATTCTATTCTTCTTAAAGCACAATAAAAAAAATGCACCAGTTTCTCAGGGTCCACTCTAATGTGTTCTTTTAAAGCACAGGAAAATACAGATGTTAAAACATATTCCTACTGTAATATGATTTACATTATTATGAATCATGTTTGAGAGTGCAATATATAGTTGATGTTTGTATAAACAAAGTTAGAATGTGATGGGATATAAAATACCAAATCATTAACAGCAGACCAACCTTTGACTAATTTTTTTAAACAAAATTTTATCAATCATCGTCATCCAAAAATCAGAGAAAGGGACCCATGAAAAATATTTAGTTAATAGTAAAATTGTAAATGGTGTCTTAACATAAAACACCACTAAATTTCTTGCAACCTGTCGAGGCTTGGTTAAAAGCCATTAGAGATGAAATCTGGGACATTTTACAAGAAGTTTCTAAATTATCCCATTTACAAATGCATATAAAAACTATAATGAGTGACCACCTTCATAATAAAAAACACATGAAAAAGACTTTAATTAAACTTGAACCAGGCAAACACCAATGGGTCTATTTTCTTCTAATTCCCAGGCATTTAAGGGTATAATCTCATTATTGCTACTATAAATATACTAAAATTGATATGCAACTGTATCCCCTTCAAAATTCAATAAAAGTGACTTACTGATTTAGAATTCCTTGGTTCTAGCACCAATGAGAGCTTGTAAATATCATCTTCTGTATGGTAGAGGTCCAGGGAAAGCTGTAAATAAGCAGGCAGGAAAACAGTGATATTTATTTGATCAGGTTGGAAATGACAGGCAAGCTTAGTAGTTTAAAATAAGGGACTCTTTTTGCTCCTACAAAAGTCAATGGGAATTTTCCCATTTGGCACTCAGCGTAAGTAGGGAGGCTTTGTGTGTGGAGGTGCACAGATATGCAAGAATACTATTTTTGATGGAGCTATTGTAACCCACTAGCAAATGTGTTACAAGTCGCCCTCTGTACTAGTCAGCAGAGGATATGAACTATTACAGTCCCCAGCTGTAGTATGTTACAACATGTCACGTTTGGCAGGCCCACATTTTGACCATTGTCAAAGGATGAAAACATGTGCAAAGAATTACCCTGCCACAAATGCTTCATTGTCAGCAGCTCAGCAATCAACAATCCTGGAAAAAGAATCCAGTGTATATGAGAGATGCAAGAAGGAAACAAACATCCTGTATTTGTCATGTCATGTATTTGTAACATAAACAGAGGTAACATTTTAAACCGTGCTGATTAGAAATTGGCAAACTATTTGCAACAAACCTATTTGTTCATCTTGGATATTTTTACCTCACAAATTGCTTGCAAACATATCACAGAGTGGTTTTGGTTCAATGTTATTTTACAAGTGTTTTATGTAACGTATTTCAGCCCACGAATCTCCTGAATCTATTTGCAGTGAGCACTAGATACAGGCAGTTCAAAACTCAAGCTGCTTTGATTGGATATGTAAGTCTCATGGTCCATTTCTGTTCCCTGACTGGATGAACATAAAACTCAGCCTCAAGCTGCTGGTGCAAATACTTGTCATTACAAATTCAAAATTCACCTTCTGCCCATATTCTATAGCGTCACAACAAAAAACTTCTACCAGCAAACTTGTTTTCAAGGACAGACATCAACAGTCAAACCTGTCACTTTTGTCTTACCATAAATTAGACTTCTAAGAAGAGGAAATCCGCTACTCTGGAGGATGAATGTGTTGACTGAGCCCATCCAGGCCCACAGAGGCAGCTCGCTCACTTGTGAAGAGCTTCAGTGCCATCTTATTCCCCCTCCCTCTATATACAGTCTGGTAACTGCATCACAAACTCCATTCTTCTGCACTTAATACAAGCAGATCACATTATGCTCTCTGCTGGGAAGTCCAAGGACTTTTTTTTTTTTTTTTTTTGGAGGGGGTGGGGAAGGCAGTGGCAATCTTTCCCTTTTGTGTTCCTGCTTCCGCTATCTTTTCCTCCTTTTCCTTCTGGCAGGCTCAGACCCGCAGGACTCAGCAGAGGAGAAGTTTAATAGGATCAGTGCTGCTCACGGCTCCAGTCCAGTGATGCTTACTGCCGAAAGCAGGGTACTATACGCTATCCACTGCTTGTGAGCAGCAACGTCCTGGGAGGGTCCCATGCATCAGAAGCAGGTGTGTTATTGCTGCTGCTCTGCAGAGATAATGCCAAGTTTTAACAAAGGAGGAAGTCCCACTGCTCAGATAACTCAAGAGAAACCCTGGAGACTGAGGATACTACAGCATAGACCCTATCTCATGAGGTACACAACTAGATGCAAGCCAAAGGAGAAGCTCCTTCCTTCTGTGGATCAGCAGAGTCCTCAAATCCAGTGTTTCATTCCCAACCAATCCAGTCACTTCATCTCATGTCTCCAGTTCCTACTCTGCTCACTATGATTACCACAGGCACTCCCTGCTTATGTGGCCTTAGATCTTCATGTATCTGAATGAGCACCTTCTCCCTCAGCTCCATTCCCAGACCCTCCTGGATAGGCGTGGTCAACCCAATAGTCCTCCAGGCTAGTGGATTTGCTGTGCAAATGAGAAAAAGGGCACAAATACAGTAAAAATTGTTTGCTAAAAATGGAAACAAATGTTTGTGAATTACTTTAGCAGCTTTCACTCAGCTCTAACAATAATGATTTATCGTACACAATGTCTTACCCACTCTAAACTATAAAGGAAAGAAATCATCAACACTAACGGCTTGGAGTATGCAAGAGGCAGGAGACAACATTACATGTTTCCTGTGATCATGTCACTGCATTAGTAGATTCTGGAGTAATTCTGATATGATTTGAAGTTATCTACCTTGCAAAATCAGGATTGTTTTGTTCAAAGATTTGAAGAGGTGCTGTTCACAGAATTATCTTTGACTCAAGATTTATGAGGAAAAAATATTCTAAAAAAGACTGGTGCAAGTGGCTTCATACAAACAAGTGATAGCTAAATTTCAAAATCCTCACCCAGAACTCAGCTTCATTTAGGGAGTACTTCAGCGGACACATTAACAACAACAGATACTTGATAAAATTTTCAGAAGGCCTAAGTCACTTAGGAGCCTCAGTCTCAATGAAAATGGGACTTAGGCTCTTGTGAAAATTTTTACCTATTGTTCACATTTGAGAATAAATAGGGCACATTAGAGATATTTGGATTCATTTCATACACGCAACATTTAGTAGGATCACACACTCTAGTGGAAGAGTCTTCCACTCATTCAGCTTCATTAATTTTACTGGTACATTGCCTTCTGAGCCTTGCAAGCCCATACTGGTGGGTGAGTGAGAGTGCAGCATTTGCCCCAGAGACAATAAATGTACTATGATGTAACTGTTAGAGAGAGAGAGAAGCTTTTGAGCTACACAGAACTCTTTTATATAACTGTTTTGTTCATGTAGTTATTTACCCAAGTACATGTACATCCAAATTCTCTGTTCATATAAACAGGCAAAACTTCATTAAAGCCAATGATATTTAGTAGATCAGGTTGCGAATGACAGAGTTAGTAGTTTGAAATTTAAGGACCTTGTCCTGCTCCCTTTGAAGCCAAGAGAAGTTTTGCCATTTGGAGATAGGGTAAGACGGGAGGGTGTATGTCTGGGGAGGGAGAGTGTACCCATATTGCAATTTTTATCATTGATATTTAATTGTACCCATTTACACCAATAGAGATTTGGCCTTTAATGAGCAGATATGTTTAGTTTAATAAACTTAACATGTAACTACAATGTAGGACTAAATATTGTCTAATCATAAAATCTTTTAGGGGGTTGGGATTAGTTACTCAATTCATTCAAATACTAGTAAATAATTTAAAGATATACAATTACTATGTAGTTCTCAATACATCATACAGTTACAGAATAGTTACACAGCATTTCAGTGAAAGATAGGCAAAACTGCTGGGGAAAAATACCCTACTACTCCCTTTATAATGGAAAGTAGCTCTTAATTTTAAATTTAATTATCATTCTTGTTTTATTTATAAATCATTTTGAAAAATAAAGAGTTATAAATTAATTTTCTGTTTTGTAAAAGAAACTTCACCAATCAAGAGTTTGTGAGGGTGACTGACTTTCCATTTGATTTTTAGGTATTTGTCACTTTGCTTCGCTAGACTAAAAATGATGGGGACTTTCCAGTTATTTGCATAGTCTCAGAACAGGTTAGTTAAGTAACTGTTAAAGCTAAAAATAAAGAGAAAACAAAAAACTCTGGCATCAAATGTGGTTAATATGCTGTTGTATTAAATGTGTGTTAGATTAGCAAAGTACCTATGCATTATAATCAGTCCTTTTAAGGAATTCAACAGCTGCCTATAGTCAGACACTAATCCATGTTATAAGAGTAAAGGGAATGTGACGTCACATCAATATTGGAGAGATTGTGCAGCAGGTATTATTATCCCAGCATTAAATTAAGCCTTCCCACGCTCCTTTCAAAATTATCGCTTCCCAATAATACTCTTGGGGGAGGAGGGAATGGCAGGGGGAGAACAGTATTATTCTTAGAGCTACTCTTCCTTAATGTAGAGCTTTTCCTAGAACCTTTCCCAGTTCTGCTGCTGCCTGACTCCCTGCATCAGTTTTAAAGAAACTTTATACAGCTCACCTATGAATTTGGCCCACTCAGTCACTGGGAAACTAAGGGCATGTCTGCACTGCCCTGCAGTTCGGATTAAGGGGATCTGTTGATTTCAGTGTGCACCAAAGTTCCATGCTGTAACTTTCCTGTGTGGACACTGTGTACTAGTTTATACTAATGGAGTACAAAGAGGAATTGAAGAGGATTACATTAGTGAGAACTAGGGACCTTTAAATTTGTCTGGAGTGTACAGTGCAGCACTTCGGTGCACATTGCTATGCACCCCAAATAATCCAAACTGCAGGGCACTGTATACATGCCCTAAACTGGTATAGCTCAAATGTCGAGGAGTCAGAGGGGAAGGGAGCATAGCACAGACCAACAGTGTAAGACCCTGAAGTGAGATTAAGCCACCCCCCTCTTTTAATTTACACCTTGTTCTTGCCTCAACTTTTAAGTCATGCCAAGGTTGATTTCCTTGCACGTTAGTAAGGGTGTATAAATACATCTAATTTACACATCACCTCTGAATTTAGCTTCTAGTGCTTCAAGCCATTTCTCATTTTGTCACAGTCTCCTATACCACATTAATATGGGGAAAAACGTGACATGCACCAGTATAGCAATACTCACTTTTGTGACATTTTAGTTACCACACAGCTCTTTGATTTGTTTTCACCTTGTACAAGCAACTGACTTTCTAGCTCACAGTATGTTCATTTTTATACTGAAACGCATAAGGGCCAAGATTTTAAAAAGTGGGCTCCTAAATTCATATTTTAGGCACCTAAAATAAGTGGCCTGACCTTTAAAGTGCTGAACACTCAGCAATTACCACTGACATCAGTGAGAGCACTACATCTCATATGGGTGTTTTAAATAGTTTTAGATTACATTGAGTTAGATTATTGGATTAGGACTAGATTATTGGGCTCAATACAGGAGTAACAGGATGAAATCCTGTGTTATACAGGAGGTCAGTCTAGATCAGTGGTCCCCAACCTTTCTGTGGGAATAGCATATTTCTATTCCCAGAAGACTGTGGTGGGTGCCAGACACCCCGCTGCCAAAATGCCGCCGAGAAGCAGCAGCAGCAAGAAGCGTCGCCGGTCTCTTCTGGTCTTAAATCTATGAACCTCTGCAAGTGCTGTACCGTGATAGTTTCATGGGCTTCCTGTCCCTTATTCCTCCCCTCTCTGTCCAAAAGGAATTAGATTTTTGCAGTGCTAAAATGGCTAACTTTTTGGCTGTTGTATCCCTAAGGACTCCTTGATGAAGTGGCCTCAAACTGGCAGAAACTCTACCACTGCCCCTGTGCTGGTCTACCCATTTTCAAGCTAATCTGACTACATATGTGGATTTTAGAGGGGATGTAAAATTCATCTTTAAAGAGAAATTTGGGCTGCAGCCTTTATCTATGGAACAAGTAGATGTCATCCCTTAATCATTAACATTAACATTGTGCAATCATCATCATCATCATCATCCAAACTACTCAAAAGAGTAAGAGACATGGATTGATCAATGAGAAACGCCAGAGAAGGCAACGGCAAAGCCCCACACGATCACGTTCTCAGTGAGATACCCATTTAGTTTAGTTTTGAACTGTCTGTCCAGCGAGTATACATCCAATGATTAACCTGTCAAGTAACTGAAGGCCAGATTGTTGGCAGTTGGGAGCAGTGAGAATGCTTGGCACGTTAAAGACCTCCAATCCCTTATGGTATTGCAGTCATTTTACACGCGGGTATTCAAGCCTGACTGGGGAAGTCATGTACCAAAAGTTTCTGAAGAGAGTTAGTGGGAAAGTGGTGCCAGTACATAACGAACAGGTTGATTGGCTGATTCACAGTGAGATGCACAATACTGTACCCATTTACTGGCTCCATAAGGGAGCTAGCTTCTCTAGGCAAGTTAAAGATTAGAAGGAAGTTGACATTAAACATGGAAAAGGCAGCAATAGATTGAATGCAAAATTATCCTTCTGTGTAGTGGAATTCAAGTACAACATTTAATAGTGAGGGAGGAAGAACACACTGGAAGAGCTCATGTTTTAGCAGGGGTCAACTATATTTAGTATGCAATTCTTTCCAGATTTTGGCAGCAAATCTTAGCTTTTCTCTCCCCCCGTGATCAAACTATTCTCATTGACTTATTGACCAGTATATTTCAGAAATATTTCAGCTACTGTATGACTTTGCTATTAGAGTAGAATAATAGATTCTTTTGTGAAAATTTTAACAGTTTATTTTAGTTATTTATATGGTACCAATCTGAGTAGTATCTAGATGTTGAAAAAATATTCATAGTATGACTCCAAGAAGGGGTTCCAACCCCTGACTTCACTGAAGCCAATGGCAAAACTCGCAAAGGTTACAATGGGGCCAGGATTTCACCCAAGGAGTTTTAGGATACATTGAGCTATCTATTCTACTAAAGTTTTAAAAGCTGATGTGACACCACCGTGTTAAAGCTGTACACTCACTAAATGAAAAGCAGGGGAAGCCTCAAATAAATGTTAACTCATGACCAGAGTTTAGGGCTTTAACATTGCAGTATGTAATGCCGCTCAATTACAAAGTCAACATAATGGGTCAACTTTAACCCTGGTGTTACTGAAGTCAGTGGAGTTATGATAGAGACGCATCTGACCCAGTATCATAAAGAGGCAAGCACCCATCTCTTACTCAGTTATGTCTCCCAGTGGATGGTTTAAAAAAAGGAAAAGGAAAATGGGATCCAACTTTTTGAAGGTGACTAACAAATGAGGAAAAAGATTAAAAAACAAAACAAAAAGTATTAGAGGCAAAGGAATCATAAGAATACAAGTGCACAAAACTATGGGCCTAATTCTGCAAAGTCCTGAGAGGTGTTAAGGCCCCTCAGGTCCCAGTGAAATCAGGATCAGGCCCTCTATGAACACAGACAACAGTAGTTCATGTAAATGTCAACAGGTAAATAGTACTTCAGCTACCACTTCACAGGATCCAGCTCTTGCCCTTCAGGCTCAGCTTCCTATTGCTTTGGTTTCTCTGTCTGAAGTCCCACTTCCTCATATTTAGGTTTGAAAGAATATGCAGACTTGAAAACGTACAGCAGATTTGTGTGTGTGTGTATAAGTAAACAAGAAAATTCCCCACCCCCATAAAACAAATGAAGGTTAAATTAAAAAAATATATTTTAACACAGAAGTTAGCGTGGAATCCATGTGGACTATCTGCATAGTCATATAGGGTTTTGTTTGTTTGTTTTACAACTCTGGTTTGGACACGGTGAAAAATGCCAATGTATGTTTAACAACTGTAAATGGTCAGAACCTCTTTTTACATCTCACAGTATGGAGATGTACATCTCATCTACAGAGTAGGAAGTCGATCAATTCAGTTGTCTGTTCCAGCTGCTAGCTCCAACTAGCCAAGACTGTATCTTGTCAAAGTCTTCTGTGACCTTATTCATGTTTTACCTAGACTGGCTTCTATTTTATATATTTATCCTATTTATCTTCACCTTTATTAAAAAAAAGCCCAACATACTAAGAGTGCTGTCCTGCAAATTCTTGCTCTCATGAATAGTCCTATTAACTTGAGTGCACCTACTGGGCTGTGACAAGAGGTGAATCAGAACCGTCATGACACTTACTGTTAGCAGGTTAATTAAATCCATATTTGGCTCTAGATGATGGGTAGCAGTCTGCAGGGAAACCAGTTCATTCAAGGTAATGGATAGTTGCTGCATTTTCACTATGTTTACTTTGTTCTCATCTATCCAGTCTGGAAAGACGACATGAACGGCTATCAAGTCTTTCAAGTGAACTCCTAATATGGGGATTTTGAAGCCAAGAGAGTCAGCAAAAGCTTTGCGGTAGTTGCAGTAGTTTCCATTGGAGGAGACCAGTTCTGTCATCTCATTCCAGTCCTATAAACAGCCATAGAAGCAAGACTCTGTAAGACCACCCATAACATTTGTTTGATCTATTCTGAGTGCAGCTTAAGCAAGTCACATCAGGACGCTGAATACGTCCATTTTATCCGCACCACAGTCACACAAAAACAAGTTCCCCACAATCAAATAGTTTTCCATCAAGAGCAATCTGACTAGTCTGCCTTTTAGGCTGCCCCAGTACAATGGTTCAAGCGTTCTGCTGCTGATATATCTTGTAATACCCATTACACACTACAGATATTACACAGTAAAGTCCGATATTTATATTTTGGATCCCTTCATATTAGAGATGCTCTTGTACCTTTGTAACCTCGGAAGATAGATGAGAGTGAGTTTCTTTGAGACGAGAAATAGAGCTGTGGCTTAGGCCTCCCACAACTGCCATCAGCGTGTTAAAGTTCTGGAGATGAAGCAGCTTCTGCAGTGGAATTAAACATATCAGCAAAAAGACTGAGGGCCTTTATTGTAGGATACTGACTACTGCTGTACCTGTGCTAAAGCAGCTAAAGTTAGTTACTGCTAAAATGCAATGGAAATTCTACAGAAATATAGATTTGATCATAGTACATCATAATGACCTAGTTTAGCACCTCTGATTTCCTGTAGAGCAGGACAACATAAAAACATTCAACTGACTAATTCCCAGAATGTCATCTTGAATACAAGAAGCCAAAAATGTGAACAGTAATGAGAAGTTACTATCAAATTTTCATATCTAGGAACATCTGTTTAACATTTTGATTTACAAATAGCTCAATGAATGAGCATCAGCTATGACTGAATAAGCTTTCAGCAAGAAAGCACCTTGCCTGCATGTCTAGTTCATCAGTTTTCTGTAGCATCAGTTTCTATTATTTCATTCGAGCAGACAAAACCACTCAAAGGTTAGTCTTACCTCTGCAACATTGATAAACTTTGTGATTACTTCTGCCCTTTGCTGGGGCGTTGGCTTGCTAAGAACCATCAGCTGGACCCACTTAGAGATACCGTTAAATAATGCAATTGATCTCTCCAGGGTGGGGTTGTTCTCCAAGCAGCCATGAATCACATAGCTTTGGTAATCTGTAAACTAGCAAAGGAAAGATTTACAGTTAAGGATTGTATAGAGTCAAAATGATATTTAAGCCACTTTTCTTTTAAAAAGTCCCACTGGTTAGAAAGAGACTACCAATTTTATGTTATTTCTTTAAGATGTGTTAATTTTTTTTTAATAAGGAAATTACAAAACATTACTCTCCTCTCTCTTTATATATAATCAGAAATACAGTAACAGACATTGTGAACATGAATTTATCACCTTCAGGAAGTCAAGACTACAAGGAAAGCTACCTTGTGAGAACTGCCAAAAGCCAAGCAGAGTTGGACCTTGCAAAGGTCTATAGCCAGAAATAAAAAGAAAACAAGAAAAGAAGCTGTAGGATGGCTAAACACTGAGGATGGGGTGGATATTAAAGATAATCTATGCATGGTCCAACACCTAAGCCAGTGGGTCTCAACCTTTCCAGACTACTGTACCCTTCAAGAGTCTGATTTGTCTTGAGTACCCCCAAGTTTCACCTCACTTAAAAACTACTTGCTTGCAAAATCAGACATAAAAATACAAAAGTGTCACAGCATACTATTACTGAGAAATTTCTGACTTTCTCATTTTTACCATATAGTATAAAATAAATCAATTGGAATATGAATATTGTATTTACATTTCAGATTATAGTACATAGAGCAGTATAAAGAAGTCAGTGTTGGTATGAAATTTTAGTTTGTACTGATTGTGCTAGTGCTTTTTATGTAGCCTGTTGTAAAACTAGGCAAAATATCTAGATGAGTTGATGTATCCCCTGGAAGACCTCCGCATACCCCTGGTTGAGAACCACTGACCTAAACAAATATTTGCCTCAGCTTTTAATAAGGCTAATGACGAGTTTAGGGGTAGTGGCAGGGTGGCTAATAGGAATGAGGATATGGAGGTAGAAATTATCAGAGCCATGGTGGAATTCAAACGCAAAAAGCATAATAGGACTAAATTGTGGGGGCCCCAGATAATCTCCATCCAAGAATAGTAAAGGAAATGGTACATGAAATTGCAACCCCAATAGCAAGGATTTTTAATTAATCTGTACATTTGGGGGTCATAGCCTCTGACTGGAGAACTGCAAATATAGTTCCTATTTTTAAGAAAGAGAAAAAAAGGTGATCCAGGAAATTACAGGCCTGTTAGTTTGACCTCAATTGTATGCCAGGTCTTAGAACAAATTTTGAAAGAGGAAGTAGGCAGGGACATAGAGGTGAACAGTAATTAAGATAAAATACAACATGATTTTGCAAAAGGTAGATCATGCCAGACCAACCTGATCTCCTTCTTTGAGAAGATAACTGATTTTTTAGACAAAGGAAATGCAGTATATCTAATCTCCCTGGATGTCAGTAAGGCATTAAATAATTTCCCATGTGGAACTGTGTCAGTTAAACTGGAGAAGATGAGTATTAATATGAGAATTGAAAGGTGGATAAGGAAGTGGTTAAAGGGGAGAGTACAACAGGTACTACTGAAAGGTGAACTGTCTGGCTGGAGTTCCTCAGAGATCGGTCTTGGGATCAATCTTATTTAACACTGTGATTAATGTCAATTTTTTAAAAACATTTTTTTAAGGTTTGGCACAAAAGTGGGAGTGTGCTAATAAAATCTGGAGATGACACAAATCTGGGCGGTATTGCCAATACGGAGGAGAACAAGTATTATACAAGAAGATTTGGATGACCTTGTAAACTGGAATAAAAGATGAAATTTAACAGTGCAAAGTGCAAGTTCATGCATTTAGAAACTAACAAGAATTTTTGCTATAAGCTGGGGATGTATCAGTTGGAAGTGACAGAGGAGGAGACAGACCTTGGTGTATTGGTTGACCACAGGATCACTATGAGCTTCAAATGGGATGTGGTCATGAAAAAGCCTAATGCAGTCCAAGGATGCATCAGGCGAGGTATTTCCAGTAGAGACAGGGAAGTGTTAGTACCATTATACAGAGCACTGGTGATACCTCATCTGGAATACTGTGTGCAATTCTGGTCTCCCATGTTTAAGAAAGATGAATTCAAACTGCAACAGGGGCAGAGAAAGGTTGTTAGGATGATCCAAGAAATGGAAACCCTACCTTAAATAACTTGGCTTGTTTAGCCTAACCAAACCAAGGTTGAGGGGAGATATGATTGTTCTCTATAAATACATGGATAAATACCAGGGAGGGAGAGCAGTTATTTAAGTTAAGCACCAGTGTGGACACAAGAACAAATGGATATAAATGGGCCATCAATAAGTTTAGGCTTGAAATTAGGTGAAGAGTTCGAACCATCAGAGGAATGAAGTTATGGAACAGCCTTCCAAGGGTAGCGGTGGGGGCGAAAAAAACCTAACTGGCTTCAAGACTGAGCGTGATAAGTTTTTGGACAGGATGGTATGACGAGACTGCCTACAATGGCATGTAGCTGATCTGTGACTGCTAACAGCAAATATCTCCAATTGCTGGTGATGGGACACTAGATGGGGAGGGCTCTACGTTACTACAGAGAATTCTTTTCCAGGTGTTTGGCTGGGGGTCTTACCCATGTGCTGAGGGTCTAATTGATGATCATTTTGGGGGTTGGGAAACAATTTCCCCCAGGTCAGATTGGCAGAGACCCTGGGGGTTTTTCACCTTGCTCTGCAGCATAGGTTATGGGTCACTTGCAGGTTTAAACTACTGTAAATGGGGGATTCTATGTAACTTGAAGTCTTTAAACCATAATTTGAGGACTTCAGTAACTCAGACAGAGATTAGGGGTCTATTACAGGACTAGGTGGGTGAGGTTCTGTGGCCTGCACTATTGAGGAGATCAGACTAGATTATTATGATGGTTCCTTCTGACCTTAAAGTCTATGAGTCTTTGTCTTTCCCCACAATTAATCCCCTTCCGTTCTTCATATTTTTCTTTTAATTTTTTGCTGAGGAGATAACATTCTGCCATCAAATATATATTAAAGAAATGTTCTCTTATCATGCTACACTTATGAGGGCATGAATACAACAATTTCCTTTCCCTAGAGTGAATTCCTCTCCAGCATGCTGACAGATGGCATTGTTGACATAAAGAGTGAAATCCCAGTTCCATGGCTATCAATGGGAGTTTTGACATTGACGTCGAGGGAGAAAGAATTTCACTGAAATTAGACACAGCACCTATATCTTTCCCAATTTTTTATTTTTATCACATTTATTCCAATAAGAACTTTCTGTACAGGATAGGGTATGTCTACACTTGGGGCCTGGGCTGTGTTTCATAGCTCAAGGAGACACACTCGTGTTAGCTCTGATTGCACTAACACACAGGTTTCAGAGAAGCAGCCGTGTTAGTCTGTATTCGCAAAAAGAAAAGGAGGACTCGTGTGCCACAAGTGGTGGGATGGACTAGTCGCCCTGAGTTTGTGCCTAGGGTCTCTGACAAGCATGTACTCAGAACAGCTAACCGCCTCCCTTCCCCCCTGCAGTGCCGCAAGCATTCCTGCAGTTACCTTCTGTTTTTAGTGCCCAAGGTTGAGCTGAGCTAGTGCGAGTATGTCTCCTTGAGCTGGGAATCCAAGTGTACACATAGCCTTAGTCTGAGTTCTTCCAGGGCTTGCTCTCTTTGATGATAGTCAATCCTTTAATGTTCATAGATACTACTTTACAGAAGAGCTACCGTTAGTAAGTGTTTTACTTACCTGAATTTTTGGAAGTTCCCTCCCCCGCCCACAATTGTCCCATAAAAATGGGTCTCTGGCAGATTATGGCCTTACTGTAATTTAAGTACAATACTCCTCAGGATACCAGGCCAGAATGCCTTTTTATCAGACTAATGATAAGGAATTGCTTAGGCCATCAGATGGCCTCCTAGTACACCCGTGTATTATCAGACACTTCAGTGCTGAAGGTACCCAATATCTCACAGATGCTGCTCAGAAGCTTTCAGATCTTCTCTTTGTTTAAACAATCTCCAGTCTCCTTTTCCTCCCCTTATCTGTATTTTTATGCCTTTATTCCACTGTGAACCCTCCAAAATAAAGAAGTAGTTTGACTTTCCTGGACAGATTGAGAATTACAACAAATTCAGTGGAGTTATATATGTTGCCCCCACATACCAGCTATCTGCTTCTCTGTGACAACTCTCTGACTGCTCCTCTGAGAGTCAGATAGGAGGCCTTGTGCAGAGCCCAGTGGACTAAGTTTATCTATCAACCTCCATCTTCACAAGGCTGCCCTTCCACCCACCCCGTAGTCCCTTTTAATTGTCAGTGTGCTGCCACCCTTATTACTTACTAGTAACCAATCTAACCTTTATTTAAAAATTAACACCTCGCAGTTAACACCCTCTTTAACTTCTGTATCATGCCAGAAAGAAAATGTAAGTTTAATTGACTTCAGTCCTGAATCCTAAAAAGCCTAACTAGTTATGGAGAAGTATCCGAGCTAGTAAATTCAAACAGAGGCATTAGCTATTAGTGTAACTGTCTGATTTCAAATATCAACCACCAACATAGCCACCATTCCTGCAGGTCTGAAGAGTCCCTGTTCTGGGAATGCCACAAAACTTTCATATATATATATAAAATTGAAAAAGCCATCCCCCTGTTCTTTGGCATTGCCATCTACCAGAAAGCCTTTCCTCTTCCTCCATGTTTTCACTGGGCCCTGCATTATACAGTTCATTATCATTTATTCTTCACAGATTTTTAATTAGTGTTGGTACATACAAAACTGGGTTACCCTTTCTGAGGTTCTTCAGCTCAAATTCCTCCCCATTTTTTCACATGCAGAATAGTGTAAAGTTTACTTTGAATTAATGTAATGATTTAAAAGAGAAACCCCAATTATACCTGTTTCTTTTCCTCATTTTGTTTCCCTCTCTTGAAGAATCAAGGAACAAAGATTTCTTTCATTTCCCTGATCTTCCTCATAACACCATCTTTCTGCTGAAAATAATGGAATCTGGAAACCATACTCTGGGATAGTTTCTGTTTACTACTAGAAGAGCTACAGTCATGACAGCTTTGTCTATGGACACTTCACTAGTTGAATCCAGGTTTAACAGATTTTTAATTAGTGTTGGTACATACAAAACTGGGTTACCCTTTCTGAGGTTCTTGAACACATTTAATTCTAATATTGTTCCTCTGGTCTCTGTTTTAATTGTCATCCAATTTTGTCTGAAGAATCTCCTCCTTTTGTTCCAGATGTATGACTCTGATCAAGAAAGGTGAGTAGGTTTGAATTTTCCTCAGTTCCCACTTCTACTGAGGTTATTCTCCTCCAACCATCAGCTCCAAGGAGATCTTTTACATCTGGCTTTGTAGCAGCCATTACTGTCTTTCAGCACAAGCCCTCCTTAGTGCCATCTTGCCTAGCTCCTTGGGAACAATATCATCTTGCTGTAGGGTTTAATCAGTTTTTGCAATTTAGTAAAATACTACATATTAGCAAGATCTGCAGAGTGAGCTGATAGAGACCAATACAACAGCTGCTCTGCCAACGCAGCACACTTATGCTTACACTACTAGTTTAAGCATTTGGGATCCAAGATTTTGTTTTGTGTGGTGGAGGAATTAGAGCAAATGTAGGGATCAAATTTAGGGCCTACCAACCCCAACAGTTTCCCTTTAAGAGTACAATGCTGGAAAGTTATCCATAAACATTGCAGTCCATAAATCAAGAACTAAAAGAGAAGAAAATTTGCAATATGTTTTAAGAACTAAGAAGTCTTAACAATGGCCCCTTTCTTCACCTCTCTTATGCATCATGGAGCAAAAATCAAGTCACCCAGTGGATGAGCACATTTATGAATCACTAATCACCATAATAGCTGGATACCTTTTATCTTGTTTATATCAAGATAATGAACAGTTGTCCCCAAAATAGGGAGTGTTGACTCTTTTTCTCCTCTTCTCAGCAATTGAGAACTTGGGTGGGTGGTGGAGAGAAGCCACTCCCTTCAGCACATAAATTCTGAGGTTTCTCTGAATTCAGAGGTGGGAGAGTAGGGAGAACTACAAATTCTGGGGGAAACACTGGAACCGGCAAAATTGAAATCAGCTAGTAACTATGTGTAAGGATGAGCATCACAATGGAATTATTCCCATAATGCAATAGCTAAGGCAGAAGCCTATTGACAATGCAAAGAAAAGGGAGTTGAGAAGATAGGAGGATCTCCAGGGAATCAGGGAGAGGGAAATGAAGCCAGGAGAATGAAAGAATAGTGTTTCAGAAGGTGAGGAGGTTGGGAGTGCGGGGGTCAGATGAGCTCTAGGCTCCATCTGAAACAAAGCCTTTGAGGGTTGCTGATCACTAGTTAAATATTTCCCCAAGAAACAAAAGGCACTGATTTGTTATTTTAAGTTTGGTCAAAACAAATCCTTGCTCATGGTTGTAGCCCTCACTCAGAATTACTGCAGAGGATTAATTTTTTTATGGTAAAAGTTATAACTCATGAAAATATAATGAAGTATTGATCCAACCTTTGAATGATTATGAATGATGAGATGTGATACTAGAATCACGCAAGTGTAGGACCAAGAAAGAACCTCAAGAGGTCATATAGTCCCCGCTCCCACAGTAAGGCGGAATTAAGTACTCCTAGACCATCCCTGAGTGGTGTTAGTCTAACCTGTTCTTAAAAACCTTCTTGGATGGCACTTCCACAACCTCCCTTGCTGCAAACTAGGCTGATTGCTTGTTCTCCATGTCTACTGAGGGTAGAACAAGAAGTAATCATCATCCTCTGCATAACATTTTACATATTTGAAGAATTTATGTCCCCCTGCAGCTGTCTCTTCTCTGAACAGTGGGGGAGTGGTAAATAATTAAGGTCACTGATTCAGAGCAATCTGGATCACTTGGCAAACTGGGTGCAAGCAAACAATATGCTTTTTAATATGACTAAATGTAAACGTATATGTCTAGGAACAAAGAATGTAGGCCATACTTACGGATGCAGGACTCTATCCTGGGAAGCAGTGACTCTGAAAATGATTTGGGGGTCATGGTGGATTAGGGTTGCCAACCCTCCAGGATTATCCTGGAGTCTCCAGGAATTAAAGATCAATCTTTAATTAAAGATTATGTCATGTGATGAAATCTCCCGGAATTCGTCCAACCGAATTTGGCAACCCTATGGTAGATAAATCAGATGAACATGAGCTCCCAGTGTGACTCTGGCCAAAAGAGCTAATGCGATCCTGGGATGCATAAAGAGTGGAATCTTAAGTAGAAGTAGAGAGGTTATTTTTACCTGTGTATTTGGCACTGATACTACCACTGCTGGAATACTGTATCCAGTTCTGGTACCCACAATTCAAGAAGTATATTGATAAAATGGAGAGGGTTCAGAGAAACACCATGAGAATGATTAAAGGATTAGAAAACATGCCTTGCAGAGATAAACTAAATATATTGAGAATTTCAAGTCTAACAAAGAAGGTCAAGGGGTGACTTAATAACAGTCTATAAGTATCTATATCGAGAACAAATATGTAATAATGGGGTCATCAATCTAGCAGAGAAAGGATAACAACATGATCCAATGGCTGGAAGTTGAAGCCAGAAAAATTCAGACTGGAAATAAGCATAAATTTTTAAGGGTAAATAGTTCCAATGGTTAATTACTCTCCCCAAGGGTTGTGGTAGATTCTCCATCACACACAATTTTTAAATCCAGATTGGATGTTTCTCTAAAAGCTATGCTCTAGGAATGATTTTGGGGAACTTCTACGGCCTGTGTTATATAGGAGGTCAGGCTAGATGATCACAATGGCCAGTACTTTCAACCTTTCCTTAAGGGCATGTTTTCTAAACTTCTTACTTTTGTTGCCCTCCACTGGGCTCTCTCCAATTTGTTCACATCTTTCTGAAAGTGTGGTGTCCCAAACCAGATTCAGTACTCCAGCTGAGGCCTTACACCATTGCCAAATAGAGTGGAATGATTACCTCCTGTGTTTTACATATGACACTCCTGTTAATACATCCCAGAATGGACATTTTCCTTTTCGCAACAACATGATATGGCTGGTTCAGTTTCCATTTGTGATCCACTTTAACCCCCAGATCCTTTTCTGCAGTACTGCTGCATAGCCCGTTATTTCCCATTGTGTATTTCGTAATTGCAGTACTTGGCACTTGTTTTTATTGAATTTCATCATATTGATTTCAGACCAGTTGTCCAATCAAGGTTATTTTGAATTCTAATCCTGTCCAAAGTGTTTGCAATCCCTCCCATTTTAGCGTCACCCGCAAACGTTATAAACATATTTTTCACTCCATCATCCATGTTGTTAATGAAAATATTGAACAGTACTGGACACAGGACAGAACCCTGCGGGACCCCACTTGATTCCTCCTCCCAGGTGTTATAAATATTTGCTACAATTAAATGGGGTACAACATAAAAGTGTTATAAATGTTAAAGCTGGCAAACTCTCTCAGTTTAAGCATATAGCTCTGGTCAGATTATAACTGAGTGAAACAAGAAGTTGTAGGCTTCTTACAGCAATCCTTCTAAAAGATTTATGCTCCAGAAAAGTGAGGTGTTCAGCTAATTCAACGGGTTCCAGGTGGTCAAACAACAGGCAGGCTTTTCCCTTCTTGGAAGTTTTTTTCCTCTGTGTGACTCTTCTCATCCAGTCATAGGAGGGACTGCAACAGAAAAGAGGTACAATCAGCAGATCCTGTCCATGCAAAAAACTCATGTGAACTGTAATCTGGGCATACAGAATAAAGTTAACCAAGAAACTGATCAAGAGTTCCCTGAACTATGACATCCAGCATATTGTGAACATTCAGAATAGAAAGATCTCTTCCAGTTTGCAATAGATTATATGAACTTAATAGGTACTATCTGAACTGATGTATAGCAGTAGAGCTATATATCTGGCACTCAAGAACAATTCTTTATTCTGTGTTACACTGTATCACCTAATTCAATAGGACCTAATGGCTACATTTCATCTAAGATCAAATTCAGACCAAAAATTGGATAATGTCAAATGTGTGGTGTGTTTTTGTTTTGTTTATATCTGGAAGACTACAAGCCCTGAAAAATGGAAAAAAAGAAGAAAGGGCATCTGTGAACTACATATGACAGCTAGGAGAGTACTTTGCTCTGCTGACATACAACTGAGCTTCACATATACTCGCTTTACTGAACTTTTGTCTGCATGTGTGTGTTTTGTTGTTCCTCCACAGGCCCATCCTTTATATTTGGCTGCTGTAGAGATGCACCATTGAAATGCTATTATTTTATTCTAGTATGATGTAGATATTTAGGAACCCCTTTTCAAAAACAAAGCACTAGGACTAAGCCTCCTAACTTTTGGATGTCCATGGGAGTTAGGTAGCTAAATCCTAGAACTAGTGAGGAACTGGAATTTCTATTTTGTGGGAAATGCCAAGATTTTAACTTTGTTTTTGTTCCAAATTAGAATGAAATCTCAAATGTGAAAATTTCTTGCAAAAGAAACATAGTATTCTTTACATATCTGGCATGAGCTTTGCAACATATAGAACCAGGAACAGTTTATATTCATATTTATATAAAAATGCAGCAATTCTTCTTCACTACAATTCAAAATATGTGACACTTGCCAGTCTATATTATCCCAAATGGTATTTGGTGTTTTAGAACTTTATTTCGGTTTTGGAGAGATCATCATCTTTTTGAGAATTACTTCCCAGTGCTCACTATACCGTCCCTTTAAACCAAAATGGGATCCTCAATATCACATAGTGCATTCTGTACAGAGTAAGGGCTCTGGTGTTACAAAATATGGAAAGAAAGGTGCCTGTGGAACCTGACAAATTATATTCTTACATGCTGGAGATGTCAATAAGGTGGACGTGTTCCTCATAACCAAGCTGGCTGGCTACTTCCCGGAACTCCTCAGTCAGACGAATCAAACCAAGATCCAAGTTAAATTCTGCTGGAAATTCCAAAATCCAGTACCTGAAATTATGGGAGAAAGGTTATGCAAAGATCCAGACATAACATTCTGTGGCTGCATAGATGCATGCCATGATTACTCAGCCACCATTCACATGGCACTCAGAAGAAATCATTGGCGATCCAAAGTCACAAATGTGGTAAACAGCAGTCCCACCACTAGTTCTTCCAGTAACTGAACGAGTATGCTTGACAAATCCTGACATGCTTCATCCAACAGAGGACAATGATACATATGCAAACGCCTCTTATTGCATACTTTCCCCGAGTTAGCACATTCCCTTCAGTGGAACACAGTGGGATTCTTCTGAGGTGCATTTTAATGGGAGTTAGGCACCTAAGTGACATTTGCACCTTTCAAAATATACTCTCCATTTAGGTGTAAGGCCTTGCCTATATGGTTGATACTGAAAAAGCTTTCCCAAAGTGTGAATTTAGACAGATACAGTTAAGCCAGTATAATATTCCATGAGGACACTTTTGTTCCAGTATAAGTGGGGTTTTTTTTGGCTTTAGCTTAACGCCTTCCCAAGCAAGATAAGCTACACCAAAAAAAGCTCCTCATACTGGAGCACAAGCATCCACATTGGGATGGGCTACAGGAGGGTGGTGTTAACCAGCATAGCTCTATCTGTTTAAATTCACACCTTACCTTGTACTGAAAAAAGAAAAAAGAAAAACCCAAACCAAACAGTTCCGTTCAGAGGTGGCCTTACTAGATCAATATTCAGGTAAAGATGTCAGAAAATTTTACCAATTTGACAAGGCAGCACCTGCCATACATTCTCCTGATCCTATATACCAGATACTTGGGGCATCACTGAAGTTGCTAAAACATCTTCTCTTAGGGTATATTTCATTGCAAATAAGTATGTTAACATGGGTTAGCTAATTCACATTAAAATAGCAGTGAAGACAAGGCAACTTGACTTTTAACTCAGGTTAATAGCTCAAGTTAAAGCCTATAAGGAAGCTGGGTGTTGAACTTGAGCAGCTAACCCAAGTTAAAAGTCAAGTTGCCTTGTCTTCATTGCTATTTTAATTTGTGTTAACCCACATTTTTGTTTGTTTGCTTTGCAAAGACATACCCTTGGTTTGAATGATCTAGGGTTCACATGAACTGAAGTGAACAATCCAGGGACAATCTTTCTATACCACTCTAGATTACACTATGACGTACTCCCCCCAGCTTTGCGTGCTGTGCCAATCTAGCCTGAGTGTTAAACCTCAAAGAACAAATACCAGTCAAACTGTAGCATGAGTTTTCAGTAAGCTCTTTAGCTTGATACAGTGTAAGTGTTCAAAAACCTGAATAACCCTAGTTGAATAACTGTGCTCTGAATAGGATTTTCCCCCAACCCCATGTTTGTAAACTAGTCCAAGAGAAAGCATTAGTAGGGGTAGACTGACTTGGTTTAGGATTTTTTATTATTTGTAAAAATTGACTATTCAGAGCTATAAAAACCAAATCCCAGTGAAAAAAAATCAGCATTTTTACCTCATGAAACAGCAGATTTTTAAGCGGAATTCACTGCATTTTTCGCCACTGGCATCTCTATAGGTAGATTAGTTAAAGAATAAGCTTCATGATCATGGTTTCAGTAACTTTTTTTTTTTACTCTGCAGCAGTCTTGTTTTGTTTAGAGAGTTTTCACTTTTGTACAGGATAGAGTATTTTTGTATGTTATTCCTCCAAATTAAAATGTGCTATACCTTGAGATGAGATAACACACTGAAAAATATAGACAGTATTTCCAATTTGGCAATTTGCCATTTGTCTTAGCAAAAACATGCATCTAATACACACTATTTCTGAATATTCTGCTGGACAAATAATTTCCCACCAGTACAGGCTAATCAAGGATATCAGTAGATACTGAATGATTACAGAGGAGATTTTCAAAGGCACAAGTGCCAGGCAAGCAACTCCCATAGAAAGTCAACGGGAGGAAAGTGCCCAACTTCTATTTGTATCTCTGTGTCCTTAAATATTTTTGTACATCTCAAAAGCTAATTCAAAATACACTTCAGCAGGCTCATAAAAGACCGGATCCAAAGTCTATTGTAATCAGTTGAAAGGATTTCAATGGGCATTGGACCAGACCCATAAACTGCTGAAGAGCCTTATATGCTGATGGCACTCCAATACTACTGTTTAATGCACAGACTTTACATGTTATCACAGTTTGTCTTCCAAAGTGCTAATGCTAGGCTATATGGATCTTTGAAAGGATATATGGAGAGAAGTTTGCCAACCAGTTCTGTGGAAGGCAGATACCACCGGTGCATTAAAAGAACCATTCTTGGCAAATGACTGGTGCCCAAATGTCCTTTATTATCTGTAAAATAGAGACACCATTTTAAGTTAAATGACATGCATTATTCAAGGGCAGAGATCAGCCAATTTCCAGATATCCATGATCTATTACCTCTCTTAAGGGAAGTCAGATGTATTAATATTCAAAATGAAAATATATCCAGTGCATTATTAATTAAAATATCTTCAGAACAGAAACATAACAAGTAAAATGCTCCTCTAGCAGTGAGAGTCAGGAAATTACAATGGTTGTAGCACATCAATTATTAAATAACAGTGTAAAATGAAAGAAAATATATATTCACTTCCTTCCCCAAAACCTTTATTAAATATTACTTAAAAAGTGGCAAAATAGCAATGTTGCTGTTTCAACATGAGTAACTTCTTCAAACTCCAAGTGGAATTTTTTTTAAGAAAGCTTTGCACAAGAGAAAATTGATACCAACTGATTATAATAACCCATTACCTAAAATGCACCCAAAGCCCAGAATTCTAGATTAGTAAAACACTATAATTAGAAGTTCAGTTGGATGTACCAAATTTTGAATTTTCTGATGATCACTTTATCTTGTCATTCATTGATAAAAACTGACTATGACAACCAAATGTCACACTCAAATGTGT
Source organism: Lepidochelys kempii (assembly GCF_965140285.1). Lineage (NCBI taxonomy): Eukaryota > Metazoa > Chordata > Testudines > Cheloniidae > Lepidochelys > Lepidochelys kempii. The sequence goes on along the minus strand of NC_136382.1, from coordinate 148,456,716 downwards.
ATGTATTGGGAGGGACTACCTGGGGAGTGGAGAATAGTTCTTCATTAAATATTCTCTATAACTGGAAAAACAGAGTAAATCAGGACAAAGAGGAAAGGGAACCACACACACATATTATGGACTTCAGTACTCAAAAGAGAAGTGTATGTATGTATTTGGGGGAAAAGGGAAGGAGGAATGATAATTCCAATATGTAAAATGTAAATGGCCTCTGCTATCTCTGGTTAAGTATACCCTATATGGGATTTGCACCATTTTAGGGCCAGAATTGGCAATTGGATGTGCATGGATGCAGTGGTGTGTCTGTTTAGATTCAGGTGCAGTAACTGGTGCTTAGTGATTTCATCTCTGACAGTGAGAAGCTCTGTCTCTCAAAAATGAAATCAAATTATAACCTTATTCAAACCAAGTGGTCACATGGTTTTTAAATAAAATCATTTTGATTAAGGCCTCAATTCATCAAAGCACTTAAGGCCTAGTACCTTTTAAAGTTGAAAGAGGTGGTGTATATTCATGTTCCATAAAATGAAAGGTCCTAATATGATTATTTGTTTTCTTACTATAACTAGCAATTTGTGAGTTAATATAATTGCTCCTGACCTGAGATGTGGGGTCATTGTTTTGTTTTTTCAAAGGGTTAGAATTCATTTCTATATATGACAATCTATAAGGGCATCCAAGTATGTAAATTATATGCTTAGCAACAGGCTCACATAAATGATAGAAAGTTCTATAGGTAATGGTTGATTAAAATGAGAACCTGCAATCATATTACTACACAATGCATGGGGAAAGCTTCCAGAAGTAGCACTAGATTGAAAAAGATCCAGTGTAAACAATACAGCAAAACAAAAAAATAAATAAATCAGTGCATCAAGAAATATATTCCTATTCTTTTGTAAAAAATCAGAGGCAAATTCATAAAACAATCCAACTGTACAGTTATCTAATCTTAATACAGACCCACACTTTTAAATCATTCTATCAATCTGTCTTGTGTTAAATGTATTAACTTTTTTGGTATTATGTAATGTATATTATTAAAAATACACAGTTTGAACCCTTGAGGACAGAAGAGAGACTCTCCCGCCCCCTCACTTAGACAGATGAAAGAATTTTCTTCAAACTTTTCAAGACAAAAGTTTTCCTCTGGGCTAAGAGCCAAGCATGGAAAATTTCACAGCAAGAGGAATTTGTTTGCCAAACGAATGATCAGCTGAAAAAGATAATAGCCTGGGTGAGCTTATAATAGTAGTTGAATTTCAAGAACAGCAAGCAATGAAACAAAAGATTGAAGAATCATACCAAACATTTCAATGCAAGTATTTAAAAGTTCATCTAATGTTGCAGCCTTCCCAAGTATATTTGACCCCATTGTCCTTTAATCGTTGTCAAAAAATTAGAGTCATTTTCACCACGTAGAAGAATGTGTCCACAGCTGCATGGGCCTTATCAATGTATTGCTGGTTGCGTATTTAGCTAGGCTTCATGGAAAATCTGGAGAAAGAAAGCAAAGGAAATGACCACAATAGGACTGTAATGCTGCATTATGAAGACAGAATGTTTACAGTTTAGTGCATCCTTTTGTAGACTGATTTTTTTCCCCTCACACAACATAGAGTAAAAAGAAAAGGAGGACTTGTGGCACCTTAGAGACTAACAAATTTATTTGAGCATAAGCTTTCATGAGCTACAGCTCACTTCAGTCTCTAAGGTGCCACAAGTCCTCCTTTTTTTTTTGCGAATACAGACTAACACGGCTGCTACTCTGAAACAACATAGAGTATACATCAAAGATCACCATGCATTTTTAGTTCATTCCAACTTTTATTTTAAAATATATTGTTCAATTTTTGTCCACTAGTCCAAAAGAAATATGTAGTGATGTTGGAAAACAGAGGTTACACTAAGGCACATGTCATATAATTGATGCACTCTTTTACAGCCCATTTTATTTTCTTTATGCTTGATAACCCACATTTTGTTAGTACTTCAGTTATGCATAAAACAGAACAGATTATAACAAAAATTGTTTTATCCAGTATTACTGTTTAATAATAGATTTTTAAGGTAATGCATTTATTGATCGGAAACCCACAAAATGATTAATAATTAAGTTCACAGGCACATTCTACAGAGCATACACTAATGTATAAGAGGGAGATTTTCAAAGGCACAAAGGGGGAAAAGGTGTCCAGTTCCCTCTGACAGTCAGTCAGAGTTGGGCTCCTAACTGTTCTTTGTAAATCTCTCCTAACAATTTACAAGACCTGAAGTAGCACTTTCAACACCTACTAAAATGCATTTATTTTAAGGATTGCACATTTTATTATAGATGGCAGATTCCAAATTTCTAGAAATCTATCTAGTCAGCCTTTTAAAAAGTCTACTATTAGAGAGTAGAAGGGAGTATTAAATGGTATATAGATTCTCCATAGAATTTCTTGTCAACTTGTATTTCAAATCTCAACTTGTTCTATTTACATAAGTTTCTTTTAAATACAGACATGTAGCAAACAATATGTAGCATATCCAGCCACTTTTCAGAATCTAAACATTGCTGGAATTCTGACAAGTTTCTTTTTAAAGGATGTTACATATTACCTAACTTTTTGACGTTTTGTCAGGTAATTCACTGAACAGGATATACTCTGTACTCCACCCATAGTTGTATACTTTATGGCAACTATCAGATATGACATAGACCACACCCTTAACTCTGCCTCCCTAGGGACAGTATCCTTCCAACACCCTTTTTACCAAACTACCCCACCAAACAGGCTATCCCCGATCTTCCCCACATAAACTCCTTCACCACATTATTATAAAATAACTCTCACTTCACAGAAATGGCAGAAGGTACTGCTAAGAATTCACTAGGAATGAGGCTGTTGAATTCACCATGCAGTTATGTTACAGTAAAGGTCTTAAAAGGAAAATATAAGGCGAAGATTTTCAAAAATATAAGGGGTGCCTAAAGTTAGGCTGTTATATCCCTATCTAGGTACCTAAATAAGTGGCTTAATTTTCCACAGGATCAAGTACTCAACAGTTTTAAACCTCAGTTGACATTTATTCCCACCCCTGCCAACTCCCCCACTCCTAAACAAATCTTTTACAAAGGTAAGTTACTGCACTTTAAAATGCTGCTTCAGTCACTTCTTTAAAATCACAAAAGTAATCACGGCACATTTCTTGGGGTGAGTAATATTTGCCTCGTAGAACTGTAGGAAAGCAAGCAATTCAGTCCTGCTTTTCAGTTGGTTAGTGCTGCTTTACATTGTAATAGCCCCAGATGACACAGCTAATTAAAAAAAAATTGAATTATGCTATTGAGAGGGTGAAACAGCAATAGCTAATGTCCCCATGTTAATTTCACTGAGGTTTTTCTACTATGGCATCTACTTATATGCCCTCATCATCACAGTATCTAAGCTCCTCACATTCAGTAATGGATTTTTATCCTTACAACACCTAGGAGATAAATAGTTTCCATTTTTACAGACGAAAAACATGGTAGACTAAGCGACTTGGACAAGGTACATGTCTGTGGCTGAGCCAAGAATTGAACCCCGGTCTTGAGTTCCAGTCCAGTGCCCTAACAGTTAGATCACCCTTCCTATTCATTATCACCATTTGTGTTATTATGTAGAAACCTCAGATTAAATAATATTGCTACATTATTGAAAGATTTCCTATCACCATGGTATCAAAGTGCTATCCCACAATTAAAGATAGTTTTGTGGTAACAATGCCCAGTGCTAAACAGCAACAAGAATACTCAGTGCTATAATAATTACAAACATTCAAGATTCATAGACTTCTAATGGAAATTCCACATTCCCAGGCGTGACCCTGTAAGGTGTCAAGTGCTAAGTATTTTCAGTTACCATTGGCTTCAAACGGAAGTTGAAGATGCTCAGTCCCAGTATTTGGGCAGGGACTGGAAGCATAATTATTTTTATGTAACCCAAAGTGTTACCTAGACAGACTTTCCAAAAGGTTAAAAAAAATTAAAGGGACAGGACAAGAGAAGGTAGAGATTCAGGAGGAATGCAATCAGGTCATCAGACATAGTAAGTGGTGTGAATTTTTAGGGTACTTATTTGGAAAGCAACATATTACATTCATAAAGCTCATGCTCTGTTCCAAGCTATATGTATCATTCCCAGAACAAACAAATAAAATCTTCATTGAGCGAGAATTGGAGTTACAAATATAAAATCTTAAATGGAACCTCATTTGAATGTATTTCAAAACAACAGAAAGGCTGGAAATGTAGAGTTATGGTTTTGGTAACAGCATTAATGCTTACCATGTGACCCTGCCCGCTAACACAGGAATATCATAGAACAACATCTTTACAAACTTTTTAACATAATTTCCTACAAAGGAAATTGGCCTAGATTCTAGACACACATAGATGCCTATTACTCCTTCATGGAGAGCTAGTAAGGTTTACCCTTCAAATTTTGATCCTTAGCGTTCTTTTGAGAAATGAAAGACACCTGGAAGAGTGCAAACACCTCTTAAGAGTTTGAGAGGGCACTGTGGGTAATGTGCAACCTTAACTTTTAGCGGTGTGAAAATATAATATGTTCTGGATTGCAGTCTTTCAGTTCATAGGGAGCAAAATCAGAGAGGAGTTTTGCTATTCGACATTGGTGAGGCCTCATCTGGAGTACTGTGTCCAGTTTTGGGCCCCACACTACAAGAAGGATGTGGATAAATTGGAGAGAGTCCAGCGAAGGGCAACAAAAATGATTAGGGGTCTAGAACACATGACTTATGAGGAGAGGCTGAGGGAGCTGGGATTGTTTAGCCTGCAGAAGAGAAGAATGAGGGGGGATTTGATAGCTGCTTTCAGCTACCTGAAAGGGGGTTCCAAAGAGGATGGCTCTAGACTGTTCTCAATGATAGCAGATGACAGAACGAGGAGTAATGGTCTCAAGTTGCAGTGGGGGAGGTTTAGATTGGATATTAGGAAAAACTTTTTCACTAAGAGGGTGGTGAAACACTGGAATGCGTTACCTAGGGAGGTGGTAGAATCTCCTTCCTTAGAGGTTTTTAAGGTCAGGCTTGACAAAGCCCTGGCTGGGATGATTTAACTGGGAATTGGTCCTGCTTCAAGCAGGGGGTTGGACTAGATGACCTTCAGGGGTCCCTTCCAACCCTGATATTCTATGATTCTATTAAATGAGTATTTTTAAAAACAACTTTTTCCTCACTGGCAAGATGAAATGGCAATATTTTAATTGCATCAGAGAGTGTGCTAGGAGGTTTCAAATACAGATGAGAGACAAAATCCCTGCCCCAAGCATCTTCCCAATTTAGTTCTGAAATGACACAAGGAGACGGGGTAATGAAACAGCAGTTACAGTAAGGGTAGGGGAGTACAGACAAAGGCAACTCCAATAAGATTATATTGTTACTCAGCAAGGCTAGCTTATCCCATGATGGGTTGGTTTTTTTTGGTCTTATCATAGAAACGCAATAAAAGTCATAGCTGGTTAATCATAGGTTTAAAAGAAGATAATAAAAAAGTAATTAATAACTGTCCATCGGACACAGGTAGCAACACCTTGTAAATAACCTTACTGTAATTCTCTGGGGCTGTCCCCTCTAAATTCTTAACAAGTTTGTTTCAAAGGAGATAATTTACTCCAAATTTTACAGTGTACCCAGTGTTTGCTGTGACAGGATCTTAAGAGCTTAGCTGGAGCTGAGTGAATACACAGACAGTATAGATACAATTGACATAGTTATGTACCTCACTACCAATTCTCAGGGCTTTGTTTTAAGGTGCTCCTTGTAACTTGGGACACAACACTAATATTTCTGGGGACTGAGTCATAGTGTAAAGTATGTTATGTTTGTCCGTTGGCACATCACCTTTCTGGATAGATGCTGCTATTCAGAAGTGCTGTTTCTGGGAAGGGAGAAAGGTCTATGGCGACATAGGGATTGGTAGGAAGTCATAATGAATTAAGTTATCTATCCTTGATCCCACATATGCAGGAAGTTGAAGTCCCACATATGCAGAAACTAATCAGTTTGCCTTATCTCTAATAGTTTTGTGGCACAGCTAAATATTCTGTTCTGTGATTGTAATATTATTGGAAGTTATTTATATGGTGATGTTATGGTCTGGCTAGTTCTGTTTAAATGAACGTACAGGTAGTGAGCTCTTGAGATAAATGCTGTGACAGAGTTCTTTTTAGAAACAGAGTATATTGCCAGTACAACAGGTGATCTTTTTCATACTTGTTGAATCACTTTCATAAGTGCTAGCACAAACAAACAAAAACATTACATGTTGTGAACACAATGTGCATTTAAACTTTAACAACTTAAGTCATGGCTACTGTTGTCAGTAGTAAAATCAAAAGACATCTTCACTGCAAGAGGCTACTAAGAGGTGGTCTACATACACAAGTTATAGCTGTTTACCTTAAATTAGTTTAAAATTTGATTTAGTCAAACCAGTGCAAACCCCCTAAGAGGGCACTCATATTGGTTTAAAACTGGTTATATTGGTTAGAGCTGCACTAAACCAATAGGTCAGGTTTAAATAGATTTCAGAATGTCTAGACACAAAAAGTTACATTCAAACTACCCCCTTACTTAAACTGGCACAATTGTATGTGCAGAATTTTCCCTGCAAATGAAGTAAAGTAGCCTATTTTTCTTCTGCCTAGTGACAGAGACACAGATGAACATTCCAGCTCTGACATTCAAGCACCTCAGTGGTTCTTGGTTCACCCATAAACTTCAGGGAGGAAATATGAAGGAGACATTCTTTACAAGGTTAAGGCATTCTTTGTTTTGTTTTGTTTTTTTCCAGTAAACCATTTTCTAAAAGAAAAGGTATACTCTTATTAACAGGAACTTCAGCCACATGATTGCTCAAGGGAAAGACAAAAAGCTGAGTGCAAGCAGCAGAACAGGGAAATTTAATAGCAGCAGAAAGCACAAGAGAGCTCAGAAGAAATTAAAAATCTCAAGAGAAGTTGCCTATAGAATATCCTCTATATTTTTACTCTTTTCCTCTAGATCTGTCATGTCTATTTAAATTGTAAACTCTTCAGGAGAGGGACTGTCTGTGTACAGCACTAGCAGAATGGGGTCCCAATTCTTGATTGGTTCCTAGGCACTATTGTAAACAAATATGACTACTAATAAATAAATAAGATGAGGGAAGAGCACATGGGAAAGGTAAATGCTGTACCTTTAAATTCATGGTGGGAAAGGGCAAATAAACCATCTGTTTGGACCACAGTTAATACAGGCAGTAGGATGGGCAAGTCACTGTTCTAGATGTTTTCCCTCTCCACCAGAGAGCTTTTCACAAGCCTTTAAGTTTACATGTAAGTGGTCAGTACTTTTACTTATTACTATGTAGATAACTATATTTTTACTTCGAATTGCTTGCATTAGCAAAGTATTGAAACTCCTCCACAGAGTGTTTAAGAATTGATCATATTAGCCTCACTAACCACAACTGAAATCATTGACATCCTCCAAAGTTATTAAAAATGGTATAGGCCCAGTTCAGATGCTGCAGAGCTTTGTTCAACATTTATTGCATTCACTGAACAAGGGAATACCTATGTCCAAAAGACCTTGTTGTAAGTGAAACCAGATACTGTGGAATCTTTTATAGTGAACTCTGATCCAGCAATACTGTACCAAATACAGTACTGTACTGTACTAGGACCAAAACCTAGTTTGGAACAAGGAAGGACTGCAGAAGGCTGTAAACACAGTGGAACCTCCATCTTTTAGCAGCATGGGGAGGGTAGGGTTCAGAGAAGCCATGCAGGGGGAACTTTGCACACCACAGTGCTCCATGGTAGCGTTCACAGGAGAAGGACAGTGATGTGGCTAATTGATCCAGGACTGGTCAGTACTGCCAAGTCCTCTAACAAGAGATGCTACTGTACCCAACAGGCTGCATAAGCAACTGCAGAGCTGCTCCACAGCTTAGGGTTTTGGACAAAGGATTCCATCTGCCCCTTTGAACTCCCCTACCCAAAACTGGTTTAGAACATATACTGTGTCAGACCAATGGTCCATCTAGCCCAGCTTCCCGTCTTACAATAGTGGCCAATACCAGATGCTTCAGAAGAAATGAACAGAACAGGGCAATTATCAAGTGATCCATCCCTAGTTGTCTAGTCTCGGCTTCTGGCAGGCAGACGCTTAGAGACAAAGTGCGGGATTGAATCCCTGACTATCTTGGCTAATAGCCATTGATGGACCTATCCTCCATGAACTTATCTAATTCTCTTTTGAACCCATTTATACTTTTGGCCTTCCCAACATCCTTTGGCAATGAATTCCATCTGCTGACTGTGCATTGTGTGAAGAAGTACTGCCTTATGTTTGTTTTAAATCTGCTGCCTATTCATTTAATTGGGTGAACCTTGGCTCTTGTGTTATGTGAAGGGGGTAAATAATACTTCCCTATTCACTTTCTTCCCACTATTCATGATTTTATAGACCTCTATCATAGCCCCACCTCAGTCGTCTCTTTTCCAAACTGAACAGTCTCAATCTTTTAAATCTCTCTTCATATGGAAATTGTTCTATACCCTTAATCATTTTTGTTGTCCTTCTCTATCTTTGAGGTGGGTTGACCAAAACTGCATGCAGTATTCAAGGTGTGGGCGTACCATGGGTTTATATAGTGTCATTATGATCTTTATGGTCTTATTATCTATCCCTTTCCTAATGATTCCTAGCATTGTTAGCTTCTTTGATTGCCACTGCATATTGAGCGGATGTTTTCAGAGAACTATCCAGAATAACTCCAAGATCTTTCTTCATGGTAAGTGCAAATTTAGACCTCATCATTTTGTAGCTATGGTTGAGATTATACATTATTTTGCATTTATTTATCGACACTGAATTTCATCTGCCATTTTGTTGCCCAGTCACTTAATTTTGTGAGATCCCTTTGTAACCCTTCACAATCAGCTTTGAACCTAAATATCTTGAGTAATTTTGTATCTTCTGCAAACAAACATCACCACTTCGGTGTTTACTCCTTTTTCTAGATCATTTATGAAGGTGCTGACTAGCACTGGTCCCAGCACAGATCCTTGGGGGACCCTGCTGTTTTCCTCACCCTGCTGTTTACCTCTCTCCATTCTGAAAACTGACCATTTATTCCTACCCTTTGTTTCCTGTCTTTAACCAGTCACTGATCCATGAGAAGACCTTCCCTCTTATCCCATGGCTGCTTACTTTGCTTAAGAGCCTTTGGTGAGGGACCTTGTCAAAGGCTTTCTGAAAGTCCAAAACGCTTGTCCAGCATGTTTGTTGACTCCCCTCAAAGAATTCTAATAGATTAGTGAAGCATGGTTTCCCTTTACAAAAGCAGTGTTGAGTCTTCCAACAAATCATGCTCATCTACATGTTTGATAAGTCTGTTATTTACTATAGTTTCAACTAATTTGCCTGGTACTGAAGTTAGGCTTAGAAGCCTGCAATTGCCAGGATTGCCTCTGGAGCCTTTACAAAAAAAAAAGATTAGCGATCCTCCAGTCATCGAGTACGGAGGCTGATTTAAGTCACAGGTTACATATCACAGTTTGTATTTCTGCAATTTCATATCTGGGTCCCTTAGACTCAGACTTTAAGGCAGGGGTCTCAAACATGCAGCCCGCAGGGTTATTTCCTGCAGCTCGCCAAGCTCCCCACATCCCCCCGCCCCACCCTCCCAGAGTTCTTTTCTGTGGACCGCCAAGCTCCCTTCCCCCTAGCTCCCCCTCCACCCAGCGTGCCACGTCCCCACTCCTCTGCCTAACTCCAGGTGTTTCGCTTAGCGCTTTCCGGGGGGAAGGGCAGGGGGGAGCAGGGAGCCGCACGCTCAGGGAAGGAGACAGAAAAGAGGTGGGGCTGGGGCGGGGATTTTGGGAAGGGGTTGGAATAGGGGCAGGAAGGGGGCAGAGTTGGGGTGGAGACTTTGGGGAAGGGGTGGGAAGAGGTTGGGCAGGGTCAGGGCCTCATGGAAGGGATGGAGTGGCGGTGGGGCCGGGGGCAACAGGGGGTGTGTGCTGTCAGTGACGCGGCCCTCGGGCCAATGTACTAGTCCTCATGTGGCCCTTCTGGTGATTCGAGTTTGAAATCCCTGCCCTTAAAGGTCAGAAGTGACCATCATTGCAGGCCACAGAACCTCACCCACCCACCTCTGTAATAGGCCCCTAATCTTTGGCTGAGTTACTGAAGTCCTCAAATCATGGTTTAAAGACTTCAAGTTACAGAGAATTCACCATTTACACTAGTTTAAACCTTCAAGTGACCTGTACCCCATGATGCAGAGGAAGACAAAAACCCCAATAGGGACTCTTCCAATCTGACCTGGAAAAAAATTCTCTCACCAAATATGTCAACCAGTTAGACTCTGAGCATGTGGGCAAGACGCATCAGGCAGATACCTGGGAAAGAATTACCTGTAGTAACTCAGAGCCCTCCCTACCTAGAGTTCCATCTCCAGCCATTGGGGATTTTTGCTATTGGCAGTTGCTGATGGGCCACATGCCATTGTAGGCAGTTCCATCATACCATTCCCTCCATAAACTTATCAAGCTCAGCCTTGAAGCCAGTTAGGTTTTTTGCCCTCACTGCTCCCCTTGGCAGGCTGTTCCAGAACATCACTCTTCTGATGGTTACAACCCTTTGCCTAATTTCAAGCCTAAACTTTTGATGGCCAGTTTATATCCATTTGTTTTTGTGTCCACATTGGCACATAGCTCCTCTCCCGCCCTGGTATTTATCCATATATTTATAGAGAGCAATCATATCTCCCCTCAACCTTGGTTTGGTTAGGCTAAACAAACCAAGTTCTTTAAGGTAGGTTTTCCATTCATTGGATCATTGTAACAGCCCTTCTCTGCACCTGTTCCTGTTTGAATTAATCTTTCATAAACATGGGAGACCAGAATTTCACACGGTAGTTCAGATGAGGTCGCTCTGTATAATGCTCAGTATACAGTGCTCAGTGCTCTGTATAATGGTACTAACACTTCCCTGTCTCTACTGGAAATACCTCACCTGATACATCCTAGGACTGCATTAGCCTTTCTCATGGCCGCATCACACTGGCATCTCATAGTCATCCTGTGATCAACCAATATACCGAGATCTGAAACCTCCAACTGATAAGTGCCCAGCTTATAGCAAAAATTCTTGTTATTAGTCCCTAAATGCATGACCTTGCACTGTGCACTATTAAATTTAATCCCATTTTTATTACTCCAGTTTAAAAGTTTGTCCAGATCCTCTTGTATGAAATTCTGGTCCTCCTCCGTATTGGCTGTACCTCCCAACTTTGTGTCATCTGCAAATTTTATTACATACACTCAGTTTGTGCGCCAAAGTCAGTAATAAAAATATTAAGATTGATCCCAAGACTGATACCTGAGGAATTCCACTAGTAACCTCCCTTCACCATAACAGTTCACTTTTCAGTAGGACCCGTTGTACTCGCCCCTTTAACCAGTTCCTTATCCACCTTTCAAGTCTCATATTAATCCCCATCTTCTCCAATTCCCCACATGGAACTGTATCAAATGCCCTACTGAAATCCAGGTAGATTAGATCTACTGCACTTCCTTTGTTTAAAACAGAGGTGGGCAAACTATGGCCCACGGGCCACATCCGGCCTGCAGGACAATCCTGCCCAGCCCCTGAGCTCCAGCTGGGGAGGCTAGCCCCTGGCCCCTCCCCCGCTGTTCTCCCTCCCCTGCAGCCTGAGTGTGCTGCACCGCCAGCGCTCTGGCTCGCTGCTCTTGCCGGGCAGCGCGGCGGCATGGCTGGCTCCAGCATGGTAAGGGGGCGGGGAACGGGGGGTTCTGGCAGTCAGGGGACAGGGAGCAGGGGACAGTTGGATGGTGTGGAGGTTTTTGGGGGGGGCGGTCAGGGTCAGGCCCTCCATATAGTTTTGCAACCCCGATGTGGCCCTCGGGCCAAAAAGTTTGCCAAAAAGTTTGGTCTAAAAAGTCAGTTATCTTCTCAAAGGAGATCAGGTTGGTCTGGCACGATCTACCTTTTGTAAAACCATCTTGTATTTTATCCCAATTCCCGTTCACCTCTCTGTCCTTACCTACTTTCGCTTTCAGAACTTGTTTTTCAAAAAAGTCTCCCATAATCACACAATTCCTAATAATATTTATTTCATTAAAAACACAAAAAGAGGTCTCTGTCCATATCCAGATTGGATTCTGGTGGTCTGTAACACATCACAAGCACTGTATCGGGGAGCCTCTAGTAGCTTTCTTCACCAAAGTGATTCTGGCCCAGACTCTGTCTTATCCATTTCATCACTTCTAATTTCTTTACTGTCTACCTCAGTGGATCTCAAACTTTAGCAACACAAGGACCCCCATTTTGATTTAAAATTTTTCATGGCCACCAAACCGCCACGCTAATTCAGAACAGTTTTTTTGCATAATTAATGTCACTAGAAATGGCTGAACTAGAGTACATTAAAATACACCCAATAGAAGTAAAACCAGAAACAATTATCATGATTTGTAAATACGATCTCCATGGTGAGGGGTGATCATGTGCCTATTTTTCCTTTTGGCTCCAATTACTTCATATATATTACACCTATAATTCTGTCTCTGAAATGCACATTTAGTTTCAGATACATTTGTGGCCTCCTACTGTAAAGGAGATAGCTTTCGCTACTGCTGACCATAAAACGTTACATCGCTCATCTTCTCTCTTGTGACTGTGTGCCTTGCGAAGGTCTGGTTCAGAAATACTTTAACCATGCGTTAGCAACACAGCTGGCAGTTAGACTGGGGGTGATAGCAAGAGACTTTCAAAGCCCAAGAGGGTAGGAAGGCAGGTGCCTGAGAAAAAGGGGGCTGTACAAAAAAAATGGGGGCACAGGGTAAGGATGCTTACGTGTCATAACAGCCAAGCAAGGAGAAAGAGCTATTCTGAGCTATTATGCTTGATCCTTTACCTTTGATGACCACAGAGAAAGGCTCTCATATAACTGCTCCTTCCCCAAGCAGGAGGGGAGCAAAGACCGGCCCTTCAGGACTGATACATAGTACCCTCTCCTCTTCCTGGCTGCAGTGTTCCACTTAATCAATAAAAGCTAATCTTTAAAGAGCCCCTAGAGTTTCAAATTATGCATTAAATTACAGAGGCCATGTAGACGGACATGACATCAAAGCCAAATGCCTGACATCTGGCAGATCTGCTGTGGGACCCTGGGAACTCATGCAAATTCACTTGAGTGTGCAATGGACAGCAACCACAGAAATTGGCACTTGTGCAAAGTCAGGATTTTGCATTTGCACAAAGCATCGATGGCTCATAATTCACACATGAATGGCCCAACAGGAAAGTAGGCAGAAACCTGTGTGAATTAGAATTGGGAGGATTCGACAAGTCATTCTTTTAATAAATCTGGCCCACAGACGCTGAACATCAAAACACATGAAGAGCCTTCCTTCCTAGTCTATTTTTTGTGCAAGCTTCCCTAGGGAAGGGGAGTGAAACAATGGCAGACTTACAGTTTCTGAACAATGATGCAGAGAGAATATTTTTAAAACTGTATATAAATGGTGTTGTTTGAAACCAAACATTTCAAATGTTCTTAAAATATTAATTTTTTCCTGAAGAAATGGTATTATTCATGGTGAGGCAGAAAAGACACCCCACTTTTTTTCAGTAGTTAATTTGATCAGATTTAGATACATATTTTGTTTTGTTTCCTCCCAAATAAGAATCAGCTGATTAAGCCCCATTCCCTTGACAACAGCTGTCATGGGAGACAAACTGATCAGTACAATAACATAAAGACAGACAAGTTTCCAGTGCTATTTATAACATTCTGAAATCAAGTTGATAAAGAATTAGAAGACACAGCATCAATGCAGTTCCTTCCCTCTGCCTACTGCTAAAAATTAATGTATATATCTAAGCTACTGGCACACAGCAAGCATTATTAATAAACAGTATACATATCACCCTGATAATATTATGAAGGTTACAACAGTGGACTTGTTAAGGATTTAAAACCCTATTTTGCAAACTTTACTAGTTACAACAGATTTTCCTCCTCCCATTAGAAGATTTATGACAATGAAATGCAAGGTTATTTGAGTAAGGACTAAAACCAAAAAGAATAGCATAACTACCCCCAAAAGGGGAGGGATATGTGTGTTTTAAAAGAAGAAAACCCTTTTCCACTGAAGGAAGGAAAAAACCAACGTATTACAGACACTCACTAGAGAACAATGCTTAAGCATACAGTACATCAAACAAAAATGGGAAATTTGACCTTCTTTGCCTTGACTTATAGGGGTTCCTTCCTAAAACAGACGCTTAACAACTATTCCAACACAGGCCCAGTTCCACAAGAACAACAACATACATTGCAATAGATCTCATGAAAATATAAAGCATCTTTGGTCTATCCAGTTGGTTTTCACAATGTTTGTTTACTAACGTACATCACTAGAAGTCTGTAAAACAAGGGGAGAGAAAAGAACAATATTTACAGCCCAAGCTATTTTCTTCTGAAAAAAGTCTGTGGGGGATATTAGAGATATGTATTTTTTTGCAGATTTCGTGCCTGCAATATTCTTTTAGCTTTGTCATTCTGTGACAACTTCAGTATATAAATTACTCTGCCTGTAACATACCAGAGTTTTATATTCGACTAAGGATTTGGCTGCACTAGAAATTTTTAATCCTGAGTTAAACAGATTGCCAATTAATCTGAGGTAGTTAACACCTTTGTACAGGCTAGTGTGGGCTCTCCCCAAACATTTGTAGACTGGACCATAACTCCCTGACCAGCCTAATTAATTCATGTATGTGGGTGAAGGGCACTGGTAAGAGATTTTACCCTCCTCTTTAGCATGAGAGCATTCGTGTCTCTTGAATTGATTATTTTAATCAGAAATTTTGGAAAGGTTTGTTTGGTCACCTGACAGAGTATCTGCAGTGGTAATTTGGAAATATATCAGTCCAACTATTGTGTGAAAACCTGACTGCATTCTGTGTAGAGAAAATCCCAGGTGAAAAAGGAGCTCAGAGTAGAAGAGGAAATTAAAGTGTGGGAGGAATTAGAGTCTGTGACAACAGGAAAGGCTTGATTTAGAAATCATGCGCTAGATTTTTTTTTTTAAAGACGTTACAACCATACTTTCAAATACTGAGCACCCAATAGCAGGGCCAGATTTTCAAAACAACTTCCCTTCCATTCAGACACATTTATAGTATAGCAGTGTCAACAGTAGCAACTGCACCAATTTTATTCTATGCATGGAATCCATGAAGCTACTTCAACACCTAAATCCCATTTTTTGGCACTTAAATCCCCCACTGCAATCCCATCACATCCTGTAGGTGCCTAAACTTACTTCATGCCTAAATTTCTCACAATAAAAATTCCCTTGGTGCCTACATTTTTGCCTCTAGACATGTGCTGAGCTGTCTCTTTTCAGGCTTCCCAGATGCTCATCTCCCACCTGAGTGCCAGAGCAATTTACAACCTGGGGGAAGGCAGGTGTTCAGCCACCTAATTTATCCAGGGGCCCGATCCAATATGCATGCTCAGAGAGCACATACAGTTTAGGTCCCATTCAAAATCTGGTTGGGAGGAGTTGGTGCTGCCACTCACCTTATAACACTTTTAGCCTGGGAGGAGGAAGACCCAGGTTCAATTCTCTCCCCTCTGCTTGAGAGGATGGAAGGATTTGAACCCATGGTCTCCTGCCCCACAGGTGGGTGCCCAAATTACTGGATTAGAGATGGTCTCTCTCTCCCCCAATCACTCTTTGTTCACAATAGGTCAGCATCAATAGGAGAGACTGAGGGAGACTGAGGCAGGAGCCTAACTCTCTCCTATAAGAAACTATGTAGGTCCCTAAGCCAGGAGAGGGGTTCCCATTTGTGGATTGCCAGCAGAGCTAGGTGTCTCCCTGCAGCCTGGATTTAGGAACCTATCTCTGAGAAAAGGGCAGGGCATAACACATCAGCATTTCCCCCTGGCTTCTCTTAGGCAGGGAGCCACCTAGCATTCCGGCATTTGTGGATCCCCTTCTCGGTGTCTGCCTCTCCCTATTCATTGTATAGGGAGCCTAGGTATCCAAATCAGGCTTTTGGAAGTAGTTTGCTGTTCCTGTGATTTTCTAGGTACCTATAAACGAGGCACCATAATGCTCAGCACCACATTGCCAAAATTCTTTTGCGGATTCGATCCTATCAGTTTCTAAACTGGATTAGTTCAATCAGTACAAAACTGTACTGCCCTCAGGCGCAGATTTTTGAAAAGCGCTCAGCCTCCAGTTGTTTCCATTGGGACACATAGCCAGGTTTCAAAACATAGCTCCGGTTTCTGAATTTATTTGAAAATCTTGCCTTTATTTTGGTACCTTCCTGGGAGCTGAGCTCCTTTGAAAAGATGACCCAGTAAGCCATAAATTAGCTGTTGAAAAAATGAAAACAACTTTCACAAAGCCTCTTCCTGGGGTGTTTAAAAATAATTAAGGCTTGATCAGATATGGTGATTGTCAAGTTTTAAAATAAAGTGTTGTCACTGAAGGAAGAGTCCTAAGCATTGGGATAAAAGGACTGGTGAAGATAGAAAGAGGGAATGTTTCCTAAGAATGAGAAATAATAGCGAGGCTTAAAGACAACACTAAGAAGAGACTTATAAGAAGTCTGGAAACTGTAGTTACTCCAGAAAATAGGCTATTGTGAATTTCACAGGTAAGAGTGAGTGTTTGTGCTAAAATGAGCAAGAGGTCTCTAGTAACTGAGAGGGTTATTAGACTCTTAAGGAAGCCACCTGATAAGCTGTACAGTAAGCCCAGAAGTTAAGTGGTTATTCTGATCAGGATTGTAGTTCAGTATAGTGATAAAGCCTCTACAAATTCTAGAAG
The DNA here is from genome assembly GCF_965140285.1 of Lepidochelys kempii. Classification (NCBI taxonomy): domain Eukaryota; kingdom Metazoa; phylum Chordata; order Testudines; family Cheloniidae; genus Lepidochelys; species Lepidochelys kempii. The sequence goes on along the minus strand of NC_136382.1, from coordinate 148,439,794 downwards.
GCTAGCTAAATGATCTAGTTCTCAATCCCGCAAACATTTACACATGTAATTAATCCCACTGAATTCAGTGGGGCTGCTGATGTGCATAAAGGTGAGCGTGTATGAAAGTCACTGCAGGATCATGTTTCTTGACTTTAGCAAAGCTTGTTTCTTGACTTTAGCAAAGCTTTTGACACAGTCTCCCACAGTATTCTTGTCAGCAAGTTAAGGAAGTATGGGCTGGATGAATGCACTATAAGGTGGGTAGAAAGCTGGCTAGATTGTCGGGCTCAACGGGTAGTGATCAATGGCTCCATGTCTAGTTGGCAGCCGGTATCAAGTGGAGTGCCCCAAGGGTCGGTCCTGGGGCCGGTTTTGTTCAATATCTTCATAAATGATCCGGAGGATGGTGTGGATTGCACTCTCAGCAAATTTGCAGATGATACTAAACTGGGAGGAGTGGTAGATACGCTGGAGGGGAGGGATAGGATACAGAAGGACCTAGACAAATTGGAGGATTGGGCCAAAAGAAATCTGATGAGGTTCAATAAGGATAAGTGCAGGGTCCTGCACTTAGGATGGAAGAATCCAATGCATCGCTACAGACTAGGGACCGAATGGCTAGGCAGCAGTTCTGCGGAAAAGGACCTAGGGGTGACAGTGGACGAGAAGCTGGATATGAGTCAGCAGTGTGCCCTTGTTGCCAAGAAGGCCAATGGCATTTTGGGATGTATAAGTAGGGGCATAGCGAGCAGATCGAGGGACGTGATCATTCCCCTCTATTCAACATTGGTGAGGCCTCATCTGGAGTACTGTGTCCAGTTTTGGGCCCCACACTACAAGAAGGATGTGGATAAATTGGAGAGAGTCCAGCGAAGGGCAACAAAAATGATTAGGGGTCTAGAACACATGACTTATGAGGAGAGGCTGAGGGAGCTGGGATTGTTTAGCCTGCAGAAGAGAAGAATGAGGGGGGATTTGATAGCTGCTTTCAACTACCTGAAAGGGGGTTCCAAAGAGGATGGCTCTAGACTGTTCTCAATGGTAGCAGATGACAGAACGAGGAGTAATGGTCTCAAGTTGCAGTGGGGGAGGTTTAGATTGGATATTAGGAAAAACTTTTTCACTAAGAGGGTGGTGAAACACTGGAATGCGTTACCTAGGGAGGTGGTAGAATCTCCTTCCTTAGAGGTTTTTAAGGTCAGGCTTGACAAAGCCCTGGCTGGGATGATTTAACTGGGAATTGGTCCTGCTTCGAGCAGGGGGTTGGACTAGATGACCTTCAGGGGTCCCTTCCAACCCTGATATTCTATGATTCTATGATTCTATGATCATGGCCTTACTCTGAGGGCTACGATGTAGTACGGCCAACCTAAACACTTCAGAAGCAAGAGTAAGTCCTCTTCCCCCAAAATCACAAGATTGGCTTAAAACCATGAGAATTAAAAAAATAAAAAAAGTTCTTTTTCTGAGCCTTTAGGTCACACTTGGGTCATGTTTCCAAGCTTTTATTTGCAACTAAGAGCTGGAAACTTTCATTTAAAAAAAAATAGTAAACTGAGATCTCAAGCACTCTCTTGCTTCTGCAGCTGAGGCTTTAAGGAAAACATCAAGTGTTGTGAGAGCTGGCACCAATGGCTTGGGGCAGAGAGGAGTTAAATATTGGCCTTCAGGAGCTGATTGGTAAAATTAATGAGGCGATGAGAGAGTTATGAACTATGGTGAGCAAATCTCTAAGACTCATGTATAATGCTGGCTATTTCAGGAGGAGATAGTTATATGCAATGTTGCTGTAGCAGTGTTGGTCCCATGATATCAGAGACAAGATATAACCTCACACATCCTGTTGCTGATATTCGAGTTAGTGAGCTGGAATTCTTAACTGTGGAAAAGCCATTTCTTTATATAAAATGTAGGGGGATGCCAAGAATATGGTATAATAGCAAGAGAACGGAGTGTAACCTGTAGCTCAAGACCCCTGTATTAGAGCAAGTAACATGCTCAGCAATCTATCAGCCAGAGTCAGACATCTGGCATGCCTCTAAGCTATCCATAGATACACATTTTTAATGCTGCTTTTACATTTAGTGTATGAGAGAAAACAGAAAATATTTGTTGCATGTCAGAATACATGCCTGTTTTACTTCAGCATATATAACTTCCACTACTAAAGTCTGCTCATTGGCCTGTAACACTGAAAATCAGCTGTCTGCTTACAATATGAGCTCTCTCGCTAATGAAAAATCCATGTTTCTCTGGCAGAACCTAGATGGGAGCTGCTATTTCATGCATTCCTTGTGGCTGCCATGGTCTTTGCTCTCCCCTGCCCTCCTTCCCCCCTACTAGGTCTGTGCTTCACATAGTGAAGCATCACCTCTTACTATAGGAGCTTCAGGGGGAAGCAAATGCATCACCACTAGAAGGAGAAAGGCTGAGGTATAGTTATATACATATATACTGGTATAGTTAAAGCAGTACAACTTTTGTGGTATATTCACATCTGAGAGTACACCAGAGACTTCTGAACTACCAATATCAATGAACCATTTCATGCTTATTTAAGGCGAAGTGGTTGTTTTCAGTTTGTAATAGAAAAATATACCAAATCTGGACCAGAAGAGCTCAAGTGCTTGAGTTTAACACTGACTAATAACTTGGGCAGATTCTTCAGACTTTGGAGCAGTCTTCCCTCAGCTGTGAAATTCCATATAATTAACCAAAAAGAAATGAAAGCTCAGAGATGGGCGTGTACAGTGTAGAAACAGTCAAACCAAAATATTTTTATTTGAATGTGGTCAGAGAACACAGTAGAAGGGGAGTAGTGCTTCAGAGAAGTGAGACACCAGATGTCCACCAAAACAATCAGAGTAATTCTCAGAGGAAGATGTATTTTCTGATGAGCTACCAACTTCAGAGCTATGGGTATTTCCACACTCCCACACACTGACCCCCAACCTGAATACACTTATACATATGCTTAACTTTTCACATGGAAGTAGTCCCATGGAAGTCCTACTCATGCCTGAAGTTCAGCAGGAATGCACTTACTTGATTTTCTTGAACCTTTCCTAAAGTTTCATTTCTTTCTAAATTTAAAATCAGATAAAAAACTATGTAGAGGCTATAAACTGGATTTTGAATTCAGTTAAAAAAATCTGGAGTTAGTTCATTAATTTCAATAGACTTGTCTAGATTTATGTGAATGTACATGAGATCAGAATCAGGTCCTTATGTTTTAAGACTTCCATGCCTTTAATATGTGTTTTATAACTATAACTGTCTGATCTTTAAGAATTATACAGCCACAGCTGCAGTTAGTAACAAGGTCTGAGGTCTGGAACTGCCTGAATCCCTAAGTGCTATTGACTGAACACTCAAAATAACTTTTATAAAAAGTTAAAAAAAATTCTTATACTATAAACATTTATTTTTGCTAAGCTAACACTATACTACTGGACACCAAATACTGTATTGTTCACCAAATATGTTGCCATGAACTGCTGTCTAAAATAAAGGGCTAACTTGAAAATACAACAGTTATATTCAACAGTGGAAAAATCAAAACATCATAATACAGATTTACTAGCAGAGGAACAATTAATTATAAAGGTACTTGGGCAACTTTTTGTAGCCAGATCCAGACAATTTTGGGAAAAAGTCAAGCAAACCCCCACAGCATGTTCAAATCTAGTTTCCTTTCTTTATCTGGGGATTTCCTAGGAGCTGCCCTGTTTACAATAGCATTTTCAGTGAAAGGATGGGTGAAGCTGTATTTGCTCTTTGGTTAGTTTGTAAAGCAGCAACATGCTTGACCAGAGATCTGTAAAAGCAAATTTTTAATTTCCACTTATTTGTATTTGACCTTCAATATGGATTTTTAGTTTAATAAGAATACATAAAAATGTTTTCTAAACTCTATTAATCATGAAAAGTAAAAGTAAAATCATATAGTAGGAAACTGCTAAAGTTCTGTAAGATAGGAGCATGTGCATGGTTTCTAAAGATGGACAAGGATGCCATCCTGCCAACAGAATCTGTTCTGTCTCCTCTCAGTAGAACCCAGTGTAAAGTAGTACGCACTTTCCACGAAGTGGCACCAATATCATTCCTGTAATTACTACTATGTAACCAAAAAAAGACTCCATGGATTGTTCGTCAGTCAGGTCCTGATCCTACCAAGTGGTGAGCAGCTTCTGTGAGGTACTGAGCAGCCTTTATTTCTTTTGCAATTAATGGGAGATGCAGGTGCTCAGCACATCTGAGGACTGGGCCTTTACATCCTGGTCATGCAAAGACTTGACAATGGTTAGGCTGTTAGTGTGTAGACACCACTGCCTGTCATGCTAACCAATACTCGTTATTTCCTTGTTCTTCCCCCCACATCTGTCTACATCCATCTGTTGTGTCTTCTACTTGGAGTGTAAACCCTTTGTGGGCAGGGACAATGTTTTCATTCGGTGTTTGAACTACACCTAGTATAGTGAGGTTCTGGTCCAGGATGAGGTCCCCTCACTGCTATGATAATAAAAATAAACACATGCTCAACTTTACACATGAGTAGTCCCATTGACTTCAATTAAATCAATGGTACCACTATGCATAAAGCTGAGTGCATACTTCAGTTTTTGCAGAATCAGGTCCTTGATGGTAAGACTTCCCTAGTGCACAGATCTTAACTTCCAATTGTCTGTAATGCGCTCAACAGTCATACGGTACTTCATGAATAGCAGCAGTAACTATCCTCACAAATACAGTAGCATTAACAGAAACTCATCAGAAAAGCCAAGAACTGAATAGTCTGAAGACTGCAATACCCTCTCATCCTTCAAAGCACATGGTCATTGCTTAAAAAACAACAAAGTGAACTTGAGATAAGGGTTGAAATAAAATAGCAGCATGGAGAACTTTGGGCTGTCATTCCTCATGTTTTCTCTGTTCTGTGGATAGAGGATTTGAGTACCTAGTTCTATCAGTCACTCATTTTCCTTGAGCACTAAGTTGTATTTATAATGAAAAGATAAAAAAAATAAAATAAAGGTACATTACAGATTAAGGCTAAACAACACTGATTACCTGTGTGTGTATAGTTTAGGACTTTTAGTTTTGTTTTCAATCTCATTGTATAAATCTGCAAAATTTAGATGATCTTAACAGGAAATATACACAGTGGGGAGATTTTCAAAGGCACAAACTGTGTGCCTACAGTATAGTGAAATAGTTACTTCATTGCTGCTTTCTCAGAAATAACTCTCCGGTATCTGCAGATTATCTTGGCACGGTGCAGTTACATCATTTTCACCATGTAATAATCACCAGTGCCAGAGTCTGTTTTATAGAGCAGGCTCTTTATGCTCCTGACTGCACAGAGAAGCCCAAAAGGGGCTAGAATTAGCCCCACAGAATATTCTGATAGTCTGAAGGTACTCCAGCTAGCACAGAGCAGGTAAGTATAACAGTTTTTTGCCAGCCTCCCACCCGCCTCCCACTGTTCCTGGCATAGTGGGTGGGTCAGGTTTGGGGAAGGGCCAGAGAACAGAAGGATGGGGTGTGGCTGACATACTTTGTGCTCCACTTAGTCTGTGCTAGCGTTATAGCCAATAGACATTTGGAAACTGGTGGAATTTCAAGCAGCCCTGATTTTTTCAGCTTTCACATAGGTGAAGAATACCCGTCAGTTTGTAGTGAGATAATATATGGAAAGCAGTTCTCATCCCAGCCTACCACCTCCCACTCCCAAAATACCCCTCTCTACCATAGGGTGAAGGAAAGGGCAGAGGTTGTACTCCAGTATATGACTACCTCTTCTGGGGGCACTGGGCAAGAATGTGCTGATTTTCTCCTTCCCCACCTTGTGGTCTTTTTCATGGAGCTGTAGAGCTCAAACCCTTTCAATATGACAGAGATGCTTTCTGGAGGATTTCAGGCTTAACCTTAGCATTCAAAATAACATCCATCATCCAACTTTTTTAACTTGCCTCGTAATGTGGTTAATTTAACATGTTCCTCACAAGTATATAATAAAGACTAAAATCTTGCACACACTGGACTCTTCATGGCTCTAATCATAACTAATGGCATTCAACTGGCAACACCATAAAGTGGTTAAAAGAAAAGATGTCAGAGCTAAATAAATAGTTTCCTGCTTTGCAAGTCAAAATCTTTGGACCTGTTGGTAAGCTGGCATCAGAATAATTGTTCCGCCCATCTTTGTAGGACAATAAAGGTTCAAAAGCTAGCTGGTGTTTGCATTTGACATAACTCTGAAATTGCCTTCTGACTTTATATCCATCATCTTGGACAAGATTCCACTGCTCTCCACACTCACCCCTTTTCACCTTCCTCTGAAGCATCTGGTACAGATCAACTCTCTTGGGAGGATACCAGACTCAATGGCCCATTGATTTGTTCCAATATGGCAATTCCTATGTCCCAGGCCTAAATAATAGCTGGTTGTGGTGTAAAAATTCATCTGTTTTACAGTGTGTATTGTAACACTTATGTTTCTTGCACATTTCAGACCAATACACAGTGATCCTGGGATGTTAGGACACAAGTTATCAGGAAGTGAAAGAAACTTAAAGAATCCAAATATAAATTGGATTCTGAAGGCCAGAGATATTTAGGAGGCTTGGTGGTCCCTGTTTTTTGGCAGGATTGCACACGTCTATTATCTAGGATTGTCAATCAGTGAAGCCTTTATTGGCACATCTTATGCTTTCCTCCCTGTATCTATCTATCTATCTGCCTGTTTCTATTTTTTTCCTTTCTAAAAATCCAGTCTCATTCATCAGCATACAACACAGAGTAACATCAGTCACAAGTAACTCTTTAAAGCTGGATTGCATTGTTTTGATGGAATTCCTTTGTAGATTTTCAACATTAATATTGTGAAGTCAAATATAATAATGACAGTACTCCCCCTTTGTGCCCTAATCCACTTCAGAGTTCTGTTTGGAGGTCAACAGAGAAAACACATGGACCATAAACAACCTTTCCATATCACCATCCTAGTAAACAAACAGCCTTTTCTCTTGCTAGAACTAGGGCAAAACAAGATACCCGTTTCATTTCTGCAACAGCGAACAATGTTGTTACTAACAAAGGGTCCAGAAAAATATAGTCATTCTCAACACGAATGACTGTTTATCAGTGAGGTGACAAAATATGCCTCGCCCTTAAGTGTTTTTGCAAGAAGTCTACAATGAAAATAGGAAAGCACTGGCAGTTAAAAAAACAACAAGGAAAATCACTTACTGTACTTGGTTCTGCAGAGGTATTCAACACAAACATCACCCTTCCTTGTCCAACTGCCAAGTGCTAAAGCATGAAATGAGCAGCTGTTTCCTTCAAGCTGGGGCTGTGTGTCTTAACTAGTCACATGCCCCTTCTGATAAATCTCACTGCTGTGCCAGGAGGTCAGAATCTGAAGATCATTATTCTCCTTATTAGAAAACCTTTTCATAACAGCAGTCTTTGCTAAAACATTTGACTGGAACGTGGGGAAATGTGCTCCAAGACTAATTTTTTTTTTAAACTTGACAAACAGTAGATAAGCGTTAAGCCAAGGCAGGGGCAGCTCAAATGGAAAGTTAAACACATCCCTGGTGGTCATTCAGTTTTGTTTCTCACCTTCCATGGTTCTGTATTTTAATTTGCCCTTAATGCCGGGAGCAGGATAATCCAAATGTTGTGTGGCACTGATCTCCCCTTCAAACAATGCTATGCCAAGCTTCCAAAGACCATGCATGTTTAAGCTGAGCACAACCCTAAAGTTGGTTTGGGAATAGTTGGATTTCGTGGGAAGCATGGTATCTTTGATGCTCAGATGTCAGGGTGAGAGATGCCTAATTAATACCTTTGATAGATTTAATATTTGTACTACGGTAGCACCAAGATAGGGACCCATTGTGCCAGGTGCTGTCAAACACATAGGGCCTGCCCCAAAGAATGTACACCCTCCTAAACAGAGAAGACAAACAAGGGCAGATGAAAGGAAGCATCATTATCCCCTTTTATAGCTGGGGAACAGAAACAGAGAAATTAATTCTGAAAATTTTCAAAAGAAATTAAGGGAGGTAGGCACCCAAATCCCACTGAAATTCAATGGGACCTGTGTGCCTAATTGCCTCAGGCTCCATTGGAAACCTCAGCCTAGGGACCGGATTTGTAAAGGTACTTCAAATCCTAAAGATGCAGATAGGCACCTAAAGGGATTTTCAAAAGTGCCTAGTCCAACTTAGTGCCTATCTGCATCTTTAGGATCCGAAGTACCTTTACTGTCCTAAGTATCTGTCCTAAGTGTCTTGCCCAAGGTGACACAAAGTCTGAGGCATTGTTGGGAATACAATGCAGACTGCAAATATACTGCCTTAAACACAAAAGCATTTTCCCTAGAGAAGACAGGTTGCAAAATAAGAATTCAGGATGGAATTTAAAAAAGCATTTAAATTAATAAGCAGCATAGGTCAGTGGGGACTGGGCTCCTAAGTAACTTGGACTCTCGACAAATCCACCCTTAAACTAGCAGCCACCCAAAAGTTTTTTTCTGAAGATTTGTTTATGGGGCTAACCAGATGGGGCTTCTCTGGAGACAGATCTGGAATTTGCAGGTGATAGGGGCTCACACACCACTGGTTCCCAATTAATAATTAATAGTGAAGATAGTAAACAGTTGAAAGATGCTGGATGCATCAATAGAACCAATTCTAAATGACTGTGGGTAAGTGTAGGTGAGAAGATTGAGAGGGTGATTCTCTAGTGACAGTGCCTTTTGTGAAGATGAGAAAGACAAATAAAAATACAAACTGGTTTTTAAATTCAATTTTCATCCAAAATATGACATAGAATAATGTTTTGATAACCCAGACCCACTCTGGGACAGAGTTAGGGCTGCCTGTTTAGCCAGTAAGTGGTTTTCCAGAAGTTTGGAGTTGAAATCCAACCTTCCCCTCCCTGCTGATAGCTGTGCAACTGGAGTGCAAAGGGCAGGGAAAGGTAACTTGAAGCCTTTTTTGGTCTCCCTGCTGCTGGGTCCTGCTAGATCCCTGGCACAAGTTAATTTACATCAGCTGGCCATGTTCCCAAAGGACCATTACAGGAACCACATCCCTTTCCCCCTCAGCAATACCCATGAGTGAGGGAGTTCCCCATGTGCTGATGGGATGGGATCCTCTGAGTCAGATCGGAGTAGCCCTAAGCCCCAACATACCACAGAAATGGAGATTTAAACAGGAATCAGCCTTTGTCCAACTCTTCTCTGAAAAGAAGGGGTGAGGCAGTAGGAGGCAGGAGACCATGGTTTCAGCTTTAGGAAATAGAAAACTCAAGTGACAGTGTTATTTGGATTTCAGGATGAGACACTGTGGCAGACTGGGTTTTAATCAGTCTATTTAAATTTCATCTAGGAGAAGACTTACTGGTAAGAATGAATTATGAAAGAAATGAAAACGCCTGTCTCTTTAAAAGCAGGAACCATCAGCTAAATCAGGGACATCCTTAAAGAAGTTTAGCTTGGGCAATCTCCCAGAAAGTGGGTAATGCAAAATGTTTAGACACCCCTACAGTGGAACCTCAGAGTTATGAGCACCTCGGGAATGGAGGTTGTTCATAACTCTGAACAAAACGTTATGGTTGTTATTTCAAAAGTTTACAACTAAACATTGACTTAATTCAGCTTTGAAACTTTACTATGCAGAAGACAAATGCTGCTTTCCCTTTATTTTTTTAGTAGTTTACATTTAACACAGTACTACTGTATTTGCTCTTTTTTTGTGGTGTCTGCTGCTGCCTGATTGCATACGTCTGGTTCCAAATGAGGTGTGTGGCTCACTGGTCAGTTCATAACTTTGGTGTTCATAACTGAGGTTCTACTGTAATGTATTTGTACACCCTCAAAGAGATTAGAGAAACTGTAACCTACATTGTGTAGGTAACACTGATTACAATGAGGAATGACTGGGGAAAACAGGAGCATGAGCCCAGCAGTCCCCTGAGGGAGACAGCACTTTGGCAGGTTGGGGGTGCCTTATATGATTAGTTGGGCTAATCAAATGAACTTCTAAATGTATAATCAGAGAGAGGGGGAAGGAGAAGATTGTAGAAGAGACAAAGATGTTTGGCAGCAACTCAAAGACACTCTAAGAAGAAGAAGTTGACATGAGACTGTCAGGCTGACTAAGGGGGTCATAGCCAGAGGTGAAAGTAAGCCAGTACGGCGTACCAGTAAGAAAGTGGCCGCTGGTACACAGGTGACATTAAAGCGCTGCTAAGGCAGCTCTTTAAGCACTATACCTGTGGGGCTCCTGATGAGGGGGGAGGGCAAAAGGGGCAGCTGCCCCAGGGCCTGGCTACTTAAAAGGGCCCAGGGCTCCCAGCAGCGGCTGGAGCCCCAGGCCCTTTAAATCGCCATTGGAGCCCCAGGCGGCGTGGGCCAGGCAGTACTGAAGGACTGGCTGGGAGAGCCTGGCCCAGCCCCATCCCTTCCGCCGTAGGCCCCGCCCCTTCTGGGGGCCCAGAGCCACCCCACCCCACCTTGCCCAGGACCCCAGGCGCCCTGCGTACTGGTGAGTCCTTGAAGTTACTTGCACCCCTGGTCATAGCACTGTTTCCTCTCATTCACTGTAACTAAATTTCAGGTGAGCGTTGCAAAGTTCCATATTAAATTTGTTCCACATACTATTTCTTTTGCTTTAAGATAATCTTCTTAACAAATCTTGGGCCACATTCTGGACCCTATTCTGGGCCCTTTGCACCATTCCTATAGTCCAACATGAACAGAGAGCTGCAGAACATACACTGAGAAATCTCCAGCTGGCATAATGTTGGGGGCAGTAGACTTAACCCTTGAGAGAGCAGCTGAGGATTCCAATAGCATAGTACCAATATTATGCCAGTTCATGCCTGCTCCAAGCCTTGCATTTTGTGGTATGCTGAGGGCATGTAAAGGGTAGAAGGGAGCAAGGCTGGAATGTGTAGCCTGACAGTGCTGTGCCAGGATCATTATCCATTAGTGTTTGTTAGAGCAGTCTCAGGGCTGTTCTAACTTGTAGTGGGCAGACAGTGATCCCAAGTTTCCTTCAGGATCAGGGTGGGTGGAAAATTGACATAAACCCACCTCTGTCAAAGACTGCTCTGGCACAGCTGTGGATCTAGAGAGAAAGAAAGAAAATGGACTTGGGAAGATTGATTTCAAGAAAGTTTAGAAATAGAGTTTCTCTTGTTGAGGCCTTGTCTATCCTTAAAATTTTTGCCAGCATAGCTTTGTCAAGAGCACAAGGGGGGGCGGGGAACACACACTTAAAGGACATAGCTATTCCAGCAAAAGCCATCATACCATCAGAGTCCCTTTGGCAGAATAGCTTATGGAGAACTGGATTAAGATATACTTGTTTAAAAACCAAACAAAAGACCCAAAAAACTTCTCTCACCCTAAGCTGCGTCTTCTCTAGGGGGGATTTGCTGGCATAGCTGTACCAGTATATCTATGACCAGCAAACACTTCCAAGGATAGACAAAGCCTTCATTAACACCCAGCTCACTTATTCTTCAGAAGTCCCTTCTGCAAATGTCAGCACGGCCAACTCACTAAAAAGCCTATTTAATGTACCACTGAGCGATCAGGATGAGACTCTCAGTACTTTGTGGAATTGTCTTTCCTTTCTTCTTTTTCTAGAGATCTTTTGTTTTTTTGTTTTGTTTTATTGTCTCTCATTTCAATTTCAGCTGAATTTGGTCCTTTTTCTTATCCTTCGTGTTTGTCTTTTTTAGCAAAGGATCAGCAAGGACACTTTTGGTTAGATTGACATTTCACATATACAATGTAATTCTGGAATAGTACACAACTTCAGTCTCTTGCATTGTCATCTTTGTTACTCTGATGTAAATCTGCTGTTCTTGGTACTGGAACACTAATGTCTAAACCTAAGCAAAGCAGAAATTCAGTGAATCTAAACTGAAGTGCACTATATGATATTTTCATTATGGCACATTTATTGACTATAAATATTATTATAATGAACACCCTCAGGCAAATTCAGGGAATTGTTTTGAGCAGTGTTAAGTTATTAATTTATTTTAATTGTATAAAAGTAATTAATCTATTTGCTATTAATGATAACCGAGCAATTCAGTGAAAAGTTCAGACTGCCCCTTTGTCCTTGGCCTACTATATTGTGCATACGATTTAACATGTTACATAAACTCACTCACTGTTCTGAAAGCATGCAATATATCAGGCACCTCTATTATAGCGTGAGTCAAGGAGAGAGGGATTTCAGCCTTAACTGTCATTATCCGTGCTTTTGTGGGGTTTGCAGATTTTTATTATAGCAAAACTGCAGTTTTTCTTGAAGAGTTTTCTTAAAAAAGCAGCAAAATGTATTTTCTAAAAATTAAATGAAGGGGAAAAAAATCTCAGATTAAATCCAAACCAAGGTGCTTCATAAGTGATGCTTTCGTTGTATCCTACCTGTATGTGGACAGATGGCCAACTGCAGAGATGAGGATTTATGCATATAGAGGAGGCAGAACTGCAAGGTGTGCAACATGCATTATCTTCCCCAGTATCAAAGAAACCAGCAGGGAATAAATAGAAAAATGAATCCTGCCCAAGGCTGGTTTAATGTTTGCATGCCCCTTTTTCCATGATGGAGCCCCACTCTCTTTTGCAGGTGTGTCTGGGTGCAGTTGCAGGCAAGTGAAGCTCTAGCCAGCTTGGCTCCACCATGTTCATTGGACAAGTTGGGATGAAAGAGGTAGTGGAGCAGAAGGAAGCATGGAAGCACCTGACCTCCAGTGTATCCCCACTGATCTTAGGAGAACCATATATTTTGGGGATGAAATGCCTACTTGTTCCACAGGGATGGGGAGGGATAAAACCCCATCTCTGTTAAAAAGATCTGGTGGAAACTCCCATAAGAAGCTCAGGGAGTTCCATTTCCCATGCATGCTTTTCTCCTCAGGGAATGATTTGGATCTAAGTAAAGACCTGATGATTTGTTTCATTGACTTTAATGTGCAGTTCTATTCTGAAAAGTGACTCTAAAAAACATACCGTGGGCTGTTACCAACTCCATAATAAAGACAGTTAATTTACAAGTGAAAAGCAGCTTTTTTCCTAACTGCCCATCCTGCAGCACAGCTGGGGCTTTAAGGGTATGTCTACACTGCAGTTAGACACTGTGACACTCTATACCTCATGGGAGCACCCTGTAACCCCCCATATTCATTATTTATATATAATTGTGATATTCATTTAAAGTGTGCCATTTAAGATATCATGGGAAAGGCTATGATCTGCTGAAAGCCATTGTTCTATCTAAATCTGTATATCATTAGTGCATATGAAGTTATGAGATTGTGTCATATGGTTGTCACTAAAATATGCTGTGAACTGGGGAATTGCCAAGATATTAGATCCCCAGAGACAAGAACAAGCGAGCTAACCAATGCCCAGGCGGGTGTCGAACAACTATCAAAAGCCATGGTCAAGCAAGAGAGTTACAGTTCAAAGACTCACTTGCACAAAGAGAGATTACTCAACCAGAGAAATTACTCAACCTTGTCTGGTGACTGAGCAATGCCCACCAGACGTGCCTGGACTTAGGTTCTCCAAGCACATGGAACAAGGGTATAAAACAGAACACAGTGGCCCCATGCTTCGTCTTTTCTCTTCTCCCCCACCTACGCTGAGGGCAACGAGAACGCTGGAGCTGAAGAGACTGGTCCTGAAGCTAAGCGGGAAAGCCTGTGTATGAAAAGACTGTGACCAATCTGCAATATCCAGTGGAGTGAGAAAAACTGCTTAATCTAGATGTTGCCCAGTCTATAGGTTGAGAGTTTAGACTGCGTACTTATATATTTTATTTTATTTTGGTAACCACTCTGACTTTTTGCCTATCACTTAAAATTTATCTTTTGTAATCAGTAAACTTGTTTTGCTTAGGAAAGGGTCTTGAGCAATGCAAGAGGGTATATTACTAAGGAACAAGGACGGGAGCTGTGGAGATTTGGCTGGTGCCTTTCTGGTGTGATTCATGAGTGGCTCTGGGAGCATTCATACAATCCAGCCGGGTGTGGGGCTTCACATGCAGTTGTATGGAGTGGTAACAGCTCCTAGAGGGCTTTGCTACTTGCCACCATTGTGAGAGAGACAACCCAGATTAATGATTTAAGAGGAAACAGCAGTCTCACAGTCCCAGGTTGTACCATAGGGATCCTGTTACAGACACCCATGGCGGGCCCGTGCCAACTGACAAGCTTGTGTCAGCTGACAGGCTTCCCGGGTAGACATTCAGGGCAGGTCTACACTATGGCAGAGATCGACACTCTGAGATCGATCCACTGGCAGTCGATTTAGCAGGTCTAGTAAAGACCTGCCAAATCGATTACAGATCGCTCTCCAGTTGACCCTGTACTCTACCCCCGATGAGAAGAGTAAGGTAAGTTGATGGGAGATTTTCTCCCGTTGACCCCCCGTGGTGTAGACTCTGCGGTAACTCGATCTATGGTAAGTCAACACGAGTTGCACAGCATAGATTGACTTACCCCAATAGTGTAGACATAGCCTCAGGCTCAGTCTACAGCCTGAAATCTGTGTCCCTCCTACTTTGCAGAGTCCTAGGGCCTGCACTCCAGCCTGAGCCAGAACATCTACGCTACAATTAAACAGCCCCTTAGCCTGAGTCAGCTGGCACAGACCAATCATGGGTTTTTAAACTGTAAGTGTAGATACAACCTGGGACTCAAGCTTGTTTCTTTCCTTTCTTTGCATCATCCCCATTAATAATAAATAATAATAATAAAGGTTCTGTTATTATGGTCTCACTCCCATAAGACCATAGTTAAGGAAGCAATGGAATGTTCTGTTTTAAAGGGTCTGTACCTCAGTGCGGGAGTGGTGGAAGGTCCCAAAAGTGAGGGGGCACCGGCGCCTGAACCGTGGCCTTGCTCCCGTGCACCACCCCTTCCCCCGCCCCAGTCCTCTCCCCGCCCCCCACATTGCTCATGTGTAAGGCCAGTAAAAAGTGCGGGCCATGGCCTTCTGTCCCCCCAGTTCCAGCACCCCTGCCTCAGTGTCTCATCTTTTTTCAGATCCCTTTTTGTAAGCATGCTGTGAGGAATTTGAACCAAATTTCAGCTACAATGAATGTTCATGCAGTGACCTCCCATGTGTTTGTATGTTGTTGGCTTTTTAGGAAATTTGGGAAAAACTTGATTACTCTCCCCCCTGAGTATACATTTGCTGCCATCTCCTGTCATTGTGAGATCAGAGATAATCAACCACTCACCACTCCCTCCTTCCAGTTCATTTGCATACCTGTGGAGAGTCACTAGTACCCTGGTTGTCATGGCAATGGCTGCCTTTGGTAATGGACTTCCCTCTGCCGACCATAACATTACCACAAGGAAGGGTCCAGGAGGACCTGTAATGAAAGCTGGCAGAAGTGACTGCCTGGGAAAGTTCAGTGCAAGTGACTTGCCCAGCATCCAAAAGGAACCCTGTAGCAGGGGCGCCACTTTTTACCGGCTGGCCGTAAGGGTAAGCAACGGGAGGCTAGGGAGAGGGGGCAGGGCAGCACAGGGCCCCTTACTTTCAGGGATCTTCCGGTGCTCCTGCCTCGTTGGCATTCAACTGCCTTAACTGAGAGACTGGCCTTTCTCTTCCTGCAATCTCCTGCCTCATTCATCACAAACCTTCCAACTGCTGCAACAGAGGAGGTAAATGACAGCCTCCTTTGTTTCACTGATTCCTTCCCAAAGTAGGTCCATCCTGTGCGCTAAGGGTAGATACACACACAACCCCATGGCTGTCCCATGTCAGCTGACTCACGCTCAACAGGGCTTTGGCTGCAGGGCAATAAACTTGCTGTGTAGATATTCAGGCGGGGGTGGGGGGTGGGGCGGCAGGGAATAAATAAATAAATAAATTCAGCACACCCAAATATAAAGTTAAAAAGCTGAAGTTAAGCACCAGGTATCTATAACTTAACAAAACAAGCCACAAAAATCGTGAAGAAAATGGAGAAGTTACCCTATCCTTTTGATTCATGTTGGGGTCAACTGCAAGTCATTCACTTTGTGTACTTTGCAAAATAAAGTGCCTAGAACACTGCTGATGCCATAAATAAATAATAAAAGAGCAAAACCTCTCCTTTTTCAATATTTTATGGCTTGTTTTTACTATTAAGTGATTCTCTTAGCTTTTTAGTCCTATTTGAGTGTGTAATAGCTCTGTTCTATTAATTATTCATATGAATGTTTATTAATTTGAGCACTGATTAATGTGCTCAATTCAGTACAGGTCACG
Source organism: Lepidochelys kempii (assembly GCF_965140285.1). Taxonomy (NCBI): domain Eukaryota; kingdom Metazoa; phylum Chordata; order Testudines; family Cheloniidae; genus Lepidochelys; species Lepidochelys kempii. Next base: position 148,423,509 of record NC_136382.1, on the reverse strand, counting down.
GAATTATTTTGTGAATTATTGGCATTTGGTGACTGTCCTTTTGTGCACTGTGGGGGGATTAAGAACCTTTACAGAATTTAAAAAACATTCTGCATTTTGTATAGTAATTGGCCAGATTTTCAGCTGGGGTAAATCAACATACCTTCAATGGAGTTATGCCAGTTAACAGCAGCTGAGGATCTGGTCCATTATATACATCCATTTCCTAAGTTAAAACAGTCATTTGACTGTAGTCATTTGAGTATGTGGAATCCAAGTCTAAAAAGCAGCTGCTGGGCTTGCTGATCTACTTCACTGGTCCAAATAATATATATCCTTTCACTAGCAACAGAACTGAAAGAAAGAAAACTGGAAATCTTCACTAGACAGGATGTTTTAATAATATCTAAGTGTGATTAAAATGCCTACTATAAATAACCTAACAGCTCTCACATGAAGTTGTTCAGCTGAAGGGCATCTAAAGGACATGATGGAAAGTAAATCTTGAAGCCAAGGGTTATCAGTTTTATAGCAAGCTCAGTCAGACTGCAGCATCTATAAGCTACATTAGTGATGAATAGTTTAAATAAATCAACTCTGAATTCTACAAAATACTTTCAGCTTTGGGGTGCTATAGTTCTGCAAATACTTGCACCCATTTAACTAGGATTTCTATCAAGACATGTTCCTTGTATTGATATTATTGGGAGGGGGGAACCCCATACCAATATTAAGGTTGAGAAATCAAACACTGAAAATCAAGAGATGTAGAGTTGGAGTCAACAGATCAACTAACTCTATCTCTAACTGCTTATGCATTGAAATATGTCCTCTCTTTACAATAGAAATTATTTGTTAATTAATTATACGTGGTACAGTTAGCAATGACCACAATTAAGCTTGAGTAACACTTTGCATTGCAAGATCCTGTTTTCAGTTATTTAATTTAATTGTTTGGCCTGAAATTCTCTATGTTGTTTGTCTGCCTCAGGTTGATTTTTTTGAAAATTTAAATAATTTGAAAGTTCTAATTCTCAGAAATGAAGGAATAAGTATTTTGTGTTGTCATGTTAAAAAATTTGTACAGAAGCATTAACTTCATGCTTCGGAGCACAGAATAGAAATGTGTCAGGGAGATGAGACTGGCATTGTGGTGCCTTTTGTTGTCCGTGTGAAAATTCACACAAATTCGGTTAAGTTATAAGCCCTTTAAAAAATCTCAGTGTGCACATGCTCAGTAGAGACCAGTTTGCCAGCTAAATTCTCATCTGCACTGGGCGTGCTCCAGCACTTCACAGCTGCCATATGCTGAGCAGGCTGCATAGAAGCGCTATCCCCACAGATCAACTGAGCATGCATCAACCCAGAGCTGCAGGATTTTCCAGTGTGCATACTCACATTCATGATCTCAGAATTTACTTTCCACAGGTATTCTGCAACATTGCTAAAACAAGGACTTAAGCTGAACATTTTTGCTAATAAACATACTAGTTAGAACATTTGTGGGAAGTGAACACAAACTGGGCGTTAGAGTCAAAACGAATGTATTTCTTTTCATGCTGAGTGGTTATTTAGAATGATTATATGTTGTGGGGCTATTATTTATTTTGGTATACTGATTTAGTGTATTTAAATAATTGTCAGAGGTACCTAGACTTATAGAGGCACCTCCTATCATTTTATAGATTGAAATAATATATTCTATTGAATACTGGCATTTTTTGGTAATATTCATAGAGCTCTCTTTTCACAAGACCCTTGAGAAATATCAATCCCATTTTTCAGAAGGGAAGTCTGAGATGCAGGGAGTTTATAACTTGCCCTAGGTCATACAGGAAAAGTGTGGCAGAGTTGGGAACAAATTTCATGGCTCTGTCTTGTGACATCACAAGACTAGACTTTCTATCTGATTTTATCTTCTTTAGTGGAGTTTCTGGGTATATCACATAATGCTGAGTACTTACATTAAGTGAAAAAGACACATACGTAGCTAATCTGAATAGATAACGTGGAAATAGTGCTTCTGTGTCTTTCATAGTCAAATGCATCCCACAGTTTTCCAAAGACAGTGTGATTAAAAGCCCATATAAATGATGCATAACATTTCTAAGAAGGGGCCTTTTATTCCCCAATCAGCCCAATGTTGCTTGTTCTGATAGAGAGATTCATAGCATATCATAAGATGATTGTGAATCACCATGTTGTTAATTATCCAGCTCAGAAAGCTTTTCCCAAAGCAAGGCTAGACTACAAGTTATTTATCAAGATTTGCATTATACACAAGCAGGTGAAAAATGTTCTGCTTGTTAATCTTTATGTAAGTGCTACCAACCACAGCATCACAACAGCACCTAACACTGAGAACTTTGATTGTACAATCTGCACAATGAGATGGGGACAGGCTGATATACCTGATCTTCCTCTACCTTGCACCAAAATACCTACAACTGATACAGACAATCCATAATAACTTAAAACAATACATTTACAATGAATTTACAAGAGAAGGAAAGAGGATTAAAAGGCTAAACTAGAAAGCTGCTGAAAGTTAGAGCTGGTCCAAAAAAAAAAAAAAAAGCTGAATGATTTTTGTCAATGATTTGAGGTTTTGAAAAGTTTTCATCTGTGCTACAGAAAACCCTCAGCTCCCTCTGCAGTCAGTCGATGAGACTAGAGAGCACTCAGCTCTTCACATGGAAGAGGCTTTCTCGGAGGCTGTCACTACAATGCTCACCATTTGTGCTTGAGAGGATAAGCAAGTCTCATCACATGTGGCATTCTACTCCATAGCCCCGCCCCCTAGGGTCTAAATTCCCTGCTTTTATGACTCTGTTGAAGTTATTCAGCATGGCTGAATCTGGACCTTCACCTCTTGCTGAGATTTCCACCTATAGCCTTTAACAGAGTAAAGATGCTATCTTGCTTTGTTATCCATATGTGAGGTATCTATTCACTCTTATACTCTGAATACTTCACACAAAATGTTTCACGATGTTCAGGATTCAGTACAGGTCATATAGCAGCTATGAAATCACACTGGGATGAAGACAGTATGGATGTTTAACCATCCATCATCAATCTCTAAAATTCATTCATCACTTGCCTAGGAGGGAGAAGGCAGAGATATTGTCATGTAACTGTGACCTGTAACTAAGGCCTAGCAGTAACTATGAAGAAGGCAAAGTATTTTTGAAAAATCCAGCACCAGTCCAAAGCTTTGCCTTCCCACACTTCTGAACCAGTCAAGAATACTTTCAAATTCAGTTGTTTGGATGTTGTTTCAAGTTCCCGCTTCCATTATTACTGAGCTACTCAACCCTTGGAAACCTCGCCCATACCTCCTTATTAAACAACTACAACATTCTGCAGAATAGTCCAGAACAGTAGAGTAACACAATACAAGATTACACTGGTACAGTACATTAGTGTGAGATTCCAAGAATGCTGGGGAAAGAGACATGCTGCACCATCAGCAAAAGCTATTTACGCTTAAAAAAGGGAAGTCACATATAGGGTGAATACAACCCATGATGAAATCTGACACAAGCCTATGCACCACTTAACTCCCATTCAGTGGCGTAGCCTCAGGGCCGTCCTTAGGATTTATGGGACCCTATGCAGTATTATTAAACTGGTGCCCCTATGCCCGCTGGCAGCCTGGGCTCACAGCCTGGGGGGGTGGGAGGAGGGATGAGGCAGCAAAGGATATGAAGATTCATGGCGGTGGAGAGTCACAGTTCCCCACAGAGAACCCCGTACCCTCTCCCTCACGCAGAAAGCATGGTGCCGGCACATTAGGCTCCGTGAATATGACCCCTGCCTAAGGAGACTGCAGTGTGCTCTGGGTATGCGGGAGCCAACCCGCTTTTACCTGCTGTCATGGGCGGCAGGTGAAGTTGCCGCTTGGGGAGTGTCAAGGTTCCTCCCCCACTCTGAACTCTAGGGTACAGATGTGGGGACCTGCATGAAAAACTTCCTAAGCTTATCTTTACCAGCTTAGGTCAAAACTTCCCCAAGGTACAAAATATTCCACCCTTTGTCCTTGTCGTCTTTCCCCACAAAATACTTCCCAAAACCTTGCACCCCACTTCCTGGACAAGGTTTGGTAAAAAGCCTCACCAATTTGCCTAGGTGACTACAGACCCAGACCCTTGGATCTTAAGAATAATGAACAATCCTCCCAACACTTGCACCCCCCCTTTCCTGGGAAATGTTGGATAAAAAGCCTCACCAATTTGCATAGGTGACCACAGACCCAAACCCTTGGATCTGAGAACAATGAAAAAGCATTCAGTTTTCTTACAAGACGACTTTTAATAAAAAATAGAAGTAAATAGAAATAAAGAAATCCCCCCTGTAAAATCAGGATGGTAGATACCTTACAGGGTAATTAGATTCAAAACACAGAGAACCCCTCTAGGCAAAACCTTAAGTTACAAAAAAGATACACAGACAGAAATAGTTATTCTATTCAGCACAGTTCTTTTCTCAGCCATTTAAAGAAATCATAATCTAACACGTACCTAGCTAGATTACTTACTGAAAGTTCTAACTCCATTCCTGGTCTATCCCCGGCCAAGACAGAATACAGACAGACACACAGACCCTTTGTTTCTCTCCCTCCTCCCAGCTTTTGAAAGTATCTTGTCTCCTCATTGGTCATTTTGGTCAGGTGCCAGCGAGGTTACCTTTAGCTTCTTAACCCTTTACAGGTGAGAGGAGCTTTCCCCTGGCCAGGAGGGATTTCAAAGGGGTTTACCCTTCCCTTTATATTTATGACACGCCCCCCAAATCTCAGCTAGGGTGAAACACTGGCTGGGATTTCTTCCTGGAGCTCTAGGAAAAACAGAGTTAATAAGACACATGCATCTCTAAATATACTACCAAGTACATAAAGACTAACAATATTTTCTACATCTCAAGGACGATTTTAACCAGTTGATTCTGGGAAACTTTCACGGGAGAGTGCATCAGCCACTTTGTTAGAAGCTCCTGAGATGTGTTGGATGTCGAAATCAAAATCTTGGAGAGCTAAACTCCACCGAAGAAGTTTTTTGTTAGTTTCTTTGACGGTGCGAAGCCACTTCAGTGCAGCATGGTCAGTTTGCAGGTGGAAATGTCATCCCCAAACATATGGGTGTAGCTTTTCCAGAGCATAGACAATGGCGTAACATTCTTTTTCAGTGACTGACCAGTTGCTTTCCCTCTCAGACAGTTTTTTGCTGAGAAACACTACAGGGTGGAATTCTTGATCAGGTCCTTTCTGCATTAAAACTGCTCCCACACCACGCTCGGACGCATCTGTGGTTACTAGGAACGGTTTGTCAAAGTCTGGAGCCCTTAGTACAGGGTCAGACATGAGTGTCGCTTTAAGCTTGTTAAAGGCCTTCTGACACTTTTCGGTCCACTGAACAGCATTTGGCTGTTTCTTTTTGGTTAGGTCTGTCAGTGGGGCGGCGATTTGGCTGTAGTGCAGTACAAATCGTCTGTAATAACCGGCCAAGCCTAAGAAGGATTGAACCTGTTTCTTTGACTTTGGGACAGGCCACTTTTGGATAGCATCCACTTTGGCCTGTAGGGGGCTGATAGTTCCTTGACCCACCTGGTGTCCAAGGTAAGTCACTCTGTTTAGGCCTATTTGACACTTCTTAGCCTTAACAGTTAGTCCTGCCTCCCTTATGCGCTCAAGGACTTTTTGTAGATGTTCCAGGTGGTCTGCCCAGGAATCCGAAAATATGGCCACATCGTCATGGTAGGCGACTGCATATTCTCCTAATCCCGCTAGGAGACCATCTACAAGTCTTTGGAAAGTGGCGGGTGCATTTCGCAGCCCGAAAGGGAGTACATTAAATTCATACAGCCCGAGATGTGTGTGAAGGCTGACCTTTCCTTGGCAGATTCATCTAGCGGTACCTGCCAGTACCCCTTGGTTAAGTCCAAGGTAGAGATGAACTGGGCCCATCCCAGTTTCTCTAATAGTTCATCTGTGCGTGGAATTGGATAGTTGTCTGGGCGAGTTACAGCATTTAGCTTACGGTAGTCCACGCAAAAACGTATTTCCCCATTTGGTTTGGGAACTAGAACCACTGGAGATGCCCATGCACTGCCAGAGGGGCGGATTACCCCCATCTGCAACATATCCTGGATCTCCCGTTCTATAGCAGTTTTAGCTTGAGGAGACACCCGGTAAGGTTGGACTCTAATTGGGTGAGCATTACCTGTGTCAATGGAGTGGTATGCCCGTTCAGTCAGTCCTGGGGTGGCTGAGAACATTGGTGCGTAGCTAGTGCACAGCTCCTGGATCTGCTGTCGCTGCATACGCCCAAGGGTCATGGAGAGGTTCACCTCTTCCACACCACCAGCACATTTCCCTTCGTAGTAGACACCTTCAGGCCACTCAGCGTCATCTCCTCCCTGGACTGTAAACTGACAAACCTTTAATTCTCTGGAATAAAAGGGCTTTAGAGAATTAATATGGTACACCTTAGGCTTTCGGTTGGAGGTGGGGAATGCTATGAGATAATTAACAGCTCCCAGGCGCTCCTGGACCGTGAATGGCCCTTCCCAAGATGCGCCTTTAAGACCATGACCTGGTCTCCTACTTTGAAGGAACGCTCTCTGGCATGTTTATCATACCAGGCTTTTTGCTCTTTTTGAGCATCCTGTAAGTTTTCTCTAGCAAGGGCTAAAGAGGTTCGGAGGGTGTTTTGTAGGTTGGTTACAAAGTCCAGAATGTTAGTTCCTGGAGAAGGTGTAAATCCCTCCCATTGCTGCTTCACCAACTGCAATTAACCTCCCGGCCATATACAAGTTCAAATGGGGAAAACCCTAAACTGGGATGTGGTACAGCTCTGTAGGCAAAGAGCAACTGCTGCAACACTAGGTCCCAATCATTGGAGTGCTCATTTACGAATTTACGTATCATGGCCCCCAAAGTTCCATTAAACTTCTCCACCATGCCATTTGTTTGATGGTGGTAAGGAGTGGCAACCAAGTGATTTACCCCATGAGCTTCCCAAAGATTTTTCATAGTTTCTGCCAGGAAATTAGTCCCTGCATCTGTGAGGATGTCGGAGGGCCAACCTACCCTGGCAAAAATGTCTGCTAGTGCCTGGCACACACTTTTAGCCCTGGTGTTGCTTAGAGCTGCTGCTTCCGGCCATCAGGTGGCAAAATCCATGAAAGTCAGTATGTACTGCTTTCCTCTGGCTGTCTTTTTCAGAAAAGGACCCAGAATATCCACAGCTACTCACTGAAATGGAACTTCAATGATGGGGAGTGGCTGGAGAGGGGCTTTGACCTGGTCTTGGGGTTTTCCCACTCTTTGGCACACCTCACAAGACTGGACATAGATAGAAACATCCTTGCCCATTCCCTCCCAGTGGAATGACCTCCCCAAACGGTCTTTGGTCCTGTTCACCCCAGAATGGCCACTAGGGTTATCATGGGCTAAGCTCAAGAGCTTGGCCCAGTATTTAGTTGGAACTACCAACTGTCTCTGAGGATGCCAGTCTTCCTGGTGTCCCCCAGAAAGAGTTTCCTTGTATAAAAGTCCTCTTCCTGGATCAATTAGAAGAGCTGAGAGGCGGTGGGTTGCTCCGTGCCGCCGTCCAAGCTCTCTGGAGGCTTTCATCTGCTTCCTGTTCGGTCTGGAACTGTTCCCTTGATGTTGGAGACATCAGTTCCTCACGGGATTGTGGACCTAGGCTTGGTCCCTCTGGAAGCGATATAGGGGATGGAGCTGTTTCTGTTGACTGTGAACTGCTCTCCGCTGGTGCACTATGTTGGGATTCAGGCTCCGGCTGAGCCTCTTGTGTAGGGTTATCGGCTGCTGCCAGTTCAGGTTCGGTGGGGCCCTCTGGTGTTGAGGTTGCAAGTACTGGATTCAGTGCTGACACTGGGTCTGGTGTTGGTTGTTCGGCTGGTTCTGGTTCTGGGACTGGTTCCGTCTGGGTCTCTGGGACGGGATCCACTACTGCTGTTGCAGACATTGGCCTGGGGTCCGGGTCCATCACCTCTGACCGGGTCCTGATAGAAGTTTCCGGAACAGAGCTAGGCCTCACGGCTTGTTTAGCCTGGCTGCGGGTGACCGTTCCCACCCTCTTGGCCTGCTTCACATGATAGGCCAAGTCTTCCCCCAACAGCATGGGGATGGGATAATCATCATAGACTGCAAAAGTCCACGTTCCTGACCAGCCCTTATACTGGACAGGCAACTGGGCTGTAGGCAAATTGAAAGAGTTGGACTTGAAGGGTTGAATTGTCACTTGGATCTCTGGGTTGATTAAATTGGTGTCCACTAAGGAAGCATGGATAGCTGACACTTGTGCTCCGGTGTCCCTCCATGCGGTGACCTTCTTCCCGCCCACACTCACAGTTTCCCTCCGCTCCAAGGGTATCTGGGAGGTATCTGGGCCTGCGGACCTCTGGTGTGATTCCGGTGCAATGAACTGTAATCTGTTGGGGTTCTTGGGGCAGTTGGCCTTTACATGCCCCAGCTCGTTACATTTAAAACATCGTTCAGCTGACGGGTCACTGGGGCGAGGTGGGTTGCTGGAGAATGGGGTGGTGGGACGATAAGGGGTCTGGAGGGTTCTTTGGGAGGTAGGTGGGGCCTTGGGCGGCCCCCCGGTAATAGGGTGTGGTCTGGGGTTGTCCCTTCTGGTCTCCGCTCCAACTGCGACCAGTTTTCTTCTTCTCTGCCACCTCCACCCATCTGGCTCCAATCTCTCCTGCCTCGATTACAGTTTTGGGCTTCCCATCTAGGCTGTATCTTTCTATTTCCTCAGGAACACCCTCTAAGAATTGGTCCATTTGCATTAGGAAGGGCAAATTTACTGGAGATTCAACACTTGCTCCTGATATCCAGGCATCCCAATGTTTCACAACGTGGTAGGCATGTCGGGTAAATGACACGTCTGGTTTCCACCTTAGGGCTCTGAACCTCCGACGAGACTGCTTGGGTGTTATCCCCATTCTGACTCTCGCCTTGGATTTAAACAGTTCATACTTGTTCATGTGTTCTTTAGGCATTTCAGCTGCCAACTCAGCTAAGGGTCCACTGAGCTGCGGCCTCAGCTCTACCATGTATTGGTCAGTAGAGATGTTGTACCCAAGGCAGGCCCTTTTGAAGTTTTCTAGGAAGGCCTCAGTATCATCGCCTGCCTTGTAGGTGGGGAACTTTCTGGGATGGGAAGTGGTACTTGGAGAAGGATTACTAGGGTTTGTTGGGATATTCTAGTGAGCCTTTATCTTCTCCATCTCCTCCACATACTTCCTCTCTTTTTCCTTCTCCAGTTCTTTGTCCCTTGCTTCCATAGCTCTCCTGTGAGTAGCCGCTTGGTGTTGTTCTGCCTCTCTCGCTTGTTCCTTCTTCAGCCGCATGAGTTCTATCTGTCTTTCATGTTCCCTTTGTCTTTCCGCCGCCTGAAATCTGGCTAATTCCAGCTTGTGTCGAGCCGTGGATTTTGTCATTCTAACCTCTCTGTTTTAACTAACTTTACACCCAAACTTTAGAAATAAACAAAACTTGGCTGTAAAATTTTGCTGTGCTGGAATAGAATACCTATTCTCTGATAGTGATTGTCAGCCTACAGAAAAAGACAATTCCCTTGTCTCTGCTCTGGGCCCAAATCAAAGCAAAAAACCTCCAACTACTTGGAAACCTGCTTACCAGCAGCCCAACGGAAAAAAAAAAATTCCTTTTCAAACCTGTGCTCCTTGTAAAACAAAAAAATCAAAATTCTAAAAAAAAAAAAAATCCTGCCCTTTTTGTCTCCAGGAAAATGGGTAGAACACCGCCCTCCCTATTTACTTTTAGGGGGGAAAAAAAAAAAAACCTCTGGGTTGGAAGACTGAGAATTTCCCTGCAGGAGTTAAGTACCCTGCCTCCAGGCAAAGAAAACCTGCAATTCACAAAGATAATCCCCTTTTGTCTCAGCTCTGGCTCCAAAGCAGAGAGAAAACAAGCTGCTTTCCCAGGAGCTCCAAAGGAAAAAAAAATCCTTTTAAAAATCTGTATTTCTAGTTCAAAAAATCTCAACTGGATCTCAAAATGATTTCAGGTTAATCCCACCACTATGCCACCATGTCAAGGTTCCTCCCCCACTCTGAACTCTAGGGTACAGATATGGGGACCTGCAAGAAAAACTTCCTAAGCTTGTCTTTACCAGCTTAGGTCAAAACTTCCCCAAGGTACAAAATATTCCACCTTTTGTCCTTGGATTGGCCGCTACCACCACCAAACTAATACTGGTTACTGGGGAAGAGCAGTCACAGGTTTTTTGATATGCCCTGAAGTTTGTCAGATGTTTATTTGCAAAAACTTTGTAGTAAGGGTGAGTCAGCTGTCTTGCTGAATACAACATTAAATATTATGGAATACATGATGCAGCTCTTCTCTGTTTTACATTTTCTTAATCAGTATTTCTAAGCTGATTTTATATTTTAAATGTACTCTCAAGCCTTCATTAAGTAATCATTCCAGATTACTACATATTTAACTCACTGAAACAAAGACATTATTTTAAATTAATCAATCACAGAGGTTTATTGTGTTCATAACAATGTTCATTGCTTTTAGAAAAAGGGAACACTAATTTACTTTGTGTGATCTCTGTAACAATAGACATGTTTATGAAATTTCACCAACTTTAAAAAATATGTTTCCAAAGATTTTAGGCATAACAAAGGATTTTATATCTTACTAGGTACTGATTTTGCTGGAGAGATCTCTTAAAACTAGTTCATCAGATAGTCCAAGGTAAAGAAAGGGAAACTCTTTGTCCAGCTATCTGGAAGGAAAGGGGTGTTCTCCCTTTAAAGGTTCTCTTCAACGTGGGAGGGGAAAGAGGTGTGTGGGAAGGGAAAAAGGGATGGGGAGAAAGGACAGGAAGGCTTTGGAAGCAAGGTTTTTTTACTATAGTAATTCAAATTAAAATGTATATTTTAGATAAGGGTGGTCTTTTGAAGGATTTATTTAAAAAACTATACGTCTGAAGATCCAAGTATTTAAGGCTAAAGATGATTGTGCATCTAAAAATCTATGCAAGGATTTCTTAAGAGATGTGATTTTATAATCTTCACCAACTCACTAATGAAATATTTTTAAAGCAAATTTTAAACTAAGGTCCTGTAGCCCAACATGTTCTGAATAAACATTACAGAAATGCACAACTGTTTTTGTCAGTAAATTCATAAACTGACAGTATACACCTGTGGGTTGGCAAATGCCTGTTAAAGGGCTTCATTACCACTTGAATGGCTCTTTAACAGTTTCAATGTTGTGCAAATAGGTCTGGAAGGCTTTTTCATTTTTAAGTTACTAGGGACTTGTCTACGCTTACATTTTATAGCGCTCTAACTTGCTGGCTCAGGAGTGTGAAAAATCACACCCCCCCTCCCCAAGTGCAGCAAGTCTGAGTGCTTTAAAGCGCTAGTGTAGATAGGCTCCAAGTGCTGGGAGCCAGGCTCCAAGTGCTGGGAGCCGCGCTCCCAGCACTCGGAGCTAATCCCCTTGTGGAGATGGATTACCAGGAGTGCTCGCGCGCGACCACACTCGCACTTCAAAGTGCTGCCATGGGAGCATTCCCGCGACAGCGCTTTGAAGTTTCCAGTGTAGCCATGCCCTAGGTCTCCTCCGGAGGAAGACTCACCAGGCTGCAGCAGCCTGCTGCGTGGGAGCCTGCAGGAAGGGTCAGAACAGGGATAGGACGAGCCGGGAGGGGGTGGACACTAAAATCCAGGGTGCCCCAAATTTTCAGTTGCCCTACGCAGCCACATATGCTGCGTATGCCTAAGGATGGCCCTGTGTAGCTAGGATGGCACATGTGGGTGGGCCCCAACTTGGGGTGGGTGGGCAATGATGTGGGGTAGGAGCGATCAGGACCACGTCTCCCCTCCTCCAGCCAGCCTTGCAGGGGGGAATAGATGCTCTGGCCAGGGCCCCTGGAAAAATGGGAGGGCCCGGAAAAATATGCCACCGCTCCCGCCTGGGGCTTGGGGCTTGCCCTGCTCTGCTCGATGCTCCAGCCCAGGAGCAGGGTTGGGGGCTTACCCCGCTCTACCCTCCCAGTGCTCCAGCAGGGAGCAGGATCGGGGCACGAGGGCTTGCCCTGCTATGCCCACCCAGCGCTCCCACTGGGGAATGGGGTTGGGGGCTTGCCCAGCTTTGCCTGGCGCTCCAGCCAGGGAGCAAGGTCAGGGGCTTGCCCTGCTCCGCCCTACCCACCTGGCACACTAGCAGGGGCACAGGATCAGGACACAGGGGTTTGCCCCTCTCTGGTGCTCCAGTTGGGGAGCAGGGGTCGGGGGCTTGCAAGCCCCCACACCCTGACCCCTGCTCCCCGGCTGGAGCACCAGACAGGAGGAGTGGGGCAAATGCTGGGGTGGGAGCAGAGGTGGGGCTGAGGGTGTGTGCCTGGGTGCTAAGTGGGTGGGCCACAGCTCACCCAGTCCCACCAGTGGTTACGCTCCTGTTCCCACTTAAACTAAGAGCTTTTTATCACTCTAATTAATCCTCACTATTCTGATCCTTCAAGTTTATATAGAATATTACCATGTTCCCCCTTAAGTCTTGAATTTGCAAATACTTATACACAAGCTTTACTTTAAACAGGGTATGGGGCTCAACAGGGTTCACTGGGTGAAACTTAGTGGCCTGGGATATGTAGGTGGTCAAACTAGGTGATCTAATGGTTTCCTCTGGCCTTAAACGCTATGAATCTGTTGAAGTTAATGTGACTACTCACCAACTTGAAGTTAAACACCTGCATAAACATTTGCAGCACACTGGGCTTTGGT